>NC_090320.1:104984713-106384600 GCF_040869045.1 Eurosta solidaginis | reverse complement strand
TTATTATATTTCTGAGTGAACCTTCCCGAGATCGACCCTTGTGCGCCCGCTTACTGCCGGTTTACGACGCACTCAGGCCGAACATTGGTCCTTCGAGCCGGAAAGGAAATTGAAATTCAGTAAAGAAGAATTAATAAAAATAGATTACTCAATACAGTGGGCAAAAGCAGGAATTATATACTCATTTATATTATCTAACGAAGAATTAATTGTAATTGAAGAAGCACTAGAAAAACAAAACATTCCTTATTTAAATTTAATCGAAGCAATTGAATTTAAATAAAAAATTGAATTTAGTGATGTTAAAATTGCATCAAATGTACCTTCCATTATTTATATTGTAAAATTCCCTTTAACAAGCAAAGAATCTTATAAATTAATAAAAGCCATAGCTGTAAAACAAGGCCATAAAGCAATCAAGCTTGAATATGAAAATTGAATAATTTGTAACAAGGAAATATTTGGTGTAAGAGATAGTTGTAAGAATATAAACAATTTAATTTTATGTAAGCAAGGTAGCATAAAAGAAGTCAAGATAACCACCTGCATACCAAACCTTTTAAAGGATATTCATCCAACTGCACCCTAATTAACAGTCACCATATGCCCACGATACCACGATAGAAGAAATAATGCCCGGATTATTATTTATCAATAGTTACAATGGACCCCTAAAAATAGACAACAAAGAAATTAATCTGAATGGTACATTTTTGATCAGATACGATAATTCAAGCTTATCAATTGAAGGCAAATATTTTGTTAATAAAAATCAACTGTTTGGAAAGCCCTTACCAGCAATCGTCAAATCGACAAATGTTACACGAATCTCGAGGAAGTTCTTTCTTATCAATATTTGAAAGAGCTCGATATAGCTAACATCCAAAAAATAGATGATGTCAACTTGAAATACAAAATAAGTATTTTCACATGCTCTTCGATAATCACGCTATCACTGCTTATCCTATTGACCACCATGATTGCAAAAAAATTAAACTCTAAGAAGAAAATGAGAATAAACATTCAAGTCAATACTAGCAGTTCAAAGGAAACCCCCCCTCTACCTACAAATGAAATGCCATCCAACGAGGACGCTGCATACTTTAAAGGGGGAGGACTTAATGCCACATATTCTGAAATAGGGCTCCAAAACTGTCCACATATAAACATGTAACTATGCATACCACAGCGGTATGCAATTCTGCATAAGCATGCGACCTACAAGTAGGTCGCTACCCTACGGGCATATGTCACCACACGCGCAACCATTCAATAGCTGGCCGTGCATTACCAGTCATGGGAACCATGATCCGGTATATTCCAGATACTACCCATATCCAATGTCCCTTAAGGACGAGGTAGAAAAGCAAATATCAAAATTACTTGAGGACGGAATAATTAGATCTTCCCGATCCCCCTACAATTCTCCAATCTGGATAGTGCCAAAGAAAGCTGATGCATCTGGCACAAAAAAATACAGGATGGTAATAAACTACCGCAAGTTAAATTCAATCACAATACCCGACCGCTACCCAATCTCAGACACCAACGAACTCCGAAAGAACAAATTCTTTACAGTTCCCGACTTAAAAAGTGGCTTTCATCAGATTCCATTAGTTGAATCCGATATCGCAAAGACAGTTTTTTAGTCAATAATGGTAAATACGAATTTACTAGACTACCTTTCGGCCTTAAAAATGCGCCTTCCATATTCCGATATTATAATTTTCGGAAAAGACGAAGACTCTCACTTGAGGTCGAGTGTATGGGAGTTGTCTCCAAAAATGACATAAAAACAAATCCAGCAAAAGTGAAAGCAATTTTAGACTTTCCACCGTCTCAAACTATAAAAGAACTTCGATCCTCTCTAGGACGTTCAGGTTATTACCGACGTTTCATTAAAGACTATGCTAAACTCGCCAAGCCCCTGACGGTACTTTTGAGAGGCGAGCAGTGACGTATGTCCAAAAATCTTTCAGCTAAAATAAAAACTTCTCTCGACAATAACGCAATGGAAGCGTTTAATAAATTAAAAAATTCACTAGAATCCTCTCACGTCATGTTACAATACCCTGACTTCGAAAAGAATTTCACTTGACAACCGGCGCTTCAAACCACGCCATAGGAGCAGTCCTAGAGCAAGGTGGTAAACACATAATGTTCATTTCCAGAACATTGACAAGGACCGAGAAAAATTTCGCAACTAACGAAAAGGAACTTTTAGCCATAATATGGGCTTTAAAAACCTTTAGAAATTTTTTGTATGGTTCAACCACAATACAAATTTTCACAGACCATCAACCTTTGACATACTCAGCAGCAGAAATACTAACAGTAAACTAAAAAGATGGAAATCAATATTGGAAGAATACAACTATGAGATAAAATACAAACCTGGCAGTAACAATATTGTCGCAGACGCACTTTCTCGACCACCGCAACAAATAAATTCCTTGTCTGCAACCCAACACAGTGACGAAAGTTCAGCCCAAAATTTAATACCGTATACAGACGCACCTATCAATGCATTTAAAAATAAAATTTTTATTTCTACTGGCGAAACCTCTTCATACCAATTTAAATTACCTTTTCCCAATTACCCTAGACATATTATTATTGAAAGAGACTTTACAGAAGAAAGTCTTACCACATTTTTGAAAAAATATCTCAACCCTACAGTAACAAATTGCATAAAACTCGAAGACAAGATTTTAGGGAAAATACAAAAATTTACCAAATTCATTTAGCAGGTACAAAGTACGTTATACCCGAAAAATCATTAGAGATGTTACAAACGAATCAAGACAGGAAACAGAAATCATCAACGAGCATAATAGAGCTCACCGCAGTCCCACAGAAAATAAAGCCCAACTCTTAGAAAGATGTTACTTCCCACAAATGAACGCGAAAATAAAATGAGTTGCAAAATAGTGCAAAATTTGCTTAGAAAATAAGTATGAGAGACATCCAGTAAATCCTATCCTAAACCAACTCCCATTCCTAATTACCCAGGTCATATCGTTCATATAGACCTATACCATACTAACAACAAAGTAGTGCTGACGGCAATGGATACATTTTCCAAATACGTATAATCAAAAATTGTGCGCTCCAGAGCAACGGAAGACATAAAAGCCCCATTAAGAAGTCTCTTGACAACATTCGGAATCCCAGAAAATATCGTTATGGACAACGAAAAATCCCTAAACGCAGCCCCGATAACCTTTATGCTAGAAAACGAATACGGTATTGAAATATTTAAAACTCCTCCATACAAAAGTTCTATAAACGTCAAATAGAACTATTCCATTCCACACTTACCGAAGTGATGCGTTGCACTAAAGCAGAAAACACCAACACCGACTTTAAGGACCTCCTCAATAGAGCGTTATTCAAGTATAACTATTCCATTCATTCCACAACCAAACGTAAACCAGTAGACGTATTTTTCGGAAGAAGAATTGGACCAAATCCAATGACATTGAAAGAAATGTCCAAAATCTTAAAAATAAACAAGAAAAAGAATTACGACGTTATTTATGTAAAAATAAACAAAAGACTAGGAAACAAACTAACACCCCGATATAAAAAGACATAGTACTAGAAGACCAAGGCAACACAATTTTGGCACAATCTGGCCGCACCGTTCACAAAAGCCATATCATAAAGTAAATCACACTCTTCTTTTGCAGGATCCTATTTGCCTCCTGCAATACGGAAACCCAAATTTTGGACTATACGACCAGTCCCATAGTAACGATATACACAGGAACCACGAAGGTCCAAACGCTAAAATTTCGACTAATACACACTATCGACCTCGACCAGTACCACTCTCCACTCGACAACATACACGCCACAATAGAACATGATATACTAGGAAAAGCTGAAGTCACTCATTCCTTTGCTAAGAGGAAAAATCCATCCGATCCCTTGTGAGGGCGACTTATGAAACCGTAAAAGTCACCTCTAAAACGGAATACAATTCTATGCTTTTGATGGTAACCCTAATAACGATACTGCATTATTTTTGATGTTTGTCAACTTGACAGGGGAGCGATGTCAAACCACCTGCACGAGAAAGAGCAACTTCGAACTTCCGCTGGGGTGAGAGCTTCTTTCTTTTTTAAGTTGGAGTTGGAGCAGATCGGTTGGTGCGAAGTTAGTTTAAGTGAATAGACAAAAAGTCTAGAACATTTAAAATAATACAAAAAGTAATAAAGTGGAAACGTTTTAAACAAAGAAACCAAAAAACTTAACAAAAAGTGCTATAAAGACGGCAAACCAAAAATTGAAAGAAAAAAAAACTTTAAAAATAAAATTTAATATTGGGAAATTTTTTTTTTATTTTCCAAATAACTCCCGCCACAGCACAAAGAGGTTGAACTGTTCACAAAATGAAAAAAGGGAATAAAACAAATATCTCCCAAAAATAACTATTATTGTGAATAAAAAATAGTTGGGGTTTAAACATTTTGGTCCAAACGAGCACGTGAAGCGTGGTTGACGGCCAGATACACCGGCGACCATACATGCATTTTATAAAAGGATAAAATGGTAATACAAATCAACCTCTCGCATAAATTTCCATTCCAACCGCGTCTCCAAATCTTTGGTGATGTCCTAGAAATCGGCAGATTTAGCAATCAAACCCAGGATCGGGGAGGCGAGGTAGCAGCTCAGAGGGTAATTCGGTGCCGAACCATGTATTCTTTTCCAATAACTAATTTAAATTATTTTTAATTCATTTAATTTCTTTTCATTGATACAAATTATAACGTCGAGAAAATAGGAAGAATGACATACATTTTTGTAAAAAAACAAGAGCAAAATTAGTATCTCGTAGCATAGAATAGGTAACATATAATTTACACATGTATGCTCTAGTCTAGACATACAAATTCATATAATGTAGTACGAACAAATATACATATGTATACATAAACATGCATATACACGCATATATATATGTACATGCGTACGAAAGCATAAATAAATTAAATAATACATTGAAATGTATCAACTTAGGTATATTTGAATTAATTTTCTAAGTTAGGGAAAATAATTACCCAATGCTTCCCTCTTATTTATAAATTTCACTACGCCACTGGCGTGCGTAAAACCAAACCGGTAGTCAGAGTAAAATCTAATTAGAATAGCGTAAAATATTATTTACAAATGTACATCGTAAGAGTGGGGTAGAGTACTTGTTTTAGTGAGAACAACAAAAACAAAAAGAATGTGATTTAATTTCAATAGCTTACGAGAGATAAGCAATCTCTTCGTCCACGACCATCTCACCAGGCGCCTGATGATCAAGACCAAAACCATGTAAGTTCTTTAATTGTTTTTGCATAACATTTTTGTGTTGAATACATACTCTCCGTACACATTTCTACGTGCATATATACGTATAATATGTCCCACTTACGACGATCTCTGAGCAAAAGAGTATCATGATAGTCTTCATAATATAATCATACACCTTGTGACACATTTTTTTATGGCTTGCAACATGTTGCTAAAGTAAAGTTGCTATAAATTTTGTCTCGTGATACTCTTGCGCTTTACATTTATATTGATTTTGATGCTCTAAATAATTTAGTAATATATGTACATACTTATATATATACCTAAGCATTTAAGTTTGGGAAGGCCTATATAGACTACTATACATATAGATATGTTAACTTTTTTCGATTCAATTCATATATAATAGGCATTAGGGTGACCATCCAATAAAATTAGATTAGTTAAACTTTAAAATTAAAAACTTAGACATGAAGTCGGTTATCATAAAATTGTTAAATAAAGATTTTTGTATTTGAATTGGAAATATGTGTTCGTAAATTCAAACTTATTTTGTGAGATGGATTAAATCTTAGGTTCGTAAGTATGGTTGGGTCGGTGATGCATAGGTGTATCTCTTTATGGATAGGTAGGGAAGAATAAAGGAATGGCTGACCAATACAGGACTGGAGTTGGCTAGCCAAAAGACGGAAGTGGTATTAGTAAGCTCCAAACGGTCGGCGAACGAGTTAGTCTTAACTGTCGGGGATCATCAAATCACCTCAAAGGATTCCTTAAAATACTTAGGAGTGCACATTGACTCTAAGTTAACTTTCAAAGAGCACTTCAGAGCGGTGGGGGAGAAAATTACCAAAGTTAATGGATCACTTATGCGAATAATGCCTAACATTGGTGGTCCGAGCGAAGCTATACGTCAGCTATTGTCCACAGTAACCAGCTCAATAATACTATACGCGGCACCAGTGTGGTATGGATCTAAACAGACCCATCAAAAATATATATTAGCAGCGTACCGACTTGCTTCTTTAAGAATAGCAAGTGCTTATCGGACGGTGTCCGGCGACGCGATCCTGGTTCTAACCCGGAAAATCCCAGTGGACTTACTGGCAAGCGAAATGGCCGATCTGTGTAACACTAATATCGAGCGACCATCTGAAGAAGACAAGAAAAGAGCAAGGACACAAACAATAGCTAAGTGGCAAGAACGGTGGGAGGCCTCGAGTAACGGGCGTTGGACTTTCACACTAGTTTGGAACGTAGCTCAATGGAATGAGCGGAAGCACGGCGAACTGAACTACCATCTCACGCAGATAATGAGTGGACATGGCGGTTTCAAAGAGTATTTATGGAAGCGTAGGATAGAGGAAGATCCTCATTGCCCAATGTGTACCACAGAGTTAGAAAACGCAGAACACGTCATGTTCTACTGCCCCCGTTTCCACGAAGAAAGACTCACCTTGCATGGAGTCTTTGGGGAGGAACCTACCACGAGAAATTTAGTTTCACATATGTGCAGCAGGAAAGAATGCTGGACTGCAGTGAGCAAAATGGCATTTATAGTAATGACACGCCTGATGGATGCTGAGAGGGAGCGCAGAGAAATGCGCATGCGAAGCAGTGGCGATTAAATGGACACTCAGAGCAAATAGCGGGAACCTGGACGCAGGGACAACAGTAGGCTCTTAAAAAATGAGAAATATGGAACGCCACCCTGAAGCAATGCGAAAGTGGTGCCGGGGTGGGCGACGGTTCCAGAACGGGCTGTTTTTTAGTCTACGGACACACGGTTGCATTAGGAAAAAAAAAAACAAAAAAAAAAAAAAATTAAAAAAAAGGTAGGGAAGGGAAGGAGGCTGTTTAGTAATGGCATTTATGGGATTAAGTAGAGGACCTTTCATCCGAGCAGTCTTTCCGTTTTTAAGTGTTTATGGGATTTGATTGGGGAAGTAAGTTTTTTGTCGTTGTTGTTATTAAAGAAGTGCATGATTTTCCTTATATGTATAACGTGTTCATAGGCGGCTTAGTGGCTGCAAGGACCCACCCAATCCGACGAGCTTTGGCCCGGATAACGCGAGCATGCACAGCCGGCCACGTTCTATGAGCGAGGTGTGTTACATTACACCCTCCTCTACCAACTGAAACCCAGGAAAACCAAGAGAGCAATTGAACCACTTGGCACAGCCTGGAAATGGCTTGCTGGATCCTCTGACCATGAAGAATTTAAAATACTAAACGATACAGTAACTAATATAGTAAGTAATAATAACCAACAAGTAGTAATAAATAAATCTATTTTAGAAAGAATAAATAATTTAACCCATATTTCAAATATAATTTTAAGCGAAATGAAATCTGGCGATGCTCTTAAATTAGAAACAGAAAAAAAAATTGAAAGGAAATTGAAATTCATTATAGAAGAATTAATAAACATAGATTATTCAATACAAAGGGCAAAAGCAGGAATTATAAACTCATTTATATTATCTAACGAAGAATTAATTGTAATTGAAGAAGCACTAGAAAAACAAAATATGCCTTATTTGAATTTAATCGAAGCAATTGAATTTTGTGATGTTAAAATTGCATCAAATGTATCTTCCATTATTTATATTGCAAAATTCCCTTTAACAAGCAAAGAATCTTGTAAATTAATAAAAGCCAAAGCTGTAAAACAAGGCCATAAAGCAATCAAGCTTGAATATGAAAATTGAATAATTTGTAACAAAGAAATATTTCGTGTAAGAGATAGTTGTAAGAATATAAACAATTTAATTTTATGTAAGCAAGATAGCATAAAAGAAGTCACGTTAACCACCTGCATACCAAACCTTTTAAAAGGATATTCATCCAACTGCACCCTAATAAGCAGTCACCATATGCCCACGAAAGAAGAAATAATGCCCGGATTATTATTTATCAATAGTTATAATGGACCCCTAAAAATAGACAACAAAGAAATCAATCTGAATGGTACATTTTTGATCAGATACGATAATTCAAGCTTACCAATTGAAGGCAAACATTTTGTTAATAAAAATCAACTGTTTGCAAAGCCCTTACCAGCAATCGTCAAATCGACAAATGTTACACGAATCTCGAGGAAGTTCTTTCTTTGCAATATTTGAAAGAGCTCAATATAGCCAATATCCAAAAAATAGATGATGTCAACTTGAAATACCAAATAAGCATGTTCACATGCTCTTCGATAATCACGCTATCACTGCTTATCCTATTGATTGCCAAAAAATTAAACTCTAAGAAGAAAATGAGAATAAACACTCAAGTCAATACTAGCAGTTCAAAGGAAATGAAATGCCATTCAACGAGGACGCTGTAAACTTTAAAGGGGGAGGACTTAATGCCATACGACAGCGGTATGCAATGCGGCGTAAGCATGCGACCTACAAGTAGGTCGCTACCCCACGGGCATATGTCACCACACGCGCAACCATTCAATAGCTGACCGTGCATTACCATTCATGGGAATGGGCGGAAGTAAATAACGCAACAACAACAACAAGAGGAATCGCCTGTCAACCGACGTGACTTCGTACGATAAGTAGAAGTATGAAATATATTTTAAAGTTAGTAACTAAGTTGCTATTATTGAATAAAGAACAACGACTTCGACTCGTCCGAAAAATTTATTTTTTTAGACTCTCACAAGAGAAACTAATAACTGGCGCCCAACGGCCCAGTCGCGTAAGTTTTCCGCAAAGTAGTCAAAGGCCCTCAAGTAGTGCCTCGCGATCTGTGTGTATAATCGCGTACCTGTGATAAATAAGTGGCCCTAACAATAGCGCCCCAACGCAACGGACATTCTAGCGGATAACTAGTGGCCCTAAAGAAGCGCCCCAACGCACTGGACAAGAAACCTAGGAACCCGGTGGTAAAGCTCAAAGGAACACAGCCACCAACCCACAAAATAAGCCAACGAGGACTGCCAGTAATAGAAGCATGCAAAAAGGATCACCAGCCTTGTTCGCCTCGGGACTACTAACGTAAGACTGAATTTAAGGAATAAGTGAAACTTGTGTTAATAGGTATTTAAGTGTTCAGCTGAGTAAAATTTTTTTCATTTTTAAGAGAAAAAAAGGTAGAATATTTTTAATAAGTGCAAATTTAATAAACAAGCCAAAATAATAATTAAAAATTCTAACTCTTTTCAAGTGAAATTTTAATTAATGAATTTAAAACAATTGATTTCATTTTTAGTGAAAAAACATCCCATTTTAAGTGAAAAAACTAATATAAATAGTTAGTACAAATTTAACTTTTTTCTCTTTCAAAAGTGAAAATTTAATAAAACTTCTCCCTCCCTTTTTCTCAAAATTCTTGCAATAATGTTTCTAAAAATTTTACCAACATTTTTTTTAACCTTTTAGTGATTTTTTTTTGTGATTGATTTATTACTTCTCATGAACAACAGGCTCTTACAGTCTATAAAATAAAAATAACCTTTAGCATAATAATGAAACAACTCTGCGATTCACCACAATAGGGACCCTCCAGAGATTGTTAAATTAAATCCACAAAAACACCACATAGTTTGCGAAAAAGTATAAACTAAAATGGCTCATAATAATTTGATAAGACCCCCTATGCTAGGGAACATTAATGCACCCCAGGCAGGACCACCATCGCCACCATAACTCCCTGGCGACCTTATCCAACAAGTGGCTAACCCCACTCCTGAATTCAAAATCTTTATAAAGGACTTAATGAGGGAGATTTTAGCAACGGAGGAAAATATAATGATTAGGGATGCTCTGCTCCCAACTCAGCAATCTATGGCTGATCAAATGATCGAGGATCGATTTAGGAATAACCTGGCCGACATTGACAAGGTACCTGACGTGGTTGGATCCTTGCGAGGGTTTGGTGGAAACTCAGCTGAGTTCAGCAGCTGGAAGGAAAGTGTTGAACGAAAATTAGGGATTTATAAGCCCTCAAGTAGTGCCTCGCGATCCGTGTGTAAAATCGCGTACCTGTGATAAATAAGTGGCCCTAAGCGCCCCAACGCAACGGACATTCTAGCGGATAACTAGTGGCCCTAAAGAAGCGCCCCAACGCACTGGACAAGAAACCTAGAAACCCGGTGGTAAAGCTCAAAGGAACACAGCCACCAACCCGCAAAATGAGCCAATGAGGACTGCCAGTAGTAACAGCATGCAAAAAAGATCACCAGCCTTGTCGCCGCGGGACTACTAACGTAAGACTAGATTTAAGGAATAAGTGAAACTTGTGTTAATAAGTATTTAAGTGTTCAGCTAAGAACATTTTTTTTTAATTTTAAGAAAAAAAGGTAGAATCTTTTTAATAAGTGCAAATTTAATAAACAAGCAAAAATAATAATTAAAAATTCTAAGTCTTTTCAAGTGAAACTTTAATTAATGAATTTAAAACAATTGATTTAATTTTTAGTGAAAAAAATTCGCATTTTAAGTGAAAAAACTAACATAAATAGGTAGTAAAAAATTAACTTTTTTCTCTTTCAAAAGTGAAAATTTAATAAAACTTTAACCCTCCCTTTTTCTCAAAATTCCTTCAATAATTTTTCACATCCATTCTGCAACAGATGTCGCAGTATTGTGAATATCAATTGAATAGAATCAAACCAGAATAGAAGTAGGATTAATGAAGACAAACAAAAAACCGCTGTGATGGCTGAATGGTTATAGCAGCGGCGCCTAAACGTTGCCGATGAAGGAATTTAGCCGTTCCCGAAATGGATCTATACAACGAGCTTGGCAGTTGTCTAAATTTTTTCTTTCTTCTATTCTAATTTAAAAATTTTTTCAATTAAGAAAAAATTTATTATAACAACAATAATGATAAAAAATTATTGTTAGGCCTTGAGCTCGATTCGAACCCGCGATCTTAAAATCAGTAGGCCGATATAACAACAAAAATTGTTAATTTTTCTAAAAAATTTACTAAATTTTGTTTTTAACCTTTTTGTGAATTCTTTTTGTGATTGATTTATTATTTCTCATGAACAACAGGCTCATACAGTCTATAAAATAAAAATAATCTTTAGGATAATAATAAAACAACTCTGCGATTCACCACAAAAGGGACCCTCCAGAGATTGTTAAATTAAATCCACAAAAACACCACATAGTTAGTGAAAAAGTATAAACTAAAAATAAACTAAAAAGGCTCATAATAATTTGATAAACCCCCCTATGCTAGGGAACATTAATGCACCCCCGGCAGGACCACCATCGCCACCACAACTCCCTGGCGACCCTATCCATCTGGATAGTGCCAAAAAAGCTGATGCATCTGGCACAAAAAAATACAGGATGGTAATAGACTACCGCAATTCAATCACAATACCCGACAGCTCCCCAATCCCAGGCACCAACGAAGTACTTTCACAACTCGGAAAGAACAAATTCTTTACAGTTCTCGACTTGAAAATTTGAATCCGATATCGCAAAGACAGATTTTTCAGTCAATAATGGTAAATACGAATTTACCAGACTACCTTTCGGCCTTAAAAATGCGCCTTCTATATTCCAACGAACATTAGATAATATTCTTAGAGACTACGTCGCAAAAATATGCTTTGTTTACATAGACGATATTATAATTTTCATAAAGGACGAAGACTCTCACTTGAAAAAAGTGGAAATAATTTTCAGGATCCTACAAGATGCTAATATGAAAATTCAACTTGATAAATGTGAATTTCTCAAAGAAGAGGTTGAGTGTTTGGAATTTTTTGTCTCCAAAAATGGCATAAAAACAAATCCAGAAAAAGTGAAAGCAATTTTAGACTTTCCACCGCCTCAAACTATAAAAGAACTTCGATCCTTTCTAGAACTTTCCGGTTATTACCGACGTTTCATTAAAGACTATGCAAAACTCGCAAAGCCCCTGACGGTACTTTTGAGAGGCGAGGAGTGACGTATGTCCAAAAATCTTTCAGCCAAAATAAAAACTTCTCTCGACAATAACACAATGGAAGCGTTTAATAAATTAAAAAATTCACTAGCATCCTCTGACGTCATGTTACAATACCCCGACTTCGAAAAAGAATTTCACTTGACAACCGGCGCTTCAAACCACGTCATAGGAGCAGTCCTAGAGCAAGGTGGTAAAGGGTCTACCACGTTATCCCCAAAATCAAAATCCCCAAAACAAAATCCCCAAATAAAAATCCCCAAAATCAAAATCTCCAAAATCAAAATCCCCAAACTCATAATCCCCAACACAAAATCCCCCTTTTATGTGTGAAATAAATTCAAATTAGATTTAAAATCGCCGCGACCAAAAAAGGCTAATAATCCATACCAACTTTCTGCATAGGCGGCCTTCGGCCGCGCTTATAAAAAATAACCCTGGGCTACGCCATGCCAAGTCCGGGTGTGTGGTGATGTTCTTCTGCGTAGTACACGCTTCTGTTAGCTTGTTCGAATTAGAGCGACTAGCAGTCTTATATATGGATATGTAAAAATATGTATTGCCAAAACGTGAATATATAGTTATACATCATAAATATGAATGAAAGAGGAAAGGGATATTACTATTTTTTACACGGCCATGATGTTTATCAGTGCACTGGGATTTTTTGTTTGGGGATTTTGATTTTGGGGATTTTGAATTTGGGGATTATGTGTTTGGGAATTTTTTTTCTGTGGGGATTTTGTGTTTGGGTATTTTTTTTTTGGGGGGATTTCGTGGCACTCCCGGTGGTAAAAACATAATGCTCATTTCCAGAACATTGAGAAGGGCTGAGGAAAATTACGCAACTAACGAAAAGGAACTTTTAGCCATAATATGGACATTAAAAACCCTTAGAAATTATTTGTATGGTTCAACCACAATACAAATGTTCACAGACCTGGCAGTAACAATATTGTCGCAGACGCACTTTTCGACCACCACAACAAATAAATTCCTTGTCTGAAACCCAACAAAGTGACGAAAGTTCAGCACAAAATTTAATACCGTATACAGACGCACCTATCAATGCATTTAAAAATAAAATTTTTATTTCTACTGGCGAAACCTCTTCATACCAATTTAAAGTACCTTTTCTCACTTACCATAGACATATTATTATTGGAAGAGACTTAACAGAAGAAAGTCTTACCACATTTTTGAAAAGATAACTCAACCCTACAGTAACAAATTGCATAAAACCCGAAGGCAATATTTTAGGGAAAATACAAAAATTTACCAAATCCATTTTAGCAGGTACAAAGTACGTTATACCCGAAAAATCATTAGAGATGTTACAAACGAATCAAGACAGGAAACGGAAATCATCAACGAGCATAGTAGAGCAATCCCACAGAAAATAAAGCCCAACTCTTAGAAAGGTGTTACTTCCCACAAATGAACGCGAAAATAAAACGAGTTGCAAAATAGTTGGTTAGAAAATAAGTATGAGAGACATCCAGTAAATCCTGTCCTGAAACCAACTCCCATTCCCAATTACCCAGGTCATATCGTTCATATAGACCTATACCATACTACCAAAAAAGTAGTGCTGACGGCAATGGATACATTTTCCAAATACGCATAGGCAAAAATTGTGCGCTCCAGAGCAACGGAAGACATAAAAGCCCCCTTAAGAAGTCTTTTGACAATATTCGGAATCCCAGAAAATATCGTTATGGACAACGAAAAATCCCTAAACGCGGGCCCTATAACCTTTATGCTAGAAAACGAATACGGTATTGAAATATTTAAAACTCCTCCATACAAAAGTTCTATAAACGTCAAATAGAACGATTCCATTCCAAACTTACCGAAGTGATGCGTTGCACTAAAGCAGAAAACACCCACACCGACTTTAAGGACCTCCTCAGTAGAGCGTTATTCAAGTATAACTATTCCATTCATTCCACAACCAAACGTAAACCAGTAGAAGTATTTTTCGGAAGAAGAATTGGACCAAATCCAATGACATTGAAAGAAATGTCCAAAATCTTAAAAATAAACAAGAAAAAGAATTACGACGTTATTTATGTAAAAATAAACAAAAGACTAGGAAACAAACTAACACCCCGATATAAAAAGGAAATAGTACTAGAAAACCAAGGCAACACAATTTTGGCACAATCTGGCCGCACCGTTCACAAAAGCCATATTAAAAAGTAAATCACACTCTTCTTTTGTAGGATCCTATATGCCTCCTGCAATAAGGAAACCCAAATTTTGGACTATACGACCAGTCCCATAGTAACGATAGACACAGGAACCGCGAAGGGTCAAACGCTAACATTTCGACTAATACACACTATTGATCTCGACCAGTATCACTCCCTACTCGACAACATACACGCCACAATAGAACATGACATAACTAGGAAAAGCCGAAGTCACCCATTCCTTTCCTAGGAGGAAAAATCCATCCGATCCCTTGTGAGCGCGACTTATGAAACCGTAAAAGTCACCTTTAAAACGTAGTACAATTTTATGCTTTTGATGGTAACCCTAATAACGATACTGCATTATTTGTGATGTTTTTCAACTTGACAGGGGAGAGATGTCAAACCACCTGCATGAGAAAGAGCAACTTCGAACTTCCGCAGGGGAGAGAGCTTCTTTCTTTTTTAAGTTGGAGTTGGAGCAGGTCGGTTGGTGCGAAGTTGGTTTAAGTGAATAGACAAAAAGTCTAGAATATTTAAAATAATATAAATAGTAGTAAAGTGGAAACGTTTTAAACAAAGTACCCAAAAAACTTAACAAAAAGTGCTATAAAGACGGCAAACCAAAAAGTGAAAGCAAAAAAAAAAAAAACACTTTAAAAATAAAATTTAATAATGGGAAGAATTTTTTTTACTTTCCAAATACTTTCCAAAATACTTTCTTGTTATACATAAACATGCGATACACGCATATATATACATGCGTACGAAAGCATAAATAAATTAAATCTTACATTGAAATGTATCAACTTAGGTATATTTGAATCAATTTTCTAAGTTCGGGAATATAATTACCAAATGCTTCCCTCTTATATATAAATTTCACTACGCCATTGGCGTGCGTAAAACCAAAACCGGTAGTCAGAGTAAAATCTAATTAGAATAGCGTAAAATATTAATTACAAATGTACATCGTAAGAGTGGGGTAGAGTACTAGATTTAGTGAGAAAAACAAAAACAAAAAGAATGTGATATTTAATTTCAACAGCTTAAGGGAGATAAGCAATCTCTTCGTCCACGACCATCTCACCAGGCGCCTGATTATCGAGACCAAAACCATGTAAGTTCTTTAATTGTTTTTTCGTAACATTTTTGTGTAGAATACATTCTCTCGCTGCACATTTCTACGTGCATATATACGTATAATATATCCCACTTGCGACGATCTCTGAGGGGGTTGTGTAGCGCAACATATAGCTTCTCCAACCCAATTGTCAACTTCACCTTCGATTGGCGAATCCCGTTTCACTAACAGACGAGGCTCTGGCGACCCCAAGCTCCTCATGGAACTTGGTGGTGGGGAGGGAGGGATGGCCTGAAGGTTCAATGTGGCCATATAAATCGTTCCCGAGATGGTCGGGCCAGCACCTTAATGGTGCTGTGTTACCGGAGCGTATCGGATCTGTATCCGACAAAGGACCATCACATCGATAACACTCCCCAAAGCCTTCGGGGAGTAACCTAATCGCTACAACAATAACAACAACAACAACAACGATTTCTGAGCAAAAGAGTATCATGATAGTTTTCATAATATAATCATACACCTTGCGGAGGGTGGAGCCGTGTGTAGAAGTCCGCGAAAGTGGGGAAAGCTTCTGACCGCCATTCACCTGGGAATGGCCAGAGCGATTCTTTGTATGCGGTTCAAGCAGCTCACTACTGCCGGTCGCTTGCGGCCAAGTATCCTCTGGGTAGCCGCTAAACATCTGAGCTAATGTGAGAAGGCGACAACCTGGCTAGGCCACTCTGACAAAATCGGTTTAAGGGCTAGCCGGGGGAGATCTCATCGGCAGCGTATGTACACCTCTAGGTGCGGCTGCAAGCGGGCGTCTGTCTTGGAGCAAGCGGCTCGCTATATAAACGTGCAAGTAATATTTTCACCCTCGCTGAGCGGGTTGTGCGCTGGGCTTGGGACCCCCCACGTAAAACCATTCTCCAATGAAATATTGTAGGGTTCTTATTATTTTTATTTAACTTTGTATTTTAGTTACTTTGAAGTTTGTAATTTTTAAATGTATTATCAATATTTTAAGTTTCAATATTGATTTTCAATTTTCAAAAATTTTCATTGTTGTGAAAAATAAAGAAAGAATTTGACGCATACTTTTAGGCGTTTTTTTTTAAATAATTTAAAGTTTTACTATAAAATAAAAACGTGGTTTCAATAACTACATTGGCGATCTCTGCCTATTTTAAAAACATGTGTGTGTGATCATACCAATATTTAAAAACGATTTTAAATATATAAATTATACGGGATTCCTAAACGCAACTATAGTTATTATGGAACATTCTTAAATTAAAATTTTGCAAAGGAGACGATTTTTCTTGTTCATTGCAGTAACTTGGTGTGGTGGAATTATCAAAAACGTTTTTATTTTGAGGTCATATTTGGCCAAGTTAATTCAGACGGCTGTTCAATTCGATAAAAATCGCATTACAGTGCACAGCGTCACAATTAATATAATTTGTATTAAAAAAAAAATAATTAAACTATATAACTCAATGAAAAGTATATATATACTCAATTTAAGTCGTATCATAATCGACATTTGCTTCTAACACCTGCTATGCATTTTTGATTTGGAACCTACGAGTTCTTTGAGCAAAAGTCATTTATGCGTTTGTGCGAATGAAACGTTCTATTAAAATATTTAACTTAATTAAATCACATGAAGTTAACGAAAGTTATTAAAAAGGAGGTCCACATTTGTCAAATGCCAATGCTTCAAAACAGTGAAACCAGCATCAATCAATCTGTCAGAGGCTCAATCCTTTCTAAAGCCATTGCATAATTTTATCAATCAATTTTAAAGCCATTGCACAATACATTTTCCAATTTCATCAATCAATTTTAAAGCCATTGCACAATATTAAAACCATCGTCAAATTTCATCAACCAATTTTAAAGCAATTACACAATTTAAAAGGGAACAAAATTTTGGAAGAAGAATTTTGAGGTTGGTTTGTTCTAAGTTAAATATATATATATTGTTTATTTAAACAGTTATTATAAAATATAAATATTTTTTTAATACAGATATTTAATATTTTACTAAATTTGTAAACTCCTTCTTCAATTTAGTTAAAATGTTTCATTCTCCACGACACAATAAACACACTTCTACACTCACACAAAATTTAAATGATTCGCTTATTGATTTACAGAATAATTCTTCTCAAGAAGAATTAGTAAATCCGTATGCAAATCAAAATAATTCCGAAATTTGTGCTACATCTGTCAAACTTCCACAATTTTGGACTAGTTGCCCAGAAGCGTGGTTTATACACGCTGAAACACAATTTAGCACCAAAAATATAACTCAAGAGAATACCAAATACGAACACATTATAACAGCACTTCCACAAGACGTAATAGTAACAATTTTAAATTTTTATCCAAAACCCTCCCCTCACTAACAAGTTTAGTGAACTCAAAAAAGTTTTAATGGAAAGACATTCTCTTAGTGAAAATTCAAAGCTTGACAAAATCTTAAATGATTCTGAAATTGGTGATCGCAAGCCCTCTGAATTTTATCGGTCATAAATTTGTTAGCCGGTTCAAATTTTAGTGAAAATATTTTAACGAGAATTTGGTTGAGAAAACTTCCCAAAAATTTAAATGCAATTTTGGCTAGCTCAAGTTCTAATAATATTAATGAATTAGTAAAATTAGCGGATAACATTTTTGAAGTTATGAATAAAAAAGAAGTTTTCTCAGTAAATACAATATCAGATACAAAACCTCAAAATTCAGTTATTGAAAATCTAGTTAAAACCACTTCTTTAATGTGTGAAAGTTTTCAGAAACTTTCTTTGGAGTTAGCAGAAATTAAAACAGAAGTGTATAGGAATAAATCTAGGTCGCGTTCTAATTCTACGAATAACTTTAGAAATTCTTTTAGGCATCGTTCTAACTCTCATAATAAGTCAAATTGGTTGTGTAGATTTCACTACAAATTTGGAAATAATGCTAGAAGTTGTGAACAACCTTGTTCTTATAACAAAAACAAAGATTCAACAAACTAAATTCTTCCGTTGTTGCAGCGACGAAGAACGGAAATTTAGAATTTTCGACGCGTCGCTTATTTATTTTTGATAGAGAAAACAAACAAAAAATTTTTTAGTTGATAGTGGAGCAGAAATTTCGGTATTACCCGCGTCTAAATTTCCTCATACGAAACATTCAGACATAATTCGCACTGCAGCTAATGGCTCAACAATTGCCACTTAGGGGAAGAGGCTTTTAAACGTAAATTTGGGTTTAAGACGTGAATTTCCCTTTATATTTTTGATTGCGGATATAGCCAAGCCAATAATTGGCGCTGACTTTCTTTGTAAATATGGTCTTCTTATAGATATTAAACATAAACGTTTAGTAGATACATTAACCAATCTCTCAGTTAATACAGTATCTTACTTTTTTGATATTCCATTACCCAAATTATTTGTGGTTGACAATAAATTTACAAAATTATTAAAAGAGTTTCCGTCACTTATTTCAGAACCAGATTATACTAAACCTGTTAAACATACAACAGTACATCGATTTGTAACAGAAGGTAGTCTTCCATTTTCTAAGCCCAGGCACTTAGATCCGGTAAAATACAAAGTCGCGAAAACGGAGTTTGATTTCTTAGTTAAAACAGGCATTTGTCGGCCTTCAAATTCTTCAGTAGCATCACCACTTCACATTGTACCTAAAAAAGAGTTGAATGATTGGCGTCCATGTGGTGATTTTAGAAGATTGAATATTGTAACTGTTCCCGATCGTTATCCCTTACCTCACATTCAAGATTTTAATATGAACCTTCATAATAAAAATATATTTTCAAAATTAGATTTAGTTAGGGCATATCACCAAATTCCTATGGCTGAAGAAGATATTTATAAAACTGCTATTACAACTCCTTTCGGTATGTTTGAATTCATGAGAATGCCTTTCGGACTTAGAAATTCTGCACAAACCTTTCAAAGATTTATAAATGAGGTAGTAGGTGATTAGATTTTGTATATGCTTACATCGACGACTTACTTATTGCAAGTAAAGACGTAGAACAACATTTAAAATATTTACGTATCCTTTTTCAACGCCTTATAGAGTACGGTTTAAACATTAAACCAAGTAAATGTACTTTTGGTGTAACGAATATAGATTTTTTCGGACATAACATTTCTGGAACAGGTATTCGACCTTCCGATGAAAGGGTATCAGCTATTCGCAATTTCGAACTTCCAAAATCAGTTAAGCAGGCACAGCAATTTATTGGTATGGTAAATTATTATCATAGATACATTCCAAAACTAGCAGAATTTACAAACAAAATTGATGATCTAATTAACAAAGTAAATAAGAAACGTTACAAACACTTTGGTATGGGATGAGAATTCGAATGAAGCTTTTGAATGCATTAAAGATAAATTTGCATCTACGATATTGTTAAATCATTTTAACAAAGATGCTAAATTATCTTTAACAGTAGATGCATCTAACACAGCGATTAGGGGCGTTATACAACAAAATTACAATAATAAAATTGAGCCCATTGCATTCTTTTCTAAAAAACTTTCTCCAACTGAAGTTAACTACAGTGCTTTTGATAGGGAATTATTGGCGATTTATTTAAATATAAAACATTTTAGATATCTTTTGGAAGGGCGAAAATTTACAGTTTATACGGACCATAAACCTTTGACTACTGCTTTAAATTCAAAAACAGAACGAAGTCCTAGACAAACGAGACACTTGGAATTTACAGCACAATTTACTGATGACATACAATACATTAAAGGAGAATCCAATGTTGTAGCAGATACGCTATCTAGAGCTTTTGAGGTTAATGCAATATATAATACAGAACTGAATTTTAAAATTTTACAAACTGAACAACAAAAAGATGATGACTTAAATCAACTTGTATCTGATTCTCAATATCTAAATTTAAAGTTAATTAATATTCCCATTTTAAATTTTAATATTTGGTGTGAAATTTCAGGAGAAACTCCTAGGCCATTTGTACCGAGTAATTTGAGAAAGACAGTATTTGATATTTTACATGGAATAGCACATCCGGGTACAAGAGCTACACGACGGCTCATAGTTAAAAAATATTATTGGCCTAATATGAATAAGGATATTAATATTTGGTCAAAATAGTGTTTTCAGAATTCAGAAAGTTATTATACAGCTACTGTAAAGCGTTACCTGTAAAGTAGTTAAATTTATTTAGTAAATAATTTTATAGATTATTATATAGTTGAAGTCAAAGAAATTCAATGAATTGAAACAAATATGTAAACATTAAAAATACTTTGTACCTTACTAAATTATATAGATCTTCAAGATCGTAAATAAATAAATAAATTAAAATTGTCAAAAGTCTAAAGTTTATCGTCATACAAAATCCCCTGTTGTCAAAATTCAAATTCCCAAGAATAGATTTGAACACATCCATTTAGATATAGTTGGACCATTACCTATTTCAAAAGGACATCTCTATGTTTTAACGATTATTGAAAGATTTACTCGTTGGCCTGAGGCATATGCATTAAAAGATATTTCAGCAACTACAATTGCAAATAAGTTTTTTAGAGAATATATTTCTCGGTTTGGAGTTCCGTTAAAGATAACAACTGATTAAGGTAGCCAATTTACATCGAAATTGTTTTCAGATTTAACTAAATTACTTGGTAGTCACCAAATTACAACATCCGCATATCACCCTCAAGGAAATTGTATGGTTGAAAGGTGTCATAGACAATTAAAGACTACTATAATAGCTAGAGAGGACACAAATAATTGGTATGACGAGTTACCTGTCATATTACTTGGTTTGCGATCTATTTACAAAGAAGATATTTCGGCTACACCAGCGGAAATGGTTTTCGGTCAGAATTTACGTTTGCCAGGGGAACTTGTTGTGCCATCAGCTAAAAATTTCTCATCAACTGAAGTCTTAAGTAATTTACGTGAACATTTTCGAAATGTTAGATCAAATTTAAGTCATCATAAAGATGCTGATACTGGAATTTATGTTCCAAAAGATCTTCAAACTTGTAAATTTGCATTCGTTCGAGTCATTAATAAACATTCATTACAACAACCATATGAAGGACCTTACAAAATTGTGGAAAAAGACCAAAAATGTTTTAAACTTGAAATAGATAATAATATTAAAACTATTCCTATTGATAGATTAAAACCGGCAATAATTGAGACAACCGACACAAACAACACCAAGAATTTACATAAAAAGAGAGTTACATTCAATTTGTTTAATGATAAATTTTCTTGAAAGGGGAGTAATGTAGGGTTCTTATTATTTTTATTTAACTTTGTATTTTAGTTACTTTGAACTTTGTAATATTTAAATGTATTATCAATATTTTAAGTTTCAATATTGATTTTCAATTTTCAAAATTTTTCATTGTTGTGAAAAATAAAGAAAGAATTTGACGCATACTTTTAGGCGTTTTTTTAAAAAAAATAAGTTAAAGTTTTACTATAAAATAAAAACGTGGTTTCAATAACTACAAATATAACAACAAGCCTCGGATAAATACAATCTCTATTGATGACGACCATGGCAAACGTTTGAAGGACAATGAATTGAGGGCAGGCACCTGGACCGTCCGCTCCCTGAATGGGATTGGTGCAGATGCCCGGCTGGTTGATGTCCTCGTCAAAGCAAAATCTGACATCACCGCCATCCAAGAAATGCGTTGGACGAATCAAGGAAGAAAGAAGATCAAAAATTGTGACATCTATTGGAGTGGCCATACGAATAAGCGCAGTTTGTGCGTCGGATTCGTGGTGGGAGAGAGACTTTGTCGCCAAGTGCTGGCGTTCACGCCTATGGACGAGCGTCTCACCGCTATCCAAATAAAAGCAAAATTTTTTAATATATCATTCATCGCCGCCCATGCACCGACAGAGGAGAAAGACGATGAGGTGAAAAACACTTTTTATGAACAATTAGAACGCACATACGAGCGCTGCCCCCGTCATGATATAAAAGTCGTGCTTGGCGACTTTAACGCCAGGGTGGGAAAGGAAGGCCCCACAGCCGGAAAGTTCAGCCTACACAATGAAACTTCTCCTAACGGACTGAGGCTGATTGACTTTGCCGGTGCTCGAAACATGCACGAGGTTCATGGCTGTCTCCTGATCGAAATAATCGCAATCAGATCGATCACGTTGGGATAGACGGACGGCATGCCTCCAGTGTTTTAGATGTGCGCCCGATCCGAGGACCTAACATCGACTCGGACCATTATCTCGTTACAGCCAAAATACGAACCCGCTTCAACGCGGCTAAAACCAAGGAACAGAAAACACAAGGAAAGCTAGACGTAGAAAAGCTTCAATTACAACAGACTGCCAATGATTTCGCAATTCGACTCTCACACCTGCTCTCTGAGGGCACAAATTATCCTGAAGGAATACAGGAGCAGTGGGAGCATATCTCCAAAGCACTTCGTACTGCCGCCGAGGAAAAAATTGGTTACCGGCGGCCACGAAAAAACAACTGGTACGATGAAGAATACCGCGTTGCAGCCGAAAGAAAAGACGCTGCCTACAGGGCTAGGTTAAAAGCGAGCGCGACAAGAGGAGTGTGTGAACGTTATCGTGAGTTGAAAAGGGAAGCGAGACGCCTTTTCAAGAAGAAAAAAGCACATGCAAAAAGGCGTGAGTGCCAGGAGCTTGAGCTGCTAGCCACCAGGAATAACGCCCGAAAATTTAACCAAAATATACGGCGACAGACGGAAGGTTTTAAGACCGGGGCAAACTCCTGCTTAGATTATGGAGGGAACACTTCTCTGCTCTCCTAAATGGAGGTAGCAATTCACCGCGCAGAGATGAAGAACCCGATCCCGCTATCGATGATGATGGAATAGATGTCCCCCCGCCCGATTATGACGAAGTTAGAATAGCAATAACCAGATTGAAAAACAATAAGGCCGTGGGCGCTGATGGATTGCCTGCGGAGCTATTCAAGTACGGCGGCGAGGAGTTAGTAAGGCGCATGCAGCAGCTTCTTAGCAAAATATGGGCGGCCGAGTGCATGACTGACGGTTGAATCTAACTGTTCTTTTCCCAGTTCACAAGAAGAGGGATACTGCTAAATGCATCAACTATCGGAATCAGCCTTCTTAATATCGCATTTAAGGTCCTTTCAAGTGTATTGTGCGAAAGATTGAAGCCCACCGTGAACCGGCTGATTGGACCTTATCAGTGCGGCTTCAGACCTGGTAAATCTACCATCGACCAGATTTTCACAATGCGCCAAATCTTGGAAAAAACCCGTGAAAGAGACACACATCACCTCTTCGTCGACTTTAAAGCCGCCTTAGACAGCACGAAAAGGAGATGCCTATATGCCGCTATGGCTGAATTTGGTTTCCCCGCAAAACTTATACGACTGTGCAAAATGACATTGAGCAACACCATCATCTCAGTCAGAATTGGGAAGGACCTCAACGAGCCGTTCGAACAGGGGAGACCCCCTATCGTGCGATTTCTTTAATTTGATGCTGGAGAAAATTATACTAGCTGCAGAGCTTAACATCACTGGAACAATATACTATAAAAGCGTGCAATTACTGGCATATGCTGATGACATTGATATCACCGGCCTAAACACCCGCGCTGTTAGTTCTGCTTACTCCAAACTGGAAAAAGAAGCGGTAAAGATGGGCTTGATGGTGAATCGAGGACAAAACGAAGTACCTGCTGTCATCGAGCAAAGAGTCAGCGCATACCCGCCTTGGCAACCACGCTACTGTTGGCAGCCATAATTTCGAAATAGTAAAAGGCTTCGTTTATTTGGGAACTAGCATCAACATCAGCACTGAAATCCAGCGAAGAATCAATCTTGCCAATAAATGCTACTTTGGACTAGGTAGGCAATTGAAAAGCAAAGTCCTCTCTCGGCAAACGAAAATCATACTCTACAAGTCATTTACCGTATCCGTACTGCTATATGGGGCAGAAGCATGGACCATGAAAACAGCAGATGAAGCGGCTTTGGGAGTGTTCGAGAGAAAAGTTCTTCGAAAGATTTATGGACCTCTATGCGTTGGCGATGGCGAGTACCAAAGAAGATTTAATGATGAGCTGTACGAGCTATACGCAGACATCAACATAGTTCAGCGAATTAAAACGCAGCGGCTGCGCAGGCTAGGCCATGTTATGCGAATGAAAGATGATGCTCCGGCCAAGAAAGTGTCTCTATCAGAACCCACCTATGGAAGCAAAGGTAGAGGGCGGCCCCCATTCCGTTGGATGGACCAGGTGGAAAACTATTTAAACTCCCTTGGTGTGACCAATTGGCGCCGGTTGGCGGAGGGAAGGAGCGACTGGCGCGCCTTGTTGGACGGCCATAACCGTTTAGACGGTTAAGCGCCAATTAAGTAAGTAAGTAATCATACACCTTGTGACACATTTTTTATGGCTTGCAACATGTTGCTAAAGTAAAGTTGCTATAAATTTTGTCTCATGATACTCTTGCGCTCTACATTTATATTGATTTTGATGCTCTAAATAATTTAGTAATATATGTATGTACATACTTATATATATACCTAAGCATTTAAGTTTGGGAAGGCCTATATAGACCACAACACATATAGATATGTTACCTTTTTTCGATTTAATTCATATATAATAGGCATTAGGGTGACCAGCCAATAAAATTAGAGTAGTTAAAATTTAAAATTAAAAGCTTAGACATGAAGTCGGTTATCATAAGATTGTTAAATAAAGATTTTGTATTTGAATTGGAAATATGTGTTTGTAAATTCATTGGTGATGCACAGGCGTATCTCTTTATGGATGGGTAGGGAAGAGAAGGATGCTGTTTAGTAATGGCATTCCTGGGATTAATTAGAGGACCGAGCAGTCTTTCCGTTTTTAAGTGGTTATACGATTTGTTTGGGGAAGTAAGTTTTTTGTCGTTGTTGGTATTAAAAAAGTGTTTCTTAATAACGAGTTCATAGGCGGCTTAGTGGCGGCAAGGACCCACCCAATCCGAGGAGCCTTGGCCGGGATAACGCTAGCATGCACAGCCGGCCACATTCTATGAGCGAGGTGTGTTACATTACACCCTCCTATACTAACTGAAACCCAGAAAAACCAAGACAGCAATTGAACCACTTGGCACAGCCTGGAAATGGCTTGCTGGATCCCCTGACCATGAAGAATTTAAAATACTAAACGATAAAGTAACTAATATAGTAAATAATAATAACCAACAAGTAGTAATAAATAAATCTATTTTAGAAAGAATAAATAATTTAACTCATATTTCAAATACAATTTTAAGCGAATAAAATCGAGCGATGCTCTTAAATTAGAAATAGAAAAAAATATTGAAAGGAAATTGAAATTCAATATAGAAGAATTAATAAACATAGATTCCTCAATACAATGGGCAAAAGCAGGAATTATAAACTCATTTACATTATCTAACGAAGAATTAATTGTAATTGAAGAAGCACTAGAAAAACAAAATATGCCTTATTTGAATTTAATCAAAGCAATTGAATTTAGTGATGTTAAAATTGTATGAAATGTATCTTCCATTATTTTTATTGTAAAATTCCCTTTAACAAGCAAAGAATCTTGTAAATTAATAAAAGCCAAAGCTGTAAAATAAGGCCATAAAGCAATCAAGCTTGAATATGAAAATTGAATAATTTGGAACAAGGAAATATTTCGTGTGAGAGATAGTTGTAATAATATAAACAATTTAATTTTATGTAAGTAAGATGACATAAAAGAAGTCACGTTAACCACCTGCATACCAAACCTTTTAAAAGGGTATTCATCCAACTGCACCCTAATAAACAGTCACCATATGCCCACGAAAGAAGAAATAATGTCCAGATTATTATTTATCAATAGTTACAATGGACCCCTAAAAATAGGCAACAAAGAAATCAATCTGAATGGTACATTTTTGATCAGAAACGATAATTCAAGCTTATCAATTGAAGGCAAACATTTTGTTAATAAAAATCAACTGTTTGCAAAGCCCTTACCAGCAATCGTCAAATCGACAAATGTTACACGAATCTCGAGGAAGTTCTTTCTTTGCAATATTTGAAAGAGCTCAATATAGCCAACATCCAAAAAATAGATGATGTCAACTTGAAATACAAAATAAGCATGTTCACATGCTCTTCGATAATCACGCTATCACTGCTTATCCTATTGACCACCATGATTGCAAAAAAATTAAACTCTAAGAAGAAAATGAGAATAAACATTCAAGTCAATACTAGCAGTTCAAAGGAAACCCCCACTGTACCTTGTTATGATATCCATCGACTGAGAGTGCGATAGGCACATTCGCGGACAAAAGAGCAGCAGTGCTTGTGGCAAGGTGCAATGACTACGGCGTGTGTACTGGCGTGTAGGCCCGGAGCTTCAGCTTCGTGGATTCTTTAAACGTGATCACGGCACAGCACTACTCTCCCCAGTGAATGGTCAAACAGAATAAATTGTTTTGCACACTGGGATACTCTACCATAAGAAGAACAAGAAAACGACAAACGCACTTGCATGCCACACTTCAGCCATATGACACATCGTATGCATGGCAGCTCATTGTTGCAACTATGGGTGGCTGCCCCTGTACCCGCCCTACCATTGGCCTCATGGATGTTATTGAGGCCCCGTTATTTTACCACTAACCTCCCATGTCACAAACCAAAGGAAAACAAACTTATGTACACATTATTAGTTATTATTCACAGAATCAATGCATTATACAAGTTTCTTTAGTTTTAGCCTAGCCGACCTTAATTTAACTCACAAAATAGGTTTTGATTTTAAACAATAGAAAGTAATATGAAAGAAAGTATAGAAAAAAATGACATGGTAGAACAATAATCATTACCGCGTGTATACTGAATTGTATCTTGCCATCGAAAATGAATATACATATGTATGTAAAAATGTATGCGCGCATATCATTACGCATATGCAAAGAAAAAATAAAAAAATGTATTTCACACTATGATTGTATGTTTGAAGAAAAGGAAACTTCACTTGATATATTAATATCTATTCATGTACAAATGTACATGCATATGTATGTACAGGCGTGTGCGTAAATGTATATATGCATATATAATCAAAAATACAACATTAATAAATTGGTAAATTTACATAAGGTATATGGGGCATTAGGTAATCACAAATAATTTCATCTTCATACATATATATAGCATTTCTACCTAGCGTCGAAGATCTGCTTGCTTGGAGAGATGTGTTTCCATTCCTTAAGTAAGAATTAAAACATTTCCTAAGCCAATTACAAAAAATAATTATTTAAATGGTCAAAAGAAAATGACTTAATAATATTAGCCAACCGCAAATGTTGGCAATCATGTTAAATATTAAAGTATAATGAAGAGAACTCAGTTAAGAAAAATATCTATAATAAATGGTTGCTTCGAACGATGTCATATAACCTTTGTTAATATTGCATCATACAGCTCTCTCAAACATGTCCACTTCACTCACATGTGTTTGATCGTAAAATGCTGGAGAGTCTGCTGTGCAACAAAAACAACAAAAATATTATATTTTGCGTTTAGCTAACTACACTTTGGTAAGTAATGCATTTTGACCAACTTTTCGAAGTTGGCTAACTTAAGCTATAGTGGATCGTAAAAATAAAGGGCCTAAATCTTCCTAAGGCTTTCTTTAAGTCTAGCTGCTAGTAGAACAATACTAGTTATTTCATTAACTTTTATAAAATTAATTCCAATTTCTCTGCAACATTTTATGTATCCAAATTTTATGTTTCTAAACCTAAACTAACGAAGAAGAAGAACTCGTTTCTTCGAGTTTGAGTTGGAACTCTTAAACAAATTTACATTATATATATGTAATGTGTATGTATATTAAAAATCTAATTTTTACATCTTAGTTGAATAATTTACATTTCCTTATATGATTTGGGGTTTTGAAGACTCCAACGATGATGAAACGTATGTTAAGACAAGATTTTATGTACGGCCTAGGTGAAGATCAGGGGCATGTAGATTTTCAGGAACAGGTGATGACTTGATGCTTATCACCGTGGAAGCGGAATGCGCAATTCGCGCAAGCCACCACCATGCATATGATGCAAAAATATGCTGGCAAGTAGATTTTCGGAAAAATGTGGTGTTTGTTTTCGTGTAGAAAGAATCTGCGGAAGAAACCGATACCGCTCTATTAGAAATTTTACTTTCACTTTCAACACCACACAATTTAATATCAAACAAGGGGTAAAAGGATTTAATTCTTTAAAGAAACAGATATGTATGTTCTCCTGCTGAAGTTGGCTTTGATATGCTGACGACAGGAACGTTAGTATAATTAAAAAATGTGTATTAAGTCGTACGGGCTTGCCGAATTTATCGATTCAATGGAACACAAAAATGTCAGCTTTTATATCTAATAGAACTTAGTGTATATTTATATATATCACACAACTTCACTTTTATTAAATATTTAGACTTTTATAAGTCTATTCATAAATTCACTCCGAATTACTAAATAAACTTTGCCACGACCACGATGTTGATTCTATCAGATATCCACAGGAAAGGAACGATGGTTGCATCAGGAAGTTATATTAGACCCTCGAGTTTCCCATATGTGTCGATAACTCAGTTCAAAAACATATGTTTTTTTTTTGACATTAACAGAGGTAGAATATTGAAGTTGGAACAGTGGTGGCCAAGCAAAAAAAAAGGGAAACAATATCAATAAAAACTAAAAGCAGCTATAAATTAAAGTGGAAAAAAAATGAAATTATGTTTGCGGCTAAGTACTACGGTACACATCCCCCACCTAGAGAGTTGTTACGGTGTGATCTAAGTGCTATGTTGGATGTCTTTTCTGTGATAAACTTCTTTTTTGCCTATTTCCACGTCTTCCAAATCGTACATGCAGTTACCTTTTATGGAAACCACCCTACATTTAACGAACTTTGGCGCTAGTTTTGCGGAAAATTTCTTTGAGGCATCGCTTAAGACAAAGTTACGACGAAAAACAAAATCACCAATTTCAAAGCGTTTATCAGTGCTACGAAGATTGTGACGCTTTGACGAGTTTTCAAAAGCTTTGGTGATGTTTTCGGTAATATTTCGTCTTATTAGTTTCAGAGTGTCGCTTCTGTCGAGTACGGTATCATCCAATGTTTTGAGCTTTCTTAGGAGTTCATAGTCACCAGCATGAGAAAACATTTGCTGTCCAAATAATGCAAAGTACGGAGATGCTCCGATCGTTTGATGATACGAACTCCTTAGGGCTTCAGCGATTTCGGAGATATTCCTGTCACAGTGTGACTGATCCTTCTTCAGGTAAGCTCTGATACCAGCGGTTATTGAACGGTTGACACGTTCGCTTGCATTGGCTTGCGGACTGTACAAAGCGGTATATACATGTCTAATTCCACGGGCCGACAACAACGTGGTAAATTGCGAGGATCTGAACTGTTTTCCATTGTCACTCATTACAATTTCGGGAGTTCCGAAAATATTGAAAACATTGTCACGCAAATAGTCGCAAATAGAGGAAGTATTGAACTTTTTAACAGTTTTTAAAAGGGGAAACTTTGTCAAATGGTCTAATACAATGAATATTCCTATGTTTTCTTGCTTGGATCTAGGGTAAGGTCCAAGAAAGTCTACATACAAATTCTGAAAGGGTCTTTGTACCGTGTATTGGGCGGACATTGGTGGTCTTAGCGTTACATTGGGCGATTTCCTTTGTTTGCAAGTTTCACATCGGCTGACGAAGTTCTTGACATCAACTGTCATATTTGGCCAATACAAATTATTTCGCTATCGCTCCAATGTTTTTGCGATACCACCATGGCATTTATTTGGCGGACAGTAAGCGTTTTCTATGACACCCGGAACTAGAGATTTGGGAATCCAAAGCTTCCAATTAAACGATTCCCTTTCCGGATTGCCATCAGCACGCTCGGTCCTTTTATAAAGGAGGTTGTCGATTACCTGTAGGTCAGGCAATCTGCTTTCATTCTCACGGATATGACTTATCAATTTTTGATAATCTTCGGACTAAAACTCGGACGGCTGTAAATCAACTAACGGACAAATCTCAATTTCACGGACTTAACCTACTTCCTCGAAATTTTGTCGCGACAGACAATCAGGTACCACATTGAGTGAACTTTTCTATGCTCAATATTAAATTTAAAACCTTGCAGTTTGAGAGACCAACGCGCTAGTCGGCTGGATAAGTCAGTTTGTCGCATAAGCCACTGCAAGCTAGCGAGGTCAGTAACTATTGTGAACTCCTGCCCCTCGACATAAGCTCTAAATTTCTTTAAACTTAACAGAGCTGCTAAACATTGAGCTCTGTCACGCTGTAGTTACTTTGCGCTTTGTTCAGCTTTTGCCAAAAATAGGCTATAGGAACCTCAACATCGATAACAGCCCGCCATTCCCAAAAACCGTCTAACTTGCTTGACGTTTGTTGGAACCGGATATTGCGTAACAGCCGAAATCTTTTCGGGGTCGGTACGAATAGTTCCGTTGCCCACGATATACCCCAGATATTTCACTTCCTTTATTCAAAATTTACTTTTGTTGACGTTTATGGTCAACCCCGCTTTCCTTAAATGTAGAGCAACTTCAGCAAGGACGGACATATGTGTGTCAAAATCTTTAGACGCAATTAATAAATCGTCTAAATAGACGAAAATTTGATCTCTTAAGTAGGGTGGAATTACGCGATCCATTAAGCGACAAAGTGCTTGTGGGGCGTTGCAAAGACCGAAGGGCATGACACGGTATCGGTAAAGCGGACGATTAGGGACGGTAAAACAGGTGTAATCTCGGGATTGTTCGGCTAGGGGAATTTGCCAAAAGGCACGCCTTAAGTCTAGTGAACTTATAAATTTTGCCTTGGGTATTCTGCTAAGAATCCCATCAATATGAAGAAGGGGGCAAGCGTCCTTCACGGTAATGCTATTTACTTTTCTTGAATCAAGACACAGACGGACTTTACCTGGCTTTTTCACTAACACCACCGGACTGGACCATGGACTATTTGGAGCTTCCTCGATTACACTTCTTTCTTTGCAATATTTGAAAGAGCTCAATATAGCCAACATCCAAAAAATAGATGATGTCAACTTGAAATATAAAATAAGCATGTTCACATGCTCTTCGATAATCACGCTATAACTGCTTATCCTATTGACCACCATGATTGCCAAAAAATTAAACTCTAAGAAGAAAATGAGAATAAACACTCAAGTCAATACTAGCAGTTCAAAGGAAACCCCACTGTACCTTGTTATGATATCCATCGACTGAGTGTGTGATAGGCACATTCACGGACAAAAGAGCAGCAGTGCTTGTGGCAAGGTGCAATGACTACGGCGTGTGTACTGGCGTGTAGGCCCGGAGCTTCAGCTTCGTGGATTCTTTAAACGTGATCACGGCACAGCAATACTCTCGTCAGTCAATGGTCAAACAGAATAAATTGTTTTGCACACTGGGATACTCTACCATAAGAAGAAAAAGAAAACGACAAACGCACTTGCATGCCACACTTCAGCCATATGACACACCGTATACTCACCTTTATGCATGGCAGCTCATTGTTGCAACGATGGGTGGCTGCCCCTGTACCCGCCCTACCATTGGCCTCATGGATGTTATTGAGGCCCCGTTATTTTACCACTAACCTCCCATGTCACAAACCAAAGGAAAGCAAACTTATGTAAACATTATTAGTTATTATTCACAGAATCAATGCATTATACAAGTTTGTTTAGTTTTAGCCCAGCTGACCTGAATTTAACTCACAAAATAGGTTTTGATTTTAAACAATAGAAAGTAATATAAAAGAAAGTATAGAAAAAAATGACATGGTAGAACAATAATCATTACCGCGTGTACACTGAATTGTATCTTGCCATCGAAAATGAATATACATATGTATGTAAAAATGTATGCGCGCATATCATTACGCATATGCAAAGAAAAATAAAAAAATTTATTTCACACTACGATTGTATGTTTAAAGGAAAGGAAACTTCACTTGATATATTAATATCTATTCATGTACAAATGTACATGCATATGTATGTACAGGCGTGTGCGTAAATGTATATATGCATATATAATCAAAAATACAACATTAATAAATTGGTAAATTTACATTAGGTATATGGGGCATTAGGTAATCACAAATAATTTCATCTTCATACATATATATATATAGCATTTCTACCTAGCGTCGAAGATCTTCTTGCTTGGAGAGATGTGTTTCCATTCCTTAAGTAAGAATTAAAACATTTTCTAAGCCAATTACAAAATATAATTGTTTAAATGGTCAAAAGAAAATGACTTAATAATATTAGCCAACCGCAAATGTTGGCAATCATGTTAAATATTAAAGTATTATGAAGAGAACTCAGTTAAGAAAAATATCTATAATGAATGGTTGCCTCGAACGATGTCATATAACCTTTGTTAATATTGCATCATACAGCTCTCTCAAACATGTCCACTTCACTCACATGTGTTTGATCGTAAAATGCTGGAGAGTCTGCTGTGCAACAAAAACAACAAAAATATAATATTTTGCGTTTAGCTAACTACACTTTGGTAAGTAATGCATTTTGACCAACTTTTCGAAGTTGGCTAATTTAAGCTATAGTGGATCGTAAAAATAAAGGGCCTAAATCTCCCTAAGGCTTTCTTTAAGTCTAGCTGCTAGTATAACAATACTAGTTATTTCATTAACTTTTATAAAATTAATTCCATTCATCTTGCAGAGTAATTTTATGTATCCAAATTTTATGTTTCTAAACCTAAACTAACGAAGAAGAAGAACTCGTTTCTTCGAGTTTGAGTTGGAACTCTTAAACAAATTTACATTATATATATGTAATGTGTATGTATATAAAAATCTAATTTTTACATCTTAGTTGAATAATTTACATTTCCTTATATGATTTGGGATTTTATGTCCTTATATGATTTTATGTACGGCCTAGGTGAAGATTAGGGGCATGTAGATTTTCAGGAACTGGTGATGACTTGATGCTTATCACCGTGGAAGCGGAATGCGGGTGAAGTAAAGGGGAGGGTTGCTTGCGATTCGCACTAGCAACCCACATGCATATGATGCAAAAATATGCTGGCAAGTAGATTTTCGGAAAAATGTGGTGTTTGTTTTCGTGTAGAAAGAATCTGCGGAAGAAACCGACACCGCTATATTAGAAATTTTACTTTCACTTTCAACATCACACAATTTAATATCAAACAAGGGGTAAAAGGGTTTAATTCTTTAAAGAAAAAGCATAAAGACTTACCGCAGATATGTATGTTCTCTTGCTCAAGGTGGCTTTGATATGCTGACGACAGGAACGTTAGTATAATTAAAAAATGTGTATTAAGTCGTACGGGCTTGCCGAATTTATCGATTCAATGGAACACACAAATGTCAGCTTTTATATCTAATAACACTTAGTGGATATTTATATATATCACACAGCTTCACTTTTATTAAATATTTAGACTTTTATAAGTCTATTCATAAATTAAGTCCGATTTACCAAATAAACTTTACCACGACCACGATGTTGATTCTATCAGATATCCACAGGAAAGTAACGATGGTTGCTTCAGGAAGTTATATTAGGCCCTCGAGTTTCCCATATGTGTCGATAACTCAGTTCAAAAACATATGTTTTTTTTTGACATTAACAGAGGTAGAATATTGAAGTTGGAACAGTGGTGGCCAAGCAAAAAAAAAGGGGGAAACAATATCAATAAAAACTAAAAGCAGCTATAAATTAAAGTGGAAAAAAAATGAAATTATGTTTGCGCTAAGTACTACGGTACACATCCCCCACCTAGAGAGTTGGTACGGTGTGATCTAAGTGCTATGTTGGATGTCTTTTCTGTGATGAACTTCTTTTTTGTCTGTATCCACGTCTTCCAAATCGTACATGCAGTTGCCTTTTATGGAAACCACCCTACATTTAACGAACTCTGGCGCTTGTTTTGCGGAAAATTTCTCTGAGGCATCGCTTAAGACAAAGTTACGACGAAAAACAAAATCACCAATTTCAAAGAGTTTATCAGTGCTAAGAAGATTGTAACGCTTTGACGAGTTTTCAAAAGCTTTGGTGATGTTTTCGGTAATATTTCGTCTTATTAGTTTCAGAGTGTCGCTTCTGTCGAGTACGGTATCATCCAATGTTTTGAGCTTCCTTGGGAGTTCATAGTCACCAGCATGAGAAATCATTTGCTGTCCAAATAATGCAAAGTACGGAGATGCTCCGATCGTTTGATGATACGAACTCCTTAGGGCTTCAGCGATTTCGGAGATATTCCTGTCCCAGTGTGACTAATCCTTCTTCAGGTAAGCTCTGATACCAGCGGTTATTGAGCGGTTGACACGTTCGCTTGCATTGGCTTGCGGACTGTACAAAGCGGTATAACCTACAAATGAAATGCCATCCAACGAGAACGCTGTATACTTTAAAGGGGGAGGACTTAATGCCACATATTCTGAAATAGGGCTCCTAAACTGTCCACATATAAATATGTAACTATCCATACGACAGCGTTATGCAATGCTGCGTAAGCATGCGACCCCACGGGCATATGTCACCGCGCAACCATTCAATAGCTGACCGTGCATTACCATTCATGGGAATGGACGGAAGTAAATAACGCAACAACAACAACAAGAGGAATCACCTATCAACCAACGTGACATCGTACGATAAGAAGAAGTATGAAAAATATTGTGAAGTTAGTAACTAAGTTGCTATTATTGAATAAAGAACAACGACTTCGACTCGTTCAAAAAATTTATTTTTTTAGTCTCTCACAAGAGAAACTAATGACTGGCGCCCAACGGCCCAGTCGCGTAAGTTTTCCGCAAAGTAGTCAAAGGCCCTCAAGTAGTGCCTCGCGATCCGTGTGTATAATCGCCAATGTATAATACCAAAAAATTTTCTTTAACATTTTAGTGAATTTTTTTTGTGATTGATTTATTATTTCTCATGAAAACAGGCTCGTACAGTCTATAAAATAAAAATAATCTTTAGGATAATAATAAAACAACTCTGCGATTCACCACAAAAGGGACCCTCCAGAGATTGGTAAATTAAATCCACAAAAACAAAACAAATTAGTGAAAAAGTATGAACTAAAAATAAACTAAAATGGCTCATAATAATTTGATAAGACCCCCTATGCTAGGGAACATTAATGCACCCCCGCAGGACCACCATCGCCACCACAACTCCCTGGCGACCCTATCCAATAAGTGGCTAACCACACTCCTGAATTCAAAAACTTTATAAAGAACTTAATGAGGGAGATTTTAACAACGGAGGAAAATATAATGATTAGGGATGCTCTGCTCCCAACTCAGCAATCTATGGCTGATCAAATGATCGAGGATCGATTTAGGAATAACCTGGCCGACATTGACAAGGTACCTGACGTGGTTGGATCCTTGCGAGGGTTTGGTGGAAACTCAGCTGAGTTCAGCAGCTGGAAGGAAAGTGTTGAACGAAAATTAGGGATTTATAAGCCCTCAAGTAGTGCCTCGCGATCCGTGTGTAAAATCGCGTACCTGTGATAAATAAGTGGCCCTAAGCGCCCCAACGCAACGGACATTCTAGCGGATAACTAGTGGCTCTAAAGAAGCGCCCAAACGCACTGGACAAGAAACCTAGAAAGCCGGTGGTAAAGCTCAAAGGAACACAGCCACCAATCCGCAAAATAAGCCAACGATGACTGCCAGTAGTAGCAGCATGCAAAAAGGATCACCAGCCTTGTCGCCGCGGGACTACTAACGTAAGACTAGACTTAAGAAATAAATGAAACTTGTGTTAATAAGTATTTAAGTGTTCAACTAAGAAATATTTTTTTAATTTTTATGAAAGAAAGGTAGAATCTTTTAATAAGTGCAAATTTAATAAACAAGCAAAAATAATAATTAAAAATTCTAAATCTTTCCAAGTGAAACTTTAAATAACGAATTTAAAACAATTGATTTAATTTTTAGTGAAAAAACATCCCATTTTAAGTGAAAAAACTAATGTGAATAGTTAGTAAAAGTTTAACTTTTTTTCTCTTTCAAAAGTAAAAATTTAATAAAACTTTAACCCTCCCTTTTTCTCAAAATTCCTTCAATAATTTTTCTAAAAATTTTACCAACATTTTTTTTTAACCTTTTCGTGAATATTTTTTGTGATTGATTTATTATTTCTCATGAACAACAGGCTCGTACAGTCTATAAAATAAAAATAATCTTTAGGATAATAATAAAACAACTCTGCGATTCACCACAAAAGGGACCCTCCAGAGATTGTTAAATTAAATCGACAAAAACACCACACAGTTAGTGAAAAAGTATAAACTTAAAATAAATTAAAATGGCTCATAATAATTCGATAAAACCCCCTATGCTAGGGAACATTAATGCATCCCCGGCAGGACCACCATCGCCACCACAACTCCCTGGCGACCCTATCCAACAAGTGGCTAACCCCTCTCCTGAATTCAAAAACCTTATAAAGGACTTAATGAGGGAGATTTTAACAACGGACGAAAATGGAATTATTAGTGATGCTCTGCACCCAACTCAGCAACCTATGGCCGATCAAATGATCGAGGATCGATTTAGGAATAACCTGGCCGACATGGGCAAGGTACCTGACGTGGTTAGATCCTTGCGAGAGTTTGGTGGAAACTCAGCTGAGTTCAGCAGCTGGAAGAGAAGTGTTGAACGAATATTAAGGATTTATGAGCCCTCAAGTAGTGCCTCGCGATCCGTATGTAAAATCGCGTACGTGTGATAAATAAGTGGCCCTAACAATAGCGCCCCAACACAACGGACATTCTAGCGGATACCTAGTGGCTCTAAAGAAGCGCCCAAACGCACTGGACAAGAAACCTAGAAAGCCGGTGGTAAAGCTCAAAGGAACACAGCCACCAATCCGCAAAATAAGCCAACGATGACTGCCAGTAGTAGCAGCATGCAAAAAGGTTCACCAGCCTTGTCGCCGCGGGACTACTAACGTAAGACTTAAGAAATAAATGAAACTTGTGTTAATAAGTATTTAAGTGTTCAACTAAGAAATATTTTTTTAATTTTTATGAAAGAAAGGTAGAATCTTTTAATAAGCGCAAATTTAATAAACAAGCAAAAATAATAATTAAAAATTCTAAATCTTTCCAAGTGAAACTTTAAATAATGAATTTAAAACAATTGATTTAATTTTTAGTGAAAAAACATCCCATTTTAAGTGAAAAAACTAATGTGAATAGTTAGTAAAAGTTTAACTTTTTTTCTCTTTCAAAAGTAAAAATTTAATAAAACTTTAACCCTCCCTTTTTCTCAAAATTCCTTCAATAATTTTTCTAAAAATTTTACCAACATTTTTTTTTAACCTTTTCGTGAATTTTTTTTGTGATTGATTTATTATTTCTCATGAACAACAGGCTCGTACAGTCTATAAAATAAAAATAATCTTTAGGATAATAATAAAACAACTCTGCGATTCACCACAAAAGGGACCCTCCAGAGATTGTTAAATTAAATCGACAAAAACACCACACAGTTAGTGAAAAAGTATAAACTTAAAATAAATTAAAATGGCTCATAATAATTCGATAAAACCCCCAATGCTAGGGAACATTAATACGTCCCCGGCAGGACCACCATCGCCACCACAACTCCCTGGCGACCCTATCCAACAAGTGGCTAACCCCTCTCCTGAATTCAAAAACCTTATAAAGGACTTAATGAGGGAGATTTTAACAACGGACGAAAATGGAATTATTAGGGATGCTCTGCACCCAACTCAGCAACCTATTGCCGATCAAATGATCGAGGATCTATTTAGGAATAACCTGGCCGACATGGACAAGGTACCTGATGTGGTTAGATCCTTGCGAGAGTTTGGTGGAAACTCAGCTGAGTTCAACAGCTGGAAGAAAAGTGTTGAACGAATATTAAAGATTTATGAGCCATGCGCAGGCTCACCGAAATATTTCGGCATCCTTAGTGTAATTCGTAATAAAATTGTAGGCAGTACTGACGCGGCACTAGAGTCCTACAATACCCCCCTTAACTGGAAGGCTATTTCCCGATGCCTTACCATGCATTACGCTGACAAGAGAGACTTTAGCACACTTGAATATGAAATGACCTGCTTAATACAAGGTCGGAAATCTGTGCAAGAATTTTATGGTGAGGTTTACTCACACCTCTCACTAATATTAAATAAAATATCAATCATCAGCGAACAGTGCATGATTGTCCTCACACACACATACCGTTACAAGGCGCTAGACACCTTTGTCAGAGGACTATCAGGCGATCTATCGAGACTTCTCGTCATGAAAAAGCTGGCTGATCTGCCTGAAGCATTGCATTTATGCATAAAATTATAGAAGCAAAACTTCAGGGCAGCACATGCCAACAGTACGGCTTGCCTAAACGGCCCACATTAACACCACCGATTTTCGAGATGCCATATCAGCAACGGCCCGTACTTCCACCAAGAAAGAACCATAATCAGCCATTCTATCCGCACCTTGCCCATCTACCTCAAGCAATCCCTACCTTTACCCGATCTTCCCAACAACCCCAATACCAACAATTTCCCCAATACCAACAATTTCCTAAATACCAACAATTCCCCCAATACCAACAATACCCAAAGAATCCGAACCAGACCCAACCAGTTCAACAATCCTCCACCAAGACCCACCCAACCAAAACCCCCAGTCCCAATGGACATAGACGAATCTCTCAGGACAAAGAACGCGAATTACATGAATAGACCGACCAATAACTTCCCTGCCGGAAAACGGCGCATACCTCCTTCCAATCAAATACGGCAACCTTTCAAAGAAAACAGGGTAAGTAACATAGAAACAATAGAAACGGACTTAGGACAGCAACCTGACGAACCAGATGAACAGACATTCCAGGATTTTACAACCAATACACTGCACACGATAACAACATCCTTGACAGCCTGCATGAAGAAAACTCAAACGAATTCTCCGACGTTCATTTTTTAGGCTAACGAATTACAATGCAAGGACAGTAGCGGTAAAGTTCTAAATTTCTTAATTGACACGGGTTCAAATAAAAATTACATTCCACCAAACGGATTAAAAGACAAAAACCTTCAATTTTTTATATTACGTACACCACCGCGGTAAAGGCCGAAATAAGAACTACAAACTAAAATCCGGTATATTCCAGATACTACCCATACCCAATGTCCCTTAAGGACGAGGTAGAAAAGCAAATATCAAAATTACTTGAGGGCGGAATAATTAGACCTTCCCGATCCCCATACAATTCTCCAATCTGATAGTGCGAAAGAAAGCTGATGCATCTGACACAAAAAAATACAGGATGGTAATAGGCTATCGCATATTAAATTCAATCACAATACCCGACCGCTACCCAATCCCAGACACCAACGAAGTACTTTCACAACTCCGAAAGAACAAATTCTTTAGAGTTCCCGACTTGAAAAGTGGCTTTCATCAGATCCCATTAGTTGAATCCGATATCGCAAACACAGTTTTTCAGTCAATAATGGTAAATACGAATTTACCAGACTACCTTCGGCTCACGTGAGGTTGAGTGTTTAGGATTTGTTGCCTCAAAAAATGGCATAAAAACAAATCCAGCAAAAGTGAAAGCAATTTTAGACTTTCCACCGCCTCAAACTATAAAAGAACTTCGATCCTTTCTAGGACGTTTAGGTTATTACCGACGTTTCATTAAAGACTATGCAAAACTCGCCAAGCCCTTGACGATACTTTTGAGAGGCAAGCAGTGACGTATGTCCAAAATTCTTTCAGCTAAAATAAAAACTTCTCCCGACAATAACGCAATGGAAGCGTTTAATAAATTGAAAAATGCACTAGCATCCTCTCACGTCATGTTACAATACCCCGACTTCGAAAAAGTATTTCACTTGACAACCGGCGCTTCAAACCACACCATATGAGCAGTCCTAAAGCAAGGTGGTAAACCCATATTGTACATTTCCAGAACATTGACATGGACCGAGAAAAATTACGCAACTAACGAAAAGGAACTTTTAGCCATAATATGGGCTTTAAAAACCATTAGAAATTATTTGTCTGGTTCAACCACAATACAAATTTTCACAGACCATCAACCTTTGACATACTCAGCAGCAGAAATACTAACAGTAAACTAAAAAGATGGAAATCAATATTGGAAGAATACAACTATGAGATAAAATACAAGCCTGGCAGTAACAATATCATTGTTTACTATATAGTTTGGCAGCTTAAATTGACGTTATGTTGCGTATAGAGTGATAGGCACTCGAATTCAGTGAAACAAGGCACTCGAATGGAGTGGAATGAAGAACAGTAGGAAGAGCAGAGTTGCATTGGATTAATATACCTTCAATCATTGTATCAATATTAAAGATAAATTTAGAAAAAATAATTAAATACTAGAGTATAAGCAAACATTTTCTTTCAATTACTGCAATTAAGGTGTCCTAGTTGCTATATATTCCAAAATTATAACATTTTATGTCTGTTTAAAAATTGAACTTGAATTTCCCTAAAGATTTCCGTAATATGACCATTAGTGATGTTTGTGCGTGTGTACTAATTTTGAGCGTCAGCTGTTTGTTCCGCTACTTGGTAAAGTCTACAAGGAACAATATTGTCGCAGACGCACTTTCTCGACCACCACAACAAATAAATTCCTGGTCTGCAACCCAACACAGTGACGAAGGTTCAGCCCAAAATTTAATACCGTATACAGACGCACCTATCAATGCATTTAAAAATCAAATTTTTATTTCTACTGGCGAAACCTCTTCATACCAATTTAAATTACCTTTTCCCACTTACCAGAGACATATTATTATTGAAAGAGACTTTACAGAAGAAAGTCTTACCAGATATCTCAACCCTACAGTAAAAAATTGCATAAAACCCGAAGACAAAATTTTAGGGAAAATAGAAAAATTTACCAAATTCATTTAGCAGGTACAAAATAAGTTATACCCGAAAAATCATTAGAGATGTTACAAACGAATCAAGATAGGAAACAGAAATCATCAACGAGCATAATAGATCTCATCGCAATCCCACAGAAAATAAAGTCCAACTCTTAGAAAGATGTTACTTCCCACAAATGAACGCGAAAATAAAACGAGTTGCAAAATAGTGCATAATTTGCTTAGAAAATAAGTATGAGAGACATCCAGTAAATCCTATTGAAACCAACTCCCATTCCTAATTACCCAGGTCATATCGTTCATATAGACCTATACCATACTAACAACAAAGTAGTGCTGACGGCAATGGATACATTTTCCAAATACGCATGAGCAAAAATTGTGTGCTCCAGAGCAACGGAAGACATAAAAGCCTCATTAAGAAGTCTCTTGACAACATTCGGAATCCCAGAAAATATCGTTATGGACAACGAAAAATCCCTAAACGCAGCCCCTATAATCTTTATGCTAGAAAACGAATACGGTATTGAAATATTTAAAACTCCTCCATACAAAAGTTCTATAAATGTCAAATAGAACGATCCCATTCCACACTTACCGAAGTGATGCGTTGCACTAAAGCAGAAAACACCCACACCGACTTTAGGGACCTCCTCAATAGAGCGTTATTCAAGTATAACTATTCCATTCATTCCACAACCAAACGTAAACCAGTAGAAGTATTTTTCGGAAGAAAAATAGGACCAAATCCAATGACATTGAAAGAAATGTCCAAAATCTTAAAAATAAACAAGAAAAAGACTTACGACGTTATTTATGTAAAAATAAACAAAATACTAGGAAACAAACTAACACCCCGATGTAAAAAGGAAATAGTACTAGAAGACCAAGGGAACACAATTTTGGCACAATCTGGCCGCACCGTTCACAAAAGCCATATCAAAAAGTAAATCACACTCTTCTTTTGCAGGATCCTATTTGCCTCCTGCAATACGGAAACCCAAATTTTACACTGTACGACCAGTCCTATAGTAAATATAGACACAGGAACCGCGAAGGTTCAAACCCTAACATTTCGACTAATACACACTATTGACCTCGACACGTACCACACCCTACTCGACAACATACACGCCACAATAGAACATGACGACTAGAAAAAGCTGAAGTCACTCATTCCTTTCCTAAGAGGAAAAATCCATCCGATCCCTTGTGAGCGCGACTTATGAAACCGTAAAAGTCACCTTTAAAACGTAGTACAATTTTATGCTTTTGATGGTAACCCTAATAACGATACTGCATTATTTGTGATGTTTGTCAACTTGACAAGGGAGAGATGTCAAACCACCTGCACGAGAAAGAGCAACTTCGAACTTCCGCTGGGGAGAGAGCTTCTTTCTTTTTTAAGTTGGAGTTGCAGCAGATCGGTTGGCGCGAAATTAGTTTAAGTGAATAGACAAATAGTCTAGAGCATTTAAAATAATATAAAAAGTAATAAAGTGGAAACGTTTTAAACAAAGAAACCAAAAAACTTAACAAAAAGTGCTATAAAGACGGCAAACCAAAAATTGAAAGAAAAAAACTTTAAAAATAAAATTTAATATTGGGATGAATTTTTTTTACTTTCCAAATAACTCACGCCACAGCACAAAAAGGTTGAACTTTTCTCAAAGTGAAAAAAGGGAATAAAACAAATATCTCCCAAAAATAACTAATATTGTGAATAAAAAATAGTCGGGGTTTAAACATTTTGGTGCCAACGAGCACGTGTATGCCTAGTGGTAGGCGGTAGCGTGGTTGACGGCCAGATACACCGGCGACCATACATGCATTTTCTAAACGGACAAAATGGTAATACACATCAACCTCTCGCATAAATTTCCATTCCAACCGCATCCCCAAATCTTTGGTGATGTGTGATAGTGCGTATATACGCAAATATATACATGCGTACGAAAGCATAAATAAACTAAATTATCTGTATAAATTGAAATGTATCAACTTAGGTATATTTGAATTAATTTTCTAAGTTCGAGAATATAATTACCCAATGCTTCCCTCTTATATATAAATTTCACTACGCCACTGGCGTACGTAAAACCAAACCGGTAGTCAGAGTAAAATCTAATTAGAATAGGGTAAAATATTATTTACAAATGTGCATCGTAAGAATGGAGTAGAGTACTTGTTTTAGTGAGAACAACAAAAACAAAAAGAATGTGATTTAATTTCAATAGCTTAAGAGAGATAAGCATCTCTTCATCCACGACCATCTCACCAGGCGCCTGATGATCGAGACCAAAACCATGTAAGTTCTTTAATTGTTTTTGCATAACATTTTTGTGTTGAATACATACTCTCCGTACACATTACTACGTGCATATATACGTATACTATGTCCCACTTGCGACGATCTCTGAGCAAAAGAGTATCATGATAGTTTTGATATTATAATCATACACCTTGTGACACATTTTTTATGGCTTGCAACATGTTGCTAAAGTAAAGTTGCTATAAATTTTGTCTCATGATACTCTTGCGCTTTACATTTATGTTGATTTTGATGCTCTAAATAATTTAGTAATATATGTGCAATGTACATTGTGCATACTTATATATATACCTAAGCATTTAAGTTTAGACTACTACACATATAGATATGTTACCTTTTTTCGATTTAATTCATATATAATAGGTATTAGGGTGACCAGCCAATAAAATTAGATTAGCTTAATTTTAAAATTAAAAGCTTAGACATGAAGTCGGTTATCATAAAATTGTTAAATAAAGATTTTTGTATTTAAATTGGAAATATGTGTTCGTAAATTCAAACTTATTTTGTGAGATGGATTAAATCTTAGGTTCGTAAGTATGGTTGGGTTGGTGATGCATAGGTGTATCTCTTTATCGATGGGTAGGGAAGGGAAGGAGGCTGTTTAGTAATGGCATTCCTGGGATTCATTAGAGGACCTTTCATCCGAACAGTCTTTCCGTTTTTAAGTGTTTATGGGATTTGATTGCGGAAGTAAGTTTTTTGTCGTTGTTGTTATTAAAGAAGTGCATGATTTTCCTTATATGTATAAAGAGTTCATAGGCGGCTTAGTGGCGGCAAGGACCCACCCAATCTGACGAGCTTTGGCCCGGATAACGCGAGCATGCACAGCCGGCCACGTTCTATGAGCGAGGTGTGTTACATTACACCCTCCTATACCAACTGAAACCCAGGAAAACCAAGAAAGCAATTGAACCACTTGGCACAGCCTGGAAATGGCTTGCTGGATGCTCTGACCATGAAGAATTTAAAATATTTAACGATAAAGTAACTAATGTAGTAAGTAATAATAACCAACAAGTAGTAATAAATAAATCTATTTTAGAAAGAATAAATAATTTAACTCATATTTCAAATACAATTTTAAGCGAAATGAAATCGCGCGATGCTCTTAAATTAGAAATAGAAAAAAATATTGAAAGGAAATTGAAATTCATTATAGAAGAATTAATAAACACAGATTACTCAATACAATGGGCAAAAGCAGGAATTATAAACTCATTTATATTATCTAACGAAGAATTAATTGTAATTGAAGAAGCATTAGAAAAACAAAATATGCCTTATTTGACTTTAATCGAAGCAATTAAATTTAGTGATATTAAATTGTATGAAATGTATCTTCCATTATTTATATTGTAAAAATCCCTTTAACAAGCAAAGAATCTTGTAAATTAATAAAAGCCAAAGCTGTAAAACAAGGCCATAAAGCAATCAAGCTTGAATATGAAAATTGAAGAATTTGTAACAAGGAAATATTTCGTGTGAGAGATAGTTGTAATAATATAAACAATTTAATTTTATGTAAGTAAGATAACATAAAGGAAGTCACGTTAACCACCTGCATACCAAACCTTTTAAAAGTATATTCATCCAACTGCACCCTCATAAACAGTCACCATATGCCCACGAAAGAAGAAGTAATGCCCGGATTATTGTTTATCAATAGTTACAATGGACCCCTAAAAATAGACAACAAAGAAATCAATCTGAATGGTACATTTTTGATCAGATACGATAATTCAAGCTTATCAATTGAAGGCAAACATTTTGTTAATAAAAATCAACTGTTTGCAAAGCCCTTACCAGCAATCGTCAAATCGACAAATGTTACACGAATCTCGAGGAAGTTCTTTCTTATCAATATTTGAAAGAGCTCGATATAGCCAACATCCAAAAAATAGACGATGTCAACTTGAAATACAAAATAAGTGTTTTCACATTCTCTTCGATAATCACACTATCACTGCTTATCCTATTGACCACCATGATTGCCAAAAAATTTAACTCTAAGAAGAAAATGAGAATAAACATTCAAGTCAATACTAGCAGTTCAAAGGAAACCCCCCCTCTACCTACAAATGAAATGCCATCCAACGAGGACGCTGCATACTTTAAAGGGGGAGGACTTAATGCCACATATTCTGAAATAGGGCTCCAAAACTGTCCACATATAAACATGTAACTATGCATACCACAGCGGTATGCAATGCTGCGTAAGCATGCGACCTACAAGTAGGTCGCTACCCCACGGGCATGTGTCACCACACGCGCAACCATTCAATAGCTGGCCGTGCATTACCAGTCATGGGAATGGGCGAAAGTAAATAACGCAACAGCAACAACAAGAGGAATCGCTTGTCAACCAGCGTGACTTCGTACGATAAGTAGAAGTAAGAAGTATATTGTAAAGTTAGTAATAAAGTTGCTATTATTGAATAAAGAACAACGACTTCGAGTCATCCAAAAAATTTACTTTTTAGTCTCTCACAAGAGAAGCTAATAACTGGCGCCCAACGGCCCAGTCGCGTAAGTTTTCCGCAAAGTAGTCAAAGGCCCTCAAGTAGTGCCTCGCGATCCGTGTGTAAAATCGCGTACCTGTGATAAATAAGTGGCCCTAACAATAGCGGCAAGAAACCTAGAAGCACGGTGGTAAAGCTCAAAGGAACACAGCCAGCAACCCGCAAAATAAGCCAACGAGGACTGCCAGTAGTAGCAGCATGCAAACCGGATCACCAGCTTTGTTCGCCGCGGGACTACTAACGTAAGACTAGATTTAAGGAATAAGTGAAACTTGTGTTATAAGTATTTAAGTGTTCAGCTAAGTAAATTTTTTTTAATTTTTAAGAAAAAAAGGTAGAATCTTTTTAATAAGTGCAAATTTAATAAACAAGCAAAAATAATAATTAAAAATTCTAACTCTTTTCAAGTGAAACTTTAATTAATGGATTTGAAACAATTGATTTAATTTTTAGTGAAAAAAATTCCAATTTTATGTGAAAAATTTAATATAAATATTTAGTAAAAATTTAACCTTTTACTCTTTCAAAAGTGAAAATTTAATAAAACTTTAACCCTCCCTTTTTCTCAAAATTCCTTCAATAATTTTTCTTAAAATTTTACCAAACATTTTTTTAACCTTTTAGTGAATTTTTTTGTGATTGATTTATTATTTCTCATGAACAACAGGCTCGTACAGTCTATAAAATAAAAATAATCTTAAAAAAAATAAAACAACTCTGCGATTCACCACAAAAGGGACCCCCCAGAGATTGTTAAATTAAATCCACAAAAACACCACATAGTTAGTGAAAAAGTATAAACTAAAAATAAATTAAAATGGCTCATAATAATTTGATAAGACCCCCTATGCTAGGGAACATTAATGCACCCAGGCAGGACCACCATCACCACCACAACTCCCTGGCGATCCTATCCAATAAGTGGCTAACCCCACTCCTGAATTCAAAAATCATATAAAGGACTTAATGAGGGAGATTTTAACAACGGACGAAAATGGAATTATTAGGGATGCTCTGCATCCAACTCAGCAACCTATGGCCGATCAAATGATCGAGGATCGATTTAGGAATAACCTGGCCGACATGGACAAGGTACCTGACGTGATTAGATCCTTGCGTGGTTAGAACTCAGCTGAGTTCAGCATCTGGAAGAAAAGTGTTGGACGAATATTAAGGATTTATGAGCCATGCGCAGCCTCGTCGAAATATTTCGGAATCCTTAGTGTAATTCGTAATAAAATTGTAGGCAGTGCTGACGCGGCACTAGAGTCCTACAATACCCCCTTAACTGGAAGGCTATTTCCCGATGCCTTACCATGCATTAAGCTGACAAGAGAGACTTTAGCACACTTGAATATTAAATGACCTGCTTAATACAAGGTCGGAAATCTGTGCAAGAATTTTATGGTGAGGTTTACTCACACCTCTCACTAATATTAAATAAAATATCCTGCATGGAAATCAGCGAAGAGTTCATGCGTGTCCTCACACACACATACCGTGACAAGGCGCTAGACACCTTTGTCAGAGGACTATCAGGCGATCTATCGAGACTTCTCGGCATGAAAAAGCTGGCTGATCTGCCTGAAGCATTGCATTTATGCATAAAGTTAGAGAATCAAAACTTCAGGGCAGCACATGCCAACAGTACGGCTTGCCTAAACGGCCCACATTACCACCACCGATTTTCGAGATGCCATATCAGCAACTGCCCGTACTTTCACCAAGAAAGAACCATAATCAGCCTTTCTACCCGCACCTTGCCCATCTACCTCAAGCAATCCCTACCTTTACCCGATCTTCTCAACAACCCCAATACCAACAATTTCCCCAATACCAACAATTTCCTAAATACCAACAATTCCCCCAATACCAACAATACCCAAATAATCTGAACCAGACCCAACCAGTTCAACAATCCTCCACCAAGACCCACCCAACCAAAACCCCCAGTCCCAATGGACATAGACGAATCTCTCAGGACAAAGAACGCGTATTACATGAATAGACCGACCAATAATTTCCTTGCCGGAAAACGGTGCATACCTCCTTCCAATCAAATACGGCAACCTTTCAAAGAAAACAGGGTAAGTATCATAGAAACAACAGAAACGGACTTAGACAGCAACCTGACGAACCAGATGAACAGACATTTTTTATATTATGTAAACCCCCGCGGTAAAGGCCGAAATAAGACCTACAAACCAAGTTCCGGTATATTCCATAAACTACCCATACCCAATATCCCTTAAGGACGAGGTAGAAAAGCAAATATCAATATTACTTGAGGACGGAATAATTAGACCTTCCCGATCCCCATACAATTCTCCAATCTGGATAGTGCCAAAGAAAGCTGATGCATCTGGCACAAAAAAATACAGGATGGTAATAGACTACCGCAAATTAAATTCAATCACAATACCCGACCGCTACCCAATCCCAGACACCAACGAAGTACTTTCACAACGAATGAACAAATTCTTTACAGTTCCCGACTTGAAAAGTGGCTTTCGTCAGATTTCATTAGTTGAATCCGATATCGCAAAGACAGTTTTTCAGTCAATAATGGTAAATACGAATTTACCAGACTACCTTTCGGCCTTAAAAATGCGCCTTCCATATTCCGATATTATAATTTTCGGAAAAGACGAATTCTCTCACGCGAGGTTGAGTGTTTGGGATTTGTTGTCTCTAAAAATGCCATAAAAACAAAAATTCAGCAAAAGTGAAAGCAATTTTAGACTTTCCACCGCCTCAAACTATAAAAGAACTTCGATCCTTTCTAGGACGTTCAGGTTATTACCGACGTTTCATTAAAGACTATGCAAAACTCGCCAAGCCCCTGACGGTACTTTTGCGAGACGAGGAGTGACGTATGTCCAAAAATCTTTCAGCTAAAATAAAAACTTCTCTCGACAATAACGCAATGGAAGCGTTTAATAATATTAAAAAATTCACTAGCATCCTATCACGTGATGTTACAATACCCCGACTTCGAAAAAGAATTTCACTTGAAAATCGGCGCTTCCAATCACGACATAGTAGCAGTCCTAGAGCAAAGTGGTAAACCCATATTGTTCATTTCCAGAACATTGACATGGACCGAGAAAAATTACGCAACTAACGAAAAGGAAATTTTAGCCATAATATGGGCTTTAAAAACCTTTAGAAATTATTTGTATGGTTCAACCACAATACAAATTTTCACAGACCATCAACCTTTGACATACTCAGCAGCAGAAATACTAACAGTAAGCTAAAAAGATGGAAATCAATATTGGAAGAATACAACTATGAGATAAAATACAAACCTGGCAGTAACAATATTGTCGCAGACGCACTTTCTCGACCACCACAACAAATAAATTCCTTGTCTGCAACCCAACACAGTGACCTTTCGTCACCTTTCGTTCAGCCCAAAATTTAATACCGTATACCGTATACCTATCAATGCATTTGAAAATAAAATTTTTATTTCTACTGGCGAAACCTCTTCATACCAATTTAAATTACCTTTTCCCACTTACCAGATACATATTATTATTGAAAGAGACTTTACAGAAGAAAGTTTTACCACATTTTTGAAAAGATATCTCAACCCTACAGTAAAAAATTGCATAAAACCCGAAGACAACATTTTAGGGAAAATACAAAAATTTACCAAATTCATTTTAGCAGGTACAAAGTACGTTATACCCCACAAATCATTAGAGATGTTACAAACGAATCAAGACAGGAAACGGAAATCATCAACGAGCATAATAGAGTTCATCGCAATCCCACAGAAAATAAAGCCCAACTCTTAGAAAGATGTTACTTCCCACAAATGAACGCGAAAATAAAACGAGTTGCAAAATAGTGCATAATTTGCTTAGAAAATAAGTATGAGAGACATCCAGTAAATCCTATTGAAACCAACTCCCATTCCTAATTACCCAGGTCATATCGTTCATATAGACCTATACCATACTACCAACAAAGTAGTGCTGACGGCAATGGATACATTCTCCAAATACGCATAAGCAAAAATTGTGCGCTCCAAAGCAACCGAAGACATAAAAGCCCCTGCTAGAAAACGAATACGGTATTGAAATATTTAAAACTCCTCCATACAAAAGTTCTATAAACGGTCAAATATAACGATTCCATTCCACACTTGCCGAAGTGATGGTTTGCACTAAAGCAGAAAACACCCACACAGACTTTAAGGACCTCCTCAATAGAGCCATATTCAAGTATAACTATTCCATTCATTCCACTACCAAACGTAACCCAGTAGAAGTATTTTTCGGAAGAAGAATAGGACCAAATCCAATGACATTGAAAGAAATGTCCAAAATCTTAAAAATAAACAAGCAAAAGAATTACGACGTTATTTATGTAAAAATAAACAAAAGACTAGGAAACAAACTAACACCCCGATATAAAAAGGAAATAGTACTAGAAAACCTGGGCAACACAATTTTGGCACAATCTGGCCGCACCGTTCACAAAAGCCATATCAAAAAGTAAATCACACTCTTCTTCTGTAGGATCCTATTTGCCTCCTGCAATACGGAAACCCAAATTTTGGACTATACGACCAGTCCCATAGTAACGATAGACACAGGAACCGCGAAGGGTCAAACGCTAACATTTCGACTAATACACACTATTGACCTCAAACAGTACAACTCCCTACTCGACAACATACACGCCACAATAGAACATGACATAACTAGGAAAAGCCGAAGTCACCCATTCCTTTCCTAAGAGGAAAAATCCATCTGATCCCTTGTGAGCGCGACTTATTAAACCGTAAAAGTCACCTCTAAAACGTAGTACAATTCTATGCTTTTGATAGTAACCCTAATAACGATACTGCATTATTTGTGATGTTTGTCAACTTGACAAGGGAGAGATGTCAAACCACCTGCACGAGAAAGAGCAACTTCGAACTTCCGCTGGGGAGAGAGCTTCTTTCTTTTTTAGGTTGGAGTTGGAGCAGATCGGTTGGTGCGAAGTTAGTTTAAGTGAATAGACAAATAGTCTAGAAGATTTAAAATAATATAAAAAGAAATAAAGTGGAAACGTTTTAAACAAAGAAACCAAAAAACTTAACAAAAAGTGCTATAAAGACGGCAAACCAAAAATTGAAATAAAACAAACTTTAAAAATAAAATTTAATATTGGGAAGAATTTTTTTTACTTTCCAAATAACTCCCGCCACAGTACAAAAAGGTTGAACTATTCTCAAAGTGAAAAAAAGGGAATAAAACAAATATCTCCCAAAAATAACTATTATTGTGAATAAAAAATAGTTGGGGTTTAAACATTTTGGTGCAAACGAGCACGTGTATGCCTATTGGTAGGCGGTAGCGACGTTGACGGCCAGATACACCGGCGACCATGCATGAATTTTCTAAAAGGATAAAATGGTAATACACATCAACCTCTCGCATAAATTTCCATTCCAACCGCATCTCCAAATATTTGGTGATGTCCTAGAAATCGGCAGATTTAGCAACCAAACCCCGGTTCGGGGAGACGAGGTAGCAGCTCAGAGGGTAATTCGGTGCCGAACCATGTTTTTTTTTCCAATAACTAATTTAAATTATTTTTAGTTCATTTAATTTCTTTTAATTGATACAAATTATAACGTCGAGTAGATAGGAAGAAAGACATAATTTTTTGTAAAAAAAAAGAGGAAAAGTAATATCTCGTAGCATAGAATAGGTAACATATAATTTATGTATGCTCTAATCTAGACATAAAAATTCATATAATATAGTACGTACAATATATATATGTATACATAAATATGCGTATACACGCATATATATACATGCGTACGAAATCATAAATAAATTAAATCATACATTGGAATGTATCAACTTATGTATATTTGAATTAATTTTCTAAGTTCGGGAATATAATTACCCAATGCTTCCTTCTTATATATAAATTTCACTACGTCATTGGCGTGCGTATAACCAAACCGGTAGTCAGAGTAAAATCTAATTAGAATAGCGTAAAATATTATTTACAAATGTACATCGTAAGAGTGGGGTAGAGTACTAGTTTTAGTGAGAAAAACAAAAACAAAAAGAATGTGATATTTAATTTCAACAGCTTAAGAGAGATAAGCAATCTCTTCGTCCACGACCATCTCACCAGGCGCCTGATGACCGATACTGATCGATACTGCATTATTTCTGATGTTTGCCAACTTGACAGGGGACAGATGTCAAACAACCTGCACGAGAAAGAGCAACTTCGAACTTCCGCCGGGGAGAGAGCTTCTTTCTTTTTTAGGTTGGAGTTGGAGCAGATCGGTTGGTGCGAAGTTAGTTTAAGTGAATAGACAAATAGTCTAGAACATTTAAAATAATATAAAAAGTAATAAAGTGGAAACGTTTTAAACAAAGAAACCAAAAAACTGAACAAAAAGTGCTATAAAGACGGCAAACCAAAAATTGAAAGAAAAAAACTTTAAAAATAAAATTTAATATTGGGAAGAATTTTTTTTACTTTCCAAATAACTCCCGCCACAGCACAAAAAGGTTGAACTATTCTCAAAGTGAAAAAAAGGGAATAAAACAAATATCACCCAAAAATAACTATTATTGTGAATAAAAAATAGTTGGGGTTTAAACATTTTGGTGCAAACGAGCACGTGTATGCCTATTGGTAGGCGGTAGCGAGGTTGACGGCCAGATACACCGGCGACCATGCATGCATTTTCTAAAAGGATAAAATGGTAATACACATCAACCTCTCGCATAAATTTCCATTCCAACCGCATCTCCAAATATTTGGTGATGTCCTAGAAATTGGCAGATTTAGCAACCAAACCCTGGATCGGGGAGGCGAGGTAGCAGCTCAGAGGGTAATTCGGTGCCGAACCATGTTTTCTTTTCCAATGACTAATTTAAATTATTTTTAGTTCATTTAATTTATTTTAATTGATACAAATTATAACGTCGAGAAGATAGGAAGAAAGACATAATTTTTTGTAAAAAAAAGAGAAAAAGTAATATCTCGTAGCATAGAATAGGTAACATATAATTTACATATGTATGCTCTAATCTAGACATACAAATTCATATAATGTAGTACGTACAATATATATATGTATACATAAAGATGCGTATACACGCATATATATATACATGCGTACGAAAGCATAAATAAATTAAATCATACATTGAAATGTATCAACTTAGGTATATTTGAATTAATTTTCTAAGTTCGGGAATATAATTACCCAATGCTTCCCTCTTATATATAAATTTCACTACGCCATTGGCGTGCGTATAACCAAACCGTTAGTCTGAGTAAAATCTAATTAGAATTGCGTAAAATATTATTTACAAATGTACATCGTAAGAGTGGGGTAGAGCAGGTGTCGGCAAAAATGTTGTGTGGATGTATTAGTGAGAGTGCTTTGATCGCACGAACCAATTGATTCACTGATCATTCGCTTGTTAGACTGCAACGGCTAAGCACACAATAAATAATAAATTATTGATGCGCACAATGGCAAGCGAATATTTTATACTGCTTGATAGGAATTTCATAAAGACCTGCTTTTTGATCAATTTTTATAAAGGTAGTCCTTAAAATGTTTTTATTATCTTTTACTTACTACTTTAAATTCCACTTGCATATACAAATAGATCCCTATAATTTTCCTAATAAATAAATACGTTTTTTACTATTACTATTTACGAATTTAAGACTGACACCTGATTGTTATAGAAATAAATGGGCAACAAAACTATATATACACTAAAAAATTAAGAATTTTGATGAAAATTCCCCAAATTTCGAGAATTTTTAGTATTATTTTCAAATAAAATTTAGAGTTTCTCTATTAGATCCTGTTGCATTTTTTCATATTAAATTAATTCATATTAATAAAATGTATTTACGTAAATACGTGCATATATTTTTCGCTGCGCAACTAGCGATACCAACACTCGATGTTGACACGCCAATTGCTCATTGCAGACTGAACCAGTGTTGTCACTTCTAAAATCTGTTTAGTGGTAGATTTTCAAAAAAAGGGTGGTAGATCTCCTAAAAATAGTGGTAGAATTTTCAAAAACATTAAAACCATTTTTTTTCAAATTATTGTTATTCAACGATTAAAACGAACATAACAACTTCAAGTGCACTAAAAACTTATATATAAACATCTGTATGAAGAGTATGTGTATACTGTATAGGCTTTAGACCTTATCAAACAAAAAATAATAATTAAATAATAGTGGGACTCTCACCTAGTTTTTAATTCTGAAGTTAGTAGTCGGTAGTTTATAGGGTTTTTTTTAAATAAACTATTTGAATAAGTATCAAAGAACTAGTCTTAAAAGTTTGAAAATTTTTTTACTACAAAAACCTTAACAGCTGAAATTGATAATCAAATGCGAACTATCGACCAAGAACTTTAACAAACCATGTGTGGATACGACTAAAGTTAATTAACAGTCTCCAAATATTCCATTTTTCATAACACATAGTTCAAACATATAATAATACTACTAAGGGACCTTAAAATATCAAATTACTTCAATGGTATCCAACGAATACCAATAGCTCGAATCTAATGAAATAGACTTGTGCATTAAAACAATTTATTTTTTAAATCTTAAAACTTACATCCGTGACATCGAAGGCATCCATGGGATTCTGCAATCGACGGCTGAGTGGAATATCGCTCGTATCTCGGCTGCCAGTTCGAGAGCGCCCTATCTGAGAATTTTTTTCAAAAACACCATATTTCAGTTTTTCTTTTGAAAACGACCTATCTCAGAACTCGATTGAAGAACGCCCAAAATGTTTTTCATAAACGTCCAGCTTATGTCACAAATTTATTAGATTTAAGCTGAGATAGAGCGTTTTTGAAACAAGTTCTGAAATAGGGCGTTATTCCAAAATTTTCTGGGATAGGGCGTTTTCGAAGCGGCGGCAAAGATACGGCGATATTCCACTCAGCCGTCGAAAAATCAGATTATTACAGAGGTTTTGGCACGAATTTCCCATCAATAAAGTTAAATGTTACATAAAATTGTATAAGTTCTTTCGAAGGTACGTAAGTGTTATAAAAATCACACATTTCTTTGGTGAAAATTTGAAAAACTTATACAGAGTGTGCTTTACATTTAATTTTCAACATACTTAAAAACCTTAATTTCAGGTCATTGTGAGCAACTTAAAGAACATAGTCAAATTCAGGCAAATAAAAAAGTGGTAGATTTAAAAAAAAAGTGGTAGGAGTGGTAGATCCGGATTTTAGCCTAAATAGTGGTAGATCTACCACTATAGTGGTAGAGTGACAACACTGGACTGAACCATTCACTAAACAAAGAGCGCAGGCTATCTGTGTGAGTTGCTCACCATCTTAAGATGTATGAAACGCCGATATCTGGGGTAGAGTACTAGTTTTAGTGAGAAAAACAAAAACAAAAAGAATGTGATTTAATTTCAATAGCTTAAGAGAGATAAGCAATCTCTTCGTCCACGACCATCTCATCAGGCGCCTGATGATCGAGACGAAAACCATGTAAGTTCTTTAATTGTTTTTGCATAACATTTTTGTGTTGAATACATACTATCCGTGCATATATACGTATAATATATCCCACTTGCGACGATCTCTGAGCAAAAGAGTATCATGATAGTTTTCATAATATAATCATACACCTTGCGGAGGGTGGAGCCGTGTGTAGAAGTCCACGAAAGAGGGGAAAGCTTCTGACCGCCGTTCACCTGGGAATGGCCAGAGCGATTCTTTGCATGCGGTTCAAGCAGCTCACTACTGCCGGTCGCTTGCGGCCAAGTATCCTCTGGGTAGCCGCTAAACGGCTAATGTGAGAAGGCGACAACCTGGATAGGCCACTCTGACATAATCGGTTTAAGGGCTAGCCTGGGGAGATCTTATCGGCAGCGGCTGTACACCTCTAGGTGCGGCTGCAAGCGGGCGTCTGTCTTGGAGCAAGCGGCTCGCTATATAAACGTGCAAGTAATATCTTCACCGCCGCTGAGCGGGTTGTGCGCTGGGCTTGGGTCCCGCCACGTAAAACCATACTCCAATGAAATATAACAACAAGCCCCGGATAAATACACTCTCTATTGATGACGACCATGGCAAACGTTTGAAGGACAATGAATTGAGGGCATGCACCTGGAACGTCCGCTCCCTGAATGGGATTGGTGCAGATGCCCGGCTGGTTGATGTCCTCGTCAAAGCAAAATCTGACATCACCGCCATCCAAGAAATACGTTGGATGAAGCAAGGAAGAAAGAAGATCAACAATTGTGACATCTATTGGAGTGGCCATACGAATAAGCGCAGTTTGGGCGTCGGATTCCTGGTGGTAGAGAGACTTTGTCGCCAAGTGCTGGCGTCACGCCTAGGGACGAGCGTCTCGCCGCTATCTGAATAAAAGCAAAATTTTTTAATATATCATTCATCTGCGCCCATGCGCCGACAGAGGAGAAAGACGATGAGGTGAAAGACACTTTTTATGAACAATTATAACGCACATACTAGCGCTGCCCCCGTCATAATATAAAAGACGTGCTTGGCGACTTTAATGCCAGGGTGGGAAAAGAAGGTGTTTTCGGCCCTACAGTCGGAAAGTTCAGCCTACACAATGAAACTTCTCCTAACGGACTGAGGCTGATTGACTTTGCCCGTGCTCGAAACATGCACGAGGTTCATGCATGAAAAGATACATCAAGCTACATGGCTGTCTCCTGATCGAAATACTCGCAATCAGATCGATCACGTTGTGATAGACTGACGGCATGCCTGTGTTTTAGATGTGCGCACGATCCAAGACCTAACATCGACTTGGACCATTATCTCGTTACAGCAAAATACGCACCCGCTTCAACGCGGCTAAAACCAAGGAACAGAATACACAAGGAAAGCTAGACGTCGAAAAGCTTCAATCACAACAGACTGCCAATGATTTCGCAACTCGACTCTCACGCCTGCTCTCTGAGAGCACAACTTATCCTGAAGGAATACAGGAGCAGTGGGAGCATATCTCCAAAGCACTTCGTACTGCCGCCGAGGAAAAAATTGGTTACCGGCGGCCACGAAAAAACAACTGGTACGATGAAGAATGCCGCACTGCAGCCGAAAGAAAAGACGCTGCCTACAGGGCTACGTTAAAAGCGAGCGCGACAAGAGGAGTGTGTGAACGCTATCGTGAGTTGAAAAGGGAAGCGAGACGCCTTTTCAGTAAGAAAAAAGCAGAAGCAGGTGGCTGCTAGCCGCCAGTAATAACGCCCGAAAATTTTACCAAAAAATACGACGACAGACGGAAGGTTTTAAGACCGGGGCAAACTCCTGTAGGAACGAAAACGGCGACCTTGTAACTGATGTGCAGAGAGTGCTTAGATTGTGGATGGAACACTGCTCTGCTCTCCTAAATGGTGGTAGCAATTCACCGCGCAGAGGTGAAGAACCCGATCCCGCAATCGATGATGATGGAATATATGTCCCCCCGCCCGATTATGACGAAGTTAGAATAGCAATAACCAGATTGAAAAACAATAAGGCCGTGGGCGCTGATGGATTGCGCATGCAGCAGCTTCTTAGCAAAATATGGGCGGAAGAATGCATGCCCGACGGTTGGAATCTAAGTGTTCTTTGCCCAGTCCACAAGAAGGGGGATACTGCTAAATGCACCAACTATCGTGGAATCAGCCTTCTTAATATCACATATAAGGTCCTTTCAAGTGTATTGTGCGAAAGAGTGAAGCCCACCGTGAACCGGCTGATTGGACCTTATCAGTGCGGCTTCAGACCTGGTAAATCTACCATCGACCAGATTTTCACAATGTGCCAAATCTTGGAAAAAACCCGTGAAAAGAGAATCGACACACATCACCTCTTCGTCGACTCTAAAGCCGCATTCGACAGCACGAAAAGGAGCTGCCTATATGCCGCTATGTCTGAATTTGTTTTCCCCGCAAAACTTATACGGCTGTGCAAAATGACGTTGAGCAACACCATCAGCTCAGTCAGAATTGGGAAGGACCTCAACGAGCCGTTCGAAACTAAACCAGGTTCCAGACAGGGTGACCCCCTATCGTGCGATTTCTTTAATTTGATGTTGGAGAAAATTATACTAGCTGCAGAGCTTAACAACACTGAAACAATATACTATAAAAGTGTGCAATTACTGGCATATGCTGATGACATTGATATCATCGGCCTAAACACCCGCGCTGTTAGTTCTGCTTACTCCAAACTGGAAAAAGAAGCGGTAAAGATGGGTTTGATGGTGAATGAGGACAAAACGAAGTACCTGCTGTCATCGAGCAAATAGTCAGTAATTTCGAAATAGTAAAAGACTTCGTTTATCATCACGTACATCAGCACTGAAATCCAGCGAAGAGTCAATCTTGCCAATAAAATGCTACTTTGGACTAGGTAGGCAATTGAAAAGTAAAGTCATCTCTCGGCGTCCTGCTATATGGGACAGGAGCATGAACCATGACAACAGCAGATGAAGCGGCTTTGGGAGTGTTCGAGAGAAACGTTCTTCGAAAGATTTATGGGCCTCTACGCGTTGGCGATGGCGAGTACCGAAGAAGATTTAATGATGAGCTGTACGAGCTATACGCAGACATCAACATAGTCCAGCGAATGAAAGATGATGCTCCGGCCAAGAAAGTGTTTCTATCGGAACCCGCCCATGGAAGCAGTGGAAAGGCGGCCCCCACTCCGTTGGAAGGACCAAGTGGAAAACGATTTAAACTCCCTTGGTGTGACCAATCGTCGCCGGTTGGCGGAGCGAAGGAGCGACTGGCGCGCCTTGTTGGACGGCCACAACCGTTTAAACGGTTAAGCGCCAATTAAGTAAGTAAGTAATCATGCACCTTTTGACACATTTTGTTATGGCTTGCAACATGTTGCTAAAGTAAAGGTGCTATAAATTTTGTTTCATGATACTCTTGCGCTCTACATTTATATTGAACTTGATGTTCTAAATAGTTTAGTAATATATGTACATACTTATATATATACCTAAGCATTTAAGTTTGGGAAGGCCTATATAGACCACTACACATATAGATATTTTACCTTTTTTCGATTTAATTAATATATAATAGGCATTAGGGTGACCAGCCAATAAAATTAGATTAGTTAAAATTTAAAATTAAAAGCTTAGACATGAAGTCGGTTATCATAAAATTGTTAAATAAAGATTTTTGTATTTGAATTTGAAATATGTGTTCGTAAGTTCAAACTTATTTTGTGAGATAGATTAAATCTTAGGTCCGTAAGTATGGTTGGGTTGGTGATGCATAGGTGTATCTCTTTATGGATGGGTAGGGAAGAGAAGGAGGCTGTTTAGTAATGGCATTCCTAGGATTAATTAGAGAACCTTTCATCCGAGCAGTCTTTCCGTTTTTAAGTGTTTATGGGATTTGATTGGGGAAGTAAGTTTTTTGTCGTTGTTCTTATTAAAAAGTGTTTCCTTATATGTATAACGAGTTCATAGGCGGCTTAGTGGCGGCAAGGACCCACCCAATCCGACGAGCCTTGGCCGGGATAACGCGAGCATGCACAGCCGGCCACGTTCTATGAGCGAGGTGTGTTACATTACACCCTCCTATACCACGGCCACCGTGGTGAAATGGTAGCGTGCTCCGCCTACCACACCGTATGCATTGGGTTCACACCCCAGGTAAAGCAACATCAAAATTTTAGAAATAAGGTTTTCAATTAGAAGAAAATTTGTCTAAGCGGGGTCGCCCCTCGGCAGTGTTTGGCAAGCGCTCCGAGTGTATTTCTGCCTTGAAAAGCTCTCAATGAAAACTCATCTGCCTTGCAGATGCCGTTCGGAGTCGGCATAAAACATGTAGGTCCCGTCCGGCCAATTTGTATGGAAAAGCAAGAGGAGCACGACGCAAATTGGAAGAGAAGCTCGGCCTTAGATCTCTTCGGTGGTTATCGCGCCTTACATTTATTTTTTATTTTATACCAACTGAAACCCAGGAAAACCAAGAGAGCAATTGAACCACTTGACACAGCCTGGAAATGGCTTGCTGGATCCCCTGGCCGTGAAGAATTTAAAATACTAACCGATAAATTAACTAATATAGTATGTAATAATAACCAAAAAGTAATAAAAAATAAATCTATTTTAGAAAGAATAAATAATAATAAAAAATAAATGTAAGGCGCGATAACCTCAGAAGAGATCTAAGGCCGAGCTTGTCTTCCAATTTGCGTCGTGCTCCTCTTTATTTTCCCTACAAATTGGCCGGACGGGACCTACATGATTTATGCCGATTCCGAACGGCATCTGCAAGGCAGATGGGTTTTCACTGAGAGCTTTTCATGGCAGAAATACACCCGGAGCGCTTGCCAAACACTGCCGAGGGCCGACCCCGCTTAGAAAAATTTTCTTCTAATTGAAAAACCTTATTTCTAAAATTTTTGATGTTGCTTTGCCCGGGGTTTGAACCCACGGCATCCGGTGTGGTAGGCGGAGCACGCTACCATCACACCACGATGGCCGCCAAATAGAATAAATAATTTAACTCATATTTCAAATACAATTTTTAGCGAAATGAAATCGAGCGATACTCTTAAATTAGAAATAGAAAAAAATATTGAAAGGAAATTGAAATTCATTATAGAAGAATTAATAAACATAGATTACTCAATACAATGTGCAAAAGCAGGAATTATAAACTCATTTATATTATCTAACGAAGAATTAATTGTAATTGAAGAAGCACTAGAAGAACAAAATATGCCTTATTTAAATTTAATCGAAGCAATTGAATTTAGTGATGTTAAAATTGCATCAAATTTATCTTCCATTATTTATATTGTAAAATTCCCTTTAACAAGCAAAGAATCTTGTACATTAATAAAAGCCAAAGCTGTGAAACAAGGCCATAAATCAATCAAGCTTGAATATGAAAATTGAATAATTTGTAACAAGGACATATTTGGTGTAAGAGATAGTTGTAAGAATATAAACAATTTAATTTTATGTAAGCAAGATAGCATAAAAGAAGTCACGTTAACCACCTGCATACCAAACCTTTTACAAGGATGTTCATCCAACTGCACCCTAATAAACAGTCACCATATGCCCACGATAGAGGAAATAATGCCCGGATTATTATTTACCAATAGTTACAATGGACCTCTAAAAATAGACAACAAAGAAATCAATCTGAATTTTACATTTTTGATCAGATACGATAATTCAAGCTTATTAATTGAAGGCAAACATTTTGTTAATAAAAATCAACTGTTTGCAAAGCCCTTACCAGCAATCGCCAAAATCGACAAATGTTACACGAATCTCGAGGAAGTTCTTCCTTTGCAATATTTGAAAGAACTCAATATAGCGAACATCCAAAAAATAGATGATGTCAACTTGAAATACAAAATAAGGATTTTCACATGCCCCTCGATAATCACGCTATCACTTATTATCCTATTGACCACCATGATTGCCAAAAAATTTAACTCTAATACTAGCAGTTCAAAGGAAACACCCACTGTACCTAGAAATGAAATGCCATCCAACGAAGACCCTGTATACTTTAAAGGGGAAGGGCTTAATGCCACATATTCTGAAATAGGGCTCCAAAGCTGTCCTCATATAAATATGTAACTATCCATACCACAGCGGTATGCAATGCTGCGGAAGCATGCGACCTACAAGTAGGTCGCTACCCCACGGGCATATGTCACCACACGCGCAACCACTCAATAGCAGACCGTGCATTACCATTCATGGGAATGGGCGGAAGTAAATAACACAACAACAACAACAAGAGGAATCGCCTGTTAACCAACGTGACTTCGTACGATAAGTAGAAGTAAGAAATATGATATAAAGTTAGTAATTGAGTTGCTGTTATTGAATAAGGAACAACGACTTCGAGTCGTCCAAAATATTTTTTTTTTAGTCTCTCACAAGAGAAGCTAATAACTTACGTAAGCATTTGGTAAAATTTGAAGCTTCTAGTTTTAAAATGGTGTAGTAATAACGAAAAAATTCTTATCTGAACAATCGGTTGTAAAGGACATATTCTATATATACGACCGATCTCTACGATTTTTCCAGACAACAACATTTGCTATATACGAAGGCATATGGTGAAATTTTAAGGTTCTATTCGTTAAAAAGGGGGCAGAAATCACAGTTTATGTGGGGTATATACTATATATACCACCGATCTCTAGATTTTTTCAGACATCAATATATGCTGTATACGTAAACATTTGGTAACATTTGAAGCTTCCAGCGCTGTTAAAATGGAGCAGAAATTATGAAAAGTTTCTTATCTCAACAATCGGTTGTATGGGATATATACTATATATACGACAGATCTATACAATTTTTCAGTCAACAATGGATGCCCTATACGTAAGCATTCGGTGAAATTTGAAGCCTCTACCTGTTAAAATGGGGTAGTAATTACGAAATGTTTCTTATCTGAACAATCGGTTGTGGGGGGATATATGCTATATATACGACTGACATCATCCATGTTTTCAGACCACAATAGGTGCAACGAAAACATATGGCGAGGTTTTAAGCTTCATCCTGATAAATTGAGGAAGATATGACCAAATCGTCTTTTCTGAAAAATCTCACTTTTGTGTTCGACTTAATAGGTGGATTAATTGACTGTCCCTTCTTGCTTGACATAATACGTTTTAATATCCCGTAGAGGATGTACCGTAGTACAAGGCAGCAAATATTTTTTTATAATTTTATCTCTTAATTCTTGCTGCTCTCAGTTTTTTTGTATTTCGTTTATTTAGCCATCACTGTCCCTACTTAAGAATGTTGCTTAACAAAAATATATGTCAAAAACAGACTTATCGACTAACTTAGCAGCATGCGGGTCTAAATCTACTTTCGAAAAGAATGCTCTTTCTTTTCCTATGGAGTTTCCGCATCATCAACATCGTCAGTGGTCCAGGTAAAATTTGCAAACGTTAAGTAGTCGCGGTAAAATTGTGAAGTTTTTTCAAATTACCAAAGTCGAGGTATAGTGGGTTAATATAACGCACATCAAAAGACTTACTAATAAATATTATTCTCTATCAGAATACAGCATTATATTGCTACATAGATAAATTTAAATAAATAAGAACACAATGAACTGTTTTGTGACTTAACTACAAATTCCCTCGTATAATCCTTCATATCCGCGCCGATTTAATATAATTTTTAAATAAACAATTTGCATCCTGTCAACATATTTTGGGCAAAAATTCTCTAAGCAGGCTTAAATCTACATGCATGGTAAGTGTGCACATTTTTAATATAGTAAACCTTATGTCCTTTTCCCTTTTATATCTGTATGTGGTGTAAATAGTTTTAAATAAATTTCTAATAGAGCGGTATCGTTTTCTTCCGCAGATTCTTTCACAATTTTCCGCAAATTCACTTGCAAGCATTTGTTTTGCTTCCCCCCTTTTTTACTTCACCCCGAATCCCACTTCCATGGTGAAAATCTCTTTAAAATCCAGCATTTATTTTGCTTCCACCCTTTTTTACTTCACCCCGAATCCCACTTCCACGGCGAAAATCTCTTTAAAATCCAAAAATATTCACCAGTTGCTGATAATCCAATAGACCGCATTTTCAACTAGCCAGAACAACGAAATTGCATATTTGACCAGTTTTCCTCATCGTTGGAATGTTCAAAAAAAAAAAAACCTCCTAAATTCTATTGAAATTTAAAAATTTGAAATTTAACTAGAAATTAAAAATGTAGATTATTAAAGAGTATACATAAAATATTAATAATGTTAATCTATTAAAGAGAGTCCCAACTCGAACCCGAAGAAGTAAGTTCTCCTTCTTCTTTAGTTTAGGTTTAGGAACATAAAATTATATGTATATATAAAATTTTGCAAATATATAAGAAATTTTTTATGAATTGATTGTTAGAAAGGATAAATCAAATGATTATTATAGTCAATATAAGCAAATAGGCTTAAAGAAACGCTTTTTAAAATTTAGGCCCCATTTATTTTAAAGGTAATTAGAATTGCCCAACTTTGAAAAGTTGGTCAAATTTAATTACCTACCAAAGTATAGTTAGCCAAACCGCAACATATTGAATTTTTCTTGGTTTTGTTGTACAGTGGTCTCGAACAAGTGCACGATCAAGCATATGTGAGGAAAATGGACATGTTCGAGATAGCTGTATGATGCGTTGCGAGAGAGCGGTATGACGCTTTTAGAAGTTTTGTATGATGTTCAAAGCAAATCTTCGTTATGCATAATTCTTCTTATATTGCGAGTACTTAAAATATTTTTACATTTCTTCACATGGTTGCCATCAATTGCGGTTTGGCCACATTATGATGTAATTTTTCTATGGTAAAATTATTACCATTATAGTTTGTTAGTTGCTTGGAAAATACTATGATTTTTAATTAAGAAATGAAAATCCATTTCCCGAGCAAGAAGGCCTTCTAAGCTAGGTAGGAATGCTTTATACTCATGAAATGAATTTAATTACACATGTATATAAACAAAATATATTCACTTATTTTACATATTAGGTTTGTTAAAAATGTTCCTATTTTTTTTTTGTATATATTAATATATTGATATACATGTACATACTATGTATGCACATACATATGAACGTTGCTGTACTTATATATTAGATTTAGTTGTCCTTTCAATTAAATTTTTTTTGTTGCAATACTTTTTTTTGTATATGCGTACCTAAAAGCGCATGTTCATATTAACATACATATGTATATCAAAGTTAATTTTTAAATTCAAAGATATAAGAGTTAATACGTGTGTGGGGACTAATTATAGTTCGACCAATGTATTTATATATTTTTCCCCCAAGAATGGCTTTTTTAAACTCAAACGGAGTTTGTTATTTTGATTTATTAGTTTAGGTTAAGTAGACTTAGCAAAACCTGAGATTGTAAAAATTGTAATGGATTGAATTCCTGAAATAATAATTCAAATAATGTGTAACTGATTTTCTTTAATTTGGTTTAAGTCATGGTGAGTTAGTGGTAGTGTATCGGGGCCTCAATCACATCTAAGAGGCCAATGGCAAGGCGGGTATAGAAGCAGCCACCAAACGTTGCAACAACGAGCTGCCAGGCGTGAAGGGTAAGATAGGGTGTCACATTGCTGAAGTGTGACATGCAAATGCGATACTGGGTTTTATTTAATCATTTTTTATTACTCTTTTTTTGGTTGAAATCCCAGTGTGCAAAATAAATTATCCTGTGTGAACGTTGACTGGGGAGAGCAGTGCTGCGCAGTGATCGCGTAAAAGAATCCACGAAACTGAAGCTCCGAGCCTAAACGCCAGTGTACACGCCGTGGTCATTGCACCTTGCCACAAGCACTGCTGCACTTTTGTGCGTGAATGTGCCTATCGCACACTCAGTCAATGGATATCATAAGAAGGAGTTTAGAGAATGACGATATTTTCTGGTTGGGCTTTGTTAGAACTAATTACGCAACTAATGCTCCGATTTTTAGAGCTTTGAAAAAATTTAATTCGCTTATGAACCCTGGAAATCTTGATTTTTCCTCTACAAAAGATGTATTTAAACAAAGCTTAAATCAATTTTTTCTTAGCTAACTAGTTTTTAAGTTAAAATAATAATGGTTGCTATTTTTTAGGTGCTTTTTCATCTTGTAATCTGTGTGAAAATTTTTTATATTTTCTAGATTAATATTGAAATAAATAAAATAAAATATATGCTATAGTGGTCCGATCTGGCCGGTTCCGACAAATATCTAATCGGACACCTAAATATACCCGGCCACTAAATTTTATCAAGATATCTCAAGAGTTGAGGGACTAGTTTGCACACAAACAGACAGAGGGACAGACGGACATGGCTAATTCAACTCAGCTTTTCATCATGTTCATTTTGGTATACTTATTGGTGGGTCTACCTCTTCTCCTTTATGGACTTACAACTTTGATATTCGTGCCAAACTTTATATACCATTTCATTTTCATGAAAGGTATAAAAATAGGTAGATACTTTGCGTGAGGATGCAAAGTTTCAGGTTTATTGTGGTCTGCATGAAATAGCTATGACCATAAATCACTTATCTCAACAATATATGACGTAAATATAAGTATTTGATGAAATCTTAAGCTTCTAGCCGTTAAAAAGGGACAGAAATGACAGTTTATATGGGTATATACTATATATACCACCGATCTCTGTAATTTTTTCAGACATAAATATATGCTATATACGTAGGCATTTGGTGAAATTTGAAGCTTCTAGATGTTAAAATAGTGTAGAAATTGCGAAAAGTTTCTTATCTAAACAATCGGTTTTGGGGGATATACATATGCTATATATTCGATCGATCTCATTTATTCTTTTAGACAACAATATGTGCAATATACGAAAGCATATGGTGAAGTTTGAAACTTCATCCTGATAAATTTAGGAAGATATGACAAAAATCCTCTTTTCTGAAAAATCGGTTGAATGGGAGGTATATGCTATAGTGGTCCGATCCGGCCGTCTTATCGGACACCTAAATATTCTCGCTCACCTAATTTTATCAAGATATCTCAAAAATTGAGAGACTAGTTTGTATACAAACAGACAGACGGACATGGCTAAATCAACTCAGCTCTTCATCCTTGTTTAAGCGACTTACGTCACTTAAAGTCTTCACGTGACTTGCGTTCTTGCCCCCATGCATTCCTGCAAAAAATTACTTTACAAGCATCCCTGCTGTAATTGGAACTTCGAATCCGACATTTGCCATCATCCCTTGGCAAAATCCTGAGCCAGATAAATAATTTTGCATGTAAATGCAACAACAACGGTTTGAGCCAGATAAATCCAGATAGAAGTCTGGTTCAATTTGTGAGCCAGATAATTTGTTAATTACTTCTTTTTAGTTTGGCAACGCTGCCTTTAATAAACATAATTTTTCAAAAACAGATGTCGCTGCTTAGCCTTTCGCCGCATGAGTTAAATGAAAAACAGCGGCGGCATCTGCCTATCACATTTCACGTGTGCGAAAATTTCACGACAGCTGCTTCTCAAGTCTCTCAATGATCCAGAGCATTTCCGTGAGAATTGAGCATGAGCCGAAGCTGTAAAACTCACTGGAAAACGGCAACTGTAATTTCTTCCAGTGTTGTATAGTATATAGTCTATTGTCACTTAATTTTCGATCTCTTTCATCAACTACCATCGTCGAGGACACATCAAAGTCAGTCAACGAAGTATTATTTTGAGCAAATCATCACCATCACATCAAGACGACAAAGGCTAGTGGATAAGTATTTCATTCAAATTTGTATATTTTGTACATTTTTCCCAAAATCCCAAAACTCCCGGTTCCATCCCTGTGACTCTGACATATATACATATATATGTGAATAGGTGCGCTCATGCACATATATGTATAGCTATATAGAGCAACATAAATCATCGTTTATACACCTTTTCATTTACCTGAATTGTTACATATTCATGAATTCGAACATTTCCTTAAGTCGATAGTTACCTCGTTTAACTTTCGTCATTGAAATTGATTTACGTACTTAATTAGCGAGCTTTGCTCATATTGCTTTACACAATGATTTTTGTAATTGATATTAGAGAAAAATTGTAAGTTTACAAACGGCGATGGTTACTAGGACATGTTTCTGAATTTCACTTCTTCATCAGCTAGCTTTTCGGGAGCTGAGCGTTGAACTCGAATCTCCAACATTCATATCAGTGCAAGCCTTTAGCTGCTACGCCATATGAGTGTTCCGTTGTTCGCTGTACAATTGGTCTCTAAGAGTTGCCTTTTTGTTTATATTCCTTTTGATCACCATGTAGGCACATACACTCTGTATGTAGTTTATTCCTAATGTTGTGGATATGATATTTAGGCGCGCTTTTGAAAGCTTAGTAACATTTGTTCGGATTTTTACAGTATTTGTTTTTAATACTTCCGCTGTTACTATTATATCAATATGATCATATGTATTTAATTAGCGAGCTTTGCTCATATTGCTTTATACAATGGTTTTTGTAATTGATATTAGAGAAAAATTGTAAGTTTACAAACGGCGATGGTTACTAGGACATATTTCTGAATTTCACTTCTTCATCAGCTAGCTTTTCGGGAGCTGAGCGTTGAACTCGAATCTCCAACATTCATATCAGTGCAAGCCTTTAGCTGCTACGCCATATGAATGTTCCGTTGTTCGCTGTACAATTGGTCTCTAAGAGTTGCCTTTTTGTTTATATTCCTTTTGATCACCATGTAGGCACATACACTCTGTATGTAGTTTATTCCTAATAGTGTGAATATGATTTTTAGGCGCGCTTTTGAAAGCTTAGTAACATTTTTTCGGATTTTTACAGTATTTGTTTTTAATACTTCCACTGTTACTATTATATCAATATGATCATATGTGTTTAATTAGCGAACAACGGAACATTCATATGGCGTAGCAGCTAAAGGCTTGCACTGATATGAATGTTGGAGATTCGAGTTCAACGCTCAGCTCCCGAAAAGCTAGCTGATGAAGAAGTGAAATTCAGAAACATGTCCTAGTAACCATCGCCGTTTGTAAACTTAAAATTTTTCTCTAATATCAATTACAAAAACCATTGTATAAAGCAATATGAGCAAAGCTCGCTAATTAAATACATATGATCATATTGATATAATAGTAACAGCGGAAGTATTAAAAACAAATACTGTAAAAATCCGAACAAATGTTACTAAGCTTTCAAAAGCGCGCCTAAAAATCATATCCACACCACTAGGAATAAACTACATACAGAGTGTATGTGCCTACATGGTGATCAAAAGGAATATAAACAAAAAGGCAACTCTTAGAGAGCAATTGTACAGCGAACAACGGAACATTCATATGGCGTAGCAGCTAAAGGCTTGCACTGATATGAATGTTGGAGATTCGAGTTCAACGCTCAGCTCCCGAAAAGCTAGCTGATGAAGAAGTGAAATTCAGAAACATGTCCTAGTAACCATCGCCGTTTGTAAACTTACAATTTTTCTCTAATATCAATTACAAAAACTATTGTATAAAGCAATATGAGCAAAGCTCGCTAATTAAATACATATGATCATATTGATATAATAGTAACAGCGGAAGTATTAAAAACAAATACTGTAAAAATCCGAAAAAATGTTACTAAGCTTTCAAAAGCGCGCCTAAAAATCATATCCACACCATTAGGAATAAACTACATACAGAGTGTATGTGCCTACATGGTGATCAAAAGGAATATAAACAAAAAGGCAACTCTTAGAGACCAATTGTACAGCGAACAACGGAACATTCATACGGCGTAGCAGCTAAAGGCTTGCACTGATATGAATGTTGGAGATTCGAGTTCAACGCTCAGCTCCTGAAAAGCTAGCTGATGAAGAAGTGACATTCAGAAACATGTCCTAGTAACCATCGCCGTTTGTAAACTTACGGAATTGATTTACTTTAAAATTAATTCATTACATCTTCCTTTGTTAGTTCATAAGTTGTTATTTTCAATGAAAACCCTGAATTAATTGAAAGGAAGTTGTACCCACCAATTCGGAATACATTCTCTGCGTGAGTATAATTCCCAATTGGCATTCAGGCACATCCCTAGTGTTCAACATGGTCCTTGCGAGCCAAATTTTGGATGGCAACACCGCATGTTCGAATTCATGGAAATTAGTAAAATTTCCAACACTAAACCCATTTGACAATTGTCAAAATCTCTTCCTCCTTTCTTTAAACTTTTGGCAGCCATCGCGGGAAGCAGCAGAAAAAACCACTAAGAAAAACTAAAACCAGAAAGTGAACTCAAAGTGAAATTAAAACTAAATTAAATTTTCAAAAAGTTTGTGGGAAAAAGTAAAGGTAACTAAAGGTTGAAATTTAATTAAAAATAAAAGTGAATTAAAGCTGCGCTGCCCAACGAGGGACCACGTAATTATACGGAGGCGCTAAACAAGGGATTTCGCTGAGTCCGTCAGGGGAGCATCGACTAAAAAATCCAGGAAAATACAAGGAAAGTGGTTTCCGGAGCACCTATGCCCAATGAGGGATTTTTTGAAAGTACCTATATAAGTTAAGCACTAATAACTGCTGGTCACCCACGTAAAAGGTTCTGCTCTCTGATGCCCTCCATCTAGTGAATATGACGAGCATACAACCATACAGCATTACCAAAACCTGTTAGACAAGTGAACACCGAACGCTGTGAGAGCGATCACTGTAGTTAACAGCGATAACGACATCATCTCATACTACTTTACATCCCAGTAGTTGTAAAGCAAGTGCGAACCAATTACCGTGACAGCGATCAGTGGATAACAACAGCAAAGACATCATCCGCATAAACCTAATTGTTGGAGAACAGTGATTGCATACGACTTAACATAACCAATAGTTCGAAAACAAGCGTGGGCGAACTAATGTGAGAGCGATCAGTGCATTTAACAGCAAACGACTCCAATAATAGTTTGATTGAATAATTGTGAGAGCAAACAGAGCAGCCGGCAGCGAAATGTGACAGAGAGCGAGGTTCAGCTCTTTCCAATTAGAATTAACAGCAGTGCTGGTTGTTGCAAATAGACCAATGGGCAGATCACTCCGGTTGTAAAAAGGAAACAATATTTTAAGAGCTTTTTGTAAAAACGCTTTAATTTAATAAAGTTTATAATTCAAGTAATAATTGTGTTGAATAAACTTATAATTGGCGCCCAACGCATTAAAATTTCGGATTTCACGAAATACTGAAAAACTAAAACTAACACGTGAATATTGCTGTTTGCTGACCAAAAAGGAACCCGTCCACAGAAGAGCTTAAACCACGTTTTTCATTTTGCTTTAAATTGGATGATTGGGGACGAAAACATGAAAATCTAACCATTGCTGAAAAAATTACTGAGTTCTACCAATTTTTGAAAGACCTGCTGTGTGGTATCTTACGGGCTTGGCTGACCTTTGGAAAAATTATCTTTATGAATGTAACAAACTAAACCACGTGCTAAGAGAAAGTAAATTACGTAAGTGACTTGCTCAGTGCCTTTTTTTTAATAAATATATTTAAATACTATGATCATCATTGGAATTCAATGTATATTCGAAACTTTTTATAAATTTAACTTGATTTGTGATTGAGGTATATTATTATACCGGGTTTTTGCGCGGTCAATACTTTAATGTGCGACGAAGATTTAGCGAGCCTTTTAAATAGTTTAGTTCTGAAAGATAAAGATTTACCAAAAATGAATACTGAGGAGTTAACTGCTATAGTAACAGCTGCGCTATCAGCCGCCTTAAGCTCACAAAAAGAGGAATTCGACAAAAAGTTGAACGAAATCTCAAAAAGATTTACAAGTACGTCGACAGCTAACGTTGGGAGTTTCGAAGAGGTTAGGATTTCAGGTACCGTGCGTTGCGAGGAAACTCTTGACCTAGTTAAATCTTTGCCTGAATTCGATGGTAGGCAAGAGACTTACGTCTCATGGAGGCAAGCCGCACATACGGCCTATAAATTATATGAACCTTATGATGGAAGCGCTAAACATTATCAGGCAGTGGCCATTATAAGGAATAAAATTAGAGGCGCTGCAGATGCTGTTTTAGCGTCTTTCAACACTGTTCTTAACTTTAAAGCTATAGTGGCAAGATTAGATTTCACGTACGCTGATAAGCGGCCAATATATTTAATTGAACAGGAGCTAAGTACCTTGAGGCAAGGAAATCTGACAGTGTTGAATTTCTACGACGAAGTCGAAAGAAAGCTTACGTTGCTTACCAATAAAACTATCATGACATATGAAAGTCATATAGCTAACTCAATAAATGATAAATATAGGTTAGATGCATTACGTGTTTTTGTCTCTGGCCTTAGGAAGCCCCTTTGCGATATACTCTTCTCCACTCGTCCAACAGATTTGCCTTCTGCTTTGGCACTTGCCCAGGAGGTAGAAGCAAATCATGAACGATACATGTTTGCATCAAATTACTCTAAACATCTTGAGGACAAGGACCGGGGTCACCCTTCAGTTAAGAGAATAGATGATACCAAGAACAACCAAATAGAATCACGTAGCGGTCATAAAAACCCCTACTTCCAAAACAGACAAGAAAAGCGCAATCTTTCGAGTAATAATAGAGATCAGGGCACTGAACCAATGGACATAGATCCATCCACATCTCGCCTCCGCCGCTCAACAAAGTTCGAGCACCACAATCCCACAGGAAATTTTTTACAGCAAAATAAGTCCCAAAACATGCAAACCTCTAATATTCGGCAAATCCCTTTTAATACAGGCAATCAAGGTCAACAAGTTAAGCGACCTCCTGTTTCAGATAGAAGTACTGGCCCAAAAGTCCAGAGAATCCACCACATATCAGATACATCGGAAGATGTAGAAACAAAAACTTCGTACGATAGTGTTGTGGAACGGGAAGTCGAAGATATCGACGAAATTAATTTTTTAGGGAGGGTGCCCAGCTCCCTTGGGTCAAACGAACAATAGGAGCTGAGGGCAAAGAGATAAAAATGTTAGTGGACACAGGAGCTTCAAAAAGCTATATAAAGCCACTTACTGAATTAAAAGGCATTGTGCCTTTAACGAGACCGTTCGTAGTTAAGTCAGTTCACGGCGAAAGCAAAGTAGGGCAAAAATGTAAAATTAACTTGTTTGGCATAACTTCGGATTTTATAATATTATCAAACTTGATAAACTTTGACGCGATAATTGGGCTTGACCTGCTAACGCAAGTCAACGCAGTCGTGGACCTTCAAAAAGGTGAAATAGTTCATGATTTTGGAATCGAAAAATTATTTTTTATAAAAATTGACAACAATAATGCTTTGAAAGTTGAACAGGAAAGCGTACCTCTTGCAATAAGGGGGGGTTTTTCAAATATGATCAAAAAAAGATCACAGGCTTTCGCCGATCCCAATGAATCTCTGCCTTATAACACAAATGTAGTTGCTAGGATTCGCACAAAACATGAAGAACCAATTTATTCTAAGATGTATCCTTATCCAATGGGGGTAGTTGACTTTGTTAACAATGAAATAAAAGAGCTTTTACGAAATGGCATTATAAGACGATCTAAGTCTCCCTACAATAACCCCATTTGGGTCGTGGACAAGAAGGGCGTTGATGAGTTTGGCAATAAAAAAAAGCGTTTGGTGGTAGATTTTCGCAAACTGAACGAAAATACCATTGACGACAAATACCCAATACCAAATGTCATTTCGATTTTATCAAATATGGGACTTGCACAATACTTCACAACGCTTGATTTGAAGTCTGGATTCCACCAGATAGAGCTCGCTGAGCGAGACAGGGAAAAAACAGCCTTTTCCGTTAGCAACGGAAAGTATGAATTTTGTAGGCTACCTTTCGGATTAAAAAACGCTCCGAGTATTTTTCAAAGAGCTATAGACGACATCTTAAGGGAAAAGATAGGAAAAAGCTGCTTTGTTTACGTGGATGACGATATTATTTATTCCGAATCTAAAGAACAACACATTAAAGACATAGACTGGGTCTTGAAGAGTCTATGTGACGCTAACATGAGGGTGTCAGTCGACAAATCCAAATTTTTTAAAACTGAAACAGAGTATCTCGGATTTATTGTATCAAGGGGTGGCATTAAGACGTGCCCAGATAAAGTTAGCACAATGCTGAACTTCCCAACCCCCGAAACCTTGTACGGTCTCAGATCTTTTCTAGGATTAGCAAGCTATTATAGATGCTTCGTGAAAGACTTTGCCAGTATTGCCAAACCATTGACTGATATTTTGAAAGGGGGAAATGGCAGACCAATAACTATGGTTTCCAGAACCCTAAAAGACAATGAACTTCACTTTGCCACTAATGAAAGGGAGCTTTTGGCCATAGTCTGGGCACTAAAGAACCTTCGTAACTATCTTTATGGTGTACGCCAATTGAATATTTTTACTGATCATCAACCGCTAACGTTTGCGGTTTCTGACAGAAATCCAAATGCAAAAATTAAACGTTGGAAAGCATTTATCGACGAACATAATGCGAAGCTTTATTATAAGCCTGGAAAAGAAAACTACGTTGCCGATGCTCTTTCGCGTCAGCAAGTCAATATGATGGATGAAAATATGAACTCAGATTCAGCCACGATTCACAGCGAAAGATCGTTAACGTACACCATAGAGGTAGTTGAAAAACCTGTTAATTGTTTTAGGAACCAAATAATTATTGAAGAAAGTGAGTTTCCATCAAAACGAACTTTCATTATTTTTGGGAATAAAGCTAGACACTACATACAGTTTTGTGACAGAAGCACGCTCTTAGGAACTATTCAGGACATTGTGAATACCAATGTAGTTAACGCAATTCATTGTAATTTATCCATACTAGCCTACATTCAACATGACTTGGTGCAAATGTTTCCAAGTACAAAGTTCAGATATACTAAAACATATGTAACGGACATTTTTGACCCGAATGATCAGCTGGAAATAATAGCTACGGAGCATAATCGTGCACACCGTGCAGCACAGGAAAATGTTAAGCAAATATTGAGGGACTACTTTTTCCCAAAGATGGAAAAGAAAGCCAAAGAGGTTGTGGTAAACTGTAGGATCTGCTCTAAATCGAAGTACAATAGGCAGCATCGGAAACATAAAATAGCAGATACACCCATTCCACTATACTCAGGAGAGATCCTGCATATTGACATTATTGCTACCGACTCAAAGTATTTCTTAACTTGTGTAGACAAGTTCTCAAAATTCGCAATCGTTCAGACCATAGCGTCGAGAACAATTTTGGACATAAAGCCCCAATTAATACAAATTTTGAACATTTTTCCAAAAGCAAAAACTATTTATTGTGACAACGAAAAATCGTTGAATTCAAACACTGTCAGACAACTTCTTTCCAATAATTTTGGTATTAATATCGTCAATGCTCCACCTTTGCATAGCTGCTCCAATGGTCAGGTAGAGAGGTTTCACAGCACTTTAATTGAAATTGCTAGATGCCTGAAGTTGGAAAGATGTATTGATGACACGGTGGATCTAATCTTGCTATCAACCATTGAATATAACAAAACAATACATTCTGTTACTAAAATGAGGGCAATAGACATATTTAGATCCACCAGTTATGAACCGAATAATGAAATATCTGAACGTATTAGATGTTCGCAACAAAAAGAGCTCACAAGTCACAACAAAAACAGAACAGAGCGTGTTTTCAAGGAAGGAGATAAAGTTATGGTAAAAAGAAATACTAGACTAGGTAATAAGTTAACACCACTTTATGACGAACACACAATTGAAAAAGACCTAGGGAGTACAGTTTTAATTAAAGGGAGGGTGGTCCATAAAGACAATTTGAAATTAATACTAGTCTGGCCCCATTTCTTCTCTGAAACTCCAATAACAGAAACCTAGGCTTATTACAAAAAATAAAATTTTGGTACATCGAATTTTATGGTGACTAGGTAACTGAGCATTTCACGAAAATTCATTTGCACTATGTAAAAATTCTGTACTTTGAAATTTGTATTAACTATAATGAAATGGAAATTTATGTTAAGTTATAACGATAGTTAGTAGTTTTAAGAAAAACCGACTTGGCAACCACGTAATTGCAACTTACTCACAAATACCAGCATATTAGAGCTCTCATGGATTTATCATACCGCTGCTAAACTGCTATTAAATTTTTCAATGCTCGACTACTCATTATCGTCGTGCTCGCTATCTCAGTCATTAACTAGTAACTCCCTTCTGTTACAATCTATGTATGGGTCTGCGGAACTAATGCCAAAAGTAAAAATGACTCAACCATAACCATACAAAGTTATAACTCAACCTATTCTATGTGTAACACTGTAATTGCTCAGAAGTTTATGCAATAATATCGTTGTGATAACCTACCAAACCAATCATACAAATTAAATTAATTTTGGCATTATTGTTGAGGATCGCGGACGTCCCTCATTTAGAAGGGGAGGAGTTAAGCACTAATAACTGCTGGTCACCCACGTAAAAGTTTCTGCTCTCTGATGCCCTCCATCTAGTGAATATGACGAGCATACAACCATACAGCATTACCAAAACCTGTTAGACAAGTGAACACCGAACGCTGTGAGAGCGATCACTGTAGTTAACAGCGATAACGACATCATCTCATACTACTTTACATCCCAGTAGTTGTAAAGCAAGTGCGAACCAATTGCCGTGACAGCGATCAGTGGATAACAACAGCAAAGACATCATTCGCATAAACCTAATTGTTGGAGAACAGTGATTGCATACGACTTAACATAACCAATAGTTCGAAAACAAGCGTGGGCGAACTAATGTGAGAGCGATCAGTGCATTTAACAGCAAACGACTCCAATAACAGTTTGATTGAATAATTGTGAGAGCAAACAGAGCAGCCGGCAGCGAAATGTGACAGAGAGCGAGGTTCAGCTCTTTCCAATTAGAATTAAGTGCTGGTTGTTGCAAATAGACCAATGGGCAGATCACTCCGGTTGTAAAAAGGAAACAATATTTTAAGAGCTTTTTGTAAAAACGCTTTAATTTAATAAAGTTTATAATTCAAGTAATAATTGTGTTGAATAAACTTATAATTTATACATAATATGCCGCAAAGTACGTAAGTTTTTTCCAAATTTATTGTGAGAAAGTGCGAATTTTCAATTACCGTTTTTTCGAACGGTAAATGTATATATGTATGTATGCAGGTTCATCGAATAACGGAACAAAACATACATATATACATATTCTCGCCAGCGTCACTCGCTGGGTACACATTTTTGCAAATTCCCACCTCTGGTAGTGAAACTTGCTGCTTGCGCCAGCGCTAAGAGTCCCACAAAGCTAGTTGCGTTCATACGTATAAAAAATTAATCCCTTAGCTATGCTTTAGTTCATACCTACAAATCCCTTAATTTGCATAACCTTCAACTAAAGTAAGGAAAAAAGCAAACTCGTGGATTTTCTCTGCTATCGTCAGCGCAACAAATAATTTTTACCCACCAATATACACATACACAGTGAGAAATCGGGAACAGTGACGGAATTTAAGAAAAAAATAATAAAAATAATAAAACATAAATCAGTCAGTTTCCGTCCCAAAATTCCTTAGTATTTTCCAGTAAATTTCTCATATAGTAAAGATTCTCGAATTTATAAAAGTTTGCTGTTCGGCAGTTGCATATAATTACGTTGTATGCAAGCATATCTTCCATAACCTAAAAGGATTAAGTTAACATCTCCTATCGAGAGTATACTCGTGGTTTTCAGTCGGAATACCTGTAGTATTTACAGATTAAGTAGAGAAATTACCAAATATTTTAAAACCCAGGAAATACTAGTGACGTTTGAAAATATGCTTACGGTCATACTTAGCCTTTCAGTGCCACCCACACCTGCCTGTTTCATTTGTGTTAAGGGTTACCTTGCGGTTGTAAAGCCAACATCCCAGCACACATCGAGTGCCTCATCCACATCAAATCTACGTTGGCAGCAGATCCTCCGAAGGAACGATACACAGAATATTCCAGGACAGTGGGGATTGGAAGCGCTGCTTGCGTCAGCAGAAGCTGCTCAGTCAGCGAGCGATTTTGTAGCTTTACGGCCGCAACACACTGGAGACCTTTGCAAAAGTTACTATAGTTTTTTGGTTTCTCGTCACCAGCTAGGAGTAAAAAATATCAATCTCCCGTATTTGAACTCGACCACCGTCAAATCTTGTTTATTGCTACAAATCCATCTAATTTATCGTTTTGCACACGTATATGAGGTAGTTAGATTGCTTTATATAACCACGTATATAAACTTCTGGTGACCTACGTCTGACTAGCTAAAACATCTTTTCTGTCCACCCTAAGCGGCCCATCTTTGGGGTTATCAAAAGGACTGCTTGCTGATATTTCAGTGCGTTCAATAACTTTCTTTCAGACTTCAAGTATAATAAAGTCAAGAGTTTAAAGTTTTCATTTTAAAGTTTTTTCAAACGAGCGTCATTATAAAAATATTGCAAGGCAACACATCTAGTTCAGCCAATACCAATCGACTTTCCATGCCTTTGGTTGAAACTTCTGCTCCATGTATTAAAATCCCACCCTGTGACACACAGACCTTTTACGGTAGCTACGAAGAATGGCCCGCCTTCCGTGACATGTTCACAGCAGTATACCTAAATCACCCTAAGCTAACTCCAGCATAAAAACTGTATCACTTGCGGAACAAAACCAAAGGCAAGGCAGGTGCCATAGTGAAGCAATAGAGTCTATCGGATGAAAATGTCTTTCTAGCTTGGGAAGCGTAAAGAGCGCGCTTTGAAAACAAACGAATTCTCATTGACAAACAGTTGAAAACCCTATTCAGTTCCCTTATGCCAACTCGGAAAATAGCGAAGCTATCCAAAAAATTCAATGTACCATAAACGAATGTCTTTCCTGCCTCAAAACTCAAGGGGTTTCCGTCTCCGACTGGGATCCCATTCTTGTCTACTTATGTTCCACCAAGCACCCTATCTCTATGGGAACAGTCACTTAAGACCCGAAAAGACCTTCCCAACTGGTCCCAAATGGTGAGTTTCTAACTAGTCGCTATGAAGTGGTGGAGCGTCTACACGGGTATAAAATCACCAAAACCCGAAATTCAGTATCATCAAAACCCTCATCAAAGATTCAATCGTATCATTCGCAGGAGAAACTGTCCGTCAAATGCAAACTATGCGAGAAAAATCACTCCTTGAGATTCTGAACCGAGTTTAAAAAACTTAGTGTTCCTGATCGCATCAAGTTCATTGAACAAAACGGTTTCTGCTCCACCTGCTTGGCTTACAACCATCTCCTCACCGATTGCCACAGTGCATTCAAATGTTTCCATTGTAAGAAGGCCCATCATACCATACTGCATCCGACTTCTACTCCTAAACCGTTTCCCAAGGGACCAGTTCAGAATCAAAACCCAAAATCAAAAAAACATGCAATCGCTTTGTTGCATACGGAAACAGAGGCCAAATCAAGTAAACCAAGACATCCTATTTTTGATATTACATAGGGTAAAGATTCTCCTAAGCCTTCACCTGAAGCCGAATCCAATGTTCAAGCTAACTTTTCTACCAACAACGAAAAAATGTTGCTTCCAACCGCCCAGGTACAAATAGAACACTTGTGTCAGCTATATACGCTCCGAGCTCTAATCGATCAAGGATTTCAGAAAACCTTCATCTCTGCAAAGATTCAAAATCGGTTGCAGCTCCCTACCGATCGAGGTAACTTTTCCATTAGTGGTATGGGCGGCAAGATTGTCGAAAATTCAACGCGTGTCTGCAATCTTACCCTTGTCGCCAAACGGCATAACATTTGTATTAGCACCAAAGCGATTGTTCTCCACAAACTCACTAGCACGTTACCTACGTTCCAAACCAAAAAACCATATGCCTCGTAAATTAAGGCTCTTGACCTCGTCGACACATTTTTCTTCACATCTTCTCAAATCGATCTCCTAATCGGTAGCGATTTAATACCAGAACTCTTACTTCCGGGTGTCAAACACAAAGTGCTTGGTAGTCTTCTCGCACAAAATACCATATTCGGATGGTACTTAAGTAAGCCTTTAAAATCTACCGAATGCTCCGCATTCCACACCCATGTCGTGGACGATTCCAACGAAAGTCTTAATTCACAACTTAAAAGATTTTGGGAGATAGAGGAAGTATCGGAGAGTCATACACCCTCCGAAGCAGATACCTTTTGTGACCATACATATAAAAATACCACCTATTGGCAACCAGATGGACACGTCGTTAGATTACCTTTCAAATCAGATTCTCCATCGAGCCTCTCCCTTGGTCCATCGCGTTCGCAAGCAATGTCGCAAGCCATTTATTTATTTATTTATTTATTTATTTATTTATTCATATTATAGTCTAGGACAATCAGAACCTCCTTACAGACTATTTACTAATATATCTTAACTAATAAATATAAAATATTCAAATAATTTCATTCAATAGCAGTTTAAACCTAAATTTATTTAATGCAAAATCAATATCTATAGAATACAGCAAATTAAACTCCCTCATTGCCCTAGCAATTGGAGAGTTGGAAGCATAAGTCGTTCTAAATCTATCTAACCAGAAAAAATCGTGACATCGAAGGGTTCGCGATGGTACATTGAACCGTATACGTTCTAAAAGATAGGGCGAGTCAACCGTCCCATTGATGATATCATATAAAAATGTCAATGAAAGCATTGATCTTCTACTCACTAAAGATTTAAGGTTAATTAAAAGACACCTAGAACTGTATGTTGGAACAGGGTCTTGAAAACGCAAAGACCGGAGGGCAAATCGCAAAAATATTTTTTGAATACGCTCAAGTCGGTCTATATGGCAGGCATGGTACGGCCTCCAAATGAAAACAGCATATTCTAGTTTAGACCGCACTAGGGTTGTAAATAAAAGTTTTAAAGTATAAGGATCACTAAAATCCATACTGAAACGGCGAATGAACGCAAGTGTGGAATAAGACTTCGCAATGACATAATTAATCTGACTGTGGAATAGAAACTTCGCATCAAAGACTACACCAAGATCTGATATTTCATCAACAACCCTCAGCGTAGAGTCCCCAATATGATACGAAACAGGAAGAACATTTCGAGTTTTAGCAAAGGTAATACTAAAACATTTACTTATATTTAAAAGCAGACGATTCCGTTTACACCAGTCCATTACGTTATCAAGATCAGCTTGGAGCATAGTGGACTCAGATTGAGTCGTGATTGATGCAAAAATTTTCAAGTCATCAGCAAACAATAAGAATTCAGCATAACTGAAACAATGACGTATGTCATTAATAAAGATAACAAATAATAAGGGACCCAACACGCTCCCTTGGGGTACACCAGAATTGGCAGTAAACGACCGCGAAGAAATACCATCTACCACAACAACACAGCTACGATCTGCCAAGTAAGATCTCACCCAAGATAGCATACTAGAATGGAAGCCGAAGCCAGCAAGTTTAGATATTAGTAATGAATGGTTGACTTTGTCAAAAGCCTTCGAAAAATCGGTATAGATAGTATCAACTTGCGCCCTCCTATTAAATGAAGAAATACAGTATTCAGAAAATACTGCTAGATTAGTTACAGTTGATCTGCCAGGCATAAATCCATGCTGATTAGGTGAAATCAAGGTCTTTACTGCGAAGAATATTTTATCCTTAACTACAATTTCAAACAATTTCGAGACAGTGGAAAGTTTAGAAATAGGACGGTAGTTGGCAACATTACTTTTATTACCACTCTTGAATATCGGGGTAATAGACGTTACCTTCCAAGCGTTTATGAAATCTCCATTCCTGAGAGATTTATTAAAAATTAATAAGATTGGATACGCAACTGCTGCAATATTTTTAAACAAAAAAGAACAGAACCCATCTACATCCATTTGCACTGACGACTTGATCACCGAGATGCCACAAATGACATCTTCAAGAGTCAGGGACAATTGACCAAAATTAATAGGGGTGTCATTTTCCGTATCTAGTTCCTCGGTGAGAAACGTCCCAGTCTCAAAATTCGCCCCGAAAAAATCAGCAAAGAGGTTGACAGCTTCGCCGAGGGAATGCGCAGATTTTCCATTGTAAGAAACTTTAGATGGGATACTTGCACACGACTTTTTAGCCTTAACGTAACGCCAAAAAGATTTAGGGTTTAACTTAATATTCCTTTCAAATTTAGCAACATACTCTTTATGAAGTTTCTTACTCAAAGATTTAAACTTACTTGAGTATAATAAATATTTATCCTTATGAAGACGCATCTTCGATAAATTATACCTTTTAAAAAACTTATTCCTTAAATTTTTAAGTCTTTTCAACTTTCTTGTATACCAAGGTATTTTGTAACATTTCCTTCTCACTCGAGGAATTAAAGTGGAGCAAATTTCATTGACTTTAACTTTGAAAAGATCAAAGCATTCATTTACACTCTTCCCAGAAAATATAGTATCCCAATCATGCAAATTGATTCTATCGCTAATGGCATTAAAGTTGCAATTTTTGAAACAGTAATTAACCGGTAGCAAATCTAAGTCGACATTTCTAAATTCGTAAAACTCCAGTTGCAGGACAAGAGGAACATGATGCAAGCCGGGGCATGACAGAGGGTCGAGACATTCTTCCAAAGAAAAACTCATATCTTCACTTAAAAAAATTAGATCTAATGTTTTAAACAGTTTATTTAAGATTGAATTAATTTGAGTAAGATTGACGCTTAATAAGTTGTCAACAACATACGTTTCGGAAAAGCTAGTTACATTGTTGGGGTACAAAGTTAAACTCTCACCCACTGGCGCCCAGCTCACATCTCCTATATTGAAATCACCTAAAATACAAAAATTACACTCTGATTTCGTTGAAACTAAGTCTATAAGATTATCAGTATGTGCTTTATACAAACTGTCAATACTACCAGGCGGAATGTAAGATACACATATAAAGAGTGTCGACGACCCATTGACACATACACACAGTTGATCCAACCGAGTGTCCTCATTCTGCAGTGAAATAGATGATGAGTGATATTTACGCCGAACAGCAATTAAAGTACCACCTCCTCGGGACAGGCCAGTTTTTAACGTATCTCGATCTTTTCTATATACGTTGTACATTTCGGGATCAAAATACTCGTTGTCATAGAAATTTTCATTTAGCCAGGTCTCCACGAAAACGTAAACATCATAACCCAAAAGTGAACTAAATTCATATACTGCTTTAGACTTATTTCTAAGCCCAGAAGCATTTTCATAATATATACTAAACGGCAAAGAGTTCGGTTTGAAATTCAGGGATGTTGCTACACAACACGCATGGAACACTCGCTTAATAAAAAAATCAGAACTCCGAGATGAGTATAATTACGTTTTGGAGGAATATTTATCACTTGACCACATGAAGCCGAGTACTTCCAGGGAAATTTATAAAAATGATTTTTATTTTTCATACTACTTACCCCACCACTCTGTCATAAAACCTGACAGTAAATCTACCAAGGTTCGGGTGGTTTTTAATGCTTCCAAGCCAACAGCATCGGGAGTCTCCCTTAACGACATACTTTACATAGGTTCTTCCCTACAATCAGAACTCATGCTTGTCATTTTAAATTAGCGATTGAACAAATACGTATTTAACGGCGATATTCAAAAAATGTATAGAATTCTCTTTGGCAGAAAAAACGAGTTCAAACTGTCAGACTTCGCACTAAAAACGGTAACTTTCCGAGTTAATTGTGCGCCATATCTGGCGGTTCGCATACTACACTAGTTAGCACATGATTCCCAAACTTCCCATCCGTTGGCTAAGAGAATTCTCACCGAAGAGATCTATGTCGATGACATACTAACTGTCTAGTAGCTCAATCTGAACTCATTCAATGCCTTAATTCGGCTGGGTTCCCTTTAAAGAAAATAACTGCTAACCATTCTGAACTTCTACGACATATACCAACCGAAGACTTACTAGATTCCGATTTTCTCAAGATTGATTCCTCAAGCTCCACCAAAACTCTCGGCATCCAGTGGAATGCTTTAAATGATTCCTTTTCATATTCCATGGAAATCATTCCAATGCTACAAAGGCAACGAAAAGGCAAATCCTATCCTCGGTATCGAAACTTTTTGAACCCGCAGGGTGGCTATCGCCCATTATAATTCAAGCCAAAATTCTTCTGCAGCAAATAGGGCTATAGGGAACTGGATGGGACGAATGCGTCAAACCACCGTCGCTTCAAAAATGGAATCAGTTTATTTCGGATCTACCCAGTATAGGAGAAATACAAATCCTTAGGTGGACGGAATTCACACCAAGTCATAAAATTAAGATTCACGGATTTTGTGATGCCTCCGAAAAGGCATTTTGCGCATCCATATATATAAGAACTGATTATAGTGTAACGAATTTAGTGCAATTTCTCTTATTTGTAGGAGATGGACCTGCGACATCCATGGCGATCCTTTCAAATGGTGCACCTGAGTTATATTGCTTCATCTGGCCGTGACTTCGAGTTTTGGGCCCTTTCGCTCTGCTGCAAACCCCGCAGTTCGCAATCCACTCAGTGACCGACTGATGGCAACCAACCCAATATAATCTCTGCTTAATTTTCTCGAGCGTCTTGGTGATTCCCAGGTGACCTACACTTGTACCATTATGCAGCTCGCTGAACACGTCAGGAATCCTCTTTCTGGGAACAACTATCATTTTCTTCTTGCATTGACCATCCTCACTCTCCCATACTCGATGCAAGCAACCGGACATCAATTCTAAACTGTTCCATTGTGCCCAATATGACTTCGCAATGGGACTCTCTGCTGACATCTCCTCTCTGTTTGGTCTTTCGTTTCGTTCGAGCCCTTGCATAGCATGTGACAGATACAGCTTACACTTCCTTAGTTGTTCGTTGTCCCATTGATCCGTACACGTTATAGTCATTAGCCGGACATCTATAATGTCTTGTTTAGCCCCTGCCTTTGAATAGTGTTTACATTCCAAACTACATGGTCTTCGTGACATTGCATCAGCAGTTCCATGGGTACTACCTTTTCGAAGTTCAATGAAAAAGTTATAGATTTGTATTCGCTCGATCCACCGTGCAAATTGTCCCTCCGGATTACGGAACTGCAGAAGCCATTTCAACGCTGCGTGATCTGTCCTGACGCGGAAGCGCTGGCCGCAGAGGTATTTGTGAAAATGTTTAATGCACTCTACCAATGCCAACAGCTCTCTCCGTGTAACGCAATAGTTCCTCTCTGGTTTTCCAATCGAACGGCCATAATATGCAACTACCTTCTCCTGTCCATCGACCAGTTGTGATAAAACGCCTCCTATAGCATATCCACTCGCATCTGTATCTAGAATAAATGCTGCTCCTGGAATCGGATATGCCAACATTCTAGCAGTGCACAAACGCTCTTTCAATGTTTGGAAAGCCACTTCTTGCTCCTTCTTCCATTCAAAAGCTTTATTTTTTCTTGTAAGCTCGTGGAGGCTATGGGCTACGCTGGAAAAGTTTGGTACAAATCGCCGGTATATGTGCACAGCCCAAGGAAACGTCTTAACGTTACGTTGACCCAAATAATTTACTTCCTTTTTAAACAGCGAACACTTTTTGGGACTTAGTTTCAGACCGGCGCCAGCTATTCTATGGAAAACTTCCTCCAAGTTCTTAAGATTTTCATCAAAGTTCTTGCCCAATACGGTGATGTCGTCCAGGTACACCAAGCATGTTTTCCAATGTAGTCCTTTCAATACCTGATCCGTGAGTCTCTCAAAAGTAGCTGGTGCAATACATAGTCCAAAAGGCATTACTGTAAATTGCCAAAGACCATCTCCGACGCTGAATTCTGTTTTCTCTTTGTGTCCCTCCTTGATCTCCACTTGCCAGTAGCCACTTTTCAAGTCAAGTATGGAAAACCATTTCGTACCCGAGAGCGAGTCCAGAGTGTCGTCAATTCTTGGCAATTGGTAGCTATCCTTTTTCGTGACGTCATTCAACTTGCGGTAGTCCACGAAAAATCTCATTTTCCCATCCTTCTTCTTCACAAGTACCACAGGTGAGCTCCATGTGTTGCATTATACGTCATACCCACTGTAATGTAGCATTATGCTTCATACCCACTGTAACACACTTGTAAATAACATATACAAAACTACATGTATAGAATCAAGCGTACTTAACTACATGTATACAAAGACTGTATACAAACATACATGTACTCATACCCCATTTTCAATGTACATATTTTTAGTTATTAGTATTAAGATATTTATGAGTGTATAGGTTAAGTAAATTACTATATAAGACAAAGAATTTATTGAATAAACAGAGATTTAATGTTTGCACATCGAAGTCGCAACTTCTTTTAATTTCCAAACTTTTCACATCGACTAGCTGATGGTTCGATGACGCCGCTGTCGCTCATTTCTTATACGATTTCACTCACAACTTCCCGTTGCGCAAGTGGAACACTACGAGGAGCTTGACGTATCGGCCTCGCGTCTCCAGTGTCAATTTGATGTTTCACAACATTGGTGCGGCCTGGGTTGGTACCATCCTGGTCAAATATGTTTGCGTACTTTAGGAGCAGTTGCTTTGCCTTACTTTGATAATCTTCATCTAGCCCCTCCGTCCATGCCGTGATGTCATTTATGAAACTCTTTTATTTTTACCCTCTCGATGTACTCCACGGGTACGTCCGCAGTTGCCAAATGAGCCAACCTTTCAACATCCGAAACAAACTCTTGCAAAGTCTCATTAGCTTTTTGTTAACGGTTTTGCAATTATATTTGATATATCTGTTTCCTGTGTTCACTTCCGTACCGTCGTTCTACAGCAGCCATCAATGCGTCATAACTGTTCCGTTTGTACTCTGGAATAGTCTGTAAGATTTCGGCAGCTGGTCCTTTCAATGCTACGAAGAGTGCAGCAACTTTATCTTCAGCATTCCAGTTGTTCACTGTTTCGGTCTTCTCAAATTGTAGCTTAAAGACCTAGAAAGGAACAGAACCTTCAAAGGATGGTGTTTTTATCTTTGGATTACTCGTTGAAGCTGCTGGGCGATTTAGTTGCAACTGATCGAAACGTCTTCTCAAAGCATCCACCCCGGCCTCAATTTTTTCATCAAACTGTAAAATTTTTGTATCTTGCGCCTCCAACTTCGAGGAAATACGTCCTTCTTGCTCTTCCACATGAGCAGAGATCTGCAATGATATCTATGCTGAAATTTGCGCCGACATTTCGGATATTCGTGCCTCTTGTGCTTCAATCATCGCTGTTATACGGTTCTCCTGCGATTCCAGCTGAGATGACATTTGCGACGACATTTCGGATATACGTGTCTCCTGTGCTTCCATCTTGGATGTTATACGTGTCTCCTGGGATTCTAGTTGACATGCCATTGTCGATGTTTGAGCAGATATTACAGCCAAAATCGTGTTCAAGTCTGGCCTTATTAAAGTACTTCACAATAACACTTATACTTCGCAACTGATTGCTTAAATCAAACTGATTGTCGTGCCTCTACTGTCGCTGCCTTTTGTACTCTGTGACTTTTCATTCGCATACTTATAGGCGCTTCCAAAATTTACTTAGTTACTGCTATAAAATTATACCTACAGATGCACGTGTATTGCTTCTCATATGCGCGTGTATATGTGAGTGACACTTCCACAGATAATTTTCTACTCTTGGGAGCATCTCAGATAAAATATATGCATGTGTTTGTGCGTCTCTTCTACGCTGCTCGTATGGACATATGGGTAGACATAATGATTGATTTGTTGATGAGCTTATGAGTCACTGCTTATTATCGGTTAGATATGATAGTACCCTTTGTGTTGCTGGTATTCGTCACAATAGTAATACCATAGCTTCACATCTTCTTTTCTCCAAAACTAGGGTAGCACCACTTCAAACACTAAGCCTCCGGCGCTTAGAGCTATGTGGTGCAGTTCTCTTATCGAAATGTAAAAAAAATGTTACAAAGCAACTTCCTCTACGAGATTCGGAAATCTTTCTATGGTCAGATTCTTCCATAGTACTTTCCTGGTTAGAAAAACCTCCTTGTACGTGGAAAGCATACGTAGCCAATCACACTTCGCAAATCATTCAAAATGTCGGAAATATCAAATGGCGACACGTATCCACGAATCACAATGCTGCTGACCTGGGTACACGGGGTTGCCGTCCGCAAGACCTACTAAATAAATCACTCTGGTGGTATGGACCAACGTGGCTTTTGAAGCCACCAGAGCAATGGCCAACATCACACCCAGAGAGGGTCGCTCCTCTCGAAGAACGCAAAGTAGAAGCTTTTCATTCCACGGAAACTGAGTCAGATATTCTCCATCGTTTTCCTTCTTGGCCCATAGCTTTGCGAGTTATAGCCTATTTGTTTCCCTTCATTCATCGTATCAAACCAAATCTAATACATTTAATAATTTGGGAAAAATTTAAACAACGTGACATCAGGACGGACAAGGCGACAGCTGTTTCGATTATACCTTGTAAATCTCTTCAAAGCCTTTTCTCCCAGGAGTGGGAGTCGAACCCGCACTCCTACGATAGTTGAAATGGTTATAAACGCATTCAGCTACGTCATGCCTTAGTTGTTGTAAAGTTATCCCAACTGCCTTCTTTCGCATATATTATCTTTGACACATCACATAATTCGTATGTAGTTATGTATTAAAGTTATGCATGTTTGTAAGGTGGTTTTCAGATAAACTTGGTATTTTGTTGCTGTTTTTTTTTTGTTCTATTTATAGAACTACAACGAATTAACCAAATGTTGTCTACTTATATGGCAAACTCATATAAGTAGACAACATTTGGTTAATTCGTTGTAGTTCTATAAATAGAACAAAAAAAAAAACAGCAACAAAATACCAAGTTTATCTGAAAACCGCCTTACAAACATGCATAACTTTAATACATAACTACATACGAATCCCCGGCAAACTCATATAAGTAGACAACATTTGGTTAATTCGTTGTAGTTCTATAAATAGAACAAAAAAAAAACAACAACAAAATACCAAGTTTCTCTGAAAACCGCCTTACAAACATGCATAACTTTAATACATAACTACATACGAATTATGTGATGTGTCAAAGATAATATATGCGAAAGAAGGCAATTGGGAAAAACTTTACAACAACTAAGGCATGACATAGCTGAATGCGTTTATAACCATTTCAACTATCGTACGAGTGCGGGTTCGACTCCCACTCCCGGGAGAAAAGGCTTTGAAGAGATTTACAAGGTATAATCGAAACAGCTGTCGCCTTGTCCGTCCTGATGTCACGTTGTTTAAATTTTTCCCAAATTATTAAATGTATTAGATTTGGTTTGATACGATGAATGAAGGGAAACAAATAGGCTATAACTCGCAAAGCTATGGGCCAAGAAGGAAAACGATGGAGAATATCTGACTCAGTTTCCGTGGAATGAAAAGCTTCTACTTTGCGTTCTTCGAGAGGAGCGACCCTCTCTGGGTGTTATGTTGGCCATTGCTCTGGTGGCTTCAAAAGCCACGTTGCTCCATACAACCAGAGTGATTTATTTAGTAGGTCTTGCGGACGGCAACCCCGTGTACCCAGGTCAGCAGCATTGTGATTCGTGGATACGTGTCGCCATTTGATATTTCCGACATTTTGAATGATTTGCGAAGTGTGATTGGCTACGTATGCTTTCCACGTACAAGGAGGTTTTTCTAACCAGGAAAGTACTATGGAAGAATCTGACCATAGAAAGATTTCCGAATCTCGTAGAGGAAGTTGCTTTGTAACATTTTTTTTACATTTCGATAAGAGAACTGCACCACACAGCTCTAAGCGCGGGAGGCTTAGTGTTTGAAGTGGTGCTACCCTAGTTTTGGAGAAAAGAAGATGTGAAGCTATGGTATTACTATTGTGACGAATACCAGCAACAAAAAGGGTACTATCATATCTAACCGATAATAAGCAGTGACTCATAAGCTCATCAACAAATCAATCATTATGTCTACCCATATGTCCATACGAGCAGCGTAGAAGAGACGCACAAACACATGCATATATTTTATCTGAGATGCTCCCAAGAGTAGAAAATTATCTGTGGAAGTGTCACTCACATATACACGCGCATATGAGAAGCAATACACGTGCATCTGTAGGTATAATTTTATAGCAGTAACTAAGTAAATTTTGGAAGCGCCTATAAGTATGCGAATGAGAAATCACAGAGTACAAAAGGCAGCGACAGTAGAGGCACGACAATCAGTTTGATTTAAGCAATCAGTTGCGAAGTATAAGTGTTATTGTGAAGTACTTTAATAAAGGCCAGACTTGAACACGATTTTGGCTGTAATATCTGCTCAAACATCGACAATGGCATGTCAACTAGAATCCCAGGAGACACGTATAACATCCAAGATGGAAGCACAGGAGACACGTATATCCGAAATGTCGTCGCAAATATCATCTCAGCTGGAATCGCAGGAGAACCGTATAACAGCGATGATTGAAGCACAAGAGGCACGAATATCCGAAATGTCGGCGCAAATTTCAGCATAGATATCATTGCAGATCTCTGCTCAGCTGGAAGAGCAAGAAGGACGTATTTCCTCGAAGTTGGAGGCGCAAGATACAAAAATTTTACAGTTTGATGAAAAAATCGAGGCCGGGGTGGATGCTTTGAGAAGACGTATCGAGCAGTTGCAACTAAATCGTCCAGCAGCTTCAACGAGTAATCCAAAGGTAAAAACACCATCCTTTGAAGGTTCTGTTCCTTTCTAGGTCTTTAAGCTACAATTTGAGAAGACCGAAACAGTGAACAACTGGAATGCTGCAGATAAAGTTGCTGCACTCTTCGTAGCATTGAAAGGACCAGCTGCCGAAATCTTACAGACTATTCCAGAGTACAAACGGAACAGTTATGACGCATTGATGGCTGCTGTAGAACGACGGTACGGAAGTGAACACAGGAAACAGATATATCAAATATAATTGCAAAACCGTTAACAAAAAGCTAATGAGACTTTGCAAAAGTTTGTTTCGGATGTTGAAAGGTTGGCTCATTTGGCAACTGCGGACGTACCCGTGGAGTACACCGAGAGGGTAAAAATAAAAGAGTTTCATAAATGACATCACGGCATGGACGGAGGGGCTAGTTGAAGATTATCAAAGTAAGGCAAAGCAACTGCTCCTAAAGTACGCAAACATATTTGACCAGGATGGTACCAAACCAGGCCGCACCAATGTTGTGAAACATCAAATTGACACTGGAGACGCGAGGCCGATACGTCAAGCTCCTCGTAGTGTTCCACTTGCGAAACGGGAAGTTGTGAGTGAAATCGTATAAGAAATGAGCGACAGCGGCGTCATCGAACCATCAGCTAGTCGATGTGAAAAGTTTGGAAATTAAAAGAAGTTGCGACTTCGATGTGCAAACATTAAATCTCTGTTTATTCAATAAATTCTTTGTCTTATATAGTAATTTACTTAACCTATACATTCATAAATATCTTAATACTAATAACTAAAAATATGTACATTGAAAATGGGGTATGAGTACATGTATGTTTGTATACAGTCTTTGTATACATGTAGTTAAGTATGCTTGGTTCTATACATGTAGTTTTGTATATGTTATTTACAAGTGTGTTACAGTGGGTATGAAGCATAATGCTACATTACAGTGGGTATGACGTGTGTAGCATTACATGGAGCACACCTGTGGTACTTGTGAAGAAGAAGGATGGGAAAATGAGATTTTTCGTGGACTACCGCAAGTTGAATGACGTCACGAAAAAGGATAGCTACCAATTGCCAAGAATTGACGACACTCTGGACTCGCTCTCGGGTACGAAATGGTTTTCCATACTTGACTTGAAAAGTGGCTACTGGCAAGTGGAGATCAAGGAGGGACACAAAGAGAAAACAGAATTCAGAGTCGGAGATGGTCTTTGGCAATTTACAGTAATGCCTTTTGGACTATGTATTGCACCAGCTACTTTTGAGAGACTCATGGATCAGGTATTGAAAGGACTACATTGGAAAACATGCTTGGTGTATCTGGACGACATCACCGTATTGGGCAAGAACTTTGATGAAAATCTTAAGAACTTGGAGGAAGTTTTCCATAAAATAGCTGGCGCTGGTCTGAAACTAAGTCCCAAAAAGTGTTCGCTGTTTAAAAAGGAAGTAAATTATTTGGGTCAACGTAACGTTAAGACGTTTCCTTGGGCTGTGCACATATTACCGCCGATTTGTACCAAACTTTTCCAGCGTAGCCCATAGCCTCCACGAGCTTACAAGAAAAAATAAAGCTTTTGAATGGAAGAAGGAGCAAGCAGTGGCTTTCCAAACATTGAAAGAGCGTTTGTGCACTGCTAGAATGTTGGCATATCCGATTCCAGGAGCAGCATTTATTCTAGATACAGATGCGAGTGGATATGCTATAGGAGGCGTTTTATCACAACTGGTCGATGGACAGGAGAAGGTAGTTGCATATTATGGCCGTTCGATTGGAAAACCAGAGAGGAACTATTGCGTTACACGGAGAGAGCTGTTGGCATTGGTAGAGTGCATTAAACATTTTCACAAATACCTCTGCGGCCAGCGCTTCCGCGTCAGGACAGATCACGCAGCGTTGAAATGGCTTCTGCAGTTCCGTAATCCGGAGGGACAATTTGCACGGTGGATCGAGCGAATACAAATCTATAACTTTTCCATTGAACTTCGAAAAGGTAGTACCCATGGAACTGCTGATGCAATGTCACGAAGACCATGTAGTTTGGAATGTAAACACTATTCAAAGGCAGGGGCTAAACAAGACATTATAGATGTCCGGCTAATGACTATAACGTGTACGGATAAATGGGACAACGAACAACTAAGGAAGTGTAAGCTGTATCTGTCACATGCTATGCAAGGGCTCGAACGAAACGAAAGACCAAACAGAGAGGAGATGTCAGCAGAGAGTCCCATTGCGAAGTCATATTGGGCACAATGGAACAGTTTAGAATTGATGTCCGGTTGCTTGCATCGAGTATGGGAGAGTGAGGATGGTCAATGCAAGAAGAAAATGATAGTTGTTCCCAGAAAGAGGATTCCTGACGTGTTCAGCGAGCTGCATAATGGTACAAGTGTAGGTCACCTGGGAATCACCAAGACGCTCGAGAAAATTAAGCAGAGATTATATTGGGTTGGTTGCCATCAGTCGGTCACTGAGTGGATTGCGAACTGCGGGCATCCACCCCGGCGCGGGGTTTGCAGCAGAGCGAAAGGGCCCAAAACTCGAAGTCACGGCCAGATGAAGCAATATAACTCAGGTGCACCATTTGAAAGGATCGCCATGGATGTCGCAGGTCCATCTCCTACAAATAAGAGGAATTGCACTAAATTCGTTACACTATAATCAGTTCTTATATATATGGATGCGCAAAATGCCTTTTCGGAGGCATCACAAGATCCGTGAATCTTAATTTTATGACTTGGTGTGAATTCCGTCCACCTAAGGATTTGTATTTCTCCTATACTGGGTAGATCCGAAATAAACTGATTCCATTTTTGAAGCGACGGTGGTTTGACGCATTCGTCCCATCCAGTTCCCTATAGCCCTGGCATACTCATATAAGTAGACAACATTTGGTTAATTCGTTGTAGTTCTATAAATAGAACAAAAAAAAAAACAGCAACAAAATACCAAGTTTATCTGAAAACCACCTTACAAACATGCATAACTTTAATACATAACTACATACGAATTATGTGATGTGTCAAAGATAATATATGCGAAAGAAGGCAATTGGGATAACTTTACAACAACTAAGGCATGACGTAGCTGAATGCGTTTATAACCATTTCAACTATCGTAGGAGTGCGGGTTCGACTCCCACTCCCGGGAGAAAAGGCTTTGAAGAGATTTACAAGGTATAATCGAAACAGCTGTCGCCTTGTCCGTCCTAATGTCACCTTGTTTAAATTTTTCCCGAATTATTAAATAAATTATAAAATTAAAAATTGCTTTAAATAAATGTTTTCATACATTTAAATCGATACGGGCAATCCCCGGCAAACTCATATAAATCTAATACAGTCCACTTCCGAAACCAGGTACGAAACAATATTCCTAACTCAAAAGGAAATCCGTTGGGTAAAAGTGCGACTTCTAAACTCACTGCTTACTTTGAACCCCTTCTTAGATCAAGACCAACTTCTTCGAGTAGACGGCTTGAAAAATTCCTTTATCCCCTATCGCGAAAAGCACCCAATCATCATTCCGGAAGCCTCACGTCTCTGTTAGCTGTTCCTTCAGTTTTTGCACAACTTATTGATGCGCGCCGAACACCAATTGATGATCAGGACCGCGAGGCAGGAATATTTTATACCGAAACTTAAGTCAAAAGAGAAGAGTTGCATACGGAATTATAAAACATGCACTATCTTCAAACAAAATTCACGTTCACAGATCATGGCTGCTCTACCACCAGAATGATCCAATTTTTCCCTCCAATTTACATATACCGGAATTGACTATGCAGGTCCCTTCGATATAAAATCATCACCACTGCGAAATTCATCTGTTCTTAAAGGTTACGTTTGTGTGTTCGTCTGTTGCTACCTTCGCCAGATTCCGCGGAAGACGCGGCCTGCCCCAGTGTGCCTTTTGGATAATGAAAAAAACTTCGTCGGCGCCAGTCGCGCGTATCAACGGGATTTCAATCAGTTCATCAAAGAATCATCAGATGACATCAGGACCAAGTACTGTATACATGGCTTCGAGTGGAGATTTCTACCTCCCAACGCTCCCCACATTGGCGGACGCTGGGAGTTTTAAACTACATTTCAAGCGAGTTGCCGCAAACCACAAATTCACCTTCGAAGAGCTTGCAACAGTACTTGCGAGAATAGAAGCGGTCTTAAACTCTCGACCACTTTCACCCATATCTAGCGATCCCCAAGAGCTTTTAGCCCTAACACCAGGTCATTTCTTAAGAGGCGGTCCTCTTCTTGCCACACCAGAACCCCGCATCGACAATTTGTTACTTCAAAACAGTTGGGAGAAACTTAAATTATTGCACCAACAATTCAGTCAGCGTTGGAAAGATGAATATCTTAAGGAGTTACACCAAAGGTATAAGTGGAAAGTTCCACAGAAAAATCTATCCATCGGAGAGTTTGTCGAACGAATTACTTCCCCCACACGAATGGCGATTAGGACGCATCGAGCAGATCTATGAGGGTTCAGACGGGAAAGTTCGAATGGCCGACATACGAACCCAACAGGGAATTCTCACTAGACCTATCGTTAAACTTTGTCCGCTTCCTATTCAACCACAGATACCACTTACTCAAAGCTGACAGCCACACCTATCATATCTATTTATACACCTAGCCATAAGTTTATCGAGATCTTTACTAAAGTTCGTCTCATTTACATACGGCGAGTTGGCGGTCCCGGCCGAGGGGGCCTTTTACCACGTACCTCGCGTATCGTTTCTGGTCGCGGTAGCTCTGTCTCCTCCAATCCGTCGTGCCCATGGCGAAATTTTGATGTACACCTCTGCCTTGTGTGCTACAGATTCCATTCGCTACGCTTTTGTAAGCAGTTCTGGGCACTGGAGTTGAAGGAGCGCTGGGAAACAGTACGCCATTTCAAGTACTGTCCGAACTGTTTGGCTCGTACGCACAGCTATGTGCGAGACTGTACATCGGAAATGAAATGTAAGATCTGCAATCAATGGCACCACACCATCTTGCATCGCCCCACCATCGCCGAAGAGGAAGCCGCTAAACAAGGTGTAGCAATCCCGGACCCACGACTTGTGATCCAACTAGACCGTGCCATCTCGCTGCTCCAGAAAATGCGAACACAACTTGCACCAGTGCAACGGGGCCGGCGTGTTTAAGCGACTTACGTCAGTTAAAGTCTTCGCGTGACTTACATGCATCCCTGCGAAAAATTCCTTTACAAGCATCCCTGCTGTAATTGGAACTTCGAATGCGACATTGGAATTGCTTCCAGTGTTGCATAGTATATAGTCTATTGTCACTCAATTTTCGATTTCTTTCATCAACTACCATCGTCGAGGACACATCAAAGTCAGCCAACGAAGTATTATTTTGCGCAAATCATCGCCGTCACATCAAGACGACAAAGGCCAGCGGATACATCTTCAGCGTCAGCACATCTAATCCAACGCGATATATAATTTGTATATTTTGTACATTTTTCCCAAAATCCCAAAACTCCCGGTTCGATCCCTGTGACTCCGATCGATTTAAAAATCGCTCATTGCTCTGTGAAAATCGTGTTCTAGGGATCAAAATAAGAAACTTTGCCGAAGGAACCATACCTCTAAAACGAATTCTGATGTCCCCCAATTTGGGTCGAACTTTTGGGTAGGGGCAAATTTTGAAAAATCTCACTTTGACCCATTTAGAGCGCTCCAATCGAGTCCAAATGTATGACCGACCCCCACTAACTTTGGAGGCCCGACCCACCAATGCCAGTGGCACACTCCCTGGAACCCCCTGGGGGTTCACCAAACAAACATTTCAAAAAATCTGCGGTTTTGCACTTTACATGAAAAAATCAGCGAAATGCCCATGTTTTTTCTTTTCGGAGTTTATTTTTCTCTTTAGAAATTTATTTAGTCAGAACATATGTAAATGAAAAAATCAATTTAACTTAGTAATAGAAAAGAAATTAAAAAAAATTATTAGAAATGAGCGTTTTTACAACCCTTTTAAAGCATCACTGTGATGCATTTGCATGTCGTAAACATAGTTGTGTGGGCTTTTTATTAAACCGTTTTAAAAAATGAAGGTATCACTGTGACACAATTGCAGATCGTAAAATTGCTTCTGTTGTTTTTTTAAGCCACCATAAGAGACAGCAGGTAGAATTGAAATTACCATTTCATTCTTATTACCTCGTCTCGTAGACCATATATAACCCAACAGTTTTTGTGAATGCATTAAGTCGTTGTGAAGAACTCAAAGTGTGAAGTGCTAATTTCAGATAAAAAAATATTTCAAAAAAAATAATAAGTGAAGGGACCATTCCAAATCAAAAAGTTTACAATGAATCCACCATCCTCTACACCGCAAGATGAAGCAACTACATCAACCACTATCGAAAACCCAATGAGTCATATACCCAAGCATGATGTTACTGTTTTTGGTGTGTCTACAGTTTTAACTGATCTTAATTTACCAACCCATCTGGATATCTTGAGATATTATTTTTACTTAAGCGAACGTGCTAAAACAGAACAAAAAAAGTTTTCCCATAAATCATTCACTATTCAAGTACAAGATAAGTTGATTGGAATTTGGGAAAAACTTGTTATGGAAATAATGCTGAAAAAAAGTGTAGTTAATAAATTGAATAAATTGCTTGACAAGTATCAAGAGCAAATCAAGAGAAGAAACAACACCCAACAATTTGCAGAGTATGTAAAATCTCTGGAAACAATTTTTTACATTGGAACATGTAAATGCGATTTGAAGGCAGCTCCATGTGCATGCGGCTGGGTTCCCGAACGCCTCAATGAGTTCATGCGATTGTTTTAACTTTGCCTTGGTATGTGACAGATTTGGCGTGCCTGACAGAGTAGCATCAGCATTGGGAACCGCTGTTTTGCAAGATTTTAAAATTAAATATAAGCATGGGAAACCTCTCATCATGGATAAATCGAAAGTTCGCAGAGAAAAAGAGAAATGCAGACAAGAAGTGCTTCGCAAACGGTTAGATGATACCAATTTATTAGCGTTTTCATTCGATGGCAGAAAAGATGATACTTTAACGATAGATAAAATTGATGAGAAGTATCATACTAGGATGGTAAAAGAACCTCTTCTTGTTATTTTGAGAGAACCCAATTCTGAATTGTTTGTTACGTAAGACTGGAACATGAAACCGCTGAATACAAAACAACCAAATTAAATGGGTTTTTCAACGATAAAAATATATCACTGGATGCATTAATTGGAATATGAACTGACGGTGAGCCAACAAAAACTGGCCCACACGGTGGAATTATACGACGATTCAAATTGCTGTTAAAAAGACCACTGCATTGGTTCGTTTGCCTTCTACGCTTCAACGAACTTCCGTTTCGGCATTTGTTTGAAGCTTTGGATAAATCAACCAGCACCGGACGAAGATCGGCAACCGGAAAACTGAGCCGTCAAATCGAAACTTGTGAAACTCTTCCGGAAATTTATTGCTATCACTCATTTATTATAATTGTCAACCATTTTTAATTATTTTATTACTATATATTTTCAGGTGGTGGACGGCTTCCAGAAAATTGAGTTGCAAAATATGCCCCCTGCTCCAGAAAAAATTGAATTTTCCACCGATTCGAAGTACTTATACGACATGGCCCAAGCAATTTCTAGCGGCGTGGTTCCGGTGGATCTGGCTAACATCAAACCAGGGAAAATTGTACATTCTCGGTGGCTCACCAAGGCCGCTAGATTATTGCGATTATATGTGACAACGGAAAATCCTGATGCAAATTTAAGAATTCAGGTTGAATTTATAATAAAATGTTATGTGCCAATGTACTTCAATATCAAGTATTACAGCTCTGTCGTGTACGGCAGTGCATTATTTTTCAAGTTCATTGGTTGGTCACGATTTCTAGAACCTCGTTTACGAAAAATTGTCAATCAAGTAATTAAAGATAATTCATATTATGCGCATTCGGAAAATATCTTGTTATCAATGTTGTTTGATGATAGCAAAGAAAAGCGCGACTGTGCCATCAAGAAAATTTTACGCTATCGAACCGATGTTGACGAGCCAATGGAACTTAGAGTTTATAAAAAACCAGATATAAACTTTAATTGCACAAGTTATACGGAAATAATCAATTTGAATGATATAAATATCGTATTTGAACCACCATTCACGCGAAGGGTTCCGTACGATACATTGTAAGAATATTTAAATCAAGATGATCCACCGTTTAATGATCCAAAAATTCCATCACACATACAAGGAACGGAACGACATGTTCAATTGCTAGCTAGCGTTTTCAAACGGGTTATACCGGAAAATGTAGAGGCTGTTATGGCGACGACATTAGAGAGCCATGCGAAATTGCCCAGACTTGAAAGTAAAAAAGACTTCAAACAATAATTTTTTTTAGTTTCTTTTCTATAACTCACTTAAATTAATTTTTTCATTTACATATGTTCTGACTAAATAAATTTCTTAAGAGAAAAAATAGATATTATTATAAATAAATAGTAAATATTATAATAAATAAATAAATAAAAATAAAGAAAAAACACAGCCATTTAGCTGAGCACTCTAAATGGGTCAAAGTGGGATTTTTCAAAATTTGCCCCTACCCAAAAGTTCGACCCAAATTGGGGGACATCAGAATTCGTTTTAGAGGTATGGTTCCTTCGGCAAAGTTTCTTATTTCGATCCCTAGAATATGATTTTCATAGAGCAATGAGCGATTTTTTTGCCTCCCCACAAATCGACCCGGCCTATATGTATATTATACATATATATGTGCATATGTGCGCTCATGCACATATATAGCTATATACAGCAACATAAATCATCGTTTATACACCTTTTCATTTACCTAAATTGTTACATATTAATGAATTCGAACATTTTCTTAAGTCGATAGTTACCTCGTTTAACTTTCATCATTGAAATTGATTTACTTTAAAATTAATTCATTACATCTTCCCTTGTTAGTTCATAAGTTGTTATTGTTAATAAAAACCCTGAATTAATTGAAAGGAAGTTGTACCTATCAATTCGGAATACATACCCTGCGTGAGTATAATTCCCAATTTGCATTCAGGCACATCCCTAGTGTTCTACAATCCTGTTCATTTCGTTATACTTATTGGTGGGTCTATCTCTTCTCCTTTAAGGACTTACAATTTTAAGATTCGTTGCAAACTTAATATACCATTTCATTTTCATGAAAGATATAAAAATAGGCCGGCACTGTGTGAGGATGCAAAGTTTCACGTTTTTTGTGGTTTGCATGAAATAGCTAGGACCATGAATCACTTATCCCAACTGTATATATATGACGCAAACGTAAGTATTTGAAGAAATTTGAAGCTTCTAGCCGTTAAAAAGGAAGCAGAAATGACAGTTTATATGGGGTATATACTATATATATCTCTGTGATTTTTTTAGACATCAATATATGCTTAGACGTAAGCATTTGGTGAAATTTAAAGCTTCTAGCTGTTAAAATGGTGTATATATTTTGAAAAGTTTCTTATCCGAGCAATCGGTTGTAGGGGACATATGACAGATCTCTTCGATTTTTTCAGACAACAATATTTGCTGTATACGAAAGCATATGGTGAAATTTTTAGGTTCTGGCTGTTAAAATGGGGCAGAAATTACGAAAAGTTTATAATCTGAACAATCGTTTGTATGTACTATACATACGATCGATCTCTATGATTTATTCAGACAACAATATATGCTATATACGTAAGTATTTGGTGAAATTTGAAGTCTCTAGCTGTTAAAATGGGGAGTAATTACGAAAAGTTTCTTATATGAACAATCGGTTGTATGGGATATATATGACCGATCTATACAATTTTTTCAGACAACAATGAATGCCCTATACGCAAGCACTCGGTGAAATTTTAAGCCTCTAGCTGTTAAAATGGGGCGGTAGTCATGAAAAGTTTCTTATCTGAACAATCGGTTGTGGGGGATATATTTATATATACATATCATCCATTTTTTCAGACAACAATATGTGCAATATACGAAAGCATGTGGTGAAGTTTGAAGCTTCATCCTGATAAATTTAGGAAGGTATGACAAAAATCCTCTTTTCTGCAAAATCGGTTGTATGGGCGATATATGCTATAGTGGTCCGATCCGGTCTATTCCGAAAAATGTATAATCAGACGCCTAAATATAACCGCCCTCCAAAATTTATCAAGATATCTCAAAAATTGAGGGACTAGTTTGCATACAGACAGACGGACACACGGACATGGCTAAATCAATTTGTGTGAGGATGCAAAGTTTCACGTCTTTTATGGTGTGCAAGAAAATAGCTGTGACCATGAATCGCTTATCTCAACAATATATGACGTAAACGTAAGTATTTGATGAAATTTGAAGCTTGTAACCGTTAAAAAGGAAGCAGAAATGACAGTTGATATGGGGTATATATTATATATAATACCACACTGTAAAAATTTTGTTTACTTTTAATACCAATTTGGCTTTTATATATAACAAAGCCAGAAATTATAATATTAAAACCGATCTGGTTTTATGAAAGAGGGGGAAATTCATTCAAAGATTCTCTCTGAAAAATACATTCTATACATTTCATGGTTTTAAAATAAAACTAAAATGGTATATCCGTGTACCGAAAAAGTTTTAATAATATCTAGAATTAAAGTTAAGCCAAAATAGAATTGGATATATTAGTACATTATTGGTATTAAAATAAACCCATAATTAATATAATAGAGAGGCATTGAATCCAAGGCAAAATTGTACTGGATTTAATACTTTTTTTGGTATTAAAATAAGCCCATAAAAGATATTTTAATGCTAAAAATGCATTGAATCCAAATCAGAAATTTAATTAAATTTAGTAAATTGTTGGTATTAAAACCAACCGGGAGTTTTTTAAACGTACAGTGCTCAACAAAATTATAAGTCCATGCATAGTCCTCTTCAAGTAAAATTTAGAAGAAATTCAACCGAAATCTTTGAAATTTGATGTTTATTAAAATGAGTATTATTTTGAAGAGTGTTGAAAATGAAATCTCAATTTAATTATTTAAATAGAAATGCATGTTTTGTTTATATAAATTATATAAGTTTAATAATACTAGATTTTATTCTATTATTTCACAGGGCATTAGCAAAAACATTTTCGAATGTATATTGTGGACTTCAAATGGTCTTACATTTTTTAGGCTATATAAACCAACTACTTCTAAATATTCACTTGAAGAAATTTCATAGCACTCTAAGATGGAATTAAATTTCTTACTGACAAAAATTTCTTAACTTAAGTAAATTTCATTGTCGATACGATATATTTTTTTTTATTTGTTCGAAAGAAGTTTGTAAGAATTCCGTTCTTGTCTTAAATTTAACATAAATTCTGCCCTATAAAAATATCCATATTTAAACTTAAACTTTTTTATTATTAATACCTGTGGCATTTTATTTTTATCAAAGGTTTTAGATACAAATTTCTGTGCACTTAAATCTAAATCTTCAAAACTTAATTACATAGTGGATCACAAATAATTTCATTCTCAAATGTCATACTTTCCCATTTAATACTCTTTTTTTTTTTGATATCTATTAGCAAGGGATATACATATATTTTTGTAATTATTGATAACTGAAATATCCCTGATAAATTCGCGATGCTTAGCCTCGTATCTCATTGCCCACGTATGAATCAGAGGACCCATTTTTTCTAAAACTGAAGGATAGTGGGACAAGAAGTAATGTTTTGGGAGCAGGGGTTCTTCATAAACTTCTAATATACATACATTTCAAATGTAACTCTATATCTTCTCTAAGGGATTGTAAATGGAGTTGTTTTAAGACGGGAGACAATGTAAGTTTTATTATTCGAATAAGCGAAGTAACCCCATTCCATAAATCATAAAAGTTAAAAAGATGAAAGGCATGTGCCAAATAAGACATTAGTTTTGAGAGGCTGACAGTCCAATGGATGTTCGGAATTTTTTATCAAGAGTGATTTTTGATGGAAGGCATATACTTTGTAAATATCCGAAATTTAAACTTTTAATTTTATCACTAGCTGGCCCGGCAGATGTTATCCTGCCCGGTAATATTCCTTCCAGTGCTTTACAAACTATTCCTGGAAATGGAAGCATTTGCCATTTAGAAGCCCCTATAAAAAATTCCGCACCTCGCTTCCTATCTCAAGCTTTACCTCTCCGTTAGTTTCTCCCTCTTTTCTCCTTTAAATATTTCTTCATTTTTCCTTTCTCTTTCCCCTTCCTATTCATTTCTCTTTTCCATTTCCCTTTTTTCCCCCTTTTCCCTTCCCTTTTCCTTTCATTTAGAAAAGAGGTGTGGCACCCCCCAATTTAACGCCTTCAGATAAACTTCAAGGATAATAAAACACAAATAGTTCAAATTTCAATGTTATTTATTTGAACGGAATCGAAATCAGTAGAGAGCCATATGATGAACAATGTTTTTTGTTTTGTTTTCCGGCGCAAAAACAAACAACGAAGACGGTTTCCCAACACGCGAACAGGCAACGTACAGCTGACCGTGCGAAAAACAGGGAAATTCGGGATCAATCCCACAGACTTCCAACGATTGGCCTTGCAATTTATTGATTGTCATCGCAAAAGCCAATCGAACGGGAAACTGAATCCGCTTGAATTGGAATGGAAGATCAGATGGAATAATCGGAATTCATGGGATAAGGACTTCCTCTTCCTTTAGTTTGCCCTTGGTGATCGTACTTTGAATCACTTTGTTCATCAGTTTCTTGACGGACAACCGCGTACCGTTGCACAATTTAGGATGATTCAGATTCCGCAACATGATTATGATCGATCCCTCTTTCAACTGTAAATTATTCGGCGGAGTTCCTAGCACATCAAGCGAGTTCAAAAATTCTGTCGGATAGTTTGTCGCTTCATGCTCGTCGGGCACGCTGTCAACGGATTTGTACGAATGCAGTTCTCCAGTACGAATCCAGTTCTTTGAATAATCAAATTCAAGCTATCGACGTCCTTATTCTTCGCTGCAAGTATTGCCCGTTCACTAATCAAATCGAAATTTTTATAATTTTGTGCAATGCTGGGGATTACTTCGGTGATGAGTTCTTCTTTCGACGATGTGAACTCGCAAAAATTTGCCGGGAATGATATTAATCCAGTGGAAACATCAACAGGTATTTGGCCAAGCGCCAGCAGTTGTCTCGAGAATTCAAGAGCCGATGAGTGAGAGCAAGTTTTCAGGCATGCATTAAGTTCATCGGCAGCAGTAGATTTCGGGATGACAGGTAGCATTTGGCGAAAATCTCCGGAGAGCAATATCATAGCCCCACCAAACTGTCTCGAATCACCTTGTAAATCCTTCATCGTTCGGTCAACTGCCTCAAAAGCTCGTTTATGCGACATCGTGCATCCATCCCAAATGATGATTTTGCATTCTCGCATCAATTTCGCTGTCGCTGAATTCTTTGTCATTGTGCACGTTGGCTTGTCTACCGTTAGTATATTCATCGGCAGTTTTAAAGCTGAATATGCAGTTCGACCGCCTTCCAATAATGTGGCAGTAATGCCAGAGGAAGCAACAGCCAACGCAATTTGAGATCTTGCCCGAATTGTAGCCAGAATTAAAGAAATGACGAATGTTTTTCCTGTCCCACCGGGAGCATCGAGAAACTAAATGCCTCCCGTTCCATCGTCAACAGCCTTCATCAGGGAATCGTGCACGTTTTTCTGCTCTGCATTCAACAGCTGCACATTTGTTTGGACTCTTTCGGCCAGCTGATCTCGATCATAGTCTTGCTCCCGTTGCAGTTAAATTTTTGTCTTGCTTTTAATGTTTCCCGCAATTTTTGCTGCACCAAACTCAATTCCTCCGCAACTACCCACTTCTGAAAACAATTAAGATCTTGCTCAGAAATCACCGCGTCATCATCGCTTTCCTTTTCGGCCTCAAATAGTTTACGTTTTTTGTTATCACCGCTACTGAATTTATTAAGTTTAGTGTTTATGTTTTTTAGCTTTGCAACTAAATAGCCCAAATTGTTCTCCGGTTTGTAGAATAAATCCTGAAATTATTTTTAAGGTTCATAAGAACGTAAGAGCGCAGTATTAAGAGTCTTATTGTGTACTTACAATTCCTCCAAACTTGCTGTTAGTAACCTTATAAACTGGAAAAAGACGTATCACTGATTCAGCTAGTGCAATTTTTTCCTCACGCTTAAGGTAATTTCCACAATGCTTTCGTAAAAAGTTGGTACACTCGCGCACTAAGGAATGTCGGGAGCTATCACTTAAATTGTTAGTCTTTTTGTATTCCTCAAGAATGCAATTCAAGAGAAATCTCCACATCGGAGGCAGTTTTGCAACTCCTGGCTTAGTACTGACTGACTGCTGTGCTGCTGCGTCGCTCCTTTTATGGCTGTTGTTTGTTTCTAGCCCAGATGGTTGTGTTGCCATGGTCACCGTGTTGCTGCTAAATGTTGCGACCGCCCGTTGTGTTGCTGAGACTTGTTGGTTGGCCGTGTTGCTGTTAAGTGTTGCGACCGCTCTTTGTGTTGCTGTGACTTGTTGGTTGGACGTATTGCTAGGGCTTTTTGTAACCGCCTGTTGTGATAATGGTGTGGGGGGGGGGGGTTTTGGGTGGGCCAAATTAATGAGGTTTTATTTGGTCCTCACACCATTGTTGTCCATCTTGTATTATGTAGTCAGCATATTTCTCTGGGTTAGTGCGCACTTCGTTCACGCGCCTGTGCCACCACTTGCATGGTCGCTCTGTTGTCGTTGCCAGTCGCAGTGTCTCCAGTGACTGTTATGATAGTGCGTCCGCTACCAGTTTCGACTTTCGTTTCCTGTACTCGATGTCGAAGGTGTGCTGCTGGAGTTCCAAGGCCCATCGTGCTATACGACCGGATGGGCTTTTGAAGGAGTTTAGCCACTTTAGGGACATATGGTCCGTGATTACCTTGAATCGGTACCTTCCCAAGTATGGTATCATTTTGCGTATTCCCCAGACGATCGCGAGGCATTTCTTCTCGGTGGGCGAGTAGTTGGTTTCCGCCTTGTTGAGTTTCCTGCTGGCGTAGGCGCCTTCCGCTTTCCAAGTCCTGTGTCAATACGGCGCCCAGCCCGAAATTGCTTGCATCTGTTTGTAAGGTGAAGTCCTTGGTGAAGTCCGGACAGGCAAGTACCGGTGCTTCCGTGAGTTTTTGCTTTAAGACCTCGAAAGCTTCCTGTTGTTTGGCTCTCTACTACCAGAGTTTGCCCGCTTTCAGCAGGGTTGTGAGTGGCTGGCTGATCGTGGCGAAGTCGGGCACGAACCGTAGGTACCAAGATATTAACGCACCTCTTCCGCGTTAGTTGGTGGTTTCAGGACTTTGATGGCTGCAACTTTCTCGGGGTCGGTGTTAATTCCCCAGTCGCTTACTACGTGTCCTAGGTATCGCATTTCCTTCTTGAAGAATTCACATTTCTTAGCATTTGTTCTGAGTTTGGCGCGCTGCATTCGTTGCCCTACTTCTTTCAAGTTTCGAATGTGCTCCTCCGGAGTGTAGGCCGAACGGCATAACGCGGCACTGAAATAACCCGCGTCCCGGTACCGTGAAAGCGGTATAGGGACGGCTCTGGGGCTCAAGTGGTTTTTGCCAGTAGCCATTTTTCAAAATCAAGCTGCTGATATACTTCGATCTTCGTACCTTGTCCAGTATATGTTGTATTCTGGGTAAGGGGTACGCGTCGGGTACGGATCGGGCGTTAAGGTGCCAATAATCCACGCATAACCTCCACTTTCCGTTTTTATTCTTGGCTAGTACGATTGGTGCACTGTGTGGGCTACAGTGCATCCTTTCTGAAGTAATTCGTTAATTTCGTTGTTGATGACGGTCTGCATAGCTGGGGTTGCGTGGGAAGTTACGTTGCTTGATAGGGCGGTCGTCCGTCAGGATAATCTAGTGCTCGGCTATTGTCGTCACCTCACTCATGCTCTCGAAATTTTGGAGTTCCTTTGCCAGAAAACCGCGCACTCGTTCCGCCTCGTCCTCATCGTAGGCACCGTTGATCCTGTTGATCGTCTCATCTATGTTATTGTTGTCTTCGCCTGGTGGCGTTACCTCCTCCGTGATCTGTGTTGGCTCGGCTAATGGCAATGTATGTTCTGTGACTGGCCTGGATAGCGCGAGGTGACCTCCTCTGCAGAATATGGTGGCTCCCATGCTCCCTAGCTTATCTAGGCCCAGTAAGATGTCGTCCATTGCTATCATGCTATTCGAAATTCGTACAGTGGCTTCACTGAATTCACTCGGAACGTAAACTTTTGACGTTTATTTGCAATTTTCTACTACAAGTTCTTGCCAGTGGAGAAAATTTACGAAACGCGAAAAATATTTAAAACAAACAGCACAATCACGCAATCCGTCGTAGCAATGTTACAAATTCGAATATCACGAATCCCGAAAAAACAGTCTACGATGGATTGCGTGATTGGGCTGAATATAAAAATGTATAAGTTTACTGAAGAAGAAAAAACCGCATATACGAAGATATATGCGGGTGAAGAATCGAATTTCAAATTGAGAATATAATAAATATTAATAGATATAACGATTTTTAAGATTTAATATTACCGAAAAGTACGTATTTTACCTTATGTTGAATTGCTGCTCTGGAACGCTGTCTCAACTGCTGTCGTAAGTAGAAGGCTATCACTTTGCAGTTGAGCGCAGCGTTAACGAACCCTAATTTCGAAAGAGAGCCACCGGTAGATATCCAGCCACAGTGCAGCTTTGTGGCGAACAGCTGTGAATGAAGAAACACCAACTATTGAAGGTGTTTGGCTTCAACATTGCCGCCGGCCTTGAAACACAGCTTAGAAGCTAACCATTATATAAATTTCCAAACTAAAACTAAAATTCATTAAATGCGTGTAAAGTAATAAATTGTTGAGTTTTCTTTAATATGTACAGTGCTTTATTATAGATAAATTCAAGTTTAATGGTTGAGTAAGCTTCATAATCGTTGCCCAGTAGGGGCTGTAATTCAAATGCAACTTATATAATGATATATGTAATTTAAGTTCAGTAAAATTCAATTTAATCCTTAAACTGACTTAATAAAAATTACAACATGCGAAACGGTACCCATTAGGGGTCGCTGTGCCTGAAAGGACACCGGGCCGGATAGGACCCACGCGAACGCAGAAGACGCGAAACGGTCCCCATTAAGGGGTCGCTGTGGCTTAAAGGACACATGGGCCAGAAAGGACCCATCCGAACACGGAATTTTGGGTTGTTGGATAGCCTGGATAATTTACAATTTCGGTTTTGATTATTTTGTGATATACATCCCCCCTAGAATCACGGCTACTGCGGAAGATGTGTGAAACCTCGGATCTGACTACGTCATATTGACAAATTTGTCACATGTGGCTTGGTTAAGATGGCGAGTCGGGGTCTTGAGCTCAAACTCCGGCGTGACTCTTGCTGACAACGTGAATCGAATATGCGTGTCGTTTGATGAGCTGATATAGAGCTCGCACATATCTGTATGTGAAACCGGCACCGTCGGTATACGAAGACGGTGATTCATTGGTGCACACTTTTCTCGTGGGTGAGTAAAAGTCGAGAAGAGCTCGAGTCAGGACCTTTAGTTGCCCTACATGCAAATAAATGGCGACTGTTGGCAGAACCGTGACCGCTCGGGACAGCTGTGTGAGGATTGCGGGGAGTTCACGGCGAGAGGTTAAACGAGTTTTGGAGTGTAGAAGCGAATGGTGCTTCTCACCACATATTCCCGTGCTTTTGTAATTTTTTGTTATATGAGAATACGCTAAGCATCGCGAGCAATAGCGGTGTAAAAGTACCGTACAAAGCTTGCGTCGATGAACTTTTTGTAAAATCGGAGAGGGTGTGACCGAGAACAGACTCTGCATTTAAGCATATTATTGCGCTTGACGGGGCTTGCCACGGTCTTTGCTGGTGTTGTTGTATCCATTGCTGCTTGTTCAATGCTTGCCGATGTATCCACTGGTGCCGCTGCATTGGGGGATGGGGTTGGTGAAAATTCAATGAGTGGTACACCTATATTGTAAAGCTAAGGAATTAAAAAAGATGATAAACGCTAAAGGTTAGTTTGGTAAAACAACTAACTTTACGATGGGGCGCGTTATCATTCCCTTTTGGGTGCGAATGTCGGCCACTCGAACTCTTTTATCAGTTCCATGATATATTGGTGACCCTACCCAAGCGCCATTCATTAGGTGGAATATTTTCATGGCGAACTACAACTAGGTCTTTGATGGCAATATCTTTTTGAGGGGACTTCCATTTATGACGTTTGTGAAGTTCCTTTAAATATTCCTCCCTCCAGTGAAGCGAATGTTGTTGACTAAGAGCTTTAAGTTTTTGCCATCGGTTGATTAAGGAGATTGGATTCGTTTCGATTGAGGGTTCCGGTGGGGCGAGTATTGGCCCCCCAGTTAGAAAATGACCCGGAGTGAGAGCTGCACAATCAGCGGGGTCGTTGGAACTAGGTGATATTTGTCTTGAATTTAGACAGGCTTCGACGCGACAAAGAAGGGTTTGAAATTCTTCAAAGCTGAATTTCTGAGAAGCAGCGGTTCGACGAAGATGGAATTTTAAACTTTTAACCCCTGCTTCCCAAAGACCACCCATATGAGGAGCGCCTGCCGGGATAAACTACCAGGAAACTTTTTGAAGACTATATAGGTTGCACACAGACTCTTGAGTTGTGTTAATGGATTTTTTAAAGTCCTTTTTAAGAACCGTAGATGCGCCTACAAAGTTAGTTCCATTATCCGAAAAGATATTTTTTAGACAGCTTCTTCTAGCAATGAACCTTGAAAATGCGCCAATAAAGGTTTCTGTTGAAAGATCTCTGGCAGCTTCTAAGTGAATCGCTTTCGTAGAACAGCATACAAATATACAAACGTAACATTTAGTCATCTTGTAAGATCTTCCCGAAAAACTCTTAATGTCGAATGGACGAAATCTACACCTATATTTTCACAGGGTCAGGAAAGTGCCGTCTGTTCTTCCGGGAGAGCCGCCATAATTTGACATTGATTTTGTTTTTTGTGTATAACACATGGTTTACAACTATGAATAACGGTCTTTATGAGATTTTTGGCTTTCGGAATCCAATATTGTTGGCGCAGTAACCGAAATACCAATTGATTTCCGCCATAAAGAGAGCCCTTGTGAATAAGTTCTACTAACAACTTTGCGAAATAAAAACTATAGGGCAAAATAATCGGACGCTTTTCGTCTTCAGACAACATCTGCGAATTTGTCAGTCGACCGTTGGCTCGAATTACACCACAAATATCGAGGAATGGGTTTAAGGAGAGAATTTTACTCTTCGACGATATTTCAATTTTAGCGGTAAGATTCTCTGGAAAGTGATTCATCTGAGCAAGTATTATGAGCCGAACTCGAATTTTAGAAATTTCTTCTCCTGAAATAATTAGAGAGGGGTGAGAATGAAACCGTCGGGTAAATCGGTTAGTTCGATTGTAGAACTTAACACATATGATAAGACCCGTAGTGCACGCGGAAGCGACGAAAATCTTTCTAAGGGATCCTCCTGATTTGACACTTGTGAAGTGTGTGCCTTTAATCCCTTCGCTTCGAGCGTAATGTCGTCTATATCTACATCGAGGGATGGCCACTGTTCTACGCGTTTGGCTAACCACAAGGGGCCGTGCCACTACAACTTATTCGAGCATAAGTCCTGTGGAAAAGTTCCTCTGCTACAAAGATCCGCGGGATTAACCTTGGAATCAACGTGACTCCAATGCCTAACGCTGAGAACATCTTGGATTTTTGCCACTCGATTAGCGACAAAGGTGGTCCAAGAGCAGGGCCTTTTTCTTAACCACGCGAGAACGATGGTAGAATCTGTCCAGCAGTATATATTTTCGACTTTGAATGGAAGTTCCTTTAGAAGTGATTGAAGCATATCAACCACCAGAACAGCACCACACAGCGCCAAACGGGGAAGTGAAATGGTTTTGATTGGTGCGACCTTTGTTTTGGCCAGGCATCGCAAAAGGCATGAACTTGGAAAGGTGATTCCTCAGAATAATATACCCATCACGGAATTTTGATTTCTTCTACAAATTGGTAATTTTCTAAAGACACTTTCCATTTAGAAAGAGTTTGAGGAGATAAGGGCTTATCCCAGGGAGTACCATCACACCATATTTGCTGCATAACTATTTTTGATAGCACCACGTGGAGTTCCGGAGAATTTGAGCTGCTAATGGATGTGAATCCTGACAGTCTTGAGCTAATTGAATAAGTGTTCTAATTGGCAAGTATGGCGCGCAAATTATCCCGAAAATGACTGTTTTAAGTTGACAGTCTTGTATGCTACCTTGCGGGTCATCCCTAAAAATAATCCTCTGATAAGGCCTGTGTTCAGGTTTGACCAGAATTTGACGACACATTTTCTGTATGTCGCTACTTTGAACGAACTTGTACAGCCGCCACCGAATTATAAGAAGAGTTAAATCCGACTGAAGAGCCGGACCTACATGGAGAATATCATTTAACAAGACGCCATTCGAAGAGTTACATGACGCGTTAAAAACTAATCCCAACTTCGTCGAAGTACTATTAGGTTTCAGAACCGCGTGATGTGGGAGGCGACATTGGAGTATTCTTCTATTAACGAAGGGGTTTTTAACAATCTTGTTTCGTTGCGATAAAATTGCTGCAACGCGATTGGCCGAGATGCACCTAATTTTAAATCCGTGGGATAAACGGCAACGACACGACATATCTACCATCCGGGTTTCGTATAGTCGTCTTCGAGTACAGTTCTTCACAAAACAAGTCTTCCGATGACTGATGATTCTTTTTGGGTATTTCTCTAACTCCCAGAATTTACGAGGCTATCTAAATTAATATGTTTTCCTATCGAGACTTTGGTAGCAAAGCAAGAGACGTGTGCGGTGTCCGATGCCTCAGTGACAATCCACCCGAACACGGTCTCTTGAGATAAAAGATTTTTATGAAGACTACGTTACACGCCATCTAACATAACTTTAGGGCAGGGCCGTAGAGAGAAAATCCGGGCCCACTAATACATTTGATTAACTTGAATTAATGACGTCTCAATCATGAATCATTATTGATGGATTACATCAAAAAACTTTTGCCACATCAACTAAATGATTTTTGGACTAAGAGCTGACAATAAAATTAACACAGAATATTTACTATTTATACTATTTTATTGTAACGTAGAAATAAAATTCTCTTTTAACAGCCACACATTGTTTCAAATAATCTTTTCTAGTTATTTGGTAATATTTTAATACATATCTGATAAATTTAATGATGATTATAAATTTTAATTATTCAATATAGAACTTTCGGATATCAAAGAGTGCCTTTACTTGCTTTTTTCCCTGCAAAATTTTTATAATAATATCAAAATTTAACTGTCTTGCCAAAACGGATTCAACACAAAGCGTGGCAAGTCCTGAAACTCGCTCTTGAGATGAACACGATCTATGAAAGATTTTGATTCTTGAAAGGACGCTGAAGGAACGTTCTGCACTAGCTACAGTGACAGGTATAGTGCAAAAGATACGTAAAGCAACACAAATATTGGGGAAAATCGTATACAGATTTTAAGCATATGTAGATGGCATTTAGTAATTCCAATGGTGACAGACCTTTACCAAAATTTGCTTCGTAAATGTGTTCCAAGTGAATTATTTCGCATTCTAAGCTTTGAGAAATGTCCGACTTGTATTTTGCGACAAATTTTGCTGCACTCGCCCGAACCGTAGTTTCATCCATATCTTCGATTTGCCACAAAAAGGAAAACGTCTCGCTCAAATTTCTCATAGCTGCAAATCGTCCAGTAATGCCAGTGATTACGGAATCAACGATCACCAGGAATGTGTTGTTTTTAAAATAAGACTCTGAATCTTCCGTAATCATCTCATTTAAATTATCTTCAGAACGTCTTTCGGGTTTTCTCTTTCGAATGTCCGGAAACTTTGGCGAGATGTTGAATTGAATAGCAACTGTTTTACATTCATTTAAAATTGTTTCCCATTGGTTCCTGATCATCTAGATGTCGGACCTCAAATTCTATGGTGGCGTCTCTAGCTTGGAGGACCACTTTTCTTTCATTAATGATAGTCAGTATGAACCAAATTGAGGACAGCAAGATACATTCCAACTTGTTGATGTACTTGATAATGCCGGTAACATCGCCGTATGCTTGCACAGTCAAATTTGCCTTTGGCTGAAAGATTATGAAGAGAGCTCGGTACCTTTTTTTTTTGAGGATGTCCCATCGTTGTGGAGTGCTGCTGAAAATAGTAAAACATTTTTGTACAACTCCGAAGAAAGTAATTGCAGCCGTACAACATTCTGCAGCATCAACACCACATAAATTGAGACTGTGGGTTGCACAAAGCGAGTAATCAGCATTCGAGGTTTTGTCGAGAATGTGACGTAGTGCTCCGTTGTAAGCTCCTTTCATATTGGCGCCGTTATCGTACTCTTGTGCACGGAAATCTTCAATCAAGTATGGTAAATTGGATCAGCGATTTTCTTACCAGTTTTTTGGTTACAATTCACGAAAGCATAAACCGTTCTTGAGTTGTAAAATTTCTTGCTTTTGAATTGAAATGGAGTTAGCGCAAAATGAACGTAGTCAACGTGACTAGCATCGGCATAGCATCAACGATAATAGCAAAATACTTGGCTTTCTTGCCTTGATCTAATATAGTTTACCTCACGTGCTTTGCACAAATTTCTATAAACTCATTCTGAATGTCTGGGGGAAAGATAGTGAACTTGTAAACGTTTGTGCTGTGAAATCCTAACTTTCTCCAAATGATCTCTAAGTATCGGATCATATGGGCTTATGATATCTTATATGCCCAAAAAATGTCCATCGTTTTGTTCACCAAGATATATACTTTCGCCTTTGAAAGCTAGGCCTCTTTCACCCAAAAATAATATAGTGTTCAAAATTCTATATAAAATTTCTTTCCACGTTTGAGTTTCAGTGATTAGCTGGTCACTGATAAGTGTATCAATTGTAGCCTCCTTTTGAATTATATTTTGTAAAGATCGCCATTGAATATAACATTTAATGTGAGCTTGGGTATTTTCGTGTGATGGCAGTTTATCGTATAGCTTCTTCCATACCTGGAATTTCGAATAGCCGCAGAATGGCAATGGTAGGCAATAAAAAGCATTGATACTGGCACTCCACACTAACCAGTCACGCTCCACTTTCTCTCCATTTGGCAAGATTCTGTTTAACAACGAAGAAGGGAATGCCTCGTCATGACGATCACGTGGAAAAATAACAGGACACTTTTGATGACCTCGACGAATTATTTCGTCGACTTCTTCAGATCGCAAAAACTTATTATTCACGGTACCGATATCGAAGTCGTTTAAATAAGCTGGACTTTTATCCAGAGTTGGTGGTATTGTTGGAAGACTTTTTGAAGATGAACCTTCATCGGTATCACCACGAAAACTTTACGATTTCAGATTCATGTAAACATACATTTTTGTTTGATGTTTTCATTGTCTCCTCAGGCCCAGGCAAAAAATCATTATCAATATTCGTTGCTTTTGAAATTCGGCTTAAAATTTGCACATGGAACAACTAAAGACTCTCCTGAATTAAAAAAAATGCCTTAGTAACTCTAATTCGTGGGCCCCTTGAGAAACACATTTTTGTTTGATGTTTTTATTGTCTCCTCAGGCCCAGGCAAAAAATTATTATCAATATTCGTTGCTTTTGAAATTCAACTGAAAATTTGCACATGGAACAACTACAGACTCTCCTGAATTAAAAAAAATATCTTAGTATCTCTAAATCGCGGGTCCCCTGATAATCCCCCCGGAATTGTTGCAAACCTTTTGGTTTAGCCCGGAAATAACCACGTTTGTTTTCGAGAAAGGAAGCTTAAGAAGTTTTCGCAGTCGGTCAGAAATAAAATACGCTTCAGCAGCAGAATCTATTAACGCGCGAGCTATGTATGTTGCGCCCGAATGGCAAATGTGAACCATGGCAGTTCCGAGAAGAGCTGAGGATAAACCAGAAGATTTCAGATTATTCCCAGATAACGACAAATTTGTATTCGAAGAAGTAGACTGTATATTTGTGTGGAATGCTTGCGCCGCGGTTCCAGCTGTGGCTTCTATAGAGGGTTGCGCGTTGGAAGACACTCTATGAAGTAGAGTGTGGTGTCTACTCTTGCACGTAGTGCAGGAGTATTGACTTTTACAGTCCTTTATGGAATGGCCTTTCGTAAGGCAATTTAGACAGCAGTTGTGCTTTTTTATTTCCGCGAACCTATCGTTTACGGAAAGGGAGAGGAATTTGGTGCATAATCGGAGAGGATGGTGTTGCTTCGGACATAAAACGCAGTTTGAATTTGAAACTTCAGTAGCAAGAGCTAATTTCTTTTGGCCCGCGTTGTTGGTTGAATGTGCCTATGATTTTTGAAGGGTGTTAGGCGACGACGATGTTGTAGAACATTTTACATCCACTACTGATTCCAAAGTCCTGTACCGTTGCATAAGGAATGCGTCCATTTGACTCCATCTGGGTAGAGCCGCTTTGTCTTCTAAGGATTGTTCCCATAAACCGACCGTTGCTTCCGATAAGCGATTAGAACAATGGAAGATTAGAATTGGATCCCAATTTTCCACCTTGACCTCGTGCATTTCAAGGGCTGATAAGGATCCATTAATGCTCCGCTGAAGTTCCTTTAACGCTTTTGCACTTTCAGTCCGAATGACTTTAAGGGAGAAAAGTGCCTTTAGATGGCTGTTGACCAGCACCCGTTTGTTTTCGTATGCCGCTTTCGGATTCGAACACGCCATGTGGAAGCCTTGATTGGTTAGCGGGGCTTTCGCGACGATTTCCTTTGCTTCACCACTTGTTTTCTGAAGCAAGAAATAAAGTTTTCCGACGTCATCTAGTCGCGAATTCTTAATCGCAGTGAATAGATCGCGGAAGGATGACTAAGAGACATAATCAGGATATGTAATCCTTAAGAGTGGTTGACTGTTTTGCTTTAACCGATTCTCCTTCCTCGTCATTCTTCAAGGATTGTAGGCATTTTTCATATGCCAACTTTGTGTTCGACCACGAATCGATTACTTCCTGTTTTAAAAGTTCTAGAGACGTTTTTGAATTTTCTTTTAAAAAGGCGTCGTCGAATTGCGCGTTGAATCCAACAACTTGGTCTGAACAACTGGTAAAATAATGTATTGGTATGTATTGTTTAAATGGCCACGCTCTGTATGGCGAAAATAAAAAACGATCGAATAAAATATGACGAATATTGGAATGTACCCAAATACTAAAAACCGTCAAAGGTAATGATAAGCGCCACCAATTAAATTTATATTTATAACTTCTGACTACAATCAGACTCTGACTTCTGACATTTCACCTCGTATAACAGCTGTTATACTAAATTTCTCAAAAAAACAATTCAAGCCTTCAAAAACTTTCGTAGCTGACCTAATCATGTGAAAACGACTTCATAGCTTAAAAGGACATTAAGCGGAAATGTGAAGCTTCTCAAGGCCAAAATAATTAATTTTAAAAATCGGACGTCAAATAACCAAGTTACAACGAAAAACCTTTTCGGCTGTATTTCGAAGGATCAAAAAAATTAAAAAAAATTTTTCCGAAACCCTCTCAACATAATCTTCAAATTTAGGGGCGGACAGTAGCAACTTTTTTTTTCGACCCAGTCTAATGTACGGTATCACAAAGTAGAATAAAGGCAAAGTCAACTACTCAGTGATCACATTTAAACTTTCGCGTAATGAGAACAATAAGAAAAAGGTTAGCTAAACGAAAATTTGTATGTTTGTACCGAATTTACCAATGCTTGGATTTTTATATGAGGAGACCGTGAAAAGGGGGAGGTAGAACGTGAATTTGATGAGATCGTATGTCGGTCAAATCGCAAACGACCTAATTTGTTTTTACCTATGTAAATAGCCGTCAGATATTAATATGCGAAACTAAGGGGGGAAAAACGCGAAATATTAAATGATATTCTCTCCGTTCAGAGATTGGAATTAAAGTTCGGTATATAAATTAATATGTATGTACGTATGTGGGTGAAATAGAAGACGAGAAAATTAATGCTATACCAAAGTAATTGGCAGAGATCAATTTACGAAATCCCGACGGGAAAAGCGCGAAATATTTCGAAATAGCAAATATCTTCGTATGTATTTTTTAAATTCTCACCCCCAATATTTAAAAATTTTTACGAAAAAGCACAGACAGATATGGTCAAGATAAATGGTTGGACCAAACGCGAATTTATGATTTAAAATCAAAAACTTTCTCACAATAAAAAAATTATAAACTTCTGAAAAAAGCTAAACGATCGCTTTGATTTAATTTATCTGCAACCACATACTCTTATGACCACATATATCCGTATATGCAAATGTAAATGATCTACAATATTTTTAGTTGTGCACACTCGTGAACTTCAGCGAAAGAGAAGAAAACTCACTAAACCAATGTAGATACTAAAAATTTACGTATTTAATTTATTTTTGCATTATTTTACACAATTTTTTAAAAACTTTTGTTTGAACGAATTTTATTCGGTTGATTTTTCTTTTCTTTCTTTGTGCAATATTTAATATAAAAAATTCAACACGCCCTAGGTATTTTTCTATTTATTTAATCACTTTTAAACCTTACTTTTTTTATTTTACTCAACAATTTATTTTATTGTTTACGCGCACCTGTTTTTTCTCGTTTTTATGATGTTCTGCTTTATGTGTAGTTTTCCGCTTTGCGTTTTGTGTATCCCTCTCTTTGTTGTTTTGAATATTTGCTGAGCTGCTGATTCTCTGTTGTATAAATATTTGTATCAATTGCTAATGTTGCGGTGGGCTCGAGGACAAATGTTTGGTTAAACAAACAAAATAGTACGCCGGTTCGAACGCACCGCAACTCGAAAAGTGGAAAGAACGATCCAAGGAAATGAAACAAAGGAATTAATAAAAAGATAATATAAAAATGTATAGTTTATTGAAGAAGAAAAAACTGCACATACGAAGATATATGCAGGTGAAGAATCGAGTTTCAAATTAAGAATATAATAAATATCAATAGATATAACAATTTCTAAGATTAAATATTACCGAAAAGTACATAATTTACCTTAGGTTGAATTGATGCTCTGGAACGCTGTCTCAACTGCTGTCGTAAGTAAAAGACTATAACTTTGCAGTTGAGCACAGCGTTAACGAACCCTAACTTCGAAAGAGAACCACCGGTAGATTTCAAACCACAGTGCAGCTTTGTGGCGAACAGCTGTGAATGAAGAAACACCAGTGGTCCCCAACTATTGAAGGCGTTTGCCTTGTATCTTGCCTCCACTGATAGGAATTTATTATATATTTCTAAGTCGTTTGGTGCCTTAGCAGCCAATGCCCCGATGCGTTTGTGGACCTCCCTTGTTGTGGCTGTGTGCTCCTTACCCAGTTCCTGTTCAATGGACACCAGCTGTTCCTTCGCGATGTTGCCTAACCACGTGGTGTCGAGCTGGCTATATTTTTAGTCAGGAATTTTCCTTCTAACGTTATGGGATTTTCAAGGTCCCTGCTCGGGCGCCAATTGTAACGAAGCTTTTCCGTAGCCCCGTTGCTTCTTTAATAATTGCTGGGGTATACTCGCCGTGTCCGGGGTTCGTTTAAAATAAATTTGTATTTGGGGGCACCTTGCAAATCGTTTTACTGTAATACTTCACTTTATTGATTGAATGCTTAAATACTATAATATAAAAATGTGTTTGCATTCTTAACTTGCGAATTCTTTTAAGTTATCTTGCGGTATCCTCGGCTGTAGTAGCGGACCTTAACGGTCCGGCCTTATTCCGTTAGACGGATCCCGTTGGTGTCTGCGCACTGTCGCGCTTTATGTCGGCGTCTCTCTCTGTTGCGGTGTTCTGTCGCGTCTTGCGTCGGGGTCTGCCTGTATTGCGGGGGCGATGCTCTGCCACACTTTATGTCGGCGTCCACCTGTATTGCTGAGGCGATGATCTGTCACGCTTTATGTCGGCACCTCTTTCTACTGCGGTGCTCTGTCGCGCCTTGCGTCGGCGTCTGCCTGTATTGTGGAGGCGGTGCTCTGCCACGCCTTATGTCGGCGCCTCTCTACTGCGGTGCTCTGTCGCACCTTATGTCGGCGTCGTGCTGGCGTCTCGGTGGCGTTAGGGCGGTTGCGTCGCTGCTGTGCGGTTTACTACTGTCGTGACGCGGTCCACGTCGGCGCAGGCGAGCGGACGTCACCTGTTCGTGGGTGCGCGTTACTGTGGCAGGGCCTTTGCTTATGCGGGTGTGAACGAAGTCTCAAACGGTGTTTGGTGGTATAACCGACACATTCACAACTTGAGACCATGACTCACTCCTATGAAGCGATCTCTCTGGGTGGTATAACCGACACATTCAAGATGCGCTTCACTAGTAGCTCCGGTCACAACCACAGCTCAGTGCTGACTGACTGCTGTGTCGCTCTTTTTAAGGCTGTTATGTTTTGTGTTGCTAGCTCAGATGGTTGTGTTGCCATGGTTACCATGTTGCTGTTAAATGTTGCGACCGCTCGTTGTATTGCTGAGGCTTCTTGGTTGGCCGTGTTGCTGTTAAGTGTTGCGACCGCTCGTTGTGTTGCTGATACTTGTTGGTTGATCGTGTTGCTAGGGCTTTTTGTGACTGCCTGTTGTGTTAATGGCTGTGATCCATATGGTGTGGGGTGGTTTTGTGTGGGACAAATTAATGAGATTTTATTTGGTCCTCAGAACTTATCTCGTGATTTAAACTCTAAGCAACTGATGATCCATTGCATGGCAAATTTTCATTTATTTCCAATAAAAAGCAGCTACAGCTTTTATATTGGCAAATAATTTCTTGGAAATCGTCTACAAAAATTTCAGCTCAATCGCGGTCTCTCAATGTTACTGCACAATCGATATTAATGTTTAATTGCTCCACAGCTGACAAGAAATACAATTTACTTGTGCAAAATTTCATTAATTCTTTACATTACTTACTTGATACAATTGCTTCGTTTGTCGAGAACTCGCGACTTTCGGGATTTGTGATTTTAATGAAACGCACTTGTTCCTCATGTTTAATTTTCAGAAACATCGTGCACATAACGCTTTCATAATAGTCGGACAAGTGATACTGGTTTTACTTAAAAGCCAATAGTAAAAATGTGCAGAGTGCAATGAATATAACTGGGAGTAAGAGAATTTCTTAATACCTTTTTTGTTTCGTTTTAAAACCAAAATTACTTAAAATATTGGAGAGAGCATCTTAATGCTTAAAAAGTATTAAGGTTTGGGAGTGAGAACACGCCTTGGTACCTTCCTGGTTTTAATTTTAAGCCAGTAGTACTAATGAGCCGAGTAATATTAATATAATTGAGAGTGAGATAATTTCTTAATACTTTTTTGGTTTTGTTTTTAAACAAATTATACTTAAAATATTAGAGAACGAACTTTAATATTTTTTTTGTCTTAGATTAAAACTGCAAGGTTAGGATAGGTTAGGATAAGAGGGCGTGCGTGGGTGTTACCCACACTTCCACTCGCAGACATTTTGGCCATTGTGAGTGCCCTCAGTAAGTACAGGGTGGTGGCAAATTCGTTTAGCCCCATCACCTCTTAGTGTTCGTCAACGAACCACTTGCTTTCCCTGATAAACCCAAGAAGAAGCGAGACGTCCACCTTTCCAACCTCTGCCAGGCTGTCGAAGAAGCGTGAGCCCAGAAATCTAAGCTTTGTTCTTTGAAGCGCCGGGCATCGGCAGAGAAAGTGGTAGATCGACTCCTCTTCCTCCTCATCCTGACACCTTCTGCAGAGGGAGCTTGGTGGTATTCGCCACCGTCGGAGCATTGGTGCTATAGCACAATGACCTGTCATGACACCCGTAAGTACCCTCACCGCAGATTTGTTCATTTTGAGAAGGAAGCTGGTGCCCTTCCTATCCAAGCATGGTCATAAGGACCTTGAGACTTCGCAGTCAACCCTATTGGTCCATAGCAAGTCCGTTGCCCTGTTCTCATATTCGTCGATTCTCCCTAGGAGTTAACTCAGCGGCGGTCGGACGGAGCTGTCCACCTCACTTATGTCTAAGTCGGAACCTTTCCTAGCCATCTCATCCGCGAGTTCCATGTGCTATAGTAGTCCGATCCGGCCGGTTCAAGAAAATGTCTTATCGGACACCCAAATATACCCGCTCACCAAATTTTCTTCAAATATCTCAAAAGTTGAGGGACTAGTTTGCATACGAACAGGCAGACGGACATGGCTAAATCAACTCAGCTTTTCATCCTGTTCTTTTCGGTATACTTATTGGTGCGCCATCTTTTCTTCTTTAAGGACTTGCAATTTTGAGATTCGTGACAAACTTAATATACCATTACATTTTCATGAAAGGTATAAAAATAGATAGGCACTTTGTGTGAGGATGCAAAATTTCACGTTTTTTTGTGGTCTGCATGAAATAGCTATGACCATGAATCACTTATCTCAACAATATACATATGACGTAAACTTAAGTATTTGAAGCTTCTAGCCGTTAAAAAGGAGGCAGAAATGACAGTTTATATGTGGTATATACTCGTCCTATATATACCACCGATCTCTATGACTTCTTCAGATATCAATATATGCTATAAACATAAGCACTTGGTGAAATTTGACCCTTCTAGCTATTAAAATGGTGTAGAAATTGCGAAAAGTTTCTTATCTGAACAAACGGTTGAAGGGGACATATACTATATATACTACCGATCTATACAATTTTTTTAGACAACAATGAATACCCAATACGTAAGCATTCGGTGAAATTTGAAGCCTCTAGCTGTTAAAATGAGCAATCGGTTGTGGGGGATATATGCTATATATACGACTGATCTGATCCATTTTTTCAGACAACAATTTGTGCAATATACGTAAGCATTCGGTGAAGTTTGATCCTTCATCCTGATAAATTTAGGAAGATATGACAAAAATCCTCTTTTATGAAAAATCGGTCGTATGGGGGATATATGCTATAGTGGTCCCCTCCGGCCTGATCCGACAAATGTCTTAGCGATCACCCGAATATACCCGGTCACAAAATTTTATCAAGATATCTCAAAAATTGAGGGACTAATTTGCATACAAACAGACAGACGGACATGGCTAAATCAACTCAGCTGTTCATCCTGTTCATTTCGGTATACTTATTGGTGGGTCTATCTCTTCTCCTTTAAGGACTTACAATTTTGAGATTCGTGACAAACTTAATATACCATTTAATTTTCATGAATGGTAAAAAAATAGGTAGGTACTATGTGTGAGTATGGAAAGTTTTATGTTTTTTGTTGTCTACATGGAAACAGCTATGACCATGAATCACTTATCTCAATAATATATGACGTAAACGTAAGTATTTGATGAAATTTGAAGCTTCTAGCCGTTAAAAAGGGGACAGAAATGACAGTTTATATGGGGTACATACTGTGATGAATATTAGTGACACTAAGTGATACTCACATCACTAGTCTGATGCTAAGTAAATGAAGCCACAACAACAATAAAGCAGGCAGTCACTTGTATCTACATAAACGAATCAATCATTATGTCTACACATATGTACGTACATGCAGCGTAGAGAGACGCACAAACATATGCATATATCTTATCTGAGATCCTCCCAAAAGTAGGCAATTATTTGTGGAAGTATCACTCACATATATACGCGCATATGAAGCTATAACGTGCATCTGTAGTTATGTTATAGCTGGTAAACAAGTAGCCATTTCTAGAAATAGAAACGCCTAGAAATATTTCAACGAGGAAACCAAAAAGTATAAAAGCAGCAGCAGCTGAGGCACGACGAATTAGTTTGATTTAAGCACGCTATCTGTTGAGCAGTAGAAGTGTTATTGTGAAGTACTTTAATAAAGGCCATTTTGCATTATTGAATAGTGGAGTTATTTATTCAACAGTTTAGTGATTCGAACGTTAGTAGAAGATTGCAAATAAGCGGAATTGTAGTAAATTCGTTACAATTGGTGTCAGAAGAGGAATTGTTGAATAAATTCCGAAGATTGCAAATACAACTTGGACATGGCAAAGTTGAGTGAATTGAGGATCCAGCAATTAAAGAAGGAGTTGAAGAGCCGTGGATTGAATACAACTGGCAATAAACTCGAACTTCAGGCACGGCTACGAGACGCTATGGAGTCGGAAGGAATTACCGTGCACGATGATGTCTTTCATCCTGATGGGGACGAGACAATAACAAAAAGTGAAGAGAAAAACGAAACATCGCAGACAGTTACGAGCACAGACTTGAACACGATTTTGGCTGCAATATCTGATCAAACATCGACAATAGCATCTCAACTGGAATCATAGGAGACACGTATAACATCCAAGATGGAAACACAACTAGAATCCCAGGAGAGCCGTATAACATGCAAGATTGAAGCCCAGGAAAGACAAATGTCATCTCAACTGGAGGAACAGGAAACATATATGGCATCTCAACTGGAATCGCAGGAGACACGCCTAGCATCAAAGATTGAAGCACAAGAAACACGTATTTCAGAAATGTCGACACAGATTATATCCAAAATGGAAGCACAGCTAGAAAAACAGAAGACATATATGGCCGAGCAGTTGAAAGCACAAGAGGCTCGTATATCTTCGCAGCTGTCAGGACAGGAAGCAAGGGTATCATCAAAACTGGAAGCGCAGGATGCAAAAATCGCTCAATTTTAGGCAGAAGTCGATGATTTAAAAGGTCGTATGGAGCAGTTGCAACTAAATCCTCCAGCAGTTTCAGCGAATAATCCAAAGGTAAAAACACTACCCTTTGACGGTTCTGTTCCTTTCTAGGTCTTTAAGCTTCAATTTGAGAAGACGTCAGCAGTGAGCAATTGGAATGCGGAAGATAAAGTTGCATTGAAAGGACCAGCTGCCGAGATCTTACAAACTATTCCAGAGTACGAACGGAACAGTTATGAAGCATTGATGGCCGCTGTCGAGAGACGTTACGGAAGCGAGCATAGGAAACAGATATATCAAATTGAGTTGCAAAATCGCTACCAAAAAGTGAATGAGACTTTGCAGGAGTTTGCGTCGGATGTCGAAAGGCTGACCCATTTAGCAAATGCGGACGTGCCGGTGGAATACACTGAGAGGGTAAAAATCCAGAGCTTCATAAATGGCATACGAGATGTGGAAACGAAACTAGCGACATATGCGAATCCAAAACTAACATTTCCTGAAACGGTATCGCATGCACTGACTCAGGAAACAGCCTCACTTTTGAGTAAGCCCGCATACAAAGCTCATCGCGTGGAAGTGGAAAGGCCAGACTGGGTAGACACAATTTTGGAAGCATTAAAAGGAACGCAGCAGAAAAGCGATGGTGCCGTCAAATAATTTAAATGTGGAAAGCCAGGGCACATTGCACGTTATTTCAGTACCAATCCTAACAGTTCCAACAATGTAGGTGGCCGTAAACGCAGAGCTGAAGGCGATGAGCAAATTCCCAAGTCCACTCAATCGTTAAACTAAAGCGAGTCAGCCGCAAGGGGCGACAGCTGGCTCCCGCAATGAAATGCCCCATAATCTCTATCTTGCAAAGTGGCAGACGGTCAAGCAATCTTACTGTCGGAGGACATGTGGATGGAAAGGAACGTTTACTGACTTTAGATACGGGTGCATCTCATTCCATCATTCGATCAGATTTAGTCAACAAGAAGATAAGGCCATTGCTTGGAGCAAGATTACGTACAGCCACGGGAGAGGACATTGGGGAAGTAGCATGTGAAGTAGCAATTAGGAATGTCATGGTACTACACAATTTTATAGTGGCAGAGATTGTTGATGAAATCATAATTGGAGTGGACTTCTTAATCGACCAATGCATCAAGATCGACATGCAAAGCAAGACGATGCGATATAAGAACATGGATGTGAAACATAATTTCGGCTACGAGAAAGGCTACAGCAGTAAACGAATGCTGGTAGAAGAAAGTCAGCAAATACCAGCAAAATCAGAAGCAGTCATCTGGACAAAGGATGATGGAGATTGTGGGACAAACAAATTGTGGGTTGTCGAGGCAGCAAACAGATCAACACCGAACGTACTTGTAGGAAAAACCCTGGCTGTGACAAAACAAGATGGACGTATTCCGGTAAGAGTACTCAATGAGTTCAAGTCACCACTCAAACTGACAAAAGGAGCTATATTGGGAAGATGCCAAGAGGCTGAAGTAGTTACTAACTGTGAACAGCTCCAGGAACACGTTTCAAATAGCAAGACTGATCTTTCAAATGACATCACGGCATGGACGGAGGGGCTAGAGGAAGATTATCGGAGTAAGGCAAAGCAACTGCTCCTAAAGTACGCAAACATATTTGACCAGGATGATTCCAAACCAGGCCGCACCAATGTTGTGAAACATCAAATTGGCACTGGAGACGCAAGGCCGATACGTCAAGCTCCTGTTGTTGTTGTTGTAGCAGTGCTTCGCCCCACCTAACAGCTCCGACCGATCACAAATTGTCATCAATATCCTCTAACGGGAGTCCAAGGAAACTTGCTGTTTCAACAGGGTTGGACCATAATGAAAGGGTATTAGAGGCGCTGGTTCCACATTACAATGAAAGAGATGGTTGGTGTCATGTGGGGACACATTGCAAGCAGGGCATACATTTTGTATGTCGGGGTTGATTCTGGATAGGTAAGAGTTTAACCTATTACAGTATCCAGAACGAAGCTGAGATAGAGTGATTCGCGTTTCCCTGGGGAGTATGCGTTCCTCTTCCGCAAGTTTTGGGTACTGTTCTTTGAGTACTGGATTCACCGGGCAGTTCCTGGCATAAACGTCCGACGCCTGTTTGTGGAGTTCACCAAGGACCTGCTTGTGTTTTTTTGCTTCATACGGCTGAGTTATCAGGTGCCGTATTTCCTCAAAATGCTTACGGAGATGACTCCTTAAGCCCATAGGCGGTGTTGGCTCATCAATCAGATGTCTGTTGGGATGCCCAGGTTTCTGGGTATTCAACAGGAACTGTTTGGTTAGCATCTCATTTCTCTCCCTGATGGGGAGTATTCTCGCCTCATTATGTAGATGGTATTCTGGGGACATAAGACGACGGCCCGTGGCGATTCTGATAGCAGTATTTTGGCAGGCCAGTAGCTTCTTCCAGTGGGTAATTTTTAGGCTTGGCGACCATATAGGGGTCGCGTAGCACGCAATCGGCTGGCCAATTGCTTTGTATGTGGTAATGAGCGATTCTTTATCTTTTCCCCAAGTACTGCCAGCAAGGGATTTGAAGATTTTATTACGGCTCTGGATTTTCGGAACAATTGCGGCTGCGTGCTCACTAAAACGTAGATCCTGTTCAAACGTCCCACCGAAGATTTTGGGGTGTAGGACAGTCGGTAGCGTAGTGCCATCGACGTGGATGTTCAAAATGGTCCACATTTGGGACGTCCATGTTGTAAATAAGGTCGCGGAGGATTTATAATGTCAGGTTTCGCGAGGCGAAAAAACTGGAGAGATCAGGGAGGTAGCCGTTTATTCTGTTGCAAAGCTCATCGATGGACCTGGGCCTGTGGCCATTATTGTGCAGTCATCGGCGTAGTGTCAAGCTCCTCGTAGTGTTCCACTGGCGAAGCGGGAAGTTGTGAGTTAAATCGCGCAAGAAATGAGCGACAGCGGCATCATCGAACCATCAGCTAGTCCATGAAGCTCACCGGTGGTACTTGTGACGAAGAAGGATTGGAAAATTAGGTTTTGCGTGGACTATCGCAAGTTGAACGACGTCACGGAAAAGGATAGCTACCCGTTGCCGAGAATTGACGACACTCTGGACTCGCTCTCTGGTACGAAATGGTTTTCCACACTGGACTTGAAAAGTGGCTACTGGCAAGTGGAGGTGAAGGAGGAAGAAAAAGAAAAAACAGCCTTCAGCGTCGGAGATGGTCTTTGGCAATTTACAGTAATGTCTTTTGGACTTTGTAATGCACAAGCTACTTTTGAGAGACTCATGGATCAGATACTGAAAGGACTACGTTGGAAAACATGCTTGGTATACCTGGACGACATCATCGTATTGGGCAAGAACTTTTCTGAACATCTTAAAAACTTGGAGGAAGTTTTCCAGAGAATAGCTGGCGCTGGTCTGAAACTAAGTCCCAAAAAGTGTGCGCTGTTTAAAAAGGAAGTAAATTATTTGGGTCTCAAGGTAACGACAGAGGGCATCTGCACTGCGAACGAAAAGATAGAGCTGTAAAGGATTGGCCAAGATCACAGAACCTGCATGAATTGAGAAATTTCCTTGGACTGTGCACATATTACCGCCGATTTGTACCAAACATTTCCAGCGTAGCCCATAGCCTCCATGAGCTTACAAGAAAAATAAAGCTTTTGAATGGAAGAAGGAGCCAGAAGGGGCTTTCCAAACATTGAAGGAGCGTGTTTGTGCACTGCCCCAATGTTGGCATATCCGATTCCAGTAGCAACATTTATTCTAGATACAGATGCGAGTGAATGTGCTATCGGAGGCGTTTTATCCCAACTGGTCGATGGACTGGAGAGGCGTTTTTTTTTTTTTTACGAGGAGGAAGCATCGAAAGCCTCATAATCAGTGTGGGACTTTAACCGCACTAAACCTCCTACCGTCTGAGTACCATTTACCCCCCGGTACTACCGTCAAGTATTCCGTCTGGAGGTAGGTTGAGCAATAAGCTCTACGTCTGTCGGGGTCACGTTGCTGTACTTAGATAGTCCCGCGGTATAGTTAACGCTGGTACTGGCACGTCCTGCTACTACCTGAATGTGCTTGACACATACCACTTCTACGAAGATTTCCAAGCGTACCTTAAACACTGTGCATATAGTGCTAATGGCATGCTTGTGCGTTCGACTACTTGTATTGTAGGGCTTTTTTTTTTGTTTTGTTTTTTTTTTTTTTGTGTTATTAATTTCAATAGGTTTTTTCTGTTTTCATTTAATTTTGATAGGTTTATTTTGTTTTTTTTTTCCACAATACTTTACGGGGCTTTTCTCGTGCTTCCACCGGTTGGAGAGGCCTTGTCTCCAATCCGTGTATAAACCCTGATTACATATGAGACGTTTACACTCATACTCGTTGTTTCTACAGTTGGAGAGGCCTTGTCTCCAATCCGCAGGTTTGTCGTTGCGTGTATGTTTACTGCTTTTAGTCGCACAGTTGAAGAGGCCGTGTCTCCAATCCGTGCTTTATTCCTTCGCCTGGGGCAGTATTCGAACAGTTGAAGAGGCCTTGTCTCCAATCCGTCGCCTGGTTTACTATTACATTACCTACATATATTACGGTTTTTTCTTATTTTATCATTCTCACGCCGTTAATTTTATGGAGGCCTTGCATCCAATACGTGCTCAGCTCGACACCCTCCACCTTTTCAGTTTGTTCTCCACCCACACAACTCAACTGTTCAATGTTCGCTGCTGCGCCGTAGCCTTTCAAGACTTCGTAGACACTTCATTATTTCCGCTATTACATCGCATGCCGCGGACCATTTTACCTTGCTTTGTAGCATGCATCCAACAATTGTTTTAGGAGTGTAATCCTCTCCAAATATTCTGCACAGTTTGCATCTCGAGCTATAGAACCTAGGACATTCGAAAAATACATGGTAAACATCTTCTACTGTATCGCGACTACAGTGATCGCATATATCGGTGCAAGTATTCCTTAAAGCATTCGTGTCCACTCAGAAACTGTGTGAGGTAGAAATCTACCTCGCCGTGCTTTCTAGATATCAATATATTAATATCTGGGATACATCGGTGTGTCCAGCATCCATTTGCTGAGGCATTCCACCTGAGCTGCCAGTTCTGCATGCTTAGCTCTCGTGCTCCGTCACGTGAGCTTTGATCCCGATAAATCGTCGCTGCTTCTTTTGCTAATATGTCTATAGGACACATTCCTGCGATGATTAGTGCTGCGTCATCAGAGACAGTTTTAAAGGCGCTACAGACGCGTAGTGCACACAGGCGGTAAGTCGACTTTACCCCGCGGAAGTATGATTGATACTCCGTGGCCTGATGCCAAACAGGAGCCCCGTAAATTATTTGGCTTTTTACAACGCCAGCCAGAAGTTGACGCCGTCGTTGCTTTGGTTCTCTTGCATTTATCATTATCCTAGATAATGCTGCTACGATTTTTGCTACCTTTTTATTGCAAGCAGCGTGTCGATGTCATGGCGGCCGATTCTTATATTGACCTGCTCCACCCTTTTCCTACTTGATATGAGTACAGCCTCTGTTTTTTGTTCCGCCAGCTGCAGTCCACTTTTCGTAAGCCACGATTGAACCATCGCTATGTTGTATTAGATTTGGTGTATATTTCGCCTAGGTGCTTGGCCGTGATTACCAACGCGATATCGTCCGCGAAGGCGATAATTTTCACCCCATTGGGTACCTTGAGGTACAATACTCCATCGTACATAATGTTCCAAAGCAGTGGACCGAGCACAGAGCCTTGAGGAACACCACCTGTGACGTGAAGCTTTTCTACTCCAGCAGCCGTTCCATATTCCAGCACTCTACCTTGAAAGTAGCTGCGTATGATCCTACGCAGGTAAATGGATATGCCTATCTGGTCCAGCGTGTCTAGAATTTTTGCCCAATTGGCAGTGTTCAAGGGATTTTTCACATCTAAAGTAACGATAAGGCAATATTCCTTAGAGCCTTCGAGCCATCGATTGCCACTTATGGCTTCTTGGGCCGCTTCCTTCGCCCTGTTCGCAGCTTGAATGGTAGATCTTCCTTTCCTAAATCCAAACTGGTCATCGGAAATACCACCCATATCTTCAATTTCTTTTTCGAGTCGATTATAGAGGACTCGCTCAAGAACTTTACCGGCGGAGTCGAGCAGGCAAATGGGCCTGTAGCTAGATGGTTCCGCCGTATTTTTACTAGGCTTTGGCAGCAGTACCAGCTTTTGTCGTTTCCATATTGTAGAAAATGTCCCCTCAACCAAGCATGCATTAAATAGTTTCGCAAATGTTGGCGTATTATAAGTGAGAGCTAGTTTGAGTGCTCTGTTTGGTACCCCGCCCGGGCCAGGAGACTTGCGGTCTTGCAGTCTATTCACCACTTGAAGGACCTCGACGACGGTAACCTCGTCAAATGAGTATAGTGCGGCGCCTGATGTGGGAGAAACTAGCTCCCTTTGCGTGGGAAATAAAGTATATACCACGTTTCTGAGAAAAGAGGGGCATGTTGGCATCGCCTCTCCTTTGTGTTTCAATTTCTTAAAAACCAATTTATAAGCTGTGCCCAAGGGTCATTCTCAACGTCATCGCAAAGCTTAAGAAAGCATTCGCGCTTACTATCCTTTATTGCTCTCTTAAGTGCGAGTCGCGCTTTTTTGTAGGTAGCTCTGCACTCTAGAAATTCCGGTCTCCCTCTGGCTCGTTGATAGCACCTTTTAGCCTGAATACACTATCTCCTTAGGGAATGTATGCGCTCGTTCCACCAAAATGTGGAACAATGTTGTTTGCGCTTGGGCTTTCTAGTCATTGACGCATCGCATGCTGCTCTAATATCCGCCATTAATTTATTCGCCATGTCGTTAGCACTTCCTCTATTTTCGACTGTTGTCCACATTAGCTTGAATATGTCAGGGTCAAAAGTATTGATATTCCAACCTTTGTTTTTTAAGGGTGGCTGTATAGTGGGCCGCCCTCCCCCCTCGAGGTTCATGTCCACCACAATCGCTGAGTGATCGCTTTGGGTATAGCAATCACTGATTTTCCACTCAGCCAAGCTGTAGAGATTGGCACTGACAAACGTTATGTCGATTACGGAACCGAACCCGTTTATTAAAAAGGTGTTTTGCCCAGCCACGTTAAGGAGCGTTACATCAAGGCATGCAAATGCTTCGAGCAGAGCCCTCCCTTTGGGAGATGTCCTCTGTGAGCCCCACTCTATAGCCCATGCATTAAAGTCTCCCGCGATGACAAAACGCTCCCTCCACGTCGTATCCATGGCTATTTTCCCGACGATTTCTTCGAACGCGTCCAGCGGCGTACTTGGTGGTTTATAGCAACTGTAAACGTAAATGCATCCATCTTACCGCATACGAATCCTCGTTCCTTAAGTATTAATTCCGCATATAAGGGATTATGTCTGCAGGACCAAATAGCAGCCTTGCCCAATGCGTCTTGTATCCAATTCGCAGTCTTCGCTTTGTAGGACTCACTAAGAAGTGCTAAGTCAATTTTCAACTCCAAAACTATTTGTGCCAGAAGGTCCTGGGCTGCTTCACAATGGTTAAGATTAAGTTGCAATAATCTCATAAAGGTCTTTGTTTCTGGACCGCTTCCAGCCACCAGTGTGATGGTCTGTGCCGCTGAGCCCTCTTCTAGCGCACAATAAGCACTTAAGCGCGTTAGTGCATGATTTCGCCACGTGCACTTGGCCCCCGCACTTAAAGCAAACGCCTTTGAGATTGGATTCGGTGCCGCAGTTTCTTGCTATGTGTCCGAACTCGAGACAGTTAAAGCATCGTTTCGGCTGAACTTTTGCTCGGACTCGGCATATAGCCCATCCGATTCGGACTTTACCACTTCTCGTAAGTTCCCGAACTAACTCAGTGGGTAAAGAAATAGTCGCAGTCTGCGTACCTCCATATGCTTTGCGCAAGGATCGCACACTAGAGGGCATAGCATTGAAGCCTGCAAGCTGTGTGTTCAGCGCCTGGCAGACCCCTTCAACCGTCGTTGTTTTGTCTATATCGCATATTTCGCGCAGAGACTCCTCCTTGAGGGACTTGACATCGGCTTTCCCTGAGAGAGCTTGTCCTACAGCTGCTTCAAGTTTTGCAGTGTCATTGGCCGACTGCCTACTGAGTTGGAAGAGGAGTTCTCCCTTAGCAGTCTTGCGGATCTTACGAACCATTGTGTTTATTTCTTTCACTGACTCTTCATTTTTAACAGCTTTAAGGATATCCGCGTATGAGCAATCGCCTGAGCTTTTTATCAGGATTGCGTTGGGGCGGGCTGGTCTCTGCTTCGGGCGCTTTTGCTTATTAACCGTCGCCCAAGCTCCTCCTTTTTCTGGTTCTTTTACTACTTCTGCTACTTCCTTCGTTGGTGCGTTCACGACTTCTGAGGTCTTTTGCGCGTTCTTCTTCTTCTTTGACCACACATGCGGCGATGGCGTACCCCCGGATGCGCACTCACGGCCACGTTTTGCACATTTCTGTTGCACGCTTTGTGCCAGAGATGGGGTAGTCTGTGACTGCTTCACTTCCCAGCAAGACTTACTCGTCTTCTTGAGCGCATCCGTGGCTTGCTCGTAGGAGATCGCAATAGCCTTGACCAAATCCCGAAGGTTTTGGTTAATGGTGCGGTTTCCACTTCCTACAAGCTCTTTCATCTCCTTAATAAGCTTTCCGAGGCACTGGACAGCATTTTCGTCGTCTGCTCCGCCCTCGGCCCCTGGCTCCGATTCGCTCAGTCTCTGCGAAGAAGCACTAATGGGTGGAGCGGAACGTGGAGGCGACTGCGCAAGTCTTGACCTCCTGGCGAATGGATCCATACTGCCGTCCTCGCTTATTTCAACAGGGACAATTGGTGGTGTTCTCATATTGCCCTTCTTATTCTTTTCAATTATATTATTATTATGTTATATTTGTACTTATATTTCTTTATTATATTTATGCTTTTAATTTCTTTAATTAAATTTTTTTTGTTTATTTATTTATTTTTTTTTTTAGTTTTCGGTAAGTATTATTTTATGGTATATTTTGTTTTATTTTCGCTTTATTTTACCTAGTTCAAGTTGATTTTATTTTATTTTATTTTTATTAATTTAGTTTAATTTTAGGTAATAATAGGTGTTTATCGTATTATGGTATGTTATTTATGCCTCATTCCCCCTATAGCTGGAGGCTTTGTTTAATTTAAAAGAGCTTATTTGAAAAGCTCACTTGTGGTGAGAAGCTTCGCGAAGTTAGAAGCTTACTTCGATTTTGATGCAAGATTTTACGCATATAGCTTCATCTCGCTTTGTGGAGCGAAGGATTGGATACAAAGAAAGGCTCGCTAAACCCACCACACACAGCTGATTATGTGGGTCACAGTTTCGCGCTCTATTCTTTGTGTTATATAGGAAAATATAAAATTTTAAAATGTAAATCGATTCGCTTACCAGCGCAGGTTTGGTCCTTTACCGGGCTGTATACAAAGATACAGCATATACCAACTTACGTTGCACCGATTGAATGTTTTTCCTCGCGAGTTTACTACTTTTATTTGGGCTTTTTTGACCAGCAAAATTTTCGCGTTCACTTCACTCCACTACACAAACTAAACCAACAGGAGACAGGAGAGGGTAGTTGCATATTACAGCCTTTCAATTGGAAAACCAGAGAGGAACTATTGCGTTACACGGGGAGAGCTGTTGGCACTGGTGGAGTGCATTAAACATTTTCACAAGTACCTCTACGGCCAACGATTCCGCGTCAGGACAGATCACGCAGCGTTGAAAGGGCTTCTGCAGTTCCGTAATCCAGAAGGACAATTGGCACGGTGGATCGAGCGGCTACAAAGCTATGACTTTTCCATTGAGCATCAAAAAGATAGTACCCAAGGAAATGCTGATGCAATGTCACGAAGACCATGTAGTTTGGAATGCAAGCACTGTTCAAAGGCCGAGGCTAAAGAAGACATTATAGATGTCCGGCTAATGGCTATAACATGTACAAATAAATGGGACAAGGGACAACTAAGGAAGTGACAGCTAGAAGATACAGATCTGTCACATGTTATGCAAGGGCTCGAAAGAAACGAAAGAGCAAATAGAGAGGAGATGTCAGCAGAGAGTCCCATTGCGAAGTCATATTGGGCACAGTGGGACAGTTTAGAGTTGATATCCGGTCGCTTGCATCAAGTATGGGAGAGTTAGGATGGTCAAAGTAAGAGGAAACTGATAGTTGTTCCAAGGAAAAGGATTCCCGAAGTTCTCAGTGAACTACGTAACGGTCCAAGTGGAGGTCATCTTGGAATCACGAAAACGGTCCCCGAGTGGATTGCCAACTGCGAGGTTTGCAACAGAGCGAAAGGGCCCAAAACATGAAGTCATGGCCAGATGAAGCAGTATATTTCAGGTGCACCATTTGAAAGGATCGCCATGGATGTCGAAGGTCCATTTCCTACTAGCAACCGCGGATACAAATACGTACTGGTGGTTATGGATTATTTCAGTAAATGGCCAGGGGTATACGCAATCCCAAACCAAGACGCGGAAACAGTAGCAAAAGTGGTTACAAACGATTGCGTTGCAAGGTATGGTGTACAAATGGAGTTACATTCTGACCAAGGCAGGAATTTTGTATCAGCTGTGTTCCAAGAAATGTGTAAGAAGTTGGGCTTTCGAAAAACACGGACAACTGCATTGCATCCTTAGTCCGATGGTATGGTGGAACGTTTAAATAGAACCTTGGAGGAGCATTTAAGGAAAGTATTAGACAAGTACCATAAGGAGTGGGATACACACATATCATTATTCTTGATGGCTTGCCGATCGGCAGTGCATGCGGCAACGGGCCAAACTCCCGCAAAGGTAATTTTTGGCAATGACTTTCGGCTGCCAGCTGATTTGAAGGTTGGGATAGATGCCGATGCGGAGAGAAATGTCAAGAAATCCACTGGTGTCTTGGAAGAAGAGCTGAGAGAGATACACGATCTTGTGAGGCAGCGAACAAAGATTATGAGTGACAAGATGAAACCAGATACCATAAAGCAATTAATTCGGAAGGTTTTCAGGAAGGAGATTTGGTGCTGTTATACAACCCACAACGAAAAAAGGGTTTGTCCCCAAAATTGCAGTATAATTGGGAAGGCCCATACAAAGTTGTAAAACGGATCAACGATGTAGTGACCGCATACAAATCATTGGCAAACCACGAACCAAAATGAAAGTGGTTCATTTGGATAGGCTGGCAGCGGTTAGATAGAGAGATTTGTCTGATCGGGATGATCAGACTTAGATGGAGGGCAGTGTGACGATTATTAGTGACACTAAGTGATACTCACATCACTAGTCTGATGCTAGGTAAATGAAGCCAGAACAACAATAAAGCAGGCAGTCATTGTATCTACACAAACGAATCAATTATTATGTCTCACATATTTACGTACACGCAGCGGAGAGAGACGTAAAAACACATGCATATATCTTATCTGAGATGCTCCCAAAAGTAGGCACTTATCTGTGGAAGTATCACTCACATATACACGCGCATATGAGAAGCTGTAACGTGCATCTGTAGTTATGTTATAGCTGGTAATTTTATAGCTGGTAAACAAGTAGCCACTTCTAGAAATAGAAACGCCTAGAAATATTTCAAAGAGGAAACCAAAAAGTATAAAAGCAGCAGCAGCTGAGGCACGACGAATCAGTTTGATTTAAGCACGCTATCTGTTGAGCAGTAGAAGTGCTATTGCGAAGTACTTTAATAAAGGCCATTTTGCATTATTGAATAGTGGAGTTATTTATTCAACAGTTAAGTGATTCGAACGTTAGTAGAAGGTTGCAAATAAGAGGAATTGCACTAAAATCGTTACAATACTATATATACCTCCGATGTCTGTGATTTTTCAGACGTCAATATGCTTAGACGTGAAATTTGGTGAAATTTAAAGCTTCTAGCTGTTAAAATGGTGTAGAAATTGTGAAAAGTTTCTTATCCTAGCAATCGGTTTTAGGGGACGACATATGCCATATATAAGACCGATCTCTTCGATTTTTTCAGACAACAATATTTGCTGTATACGACAGCATATGGTGAAATTTTTAGGTTCTAGCTGTTAAAATGGGGCAGAAATTATGAAAAGTTGTATGTACCATATGTACGACCGATCTCTATGATTTATTCAGACAACAATATATGCTATATACGTAAGTATTTGGTGAAATTTGAAGTTCTAGCTGTTAAAATGGGGTAGAAGGTTTCTTTTCTGAACAATCGGTTGTATGGGAAATATACTATATATTCGACCGATCTATAAAAGTTTTTCAGACAACAGTGAGTGCCATATACGTAAGCATTCGGTGAAATTTGAAGCCTCTAGCTGTTATAATGGGGCGGTAGTTACGAAAAGTTTCTTTTCTGAGCAATCGGTTGTGGGGGATATATGCTATATATACGACTGATCTCATCCATTTTTTCAGACAACAATATGTGCAAGAATCGGTCGTATGGGGGATATATGCTATAGTGGTCCCATCCGGCCGGTTCCGAGAAATGTCTTAGCGGACGCCCGAATATACCCGGTCACCAAATTTTATCAAGATATCTAAAAAATTGAGTGACTAATTTGCATACAAACAGACAGACGGACATGGCTAAATCAACTCAGCTCTTCATCCTGTTCATTTCGGTATACTTATTGGTGGGTCTATCTCTTCTCCTTTAAGGACTTACAATTTTGAGATTCAAGACAAGCTTAATATACCATTTCATTTTCATGAGTGGTATAAAAACAGGTAGGTACTATGTGTGAGTATGGAAAGTTTTATGTTTTTTGTGGTCTACATGGAAATAGCTATGACCATGAATCACTTATCTCAACAAAATATGACGTAAACGTAAGTATTAGATGAAATTTGAAGCTTCTAGCCGTTAAAAAGGAGACAGAAATGGCAGTTTATATGGGATATATATATATATTACATGTCTCCTAAATTTTCTAGAAAATTGTAGGGTGGATGGAGATCTGAGTGGTAAATTTACTTTTTGCGGCGGAGTTAGCTGTACAGTGATCGATTATGCTATCTGTTCTTTTGACATTTTGGGCCTAATCGATCGTTTTTCTGTACGATCAAAATACTTCTCGGATCATATGCCGATCGTTATGAAACTCCACGGTCGCGTGTATACTACCGACTATGTCGGGCCTTTATCTTCTGCCAGACTCTCATGGAAACCTCGCAATGCGGAAAATACAAAGAGGCTATCGCTATTTCCTGCAATAACGATTATATATACTCCGTGGTACCTATTGATCAGAAAGTGTCTATAATTACCGAAAAACTCAAGTCGGCAGCACAAATCGCCAAAGGAAACTATCGTTTCTCGCCGAAAAACGAGTGGTTTGACAGTCAGTGCTCAAGCTTACGCAGAAAGGTAATGAACGCTCTAAATATACTGAGAAGGAGGAATTATGAATGCGATAGGACTAAGAATCTCGCTCTCCGTAAAGAGTATGTTTCGCTTTGCAACCGGAAGAAACTAGAGTGGAGATCAAAGAGATTAAACAGCTGAACACTCTTAGAAATTCAAGCGATTGGTGGCGTTTAGCAAACTCTCTCAAAAAGGTCCGCTGTAAAGTAAGCTCCAACCTCAAAATCCATGATTTCTATTCCCACTTAAAGGATCTTCTTTTTCTCCATAACATTTACTTGTGTGTACACTGGGCTATGCCTCAGCGTACTGACCCCTTTCTTGATGCTCCTTTCGACTACTGGGAACTTCAAGTGGTCATAGATAGTACCAAATACAATAAAGGCCCAGGGCAGGATGGCGTATGTTATGAGTTTTATAAATTTGCTCCGCAATATTTCCTCAATGAACTGCTGGCGCTTCTAAATTTGAAATACATGTGAAAGCAGATCCCTTCCTCTTTCAGTTCCGTAATCTTGATCGCTCTTTTCAAAAAAGGTGACCCTAACATGACCACAAATTTAGATACTATCTACAAAATCTTTTCTGGGCTCTTACTGAACCGCATAAATGCTTGGATCGATTTTAACAATATCTTGGATGAGTCCTAAGCAGGGTTTCGCAGGGGATATTAGATAATAGACAATATCTTTGTGCTTTCAAGTATTGTCAATCTAAATTTTTCACGCAACAGAAGAACTTTTGTCTTATTTGTAGACTTCTCGTGTGTTTCTGATACGATTCCCCGCAATATGCTCTTTCACAAACTAGCCTCCTATTGTATTTATACTCATATAATTGAAATTTTGAATCTTATCTACGCTAATACATCTTGTATGGTTTTGTTCGACGGCAAACTGTCCGAATCTTTCCCTGTAAATCACGGGGTCCGCCAAGGCTGCCTTTTAAGTCTGAATTTATGTTTTTTATACTTAAATGACTTGAATGATTATCTGTGCGGGGGCGTCATGGTTGATAACAGTAAGGTAAAGGTGCTTATGTATGCGGATGATTTGGTCCTACTTGCTGAATCTCCTGAACAGCTTCAGGAAATGATAAACTCCCTTTGCGACTACTGTAGCCAATGGGCACTAACTGTCAACCTGAGCAAGTCGAAAATCATGATATTTAGGAAAGGCGGTAGGATGCCTGGATCCTGGAAATGGTCTTATGACAGCGAAGGTGTTCTCCTCCCTGTCAGTTATATTTTACTAAGCACTTAGATTCAAAGTTGGTGGATGCTAAAAACGCTATTAACGCAACGTGGTTGAGCTACATTAACAACCCCCGTATCTGTTTGAGCCAGAAAATAAAAAATCTTTGAGGCTGCTTCCAGGTCCATCATGTTTTATGGCGCACAATTATGGGTAGTCGCCCATTTCGACCAAGTCGAGAAACTCTTTAGATTTTTTATAAAAAAAGCTGATTTTCCTTCCCTCTAACACGCCAAATTACATCCTGCATCTGGAAACAGGTTTGCAACCCCTATATTCACACACGCTCCGTCTACACATGCTTTATATTGCTCGTTGTCTCAGAGTTACTCATGACAGACTACCTCGCATCCTGGCAGTGGAGACAGCTAAGTTGGGGATATTGGGCAAACGTTTGGAAAGAACTCGCTAACAGAGTTAATTTACCTTTCATTACGGAATTTTCAATAGCTAATATTCAGGTTTTCACGTCTTCGCTTTTAGATCGCCTTGCTGAGAGTAATACGAGTATGCTTCTAGAAATGGCTCAAATGTCTACTACCCACGATCTGTACCCTATGTTAGTGCCATTAGAGAGTTCATACTTCACGGATGATTTCACCGCTTATGCCGTTAGCTTAATTCTACGTGCAAGGTGAGGTTTGCTGAACCTAAACGCAAGAACTTACAAAAACACATCGTCCCCATTTTGCTCAGTGTGTAACTTGCAGGTGGCAGAAGACGCTTATCACTTTATTGGTTCATGTCCTATATATAACAATATCCGTTTGCTCTATTTTGGGGAAAGAACTTTAGATATGGCAAAGGTAATTGCTATTTTAAATGGATATAATTTCGACTCTCTTGCCAAGTTTCTTGCAGACAGCATTAAATTCAGGAACTTAATATTAAACGAATTCTCATAGCTTGTAAGCAATTTATTTAACATGCAATGCGACACGCAACAAATTCTGTTATTGTCGCGATTTTGTACTTTAATTTATTTACTAGCTGGCCCGGCAGATGTTATCCTGCCCGGTAATATTCCTTCCAGTGCTTTACAAACTATTCCTGGAAATGGAAACATTTGTCATTTAGAAGCCCCTATAAAAAATTCCGCACCTCGCTTCCTATCTCAAGCTTTACCTCTCCGTTCGCTTTCTCCCTCTTTTCTCCTTTAAATATTTCTTTATTTTTCCTTTCTCTTTCCCCTTCCTATTCATTTCTCTTTTCCATTTTCCTTTTTTCCCCCTTTTCCCTTCCCTTTTCCTTTCATTTATAAAAGAGGTGTGGCACCCCCCAATTTATCGCCTTCAGATAAACTTCAAGGATAATAAAACACAAATAGTTCAAATTTCAATGTTATTTATTTGAACGGAATCGAAATCAGTAGAGAGCCATATGATGAACAATGTTTTTTGTTTTGTTTTCCGGCGCAAAAACAAACAACGAAGACGGTTTCCCAACACGCGAACAGGCAACGTACAGCTGACCGTGCGAAAAACAGGGAAATTCGAGATCAATCCCACAGACTTCCAACGATTGGCCTTGCGATTTATTGATAGTCATCGCAAAAGCCAATCGAACGGGAAACTGAATCCGCTTAAATTGGAATGGAAGATCAGACGGAATAATCGGAATTCGTGGGATAAGGACTTCCTCTCCCTTTAGTTTGCCTTTGGTGATCGTAGTTTGAATCACTTTGTTCATCAGTTTCTTGACGGACAGCCACGTACCGTTGCAGAATTTCGGATGATTCAGATTCCGCAACATGATTATGATCGATCCCTCTTTCAACTGTAAATTATGCGGCGGAGTTCCTAGCACATCAAGCGAGTTCAAAAATTCTGTCGGATAGTTTGTCGCTTCATCCTAGTCGGGCACGCTGTCAACGGATTTGTACGAATGCATTTCTCCAGCTATTTGACTTTGAATAATCAAATTCAAGCTATCGACGTCCTTATTCTTCGCTGCAAGTAATGCCCGTTCACTAATCCAATCGAGATTTTTATAATTTTGTGCAATGCCGGGGATTACTTCGGTGATGAGTTCTTCTTTCGACGATGTGAACTCGCAAAAATTTGCCGGGAACGATATTAATCCAGTGGAAACATCAACAGGTATTTAGCCATTGTCTCGAAAATTCAAGAGCCGATGAGTGAGAGCAACGCAACTCTTATGTTCGTGGTCAATTTTAATTTGTGACATGCCGCCACAAAGACGACGATTTCAGGCATGCATTAAGTTCATCGGCAGCGGTAGATTTGGGTATGACAGGTAGCGTTTGGCGGAAATCTCCGGAGAGTAATATCATAGCCCCACCAAATTGTCTCGAATCACCTCGTAAATCCTTCATCGTTCGGTCAACTGCCTCAAAAGCTCGTTTATGCGACATCGTGCATCCATCCCAAATGATGATTTTGCATTCTCGCATCAATTTCGCTGTCGCTGAAGTCTTGGTCATTGTGCACGTTGGCTTGTCTACCGTGAGTATATTCATCGGCAATTTTAAAGCTGAATGTGCAGTTCGACCGCCTTCCAACAATGTGGCAGTAATGCCAGAGGAAGCAACAGCCAACGCAATTTGAGATCTTGCCCGAATTGTAGCCATAATCAAAGAAATGACGAATGTTTTTCCTTTCCCACCGGGAGCATCGAGAAAGTAAATGCCTCCCGTTCCATCGTCAACAGCCTTCATCAGGGAATCGTACAGGTTCTTCTGCTCTGCATTCAACAGCTGCACATTTGTTCGAACACTTTCGGCCAGCTCATCTCGATCATAGTCTTGCTCCCGTTGCAGTTCCCGGTTGAATGCATCGTTTATCGAACGATTTGGCGCTGGCATTCCCAATGTCGACACCAGACTGCCGCACATGAAGGTACACATGTCTTCGATTAGAACTAACGCTTCGTGGCGCATCCCGTCATTAATTTGAAGATCGAAATTCAAACTTGCCATGCGAAATCTGCGCAAAATGTCGTCAGCCATCTCGTCCTTATATTTGTCCCACAATGCGGTCGGGTTCGATGAATGACATGCGGCTATGATGATCGCAAACAATGTACGAATTTGATTCGCTGGCGAAGAAACAGTTGCATCGGCGATAGTGGAGTCCCAATGTGTATCGTTTTCAAGCAAATTCAAACGTTGGCAAGCCTGTCGAAAAGTGGCGCATAGCACACCATCGACAGTACGCAGGAAATCGAAGGATGTAGGGCCTCTGATGTTAACCAAAAGCAAGCGAAGATAGAAGCATTTGTCTTGGCGTGGATGAACTGTGTATATTCGTCCGAGAGCATCGGTGGCATATACATCAGTAAAGCCAGCAACAACATTACCTTTTTTCCGGCGTTGAAACCTCTTTGATGCGTTAAATGTATAATAGCGTTCATGAATCGGAAACGAAAACAGCCGCCAAATTGCCTCGTTACAACTCATGGAACGTCCAAGTTGAAAATTCGTTACCTCGTCGTTTGCATTCGGTTAAACAATGCCAAATACCGCCATGTCGCTCCCTTTGTTCACATATTTGCAAACGTATTTGATGGATTTAATGGAATTGCAGTACTCAACATTGCAGTGAGTTGAGAACGTTTTCGACAAAAGCGGACAATATGGAACGATGCAGCGGTTATCGGCGATGACATTGTTTCCTTTCACTTGCATCACGATTGATCTGCCATTGTCATCTGGAGAACGACGCCGATACAATGGATATCCGTCGATTCCAGAGATTGTGTCAGCCACCCACGGACGGGGGAAACGCTTTGTGGAATTTCCGTTTTCCATGCACGGCGAGTCTGGGTTGTGGACTCCGCAAGGCCCATGGATCAAGTTCGTTGTCACAATGGAATACATCTCCGGATCAGTTTCTGCATCTGGTATTTCGGCTTAAATGATCGAATCAATATCATCTGGACGGATCGTGTCGAGCATTCAAAGCAAATTGTGTGCATGTGGTAGCCACGCTACTACCGTTCAACCGAGTACATCCAACAACGGATTTTACCAAGAACCTTATGCTTAGCGATGTAATCCATGAGTACTTTGATCTTTTTTCTGAACACTCGTGCAATGATGTCATGTCGATCGCTGGATGTTTGTCTTGTCAGCAAGATATTCGTAATTTCAGGCCATTTCGGATTGCAATTGAACGTGATGCATAAATCCGGCCGTCCGTAATTTCGCACATACGTCATCGCATCCTGAGCGTACTCATGCATGTGGCGCGGGCTTCCAACATAAGTAGCTGGAAAAATGGTCAAACAACTGATGTTGGCTGCGTCTCCTTCAGTAGCCATGGCATCACGCAAGTGTATGTATTCATCTGATCGTAACTTGGACTGATTGCAACGAATGAAATTGAGGCGCTCCGTTTCGACCTTGACGTACATGTCAACGCAGTACTATTGTCAACATCGTGCCGAATCATCAAACGATATGCATAAAAGTTCATTGAGCTGACCTTTTTATTCGTTTCTTCTCCTGAAGTAGGAATTCGAACTCGGTTGCAAAGTACAATAGAAGTGTAGACTTGTAAACAAACCTGTCGTTGGATTAACCATCTTTAAATTGAAGTGATATCCATCCTCTCCACGACAGAACATCAACAGGTATTGAAGTGCATCATATGACCGATGCGTCTCGTAAACGCGCTTTAATTGTCCACATCCCGACTGTAAAGAACAATATCGCGTGATTCCTTATTCTCGCCAACAATCACGACTGCGACTTCATTGATAGTGGGAGCATTGAATTGTCTTTTTATTTATTTTTTATTTATTTATTTAATATTAATAGTCGACGACAAACTATGGTCGACTGCATAATATAAAAGATATATAAATATACAACTCAAAAGATAAACTTTAAGATATATCGAGATTTCAACAATGTTATATTACAGAGATATATTAATGAACATTACACTTTAATTTCAGAATATAATAATAATAAGAAATATGAGAAGAAATAAGATCTTATACAGAAATCTTATATTGGCGGAATGCATCAGATTCCGCTCAGCATGATTGCGGAATGCAGTGGATTCCAATCTTCCTGTTGGAATGCAACAAGATTCCAATCAGCATGTCACGGGAATCCGGCAGTGCTAAGAGTAGTGTAATGAGGATACGCCATCACAAGGCATAAAAAAGTAACATAACCTGTGTTGTTGGAATGCACCGGATTCCAATCAGCTCGATGCCTGACCCATAAGATTATACTGCCGGAATGCATACGATTCCGGTCAGTGACTCATGAAAACGCATGTTTTTTACGTTGTTGGAATGCACCAGATTCCAATCAACAAGTACTGTCTTGTTCCTTCTTAATGATACATGTTGATAAATGTTCCTCCATCCTTAAACGAGATAGTTCCTGTTTTTTATGGAAGAAATAAAATGCCGGCAAATTAAATTAAATTAGCTTGTATCTCTTAAATTAGATAGGCAAGTATTGCATTACGTATAGTGACAAAAGTACATTCAAGACTGATACAGTTATACAAGTCATTGTAGTGCGCGCACCAGATAAGAAGATGATTATTTTTAGCAAAGTGTCGTCGACAAAGGGGTAAATAGAAAGGAACGTAGTGTCTGGATACTCTAGGGGGAACCGCAAAAAACAAGCGGCTGAGAAGGTCCGCAGAATCAATTTCTCCAATAATGAGCTTATGGATGAACAATACCCCCAGTGAAATTCTCCGATTTTCCAGAGTGGGTAAGTTAATAAGAAGAAGTCTACTTCTGTATGGAGGAAGGTGGAGACTTGAGTCCCAATTAAGGCCGCGCAATGCAAATATCAAAAATTGCTTTTGAACTGAATCAAGACGGTTTATATGCTTTTGAGAAACAGGGGACCAGACGCATGAGCAATACTCGAGTATTGGACGAACCAGCGATGTGTAAAGAACCTTAGTGAGGTACGGATCATCGAACTTTTTAGCCCATCTTTTAACAAATCCAAGTAAACCCAACGCTTTGTTGGCAGTAGATGAAATATGCATGTTAAAATTCAATTTCGGATCAAAAAGGATACCTGGATCATTTGCAATAGATATACGCTCCAAAGGCGTACCATCTATTACATAAGGTTTCAATGCTGGCTTCACTCGGTGAAATGTCATATGCTTACATTTAGAGCAATTTAAAGCTAGTAAATTTGTTGTGCACCAACATTGGAACGAGTCCAAGTCGGCATGAAGAAGATCCAAGGAACTCAAATCGGTAGGACAGTAAGTGTAGCAAAGTTTTACATCATCCGCATACATTATAGTATGGGAATATAATATTGTCTGTGGCAAGTCATTAATGAAAGGGGCAAAGAGCAAAGGGCCTAGATGACTTCCCTGGGGTAAGCCGGAGGAAACTCCGAACGATTCCGACAGATTGCACTTGAACAGGACTTTTTGGGTCCGGTTAGAAAGATAGCTTTTCAGCCACATTAATAGGTGAAACGAAAAGCCCAGTAAATCAAGCTTATGAATAAGTAACTCATGGTTGACGGTATCAAGTGCTTTGCTGAAGTCCGTGTAGATGACATCCGTTTGCTTGTTCGCTAAGCATCCTTCCATAACTATAGAGGTGAATACAAGCAAATTTGTAGTGGTTGACCTTTGACGAATGAAACCGTGTTGGCATGGAGATAAAAGACTAGAACACTGATATTGGAGTTGACTGGTAACAATCTATTCAAAGACTTTAGGAATGACTGAAATTTTAGCAATACCCCTGTAGTTTTCAACTTTTGACCTACTAGCTTTTTTATGCAGGGGTATAATAAAAGACTGTTTCCAAAGTGCCGGGAATGACCCAGATCCCAGAGATAGCTCAAATAATATTAAAATAGGCTCATACATGTTTTCGGCGCAGTACCTAAGCACGCAACTAGGAACATCGTCCGGTCCCGGAGAAAAGCTGGGCTTCAAAGATTGAAGACTCTGAAGAACAATATTACCATCAATAGCAGGATTCCTAAAGGAATTCGAGCTATCTAAGCGATAGGGATATTGACCGGAATGAAAACCACTGGATGAATACGTGGACTTAAAGAACTCAGAAAATAGTTCAGCAACGTCGTCATCAGTGCAAGCTTTTTTACATCCAAAGGTTAATGAGGAAGGATACCCAGAAGTTTTCCGCTTTGAATTTACGAAACTGTAAAACTTTTTTGGATTTTTAAAAAATTGGGCTTTACACCAACTCAAGTAATTTTTATAACAAACCTGATTAAGACGGTGAAATTTAGAACGAGCTATTAGATATTTAGAGAGGTCTGCAGATGCTCCAGATTTCTTGAATCTCTTATAAAGCCTAGATTTATTGTTATTAAGTCTGATAAGTTGCCTTGAAAATCAAGGGGGCTTTTTCGAACATAGGGTATAGCGTGTAGGAATGCAGGTATCAAAGAAGCCATCAAGCGTACTGTAAAATATAGAGATTGCCGAATCGACATCAGTGCAAGCATAGAGATCCGACCAATCACGGGAAGCCAACAGATCATTGAGCATAATGAAATTCGCTTTGTAGAAGCATCTAGATCGGGCACGAGACTGTACTTGAATCCTACGGGGTAGGCTGATTTCAAGTGAGATCTCTAGCGACGGGTGAAGAGGGTCTTCTGGAAGGGATAAAGGTGGGATTTGCGTAAGGGCAGTACCCACCGAGCCATCCACAAATACTAAATCCAGCATTTTATTTCCACTATTTGGAACATTGTTAATCTGTAAAAGAGATGAGTCTAACAAGCAATAGAGAAACTCATGTTGAACAGTGGGAGTTAAAAAGTTTTAATCACTTATATTAACCCAACGAACTGTTGGCAAGTTAAAGTCACCAACAACAACAAGTCGATCTTTATCTCCCAACTGCGAATGCAAATCGCAGATGGCCGAGCTATGACTAGCATAAACATCCATATCCGAACGAGGTGTTATATACGAACAACAAACAATTACGCTATAGCTACCGGATGAAAGCCTAACTGCTATGAATTCGATGTGAGAGATATCGTCTAGCGAAATCAACTCAGATGATAGGTTAGATTCAACAGCAATAAGGACACCTCCCGCTCTAGAGATGCGATCACGCCGATAAACAGCACATTTATTTGAAAAAACCTCAGTATTGTAATTATCAGGCTTTAGCCAGGTCTCCGTAAAAGCTACAACTAAACCACGAACATTTTGGTAATTAATGAGAAGACGGGACAGATCAGCAATTACCTTTGTGTTGTTATTACTGTGTTCGTCATACCGTTTTTTTGGCTGTAATAAAACAGGTTCAGCCCTGCCTTTCTTGTGAAGAAGTGAACCACAGTATGCTTAGGCCAAAAAGAGGAATCAAGTACCTTATCGATATATTCATATGAAAGGGATATTTTACATGAGGAGATGTCTCTCTCATATTTAAAGTAAAATTTATACACATTGATGTTACTAGTGGGTGGAACACCAAGTTTAGAGCAAACGTAATGTGCAATATCATTTTCGGTAAGCGAGGCGTGTAATCGGGACATAAATACAGCCCTGCGAGGTGGCACGGCAGTCACCTGCAAAGGAGTAGCGGATAGAGCTGGGAAGGTGCGGCCGTTATAGGACAGTTGAAAGAAAACGCATTGCTTGACCTAGCATTGGTTATCGAGCTCGTCAATGAAGTACTATTTTTTTCAGGTATACTTGTATAGCTAGCAACAATCCCAGTATCGGTAACTATTATTGTTGGAGCTAAAGATACGGGTGGAAGTGTAGGATGAATTGGGGAGTCCAGCGAAATCAACATTGGTGACGTAGAACAAACAGCCGCAAAGGTGCCACTATTAGTTCGTGCATCATTTAGTTTGCCAGATATCGTCTCACTAGAAGTCTCGACACAGCCTTGTGGAGATTCTTGTGGAGATTCCTGAGCTGCATTGTTCATAACCTTTTTGGTAAGCCTGTACGTATCAGTCAACGCGGTTGAAGGGACATTCGTAGGAGGACAGCTTTGCTCCTGACTCGAAGACAATTTGGAATCATTGTTGGGCATACATTTCTTTCGTTTTGGGGATTTAGATATCACTTTAAATTTTTTAAAGTGAGCTTCCATCGTTTTGAATCTGTCGCTAAGATCACGAAACCCAATAAAAATGTTGTTGAACTCTTTCTGAGTTTGCCTCATAAAAGCTCGCATGTCATTTTCTACGGAACGACAATCATGAAATGTCCAGTTCAGTCCAATTTTGCTGGATATTAGGTCAACCACCCGACCACCTATGTGAGAGAAACTGGCACAGATAACATGAGCCATATTATCACAGAGCCAACAACAAAAAGTATCACTACGGGAAATTTTCTTTTGATTGGTGCACTTCTTGACACAGCAATCCAACATAATTGCAAAATTAAACAAACCCAAAAGAAAAATAGGCAAAAGAAACTATAAGTATAGGATAAATTGAACAGCTGTTCAAAGAATATGGGCGAGAGTTATTTTGGAGCACTGGATGCAAATCGCAAGACAGCGTATAGCTAGCAGCGAATACAAAGAAAAAAGGACACACAATGACTTGCTAATAGCAGCTACCAACAAAAAGGTATGCAGTTATCACAAATTTTTGTGAAAATCTATGATCTATGATCATATCCAATGCTGTTTTGAACCATCTGACCAATTCATTGTGCTCATGCAGAAGATTTTGTAATTGTTCGATCATTTCACGTTTAGTCGCTGTAAAAATTGCACAACGCTGATCTAGTTCAATTGCCGAATCACCAACGAAATAGATCTGAAGGAACGTATGATCTTCGTTCGGTAGTGGTAACAAAGCGCCCGCTCGATGGTGAATTTGCCCTTCAATCTGAATGTTTGGAAGCAATTTTGAAAAAATATAATAATAATTGTTCATTTTGATAATAATGGGACATCATTGCCTTAAAAGTGGGATTGTAGCCGGGTACATCAACAACTTAGGCTCCAAATGATGTCATTTGAAAGCGTCCGTTATATTTTTGTGTATTCTCTAGAAAATGTTTTGATTAGATTGTATTTCCATAAAGTAACGAATACAATGGCTCTGGCGAGTGGGTTAAAACGGGTGATTTCACTTTGCCACCAGCGCAGCATAAGCCGGGGGTTTCTGATTGAAACTTCAAAGCATTGCAATGCTGTTATACGACAGACAATGAGCCGATATCAACGCAGCGAAGAGCTTTGTAGGCTATTGCGGAATCGTACTCGAAAGCAGCGCGATTCAAGACTACATTTATGACTGCTGTTCTAACAATATTTTGTTGAATTTGTGGTGGTGATTGTGCAGCGCGAATTTGTGCAATATGGGCACGTCTCCATTCATTTTCTTCTGCACATTCCTCTTGCGTTTGATTATCAAGAACATTTTGACTAATTATTGCACGGCGTGTACGTCGTCCAAGGTTTGATCGTCTAATAGGAGCCATTAGTCAAGCAAATAACTCTAGCTAAAATGCAATAAAGTAATTTTTGACTAATCCTATTAAAAAGAAAATTCTTAAAAAAAAAAAAATACTTACGGAATGAATGCATCGCAATATATGCCCGCAGTTCTAGAAGATAACCTCACTTTTTACACGCAAACTTATTTTCTTAAAAAATGATCGAGTTGATAAATATCGCAATGGAATTTCAATTGATCGTAATGCTTGTACCGTTTGTGGATGTGATACGCGATATATGATTTTCCGAAATCAGAAAAATAATTCGATGAACACGAAAATGAGAAAAACTCGAATCAATTGCAGCAAGAAAAATAGCACATTTGTTTATTAAAAAATGACAATGAGAAAAGTGCACCTGTCAAATTACGCTCAATCTAAGCACAGCGCCATTTGTTATTTATCTCGTTAATTTGTCCACTCAAAATGCAATTTTATCACAATTAATTTCACAATTATCCGAAACTTACAGAAACACAGCACCATCTGTTATTTATCTCGTTATATTAATAACCAATTTTCGATTTCTCCAATTTTCCGACTTTTCCGCAGGGTTTTCCCAAAATTTTCTTTCGTAAAAACCTCCTAGCAATTACGAAGAACTGAAAAAAAATTTTGAGCCAAATCGGTCCTGCCGTTCTCAATTTTCGATTTCTCCAATTTTCTGACTTTTCCGGATGATTTTCCCAAAATTTTGTTCGTAAAAACCTTCTATTAGCAATTACGAAGAGCTGAAAAAAATTTCAGCCAAATCGGTCCTGTTGTAACAGCAGCCTTAACAAATAATAAAAATCTCACCCTGTTTCCAAATTGCTGCAACACCCGTTGTCTACTCTGAACGAACAAAAGGTGTTGTAACAACTTGGAAACAGAGCAATTCGGCTCTGCAGAAAAAGACCGGCCATTAATATACATTTTGGACGAAGAAGAAAGAACGTGAACTAAGTGTGTGCAAAAGTAAAACTAAAATATTTAATTGTATAACCTATAAATTAAAACTAAGTATAGTGTAAAGTAATTTAAAAACATTTATTTACACAAGGAAACTTTAAACATACATACCTAAATAAAGAAACAAAAACTTGAACTAAAATACTTTGTTTAGTGATTAAGTGGATCGTGCGCGTAGTAGGGTGTGTGCACACAAGAACAACCCTTTTTTCCAAAGGTTCCGAAATGGAACCTTACATGGCGGCCGTGAAGAAGGTAGGGGGTGGTGTTAATTTTTTTTGCAAAGGCAGTTCTAAATGGCAGTGGCAGTGAAATAAAAGAAAATTTTTAATGCAACAGAACTAATCCTACGTTAAATGGAGGAGAAATAAACCAAAGTAAAGAAAGCGCTAAATAATAAAAATTGTCTAAAAACTACAACTAAATTATACAGAAATAATGCAAAAAAAAACTTTAAATAACAAAATAAAATTGTCGGATAATAAACCCACGCCACTAGCCAACGGTATATCATCGCCATTTTTTTAACCACCACCACCGCCAGCATTGACATCGAAGACCAGCAGCGGCAGCGCCACCGAAGACCACCAGAAACAACTCGGGCAGTAGCAGCATTGGCGACGACAGTGGCAGCGTTTACGGCAGCGGCAGCATTTACGTTTGGAGCAGCAGCAGTCATAAGTATAATATATATATTTATTTAACAAATTTTTGCCTACGGTTTTTTTATATAACATATATGTATGTATAGAAAACAGGAAAATTCTTTTATGCGGTGCGTTACAATATATGTATGTATGTATGTATAATAAATAATATATAAAGTGGTGCGTTCTACATTTAACTACTTCGGTTTCCAACAATTTTAAATTTTCGGAGACTCTTGAACTTGATAAGCAGTTTGTAACGTGTAAATTTTGGAATTTTGATATAAACGGTGTTTGAAACAAAAAAAAAAATCAATTAAATTTTTTTTTTAAATATGCGGTGGTTCCGTTAAAAACCAATTAAAATTTTTTTAAATATGCGGTGGTTCCGTTAAAAACCAATTAAAATTTTTTATATAAACGGTGGTTCCGTGAAAAGCCAAGTGAGCTTTTTTTATATAAAGCGGTGCGTCCGTGAAAATATACGAATTTTTTTACAAAGCGGTGCGTCTGTGAATATAAATGGACAATTTGAACAAGTTACAACAATTTTGAAATTTTTACCAATTAATACCTATATACTTTTGTGCAAAGTTTAAATTCAATTACTTCTTAAAGATTTTTCTATACAAGTATAATGCCGTTTTCATTAATTCTTCAAATAATTTGTTAAATATTTCTTTAGCGACTATTCACCTGTAAATCAGTTCACTTTTACAATTTTTTTTTTCTTTTTCCTCAATATTTCAGTTTAAATATAAATTCAGACATTCAAATAAGTACTTCATTAATTTCATAGTTTGAACTGAATTATCTGTGCTATTCTGATAACTACATATGTACCTTAGAAGTGGTAAGCAAGTGCGAAAAAATTCAGACCCAGAATCTGATTCCGATAATTCAGCCTCAAGCTACGAAAGTTTAGCTTCATCTTCGACCGAAGAAGTCACAAACCAGGAAAATAGATTTTCTTTGTCAACAGATTTTCCAGGCTTCGAAGATTCTTCCAGTAAAAATTTAACTTCTAATTTAGCTTTAAATCTTAACGATTCAAATAGCGCACAATTAACTTCAACTTTTTCTACTTTAAAACCAGAGCTTAACGACTCAAATAGTACAACCTTAGTTACCCCTTCTTCTAAAGTAAACCCAGATCTTAACGATCCAAATAGTACCAACGTGGCCTCACCTTCTGCTAGTTCAGCTCCAGATCTTAACGATCAAATCATGCAACACCTGAGGAAAAGAGAATTTTCATTAACACATGTGCTAATTCTATTAGAGAAAACTACAGTGGTGACCCTCTTGCACTTGATTTTTTTATAGACAAAATTGCATTACTTGAACAATTCGCTACTGCAGATTTAACTGATACTTTTATAACGTTCTTAAAATCAAAACTAGAGGGTAAAGCCCGTGAAGCAATACCAAGGCAAGTAAATTCAGTTAATGAAATTAAAATAGCTCTACGTAGTTGTCCGGTTTGAGGACAACTCGAAAGTTGTAGCAGGGAGAATTGTAGCGTTGCACGTTAAAAATAACAATTATACAGATTTTGGCAAACAAGTTGAAGATTTAGCTGACTCACTTGAGCGGTCTCTTATTATTGAAGGGATCAGTTAAGCGAAAGCTCATGAAATGGCAGTCGAACAAACTGTTAACGTGTGTCGTTTAAACGGAAAATCCAATTTAGTCAAAACCATTTTAGCCTCAACGGCATTTACTGATCCGAAAGACGTAGTAGCGGAATTAATTGTAGAACGAAACAACGAAGTAACTGAGCGTCAGGTTTTAGCTTTTCGATCACGTAGTAACAATACATTCAGAAATTCACGTGGTAGTTACCGTGGCTTTTACCCAAACCGCGGCTATACCGGTTATAGAAACAATAGTTCATTTGCATACAACGGCAACCGTAACGGCAACAATAATCAAAGATATAGGAATTATAACGGAAATAGATACCAAAATAGCAACAATAGTAACACACGTTCAAATGCAAACCCTAATTCAAACAATAGTAACAATAGAGGTAACAATTCTAGATCATCCATCGGTAGAGGTAGAAACGCAAACGTTCGCGCTTTAAACGCGAGTGCCACTCAGGAGCGAACACTGGGGGAGGACGAACTAAGCGAGTAAGCGAAATTTCCTCACCAATAGCCATCTATTGTTTAAATTTAAATTACTCAGATTTCATAGAATTACAACTTAACGAGTCACAAAAATTTTGTTCTTTCCAAATAGACACTCAAGCCGACATTTCACTAATAAAAATATCATGTATAAACAGTAGCATTTACTTAAATACAAACGACATTATCAACATTACCGGTGTTACTTCCAATTCAGTTTCCACTTTAGGTAAAATTACCGCAAATTTAAATTTTTCAAACTTTTCTATTAAACATACTTTACATGTAGTAAATGAAGACTTTAATATTCCATCCGATGGCATACTGGGTAAAGATTTTCTGAAAATTAACAAATGCATTATTAATTATGAAAGAAATAGTATTTCCTTTTGGGAAGGTAATGAAAAAGTTGCGATACCAATCCTGCACGGAACAGAAAGCGACAGTTGTATCATTCCTCCCAGATGTGAAATATTCAGACTTTTTGATTTAGGAGATTCACCCGAGCCACTTTTCGTGGACTCGCAGGAAATTGAAAAAGGCGTTTTCACAGCTAGGTGCATTGCTAATTCCAGTAACCCAATAATTAAAGTCATTAACACCACGGATGATGTAAAGTATGTGAAAAGAAAAAGTATTAGGACAGAAAAACTTTCAAACTACAATGTTTATACAATTAACAAGACAGACACAGGAGACAAACGTACGAAAAAACTTATTTCAATTTTTAAAAATCAAATACCTCAACATGCTCATAGTAAATTAATTGACCTTTGCATAGATTATGCCGACATTTTCGCTCTTGACACTGACAAAATGACTTTAAACAACTTCTACGAGCAAAAACTAAGATTGACAGACAACGAGCCCGTATATGTTAAAAACTATAGATTGCCATACTCTCAACGCGAAGAAATAAATCGCCAAGTAAATAAATTGTTAGATAACGATTTGATTGAACCCAGTTATTCGAATTACAATAGTCCTTTGATTGTAGTCACAAAGAAAGATACTAATGGTCAAAAAGCTTATTGTATGTGCGTAGATTCTCACGCAGTAAACAAAAAACTCATTGCTGATAAATTTCCACTAGCTAGAGTTGACGATATTCTAGATAATCTCGGTAGAGCAAAGTATTTTTCAACATTGGATCTTTTTTCTGGATTTCATCAAATCCCCTGGCATCCTGACTCACGTGACATTACGTCTTTCAGCACTGACCGAGGTGCATTTAGATGGAAAGTGCTTCCATTCGGTTTAAACATAGCACCAAATTCATTCTCACGAATGATGACAATAGCTTTTTCGGGTATACCACCCAACGTCGCATTTTTATACGTCGACGATATTATCGTCATAGGTTGTAGTGAAACACACCATATTAAAAATCTTTCAAAAGTTTACAATATTTGTAGGTCTTTAAATCTAAAAATTTACCCAAATAAGTGCTACTTTTTACGACCAGAAGTTACATTTTTAGGTCATAAATGTTCAGCAAAAGGTTTGTTGCCAAACGACTCCAAAATAAACGCAATTAAAAAGTATACAAAGCCAACTGATAAAGACGCGGTACGACGATTCGTCGCGTTTGCAAACTATTACAGAAGGTTTATACCAAATTTTGCATCTCTGGCAGCGCCTCTAAATCGATTAAGTAGAAAAAGAGTTGAATTTGTATGGGATATAGAGTGCGAAAGAGCATTTTTATCTTTGAAACCAGCGTTACTTTCACCAAAATTACTTCAATATCCCGATTTTACTAAACAATTCATTATTACCGTTGATGCTTCCACAACTGGATGTGGCGCTATTTTAAGTCAAGAACAGCAAGGTAGTGATTTACCAATTTGTTTCGCTTTTAAAGCATTTAATAAAGCAGAGCAGAAAAAACAATTATAGAGTTGGAACTTTTAGCTATTCACTTTGCAAGCAAGCAATATGTTTATGGCACCCATTTCATTGTAAAATCAGACCATAGACCTCTAGTATCCCTATTCAATATGAAAGACCCATCTTCAAAACTTTCGAGAATTAGGTTAGAATTAGCAGAATATAACTTTTACAATAGTTTACATAAAGGGTAAATCAAACGTTGGTGCTGATGCACTATCGTGTATTACAATCGATGAGATTAAGGAATCGAACAAACAAATTTTAGCAGTTCAGACAAGACCAATGACAAAAGGGCAAAACGACAACAACCTTCCTAGCAAAACAGACAAAAACAACGAAAAACAACTTACTTTACATATCTATGACAAATTTTCATTTAATTTTTCAAAAAGATTCCACGAATAAGATCTGCAATTACGTACGATAAAAATAATAAAACAACAAATTTAAGAATTTTTGCGCATATTAAACATAAGAAACTCGAGTTACTTAGTTTTGAGCTTGCTAACGAAATATTGGATTTAGAGAAACTAGTTTCGAGGCTTGAATAAAAAGCCGGCAAAACCCAAAATTAAGCAGATTGAATGGCCTAAAAACGATATTTTGTTCGAACATTATACTATTACAAATTTCAAAAATATTGGAAATAAGATTTCAAAATCATTAGAAATTAGTTTAACAGATCCAGTGGAGACAGTAACAGATGAAGATACAAAATTTAAACTAATGAAAATTTACCATAATAATCCCATTTCTGGTGGACATTGTGGTATGAAAAGACTTTACGCAAAACTACGGACAAAATTTTATTGGAAAGATATGACTCGTGATATATCGAAATATATCAAAAATTTTAAAGATTGTCTTTTAATCAAGGTTAAACCTAAAACGAAAGAAAAACTTGTGTTAACACCAACTCCTTGTAAACCATTTGATATACTAGTAATTGACACAATAGGCCCCTACCTGAGTCCAAATATGGTAACAAGTTCGCACTTACCATGATTTGGGACATGACTAAATACCTGGAAACAGTCGCTGTGCCAGACAAATCGGCAAAAACAATCGCTTCAGCAATTTTTGAAGGATTCATTTGAACTTACGGCACAATGAATGCCATAAAATCAGATTTAGGTACTGAATTTAAAAATGAATTATTTGAAGAATTAACTAAACTTCTAAATATTGAACATAATTTTTCAACTGCATACCATCACGAAACTGTTGGCACGATTGAACGTAATCATAGAGTTTTTAATGAATACTTACGTGCATATTTAAAAGATACTTTTTCTGATTGGGATGCTTATTTTAAATACTTTACCTTCCTACACAATACTACGAGTAGCACAGTTTTCGACAATCAGTTTTCTCCTTTCGAGTTAGTTTTTGGGAAAAAGACCACTTTGCCTAATGAATTGAAAAAAGAAACAATTGACCCAATTTATAATGTCGAAAAACTATGCCAAAGAAGTTAAGTATAGAATGCAGAAAGCGCACAAAATGGCACAAACCCTAATTAATAAAAATAAATTACAAAGTAAAAATCTGTACCATAAAACGGCACGACCTTTAATTGTAAAAATCGGAGATAAAGTACTTTTACAGAAAGAACCACATCATAAACACGAAAATATTTATCAAGGTCCGTTATTATAACTAAAATTAACGAACCTGAAGTAACTATTTTCGATGAAGTTAAAAACAAAGAAAAAGTAGTACATAAAAATTGCCTAAGTAAAGTAAATTAACATTAATTCAATACACTGATTAAACCTTATATTGGGTTTAAAGAAAAATCCAAAATTTTTTTAGCAATAGTTTCATTTTCTTCATTTTTCAATAGCCACGAAGGCACAAAAATATATATAAAAACAAAAAAATAACATACAATTTTGTGCACCCAAATGAAAAAATTTAAATAATCAAAATTATCAAAATATGTATCAAAAGTATAGGACAAGCTGTAAAAGAAAAAAATCCAAGTTAACTACATATATAACATGTATTGATATTAAATTGTAAATATCGTACAAAGAAAAATTCAAAAAAAAAAAAAAAAAAATACAAACAACATATATATAGAACACAAAATTTTGTATATCAAAACGAAAAAATGTAATTTGAAATTATTCATAGTATAGTACAAACAAAAATTCAAAAATACCACAATTTTAATTAACATATTTTAAATTGTCACAGAATTGCTCCGAACGAACGATCTCAAAGGGGGAGGAACACCCTAATGTGAACATATTCGTTGATTCGCAACAATTCTGTTTAGCTTATGCAAAATAAGAACTGACAAAACTGATCACTTTGTCAATTCTTCTTTTCCCCAAAAAGGATGATGTAACAGCAGCCTTAACAAATAATAAAAATGTCACCCTGTTTCCAAATTGCTGCAACACCCGTTGTCTACTGTGAACGAACAACAGGTGTTGGAACAACTTGGAAACAGAGCAATTCGGCTCGGCAGAAAAAGACCGGCCATTGATATAAATTTTGGACGAAGAAGAAAGAATGTGAACTAAGTGCGTGCAAAAGTAAAACTAAAATATTTAATTGTATAACCTATAAATTAAAACTAAGTATAGTGTAAAGTAATTTAAAAACATTTATTTACACAAGGAAACTTTAAACATACATACCTAAATAAAGAAACAAAAACTGGAACTAAAATACTTTGTTTAGTGATTAAGTGGAGCGTGCGCGTAGTAGGGTATGAGCACACAAGAACAACCCTTTTTTCCAAAGGTTCCGAAATGGAACCTTACACTGTCGTTCTCAATTGATGAATTACTATACATTTTTCACACCACTTTTATATATATAGATTTTATTTATATGTTTGTTCGATTTTCATAGTAGCTTTAGTCATAAGCTGTATTCTGATTTGTTAAAATAAATATATACTACTACTACTATACTATATATACCACCTATCTCTGTGATTTTTTCAGACATCAATATATGCTTAGACGCAAGCATTTGGTGAAATTTAAAGCTTCATCCTGATAAATTGAGGAAGATATGACAAAAATCCTCTTTTCTGAACAATCGTTTGTATGGGGGGATATATGCTATAGTGGTCCGATCCGGCCGGTTCCGAAAAATGTCTTAGCGATCACCCGAATATACCCGGTCACCAAATTTTATCAAGAAGTCTCAAAAATTGAGGGACTAGTTTGCATACAAACATACAGACGGACAGACGGACATGGCTAAATCAACTAAGCTCTTCATCCTGTTCATTTCGGGATACTTATTGGTGAGTCTATCTCTTCTCATTTAAGGACTTACAATTTTGAGATTCGTGACAAACTTAATATACCATTTCATTTTCAAGAAAGGTATAAAAATAGGTCGGCACTTTGTGTGATGATGCAAAGTTTCACGTTTTTGTGGTCTGCATTAAATAGCTATGACCATGAATCACTTATCTCAACAATACACATATGACGCAAACGTAAGTATTTCATGAAATTTGAAGCTTCTAGCCGTTAAAAAGGAAGCAGAAATGGCAGTTTATATGGGGTATATACTATATATACTAGAGATATACGCCGCCGATAAACGCCGCCGCCGCCGATTTGAGACGTTTTTTTCGCACGCCGCCGCCGAATTTCAAAAATATCGGCGCGGTGGCGGCAGCGTTCGGCGCATTACTATATTTTCTGCTCTTTTAAGACTGTCTAGGCCATTTATTGTTCATCTCCAAAATTGGTCCGATATGGTCGAAAGGGGTATCAAGGGATGCGCATCACTGCCAGTTATAAAAATTCAATTGCGAAATTTAACACTTTCTAACCGTTCAAAAGTTATTTGAGAAAACAGGCGATTTCAATGCCAGCTTAACACGGATTTCGTATCACCGAATTCACCAAGTTATTAAAACAAAACACTTAAAGAAAAGTTATAATATAAAAATCCAAAAATTTCGCAATTGGATTTTTATAACTGGCAGTGATGCGCATCCCTTGATACCCCTTTCGACCATATCGGACCAATTTTCGAGATGAACAATAAATGGCCTATAATAAATTTAAATGCTAACTTCGCATAATTTTTTCAAAAAATTAGTAAAATACAATGACGATTGGCTGGAAGAATAAGCGATATTAGTGATGCAAAATCCTTTAGTAGGCTCCAGTGAGAAGGGTTTGAAAAATCACTTTATTTGCTTAACTATAAAATAGCGTCTGAAATCTTAATTTTGATTTTCACACATCATCATTCAACAGCCAAGTATCCCGGTTTGACATTTCCTAAAGTTGGCGGCCCTATACCCAACTAGTCCCTTGGAGTGAATCACATTGGATATAGCCTATCAAAAATGTTTAAATACGACCTACAAGTGACGGCTCCAGTTACAAATGTGAATACGTAGGTACATTTTTTAACCAGGTTAGGCGTTGTCCTTCGCAAGAACACTCAAAGTGGTTAAGCAAAAGCTTTCTCAAGACAGTCGACCAAATTAACGGGTGTTCTACTACCCTAACGTAGGGGATAGTCGAACTTGTCTGAACACTGAAGACAGTCATCCATAATGAGCTCTTATATCATAAGGCCGGAAACGAAGACTATTAAGGTCAATGCATCGAACACAAACGTCTGCAAATTTTGGTCTAAATTTCTAAACTTTTTTTATATAGATGCGCCAAGGATTATACGATTCATGAGTTACGTAATGATATCCACTTAGACTGCTTATGATTTCGAGGGCGGCATCCTTGAGCGAATAGTTACTCCCTAACGTTTCAAGATGTTTTTTTTTTGTGTAACTCGGAAGCATAGCGCGACAAAAACATCCGTCAGAATATCTTCGGAGTTACACCTAGAGCTTCGAGGAAAGTGACGTCGACGAAGGTATGAGTTCGAAGTCGCAGTCCTGTGGCTTCTGTGCTGGCATATGGTATAAGGGCCAGGATGCGTGGTAGCGACTGGTGGTCGGGATTTCTCTTAAAAACAGCCGAAAAAACTGAAGGCGCCCTTAGTCACGACAACAATAAGCCAGCATTGATGCTAATCGTTAAAACTGTGCCGCGAGAGTCATGACTACTAGTAGATAATTGATAGCAACCGTAAGTCGCCTTTGTGCCTGACCAGCATGTAGCCATAAATGATTTAAAGAAATCGTGGCGACCCACATAGGTAGATTTTAGACATTTAGGCGGCCATAATTGAATTTCTGAAAGCTACGAAAATTACAAAAAAAAAAGCACTCCCACAGCTTAAGGATAGACAGGGGAACAATAACTATACCCCTTCCCATCCATCGCATACCTGGCGCTAGCTGTCAAGTAATCGGAATTTAGCTATTTCTGAAACGCGTGTTATAGTTTTTTTTTTTTTAACCTATATGAAATCGCATGTTTTAACGTGAATATTTTAAGTCTTAAGGCAATTAAATTGAGTAATTGTGATGGATTCTGATATTTCAGGTAAATACTAACATTATTAATGGCGTTTGTGATTTTTAAAAGTTGTAAATAGATTTTTTTTTGATATTTTATTAAGGATGTTAAAAAAATTTTTTTTTTTTGATTTTTTGTGTTCAAAACCAGTTTTGTATGTTTCCAAGTCCGTCCAAGTGAAAATTAGTTTTGAACATGGTACTTGGCACAATTCGCTTTCCAACTGCTTTAAATTTAGCTGCAGATACTTGCTGATAGGGGGTTAGATAGAGGGTTTGATACACCCTTGTTGCTGTACAACAAGAAAAATAGCCTCACTGCGCAGGAATTTTTTAGTGTTACACAGTGTAATATCTATTCTAATATAACCGATTAGGTACACAAATTATTAGAATTTTTCATAAAACCAATTAAAAATTTACACTAGATAAAGACAGAACTAAGTTATTACACTTCTTGCTGTACAACAAGAAAAATAGCCTCACTGCGCAGGTATTTTTTAGTGTTACAAAGTGTAATATCTATTTTTTTAAAATAACCGATTAATTACACAAATAATTATAATTTTTAATTTATTAAGCAGTTTTAATAAGATATAGGCAATCAAATATTTTTGGCCGCCTAAAACTTGAAAATCTACCTATGTGCGACGTCGGGTATTAGAGTTAGCCCAGAACATCTCCTTCGGTGAAACTACGCTACAAAGGCGTGACTCCCGAAATTTTTTCAACGATCCACGAGATTTTGAGGCAAAAACCGCGGATATTTCCGAAATGGCCGAAACGTCGACTGACTTCCTTAAATACATATAAATAAAACCTTTATAAATATTATATTTACTTAATTTTCGCTTTACGAGACTGCCAGATACTGATCCGCAAGTTAATGATATTGTTCCAGATCGTCAAATACCATTGAAATCAGCAGTATGTTTCCATATTCATTAGTTGTGGATAATATTGTAACGAATTTACTTGCAATCGTCTTATTTGCCCTTTTTCTGCTGAGTTCGAATCACTAAACTGTTGAATAAATAACTCCAATATGTAATAATGCAAAATGGCATTTATTAAAGTACTTCACAATAACACTCAAACTGTGCAACGAATAGCTTGCTTAATAACCAAACTGATTGATAGCTCAAATGAAACTCTACTATTCAAAATAATACTGCTCTTGCTCGCTAGATAGCGTCTTAATCGAAATCTCAAATCAAACTGAATTCCAGCACCTCTACAATTGCCGCCTTTTATACTCTTTGATTTCAACCTTCGCATCTTCTAGGCGCTTCCAGAATCTACTAGTCCAGCAGCTCTCAAACTCTTCAGCTGGTTTTGTCAATGCCAGTGTTTCTCTCGCAGGTACTTTTGATTTTGCTTTATTTGGCCCATTCGACCTATTAACCTTTGCCTTTGACTTCCGTGGTTTTTGTCGAGTCTTCTCCACCAGTACTCGATTACTACTGAATCCTTTCTGCAAACTGAAGTTAAGTGGTATATCCTGGTTCTTATAACGCATCACCCTTTTCTGCATATCGATCTTGATGTCATGGTCAACCAAGAAGTCCACTCCCAATATGACTTCTTCAACGATCTTCGCCACAACGAATTTGTGTAGAACCGTGACCTTTCCAATCAAGACTTCACATAACACTTCTCCCTCGAATTGATTATACTCGCCAATGACCGTACGCAACTTTGCTCCAGGTAACGGTTTTATTCTCCTGTTGACCAAGTCAGATCGGATCAAGGAATGAAATGCGCCCGTATCTACAGTCAGTACACGTTCTTTACCATCCACATTCCCTCTGACGGTAAGACTGCTCGATTTTCTACCAATTTGCAACACAGATATCACAGGGCATTCAATAGCTGGATCTAGCTCTCGATCTCTACCTCTTACTCGCTCTTGCTCATCTCCTCCAGCTTTGCGTTTACGGCCACCCACATTGTTGGAACTATTAGGACCAAGATCGCAATGACGTGCAATGTGACCGGACTTCCCGCATTTGAAGCATTTGATAACTTTTTCACTTCGCTTTTGCGATCCTTTCAGCGCCTCCAGTATTGCGTCTACCCACTCTGGCCTCTCTGCTTCCACACGACGTGCTTTGAAAACTGGCTTACACAGAAGCGACGCTGTCTCCTGAATCAGAGCTTGTGACACCGTTTCTGCGAATGTTGGCTTTGGGTTTGCGTATGTAGCTCGCTTTGTTTCGACGTCCCGTATGCCATTTATAAAGCTCTGAATCTTTACCCTTTCAGTGTATTCCACGGGTGCGTCCGCATTCGCTAAATGTGCTAGCCTTTCACTATCTGACGCAAACTCTTGCAATGTTTCACCAGGCCTCTGGAAGCGGTTCAGCAACTCCATGTGGTATATCTGTCTCCTATACTCAGTTCCGTATTTTTTCTCTAGAGCGCCCATCAATGCTTCATAACAGTTCCGTTCGCCCTCTGGAATGGTTTGTAAAATCTCATCTGCAGGCCCTTTCAACGCCATGAACAGTGCAGCAACTTCATCTTCAGCATTCCAGTTGTTCACTGTTGCGGTCTTCTCAAACTGTAGCTTAAAGACCTGGAAAGGAACAGAGCCGTCAAAAGATGGAGTTTTTACCTTCGTATTGCTCGCTGAAGCAGCCGGCCGATTAAGTTGCAATTCCTGTATACGACCTCTCAACGCATCCACCTCTGCCTCGAATTTTTCTTCAAACTGCGTTATTTTCTCGCTTCGGGTTTTGATGATATACGCGCCTCTTGCTCTTTCAGTTGTGTTTCCATCTTTGATGTAATCTGTGTCGAAATTTGTGAAATACGTGTCTCATGTGATTCCAGCTGGGATGCCATATATGTCTTCTGCTCTTCCAATTGTGATGTTATACGGGTTTCCTGCGATTCCAGTTGGGATATCATATACGTCTTCTGTTCTTCCATCTTCGATGTTAGTCGTGTCTCTTGGGATTCCATCTGTGATGACATATATGTTTTATGTTCTTCCAGTTGTGATGAGATGTTGGTGGATATTTGTGATGACATTTCTGTTATAGGTGCCTCTTGCCCTTCCATCTTGGATGTTACTGTCGATGTTTGAGCAGTTATTGCAGCCAATATCATGTTCAAGTCTGTGCTGGTAATTGTCTGCGATGTTTCGTTTTTCTCTTCAATTTTTGTTGTCTCCTCGCCATTAAGATGAAAGACATACTCTTCCACATCAATTCCTTCTAATTCCATTGCCTCTCGTAGTCGTGCCTGAAGCTCGAGTTTAATGCCGGTTGTATTCAATTCAAGGTTCTCCAACTCCTTCTTCAGTTGCGGGATCTTCAATTCACTTAACTTTGCCATGTCCTTGTTGTCCTCTGGAATTTATTCAACAGGTCCTCTTCTGACACCAATTGTAACGAATTTACTTGCAATCCTCTTATTTGCCCTTTTTCTGCTGAGTTCGAATCACTAAACTGTTGAATAAATAACTCCAATATGTAATAATGCAAAATGGCCTTTATTAAAGTACTTCACAATAACACTCAAACTGTGCAACGAATAGCTTGCTTAATAACCAAACTGATTGATAGCTCAAATGAAACTCTACTATTCAAAATAATACTGCTCTTGCTCGCTAGATAGCGTCTTAATCGAAATCTCAAATCAAACTGAATTCCAGCGCCTCTACAATTGCCGCCTTTTATACTCTTTGATTTCAACCTTCGCATCTTCTAGGCGCTTCCAGAATCTACTAGTCCAGCAGCTCTCAAACTTCTCAGCTGTAACTACAATTGCACAATTTTATAGTTTTTCTCATTGCATACTTATAGGAGTATCTCAGATATATGCATGTGTTTGTGCATTGACTCTCCGCTGCTGGTATACGTACATGGTACATATGTGTAGACGCAATTATTGTTTCGTTTATGTAGTAGATACATAATGATTGATCTATGGATGTGCATGGTATCACTGTTTAGCATCGGCTTAGAGTTGGCAGCACCCCTTAGTTTTGCTAATATTCGTAACAATATGATACTCCGAAATCCAGCCATTCAATTCAGAGGTTTACGCCGATCACTTTGTCGGCGCGCCGGCAATGCCGCCGCCGCCGGTATATAATAGAGTTTACGCCGCCGCCACAGATTAAGTGACCGGCGTAAACCGCTAATATATACCACCGATCTGTATGATTTTTCCAGGCAACAATATGTGCTATATACGTAAACACTTGCTAAAATTTGAAGCTATATACCACCGGCCTTAATGATTTTTTCAGACATTAATATATGCTATATGCGTAAGCAATGGGTGGAATTTGAAGCTGCTAGCTGTTAAAATAGATCAAAAATTAAGAAAAGTTTATTATCTGAACAATAGGTTGTTGGGGATATATGCTATATATACGACTGATGTCATCCATTTTTTCAGACAACAATACATATGTGGAATATACGAAAGCATATTCGTTCCGTTTCTGGGTTAACCTCGTATCTGCAATAGAACAATTTTTCAGAAACTAAAAAAAAACGTTTGTTTTTCGTAAAACAAAGTTAACTACTTAAATACTTTTTCGTTTTCGTTTTATTGCAATTGATAGCTAGCCACTTTATCTTGTTGGTTCCTAATGACTAGTTAAGCGTAAAAGCTCATTTTGTTAGTTACGAGTTTACTGCCTGCATACCTTGGTGCATGCAAACAGCAGATACGAGGTTACTGCATACTTAGATATATATGTAAAAATAAAATAAATGTAAGGCGATAACCTCCGAAGAGATCTAACGCCGAGCTTCTCTTCCAATTTGCGTCGTGCTCCTCTTGATTTTCCCTACAAATTGGCCGGACGGGACCTACATGTTTTATGCCGACTCCGAACGGCATCTGCAAGGTAGATGAGTTTTCACTGAAAGCTTTTCATGGCAGAAATACACTCGGAGCGCTTGCCAAACACTAGTGAACACTAATTGAAAAAACTTATTTCTAAAATTTTGATGTTGCTTTGCCCGGGGTACAAATCCAGGGCATACGGTGTGGTAGGCGGAGCACGCTACCATCACACCACGGTGGCCGCCGGAAATATATGTGTCTATAATTTTTGTGCAAATAAAGAGTATATTTATTTTACTTCAAAATATAGTTTTATTCACTAAAAACAGAAACAAATTAGTTCAACATAACTTAATCGAGACTTAATTTAATTTATAAGTACTTCAAAACCAAAAGTTTAATTTCTTCTTCTACCTTTGTCATGAGTAATTAATTAGACATAGCTTAAATTGTCATGGAAGCTGTGATAATCCTGAGGAATTGACTTTTTCATGCTTTGTAGATCTTTATATTTCCTAATTGGTATTGGTAATAAGTTGTAATAAAGAGGCGACATATTTTTAGATATATCAATGTTTGCTTTTCTCTGAGTCGACATAGACCAATCGTTGTCATAATCCAATTTGAAGTACATACCAGAAGAATTATATTTTAAGCATTTTAAGTTTGTTACTTGGGGATCGCCTGCCTTAATACCTGGTCTAATCGATTTGTAAAATTGTACTCCAGAAAAGTTTTTGAAGAATTTGTGATCAATATAGAACACTTTATACGACTTTGAGGTTCTAGCCTTTGTCACAATCCGAACGAAATCAGCGGGTACACACATTTCTTTTGATTTCTTTTTCCTTTCGATGATTGAGTGTACTGAGTCACATTCCATCTGAGTATGACCAACAGTTAAATATTTCTGATAAATGGTCGTGTTACATTTCAGCGCGATTAATTGCAATGCATTGGTCAATGTAATATTTCGGTTTTGAGCACTGCAACCATCACTAAATAAAACTGTTGGAATGCTCAGATCACAATGATGCTCTAAAACGTTTGAAACACAAGAAGCGAAAACATTTGAATCTGTTCCTCCTTCTCCCTCGTGCCAAATGTAGTAAAAATCTTCCGCTGTTTTCAAATTAAAAAATGTAAATTGATGTATGGCAAGCTTTTCCTTAAATACGTTGATGATGCTGCAATTAAAGGCACTAATTGAACGGCTTGTATGTCTAAGGCGAATGCATTTATTTCTTAAGGCTCTTTCCTTATCCTTGTCCTCATCCACCCGCGCCTTATTTTTATTTATATATATACGTTTTGATCGATATTGCCGTTCTTAAAAATTTGATATTGAAAATTCGATATTGCCGTTCTAAAACAAATGTCACACTGATCTTTTTTGGGCTTAAATAAGCCGATGTTGAGAGAATGTGTAACTTTAAGAAATGATAGATAAAAGGAATTTTCGTTTAGTGAGATTCTATCTTGGGAAGGCTTTGTATGAAATATTTCATATGCTTTTCTTTTTTAAGATTGATTGCGGATACATTTTTTGGTTGTTTTCCTTTTTGACAGGGCACGCCGTAATCATTACACTTCCCAATCCACTTACTTACAGTACATTCTCCTAAGCTAAAGGTATTTAAGACCATCATTTTGCAAACTGGTACCTTTTCATTTCCGATTTTTGACATATATTTGATTGTCCTATTCCGCCTTGAGGAGCTGCTAGCTTTAGTTGACCGTCGAGCTGCGTTTCTTCGCAAATGGCAATCGGTTGAGTCGCTAAAGTATGTAGTTGTGAATGGTTCAGAATTGCAGATAGACCCCTGGTCGGAATTTTTCTCACTGTCCAAAACGTAGTGGCAATCTTTTTCAATAAATCTTCCGGTTTTCTCATCTAGAATAAAGCCTGCGTGGTCTAGAGATATTCTGTCACTTTCAATAAGACGAAATTTAATTAATTCAATAGTTTATCTTACGGGATGTTCTATCATTACAAATTAAGAATCTAAACTTTCTTTGAAATTTTCTTTACTTAACATTTTTAGTCTGTATGTATAATATACGCGTCTACTAAAATAAAATAAATTTAGGTTAGAAAAATTTACACGCTTCAAATTATGACCAAATGTACATACATATATATACAACATTAATACACGAACTGCACCACTTTAAGAAAAAAAACATTTTTAAAGTTTCACTTTTTTTATCCAATTACTTATAAATAAATTAATTTTTAATCAAATCAACTGATAATTTTAGTTTAACGTACTAGGTGCGTAGATACGCGGTATTTCTTTTAACTCACGCACTATGAATATAGTTACGAGCAAATAGTGTGACGGACTTTTCCTTTGGTTTTGCCAGGGCTGGCCTCAGTCCGTCCAGGGTTCCTGAGAGTAAAGATCGCCACCGATCTTTGAATGAATAACCCTGTTTATTTCATGTAAAAAAACGTTATAAGTATTTATTTAATAAATATTCTATTTCTACTCCTAGCTTATTCCCTTGCTTTGTAAGAGGTGACTAGCTAATAAAACCCTCGGCCAACTTCTGCGGTCGAATGGAGTAATAAAGCCTCCAGACGAATATACGTTAGTACAAATGAAGTCAAAAACTTCAGGTGTACTCTTGGTCGGTAGTCATAAAACCTACCGACACGTATGCCTGTCTCTTAATCTCTCTCTGCATTTTAATGCGAATTCGTCGCCCTTATATACTAATTTTTGCACGCATGCAACGATTATTTTATAATAACAATTTCTAACTAATAATATTAACAATATAAAACAACAGTTATTCCGGTGAATATTTCATACCATAAATATCCACGCACCATAATGCTCCTTATTGAATACAATGCCTTTGTATTTGCCCGCATTCCGTGCTTTCCAGCCTCCGCTTTAACTATTGTGTGTTTGTACATTTGTTTATTGCCACCTGATTCTAACGTTGTGTTTTCTATTGTATGGCGTGCGTTGGTGTGTTGTATGCTAGTGCGAAGGTATGTATAGCAAAATTCCAGTTAGTAGCGGCACTTATTTTTGACGACTTGCTGCTGATCTCCGTTAACTTTAGTTATTATGTATGTTGTATTTGTAGCTGGGTGTATTGGATTTTGAGTGTGCAAAGGGTTGATTGACCGCTGCATTTTTATTTTGTGCGTATCTACCTCCCTTCCAAATATTCAACGCATGTCAAGGTGATCCTATATTTAAAATGTATGTGAGCGGAAATGTAAATATTTTGCTTGCGTGCAAAAGTACGCAAGTCTAATTTGCCCTTCAATTTAGTAATAATCCATTCAATGTACAACATAATATATGTATTTAGGGTATAGTTCATAAAGGGTATATTTCATAAAGTTCATATATCTGGTGCTTCATATAAAATGTATAAGTGATAAATACAAATATTATTATAAATTCCAAGTTATTTCAAAATGTATGTTCTTTAGAAAAATGTATGGATATGTGTATGTTGTGAGGATACAAAGTCATCGGCTTTGGGGTCCTCACACTCCCCCCTCACCTACCGCAACGAGACTCACCGTGACCAGCCCAGTGCGCGTGATGCGTACGCGGTAGAGATGCCGCTCAATAAAGCGTTTGAAAGACCGTTGTCGTTGTTTCTGTGGCTGCTGTTGTGGCTGGTTTAGGTGTCGTCCGATGTCCTTGATGAGTTCCTCTGGCAGTGGCTGAATACCGGAGCGATTCTCCCACGTCTCCGGCATGTCGGTTTGGGCGCTGTTCAGCCATTGTTGTATTTCGCCGATCACACTGCTGCCGTCTCCGTCATTATTGTTGCCGTCGCCGATATCCTCGTTGCTTGCTGTCAGACTTAGCACGTCGCTGCTGCTGTCTTTGAGGCTGCCGTTGACCTCGCTGGTCAGACGGCTTAATATGTTTTTGTCGTCGTTGAGGGTGCCGTTGGCCTCGCTGGATATACGGCTTAATGCTTCGTTGTCGTTGGCGGTTCGCATATCGCCTCCGCGATTCTCTGCTTGGCCGGGGGTTCGGTTTCGACATGCGCGTTATATATGCGCATTCTGAGATTGACGCGCCGAATGTACTCCACGAACCCTCGGCCCTGAGTCTCCTCGTCTTTCTGTCTTATGGAGAGCTCACCCGTCTGCTTATGCCGTTGTCTTTCGTCTTCCTCACTCTCCGAGGATATGGTAATCGGTGTGAGGTCCCGTACCACGGCCCATTGCTCTGCCTCTGACTCAGACTCTGTGAGCCGAATTCCTCGGTGGCGTTGCTATCTCCCTTGCTGTTCGTGGCCGGTTCCCGTACCTCTGTTGCTCTGGTTCTTCTCAATTTCATTTGTAGGGATCCAAAGTTGGTCCCTTCGGCGGCGTACTGCTCTTCGACAGATTGGTATGGTGTACTCATCTTGCTTTGCTTCAAAATACTTTAAGGTTTGACCTTCCGTGGACCGATTTATATATGGTTTTTCTTCCGACGCGTTAGACGGTACTTTTCCTGGCAGCGGGTATCATGCGATCATTCTTACCAATTTAGTTTTTGTGCCTTTCAGCAGGATGCTGCTATGTTGTTGCTTGTCACTGCCCTTCCATTCGGTGGTGTGTGTGATGCCAGTCTATACTTTAAATGAAAAACCCTTAGGGTGTTCCCACCGTATGTGGTGGACATTGGAAATAATGTGGTAGTTAAAGAATATATTTATATGATTATGTAATTGTGGTTAGAGTTTACCGAACTTCTAGTGATTGATCCGACTTCCGGGTACTTCTTGAAATGAAATTTCTTCGTGTAAGATTTGACACTGTTTCGGTTGGGCGTGTCCGTTACTACTGATTTGATGCGGATTGAAATAGAATCTTACAAAATAGTCTGTTATTCCGCAGTTGTCTCGGGGTGTGTGTTCGTTTAGAGCTGCCATAGCGAACTGCCTTCCTAGGTGTAATCTTGATCCATGTGTCGGTCCTCTGGCGATCAGTACCTGATTTTCTGGAAATATTTGTACCTGATTCTCCGCAATGTTTTTCACTTGACCGTCTCTGTATGCAATCAGCTGCTGACTTGTGCCTTGGTTCCCTCCGTGTTGTCTCTCGGTCTCTTCGCTGATTCGTGTGAGCGTACCGCATATGGCTATCTCTCTGTTCTCTCTCTGTTGTTGTACCTCGGAAATATTGCTTGCTGTTCGATTGGACGATGTTGACGGGACTTGATTTTTGCTAGCGTTCTTTTTTTGTTCCGTTTATGACTTCCTGGATTCGTTGTTGTCGGCTGCGTGGTATGCTTTCAGCTCACTTAGGTGGGCTGTCCTCCTCCTTCCTCTGAAGATTTTCTCTAGCTCTACGATCACTGGTGACACAAAGTTCGTTACCCGGTGAGGTCACTGTACCTGGGCGCTTGTTTGGCTGCAAAGTTATCCGCCGCTTTTGACAGCTGATGTTCCTTTACCAGCACTAGGTCGCCTATCGCCGGTCGCCATTGCCTTCGTCTTAAGTTGTAATATTTCGCTTGCTCTATAGATGCTCTCTCTTGCTTCCGTCGTACCATCTCGAATATTTCTTTCATCCTCGTTGACTTCTCTCCTCGCTAATTTCTCACCCGTACCAAATGTCTGCTCATCGTAAAGACTGTTGGGAATTCTCGGTTCCCTCCCTTGTACTATGTATGCTGGACTGTAACCGGTCGATTCACATACACTTGTATTCAATGCCAGCGTTATTTCTGGTAGCAAATCATCCCATGTCTTCTGCTCTTTTCCCGTAAATTGTGCTATCATCCTCTTGATGTTCCTGTTTGCCCTCTCTGTCGGGTTCTCCTGCGGTGTGTACGGTGCCGTTAATTGGTGTTTCATGCCAAGTTCCTCTAAAACTCTCTTAAAACGTCTGCTGATAAACTGTGCTCCGTTCTCCGTAATAAATACTTTTGGGACGTCGAACCGTGCCAAAATCTTCTCTCGAAATCCTCTTAGTAAACATTCTGTCATTTCACATGCGTGACACTGCTGAACATTCCTGGCCAATAATAACGTGTTGTTGCTCTTGCTATCGATTTTCGGATGCCCATATGCCCTGCGCTCGGTATGTCGTGAATCTTCTCTAGCACTCTGCGTCTCTGTGGAGTCGGCAGACATAGCTTAGATGGCACTGCGTCGTCGCCATCCACTTGACTTCCTATGCGTCTGTACAATTTTCCATCCTCGATAACGTACTCTGGGAATTTCTCCGGGGCCTTTCTTACATCTGCCATCTTTGCGTTAATCCACTTACACTCGGCTTTTCCGTCATTCATCGTCAACGTACCCAACTGCGCGTCCATCGGTTGCCTTGATAATGCATCTGCTACAACGTTCAACTCTCCTTTTCGGTACTGTACGTCAAATGAGTATTGCTGTAGTTCCAGCGCCCATCTCGCTAACCGACCAGTCGGACTCTCTATCGCATTCAACCATTTCAACGCTAGGTGATCTGTTATTACTGTAAACGTGTATGCTTCTACGTACGGCCTCATTTTTCGTATTGCCCAAACTATTGCCAAACACTCCTTTTCTGTCGGTGAGTAGTTCATCTCTGCCTTGTTTAACCAAGCAAGTCGCAGTATGCTATTACTCGCTCTTCGTCGCCTGAACCTTGCGTAAGTATTGCACCGAGACCAAAATCACTTGTATCCGTCTGTAAACTAAACTTCCTTGAGAAATCTGGACAAGCGAGTACCGGCGCCTGCGTCAGTGCTGCCTTAAGTGCTTCGAATGCTGATTGTTGCTCTTCCGACCACCTCCACTTACTACCTTTCTTAAGCATCGATGTTAACGGGTGCGCGACTTGTGATAAATCCGGCACGAATCTTCTATACCACGACACGACTCCTAGAAAATGCCGTAACTCTCGTATGTTCTTCGGTGGTTCCAGTTCTTTGATGGCTGTTATCTTGTCTGGGTCGGTATGGATGCCTTCCTCGCTAACGACATGACTTAGATACTATAAACTTTTCTTAAAAAACTCAAATTTTTCCGGGTTTATCTTAAGTAATGATGATGTCATCTAGATATGCGAATGCGTAAGGTTCCAACTCTGGTCCTATAACGTGATCGAGTGCTCTCTGGAAAGTTGCTGGGGCTGAGTGTAGACCGAACGGCATTACCTTCCATTGATATAGTCCACGTCCAGGTGCAGTGAATGCGGTGTATTGTTTGCTGTTTTCTTCCATGGGGATTTGCCAATATCCATTATTTAAATCAAGGCTGCTGATAAACCGAGCACTTCTCACCCTGTCCAGGGTGTGTTGGATACGGGGTAATGGGTATACGTCTGGTACTAACCTTGCGTTTAGTTGGCGGCAATCCACGCAGTGACTTCCACTTACCATTTTTCTTCTTTGCCAAAACTATGGGTGCGCTGTGCGGGCTATTCGATGGTTCGATGCAACCTTTTTCGATCAGCTCGTCGATTTCCTTGTTGATAATTTCTTGCATTCTCGGATTTTTCGGATAGTACCTTTGCTTAATTGGACGGTCGTCTCTCAAAACTATTTTGTGTGTGGCCACGTTTGATACTCCTGACATCTTTGCAAACACCTGTAATTCTTGGCTGAGAAATTTATTCACCGAATCTTCTGTCTTGCTAGTCGCTATAGCCGCCATTGAGTTGTGTTCCTTGAAATCTTCGCTATTCATTTCGACCATAGTTGTACATGTCGCTACCTCTTGCTTCCGTTCGTCTACTCTTAACGTTATTTCTTGACCACCACATCTCATTTCCAAGTTTACCTTCGCCAGATAGTCCGTGCCAATTACCACTTCATCACCCAGTCCCGGTAGGATTAGCATCTCGTTCCTCTGTACTTTTTCACCCATTCTTAATTCTGCATCTACCGCTTCTTCGATTATTATTGCTCTGCCGTCGCCCATTTTTACTCACGTCTTTACTTCCTTGAATTTGCCAGCTTTTAATCTTTTCGCCATTGCATCACTTATAAAGCTCATCGAGCCTCCCGTGTCAATCGCTGCTACCGCTTCTTCTCTGTTCACATACGTTGTTACCAATATGCGGCCCTTTGCGTATTTGAACATGTCTAATTTCTCCGAAGACCCAATCCCTCAGTTCCAGTGTGGTCGCTGGTCGTTTCCCTGTGGCTTCCTACAACAATCACGCGTGAGCACGCCTATCTTATCACATGTCCAGCAAAATTCTCTTCTTATGCCTCGGCACCCGCATGAAAAGTGACCACCTCTTCCGCATCGTCTGCAGGACGTTTTTGTGTCTACATATTCTTGTTGTGGCTCTGACCTCTGCTGTTGTTGGACTTCTACTCCCTCTTCCTGTCTTTGTTCTGCCTGGAGACACTGGTACTGACCTTCTTGACGCCGTGGTATGAACGGCCTTGCGGTTGGTCGCATTGGTTCCCTGTCAGCAGTAATATTTTCATAGTTTGAGCTAAACTTACCAGCTCCTGAAGATTGCTGATCTCGCTTCGCTTTATATATAGTTGGTACTCTCTGCGTGAGTTTCTGTAGATGCGGGTTAGTTTCTGCTCCTCGGTGTAGCCCGCGTGACGCATGTGTCCTTGTAGTACTAAGACATTATCTTTAAATAGCTCGCCTTGTCGTTGTACGCGCATTCGAATTTCATCTCACAATTGCTCTAAGTATCGGGAGCTTAGGAAAAACTTCAGGAAGTCCTTCTTGAAGGCGTCCCACTCCTGCCAATGCCGGTTGTTATTCCTATACCATACCAACGCTTTGTCCTTCAACAACTCCGGCAGCGCCTTCGGAATTGTGTTGTGATTGATTTTATACCCATCTGCCCGCTTCTCCACTCTTTCGATTAATCCTAGGAGATCTTTGCCTCCGTCGTACTTTAATCCCCACTTCCTTACTCTGTCCATTGTCGTTGCGTACTTGCCAGGCTATTGAATATAATTTGTCGTTGCGTACGTACCAGGCTGCTGGATATAAAGTACCGGTGGTTGTCCGACCTCCAGTTGATTGGATGCACCATTTGCCTGCCTCTCATTTCTCGGTGAATTTAGTTCGCTGCTTGTCAGTTGTCGTTATCCTTCTCCTCTTGGATGAATGCCGCCAATCGTTTTCTTAGCTCGTCAACCGTTCCGCCATCCTCTAGCCCGAATTCCGTGCTGTAGGCTACCACATCCTCTGAAGTGAGATAGTATACCCACGATACCTTTGCCATTGCTATGCTTTATATCCTCTTAGTATTAACCCAGAAGTGTGTGAATATTGTTTCCCTCTTCGTTTCTGATGCTCTGAAAGTATATCTTAAAATTTCCTTTGTTTAAACCTGCTCGGGCGCCAAAATGTGACTGACTTTTCCTTTGGTTTTGCCGGGGTTGGCCTCAGCCCGTCCAGGGTTCCTGAAAGTAAAGATCCCTACCGATCCTTCTGAATGAATAACCCTGTTTATTTCATGTAAAAAAACGTTATATGTTATTTTTTATTAAATATTCTATTTCTAGTCCTAGCTTATGCCATTTCTTTGTAAGAGGTGACTGAGGTAATACAACCCTCGGCCAACCTCTGCGGTCGAATAGAGTAATAAATCCTCCAGACGAATATACGTTAGTACACATGAAGTAAAAACCTCAGGTGTACTCTTGGCCGGTAGTCATAAAACCTACCGACTCGTATGCCTGTCTCCTAATCTCTTTCTGAATTTTAATGCGAATTCGTCGCCTTATATACTAATTTTTGCACGCAGGCAACGGTTATTTTATAATAACAATTTCTAACTAATAATATTAACAACATAAAACATAAAACAACAGTTATTCCGGTGAATATTTCTTTTCATAAATATCCACGCACCAAAATGCTCCTTATTGAATACAATGCCTTTGTATTTGCCCGCATTCCGTGCTTTCTAGCCTTCGCTTTAACTATTGTGTGTTTGTACATTTGTTTGTTGTCACCTGATTCTAACGTTGTGTTTTGCTTTGCCCAATGCTTCTGCCTTCTGTTGTATGGCGTTCGTTGGCGTGTTGTATGCTAGTGCGTAGATATGTGTAGCAAAATTCCAATTAGTAGCGGCGCTTATTTTTGACGACTCGCTGCTGATCTCCGTTCACTTAAGTTATTATGTATGTTGTATTTGTAGCTGGGTGTGTTGAATTTTGAGTGTGCAAAGGGTTGATTGACCGCGGCATTTTTATGTTTTGTGCGTATCTACCTCCCTTCCAATTATTCAACGCATGTTAGGGTGATCATATATTTAAAATATATGTGGGCGGAAATGTAAAGATTTTGCTTGCTTGCAAAAGTGCGCAAATATAATTTGTCCTTCAATTTAGTAATTATCCATTCAATGTACAACAGAATATATGTATTTAGGTTATACTTCATAAAGATATACATATGTATATTTCTGGTGCTTCATATAAAATGTATAAGTGATAAATTCAAATATTACTATAAATTCCAAGTTATTTCAAAATGTATGTTCTTTAGAAAAATGTATGGATATGTGTATGTTGTGAGGATACAAAGTCCTCGGCTTTGGGGTCCTCACAATAGAATTAAAAAAAAAAATAACATTCAGTGATAGCTTCTCAGTGTGCCATTGTAGCATTATGCGTCATGCCCACCTATGCAATACATTTGCGGCATTACGCTTCATGAACTTCTATGCCAATGCATTTTTGTGAACCGACCACACGCAGCCATAGCATAATCATATTACAATATTATACGACATAATACAAAATTATAAATTTTAGAATTAAAGCGTATTAAGTCATATGATAGTTGATAAATAAATAAAAAAAAAAAAATTTGCAAATTTTGGTTAATCATTTTTAAACATGGCATGGTGGAAAACCATATTAAATGGTATAATAATAGGTATTGCAGGATACGAAGTTGGTAAGGAAAATAGCGAAAACAACCTTGAAAATACATTGGTCAAGCATGAACCAAAAGCGAGTATAGAAAGTAAAGAAGAAATTTTTGATAAATGGTTAACTATTTTTGTTTGTGTAACTACATTTTTGATTGTCGCAATTGCAATTTTAATAAAAAATTACATATAAAACAAATTGAGACAATTAAATAATGTACAAAGATTTTAAAGGAAATTTCAAATAGAGGTGAATACATGGCAAGAAATCCATGATAAATTAACAGAAGAAAAATTAAAAGCCGATAAATCATACAAGTGCATAAACAAGAATATGACCATAAAAATAGGAACGATAGCAAAACATTTGAACATAATTTTAGAAGCCTTAAATGTTATAAAAGAGTTGATCAGTAAAGTAAATCACATACTTACTAACGATCACCAAAAAGAAGATCACCAAATTTTTTCAACAGTAAGGGATAAATTGGCATCTTCATTAGCAAGATATAACATTGAAATTCCCATACCAACTACGATAGAAGAAAATCTCCAAATTGACTTTAACTCCGTTCTAACCGAACCGTCGAGAAACCGTACCCCTTTACCTCCTTTGAGTCAAACTTCATCAGAGGAAGAACATAAACCACTGCACACACCACTCATAAAAGTTACAATGGCACAAACACTTACACTTAAATAGTTATATATCTACAAAAACGTCTTTAAATAACTCAATTTCAAATTTTTTAGTAGACACTGGAGCAGATATCTCCATAATTAAAAATAATCAAATAACTAATCATGAAAAATTAAATACAAAACAAATAACAAACTTAAAGGGCATTGGCCAAGGTATAACCAGTACATTAGGCACAATCAAAGCTGATTTAAAAGGCGATGACCTTCTAATTTATCATAAATTTCACGTCGTAGAAGACGGCTTTCCAATACCGTGCGATGGAATAATAGGTTTGGATTTTATAAAGAAATATGATTGTATTCTTGATTATGGCGAAACGAGGATAAACTAATCCCAAGGCCATATGATTTGCCCCAAACCATCACAATGTATCTAACAAATTACCTAACTTCTAACACAATTAAAATCCCTGCTAGAGCTGAAGTCATTAGACAGGTAACAGTAAACGCTGATAATAAATCCATCTTCATACCCCACCAACAACTGGCTGAAGGCATTTTTGTAGCAAACACAATCACAAATAAGGACCAACTTTCGTCAGAATTATTAACACCACACATAAAAATACAACTATTTAAAATTACAAAATACATACTGAAAACTTAGATGACTATAATTTAATCAAAACAAAAACACATAATAAACAGAGTAATGACACAGAAAAATTAAAAAGATTAACCAAAAATTTCCAAAAATTTGTCAGTTCACAATTAAATTCATTATGCACAGAATTCATAGATATATTTGCACTAGAAACAGAACCAATTTCCGCTAATAATTTTTATAAACAAAAACTACACGTGAAAGATGACACACCAGTCTACATAAGAAACTATAGGTTACCCGAGACACAAAAAGGAGAAATAAGTAAACAAATTAATAAATTGATAGAAGATGACATTATAGAACCTTCAATATCAGAGTACAATAGTCCAATTTTACTAGTACCTAAAAAATCACTACCAGGTAATACAGAAAAGAGATGGAGACTGGTAGTTGACAAACAAGTAAACAAAAACCTAGCAGCGGACAAATTCCCACTTCCAAGAATCGATGATATTTTAGACCAACTTGGAAGAGCAAAATATTTTTCATGCCTAGACCTTATGTCAGGTTTTCATCAAATAGAATTACACCCAGACTCTAGAGATATAACCTCATTCACAGCAGAAAATGGTACATATAGATTCAAAAGACTACCCTATGGATTAAAAGTAGCACCAAATTCATTCCAAAGAATGATGACACTAGCATTTGCGGGCTTCAAACCATCCCAAGCATTTCTCTATATTGATGATTTTGTTGTACTAGGGTGTTCAGAAAAACCCATGCTGAAAAATTAAAAGATGTTTTCTCGACTTGTAGGAAATACAATTTAAAATTACATCCAGATAAATGCCTATTTTTCAGTGAAGAAGTAACTTATTTAGGACATAAATGCACAAGCAAGGGAATACTACCTGACCCAAGCAAATTTGAAACAGTTCAAAACTACCCAACACCAAAAACAGCAGATGAAGTTAAAAGGTTCGTAGCGCAGAGTACTCAAGAAAATTAACTAGGCTTTGCAAAACGAATGTTTATTTCGACTGGACAGAATAATTTCAAAAAGCTTTTGTCTACTTAAAGGAAGCATTAATCCCACAACTTTTGCAATACCCCCACTTCAATAAAGAATTCTGCAAAACAACAGACGCTAGTGGGTATGCTTGCGGAGCAGTCCTCAGCCAAGAACACGATGCCAAACAGTTACCAATTGCTAACGCTTCTAGATCATTCACAAAAGGTGAAATAAACAAAGCTACAATAGAAAATGAATTAGCAGCAATCCATTGGGCCATAACCCTTTTCAGACCATATGTTTATGGCAGAAAATTCCTAGATAAAACCGACCATCGTCCTTTAACATACCTTTTTCTCGATGAAGAGTCCTTCATCTAAGTTAACAAGAGTAAGACTTGAGTTAGAAGAATACGATTTCGAAGTGACGTACATTGCAAGGTAAAGAAAATCATGTAGCGGACGTATTGTCTCGTATTAACATTACAAATTTAAAAGAAATGTCAGTGGAAGCATGCAATGTAATGAAAGTCACAACTAAATCAGCAGCTAAAGATATCAAAAATAATGTGAAAACTGAAGAAAGTCACACAGAGAAACCCAAAATATATGAAGCGCTAAATAAATTTGAAGTAATAAGACATGTCAGGCTCATTTTCAATCCTCCGAAATTATATTTCAAAAAGGGAAAGAAAATTTGTAGCACTATGAATACAAGCAACCTAATTGTAGATGATAAAATGACTTAGGACAATTCTTTATCAGGCTTGAAAAAGAAGCCGCCAATTTAGGACTTGAAAAGATACAGTTGTCCTTAGGGGACAAATTGGTTAAAAGTAATTATACTCGAGTAGGCAAATTTATTGAAGCAGGAAATAGGGTTCTCAAAAAACGCGTCGGTAAATCATTAAAAAGTTAAAGTCAACTGAAAATACTAAGAGTTTTATTTTAAACGGACTTAGTGAAATCGGTTGCTGGAAATTAGCACACGGGCTAATTAGTATTGTGTTTATCGTTCGTTACCATAAAAAATTTGGTCCTTACGAGCCGGATCAAGCGAGTTCCGGTTTCTAATATCGATATTTGAAAACTGATTCGCGTGGGAATCAGTCAAGTGCGAACGATAAAAATAACAAAAAATGTGTATTTGCAAAAAACTTTAATATTTCATTTGCAAATCGTTATTTAAAAGCTTGTGAAGCGAATCAAGACAAACTTAATCAGTTATGTCAAAAACTACAGATATAGTGTAGTTGAGAAAAAAAAATTAAACATTTCATTTTGGAACAAAATATCTAAAAACTAAATTGTGAAAGTGGCGATCAACTACAAAAGCTGTGTGTTTTATTTGAGAAAAAATTTTACATTTCATTAGTAAATACCTAGTTCATTTGCAAAAAAAAAAAACACAAAATCATTTGAAACCTTGTAAAATAAATACAAAAAAACTAACTGCTTTAAATTGTGAAAGTGGGGAAAAAGTCTTATCTATGGAGATAAAATAGTACAACAATAATTCAATAGCTCATTTTTATATCAAAACGAAAAAAGTTAAGGCGTTGCAACATAGAGTCGTTCATTCGAGAAAAAATAACTAACTGCAAATAGTGAAATACCTACTTGAAATTTTTATAAAATATTTAAATTTAAATTAACAAAATGAATGTTTTGACGAGAAGGCAACCATATCCCGTGCATATGATGCAGCTCAAAATATTGAGGAGACAGTCAACGCGTAGCTCTTGGCAAATCGCTTACAAAAGCTAGAGCTAAGTTTTAGTGAGTTGTATGAATTGAGCAAGCAGCTCTACGAGTACGAGAATCAAGAAGGGTTCGTAGATCCAGTAGACGACATACCGGACTACGAGGATAAGTATTTTACGGCTCATGCATTGCTGTCCACCGCACTGAAAGGCAAGACTCGAGACCTGCCAGGTGCGTCGAATGAAGATTCGATCAACAAGTTGGCTGGTCAACAAGCTGCTTTCCTCGAACGCCTAAATAAAACACAAAATATTTCGAATATCCACTTACCAAAAATCCAAGTACCAACATTCTCCAGTAGTTATCAAGATTGGCCCTCGTTCAGGAGTTTATTTACGGGTGCCATCGATCAAAAGAATAATCTAACACCGACACAAAAATTTCATTATATGAAGTCCTACCTAGCGGGAGATGCCTTGCAGCTGGTGAAGCATTTGGCGCTGACAGATGCAAATTATTTGGAGGCATGGGATCGTCTGACACAGCGGTATGATCGTAAACCGCTTATCGTACGATCGTTTATTCAATCCTTTTTATATCTTCCTACTTACCACACGGCAAATGCCAATTCTTTGCGGAAAATAACTGACGGAGCAGATGAAGTCATTCGAGGACTTAATGCTCTCAACTCCAACCAACGTGATCCATGGCTTATCAACATACTTTTGGGCAAGGTGGATGACGAAACAAAGAAGGATGGGGCAGAATCCAGCGACGCTATAACGGAACGGACAATTGAAGAGTTGCTGTAATTTTAGTTCGCCGATGTGATTCCCTGAAATCATGCCAACCTAGTACTCATCCAACAGGTCGGCGGGCTGCCGTAGCACATTTTGCAAATTCATCAAAAGTGAAGCACAATAATCAGTGTGTAATGCAATGCACAGATGTACACACCCTAACTCATTGCCCTAAGTTTAAAGCACTTGATGTTAATGCCAGACGAGTGACTGTGAAAAATAAGAAATTGTGCTTTAATTGCCTAGGTAGCTCCCACCAGTTTAACAAGTGTTTGAGCTCTGTGAAATGCCGTGTTTGTTCTTCCGCCCATCATACTTTATTACATTTTGAAAATAATGCCAAGTCCAAAGATTTAGAAAGACAAAGTGTATCCAATGTTGAAAATGCAACAAGTAGCAAAATTAGTGCAGTTCAACCTATTGTGAGTAATCATACTATTCAAAAGGTCAAAATCTCGTCGCAAACAATTTTACCTACCGTTCTTGCTAGGGCGAGTGATAAATGGGGCACTGTGGTAAATTTTCGAATGCTGATTGACACTAGGTCAACAGCTTAATTCGTTACAGAAGCATTTGTTCAGTTGGTAGGCGTAGAGCGCAAACATGCCCGTGTTCCAATTGTAGGGCTATCGTCGAAAAGCGTCGGCAATACTCGAGGTCGTGTAGTTCTTACACTACTCTCTGCAAATAACGAAAATAATGTTGAGGTTGAAGCGCTTATTCTTCAGAAGCTGAATTCAATACTACCACCTCAATCAATTAATTTATGCGAGCAAACCCGTAAGCAAATAAATCAATTATCATTAGCAGATACGACTTTCGGAATTCCTGGTCCAATCGACATGATTCTTGGTTCTGATCAACTTTGGAAGATTTTAACGGGTGAAAAGATACAATTAAACAATCAAACTTTGACTGCTTTAAATAGTTCATTCGGTTGGGTAATCACTGGGTCATGTTTATCTGAGGCGGTGTGTCCAAGTCAGGTGTCAGTAAATCACGCGTTGGAAGATGTAGATTACCTGGTTCGATCACTTTTAGAAATGGATAGTTTACAATCATCGAAGAGTAAAATCACCGATCACGATCCGGTAGAAAAGTATTTTTCTTCAACAGTGCAACGAGCTGACAATGGGACATATGTGGTCAAATATCCATTTAAAGCCGATATCAAACCCATCGATGACACTTTGCCGGAAGCTATTTCATGCCTTAATAGTATGGATGCCAAACTGCAACGTCAACCTGCGCTAAAACAACAATACACAGAATTTTTAATGAATATCTTGAGTTGAGACACATAGAATTGATTCCAGAGCAGCAGATTAATGTGAGTACTTCAAAACGTTTTTATTTAGCACATCATCCCGTAATTAAGGCTGACAGTTCAACAACCAAATGCCGGGTAGTTTTTGATGGTTCGCTTAAAGATTCCTCTGGGTATTCATTGAATGATCGGTTACATATTGGTCCACCGATTCAACGCGATTTGTTTGGTGTCTTTTTACGTTTCCACCAGCGTCGGTATGTGTTCGCAACCGATATTGAGAAAATGTTCCGCGGCATAAGGGTGCATCCAGAGCAAACTGATTATCAACGCATTGTACTGAGGCATGAACAAACAGCTAAACTTCCACATTACCGATTGCTAACTGTTACTTATGGGCTTGCGCCATCTTCTTTTCTGGCTGTGAGAATTTTAAAACAAATTGCGGAAGACTACAAAGCAGAATATCCCAATGCTTCACGCGTTCTTGAGTACGACACATACGTAGATAACATAACCACTGGATGCGACACCGTCGAAGATCTAATAGCTCTGAAGAACGAACTTATAGAACTCTTATCAACAGCTAATTTCAACTTGAGAAAGTGGAGCTCAAATTGTTGGCATCTGCTTGAAACGTTACCAAAAGCAATCTGCGAATTTAATCCAATTGCCATACACTCTCAAACATCTGAAACATCTGTAAAAATTCTGGGGCTACATTGGAATCCGTCTAGCGATCAACTACTTTTAAATATTGGTGATCCTGTAATTGAGCCGAAACCTACGAAGCGAATGGTGTTGTCAGAAACTTCGAAGATTTATGATCCATTAGCACGCCGTCGTCGAGAGGGTTACAGTGACTCGTTTTCATCTACATATGAGCTCCAACAAGCTAGAATCCAATTACTAAAAGGCGCGCAAGCTCATGCATTCTTTAAAGACATTGATCAATTACAAAATTTACAAACAACTACACTGCAAATCTACGCTGATCCGGTATTCACCATTCATAGACGAATCAGGTGTACTTCAGGTTGGTGGTCGCATAAAACATGCAGATATAAATTACAATATAAAGTTTCCGATTATACTACCTAAAGACGCCAAAATTTCGCTACTCATCGTAAAACATAGGCACGAAATCAATATGCACGCAGGTGTCGAAGCGACGCTCTTGTTTGTCAACAGTTTTGGATTTTGGGCTGCAGAAACTTAGTAAGGAAGGTCATATTTGGTTGCAAAACATGTTTCTTGCAAAGAAGAACAACCAGCACTCAACTTATGGGTAATTTGCCATCAGCAAGAGTTCAGCCCAGTCGGTGTTTTCTACATTGCGGACTTGACTACGCTGGCCCTGTACGCATAAAGTATTCAAAAACGCGAAATCCAAAAATTGGTAAAGCTTGGTTTCCCATATTCGTCTGTCTGTCTACTAAAGCCCTACACATCGAATTGGTGAGTGATTTAACAACCGATTCCTTTTTAGCTTCTTTTCGCAGATTTATTGCACGCCGAGGAAAGCCCAGAGACCTTTAGTCCGATAATGGTACCACCTTCCACGGTGCAAAACGAGCTCTAAACGAACTTCAACGGCTCTCAATATTTCATGAAGATCGGGCAGAGGTGGCTCAATCCTTAGCAAACGAAGGCGTTAATTGGCATTTCATCCCACCCTCAGCACCACATTTTGGAGGATTGTGGGAAACTGGAGTACGATCTATAAAATTACCTTTGGAGAAGAGTGATTGGAGACAGCCTACTTACGTTCGAAGAATACAGCACGGTACTATGTCAAATCGAAGCTATTTTAAATTCACGACTTCTGTGCAGCATTTCTGATACAGATCTCGATCCTCTTACTCCTGCACATTTTTTAATTGGCGAACCGTATACATGTACGCCTGAGCCATCTGCTTTAACTACAAATTTTAACTTAAAACAACATTGGCGCCATCTGCAGGCTATGGTTCAAGGCTTTTGGCAACGCTGGCAACAGAGTAATAAATGGCAACAGTCCACTACTAATCTTGAAATCGGCAAACTGGTCGTATTGAAAGAACCTAATCTCCCACCATCAAAGTGGATTTTAGGACGTATCGTCGAAGTGCACAAAGGAGATGATGATCTAGTACGTGTGGTTACCATAAAAACGAGCAAAGGAGAATACAAGAGTCCCATTTCAAAGTAGCGACATTGCCTTTCTGAACGCGTCGTTCAGGGATGGCGGTATGTTTGGGAACCGCAGACTACTTTGTTCCATCGTAATAACTACTTGGGAATCTCTGCGATATCGTCATACGCCGGAAGTCATTCAACTCCTTCAACATAATATCATATTTAATACATAATAACTGCATAACCTACTAAAGCTGTTGGCGCTCACTAGCATGCATTTGCCTAATAACAAGCGTACATACATATTTACATATTATGCCTATCCCTATTTACATACAAAGCGAATGCAAGTTCAAGGCCAGCAGCATCATACGATTCTACCGCTACGCAGTCAATTGTTACAGCCCACTTGTTGGTTCCAATATTTTCTATTATTTTATTTTTTTCTTGATTTCATTGTTCTCTAATTTCCTTTGTTAAACTCTTTACCTATGTAATTTATTTAATAAGTAAATAGACACCTTTTTGGCAATTGAAATATTAAAGTAAAGGCAGTCAATTTTTGTGCTCATATGCATACCGACGCGATATTACCGTCGGTAAATCAATAAAAAGTTAAAGTCAACTGAAAATACTAAGAGTTTTATTTTAAACGGACTTAGTGAAATCGGTTGCTGGAAATTAGCACCCGGGCTAATTAGTATTGTGTTTATCGTTCGTTACCAATTCTAAATATACGTATTTTAATGTTAAAGCTAAAGACAACATTCTTTTTAAATTTATTTAACTAAAAAAAAAATTATATAGTATATATATTTATTTATTTATTTATCAAATCAACATTGTAGTTGGCATACGATTGAGTGAAGTCGCTTTTCTCGCAGCTGATAATTAAAAATAATAAAATAAAAAGATATTGCACATTAACAAGACGAAACCAGTGAAGTTTTCGTACTGATAATACGTATAAATAAAGTGAAATTGAAAGTTTCGGTGTTAGCCCCGTATTTGGCAAGAAATTTGATAAGAATATAATATTTTGACTTTGAAACGAAATTGAAACATGGCGCCAAACACAAGAAAAAAACAGGCAGCACAAAGAAAAGGATAAAATTTCGAGTGAAACGAGTGACAACGAAATGGACAATGTTAGTCTTACAACAATAATATAGAGCATGCAGACACAATTCAAAGTGCAAGAGAGAGCAATCAGCAAAATAAAAAGCTCTTAACAGCATATGAGTGATAATTTTGACTCACTCAAAGCTGAAATAACTAGGCTTGCTTAAGAAAATAAGCAAATAAAGAAAGAATTAAGTGAGATGTAAGTAAAAAATGCAAATATAAAAACAAGTGTGAAGAAAATAGAAAAAGATTTACTAACAATGATAACAATAACGAATTTGCCCAAAATTGAAAAGCAAAAACTAAAAGATGTTATAGTTGATATTGGCGAGCAATTAAATGTGAATGTTCATAAAGATCACATAGGTGACATTTATCAAAATGAAAACAAAAAATTCAAGACTTTTCCGCTTCTTGTTAAATTAGCAACTCGTGAACTTAAGAAGAAGTGTGTGGAGTTTAGAAAAACGGGAAACAGCATAGACATGAATAAAAGAATACCCAACACTTACATGAAAGGTAAAAACATCAACTTCTTTCAAATATTTAAGAATAAAAGTAAGAAACTTAAAACATTATCAGAAAAAACAATATTATGGGGAGAAAATTCAACAAAGTTTTTCCTGTGCAAACAGGATGTGGTCTGTTTTAAAGGAACTAATTTACGGTAGATCTACTGATAGCAATAATGAAATTCGTCAAGTAGTATACCAAGGTATTGCTGTAACAAATCCGATTGAAATTGCCAATTGCTTCAATGAGTTCTTTACAGCTGTCATTGGAACTCTCACGAATGTACAATATACTGATGAAGCACACTTGAGCATTTCTACGCCTTTTACCTTAGAAGAATGTGATGCACTAGAAGTTTAATTAGCTATTATGAACCTGAATTTGAAATCCGATAATGGACCAGGGCTCGAATTACACATTCCGTGATCGAAACGGCAATCGTACGAATAAGGTTACGTGACTGATCGTACGTATGGCAATATTGGTACTATGAGGTACGTTCAGTAACGTATCGTAATTTATGACAGACAGTAATATATTGAAGGGTGATTTGTAATACATATTTTGACAATTAAATGTCATCATCTATTTGTAAATAAGAAAAATTATTTATTTACATGTGGAGTAAATTCCTAAGCAATCTTTAAAAGGAAGAAAAAGGGAAAAAGAAGTGATTCCAAAGAAATTAACGCAGGTAATTCTAGTGATGAGTACACAATCAATAATAAACATAAAAAAGAGGTGGCAGAGAGATCCTCCTAGTAGCCAAAACTAAATGTTTAATTTTATTATTATTTTAGGACGTGTAAGAGAGTGTCATGCTGTCGTATATAATTGCCGGAACGAAAAGTAGTTTGCCCATACAATTGTACCTGCGGGAAGATTCCATTCTGTGCCGCTTACGCTAGAATACATTCCCCTCTTGCATATAAAAAGATTTATGTACTCCTTGCTATATGTAAATATTACATGTAACAATTTGCAACAATTTGTATATAAAGGAGATTTGCACGGCTTTAATATTGACACCAAACAGGTGTAACACCAGCCGGGGTAGTATTTTATAAGCGCGGCCGAAGCCCGCCCATGCATATAGGTGCGCTGCGCAAAAATACTATGGGTAATTTTTCGGTTTTTCGTGAATATCCTTTGATAGGCTCAAAATATGTTTTTCATCCTTCGGATCAATGATAGAGGGGCCAATTAGCAGTTATCCCTCTTGTAAATTATTCCTTATTGTAATAAAGATGACAACAATTTTTATAAGGTGTTCGAATAACCGGTACCCTAGGCTTCCGTTACGTGGTTGTTGTTGTTGTTGTAGCAGTGCTTCGCCGCATCCAATAGGTGTGACCGCTCACAAAGTGTCAAAAGTTGAGCCAGGGAGTGTGCTTTCTCTTCTTTGAGTTCTGGGTATTTTTCCTTAAGAACTGGATTCGCCGGACAATTCCTGGTATAGAGGTCCGACGCCTGTTTGTGGAAACTACTGAGGACCTGCTTGTGCCTTTTTGTTTCATAGGGCTGTGTTCTCAGGTGCCGTATTTCCTCATAATGCTTGCGGAAATGGCTTCTTATGCCCCTGGCGGTGTGGCCTCTTTAATCAGATGTCTGTTCAGATTGATATTCAACAGAAACAGTTTGTTCAGCATTTCATTTCTGTGCCTAATGGGGGAGTACTCTCGCCTCATTGTTTAGGTGGTGTTCTGGGTACATAAGAAGACAGCCCGTAGCGGTTCTGAGGGCAGTGATTTGGCAGGCCTGTATTTTCTTCCAGTGAGTAACCTTTGGGCTTGGCGACCATATCGGGGACGCGTAGCATGCAAGCGGCCGGCCAATTGTTTTGTAAGTGGTAATAAGAGTTTTTGTCTTTACCCCTAGTGATGTCGGCAAGAGATTTTAAGATTTTATTATGGCGCTATATATGTTAGGAACAATTGCAGTTGCATTCTCCCCAAAGTTTTTGGTGTAAGTCGGTAGCGTAATGCTATCACCGTGGATGTTGAATGTGGTCGACATTTGGCGCGTCCATGTTGTAAATAAGGTCGCCGATGATTTGGTCGGTGGCAATGTCAGGTTTCGCGAGGTGAAATAACTGGAGAGGTTAGCTGTTTATTTTATTACAAAGCTTATCGATGTGTGGGCCTGGGCCTGTGGAAGTGGGGAATAGGACACCACCCTGTGGTACCCCTTGTTTAATTATTCTGGGTTTAAATGTTATGTTCCTGACTTTCACCGATGCTTGCTGACCAGACATAACTTGCGGTCGACCTTTTGAGACTTGGAAGAAGGGGGACCCTCCCACGTCTTGCAGTAACGTGCCGTAGTTGACCGTATCAAAAGCTTTTGACAGGTCTAGCGCAACAAGTACTGTCCTATGGTGGGGTATTTGATTTAATCAGCAGATTATTTGCGTGTTAGTAAAGTTTAGCGCGATGGTGGTGCTATGTAGCTTTCGAAATCTATGCTGATAATTGGAGAGATAGGGAATTTCGGTAGATCAGAGCTTACCTACGCGGGCAGAGAGGTTACAATTCTTTAAGTGCTCCTCCCATTTCGACCGCTTGTGTTCATCCACTAGCAATCTGATGCATTTGTTTATATCCATTATTTGGGGGTCGCCGTGGTCGTGTTGTTTTATAAGGTCACGTTCTCTCGCTAAAATGCGGCCTCCGCTGGAAAATGTGGCAGGATTTCCGATATTCTTCCAGCGGAAATAAAACGACCCGAAGCGGTTTCAATGAACTTGCTGAAAGCACGCTCCCCTTGACGGGCATCATTCGGGAGAGGGAGGGCAGCAAAGCGATTATCAGTGTATTTTTTATAGTCTTTCCATTTTCCTTTTTTTAAATTTATGAAAGTGCGTTTTTCTGGGATAATGAATTCGGCTGATCGCGAGAGCGGGCGGAGTATGGGTATGTGGTCGGATGCCAATGTTACCATCGGTTGCCAGTTGACGCAGTTAGCGAGTCCTGCAGCACGATGGAGATTTCTGCCGAGCAATGACAGCTTCCTACCATACGCACGGGATGCCCCCTTTATCGAGTAGAACGCTATTTCGCCTTTCTGTCCGCCTGTAGATCAGAATGTCATAGATCGTGGTGGGCATTGCCTAGAATTATTCAATTTTCTCCGATGAGTAGTGCGCTGATTTCAGGGCGGTGTACCCTGGGACAGCAGGTGACAGGAGGGATGCAGATGTTGATAATTTCTAGTTTTTGTTACAAACCTACTTCGCCCTAACCAATAAGCCCGATCACTCGAAGAAATATCTAGGAAACTAACAGTTGTAGTTTTTTAGAGTTGAAAACATGGAGCCGGAACTACTTAACTTTTTAGAAAGTTCCGACGAAGACGTGGATGGGCATGACCAGATTACAACTTTCTCCACGGCAGCTAAGAGACAGAAGCAATCCTCTTTCTTTAGCTGAAAATTCGTAAGTTCGTTTATTCTGCAATCTTTTGCTATAATTTCACGGTAACAATTGTTTTTGTTTTATCGGCCTATTGATAAAGGATTCAAGGTTCGAAACGAGCTGAAGACCAGAACAATAATTTTTTGTAATGATTATTGTTTTTTTTTTAATTTTTCTATAATTGAAAAGTTGTATTTTGTTTTTGGAATAGTAAATAGACAATTTTTCAGACAACCTGCCATAGCTGCGCAGATAGATCCATTTCGAAGGATGCTAAGCCTTCATCATCAGTACGCTTTAGGCACGCTGCGCTAACGATTTAGCTATACAGCGGTGTTTGGTTTGACTGATAAATTGCTTCTACTTACTATTCCAAAAACAAAATACAATTTTTCAATTATAGAAAACTTAAAAAAGACAATAATCATTACAAAAAATTATTGTTCTGGCCTTGAGCTCGTTTCAAACCTTTCACGGTAACTTCAACATTTGGGGACTGTTACCGGATCGTTTATATAACTGGCTAATTTTAGGTTCATTAAAAGGTTTCGTCTTAATAAAGCAGCATTTAATTATGTCCTGAGAAATACAAATTTCAATTGCCATTTCTCAGCAGCTGCACCGCTCATCCTCCAGTTAGCAGTAACGCTTTCATTTCTTGGAAGTTGCAGTTACCAGCGGGCGGTAGGGGACGATTACCTTATGGGAATGAGTCAAAGCTGGGTTTCAAAATTGAGCATAAGAGTAGCGACTGAAATAGAAGGAAAACTATGTCCAGAACATATCCGTTTTACACCGAAGAGTCTGACTGGCTGTATGGAATGGTTCTACGAGAAGTATAAGATACCACGAGGTGAGAGAATGAAATAAATTTTTTTGGATGCACCTACACTGTTCCCTCCTACAGTAATTGGATATATTGACGGTACCCATATTGGCCTGCAGAAACCCAGCGAAAACGAACACATGTTTTTTAATCGTAATGGATTTCATAGTTTAAATGTAATGATTGTAAGTAGAATATAAACTTCGAAGAAGAATATAACGACCGAAGGATTTATTTTATACGTATAAACATGTATCTTGCTGCAGATATGCGATCACCAATACAAAATTAATGCAATAAATGCTAGATATGGAGGGGCTCCACATGATTAATTTTTATGGAAGCAATCAGAACAAAGAATAATGCTAGAAGAGAATTTTGAAATAAATTCTAACAATAATTCGTGCTTACTTGGTATGTACTTTTTAGTCAACTAGTATGAACTATGGACATTTATCCTCTACTTTCATTTAATTAGGTGATTCCGGCTAGCCACTTGATTGCGGCAGTCACTTGTATCTACATAAACAAATCAATCATTATGTCTACATATATTGCATACAGCAGCGGAGAGATACTCACAAAATTATGCAATCATCAGCAAAGTAGTTCTCACACATACACATGCATATTTCTGAGATACTCACAAAAGTATGCAATCTTCAGCGAACTAGTAAATTCTAGAAGGAGAAACGCCTAGAAATATGCTAACGAGGAAAGCGAAGAGTATAAAAGCAGCACCAGCTGGGGCATGAGCAATCAGTTTGATTTAAGTACGCTATAAGTTGCGAAGTATAAGTGTTATTTTGAAGAATTTTTAAAGCAGTCTAAGAAAGACCATTTTGCATTTTTGAATAGTGGAGTTATTTTATTCAACAGTTTGGCGATACGAACGTTAGCCAAAGGTTGCAAATAAGAGGAATTTCCGTAAATTCGTTACAGTATGTATATATGTTTGTTTGTGCGAACGTATGCACGTGAATCAAAGAAGCTGCTCCATATTTGCTTACAAACAGAGTTTGTTTTGATTTGCTTCTTCATAGCTTTAATGTCGCGTTTCTTTTGTGAACTGAGTGCGCTTGATTGTAGTGTTGGGAGAGTGCAGCAAAGAAAGGTGAGAAATTTGCAAATGTGAGAGAGGTTGAGAAATTTGATCAGCAATACCAACTCACTTTGCTGATGTAGCTATATGTGCTCGGAGAATGTCGCTGGAAGAGCGACTTGAACGTTTGAGTAAGCACGTATGATGTTCCCAGAGGGAGAAATAAGAATGCTGGAAAAGCAACTTGAAATTATTTGTGCATGTATGTAAGTATGTATATAAAAAATAAAAAAAAATAAATGTAAGGCGCGATAACCTCCGAAGAGATCTAAGGCCGAGCTTCTCTTCCAATTTGCGTCGTGCTCCTCTTGATTTTTCCCTACAAATTGGCCGGACGGGACCTACATGATTTATGCCGACTCCGAACGGCATCTGCAAGGCAGATGAGTTTTCACTGAGAGCTTTTCATGGCAGAAATACAATCGGAGCGCTTGCCAGACACTGCCGAGGGGCGACCCCGCTTAGAAAAATTTTCTTCTAATTGAAAAATTTTATTTCTAAAATTTTGATGTTGCTTTGCCCGGGAGTTGAACCCAGGGCATACGGTGTGATAGGCGGAGCACGCCACCATCACACCACGGTGGCCGCCAAGTGTGTATATAGGTATGAATATTATAATTTTTAATATGCTGCCTAGCAAGAAAAAAGGAATTGGAAGTAAAGTTGAACTGTATCGCCAAGTTCAAAGATCTGTGCGAACAGCGGGGTAAATTCGAAAGAACATTAAAAGTAAAGTAAAATAAAAATAATTTACAAAAATAAAGTATATTTAATTTAAGTAGATAACCCTACATTTATGCCTATTTGTGTAGCGGAATGTTTTCTACCAATTTTTGGTTGCAAAGTTTGCAGGAAAACGAACGGTAAGAAAATTTCCGCAATATTCATAGATATATATATATATATATCTTGTAATTTATGCTTATATCTCTTGATATATCTTTGGATTTACAAGAACACTTTCTACACCACACTTTCTTCTGGTAGCCAATGGAGAAAACAAGTTACTTTAGTTATAATATATTTATTTAGATGTTCACTCGAACGCAGTTAAAAAGCAAGTCCCTTCGATTTCATTTGACAAGTTGAATTATGTACAAAGAACATAGAATAACGAAAAACAGTGTTGCATGAATATGGACTTTATATAAAAGTGTGCCGTGCAATATACTGCAACACGCCTCCTCAACGGTCATATTCGTGCATTAAAATTCAATTTAAATCAATACACAAATAATTTAGCTTAAACCTAACAATTCAGTAAATTGTCGTGATTAGGTCTAGCCAAATTCTTAGTTAATATATCTGCTACCATGTTACTACTGCAACAATATTTTAATTCAATTTCGCCTCCTCAATAGGCATTTCTAACATAATAATATTTGATGTCAATATGTTTGCTCCTTGAGTGATATACCGAGTTCTTAACAAAATTCATGGCGCTTAAGTTATCACCATGTACTAGTATCGCTTTCGGACATTGAAGGTTCATTTCATTCAATAGCCGCTTTAAATAAACTGCCTCCTTAGCCGCAGATGTTAAAGCATTATACACCGCTTCGATACTACTCAATGCTACCGTTGCTTGTTTTTTCGATTCATACGAAAATACGCAACCAGCGAAGAAAAATGCTTAACCAGTATAAGATTTTCGGTCGCTGCCATCGCCGCCCCAATCTGCATCAACAAAACCTTCTATGTCTTTGCCGTTGCTATAGTATCTTAGCTGTTTATCTTGCGTAGTGTTTAGATAACGCAAGATTCGTTTCGCTGCTGCCATATGCCCTGAATGTGGATCGTTGTTACGTTGAGAAAGTTTACATACTGAGTGTAAAATATCCGGTCGTGTACATTTGGCTAAGTACACCAACGACTGATATTTTCTTTGATCAGCCTTCTGACACTCACTTTTGTCACAATTAACTTGATGCCCTGCATCTAAAGGAACTGCAATTGGCCTGCAATCATTCATTCCATATTCGCTCAATAATCTACGTATATGTGATTTTTGTCCAATACATATAGGCCCTGTTTCCCCATCACGATCTATTTCCATACTAAAAAAATTTTTTACAGGTCGTTTGTCGACTACCTCAACTGCAACTGTTTATATTTAGAGCACGATGTCAACAAATCACCTACATAGATCACTATTATGCTGATATGACCACCACTGTGTTTTACATACACACACGGTTCACTCCCACATGCTTTGAAACCTACTTTCTTTAAAATACCCCCAAGCTTGATATTTCATTGTCGCCCTGACTGTTTAAGTCCATACAATGCTTTCTTTAACTTTAAATAATGGTTTGGGAAACGTTTATCTACGCACATCTCTGTCTGGTACATATATATTTCGTCACACAACTCACTGTTCAAGTACGCGGTTGATACATCCATTTGGTGTAGATGTAAACCAAATTCAGCCGCTATCGCAAAAATCATTCTTATTGTGCTATTTCGTACCACCGGAGAAAATGTCTCATTAGAATTTACGCAATAAGTTTGTGAACAACCTTTCGCAACTAATCTTGCTTTGGAACGCTGTACATGGTCGTTTTTATCTTTCTTTAAAGCAAATACCCATTTGCTACGTACCGCCTTTTGGCCTTTAGGTAATTCTGAAATTTGCCACGTATAATTTTTCAACAATGATTCATAAAAAAACAAAAAAAAAAAAACGATTCATATTCATTTTGCATAGCTCTATACCATTCATTACTGTATTTACTTTCCATAGCTTCTTGCATTGTATCAGGTATCTGAAGGCCTTCACACTTCATTATGTTCAAATAATTGTATACTTTTTTTGGTCTACCTCTTGATCCGCTACGATAAAGACTTGGTCTACCACGGCCTCTCTTTACATTTTCCACAGTAGGTGCTTCTTCTTCTTCAGCTAACTCGGCTGATTCAAATTCATTTTCGCTGTTTACTGTCGATGTTGCTTGTTGCATTTCATCTTCGTCTGTATTTACATTCGTATTTACATATTTATCGCCACCGTTGTGCTGTATGACCACTTGAAGTACCTGTGCACCTGTACACCATCTGCTGCATTTTTATCTGAACAATAATCATTACTTGGTATTGACGTCATACTTTCAACAAAGAACACATCTCTGATGACAATCAATCGCCTAGCTTCACTATCATACAAACGATTTGCTTTCGATGTATCAGAGTAACCCACAAATATGTACTCTTTCCCCTTTGCTTTGAACTTATTATTTTGTCGCCTATCTAATGCAATTCCAACTGAACCAAAAATACGTAAATGAGATACCGTCGGCTTATAATTATGCCATACTTCAAATGGGGTTTGCGCATATAACGCCCTTGTTGGTGACCGGTTTCGTAAATAAGCTGCAGTATTCACAGCCTCTGCCCATAACGATTCACTTACACCTGAACTCAGCAACATACATCTTGCCATCTCGATAAGAGTTCGGTTAAAGCGCTCTGCACGGTAGGCTCTCTCACTATACCATTATCTTTTAAATATTTGTCAAAAGCATTATTAATAAATTTTGTACCATTATCGCTACGCAGACTTTTAAGTTTTTTACCAGTCTGGCACTCAGCCATAAGCTTAAATTCTTTAAACTTTTCAAAGACTTCCTCTTTTATTCGTAGAAAATATACAAATACATAGCGCGACTTATCATCAATGAAAGTCAAAACATATTTTGAGCCACCAATTGATTCATTTCTCAGAGGGCCACATACATCTCTATGTACTAAACCCAAAACATCTACTGCTCCGTTTTCAGCATTGCTATATGGTTTCTGTGTACACTTGCTTTGCATACATACCGTACAAATCATATCTTTTGGTATGCTCACATTCAATCCTCGCACTCTTTGTTTGTCGTTCAAATCTTTTATGCTTGCAAAATTGAGATGGCCGTAACGAGAATTCCATTTATTTGCCTCTTCAACTGATTTCCTTGCAAAAAACAATGTGTTTTTATTTGCTTCAAATATAAACAAATCACTGACCTTATTTGCAAGTAAAATTGTACCTCCGTGCTTGTTCTTGACTGTGGCCGCGTTTTTATAAAATTCCACGCTGTAACCACTGTTGACTGCCCTTGAAACTGATACAAAGTTGCATTGCAACTAGTGTTACGTCAACATTGTTGGATTTCAATCGCACAACTCCTCTGCCTGTAGCCAATATCTTGTTGTCGCCAGCTAGCATGATTTCTTCTTCATGTTTTTCAAACTCAACGAACATATTTCGATTACAACATAAATGTGATGAGGCGCCACTGTCATCGCACCAAACATCTGCGTTTAATATGTTCTCATTTACTGTTGCAAATTATCCGTTCTTGTTGTTGTAGTTGTCGCCTTTCTGATGATGTTGTTGTTGTTTCTCTCTGCACTCAACTGCAAAGTGGCGTTTCTTGCCGCAACTGAAACATTTTAAATTATGACGCTCGTTTCTTTGATGTTTTTTGTTGTTGTTGTTGTTTGATGTACCCGACCGTGTGTTTGCCTGTTAATTTTTTGCTGTATATTTTGCGCATGTATTTTCGCGCACCATAAATGCTTGTACGTTACCTTCTGCATTTTCAGACTTCGACCACTTGCGTCGCTTGCCTTCTTCAATTAGCTTAATCTTTACAGCACTTAGCTTTGAAAGATCATCTCTTGACTACAATGCCACCACCAAACTTTCGAAAGATTTTGGCAAATTTGCGATTAGCATTATCACTAAGAACTCAGAAATCATCTTGAAGCGATACGCCAATTTCTCCAAGCTTCACTGCCACTGACACAAAGTTACACACATATTGTTTCACGCACTCACCATCGGTCATACGCATTCCAAGTAAGCGTTTGAATAGCGGTACTTTTCGTATTGGCCCTTTTGGTCTGTACGCATCGCGTAGGGTATTCCATGATTCATTTGCCGTCATACAATTTTTTATAATGCTTAAAATAATTGTAGCAGATGCTTTTTCATCTTTAGCTTTCCATGCTAAAACTTTTTTATTGTCGCCATTTTCCGCAGGCTCTGAACAAGCTTCACTACGAGAAGTTACCGCCCACAATTCTTGATGTATTAGTACACTCTTGAGCTGGATGCTCCACGAGTCATAATTGTACTCATCCAATTTCGCAATATTGAACAGAGACAAACTCATCGTTGCTATACACACTTATTGTATACGTATATATTGCGTTTCACCAATTATTTCTTTTTGGTAACTATCTCGCACTTGTTAATTTCTAGGTACCAAGGAATTTGCACCTCGTCTCGTAACCTTTTGTAATTTATGCTTATATCTCTTGATATATATGGATTTATAAGAACACTTTCTATACCACAAAAATAGCGAAAATATTTCATCTTAAGCCAAACTTGCTAAGAAATTCAAAAAAGACGCCTGTATATTAACTTTTGTGATTGGCCATTTGTATTTTAATTAGCAAGGGATTGCTTTATTTGGTTTCGAATGTTTTGACCAATTCTTAAAATTTGTGTGTGCTCTCCTATATCAATATCATTCACAGCAACATCATTTGCAGTTACACTTGGTTGGTTTTGTAGGGCATATCTTCCGCGCTTATCATTGCTTAGTATTTTGCACAGCCTTTTGTAAATACCAATTGTTCTCTCCACCATACATCTGGCGTTTGAGTGAACCGCATTAAATACACTCTCACTTCAACCGTCCGCAGGATTTCTGTATGGGGTTATTCACCAAGGTTCAAGTGGATAGCCGGAATCACCTAATTAAATGAAAGTAGAGGATAAATGTCCATAGTTCATACTAGTTGACTAAAAAGTACATACCAAGTAACCACGAATTATTGTTAGAATTTATTTCAAATTTCTCTTCTAGCATTATTCTTTGTTCTGATTGCTTCCATAAAAATGAATCATGTGGAGCCCCTCCATATCTAGCATACGAATTTTTACTCCGATGTAAAGATTTCGGAATTATGCCTGCACACTTAAAGGGTAAGACAAACAAAATTTGTTAATGGGTTTAAATTGGACAAGACAAGGAAAGAAATGGAGAAAATACAAAAACAATTTATATGGAAAATTTTAAATCTAGAAATAAAGGAAGCAAACATCCAAATAAAAATTGTAAGTACAGACATTTGGCACATTATGGAGGACCTCAAAAAGAGATTAGAAAAAGAAGATTTTAGTTCGGTATTGGCGAACCAAAAACAGCTCACAGAAAAAATAGCCATCAGCACAGAGGAACAGCTCAGTTCAAAATTACAAAATCATGTTAAGAAAAATTTTGAAATGTTCGGCTTACGAACCAATGAGGACTGGCTGGTAAACAAAACCAACATAATAGTACCCCCAGAGAGCCGTTGGTTATTGTCAATATTGTCAATGGGGAAAAAATTCGCACTGCCAGTTTCTAGGAAAACGTTTTCACCAATACACCTGATCGCTGATATTGAACAAGGCATTAAAAGGATTGAAGATGAGAGACAAAAAGATGCACTGAGATGCACTGTGGCTACAAAAATAAATACCTACAAGAACAAACTCCATAACACTCCGAAAGATAAGCTTATATTGAAGGTTTTTGAGGACACTAAGAACTTCGTGAAACAACATAAAGACAATATAATAATTACAACCGCAGACAAAGAACACAAAACAGTACTAATGTACAAGGTAGACTATAAACAAAAAATGGAACAACTACTAAGCGACAAAAACACATACAAAATAATAAGAACTGATCCTACACAACAACTAGTACGGAAAAACAACAACATCATAAATGACATTTACAAGCAGAGAAACATATCTTTAAAATTTAAGAAGCAACTTACTTGCACTGCTGCTACAGCGCCAAGATTGTATGGACTACCCAAGATCCATAAAGAACAAACTCCACTTAGACCGATTTCATCTTCTGTAGGTGTACCATGCTACAAACTTTCAAAACACATTGGACAGACCTTAAAAAACATAATATGTGGTACCCTCAATGTCAAAAATTCCCTCCAATTAAAACACCACCTCCAAGAAGTTAACATAGCGGAAGATGAAATTCTAATATCGTTTGATGTAGTTTCCCTCTTCACAAACATTTCCATACTATTAGCCATTCGAACAATAATGAGAAAATGGGAAAAACTAAAAGAAGACACTACTTTATCAAATAAATAGTTTCAAGATTGCCTCGAATTCTGCTTGAGGGACAACAATTTTTTTACATACGACGGCAAATTCTACCAACAAGTATGCCTATGGGAAACCCCCTATCACCTACAGTAGCAGATATAGTGCTAGACAAAATACTTGACGACAGCATCACCGAGCTCAAATCCAGGGATATATATATCAAATACATAAATAAGTATGCAGACGATATATTTGCAATAATTAAAACAAAGGACGTGGAAGAAATTTTAAAAACTTTTAACGCACAACACCCAAAAATCCAATTCACGGTAGAAAAAGAGAAAGAAAATAAATTGGCCTTCCTAGATATGGAAATAATAAAATCGGATAAAAAGTCGAAAACGAATTGGTATGCGAAAGCTGTAGCATCGTCGCGAATAATTAGCTACCATTCTAATCAACCATGGATACAAAAAAGAAACACAGCAATCAACTTTATAAAGAAAGTACGCGACTTAAGTGATCAGGAGTTCATAACTGAAAACAACCGAAAAATTAAAAATATTTTATACAAAAATGCGTACCCTAATAAATTAATAGACAATAAGAGACTATATACAGGTGTAACATACATACCAGGACTAACGGACAACAAATCAATGGACAATTTTATGCGAAACAACAACATAACATTAGCACATAAACCAAACCAAACACTAAATAAAATATTTACACAAACAAAAGACAAAATTAACAAGGAACAACAACACGATGTAGTCTATGAAATAAAATGCAACGGAAAGGAAGGAGAAGTGTGCGAAAAAGTGTATATTGGTACAACGAAGAGACCATTGGGCATCCGAATTAGTGAGCACAAATCAGATGCGAAAAATATGAAAACGACTACTGCTATTGCTGAGCACCTAACCAACAAATGCCATAAAGCGGACTTCGATAATGTTAAGATTTTAGATATAGAGAGGACGCGACTAACACTCGAAGGGTTACGCATACAACAAAAAATAGAGAAGACGGTAAACTTCAAAGAAGACGTAAATAATATAAACGGCGCATACACAACTGCCATCAAATGCAATGGACGAGGCAATGGACGCAGTCGAAAATTTTAATTGTGCTAGTTTGTATATATATGTATGTTGTTGAATGAACGTTTTTGTTAATAAATGTTACATGTAAAAAGGAAACATGTTATGTTAAAGGTAAACGTTTTATGTTAAATGTTACGTCTAAAGACTAAATTGCAGTTCAAATGTTATTGTATTATGTTAAATTTAAGTGAACTGTTGGAAAATAAGTTATTGCTTGATGTTAGTTATTAATTACTTTTTAATGTTTGTTTTTTCGTTTTATGTTTTATTAGAATAAACCAGACTCCCTGATGAAGATGTTATAAAAAACATCGAAACGCGTAGGAGAATAAGAAAAAACAAAAGTTTTTGTCTTTTTATTTATCGGCCGAAAAGCTCCTTTTGGAAAAATTAATTAAAGAATTTAAGCTTATGGCTGAGTGCCAGACTGGTAAAAAACTTAAAAGTCGGCGTAGCGATAATGGTACAAAATTTATTAATAATGCTTTTGACAAATATTTAAAAGATAATGGTATAGAGAGAGAGCTTACCGTGCAGAGCGCTTTAACCGAACTCTTATCGAGATGGCAAGATGTATGTTGCTGAGTTCAGGTGTAAGTGAATCGTTATGGGCAGAGGCTGTGAGTACTGCAGCTTATTTACGAAACCGGTCACCAACAAAGGCGTTATATGCGCAAACCCTTTGAAGTATGGCATAATTATTAGCCGACGGTATCTCATTTACGTATTTTTTGTTCAGTTGGAATTGCATTAGATAAGCGACAAAATAATAAGTTCAAAGCAGAGGGGAAAGAGTACATATTTGTGGGTTACTCTGATACATCGAAAGCAAATCGTTTGTATGATAGTGAAGCTAGGCGATTGATTGTCATCAGAGATGTGTTCTTTGTTGAAAGTATGACGTCAATACCAAGTAATGATTATTGTTCAGATAAAAATGCAGCTGATGGTGTACAGGTGCACATGTACTTCAAGTGGTCATACAGCACAACGGAGGCGATAAATATGTAAATACGAATGTAAATACAGACGAAGATGAAATGCAACAAGCAACATCGACAGTAAACAGCGAAAATGAATTTGAATCAGCCGAGTCAGCTGAAGAAGAAGAAGCACCTACTGTGGAAAATGTAAAGAGAGGCCGTGGTAGACCAAGTCTTTATCGTAGCGGATCAAGAGGTAGACCGAAAAAAGTATACAATTATTTGAACATAATGAAGTATGAAGGCCTTCAGATACCTGATACAGTGCAAGAAGCTATGGCAAGTAAATACAGTAATGAATGGTATAGCGCTATGCAAAATGAATATGAATCGTTTTTGTTTTTTTTTTTTTTTGTTTTTTTATGAACCATTGTTGAAAAATTATACGTGGCAAATTTCAGAATTACCTAAAGGCCAAAAGGCGGTACGTAGCAAATGGGCATTTGCTTTAAAGAAAGATAAAAACGGCCATGTACAGCGTTCCAAAGCAAGATTAGTTGAGAAAGGTTGTTCACAAACTTATTGCGTAAACTCTAATGAGACATTTTCTTCGGTGGTACGATATAGCACAATAAGAATGATTTTTGCGATAGCGGCTGAATTTGGTTTACATCTACACCAAATGGATGTATCAACCGCGTCCTTGAACAGTGAGTTGTGTGACGAAATATATATGTACCAGACAGAGATGTGCGTAGATAAACGTTTCCCAAACCATTATTTAAAGTTAAAGAAAGCATTGTATGGACTTAAACAGTCAGGGCGACAATGAAATATCAAGCTTGGGGGTATTTTAAAGAAAGTAGGTTTCAAAGCATGTGAGAGTGAACCTTGTGTATATGTAAAACACAGTGGTGGTCATATCAGCATAATAGCGATCTATGTATGTGATTTGTTGACATCGTACTCTGAATATAAACAGTTGCAGTTGAGGTAGTCGACAAAGGACCTGTACAAAATTTTTTTAGTATGGAAATAGATCGTGATGGGGAAACAGGGCCTATATGTATTGGACAAAAATCACATATACGTAGATTATTGAGCGAATATGGAATGAATGATTGCAGGCCAATTGCAGTTCCTGTAGATGCAGGGCATCAAGTTAATTGTGACAAAAGTGAGTGTCAGAAGGCTGATCAAACAAAATATCAGTCGTTGAAAGAGTCAATAGGCTTCAACCAAGCCAAGGTCAACAAGAACCAGCCGCTCATCAGAATTCTGCGCAAAACAGTCCTTCAACAGGACGCAAACCCTTGTGGGAGAATCTAAAAAGGAAACTTGCCAATGTTGCAAATCGCCGCACCTTATTAGATTCTGTCCGCATGTGCGAATGTCTGTGCAAAACCGGACACAATTCGTAAAACAAGCTAAGCTGTGTACAAACTCCCTTAGCAGCACTCATATCATCAATGAGTGCACGAGCAAGTGGTCATGTTCGATATGTCATCAATGGCATAACACGCTGTTGCATGCGAAACCACAAGCTCCACATTCCACCCCGTGAACGAATGCATCAAACGTGCAGCGCACAACTGCTGAGTCGACATCTCCCGTTCGACAAACGCAGAATAGCTCCGATTCCAGCGAGCTACCGTGTTGTTCAAAACACGCACCGGTTCAATCATTGCATGCAGTCAATGATATCGAAATTCTCCCTCCTACTGCTATGGTCGCAGTCGAACATGAAGGGGACTTTCAACTGAGGGCCCTTATCGATCAGGGCTCGGAAAGAACTTTCATTTCCTCGAAAGTTCAACAACGGTTGCAACTTATATTCGAACATTCAAAGTTCGAAATCTGTGGCATAGGTGGACAAGTCGTGCAAAAGTCCTCCAAGCTTTGTCCTTTGACACTGGTTGCATCCAAGGCCATGAAAAGGATAAAGGCTTATGTCATTGTGTTGCCGCAACTTACGAAGAATTTCCCAACATCCACCATCAGTCGCAAAATCTGGGAGCAATTCAAACTCCTTGAGCTCGTTGATCCCAGTTGCCATATACCAGGTCAGACTGACATGGTCATTGGCAGCGACATACTTCACACAAATACTGCTGGAAGGTATAAAAAAGGTGTGCGATAGCGTACTTGCGCAACAAACCATTTTTGGTTGGATTCTCAATGGTCCAATAACTGAAAATGTTGTGGCATTCTCGACACAAGTTCAAAAAGTGTCAAACGAGACACAGGCGTCAATTGTGCACCATATCTCGCAATTCGTACGTTGCATCAACTATCCGATGACACGAAAGCGACATTCCCCTTGGCTGCAACAATTCTCAAGACGCAAACGTATGTCGATGACATCTTATCAGGAAGTCATACCATTGATAATGCCACTGAATCACTCGTTAAAATGATAAAAGCCCTAAAATCAGCTGGCTTCATACTAAAGAAATTAACGGCTAATCACCCGGCCATATTAGAACAGTTTCCGAAGGAGGATCTAGCCTCAAACTTCTTGAAATTTGAGAGCACTTCCAACACCGGAATACACCCAAAATGCGGTCACAAAGCAACAAATTTTATCTTCTGTTGCAAAACTTTTTGACCCGACAGGACGCCTGTCGCCAGTTATGATCCAAACCAAGATGCTTCTCCAAGAAATCTGGCTGGATGGCAGCGAATGGGATGAAGGCGCCAAGCCCGCAACATTAACAAAATGGCAACATTTCGCAGAAAATCTGCCAGCCATTTGCCACATCGAAACCTCTCGATGCATTAATGTCGTTCCCGGGAAAGATACCCAACTCCACGGGTTCTGTGATGCCTCGGAAAAAGCATATTGCGCAGCGATTTACATCCGCACACATGTGGGCAACCAAATAAAATCATCTCTTTTGGTTGCGAAAGGCAAAGTTGCCCCCATAAAAAACTGTAAGCTTACCCTGCTTAGAGCATGTGGTGCAGTCCTACTCACCAAACTGGCTTCAAATGTTCGAAAACAGCTCGACTTACAAGCATGTAACACATTCTTATGGTCAGATTCTGAAATTGTCCTAGCTTGGCTAGAAAAATCTCCATCGACCTGGAAGGCATATGTGGCCAACCGTACCTGTCAAATTTGAGAATATCTTCCTAGCGGCATCTGGCGCCATGTATCTAGCCAAGACAATCCTGCTGTTCTTGGCACACGTGTTTGCAAGCCGCATGATTTAATAGGCTCCTCATTTTGGTGACACGGACCACAATGGCTTTCTTGCCACATTTCGGCATGGCCAAAGCCGAAAGCAGATAGCGTTTATCAAGCCCAGAAACGCAAGGTCGAATCATATCACACACTCGAGGAAGAGAACGATATTCTTCAACGTTTCTTCTCATATTCTCGAGCTCTCCGTGTGATTGCATACGTGTTCCGCTTTGCGAAAAATGCATGCAACAAATCCAAATCGGTGGCAACGACACATAATTTCCATCTGACCCACAAAGAGTTGCAACATACAAAAACGCGGCTTGTGGCAATGGCACAATCTCGCAATTTCGGGGCGGCAAAGACCGCCCTACAAAACAAAATGCCAATTAGCAAAAAGAGTTTCCTTCTGGCTCTTAACCCCTTTCTTGGTGGACACGGACCCCTACGTATCGGTGACAGATTGGAACATTCTATATAAAAATACAACGAGAAGCATCCAGTAATTCTTCCTCCGGAGTCAAGGCTATGCCAGTTGTATCTACAGTTTTTACATCGCCTGCTTCTTCATGCAGAAATAAGGGTAATGCTCCAAATGGTGAGGTAAGCGTACTACGTACAAAAACTAAAGCCCCTTATTAAGAAATGCATTTTCCAATGCAAATCGTGCACGCTATTCAAACAGAAAACGCGCACGCAAATAATGGCAGCGCTACCACCTGAGCACTGTAATTTCTCTCTCCCCTTTTCTACACCAGGAGTAGTCTTTGCAGGTCCATTCCAAAGAAAAGCAACGGTTTTGAGGTCGACCACTATCATAAAAGGGTACGTGGCTGTATTCGTCTATTTTTCCACAAAGGCAGTACACCTCGAGCTATGCTCGGCCCTTACCACCGAAGCCTTTCGAGCAGCATTCACCCGATTCGTTGGCAGACGAGGTCAAAAATGATGAGCGACAATGGTAAAATGTTCATTGGCGCTCAACGCGCACTCGAACGCGGCTTCGTTAAATTCCTTAACGAATGCTCCGCGGGCATTGTCCAAAAATATGCCCCCAGGGAATACACTGGCAATATATTCCATCCAGTGCCCCTCATATGGGCGGCCTGTGAGAATCCGAAGTAAAAAGTTTTAAAACGCACTTCAAAAAAACCGCTGCATCCCACAAGTTTACATTCGAAGAATTCACGACGCTGTTGGTGCGTATTGAAGCAGTTCTAAATTCGAGGCCTCTAACCTCACTATCTCAGGACCCAGCTGACTTCACAGCGCTTACTCCGGGTCACTTCATCCTAGGTGCACCGCTATTAGCCATTCCTGAGCCAAACGCGGAAGACCTCTCCTGGATAAATCGATGGGGAAAAACTCAAATCGCTTCATCACCAATTCAGTCGACGCTGGAAAGAGGATTATCTGATGGACCTTCAGAAGCGCTATAAATGGCAAACGCCACAGCGAAATCCTCAACCAGGCGACCTCGTCGTAGTGGCGTCTAGGACGAATCGAGAACGTTCTTCTCGGCCCTGACAACCACTATAGCGCGCAACCCACAAGGCCTACAATGGGCGCAATGCCAACGGCGCAATGCCCGTCGCGCCTTAGATAAAACCATCCTCGCCCTACAGGAACTGCAGAAGGTGCTTACTAGCACCTCCCTGCAGGCCGGGAAGGATGTTTAAGCCGCCTCCATCATCATTTAGACGGCGGCGTGCGAAAAGCTTATGCGCAGCCGTGCGCGGCGAATGGAAAGGCGCCAACGAACACCGAACCGCCGTCGTCACCAACAAGATCTTTCGTATATATTTATATTCAACCCTTTGAGTTGTCAGTATTTGTGTTAAAGTTTGAATTAATTTAATTAACTATTAAATGATAAAATATAATAAAAGTGAACTTAATAACGTTTTTAAAAGAAAACAAAAAAACATCTTTTTCTTTGTGCAGAAGTGAAGAGTGTAGCGAAGAAAGACCAAAGTTATTCACGTATATAGCCGTTTATTAAGTGTATCGGAAAGCCAGAGTCTATAAGTATTTTTTTGATAGTATCTATATTTTTGTCATGGTAGATTACGTCACTGATGGAGAGAATTCTTCGAGTAAAGTTTTTGGTTGTCTTAACTATTGTAGATTTATTGTGTTTGGACTAGAAATTAATCAATCTGCCTGACGCTGTGGGCTTTTTGTACCAATCGACGTAAAGCTGGTTGTATTTTCTAACTAATACGTCTAGAAATTGTATTTCTCCATCCTTTTCGGCCTCACATGTAAATTTTATGGACCTTATATAAGCGTTTAAGGTGTTAAGCATTTCGTCTACAGCGTTCGTTTTGACGATAGCAAACAAGTCTTCCACATATTTGGTAAGTAAACGGGGCTTATGAGGTGAGTCTTCTTCCAATTTCGTTAGCAGATCTTCCATCACTATGTCTGCTATAATCGGTGATACCGGTAACCCCATAGGCATTCCAGAGCGTTGTTCGTAAAATTTATTATTAAATTTGAAATACCTGTTATCTTTTATACAAAAACGTACTACTCCCATAAACAAATCTTCACCGTACTGTGGTTTTGTATCAAATTCCAATTAGACGCTATAATGGGGAATAGGGAAACAACATCGAATGAAACCAAGCTCTCATCTTCGTATATATATATCTTCGTACGTATATATATATATGTATTTAATTCTGTTCTTGAACTCAATCGCGTCTTTTGCATTAAATTTGGAGCCTTTTGTTATATTTTTGAGGACATTCAAAGCAAATTTACATAACTTGTTGGACGGAGAATTTATAGACGACCATATAGGTCTTAGAGGTCCGCTTTTAATCCTACAGAAGTGTCTAATCTGAAGAATATGTAAAGCTGGTCGTTTAAAACACTCTATGGATCTATTCAAAAAATTAAACATTATTCCTGTGCGGCACTTATACTATTTTAAAGTTTAAACTTTTTTTTTATAAGGAGCGGGTATACGCAAAGCCCAATTACAACCTTTACAATCTGAGAAATAAGACGTTATCTCAAACAAAAATTCTTAGCTTTCGTACCACACTTTTTCGTAACTTCCACACCATCGCATCATGTAATCTATATAACAAACTACCTGCTGAAATACGACTCATTAGAAGGCTACCAGCGTTTCTGAGGGAAGTGAAGCAGTGGCTACTTGGTTTCAATCATGAGGGCATTGAAATTCTTTTGAGACCTATAATATAAGTACCTGTGTCCATTAGAATCGAGGTTTTTTTCTTTTTCCATTTCATGAAATACCTTGACATCTGTAATTTTGAATTTTTTGTTTTAATATACATAGTATCATATATGTAATACTCCTATATTGCTAATAGAAAATGCTCGCAATTTGTTTTGGATGCGAAATCAAAGCAAGCCAGCCTATAAAGTTTTTGTGATTGTAGCAGCATAAGTGTGACAAGGAAAAACTTAAATTTTGGTACACTCGATTATTGAATACAAAAACAAAAACATGTAAACAGCAATATATCGTTGGGGAATGTACTTAGAATATAGAAGTATTACATATATGCATAGTATACTTTTTCCTTATACATATTTATATCTTTTCAATTGTAAGCAATTATAATTTGTTATTATTATGCGCCCCACAAGCATTTATAATACTAAACGAATGAAATGGCATTTCCTCTGCTCTTTGAGTGAGCATCTAATGTCATTATCTATTTTTTTATTTATATTTTTAATTCATATTGTAATACTCTAGAAATTGTAAATATTTACGAGAAAATAAAGATTATACAATACAATACAAAACTCCTTCCTTGTGGAATTTCGGGAGGTCATACAACATTGGTGCATTGGCAGTTTTACTAAGGAGTTGATATTTCTCCTTTGAATCGATTATTTTGTTCTTAAACAGCCTTTCTACAATTTCATTATTTTTTTCTTGTAATTTGTTGGTAGGGTCACGCGTTAAACGTCTATAAGCCGAAATATCACTAACCAACTGCTGTATTTTTATATCGTACTCCAATCTATTCATTAAAACTGTAACGTTCCCTTTGTCGGCATTTAGAACTAACAAGTCTTGGTATTCTTGAGGAACGCTTTGGCCGAGTGCAGGGTTTCTAAAATGAATCTATCTCGCGCGTTGTTTTTTGTTTTGTTTATATGCTCTCTTATTAATGCAGTAAAGTTATTTCTTTCAACTTCCTGCTGCTCCTTGTCCTTTATGGTCTGAATGCAGTCCTCTCCATCTGCTATTAACTTAAATAATGGGAACTCTTTGTTTGTTGTTGGTAATGAGTACTTGGGACCTAATGAGAGAAGCCACTGTATATCTGTCGGTATGTTTGTCTGTTTCGTATTGTAAAACCATGCCGATACGTTTTCAATATTAAATGATTGTTTTTGTAAGCTTTTAAGTCTCTCGAATTTGTTTGTTTGCGTTCTCTTAATTTTAAAAATTTATGACTTTCTCACTCTCAAAAAATGCGGTCGAATCTTCTTTATCTAATTTTCGTTGCAACTTATTTTCTATGCTATTTACCTCCTTTTCCTTCATTTTTCGTAGCTCGTGCTTCGTTTTAATTAAAAGATTTAACAGTTTGTTCTCCACGCCGTCAAATATTCTGCAGCTGCATTTACTAATTTCTTCGGTAATCTCTTGTCATTGATGTTAACGTTGAGAACGTAGGAAATATTCTTTGTGGCACTGCTAATAAATTTAGGTATAATTGCGCTTTTTCTGCATCTCAAAAGAAACTTTGTTGACTGTCGTAGTTTAGTTGCTGTATGCTATTTTGGTACCGTTTTATAAATTTTTTGCTTTCCATACCATACTTGCTTTTCAAATCTTTGTAGATTTTGTATGTGCTTTTGGTTTTACGGTGTGCTCTCCGTTCCATAATTATTATTGTTAGTTTATCGGCCTTCAATGGTAATATTGAGCAAATTATCAAGCTCTAGGCCAGACAAAGTATATGAAATAAAATCACCGAATGATTTTTATATAAAACATATATTTGTCACGTATTTTTATTTTCGATATTTCGATTTCAATCTGAAGTCATCTTCAGGACTGAAAAACAAGAGTTGCATTAAAACCAAAATTATAAGAACTTCTCAAGTACACACTTACATTATTGAATGTATCTATTTGACTAATTTAACAATTTGAAAAATATACATAAGTACACAAAAAGTATGTAAACAATTAAAAGCCGTAATTGTAAACAAAATATTACACAAACAATTATACATTGACTTCTGATGGCAACATACAAACGGACAAAATTTTCTCATCACGAACCACTGTTGTTGCTTATTAGTTTTGTTGGGTGAGAATGCCCATGTATGCACTCTATTTATTTACGCACTACTGTTGTTAATATAGTGACCAATTATGCATTAACTGTAACATAAGAATAAATCATATATTTACCGGCATTTGAAGTCAATGCCAGTACTCAAGGTTATAGAGCATTGCAAGTTATTATGCTCTCTGTTATACTAAGATTTACATACATACATATTTTTACTTAGCATATCATTTCATTATAATTACTAGTTAGTTCACTCAAGGTAAATAAAGCGTTAACACGTAAACTTGAACAGTGCGGTTTTTTATTTGCTGCCCCGAACATTTGGCGACCGTGACAGGACAGTCCTGTAATATAAATTAAACTTTTTTATACAAGTTTATACTGCTGTGCCCAAGCGTATCATTGGGTCATCTATATTGAAAAGGACTAGTTCTGTACCACTGTACCATAAAAATTCGGTACTTTTGTGCAAGATAAAATCTACTGCTGTGATCGCGCGTATCACTGGGCCAGTTAAAGTGCAAAAGTTAAATTAATCTGTTAGCCAACAACTGTGTTACGAAAAAGTACCACCATCAAGTCAACAGGGCTCTGAACATCCAATTGTATAACATTCCGTCCACCATTGCGTTCCAGATCGGAAATACAAGGTCAGTGTAACATTATATTAATTAGAAAGCTCGGCCCTCCATTTGACATTGGGCTCATATTATCGAATGCAGCAGCACTGCTCCTTAACCCATTTTTATCAAAGCTACACCAAGACATCCTCGACATCAAGTGGTGCACACAAAAGGTGAACAGTAGAGCTTCCTGCCATCCAACAATCATCTTAATTGGCGTTACAACCATCAGCATCATCATATCATCAACATCAACAAGAGCATTCCATTTTCCGTCTGCATTGAATCATTAAGGTAGCGGTAGGCACATACCCACACAGTTATTGTAAGTTGATTGCTTTAAAATTTATGTATACAAATGTATAAACTTTGGAAGTTACATTGTACCGTGCATATACATTAAACAGTAAGATTATAAACGTAGGAAGAACTTATCGAAATAATTAAGAATCGAAGCATTAAAAATTAATTCGATTCTCTGTAACGCTCTCGCCTAATACGGTGTTAGGGCCAAAAAAATTTCGCGCATATTTATTGTCATCAGCATTCATTCATAAGCAGCAGACATTGGCGGCGGTGACACTCGCTATCGTGTTCGCATAACTTTTTCGTTTTTCCCGTTTTTACCATCTCCCAATTGATTAGGCTCAAGCTTCATACATAAATACCTTGATATTTAAAATTCTTCTATAAAGGTAGTGTTAAGCCAAATATCGCTTCATTTAAATTACCACTAGTTTCACTTTTTATTAATTTTCAAAGGGAGAGCTACACGATTACGCTGTTCAAGTTCTTCTTTTTCCAATTTTGTTACATTAACTTTTCTTTAAAATGGGAAATGAAGATGACCAACCACCAAGTTTCGACGCAGTATCGACGTTAAAACAACAACGCTCTGTTATGAAGGGAAACATAACAAATATGAAAATTAAGGTAGAAAAATAAGGGGAGTCGGCAGATTCCATCACGTTGGAATGTCGTCTGCAAATATTAGAATATCATTTTAATCAAATAAGCCATATTCAGGGTCAGATAGAAAAAATTCAACCTGAGGACAATGCAAGAAGCGACATAGAGGAAAGTTATATTGAAGTAAAAGGAAAGATTATGCGGTTGTTGAATAAGGTGCGCCGTACCAGCGTAGCCAAAGCAAGTTTTGCAAATGCTTCTACGAATCATCCCCACACATCAGAGTCGATTACCAAAACTAAAATTACCCAAATATGATAGCAAATATTGCGAATATAAACGATTTTCGCATACATTTGCCAATCTTCTCAACGACGATCCCACCATTCCGACAATAGAAAAGTTCAATTATTTGATAAATTGTTTGTCAGGACTGGCACGTTTAAAGGAACGTTATGACAATAATGTTCTAATTTTCTTAGATTATTTTTTCACTGTTTCGTCTACAAGCAATGAACAAAGCTGATCCCACTGCTTTACGCACGATCCTAGACAAGGTTTCTGCTATGCGCTCATCTTTGCTCTCGTTATGATCAAAAATTGATGTTTTAAACGCATTTATAATTCACATAGTTCTTTCAAAGGTAGATAGTGGCTAAAAACTATGTATGAGGAAAAACAAGAACATACTTCACTTCCGACCTGGGATCAATGCTATACCATTCTTAGCAGGCGTTGTCAGCTGTTTAGGAAGGATGCCTAACTTTTCCGCATCTGATTGCGACCCCCCTAATGCAACTCTGCAATTCGATACTCGATTGTAACTTTATAATCACCCACACCATCACCGCCATATGCATATGCACGCATGTACATACACATGTATGGGTGCCCTTTGTCAGCACTCATGCATATGCATGTCGGGTTGATACGTGGGTGCTTTTCCCCTCCAAAACGGAGGATTTTGCGGGTCAACGGTTGTCGCTTTCGATACAACCAGCCTCTTGGATTTTAGCACCCAACTAGCTCACATCTGCCGCCAGCAATCTCGAGAAATCTCGTCTTCTCTTATTTTTATTTCCAAATACACCCATTCCAGTTGAGATCGACCCGGGGAGCCCACCGACTCAGGAGCAGACGCACCCTGGCCGAACATTGGTCCTTCGAGCCGGGAATTTGGAAAAAGCACATAAAACTACAGTCCACAACACAAGATATCAAAGCTGACCGCACCACAAAGGTTATCCGACGAAAGTTATTCGCCACAATCAACAGCTATACCACCAAAAAACAAAAAGGGGAAGCAAAAGTGAGAACGTTTATTATATTCACATCAGCGCCATATCGCCACATAGTACCAAAACGAGAAAACAACACTGAGCGAGCGACAGCCAGCTGAAGCCACTGCAACACCACAATCTACTTTCCACACCGGAACACAAATCGCCACAAAATAAATTCCAAAGTAAGTGCAATATTTCTTGCCTGTATTTTTTTGGTTATAATAAAAACAAATAAAACCGTGTCGAAACAAACAATCTATATTCTTAGTGCCACACGCGTAGTGATTTGTGATTAAACGCGAAAAGTGTAAAAAATTTAGTGTCGAAAAGAAAGTACTGCAAACGCAAAAATTAACGTTGTTTTTTATATTCCTTGGGACTATCAGGTCTGTCCCCCACCAGCGGTTAGGCTCCCCGGACACAGCACAAGGAAGAGGTGCACATAACCTCACATTCACATTAAAATCTCACGCCATACGACTGTGGCAATTTTCATTTTTTTTTTTGATCACTTCAATTTTCTCTAGTTCAATCGACACAGATTTTTTACAACGGTTTCACTGTTTTTTTTTTTTACACTTTTCGTCGAGTTTCATATCAGCGCGCGTACTTATTATACAATAAAATTTAACGTTGAAGTGGTGAGTGGCCCCCTTTATTTCCCCAAAAGACATTGGTGTTGCTCCCCCCTGATCTCGGTTTTAGGCGAAAAAAAATCTGCAACGTCAGAAAAAATAAACAAATTAAAAGTAATAACTAAAGTTTTGCGTAATTTAATAGTTGCTGGTTGGGTGATTCGGTCAGGTTTATTCAAATTTATATTCCTCATTTAATTCGCTCACAACTTTTCATCCAGAAATATGGAAGCTTATATCAGGTTGACCGATCGAATAATCGAGTTCGAGGCCGACATTAATGACATAAATGCGGCTCTGCACACAATACACTCTCTTGCAATACAGCAAAAAGAGTTGCAAGGTAAGTGGGAAAAAGCAGAGACCGTCCTCGATGAGTTACTGGACTCTGACACGCTTGAGCAAAACAGATTTCAGCGGTCAAGATCAAGCATAAGGCGGCATATGCCGTATTCCTGAGATGCATGTCTAACATGGCTGAACTTCAAGCTAAAATGAAGCAGGAAAAAGATAGGGAGGTTCGACCTGAAGGAGAATGCGCGCCAGTTAAGTCTTTAAGTTAGACGTTGGGCAGGGTACTACTTACGTTTCGATCGTCACTGAATAAGAATGGCACTTTAGCTGTGATATTATTCAAAATTCTTTATTTAATATATTTATATAATTAGTTATACACATTTTATATATTCGCCAGATTTGAGGAATTATTCTTTAAGTATTTTCGCCCGACCGAGATGGACAGATCGACTTAAGTTCCGTGCAACAACTGCCTCTTCAATATTTCTCAATATGTTGCTTAACCTAAATACATAAGGCATCTTTCTGATGCACTAAATAATTACTTATTTACTAAGCTCACTCAACAGTTCACATATTCCCACATATGTACTTTGGCTGCAACATAGTTGCAGTCAGTTTTATTATTTATTATGCTTATTGGGGTATCTCATTTCATGTAGGAATGTTTTGCATTCCCGAATGTTGACACCAATAAGTATGTCAGTTTGTATATCTGTATGCCTCTATAGAACAACATAAGAGGTATCAACTGAATTGGTTTCTATTAATGTATGTATGTTTGTACATTTGTATGCTTCCAAAGTGGAGTCATAAACAAAGCCCAGTTTAGCTGGTTGCAACAAAGTATCTTATTTACCTTATTTATTGTGTGGGTGGCCTGATGTGGAGTGCTGAGCAAGCATTACTTAAAACAACTAAGTTCTTATTTTGGGTGAACAAGTATATACTCAATTTGAGCATGTATCAAAGTCAATTCCATTCATTGCTAAACGTTAACTGTGAAAAAGGAATATTGGGATTTATAACGTTTTATCCTCGAGTGTCGTGTAGCGAATAAACTGTACACCTGTCGGGATTTTTAAGGATATATGTCAATTGACAACCGCGAGGCCATGCTCGAAGCAATGGTATGCCAATCAACCAGGAGGGGATCAGCGCAATATACGTTACTGGACTGTACACCTGTCTGATTTTTTTTCTTAGGATATATGGAAATCGAAAACCGTGAAAGAGGTTGTCGGAATAATAGTTCTGAAATCGACAACCACGAGGCGACGCTGGGGAGACATTGATGGAGCTATTATTAGTGGATAACATATTAAATTTAGCGACAATTCATATTTGTAGTATGCATAATTTGTAAAGGGTGTGCCACGTGGTGTTGTTTTTTTTTTTCAAGCATCCCCATTATGGGCTGCTGTGCTGAACCTATCAACATCATTATCATCGGGGTTTAGGTTAGGCAAATTCGCAAATTTTTATGGTCTTTTTATGTTGGAAGGGTGAACGTTTTGCAACGGGTTAATTCTGAAATATGGTTGATCCTTATGCCTTACTCTTTTATAGTTTTTAATTGGCTCTGTTTCTCTATTTTCGGTGTAATCTTCTTTTTTTGAATTATGCTTGGTTATTGTTTTTTCTTTTGCTACCTTAATTCTATCTTGTAATAAGGATGGACAAATGCTTTCTTTAGCGAACCTTGGAGAGCACTTGATAGTTGGGTGATATAGATTGTTATAGTTAGCTATAACCATCTGCATCCTCATTTCTGTTGAAAGACTCGTATCATCAATTTCTGTTAGTTTTTCCAACAGGGTTGAATGAAGTCTCTCAATGTCTGCATTACCGGTGTGGTTATTGGGCTTAGTTAAGTTCAATATTTTCGGCATTTAGATACTGTATTAATTGCTCTGCTCTAAATTCATTATCCATTATAACTTTCTTAGGCTTCCCGAATTTTGCAAATTGTTCCATTAATATGGTCTTCTTTGACCTCCAATTTCTATCACTAATTCTATATGCTGCTGCATATTTTGTTAATTTGTCTATTGTGGTAACAAACGAATGTTTGTTAAAGTGAAAAATATCTATGTGAACAATTTCATTTTTATCTGAAGGGGTTTCTGTTATACTAAATTTTGGTTTTATAGGCTTCCTATCATATTTTATCTGTTGGCACTTCTCACAGTTATTTATTATTAACTGAACGTGATCCCTAATTTTTGGATAAAAAATTTTGTCTTTCAGTTTATTATATGTTTCTCCAATGCCGCTGTGCATCGATTCATTATTGTGATACAAAGAGATTTGTCTATGCAGTTCTTCTTCCTGCAAGATATCTGTTGCTCTCTTTGTGCACTTTACGAATTCCAGCTTGCTATTACAGGAGAACATGAATATTAGTAACAATTGAATTTTATGATAATCCCTATCTTCAACTTCAGAAAAAATTCCAACACTGCCACCCTTAATGTGCCTTTCCAATATTCTTTTTAATGTTACTTCATCATTCATAGGGTCAATTTCTATTATTTTTCTACCATATATTGTTTGGACTTCAGCTTGAGGTCTATATGTCAATGTAATTTGAATCTTGTACTTATTGACAATTTCCTCCTTTATAGCAAAATGCTCCAATAATTCTTCCTCGGCCGAATGTATCGTATCCGACATTTCCAAATTTGATTCCTTATCATTATTTTCATTTATCTTTGGCGAATTCTCGATTCGGCTTAAAAAATCTGCCACCACATTATTCTTTCCCTTTACATATTCTATTTCGTAATTGTACTCTTGCAATTTCAAAAGCCACCTCTGGTGAGGTTGCGAAAACTCTTTTCCCTTATATTTATTAATAAGGTACAAAATCGGACAGTGGTCAGTGATTATTTTAAGTTTATTTCCATATATGTATGGTCTAAAATATGTAATTGCATAAATAATTGCCAGAAACTCCTTATCGGTAGTGGCATAATTTTGCTCATGATTGTTCAAAGTTCTTGAAATATAGCATACTGGCTGACCCTGTTTTGACAATACTGCGCCAATGGCGTAATCACTTGCATCTGTTGTGATTGAAAATTTCTTATCATACTCTGGGTATTTAAGGATTGGATGGGAAAAAATGAGAGATTTGAGATGCTCAAAGCTCGATATATATTGTGGGTCATTAGGGTTTATTTTACTACCTTTTTTCAAGTATTTAATGATTGGATATGCTATTTTTGAATAATCTTTTATAAATTTCGTGTAGTACCCTGTAGCTCCCAAAAAGCTATTCAGTTGTCTTTCTGTTATTGTACTTTTAAATCTAAAATCACTGCAATTTTCTCTTTATTGGACTTTATACCTTCTTTAGTTAAGGTGTGCCCTAAAAATTTTGTTTCTTTCCTTAAGAAACTGCACTTATCCGCCTGGATCTTTAAATTGTGCTCTTGCAACTTTGAAAAAATTTTATCTATGGAGCTCAAATGTTCCTCCAATGAAGTGGAAAATATCAAAATGTTATCCAAATAAACGACACATATTTTATTTATATACTCTCTTAGTATGTCATTCATAAGTCTTTGAAAAGTAGCCGGGGCATTTTTCAACCCAAACGGCATTCTAACATACTCGTACAAACCTAATGGGGAAACGAAATATGTTTTTTCAATATCCTTAGATGCCATTAAAATCTGATGGTAACCTTTTGCGAGATCAAGAGTGCTAAAGTACTGTGCTTTACCCAACTTGTCCAAGATTCCTTCAATATTTGGCAAGGGATACTTGTCGTCAATGGTTATCTTATTAAGCCTACGGTAATCAACCACCAAACGAAGCTTCCTATTTCCCGATTTGTCATCTTTCTTTGGCACTATTATAATAGGAGAGCTATACTTACTCCTACTTTTTTGAATTATTCCCTGCTTTTCCAGGTCTGTTATTTTCTTAATAGCCTCCTCTTCATGTTTGGGAGGTAACCTATAAATCTTTGAATTAATCTCCTGGTTTGTGGTGGTCTTTATTTCATGAACCACTGTTTTTGTATTTGTTAGGGTGCCCCCCTCTCTATGTATTAATTTTTCATATTTTTAAGCAATTTTTCAACCCCTTTTCGTTCATCTGATTTTAGATGATCAAGATTAATATGTTGCAATTTTCCCGATTCCAATGCGTAAACTTGCTCTTGGATCGTTTTTGAATAAAATGTAATTTTAACGCCATTCAAAAGTTCAATTTCCTCAGTTTCTATGTCAATTATTTGAAATTTTTTAATATAAAATCATTTCCCAGCAACAGGTCATATGGTTTATCAAAATCCACTTTTAACCACCTCATTTTTGTATTATCAACATATTGAAACTCAGAGGGACAGGGGGAGGCAACTCTTTCGTTTGCGCCCCTAATATTCCCATTCAATGTATTTATTATTATTTTATTCCCCTCAACGACTGGCAAATTATATTTATCAAACATTTCTCTTTTCATAATACTGATGGTAGATCCCGGATCCACCAATGTCAAAAGCTTTTTATTAAACAGTGTTAAAATTATTAATATTTTATTTTCACCACCCGAGGCTAGTTTGTAAAAAACTCGTCATTTGTGTTGGTGTTTTCCACTTAACTCGCAGCATCGACGTCCATGGGTTGAGGCCCATTTGAACGTCTTGTCTGCTGGGAGGTATTTTGCCTATTATTATTAAAGTTATTGTTTTGTTGCCGACTACTTACCTGTTGACCACTTTGGGGTCGGCTACCTACCTGTTGGCTGTTCTGAAGTCGGTTACTTAACTGTTGGCCACTTTGCCTGTTATACCGACCTGATTCATACCTACCGTTTGTTTGCCAATTATTAGGCTGCCCATACCTACCTGAATTATTCGCGGCCGTACCACCGTTATTATTATTATAGCCGCTGCTATTTTGCCTTGCAAAATTATTCTCCTGCCTATACCCACTATTTTGTGGTCGGGAGTTGTAATTTTGTGTTCGCTGGTTTGTGATATACATTGGATTCAGATTTCCTGAATCCAATCCTATAAAATTATATATGAAATCCGCCATTTGCGGCCATTTTACAACATTTCTAATAGCGCAGGCAAACGAACCTGACGCTAATTGTTTAATTCGTCGAAGGAGCATCCCCGTAAGTATCTCCTTCAACGTACCACCATTTTCGCTTAGAGCGCTAAGCTCGGTGATATTGTCAAGAATATCTTTTGTTTTTCGACTCAATTCGGCAATTGAGCCTACTCTTAAATTTGTGATGTCGTTTGTAATCGACATCTGGTCTTTTGTTGACCGAAAATGTTGCCTCAATTTAACCTCACACTCGTCCACTTTATCTGGTGGACTTAGGGACACAAAATTTTTGGCCGATCCTCCTATCTTCAGATCGTAAACCACCCTAAATGCTTCCTCCGGCTGTGTTGTATAGTTTGCCAAAATGCTATCCACCGCTTGGATAAATGATGGCAATTTCTTTGTATTACCTTCAAAGGGTTGTAAATACTTGAGGTCCTGATCTATCCTCTGCCTAACTGTCGTATTATGCTGTGCAGCATTTTCCTGCAACAGTCTTGTGATAGCCACAAAACAAGACTCTACATTTTGAGCCATTTTCTTTTCCTTCTTTGTTTTTCCTCAACAAACCAACACAAACAAACAACAAAAAAAATATTTTTCCAACGATTGCCTTTTCAAAAAAAAAAAACAACTTTCCTTTTCCTTTACAGATTTTCTTTTTCCTTTACAAACACTTTTCGTTTTATTATTATTAATACATCTATATATTTTTTTTTCTTCTATCGAACAATATTTTGCAAACGATTTCTTTCTTTTTACTATTTCCGTTCTTCTTTACAGATATCACTTTTTATAATTACTATTATTTTATTTTTCTTTTCTATTTCCATTTGCATTTACAATTAAATTTACTTAATCACAATATGAAAAAAAAATGTTTTTTCTGCTCACCCTGCTTAATGTCCTTTCTTTGGTGCTGCTATATATAGATGCTATGGGTTTCTGTCCTTTCTTCCCAATACTTTATTCCACTTCCATATGGTGCCTGTCCTGGTAGGTCTCCTTCTTTTTTCTTTTTCCTCGGTGCCGGATTGCAACACTCCAATATTCCACTTCGTTATACCGCCCTTTTATTATTTTTCTTTACTATTTCTATTTTATGTTATTATTGAGTTGCCGCCCGATTAATTATTATTTTATTTAATTAATTTATGTATTTTTTTTTCTTCGATTTTATTTTTTTCTTTTTTTTCACAATTCTTCCGGTTCGCCGCGACTGCGCCAGTTACGTCTTTAAGTTAGACGTTGGGCAGGGTACTACTTACGGTTTCGATCGTCACTAAATAAGAATGGCACTTTAGCTGTGATATTATTCGAAATTCTTTATTTAATATATTTATATAATTAGTTACACAAATTTTATATATTCTCCAGATTTATTCTTTAAGTATTTTCGCTCGGCCGAGATGGACAGGTCGACTTAAGATCCGGGCAACAACTGCCTCTTCAATATTTCTCAATATGTTGCTTAACCTAAATACATAAGGCATCTGTCCGATGCACATACATAATTACTTCTTTACTAAGCTCACTCAACAATTCACAAATTCCCACAAATGTACTTTGGCTGCAACATAGTTGCAGTCAGTATTATTATTTATTATGCTTATTGGGGTATCTCATTTCATTCAGGAATGTTTTGCATTCCCGAATGTTGACACCAATAAGTATGTCAGTTTGTATATCTGTATGTCTTTGTAGAACAACATAAGCAGAGGCATGAACTGAATTGGTTTCTATTAATGTATGTATGTTTGTACATTTGTATGCTTCCAAAGTGGAGTCTTATTTACTTTATTTATTGTGTGGGTGGCCTGATGTGGAGTGCTTAGCAAGCATTACTTAAAACAACTAAGTTCTTATTTTGGGTGAACAAGTATATTTTAAAATATACTTGTTTTCCCTTTTTCTTCGGTATAGGGGGCATTCCACATAACTCCCCCACCGTTAGAGTTAGGACTCTCCTGAGGCCTTTTATCTAAATTTACAATTTGCTTGGGGGCTGCTTCTTCTAACATTATTCCCCCAGCGTTTGGATTAGGCATTTCCTTATTTTCATTTACAATCTTTATTTTTAAATTTTTCTTGCAGAAAATACCGTCAGCACGGCGATCAGTATTAGCAAGCATATGTCTATTGTTATATTTTTACCATACGAAACATTTTTATGGTATTTTAATTCTTTAATTTCTTTCAAATTTTCGCCATTTTTAATTTCTATTTCTTTAAACCGTATGTCCTGTTTATAGCTCTGATTTAACATTTTTACAGGGTAGTGAAATATTTCCGCAAACTCTATATATTATTTTCAAAAATTTCATTATCTATTTCAATTTTACAATTTGTGAATGTAATCACTATTATCGCAATTTTGGCTTAAGGCCCTTTCATGTGCATTTACAATCAATAATGTATCATCATTTATGTTAACGATTCTAGTTTATTATTTCTTTTAAAGAGACAATCGTTTTTAAATATGCAATTTTTGCTTCGTTTCAAATCCTTTAAAGGAGTATGCTTTGTATAGTTTAAATGTACTTTGTTTACTGTAACAATGTATTCTTTTTCCGTTTTAATTTCTAATTTTTCCGTGTTTGGCAATGGGATTACGAGTTTCAAATCTGTTGAAATATAATTCTTTGGTATTTTTATTGCTATCACTAGCGACTGATTATTGTATGCTAACACTCCCATTTTTGCCATTTTCAATTTATAAAAATCTATCTGAAAACAATCAATTTCTTCCTTAGTTAAAATTCCTGGGTGTACCAAGTTGTATTTGGCGGCTACTATATTCTTTTGTATATCGTAAACTCTGCTTTCCAAATATCTTAATTTAGTAATGAAGTCATTAAACAAGAACTGCTTGTAAAAATGCCAGGACGAATTGTTTTATCCTTAGCCTCTAATTTTTCTACTTCGCTTATTAGATATCGCTTGCCTGCCATTACCGTGCCTTCAATACTTCCTTTTATTCCGTCGACGACTTCCAAAATTTCATCTGGTTGGATTATATGCAAGATTGTGGTAGTTTAATTAACCACTTCCACCTCGCCTATTCGTACAATAGTGTACCCTGCCTCATCCAGTATTGGGGTTACTTGTAAGAACCCCCCTGTTGTTCTCATGTTTGCTATCATGAGAATAATCATTACACACCACATTGTCTGAAAACAAAAAAAATATATTTACTCATACCATCTATTGGCTATGACCTTTAAGGACGGAGTGGGTTTCAAGAGTTGTAAAATAAAATAAAACCAAAAACAAAGAGAAATAAAAACTATGTATGTTATTCCTGTATCTATGTTATTCCTGTACCAACCCAAATTTATGTATTCAAGTGTGTATATGTACCTCAGAAGCATTAGCTGGGCATTGTGCCATTATCAATCGTGTATGTATCAAAGTCAATTCCATTCGTTGCTAAACGTTAACTGTGAAAAAGGAATATTGGGATTTATAACGTTTTATCCTCGAGTGTCGTGTAGCGAATAAACTGTACACCTGTCGGGATTTTTAAGGATATATGTCAATTGACAACCGCGAAGCCATGCTCGAAACAATGGTATGCCAATCAACCAGGAGGGGATCAGCGCAATATACGTTACTGGACTGTACACCTGACGGATTTTTTTTTAGGATATATGGAAATCGAAAACCGTGAAAGAGGTTGTCGGAATAATAGTTCTGAAATCGACAACCACGAGGCGACGCTGGGGAGACATTGATGGAGCTATTATTAGTGGGATAACATATTAAATTTAGCGACAATTCAATTTGTAGTATGCATAATTTGTAAAGGGTGTGCCATGTGGTGTTGTTTTTTTTTTTCAAGCATGCCCATTATGGGCTGCTGTACTGAACCTATCATCATCATTATCATCGGGGTTTAGGTTAGGCAAATTCGCAAATTTTTGTGGTCTTTTTATGTTGGAAGGGTGAACGTTTTGCAACGGGTTAATTCTGAAATATGGTTGACCCTTATGCCTTACTCTTTTATAGTTTTTAATTGGCCCTGTTTCTCTATTTTCGGTGTAATCTTCTTTTTTTGAATTGTGCTTGGTTATTGTTTTTTCTTTTGCTACCTTAATTCTATATTGTAATATGGATGGACAAATGCTTTCTTTAGCGAACCTTGGAGAGCACTTGATAGTTGAGTGATATAGATCGTTATAGTTAGCTATAACCATCTGCATCCTCATTTCTGTTGAAAGATTCGTATCATCAATTCCTGCTAGTTTTTCCAACAGGGTTGAATGAAGTCTCTCAATGTCTGCATTACCAGTGTGGTTATTGGGCTTAGTTAAGTGGACCTCAATATTTTCAGCATTTAGATACTGTATTAATTGCTCTGCTCTAAATTCATTATCCATTATAACTTTCTTAGGCTTCCCGAATTTTGCAAATTGTTCCATTAATATGGTCTTCTTTGACCTCCAATTTCTATCAATAATTCTATATGCTGCTGCATATTTTGTTAATTTGTCTATTGTGGTAACAAACGAATGTTTGTTAAAGTGAAAAATATCTATGTGAACAATTTCATTTTTATCTGAAGGGGTTTCTGTTATACTAAATTTTGGTTTTATAGGCTTCCTATCATATTTTATCTGTTGGCACTTCTCACAGTTATTTATTATTAACTGAACGTGTTCCCTAATTTTTGGATAAAAAATTTTGTCTTTCAGTTTATTATATGCTTCTCCAATGCCGCTGTGCATCGATTCATTATTGTGATACAAAGAGATTTGTCTATGCAGTTCTTCTTCCTGCAAAATATCTGTTGCTCTCTTTGTGCAATTTACGAATTCCAGCTTGCTATTACAGGAGAACATGAATATTAGTAACAATTGAATTTTATGATAATCCCTATCTTCAACTTCAGAAAAAATTCCAACATTGCCACCCTTAATGTGCCTTTCCAATATTCTTTTTAATGTTACTTCATCATTCATAGGGTCAATTTCTATTATTTTTCTACCATATATTGTTTGGACTTCAGCTTGAGGGCTATATGTCACTATGATTTGAGTCTTGTACTCATTGACAATTTCCTCCTTTATAGCAAAATGCTCCAATAATTCTTCCTCGGCCGAATGTATCGTATCCGACATTTCCAAATTTGATTCCTTATCATTATTTTCATTTATCTTTGGCGAATTCTCGATTCGGCTTAAAAAATCTGCCACCACATTATTCTTTCCCTTTACATATTCTATTTCGTAATTGTACTCTTGCAATTTCAAAAGCCACCTCTGGTGACGTTGCGAAAACTCTTTTCCCTTATATTTATTATTAAGGTACAAAATCGGACAGTGGTCAGTGATTATTTTAAGTTTATTTCCATATATGTATGGTCTAAAATATGTAATTGCATAAGTAATTGCCAGAAACTCCTTATCGGTAGTGGCATAATTTTGCTCATGATTGTTCAAAGTTCTTGAAATGTAGCATACTGGCTGACCCTGTTGTGACAATACTGCGCCAAAGGCGTGGGTTACTTTTTTGTGGGTGGTCCATTATAATGGACACACCCAGTCAAGGGTTGTAGAGCAATATACATCCAATGTTATAGAAAACGCTAATGCAAACCCATTTGGCCCAATATTAATGTATGGAGGATGACATAATAGAAAATAAGGCTGCGTAAATGACCTTATGGACTTTTTATTGAAAATAAATAATTATAATGGTGGTAATAATATAGAAATATTAGTTGTAAACAAAACATAAGGTTAGGTTAGGTTGAACTGGCCGGTCCATGAGGACCGCACATCGACTGAATAAGTCCGTAGTGTTACCAGAAGTTTGTTTTAACGACCAAACTGAAAAACCCTATCAAAAACCAGGACCTATGTTATAAAATAACTCCATCCTCTTGGAAAATACTAGAAGCTTCCAAGGATTTAAGCCACTTGCTGCTTCTAGATCTGACAGCTGTATCACTCCTAATAGCTGGAGTCTTAGCCTGGCAAGCGCAGGGCAAGAGCACAGAACGTGCTCGATCGTTTCCTCTTCCAGCCCACACTTCCTACATCTGCTATCACTTACCAAGCCTAATTTAAAGGCATGTGACGCCAGAAGGCAGTTTCCAGTCAGAATACCCGTCATGAGTCTACAGTCCTCTCTTTTTAATGATAAAGCAACTTTGTTAGTCTAAGGTTGTAAGACCTGCACATAATCTTCGACACTTTACAGCACCGCGCTTGAACCCACGCCTTTCCTGCTTGGTTCATGTACACCTCTCGTTTTCGCTTAATTTCGCTCAGTCTAATTGGGACGTCTACGGAGCAAGCTTCAAGGGAGGCGCACTTTTTAGCTAATTCATCCGCTTTTTCATTCCCATCTAATACCATATGCCCTGGGACCCAATATAGATGTCTGCTTCTCCCTGTCTCGATTCTCTCCAGGGACTGCTTACACTCTAACACGCATTTAGATGCTGTGGTTTTCGAGATTATTGCCTTAATTTCTGCTTGACTGTCAATATAAAAGTTAACACGATTGCAGCTTGGGCTTTTTTTTCCAGGGTTTCTACTGCTTTGGTTACGGCTACTATTTCAGCTTGGAAAACGCTACAGTAATCCGGCAGCCTGTAGGATCTGTTTATTTCGGGATCAGCACAGTATACCGTAGACCCAACTCCTTCCGCTACTTTTTTTTTTTTTTTTTTTTTTGCGGGGAGGCTGAAAAATGCCTAATGCACCATATTGCCGTCGCAGCAACCGTGTGTCCGTAGACTAAAAAACAGCCCCGTTCTGGAACCGTCGCCCACCCCGGCACCACTTTCGCATTACTTCAGGGTGGCGTTCCATATTTCTCATTTTTTAAGAGCCTACTGTTGTCCCTGCGTCCAGGTTCCCGCTATTTGCTCTGAGTGTCCATTTAATCTCCACTGCTTCGCATGCGCATTTCTCTGCGCTCCCTCTCAGCATCCATCAGGCGTGTCATTACTATAAATGCCATTTTGCTCACTGCAGTCCAGCATTCTTTCCTGCTGCACATATGTGAAACTAAATTTGTCGTGGCAGGTTCCTCCCCAAAGACTCCATGCAAGGTGAGTCTTTCTTCGTGGAAACGGGGGCAGTAGAACATGACGTGTTCTGCGTTTTCTAACTCTGTGGTACACATTGAGCAATGAGGATCTTCCTCTATCCTACGCTTCCATAAATACTCTTTGAAACCGCCATGTCCACTCATTATCTGCGTGAGATGGTAGTTCAGTTCGCCGTGCTTCCGCTCATTCCATTGAGCTACGTTCCAAACTAGTGTGAAAGTCCAACGCCCTTTACTCGAGGCCTCCCACTGTTCTTGCCACTTAGCTATTGTTTGTATCCTTGCTCTTTTCTTGTCTTCTTCAGATGGTCGCTCGATATTAGTGTTATACAGATCGGCCATTTCGCTTGCCAGTAAGTCCACTGGGATTTTCCGGGTTAGAACCAGGATCGCGTCGTCGGACACCGTCCGATAAGCACTTGCTATTCTTAAAGAAGCAAGTCGGTACGCTGCTAATATATATTTTTGATGGGTCTGTTTAGATCCATACCACACTGGTGCTGCGTATAGTATTATTAAGCTGGTTACTGTGGACAATAGCTGACGTATAGCTTCGCTCGGACCACCAATGTTATGCATTATTCGCATAAGTGATCCATTAACTTTGGTAATTTTCTCCCCCACCGCTCTGAAGTGCTCTTTGAAAGTTAACTTAGAGTCAATGTGCACTCCTAAGTATTTTAAGGAATCCTTTGAGGTGATTTGATGATCCCCGACAGTTAAGACTAACTCGCTCGCCGACCGTTTGGAGCTTACTAATACCACTTCCGTCTTTTGGCTAGCCAACTCCAGTCCTGTATTGGTCAGCCATTCCTTTATTCTTGCTACGGCGTCATTACATAATGCTTGAAGCAGGTCCAGTTTCTTGGCCACTACTACCACTGCAATATCATCAGCATATCCCACAATTTGCGTGTTTTCTGGTAGATCAATCTTTAGCACCCCGTCATACATTACATTCCAAAGCGTTGGACCGAGAACAGATCCCTGTGGGACGCCTCCTGTGATCCGTGTCAAAAAGAAGTACTCTGTCTTTAAGATAGCTACCTATAATTCTGCGTAAGTAAGCTGGAGTGCCGAAGCTTTGCAGCGCTGCCATTATCTGCATCCAGTTCGCAGTGTTAAAAGCATTCTTGATGTCCACCATAATCAGTGCACAGAAGTTCCTTTTATTTTGGCCTCCAGAGATAGCTTCTCTAGCTATATTGACGACTGTTTGTATTGCATCTACGGTGGATCTTGATTTCCGCTACTTTGGAACCATCTGTGTACACATGTATTGCCTCGTCCGCCATTTGAGCACCCTTGCGCCAACCGTCCACCTTTTTTGTGGCCTTAAGATCGCCCTTGAAGCGCAGATAGGAAATCAGGTAGTATTTTCGTCTTGTGATTGATGACGCTATACTACTATGGCGCTCAAGCTGCCCCGAGGCACCGAGCCTGGTTGCAGTTGTTAACGCTATGTTCTTTGCTACCAGGTCTATAGGTGGAATGTGCAGAATGGCATACAGTGCAGCTGTAGGGGTTGTTTTCAGGGCTCCCGTAATGCTAAGCATTGATAGTCTGCATATCCCCTCTAATTTTTTGAGGTAGGTTGCTTTTTGTGTGGCTTTTCACCAAACAAGAACTCCATAGTATAGGATAGGGCTTACAATCGCTGTAAAAACGCAATGAGAAAGAGAGGGCGATAAGCCCCACGTACACCCCAGCATTCTTTTATATGCATAGAGTGCCGTTGAGGCCTTCTTGACCCTCTCCTCCAAGTTGAGCTTCCATGACATGGTCACTTTGGGACCTTGTACCTCTTTGTAAACAAGACCATATCCGTCTTATCCGCGTTGTCTTTCAACCCGACATTTGATGCCCAGGTATGAATATCCCGAAACGCCCGATCCATCAGGGAGATAATCGTTGGAATGCACTTTCCACTTATGACACATATTACTTTATAAATATGTATATAAATAAACTGCGGCCACCGTGGTGTGATGGCAGCGTGCTCCGCCTACCACACCGAATGCCCTGGGTCACACCCCGGGCAAAGCAACATCAAAATTTTAGAAATACGGTTTTTCAATTAGAAGAAAATTTTTCTAAGCGGGGTCGACCCTCGGCAGTGTTTGGCAAACACTCCGAGTGTATTTCTGCCATGAAAAGCTTTCAGTGAAAACTCATCTGCCTCGCAGATGCCGTTCGGAGTCGGCTTAAAACAAGTAGGTCCCGTCCCGCCAATTTGTAGGAAAAATAAAAAAGGAGCACGACGCAAATTGGAAGAGAAGCTCGGCCTAAAATCTCCTCGGAGGTTATCGCGGCTTACATTTATTTATTTTTATTTATTTATATAAATAAACTAAATAATGTAATTGAAACACATAGAAGTAGCGACAAAACTTACGAAAAAATTGAAAAAAAAATCAATAAAAAAAGTACTGAATAACAACCGTTGATTGCTTTTGTCCATTATAATGGACAGGACATAAGCAGTCCTAGTTTACTTACCAATTTACAAAGCACATAAAGAATGTTAACCTCTTTTTTTTTTGGGATAAAACGTATAAAAAGGTAACACACACAAAAAAGCTTCAGCTCGCCAGAAAACCGCAAATAAAACTAGCCAAATTTCACATTTTTTTTTTAAATCAACGATTACTAGGTTGACAACATTCTATTTCAAGGCTTGCTATAAAGCAAATTCTAAAAGTATTAAGCAAAGTAATTTTTACAATTTTTTGAAGATGTGTCCATTATATTGGCCAAATCCAATTAAAGGGTTAAGAAACTGCACTTATCCGCCTGGATTCAAATTGTGCTCTTGCAACTTTGAAAAAATTTTATCTATGGAGCTCAAATATTCCTCCAATGAAGTGGAAAATATCAAAATTTCATCCAAATAAACGACACATATTTTATTTATATACTCTCTTAGTATGTCATTCATAAGTCTTTGAAAAGTAGCCGGGGCATTTTTCAACCCAAACGGCATTCTAACATACTCGTACAAACCTAATGGGGAAACGAAATCTGTTTTTTCAATATCCTTAGATGCCATTAAAATCTGATGGTAACCTTTTGCGAGATCAAGAGTGCTAAAGTTCTGTGCTTTGCCCAACTTGTCCAAGATTCTTTCAATATTTTTCTTTCCTATTTCCCGATTTGTCATCTTTCTTTGGCACTATTATAATAGGAGAGCTATACTTACTCCTACTTTTTTGAATTATACCCTGCTTCTCCAGGTCTGTTATTTTCTTAATAGCCTCCTCTTCATGTTTGGGAGGTACCCTATAAATCTTTGAATTAATCTCCTGGTTTGTGCTGGTCTTTATTTCATGAACCACTGTTTTTGTATTTGTTAGGGTGCCCCTTATCTTCAGATTTCCTGAATCCAATACTATAAAATTATATATGAAATCCACCATTTTACAACATTTCTAATAGCGCAGGCAAACGAACCTGACACTAATTGTTTAATTCGTCGAAGGAGCATCCCCGTAAGTATCTCCTTCAACGTACCACCATTTTCGCTTAGAGCGCTAAGCTCGGTGATTTTGTCAAGAATATCTTTTGTTTTTCGACTCAATTGGGAAATTGAGCCTACTCTTAAATTTGTGATGTCGTTTGTAATCGACATCTGGTCTTTTGTTGACTGAAAATGTTGCCTCAATTTAACCTTACACTCGTCCTACTTATCTGGTGGACTTAGGGACAAAAAATTTTTGGCCGATCCTCCTATCTTCAGATCTTAAACCACCCTAAATGCTTCCTCCTGCTGTGTTGTATAGTCTGCCAAAATTCTATACACCGTTTGGATAAATGATGGCAATTTCTTTATATTACCCTCAAAGGGTTGTAAATACTTGTGGTCCTTATCTATCCTCTGCCAACAACTTTCCTTTTCCTTTACAGATTTTCTTTTTCCTTTACAAACACTTTTCGTTTTATTATTATTAATACATCTATATATTTTTTTTCTTCTATCGAGCAATATTTTGCAAACGATTGCTTTCTTTTTACTATTTCCATTTGCATTTACAATTAAATTTACTTAATCACAATATGAAAAAAAATTTTTTTCTGCTCACCCTGCTTAATGTCCTTTCTTTGGTGCTGCTATATATAGATGCTATGGGTTTCTGTCCTTTCTTGCCATTACTTTATTCCACTTCCATATGCTGCCTGTCCTGGTAGGTCTCCCTCTTTTTCTTTTTCCTCGGTACCGGATTGCAACACTCCAATATTCCACTTCGTTATACCGCCCTTTTATTATTTTTCTTTACTATTTATATTTTATGTTATTATTGAGCTGCCGCCCGATTAATTATTATTTAATTTAATTATTTTATGTAGTTTTTTTCTTCGATTTTATTATTTTTTTTTTTTTCACAATTCTTCCGGTTCGCCGCGACTGCGCCAGTTACGTCTTTAAGTTAGACGTTGGGCAGGGTACTACTTACGGTTTCGATCGTCACTAAATAAGAATGGCACTTTTCCTGTGATATTATTCAAAATTCTTTATTTAATATATTTATATAATTAGTTACAAAAATTTTATATATTCTCCAGATTTATTCTTTAAGTATTTTCGCTCGGCCGAGATGGACAGGTCGACTTAAGATCCGGGCAACAACTGCCTCTTCAATATTTCTCAATATGTTGCTTAACCTAAATACATAAGGCATCTTTCCGATGCACATACATAATTACTTATTTACTAAGCTCACTCAACAATTCACATATTCCCACAAATGTACTTTGGCTGCAACATAGTTTCAGTCAGTATTATTATTTATTATGCTTATTGGGGTATCTCATTTCATTCAGGAATGTTTTGCATTCCCGAATGTTGACACCAATAAGTATGTCAGTTTGTATATCTGTATGTCTTTGTAGAACAACATAAGCAGAGGCATCAACTGAATTGGTTTCTATTAATGTATGTATGTTTGTACATTTGTATGCTTCCAAAGTGGAGTCATAAACAAAGCCCAGTTTAGCTGCTTGCAACAAAGTATCTTATTTACTTTATTTATTGTGTGGGTGGCCTGATGTGGAGTGCTGAGCAAGCATTACTTAAAACAACTAAGTTCTTATTTTGGGCGAACAAGTATATTTTAAAATATACTTGTTTTCCCTTTTTCTTCGGTATAGGGGGCATTCCACATAACTCCCCCACCGTTAGAGTTAGGACTATCCTGAGGCCTTTTATCTAAATTTACAATTTGCGTTTGGATTAGGCCTTTCCTTATTTTTTTCATTTACAATCTTTATTTTTAAATTTTTCTTGCGGAAAAATACCGTCAGCACGGCGATCAGTATTAGCAAGCATATGGCTATTGTTATATTTATACCATACGAAACATTTTTATGGTATTTTAGTTCTTTAATTTCTTTCAAATTTTCGACATTTTTAATTTCTATTTCTTTAAACAGTATGTCCTGTTTATAGCTCTGATTTAACATTTTTACAGGGTAGTAAAATATTTCCGCAAACTCTATATATTATTTTCAAAAATTTCATTATCTATTTCAATTTTACAATTTGTGAATGTAATCAAAAAGTTATCTTTCAATACGATTTCTCTATTATCGCAATTTTGGCTTAAGGCCCTTTCGTGTGCATTTACAATCAATAATGTATCATCATCTATGTTAACGATTCTAGTTTATTATTTCTTTTAAAGAGACAATCGTTTTTAAATATGCAATTTTTACTTCGTTTCAAATCCTTTAAAGGAGTATCCTTTGTATAGTTTAAATGTACTTTGTTTACTGTAAAAATGTATTCTTTTTCCGTTTTAATTTCTAATTTTTCCGTGTTTGGCAATGGGATTACGAGTTTCAAATCTGTTGAAATATAATTCTTTGGTATTTTTATTGCTATCACTAGCGACTGATTATTGTATGCTAACACTCCCATTTTTGCCATTTTAAATTTATAAAAATCTATCTGAAAACAATCAATTTCTTCCTTAGTTAAAATTCCTGGGTGTACCAAGTTGGACTTGGCGGCTGCTATATTATTTTGTATATCGTAAACTCTGCTTTCCAAATATCTTAATTTAGTAATGAAGTCATTAAACAAGAACTGCTTGTAAAAATGCCTATTCTGCTCATCAACTCCTTTTAAGAATTTTTCAATCTTTTCCCTGTCTTCCTGTATTGTTTCCCTAATCAAATTAATGATGCCGTAAAAATGATTATTAGTTGTTATCTGTTGGTTTACAGCTTTTATTATTTTATGATCATTTGTCTTTTTTACTTCTAAATATCCTAAAATTTCCCGTCTATCTTCATCATCCATCAATCCAAATAGCCAATTATATGTTTTACCTACTACGTTTACTAGGCCTCTCTTATGTCTACCAATTCTCTCAGGACGAATTGTTTTAACCTTAGCCTCTAATTTTTCTACTTCGCTTATTAGAAATCGCTTGCCTGCCATTACCGTGCCTTCAATACTTTCTTTTATTCCGTCGACGACTTCCAAAATTTCATCTGGTTGGATTATATGCAAGATTGTGGTAGTTTAATTAACCACTTCCACCTCGCCTATTCGTACAATAGTGTACCCTGCCTCATCCAGTATTGGGGTTACTTGTAAGAACCCCCCTGTTGTTCTCATGTTTGCTATCATGAGAATAATCATTACACACCACATTGTCTGAAAACAAAAAAAATATATTTACTCATACCATCTATTGGCTATGACCTTTAAGGACGGAGTGGGTTTCAAGGGTTGTAAAATAAAATAAAACCAAAAACAAAGAGAAATAAAAACTATGTATGTTATTCCTGTATCTATGTTATTCCTGTACCAACCCAAATTTATGTATTCAAGTGTGTATATGTACCTCAGAAGCATTAGCTGGGCATTGTGCCATTATCAATCGTGCACATACACATACTCAATTTGAGTATGTATCAAAGTCAATTCCATTCGTTGCTAAACGTTAACTGTGAAAAAGGAATATTGGGATTTATAACGTTTTATCCTCGAGTGTCGTGTAGCGAATAAACTGTACACCTGTCGGGATTTTTAAGGATATATGTCAATTGACAACCGCGAAGCCATGCTCGAAACAATGGTATGCCAATCAACCAGGAGGGGATCAGCGCAATATACGTTACTGGACTGTACACCTGACGGATTTTTTTTTTAGGATATATGGAAATCGAAAACCGTGAAAGAGGTTGTCGGAATAATAGTTCTGAAATCGACAACCACGAGGCGACGCTGGGGAGACATTGATGGAGCTATTATTAGTGGGATAACATATTAAATTTAGCGACAATTCATATTTGTAGTATGCATAATTTGTAAAGGGTGTGCCATGTGGTGTTGTTTTTTTTTATTCAAGCATGCCCATTATGGGCTGCTGTACTGAACCTATCATCATCATTATCATCGGGGTTTAGGTTAGGCAAATTCGCAAATTTTTGTGGTCTTTTTATGTTGGAAGGGTGAACGTTTTGCAACGGGTTAATTCTGAAATATGGTTGATCCTTATACTTCGTTTATTATCGGTTTTTCCTTAGCGCTGTATTCAGTTTAGTTTCGTGTACATCGTTGTGTTGCTAGCGTCAGAAGACTGATATGACTATATTCATTTTATTGTACTGTTAGTCATACTGATTCAAATTAGTGTTTTCGTATAACACAGTTGACTTTCTTGCTCAATAAGACTATTGAGTACTGAACTATTTCGTGGCTTATGAGCGGTTATTCATTTTACGAAGCATGACTATGTAAATGTGTTTTAGTGGATATAAGTAGGGATGCAAATTTTGAGGAGCAACATCGATACATCGATGTTTCGATTTATCGATAAAATAAGAATCGATGATAAAAAACATCGGAAGAAAAACATCGATACAAACATCTACCCATCGATGTTTTCCGATGTTTTTTCAGTAGAATTAAATTTTGGAAAAACTACGTGGCTTAGTGGGTGGGGTGATATTTATAGTCGCCTGGTTTGTGACATTAGCTCATAACCCTAAAATCGAGGAATTTTTAAGAAAATTTGACCAGAAATGTGTGTATTTTAAAGCCCCTTTAAAATCTGCAGAGGTTTTATTATATATGTGTTAGGCCGGGTCGATTTGTGGGGAGGCAAAAAAATCGCCCATTGCTCTGTGAAAATCATATTCTGGGGATCAAAATAGGAAACTTTGCCGAAGTAACCATACCTCTAAAACGAATTCTGACACCCCCCCCCCCCCCCCCCCTTTGGGTCGTAGGAGCAAATTTTGAAAAATCCCACTTTGAAATGCCTATGTTTTTTCTTTTTGGAGTTTATTTTTCTCTTTAGAAATTTATTTAGTCAGAACATATGTAAATGAAAAAATGAATTTAACTTAGTAATAGAAAAGAAATTAAAAAAAATTATTAGAAATTAGCGTTTAAAACCAAGGCATCACTGTGATGCATTTGCATGTCGTAAACATAGTTGTGTGGGTTTTTTATTCAACCGTTTTAAAAAATGAAGGTATCACTGTGACACAATTGCAGATCGTAAAATTGCTTGTGTTGTTTTTTTAAGCCACCACAAGACACAGCATGTAGAATTGAAATTGCCCCTACCCAAAAGTTCGAGCCAAAGGGGGGACATCAGAATTCGTTTTAGAGGTATGGTTCCTTCGGCAAAGTTTCTTATTTTGATCCCTAGAATACGATTTTCACAGAGTAATGGGCGATTTTTAAATCGACCCGCCCTAATATGTATGCAGTTACCGGCCAAAACCAAAAATTGTGTTGCGCTTTCAATGCAAAAAATTCAAATTCAAATTTTCGCCTGGGTTAAATCAGCAGCGCTGGTGGGATATATTTATGTAGAATTTAGCTGCTGGCTCTACCCTTAGGAGTGATGTACCAAAATACTGATAAGTAATATATTTTTATTGTTTTATTCAATTCCGTTTGAGATCAAACTTTTAGTTACATACATGCATATAAGATGTTTGTTAAGCAATTCATTCAAATAAGACAACATGTCAATATATATACATGTATAACATAAATTATAATAAAAAAACAGAAAAAACTGAGATCAGGCAAAAGGCCAAAAATTTATTTAACATTTTTCATACTTGTACTCATCCTACATAAATACAATGTATACTTGATGTATGGCCGGAAGTCCTTAGAGTTTTGCTGCGAAATAGACACTTTGCGGAGTTGGCACTTAATTTTTTAAAATAGCCCCACACCTTACTTTTGTTCGGCATTTTGATTTCGGCAAGAAGTTTGTGGAAAATAGAAGTTATTAAAAATGTGCAATTTTGTTTTAATTTAATATTAATAATTACAAATTAGAATGATAGCAGTGCAAGCAACTTCCTTTTAAAACTAATCAAAAAGCAGCCCATTATTAAATAAAAGCAATTTTGGTCAAATTAGCTGAAAATAAAAACTATTACGCTGTTATCAAAGGTAATCAAAGGCGGTGTAAAAATTAAGTATTATCCACATAATAACATTATTCCAAAAATCTCGGGATACTACTTCACGATCTATATAAAAAATTAAGTATTATCCACATAATAACATTATTCCAAAAATTTGCACTGGCCATACTGCACTTTCGATTAAGATGTTCACCTATTTATTTAGTATAAAATATTCATTAGAAGTCACATCATAATTTAAAACAATTATTATTAGCAACTTACCCTTTTTACATCAGTTTGCAGCAACTTAGCAAAGAAAAAGAATGACGTCAATAAATGCAACTTTAGAGATGTGGATGTTCGAAACATCGTCAAAGTTAACATCGATGTATCGGCAATTTTTCGATATTGAGTAATTTTGAAACATCGATGTTATACATCGGATTTTCATCCATTTTTAAAAACATCGATGTATCGTTTGCATCCCTAGATATAAGTGCTTGGAATTCTTTGTTTGTGTACGCACTAATACTAATTTTTTGGTTAGTCCACTAATAACCTTAAAACATGAACAATTGCAACTCACTGGTGGACATACAATCACATCGACCATTAAACCCAGAGATGAAATTCGTCAAGTCCCATACTCGGCGGGCTTTCCACTTCGCAAATGGATATCCAATTCAGAAGACATTCTAAGGTATATCCCCACGCCAGTTCTGCTCAGTGAGGACTTCCTGGCATTCGAAGATACCAGCTCAGTCAAAGCATTAGGCATTCGATGGAATGTCCACTCAGATCTCTTCTATTTTAAAGCAGGTACGCTGGACAGTCCTGAAAACATTACGAACAGAGCGATATTATCGGCAATCGCCAAACTTTTCGATTCATTGGGATGGCTGGCACCAATGGTCATTGTGGCAAAAATACTCATGCAGAGTATTTGGTAAGAAGGCGCCGCTTGGGACGAACCAGTATCGACCAGTACGTTGGAACAATGGAAAACCTTCACCGACCAATACCATGAGATCGATAAAATAAGGATACCTAGATGGGTGAACTTTTCACCAGGAACCGACATCGAGATCCATGGATTTTGTGATGCATCCGAGAAGGATTATGCAGCAGCCGTTTACATGCCCGTGAAAACAGATAATGATATCTGGACAAACCTGCTTCTAGCCAAAACCCGAGTAGCCCCAGTGAAAACTCTGTCTCTTCCACGATTGGAACTTTGCAGAGCCGTGCTGTTAGCGGAAATCACCGAATCAATTTTCAGGAACCTTAAATTGGGACCAGTGAGAGTTCACCTTTGGACGGATTCAACTGTCGTCCTCGCATGGATAAGGAAACCACCTGGTCCACTTTCATCGCACATCGGATCACCAAGATCATCGATATGGTCGGAAATAAGGACTGGTTGCACGTAAATTCAGAATGGAACCCAGCAGATTTAGGTAGCAGAGGATTACCTGCGTCGACTTGGTCAACAATTCGTTGCGGGACCTTCTTGGCTGCAAGAAAACAATTCCCACTGGCCAGCACAAGATACCGAATACAAAGCGTCTATCGAGGAAAAGCGGGTAAAGGTTCATGCAACGTCAGTAAATAACAACCCTAACATCCTTGATAGGTTCTCCGAACTTTCAACATCGCTGCCGGTTATATCATACATTTTTCGTTTTGCCCGCAGAACACATCCAAAAACTAAAGTTTCCTTCAATAAGCAGTCTCACTCAATAGCACCTGATGAAATCGAAACTACGACACAAAGATTGATAGCTATATTCCAAAGGAAATACTATCAAGCAGAGTATGCCAATTTGAAGTCAGGGAAAACAATTCATGGGAAGAGCGAGATTTTACCCTTAACCCATTCATCGATACTGAATGTATAATCAGAACCGATGGTCGGATTGACGCATCCAAAGATATGCCCTACGGCGCACGTCACCCCATTATCCTGCCGTACCCTTGTAGGTTAACCAGACTCCTAGTTGAATTCATACATAAGATCCTCCCTCCATAGAGAAAACCAGCTGATGCTGCGCTTTATTCGCACTCAGCACTGGATACCGCGTGTTAAAAACATGATTAGGTCTGTCATCCCCAACTGTAAAGTCTGTACTATTTACAAAAAGCAGGCACAAACTCAACTCATGGGAATCCTTCCAAAGGAGCGCACCACCTTTGCTAGGGCCTTCACAAATACAGGGGTAGATTTCGCCGGACTATTTGACATAAAACCTAACCGAGGGAGAGGGTGTAGGACCTCAAAGGGATGTGTATGTTTGTTCGTTTGCTTTTCGACGGAAGCTATCCATTTTGAAGCGACCAACGACCTTAGTACCGGGTCCGTCCTTGCTGCCTTCGCCAGATCTGTATCCAGACGAGGATGCCCAAAAACCGTCTTCTCCGACAATGGTACTAACTTTGTCGGAGCTTCGCGATCCTTACGATAGGAGTTCAAGGCATTTCTGCGGGAAGCAAGGGACGACACAATGAATAAATGTAGCCATCAAACTCTCGCATGGCATTTCATACCCCAGGTGCTCCTCACGTGGGAGGCTTGTGGGAAGCAGGGGTAAAAAGTTGTAAAACCCATTATAAGAAAATCGCGTCCGACCACAAATATACATTCGAGGAGTTTACGACTCTCTTATGCCGAATAGAGGCATGCCTTAACTCCAGATCACTCAGTCCCTCATCCAACGAACCTTCCGGCCTGGAGCCACTTACTCCAGGCCACTTTCTCATGGGTGGGCATCTGTAAGCTCCACCCGAACTCAACTGTGACGAGAATCCTGCCTCAATAATTAACAGACGGCAGAAAATGAAGGCCCTGCACCATACTTTCTGCAAAAGATGGAAATCGGAATATCTCACCGAGATCCAGAAACGATACAGGTGGAAACATCCGCAATCCAATTAAAACCCGGAGACCTAGTCGTCATCAAGGAGGACAACCTCCAACCCAACGAGTGGAGAATGGGGAGAATGGTCAACATACACCCAGGCTCTGATAACCCCGTGCGTGTTGTTGACGTCCATACAATTAAGGTACAACTAATCCGACCAATTGCAAAATTGATACTCCTTCGGTGCAACGACAAGGAGGAGGAAATGTAAGGGGCCAAATTCCGCCTTACAAAACCCAAAAAAAAAAAAAAATTTATTTCCCCAGACTACCTAAAATCAGAGGCCCACGGTTAGTGATCAAGCATAGTCAGGAGCCAGCGTCTTTGTGTCTCTCTATCCCTAAGCTATTTTCTCCCTAGCCATATATATCGTTCATTTCTTTTGTTCTCTACCTCCGGTCTCGTGACGAGTCTACCGGAGGGCAATCTTAAAGCGTACTTCGCGATGGCAATGGGGAAAGGGAGCGCGGGACATGAAGACGCGTTCAACCACGCGTCGTGCTGCCCCGTTATCCCTAAGCTTGCGTCTCTCCCAGGGTCCTAATTATAATCAACCCCCCGGTCTCGTGACGAGTCTACCGGAGGGCAATCCTACATCTTATTTTTTTCTCTTTTGCTCTACCCCCGGTCTGGTAACGAGTCTACCGGAGCGGGAATCCTAAACCTTACCACTGGTGGGCAATGGGGAAAGGGAGCGAGATGCATAAGGACACGTGGGAGCTTACCAAAAGCTCGCAAAACCAAAAGGCAAAAATTTGGTTTTTTAATAATACTAACCGGGGCCCCCCGAACAAAACCATCCCCAAATTCACTCGCTCACCCAGAGCGAGACCAACCAATGACCTAACGCAGATCCGATATCTGCCACAGAATCCAAGGGCCTTCGGCCCATCATATTTTAAAATTCCACAAGTCAACCCAAATTCACTCGCTCCCCGATCGAGGACACCAGAACCCTAACACAGACCACAGTCTGCCACAAAACTGCAAATTTACATGAAGATTTTTGAGTTAGATATAGGTACACGATACGTAGCTGCCATCAAAAAGGCAGGAAACGATCACAAATATCAGTAAAACGAGTTCAGCAATACTTGCTGCGATTCCCAATAGGCCTTATACTATTACATAGTCTTGGCTGGTTCTTGGAGAGAAGAGTAACCTTAGTAGACATAAGTCTTTTTGCATCAAATTAACGTCCTACAATTTCCGAAACGCATACTATATTTCCATCAAATCATTAATCTTACTTTCTTCTTCTTTTCGAGACTTCGAGAAAACTGCATTTACATTAAACAAAAGTCAGAGACAATGTAAGTGTAGAAATAAAATATGGTTACTTGTTACTAAAACTGCTGGTAGGCAAAAAACGTTCTTAATATTATTAACGAAAACGTAAATTTTAGATACGTTTATAAATCATTCCAGCTCAAAAAAAAAATATTTATGAGTCGAAACACATAAGGAAATAATTCAGTTTGAAAACCTAAGCATTGGTTTTTGACGAGAAACCCTAATGTGTACATTATCTGTACTCAATTTGTGAGAAAATATTAACTAATTAGGTGTAGGATCATTTGTCAAAATATTCCATGATTTACAAACCCTTGGCGAATTTCCCTCACATCGCTAAACAATGCAATTCATATCTGTATGTTTATTCTGTTATGTGCTCACATATGTACCCATTTTTTATTCATTTCTTCAAACTGTATACTTCAGTTTATTCAAATTTGTAATTTATTTCTTTGCTGTCTGCATGACATTTATTTGAAATTGTACATATGCATGGCATTTCTTGATGGTCCTGCTAATATTATTTTTGCACATGTTAAGGTGTGGGCTGTTTTGGGTGTATACATAGATTATTTCCTTTTATTCTTCGAGCTCGTTGTATGTCTATTTTTCCACCCACTCTAACTCGTATTTCATTACTAGCATAACTAAGACTTATCTAGTTCACACAGTTGTCGTGAGAAGTGTCGGTCTAATGCATAGTGCCAAGCAAAATATGCAAGGATCTCATAAATTCACTTAGAGGCCATAATAAAATATTACCCCACATTCCATTAATTTCGCATTATATCAATACCTATACCTACTATTGTACTTAGCAGTAGTTGCTTCGCATTATTCGTCGTACCCGAAACATTTACAAGGAAATACGTACGATTCCACTACCCCACCCACAGCTTTACCTATCCACGGCTATTATGTGTGAACCGAATGGCAGCAGCACATGTACGTCCTCTGTATGACCACGAGATACGTGTCGTTGACGGTCGCCAGCTCGCCATGCATGAATACACCGATTACTAACCGTATATGTATGTACACGATCCATAGCCAGAGCTGAGATTTCATCTGGGTGCAGTGGCCCGACATGTCACAAACGGAAATGGCTGGCTATACATACATATGGTTGGAAGGTATAACCAATGCCTGTGGCAATCAGGGTGCCGTCATGCCTTCACATATAGTGCACAGCTGCTGGAATGTTATTACTAACATATACAGGTGTTATAAGATGCTTTCGGCTGGGATGCCAGCATTTTTTGAAAATTTTGATAAAAAAATATTCAAATATCATACCCCAAGATGATTAAAAACGTTCAAATTTAAAAGTATATTCTATTAGAAAATTAATGTATCGTCGGGAGAAAAATGTACCATAAATGTGATTATTCTTGAATAATCATTTGTGATTCATGTTTCGAAACGCTTTTTATTCATATTTGATATCATTGTAAAATTGAACTTTAATTGTTTTAGAGTAATATTTCACTGCTTTTTACAGTAATTTTCTGATCATATTCGTGAACATATTTCAATCGTTTTGGTTGATATTTTTGAATCATTTTTGAATGCGATTATGATGCATTTATCCTTCATATATCATTTAAAAAAGATACTACATAATAATCTTATTTCATCAGGGGAAGAAAGAATGCGGAAGTGAGCTATTTGAACCACACTCGCAATCAAACTTGACCGATATACACCTGCGACTACAATATCCAACATCAGCTATGATCGTCAACATCTTAAAATACGATATGGTACGGGATGTTGAAGCCATATCCAGGTGTATACATATGTCTAGAGATTTTCACTTACCTGGGGTTTAAATAGTTCACAACTTTTGTATTGTCTAATGGTTGGATTTGTATTTTCTGGGAAGCGGAAGGTGCAGAAATGGTTGGGACATCTTCGGTTACGAGCAGTATTTACATTATTTCTTGTCTTGAAGAATAAAATCTTAATCTATTTTTTCTGAACTTCATGATTGTTGAAGACATGATCCAATTTTCGGACTAAGTCCGCCCCCCTTCGTCTGGCAACACCCGGCCAGTGCGGCCAAGCGCAAGTGCAGCTCAGCTGTGCTTGCCGAACACCACCGCGCATAAGCAAAATCAGTTTATCTTAAACTACCCGATCGCACGCATCGTCGAACCGCATCGATTTTTTATATTTATCGCCCGCTCGCCGTCGCGCAAATATTTCCTTTCTCATTTTGTAATTATCCCTTTTATATTGTTTTTCAAAGAGAAAATAAATAAATACTTACCTATTATATTTTAAAAACGTGCCCTCCCTTTTTCATTTTAAGAAAGTGCAAAGTGCTCTGTTAAAATTTTATACATGGTCCTTTTGTGCCAAAAAGGCAACCAGCGGCAAAAAACAAAGTAAAAATAAAAAACACAAATATTTTGCAAAAACTAAAAGCTATTTTATATAAATACATAAGACAAAACGCGGTCGGTACGGACACAATAAGAATAAAGTGATAAAGTGTAAACAAAAAACACAAAAAAAAGCATAAAAGAGTTTAACAAAAATTATTTTAAATAAATTTAACCAAAAATACATACATACATACACAAAATCGTGTGTACCCAAAAACACAATAGAAAAATCTTAATTTTACATAAAGGTGTAAAGGAAAAGTTAAAAGAAAAAAATTTAAATATTTTAAAGTTGTAGTTTTGTACAAACAAAATAAAAACATATTAAAACATATAAGGGCATAAAGCTAAAATTAAGTGCTGATAGGGTGGTGAAAAGGAACAAGTTTTGAAAAGAAGTGGACAATTTTTAAGAAAATAATTTTTTTTCCGCAAAAAAAAAAATAATAAAATTTAAATAAAAAGAAATAAAACCATCTATTTTAAATACACAATTGAAAAAGGAAAAAGCAAAACAAAATCTATTTTTCCAAAAAACATAAGAACAACATTTTTTTACTAAAGAAATCAAACAAAATTGAGTTTTGGGCAAAAAGTTGGTGAAGGTGAAAAGAAAAAGAAAAGCTCAAAAAAATAAAAATATTTTTGAAAAAACAAGAAAATTTAAAATTTTTGGGAAAAATATTATATTTAAATTATTGAACAAAAACACAAAACACGAGCACAAAGACGGAAAAGATAAATACCAAAAAAATAAAGAAAGATAAAGTTGGGAAAAACGGGAACTTAACAAAAAGAAGTTTTGTGAACAGAAAACAATAAAAAATTCAGAGAAAAATATATTTAAGAAAAAATTTTTTGTAAAACGAAACAAAACACAACATCTACGTACGTCCAACAACAACATTAACACTAACTTCACCAACAAGGAGGTACAACACAACAACAACGAGGAGGATTACAATAAAGGACAACACAAACAACTCACAAGTAACACATTTTCAATAAAAATGTCTGAGTAAGTACTCGTTACCCAATATATACATGCCCATATATATATATATTCCCTCCGTCTAAAGCACGGACCCGAAATTCTAAAAATCCCTCAATTTTAGACCCTTCGATCTAAAGATTTGGACCCTGGTGATATATCAATATCATAAAGCCTAAGCGGCAAAATATTTCATTTGTCTATCCACTGGTACCAAAAGGTACAGTGCCGTCAAAAACCATAATTTTTTCAACAAATAAAATTTCATTCCCGTACTAACGGAAAATCCACTGCCCGGTACCCAAAAAGTTCGTTGCGCTAAATACTTACTTAATTATAAAAGTATATACGTATATATGTAATATATGTATATACCCATTTAGTTCGGTAATCATCCACGAGCTACATATATTTTTCCAGCGTGAAATTCACCGCTGCCCAATTTACCCATATATACATATATTACATAAAATATATTTTACAGAAAACCCATAGCAACAAACTTTGCCAAATTTTTGTCACTTTTCCTAAAGTTTATTTTACAGGTGCACCCAAGATTAAATTTGCATACAAACCTACAATTATATGCACCCATAATACCCACACGCACTTGTATATCTTTTTGCATAAGCCAAAAACCCACCCTCAACAAAGTAATTGCATGACCATATGCAACTACATAATAGAAAGAAGCTACAAAGAAGATCATCGATCACATATTTGCATACATTTAGTTTGTCAATACAGATCAAGTACATTGGCATTTGCAACCTAAAGGTATTGTTGGTACACCACAGTTTACCGGCAAATATATTTTACCCATATATATATGTATATATATATATACATACATATACACCCATATTACTTGTACTCAGAAGCACTGAGACAAGCCCATATCAAAAACCAAGCGTACATTAGGCTGGTTTCAAAAAAAATTTTTTTTGCTCTTTTGACAAAATTTTTTTTCGATTTTCACAGCTTTTACCCTTTTAATAAACCAAACTAATTTATAATGCCGAAGTCGTCGGACGAAACGAAAAATTTACCACTGCAGATAAATGCCTGCAGAAATTCATATATGACGGTAACCAAGTAGAGGTTTACTGCTCAAGATGGTCACCCTCCCAAGCTACCGATTTATCAGAGTGTATGCTTAAGGTCAAATTAGAAGACCCAGATAAAATATGGGCAAAGGTGCTAGAGTCCCATCGAGATGTAAGTTTCTCTGATAATTATACAGATGTCAGCGACTCGGTTGAGCAAAAATTTGCTAAATGCATGGAAACGTACCAAACATGCAAATCAGAAATTTTAGAAGCCTTACAGCTTTTTAATACTGCTAGCACCAACCAACAACAAATACGCGCCCACCCAATGAACAATTCAAACGAAAACGGTTTTTATTTAAAAGTACCACCATGCGACACCGAAGTATTTCATGGTGGATACGAAGACTGGCCATCCTTTAGAGATATGTTCACGGCAGTCTATAAAAACCACCCTAAATTATCACCCGCTCAAAAATTATACTACCTACGCCTGAAAACTAAAGAGCAAGCAGGACTTATTGTAAAATAATACCCACTGAGGGATGATAATTTCGAGTTTGCCTGGGAAGCACTTAGATCGAGGTACGAAAATAAAAGGATACTCGTCGACAATCAACTAAAGACGCTATTCAACCTGCCAACAATATTCACAAAAAACGGAGAACAAATCAGAAGATGCAGACAACAATCAACAATTGCATGTCAACTTTAAACACCCAAGGAATCCCGACAACGGACTGGGACCCGATCCTCTTTTATCTGTGCTCATCAAAGCTGCCAAGTGAAAGCCTTTCACTATGGGAACAATCCCTCAGCTCCCGGAACGAGCTGCCCCTTTTGGAGGACATGAATAAATTCCTCACCAGCAGATACGAGGTAGTAGAAAGACTAAGTACCTAAAGACCAGGCAAGGCGAAGCCCCAATTTTCAGGTTTTACACCACGAATGGTGAATCAAAACTCGACCCAACCCAATAATAATGTAACGAATTTCCTGCAAATCCTCTTATTTGCAATCTTCTGCTGAGTTCGAATCACTAAACTGTTGAATAAATAACACCCATATGTAATAATGCAAAGTACTTCAGAATAACACTCAAACTGTACAACGAATAGCTTGCTTAATAACCAAACTGATTGATAGCTCAAATGAAACTCTACTATTCAAAATAATACTGCTCTTGCTCGCTAGATAGCGTCTTAATCTAAATCTCAAATCAAACTGAATTTCAGCGCCTCTACACTTGTTGCCTTTTATACTCTTTGATTTAAACGTTCGCATCTTGTAGGCGCTTCCAGAATCTACTAGTCCATCAGCTCTCAAACTTCTCAGCTGTAACTACAATTGTACAATTTTATAGCTTTTCTCATTGCATACTTTCAGGAGTATCTCAGATATATGCGTGTGTTTGTGCATTGACTCTACGCTGCTCGTATACGTACATGGTACATATGTGTAGACGCAATTATTGTTTCGTTTATGTAGATACATAATGATTGAATTATTGATGTGAATTCGCGTCACTGCTTAGCATCGGCTTAGAGATAGCAGCACCCCTTAATTTTGCTAATATTCGTAACACTGCCCTCCACCTAAGTCTGATGGTCCCGATCAGACAAATCTCTCGATCTAAACGCTGCTAGCATCACCAAATGTACCACTCTTCTATTTCGTGATTTCCCAATTGCATGTATGCGGTAGACGACATCACTGATCGTCTTCACAACTCTGTACGGGCCTTCCCAACTGCACCGATATTTGGATGGAACACTTTTCCGCCGGTGACTGTTGTATAGCAGTACCAAATCTCCCTCCCGGAAACCTTCCAAATTATTTTCCTTGTCGTACCTGTGTTTCATCTTACTACTCATTATCCTGGATCGTTCCCTCGCATTCTGTTGCTTGGCCAATGAACTACTTCGTAGAGCTTGCGCTTGACGGATTGGCTTCGCATAATCAGTATCGTTCCCACATTTCACAACAGTAGTGCGCTCCGGCTTGAAAATACCCTCGCATTCTTTCTCGGAAATTCGTTGCTTCGTTTTCCTGCGTCTTTTAGGTTTTTTCAATGCCAGTGTTCAATCTCAGTGTAAAACCATGACCTTCCCAATTAGGACTTCACATATCACTTCTCCCTGGACTTGGTTATACTCGCCTGTGACCGTACGCAACCTTGCTCCAGGTAATGACTTTACTCTCCTGTAGACCAAATCAGATCGAATCAAGGAATGAGATGCGCCCGTATCTACAGTCAGTACATGTTCTTTGCCATCCACATTCCCTCTGACGGTAAGACTGCTCGATTTTGTACCAATTTGCAACACAGATATCACAGGGCATTCAATAGCTGGATGTAGCTCTCGATCTCTACCTCTTACTCGCTCTTTCTCATCTCCTCCAGCTTTGCGTTTACGGCCACCCACATTGTTGGAACTACTAGGATCAAGATCGCAATGACGGGCAATGTGATCGGACTTCCCGCATTTGAAACATTTGATAACTTTTTCACTCCGCTTTTGCGATCCTTTCAGCGCCTCCAATATTGCGTCTACCCACTCTGGCCTTTCCACCCCCACACGGCGTGCTTTGTAAACTGGCTTACACAGAAGCAATGCTGTTTCTTGAGTCAGTGCATGGGATACCGTTTCTGCGAATGTAGGTTTTGGGTTTGCATATGTCGCTCGCTTCGTTTCTACGTCCCGTATGCCATTTATAAAACTCTGGATTTTAACCCTCTCGGTGTACTCCACGGGTGCGTCCGCATTTGCCAAATGTGCCAACCTTTCAACATCCGAGGCAAACTCCTGCAAAGTCTCATTCGCTCTTTGGTGACGGTTTTGCAACTCAATTTGGAATATCTGTTTTCTATGCTCGCTTCCATAACGTCTCTCGACAGCGGCCATCAATGCTTCATAGCTGTTCCGCTCTCCCTCGGGAATAGTCTGTAGGATTTCAGCAGCAGATCCTTTCAATGCCACGAATAGTGCAGCAACTTTATCTTCAGTACTCCAGTTGTTCACTGCTGCGGTCTTCTCAAACTGAATCTTAAACACCTGGAAAGGAAAAGAGCCGTCAAAAGATGGTGTTTTTACCTTTGGATTACTTGTTGAAACTGCTGGGCGATTTAGTTGCAACTGCTCGATATGTCCTCTCAAAGCATCCACCTCGGCCTCGATTTTTTCCTCAAACTGTAAAATTTTTGTATCCTGGGCCTCCAGCTTCAATGTTACCCTTATCTCCTGTGCCTCCAGCTGCGAGGATATGCGGGCCTCTTGTGCTTTCAACTGCTCAGCCAACTGAGATGTCATATATGTCTTTTGCTCTTCTTCTTGGGATGACATGTTGGTGGATATTTGTGATGACATTTCGGACATTTGTGCCGATATTGCAGCCAATATCATGGTCAGGTCTGTGTTCGCTATTGTCTGCGGTGTTTCTTCCATTTTTGTTATTTCCTCTCCATCAAGATGAAAGTCATACTATTCCACATCAATTCCTTCTGCTTCCATTGCCTCTCGTAGCCGTGCCTGAAGTTCAAGTTTAACGCCGCTTGTATTCAATCCACGGCTCTCCAACTCCTTCTTCAGTTGCTGGATCTTCAATTAATTGAACTTTGTCATGTCCTTGTTGTCCTCTGGAATTTATTCAACAATTCCTCTTCTGACACCAATTGTAACGAATTTCCTGCAAATCCTCTTATTTGCAATCTTCTGCTGAGTTCGAATCACTAAACTGTTGAATAAATAACACCAATATGTAATAATGCAAAATGGCCTTTATTAAAGTACTTCACAATAACACTCAAACTGTGCAACGAATAGCTTGCTTAATAACCAAACTGATTGATAGCTCATTGCCTTGTTGCCTTTTATACTCTTTGATTTCAACGTTCGCATCTTCTAGGCGCTTCCAGAATCTACTAGTCCATCAGCTCTCAAACTTCTCAGCTATAACTGCAATTGCAAAATTTTATAGCTTTTCTCATTGCATACTTTCAGGAGTATCTCAGATATATGCATGTGTTTGTGCATTGACTCTCCGCTGCTCGTATACGTACATGGTACATATGTGTATACGCAATTATTGTTTCGTTTATGTAGATACATAATGACTGAATTATTGATGAGAATTCGCGTCACTGCTTAGCATCGGCTTAGGGATAGCAGCACCCCTTAATTTTGCTAATATTCGTAACAATAATAAAACCCCGCAGTCAAATCTTGCGTCAGGTTTAGGAATTTATCGGTATCAGACCGAATCAAATTTGTGAGAGAAAATAGTTACTGCGAAAACTGTTTATCAACGTCACGCCCCAAGAACGAATGTAAAAGTAGTTTCACGTGCGTTTATTACCAAAAGCGACATCATTCGCTACTGCATTTGCAGCCCAAACCTGAACAATCACAACCAAACCCCAGAGCTCAAAATGCCCAAGCCGGTACCCCTAGGAGAACGGACGACGAGCGAGCTTCAACATCGAAAGCCGCCGCAAGAGCCACCTCCTCCCAAAAGTCTCAGGACAAAAACCCGGTTTCCACACTCTTTTCGAGTAATCATGGAACCACCCTACTACCAACAGCAGTAGTATCAGTATACTATGCTGGCGAATTTCATAAAATTCGTGCCCTAATAGACCAAGGTTCACAAAAAACTTTTGTATCATCCCGTATACAAAAGCTTCTTGGTCTACCCACAAAAGAGTCTCTCCACCAGATATCTGGAATGGGCGGAACGGTTGGTAAAAATGCCAATAAAGTCTGCCAGATAACATTTCTGTTCAGCAGACTTAACCCAAATGATAGACGCACAAGCAATAATTTTGCCAAAACTAACTAAGTTCTTGCCCACAGTCAGAGTTTCAAGCAACGATCTCGAAGAACTGTCCCATTTACCGTTAGCCGATCCACAGTATTCGATACCATCGAAAATCGATGTGGTAATCGGCAGCGATATCATCCTCACCGACGGGCTCCTACGAAATGTGAGAGGAACATTACTTGCCCAAAACACAACATTCGGATGGATATTAAGCGGCCCTGTAGCTGAGAAGGTATCAAGGTATTCAGCACTCATGTCACGGAATGCACCGACGACCCCATCAATAAACTTTTGGGACAATTTTGGGAACAGGAAGAAGTTCACCAAACCAAACAACGATCAGCAGATGATGAATACTGCGAAGAACTCTACCGGACAACCACAAATCGTGAGGAGGATGGACGCTACAGAGTCAAACTACCATTCAAATCGAGATTTCCAGCCAATATGGCACTCGGTCATTCACGACCCGCAGCACAACAGCAGTACATCAGCATCGAACGCACCCTCGAAAGAAACCCCGAATTAAGAGACAAATATTTTGAAGTCCTTAATGAATATTTAACCATGGATCACATGGAACCCGGCTCCCAACAAGAGATAATTAGAAGTGGTAAATATCTATCATTTTATCTACCCCATAATGCTGTCATAAAACCCGACAGCAAAACGACAAAAGTGCGAGTCGCCTTCAACGCATCAAAAATGTCGCATTCTGGCAAGTCGTTGAACGACGTGCTTCATACAGACCCCATTCTACAAAATGAATTAATGCTCGTCATACTTAAATGGCGACTTTATAAGTTTGTTTTCAATGGCGATATTGAGAAAATGTATCGCCAAATACTCATCCACGAAGAAGATAAGGATTTTCACCGAATCGTTTTTCGAAAACACCCAACTCTGCGGATAGAAGATTTTCGACTAAAAACAGTTACCTGAGGTGTAAATTATGCGCCATATTTGGCAATTCGAACACTACACCAACTCGCCCACGACGGTCAAGATAAATATCCGCTCGCTAAAAACATTTTATTAAACGAAACATATGTTGACGATATTTTGTCAGGCGGTCATAATATACAGTCCACTTTGAACTCCATGACCCAAGGTATCGAAGCCATAAAATCGGCAGGGTTCACTTTGAGGAAGATGTTCCACAAAACCCTTGGATTTCAGTGGAACGCGCTAACCGACACCTTCACCTACACGTATGATCCACCGTCAGCAGAAAACACGACTACAAAAAGTCAGATTTTATCAGCAATTGCAAAACTGTTTGACCCCGCAGGATGGCTTTCGCCAATAATGATTCTTGCAAAAATGTTGCTGCAAAAACTCTGGATGGAAGGAACGGATTGGGACGAAGACGTGAAGCCCGGGGCTCTCCAAAAATGGACCTCAATTTATGAAAATTTACCTCACATCAGAGACATTAAAATCCCTAGGTGAGTACAGTATTCCCCCGATAAACTAATCCAGCTGTATGGATTCTCAAATGCTTCAGAAAAAGCATTTTGTGCTTGTATATATTTACGAGTACAAACCCATGAAAATAGTTTTTCATCCCACTTGCTAGCTGCTAAAAGCAAAGTAGCACCCTCCAAACCGTGAGTCTTCCACGGTTGGAACTCTGTGGAGCAGTTTTACTCTCCAAGTTAGTGAAACAGCTGCGAAGCGAGCTGAATCTACCCCAACACGAACTCATTCTCTGGTGCGATTCTGCCATCGTACTGGCCTGGTTAGAAAAACCACCCCATACCTGGAAAACGTATGTCGCCAACAGAACCTCTGAAATTCTTAAAAACGTCGACAACGTCACTTGGAGACACGTTTCTAGTAACGATAACCCAGCGGATTTGGGCACTCGAGGTTGCAAGCCTCAAGATTTAGTCCAATGTCCACTATGGTGGGAAGGACCTAATTGGCTAATCAATCCATCAACTTCGTGGCCAAAGGATACATCTCACCACCCAACTCCACCCGAACAACGACATGTGGAAGTATGCCACACCCTGCAGGAAGAAAATATAGACATACTCGACCGGTTTTCGTCGTTTTCTCGAGCTCTTAGAGTCGTGGCCTATATGTTGTGGTTTATCAAGAAAGCAAGGAAACTGAAAGTTCCAGCCACGCTCAACCTCACCCACGCCGAAGTGAATGATGCCAAAATCAAAATCATCATTCAAACTCAACGGAATCATTACGGAGACACGATAGAGCTGCTTCAAACGTCAGGACCCTTACCCAAAAAGAACACCCTTCTGACATTAAACCCCATGCTAGATGACTCAGGAATCATGCGAGTTTCTGGAAGATTAGCATATGCCACCTATAGCTTTAATGAGCGGAACCCAATTATCATACCCGAAAACTCTCGATTTTGTTCTCTTCTGTTGGACTTCCTCCATTCGAACCTGCTGCACGTCGACAAACAGCTGATGATCCGAATGGTACAGCAACAGTACTACATTACACGTTTGAAGCAAAAGGTCAAAAAGCTCATCTGCCACTGCAAAACCTGCACCATCTACAAACAGCAGATGAAAACACAAATAATGGCAGCTTTGCCACCCGAGAGGTCAACGTATTCCCTACCCTTTCATACAACAGGAGTCGACTTTGCCGGACCATTTTTGGTAAAAACTTCTTCCCTTCTCCGAGCTTCGTATGTGAAAGCTTACGTTTGTGTGTTCGTCTGTTTTTCCACAAAGGCTGTTCATTTAGAAGTGTGCTCTGATCTCACCACGAATGCCTTCAACGCAGCCTTTGCCCGATTCACTGGCCGCCGTGGCCTACCCCACCAGATATATTCCGACAACGGAAAAACGTTCGTCGGCGCACAACGCGGATTACAAAGAGAATTCACCACATTCCTCAAGGAAGTCGCTACAGACGTCGCCGAAAAGTACGCAACTCACGGATTCTCATGGAAATTCATCCCACCATACGCTCCCCACATGGGTGGTCTATGGGAAGCGGCCGTGAAAAGTTTCAAGATACACTTTACGAAAGTAGCAGGAATCCAGAAGTTCTCCTTCGAAGAGCTTAGTACCCTCTTAGTACGCATAGAGGCGGTCCTCAACTCCCGACCGCTCTCCCCTATGTCCGAAGATCGAATGGATCCCCTAGTCCTAACCCCAGGGCATTCCCTACGTGGCGCGCCACTCTTGTCACTACCGGAGCCAACTGCCGAGCATCTCACCCTGGTCAATAAATGGCAGAAACTAAAAACGCTTCACCACCAGTTCAGCACACGATAGAAGAACGAGTACCTCAAGGAGTTGCACAGGCGGTACAGATGGAAATGCCCTCAACGCAATATTCAAGTTGGAGATTTAGTCGTGGTAAAGGATGATTTACTACCCCCGAACGAATGGCGTTTGGGACGGGTAATCACTTTACACCCTGGATCGGATAACCATGTTCGAGTTGTGGAACTCAAAACCCAAAATGGACTAATAACGCGAAATATTGCCAAACTGTGCGTGCTACCAACTGCCTAGCAGTGCAAACCCTACCTCTGGTACCCTCTGCTTCATGCACCTAGCAATCTACATATAAGCTACCCTCCCCAACGTATTTTTCTAACCCATTTTTTGAGAAATACGTATTTTTCTTTCTTGTCTTTACAGGACGCGCAGATCTACCGAAATGCATAAATGCCGTCTATGTGGGCAGCGACACGTGCTAAGGCAGTGCCGGGCGTTCCTCGCGATGAAGCCTGAGGAGCGCTACGAGTGCGCGAGGAACCACCGGTACTGTATCAACTGCCTTGCAGTGTCGCACAGCACAGGGGCATGTGACTCCCCCTCCAGCTGCCGAAAGTGTTCACTCGGCCACCACACACTCTTACACCGAGCTCGACCACAAAGCAACAATGCTGGACGCCAGGACAACGACAGCCGACGCCGAGACAGGGCAACCCCACAAGCCCGCGCGCAAACCAGCCAGAGAGCGGTACAGAGCCGATCGGCTCGGCAAAAATACGACAATTAGTAGCCGAGGCACGGGCGGCCTTGGACAGGGTTTATGCCGCCCTTAACCCATCAACGCGTCGGGCGGGGGGGGGGCTAAGTCCGCCCCCCTCCGTCTGGCAACACCCGGCCAGTGCGGCCAAGCGCAAGTGCAGCTCAGCTGTGCTTGCCGAACACCACCGCGCATAAGCAAAATCAGTTTATCTAAAACTACCCAATCACACGCATCGCCGAACCGCATCAATTTTTTATATTTATCGCCCGCTCGCCGTCGCGCAAATATTTCGTTTCTCATTTTGTAATTATCCCTTTTATATTATTTTTCAAAGTGAAAATAAGTAAATACTTACCTATTATATTTTAAATACGTGCCCTCCCTTTTTCATTTTAAGAAAGTGCAAAGTGCTGTGTTAAAATTGTATACAATGATGAAAAGTGTTTATGTAAAAAAATAAGATCTTCAATGAAAAGTAAAATTTTAACAAGTATAAAATTCATTATTCAGCCAACAAACATAGTCCGAAAAGATTCAGAAAGCTGAATGAGAAATTATTAGAAATTTTCGATCACCTAAAGTAAACACATTTGATTCAAATATGATTCCAAAATGTGATTGAAAAAATATTCAGTTTTTGATCATCAAAAGTATTCATATTAGATTATTTCTTTTGTTCAATTGTATGATAGCTCATTATTTAGTCAGAAAGAGTAATCAAATTGTATTGATATCTAGGGGAATTCAAAATTGAATCAACTAAATGCTGAGTGGGATCAAGATTAAATGAAAACCGTAATAAATGTAATAAATCCCATTTAAATTTTGTGCCCACAAAACCACAAACAAATGATTCGTCTACCCTTCATGGATATGAAGATAAAAATTGAACGGCGTAATTACTTGCTTTTAGTAATGGCCTTGGAAGATTTTTTTTTTTTTTTGAAATTTATCAATTGCCAACGAACCAGCTGAACCAGCAAAATTAGGACGAGTTTACCTTGGACACCATAATTACGTTCGAACCAATCCAACAATTAACAAGAAATGACAGCTTTCATAAACTATTCCTGTGCACTTCTGCAGAAGATCGCGTAATACTTACAACGGCAGAGAATTATACAAAATTACAATCGAATTACGTACTTATAAGTGGGCTAATAAATTTTTTCGATCTATACATTTTTTGGATGTTATTGGTACGAAACCGAAATATTTGTTAAGTGGACGTTTGATAGAACATCAGAGCAAGACCATAGTCACCGTCTCAAACCTTTTTGCTAACTCATAAGTTCAAAGAACCCAAATTTGCGATGGTACGAACTAAATGTATTATCAATTACTTGGTATTCTCTGTCAAGGGTTTCGCCAATACGAACTTCATGATAAAAGCACTCATTCGTACCAGTCTCAACATAAATCGACATTTTTTTTCGTATGCGCGTATGCACGCACAATGTCACAAAATGCTATATTCACCAGCTGGACATACGCTACGTCGTAACCCACGTCACGAGCAGATTAAGCAACGCAATGGTGATGGCGCGCAATATTCGCCAAATCCAATGCAACAGGAAACTTTGTGACATAATCCACCCAAACGTACAGAATGCGGACTTAAAATCACTCTTGCTGTGAAAGCCATCAAGCACTATCATAACCAACCCAGCCCCAGCTACATCATATCAAGGTTGTATCAGTAAAATAAACACTCATCTTATGCAACCAAACCGGTGAACAAAAAATATTATTGGCGATTTTATATAGTATTTTATATTGCGTGGATTGTTATTTCTACCAATGTAACCGACATTGTTCTAAGTCTAAAGCTTGTAAATATTTTTAATACGCTTCCAGCTCGTATACTCAAACGCCGCTCGTTGCTCACAAATGTCGAGTACATCTCTGTTGTGCTTACATTTTGCTGGATGTAACTTTACCGTACAGGCCTCCATTTGCTCATAACATTTTTTGGTCTGCAAATCTTTTTTCGATTTTTTGTGGTGTATTCGTGTAGGTAACAATTTGCCATGTCTTCGTTCGCGGCAAAAATTTAGCCATTTTTGCGTTATTTTACTTCATTGAGACCTTCCGTCGACAGAAAAGGTAATAATTTGACTAAAAATAAACAATTCGAAAGTATATTTGATAAATTAATGCAACTTTGAATGCACCAGTACACAATTGCATGACTGGGCAGGTAGTACCCATCCGCAAATGATTACTTCATCACGTTATGATGTGTCCTAATACTGCACAGGGAATGGTTGATTTAATGCAACATCGTTTGAGAAAGCAATCGAGGAAGTTTTATTGTCATTGTCCTGCGCGGCCCCTGCCTAAAATTACTCCATACATTTCTGCGGAATAGATTAGATCGAATTCTTTTAATGTGAGTAAAATATACCAAACGTTGCATCATTGCTATCGACAGGGACATTAGTAATAGGCTCCCAAACTTTCCTTGGCATGTTTGATGTTTTTCCCGATTGGCAGACACCTTACATTCGATAATATGCAGGACCCCGCAATATTTTATAGCATAAAAGGTACGGGCCTCGTTTGGGTATCCCGGCAATCTATACGGTTCTAACTTGGCATATGATAATACCCCCACAGTTGTTAGCGCTAATTTACGCATTGGAGGCAATAGCGATTTTCCAACTTCCGGCACTTGTTGCGGCCCTAAAGGCTTCTCAGTTTTGACGTCTCAACTTTTTCAATGGTGTTTCGAGGAATGATTCTGTTTCGGCGTCCAATCTGAACTTTGAGACTAGATCAAACTGAAAAGCTTGGCTCACATCATGGCGAAAAATATACTGTTCAAATCCTTGAGCCAAATCAAGAGGATACGATGTCGTTTTTGGTAATCTTAAATATTTCAGACGAACTAAATCAGAAATTTCTTCTGTCTTAAATTTTTTATACATCGCCTGTGTAAATGGTTTACAATTTCGGTTTACGTTTCCTGGAAATAAAAAGGAGAAATTGATTAAATAAAATAAATAAATGTAAGGCGCGATAACCTCCGAAGAGATCTAAGGCCGAGCTTCTCTTCCAATTTGCTTCGTGCTCCTCTTGATTTTTCCCTACAAATTGGCCGGACGGGACCTACATGTTTTATGCCGACTCCGAACGGCATCTGCAAGGCAGATGAGTTTTCCCTGAGAGCTTTTCATGGCAGAAATACAATCGGAGCGCTTGCCAGACACTGCCGAGGGGCGACCCCGCTTAGAAATTGATTACTTACTTACTTAATTGGCGCTTAACCGTCCAACAAGGCGCGCCAGTCGCTCCTTCGCTCCGCCAACCGGCGCCAATTGGTCACACCAAGGGAGTTTAAATCGTTTTCCACCTGGTCCTTCCAACGGAGTGGGGGCCGTCCTCTGCCTCTGCTTCCATAGGCGGATTCCGATAGAAACACTTTCTTGGCCGGAGCATCATCTTTCATTCGCATAACATGGCCTAGCCAGCGCAGCCGCGGTGCTTTAATTCGCTGGACTATGCTGATGTCTGCGTATAGCTCGTACAGCTCATCATTAAATCTTCTTCGGTACTCGCCATCGCTAACGCGTAGAGGTCCATAAATCTTTCAAAGAACTTTTCTCTCGAACACTCCCAAAGTCGCTTCATCTGCTGTTGTCATGGTCCATGCTTCTGCCCCATATAGCAGGACGGGTACGATAAGTGACTTGTAGAGTATGATTTTCGTTCGCCGAGAGAGGACTTTACTTTTCAATTGCCTACCTAGTCCAAAGCAGCATTTATTGGCAAGATTGATTCTTCGCTGGATTTCAGTGCTGATGTTGTTGCTAGTGTTGATTCTGGTTCCCAAATAAACGAAGTCTTTTACTATTTCGAAATTATGGCTGCCAACAATAGCGTATGCGCTGACTCTTTGCTGGATGACAGCAGGTGCTTCTTTTTGTCCTCATTCACCATCAAACCCATTTTTACCGCTTCTTTTTCCAGTTTGGAGTAAGCAGAACTAACAGCGCCGGTGTTTAGGCCGATGATATCAATGTCATCAGCATATGCCAGTAAATGCACGCTTTTATAGTATATTGTTCCAGTGCGGTTAAGTTCTGCAGCTAGTATAATTTACTCCAGCATCAAATTAAAGAAGTCGCACGATAGGGGGTCACCCTGTCTGAAACCTCGTTTAGTTTCGAACGGCTCGGAGAGGTCCTTCCCAATTCTGACTTAGCTGATGGTGTTGCACAACGTCATTTTGCACAGCCGTATAAGTTTTGCGGGGAAACCAAATTCAGACATAGCGGCATATAGGCAGCTCTTTTTCGTGCTATCGAAGGCGGCTTTAAAGTCGACGAAGAGGTGATGTGTGTCGACTCTCTTTTCACGGGTTTTTTCCAAGATTTGGCGCATTGTGAAAATCTGGTCGATTGTAGATTTACCAGGTCTGAAGCCGCACTGATAAGGACCAATCAGCCGGTTCACGGTGGGCTTCAATTTTTCGCACAATACACTTGAAAGGACCTTATATGCGATATTAAGAAGGCTGATTCCACGATATTTGGTGCATTTTGCAGTATCCCCCTTCTTGTGGACTGGGCAAAGAACACTTAGATTCCAACCGTCGGGCATGCATTCGTCCGCCCATATTTTGGTAAGAAGCTGCTGCATGCGCCTTACCAACTCCTCGCCGCCGTACTTGAATAGCTCCGCAGGAAATCCATCAGCGCCCAAGGCCTTGTTGTTTTTCAATCTGGTTATTGGTATTCTAACTTCGTCACAATCGGGCGGGGGGACATATATTCCATCATCATCGATTGCGGGATGGGGTTCTTCATCTCTGCGCGGTGAATTGCTGCCTCCATTTAGGAGAGCAGAGAAATATTCCCTCCATAATCTAAGCACTCTCTGGACATCATTTACGAGGTCGCCGTTTTCATTCCTACAGGAGTTTGCCCCGGTCTTATAACCTTCCGTCTGTCGCCGTATTTTTTGGTAGAATTTTCGGGCGTTATTCCTGGTGGTTAGCAGCTCAAGCTCCTCTCACTCACGCCTTTCTGCTTCTGCTTTTTTCTTCCTGAAAAGGTCTCGCTTCCCTTTTCAACTCACGATAGCGTTCACACACTCCTCTTGTCGCGCTCGCTTTTAACGTAGCCCTGTAGGCAGCGTCTTTTCTTTCGGTTGCAACGCGGCATTCTTCATCGTACCAGTTGTTTTTTCGTGGCCGCCGGTAACCAATTTTTTCCTCGGCGGCAGTACGAAGTGTTTGGGGATATGCTCCCACTGCTCCTGTATTCCCTCAGGATGAGTTGTGCTCTCAGAGAGCAGGTGTGAGGGTCGAGTCGCGAAATCATTGGCAGTCTGTTGTGATTGAAGCTTTTCGACGTCTAGCTTTCCTTGTGTTTTTGTTCCTTGGTTTTAGCCGCGTTGAGGCGGGTGCGTATTTTGGCTGCAACGAGATAATGGTCCGAGTCGATCTTAGGTCCTCGGATCGTGCGCACATCTAAAACACTGGAGGCATGCCGTCCGTCTATCACAACGTGATCGATATGATTGCGAGTATTTCGACCAGGAGACAGCCATGTAGCTTGATATATCTTTTTATGCATGAACCTCGTGCTGGATATGACCATGTTTCGAGCACGGGCTAAGTCAATCAGCCTCAGTCCGTTAGGAGAAGTTTCATTGTGTAGGCTGAACTTTCCGATTGTACGGCCAAAAACACCTTCTTTGCCCACCCTGGCGTTAAAGTCGCCAAGCACGACTGTTATATCATGACGGGGGCAGCGCTCGTATGATGAATTCATCCTATGTCTACGCAATTTTATAAACCGCCGTGGAGTGCCAGTGAGGATCAGAAGTGATAATGGAACCAATTTCATAGGTGCACAGAAGGAGTTAAAGGCAGCAGAGCAGCTGCTCGACACCGATAGCATACGATCCGAAGCGATTAAATACAATATCGGGTGGGTGTTTAACTCCCCATCGAATCCAAGTTCGGGTGGCTGTTGGGAGCGGCTAATAAGAGTAGTCAAATCGCTCTTGAGTAAAACGCTAAAGAAAGTTGCACCGAGGGTGGATACGTTGCAAAGTGTATTAATAGAGGCGGAAAACATAATAAATTCGCGCCCACTAACCGATTTGCACGTAGCACACGACAACGACGAACCACTCACACCAAACCACTTCTTGGTCGGCTGTGTTAATTCTACCCAAACGCCGCACCCGGTTGACGAAAAGATATGCCTCCGAAAGCAGTGGAGAATAGCACAGAACCTTAAGGATCGTTTATGGAAACGGTGGGTGATAGAGTACCTGCCGCAGTTGATATGCCGTCCTAAATGGCAACAGAAGGCGAACCCGCTACAAGTTGGTGACCTGGTAATCATATGCGATCCATCGTTACCCCGTAGGCAATGGCAACGAGGCCGCATTACGAAGGTCTTCCCAGCCAAAGATGGCCAAGTGCGTGTCGCAGAAGTACGAACTAGCAACGGAGTTTTACGACGACCAGCGTCGCGTCTTGCCAGACTAATGATCAATGGTGAATCCCAGGGGGATTCACGGGGGGCGGGGTGTTGATCACCCTGTGCCGTTCCGCCTTGAGTAACAGCACGCATGAACATACATCATAAACTTTCCTATTGTCAAAAATACGACTGGTCAGCAGCGCGCAATTTTACTAACGATTTGAGAGCAGACGCGAGCGCACGTAAAACACAAGTGTAAAACGACAAGTGTAAACGACAACGTTTCTGACAACATTTTCCATTAAACCGACAAGTTATTTTACAATACAAACCGACGATATTTGGAGACGATATGTGAATAACATTTTTAAACATTCTACAATTAAACGTTGCACCAAATTGAAGTCAATACAATATTCGCAACCAAGAGGACACCAAGTTACATCATCGATAAGAGGTTCCACATACAATTACAATCTGCGCTATAAATCACATTGTCTAAATAAAAAGCAATCAAATACAATTGTAACAAGTAATTCATTTATTAAATACTTTATTAAAATACATCGTATATTTATTCCATTGTTCGGACGGCCAAATCGTAAGTCACAAATAAGTTTAATCAGTCTTTAATACTATCATTAAACGCTGCTCCTCATTTCATAAAGTTCTTCGCATAATTTCATATATATATCGAATTTTCAATCGGGTTCCGCCCAGTGCAAACTATTTCGCACAGAAGGCAGTTCATACGTCTTCAAGTGAACTTGACCAAACCTTCTGGCGAATCGTATCCTATATACAAAGGCTTGAATACAAACAAGAAATCGAAAGCCTTAAGAAGGGCCAACCTTTGACGGCAAATCTTCAATGTCTTTCCCCGTTCCTCCAGGAAATGAGAACTGGGAGCAGAAGCTTCCTCATCCTTAGAGTTGGTGGTCGTCTTCGAAATGCTGACATACCTTATGAAGAGAAGCATCCAGCTCTCCTTCCGAAAACTCACCGTTTCACACATTTATATACTTCATTTTTGCATAAATCAAAGCTACACGCAGGAGCAAAAGTTTTACTTAGTCTTCTTCAGCAGCGCATATGGGTGGTCAATGCCTGCGAACTTGTGCGTAAAACAGTACGCAATTGCGTACATTGCTTCCATTAAAATCCCAAACTTATAAACCAAATCATGGGGCAGTTATCTGCAGATTGCGTAACTGCTCAGATTCCCTTTGCCGTATGTGAAGTAGACTTTTGCGGCCCATTCCTTACTTCATTTCGTATTCGAGGCAAGCCTCCATATAAGACGTATGCAGCCATTTTCGTATTTTTTTCTTTAAAGGCCACTCAGATTGAGCTTGTCTCCGATTTGCCAACAAATGCCTTTTTGCTGTGTTTAAAACGATTCGTATCTCGACGCGGCACACCATCTCGTTTATATTGCGACAACGCAACAAACTTTGTGGGTGCGCATAACAAACTCAAATAATTTCAAACTAATCACTTTAACGAAAAGTATCTGGATGCAGTGTTGCATTACAGCAACGAAGTTGGCCTAGAATTTCGATTCATACCTCCTAGAGCTCCGACTTTCGGTGGCCTCTTGGAGGCAGCGGTGATATCTGGTAAAACATTTTAGTAAAAACCATGGGGCAGGCAAAATTAAAATACGAAGAGCTTCAAACGCTTCTCGTAGAAATTGAAGCAATTCTAAATTCTCGTCCCATTATTGTACTTTCGACAGACCCCAACTCCAGGGCACCTTTTAATAGGGAAACCACTTAGGGCTAAACCATTTGAAAGAGTCGATATTAATAGAAACATGGCTTCACTGACATCTTTTCAATTACTTACCTTTCTAAAAAATCAATTTTGGCAACAATGGAAACGCGACTACTTGCGAGAGATTCAGCAGCGTATGAAGTGGAACAAAGAAGAAGTAGATATAAAGCGGGGACAAGTTGTCATTGTTCAAGATGATAATTTTCCACCGCAGCAGTGGCTTCTTGCCCGTGTCACTAGTGCAAGCCCGGGTGCTGATGGAAAAATTCGAGTAGTTGACTTACAAACAAAAAGGTGAATTATTAGAATAAGCATTCATAAGCTCACTCCTCTACCATCAATAGAAAACGCTTGAAGGTTTAAGAACCGTTCAACGGGGGGAGTATGTTGGGTGAGAGTGCCCATGTATGCACTCTATTTATTCACGCACTACTGTTGTTAAGGTAGTGATAGTTAAGATAATATGCATTAACTGTAACATAAGAATAAATCATATATTTACCGGCATTTAAAGTCAATGCCTGTACTCAAGGTTCTAGAGCATTGCAAGTTATTATGCTCTCTTTTATACTAAGATTTACATATATACATATTTTTACTTAGCATATCATTTCATTATAAACGCGTAAACTCGAACAGTGCGGTTTTTTATTTGCTGTCCCCGAACAAGTTTTCTATAAGCAGAGGCGCACTCGCCTGTATCTGCTTTAAAATTCATTCGTGCATCTCTCGGAGTATTAATAATATTGTAACGAATTTAGGGAAACTCCACTTATTTTACACCTTCTACTAAAGTTCGTATCGCTAAATTGTTGAATAAATAACTGCAATATTAAATAATGAAGAACGGTCTTTATTAGACTACTTTGAAAGTAATTCGCAATAACACTTATACTTCGCAACCAATAGCGTGCTTAAATCAAACTGATTAGTGAACTACTGAGCTTTCGCTGCTTTTATACTCTCTGTTGTCTCGTCCACCCATTTCTGCTAAGGTCTAGTAACTTGTCTGTTTCTGCTTTAAAATTCATTGGTTGCTCTCGCAGTATTAATAATATTGTAACGAATTTAGTGAAAGTCCACTTATTTTACACCTTCTACTAAAGTTTGTATCGCTAAATTGTTGAATAAATAACTTCAATATTCAATAATGCAAAATGGTCTTTATTAGACTACTTTGAAAGTAGTTCGCAATAACACTTATACTTCGCAACCAATAGCGTGCTTAAATCAAATTGATTACTGAACTACTGAGCTTTCGCTGCTTTTATACTCTCTGTTGTCTCGCCCACCCATTTCTGCTAAGGTCTAGTAACTTCTTGAAATTCATGCTTGGGCACCATCCATATATGTACATGTATATTTGTAGTTTGTATCCATATGCGTGTGTATATGTGAGTACTACTTCGCTGATGATGACATGCGTTTGTGAGTATATCTCTGCTGCCTTGCATGTATTTGAGTAAATGATGATTGAATTGATGTACACAATAATGGCAGCTTACTTTATTGTTGTTGTGCCTTTATTCACTTAGTATCATGTAGTAGTGATGTGAATCAATTAGTGATACTAATATTCGTCACACTGCCTTCCACCTAAGTCGGATCGTCCCGATCAGACAAATTTCTTGATCCAAACGTTGCCAGCCTTTCCAAATGAACAACTTTCATTTTGGTTCGTGGTTTGCCAATGGGTTGTATGCGGTAAGCTACATCGTTGATCCTTTTTACAACTTTGTATGGGCCTTCCTAATTGCAGTGCAATTTCGGGGAAAACCCTTTTTTCGTTGTGGGTTGTATAACAGCACCAAATCTCCTTCCTGAAAACCTTCCGAATTAATTGCTTTATCGTATGTGGCTTTCATCTTGTCATTCATAATTTTTGTTCGTTGCCTTACAAGATCTTGTATTTCTCTCATCTCTTCTTCCAAAACACCAGTGGATTTCGTTGCATTTCTCTCCGCATCGGCATCTATCCCAAACTCCAAATCAGCTGACAGTCGAAGGTCATTGCCAAAAACTACTTTTGCGGGGGTTTGGCCTGTTATCTCATGCACTGCCGATCGGTAAGCCATCAAGAATAATGGTATGCATGTATCCCACTCTTTATGAAACTTGCACACTACTTTCCTTAAATGCTCCTCCAAGGTTCCACCATACCATCGGACTGAGGATGCAATGCAGCTGTCTGCGTTTTTCGAATGCCCAATTTCTTACACATTTCTTGGAACACCGCTGATTCAAAATGTCTCCCTTGGTCAGAATGTAACTCCATTGGTACATCATACCTTGCAACCCAATTGTTTATGAACACTTCTGCTACGCGAAACGTATACGCGTGTAAAAAAAACACGACTAATAGAGAGCGAAGAATAGGATCGAAAAGGACATAGTTCACTCTGAAAGAGGTCAAATAAAAAGGTAGGGAAGAACGAAGTAATCTGCTGGACACATTGAACGTGATTTTCCCGAGCAGGTCAGGGCAGTTTACCGAACCTGCCACGAGATCAAACACGAACATAAGCCCGTGCAGGATTCTTCTAGAGTGCAGGGGTTGTAGGTTAATCAACGTATACCGAGACACATAAGAAGGCAGCGGATCCTCGAAATGAAGAGATCCAAGCCCAAACCGAAGAAATTTCCTTTGAACCCTTTCAATTCTAACCGCATGACAGCTGTAAATAGGGTTCCAAATAATAGAAGCATAATCGAGCTTTGAGCGAACCAAGGAAATATATAAAGTCTTCCTGGTATAAGGATCCTTAAAGCCCTTAGCATAACGACGCAGGAAAGCAAGGTTTCTATAAGCTTTCGGAAGAACATAACAGATATGATTAACAAAAGGAAAATTAGTATCAAATACAACACCAAGATCAACAAATTCATTGACTGCATTCAAGCGACTGCTTTCTAAATAGAAATGTGAAAGAAAATTATTACTGGACTTCGAGAAAGACATGTGAAAACATTTTTTAACGTTTAGGTAGAGCATGTTAGTAATACACCAGTCAACTAGATTATTCAGGTCACGCTGCAAAAGGAAAATATCTGAAGGACTTTCAATCCTACGAAAGATCTTCAGGTCATCAGTATAAAGTAGAACAAGAGCGGCCCAAGGATACTACCCTGAGGAACCCCAGAAGTTGCCACAAAAGTGTACGACTTACAATTCTCAATATAAACACAAAGGGATCTAGTAGACAGATAAGACTTCAACCAACTCAAGAATACCGAGTTATTCAGTAGAAGCTGATGAGACACATTGTCAAATGCCTTGGAAAAGTCTGTATATCTGGTATCCACCTGCGAATGGACTTTAAGGGCTGATATGCAAAAGTCCGAAAAAGGAGCTAAATTAGTGACTGTAGAGCGACCAGAAACAAACCCATGTTGGCGCGGATCTATAATGTTGTTAACAACAAAGAAAAGTTTTTCCTTAATAATTATTTCGAAAAGCTTAGAGCAAACTGAAAGCTTGGCAATGGGTCTACAATTAGAGACATCATTCTTATTTCCAGACTTAAAGATCGGCGTGATTGACGCGGACTTCCACCTATCAATAAATAAGCCAGAAGATAGAGAAAAATTAAATATGTAGCAAAGAGGAATGCATAAAGTTGAGCTACAATGCTTCAGAACAAATGCACAAAGTCCATCAGGATCACATTTTAGCTAAAGCTTTAACATGCACATAGTTTTACTGACATCCTACACAGATAATGACAGTGAACCGAAATCTATGCGTTCAAATAAGTAAAAGCTAGAGTAGAGGGTATCCTGAATAGTAAATTCATCTTCGAAATTAGATTTGAAAAATTCTGTAAAAAATTCAACAGTGTCATTTAGAGACTGTGAGCAATTGTCATTGTACTTCATGCAAATAGGAATATTGGAAGAACAACGCTTGGACCGAATAAAATTCCAAAATGCTTTTGGATTTTCTTTCAACTCCGATTCTACCTTACTCATATACCGATTACATAAAAATTTATTAAGAACATTGAACTCCTTCACACTGTTTAAATATTGGTCTCTAAGAGCAGAATTCGAAGAATCAGCCTTGTACAATTTTTCATATTTATTACGTGTGTTTTTCAACTTTTTGGGAGTAATGTTGTACCAGGGTAATTTATGTATTTTGGGGACTCGCCGAGGCACCTTATCAAAAAAAACCTGAGCCAACGTCCCCAAGAAAATCTCGAAACAGACACTAGACTGCAAAATAGCTTCCCAGGGTAAATCACCAAAAGTATTATTTAGTTCACTAAAGTCAGTTGACCAAAAATTAAAGGAATGGTTACTTAAATTCGAAGAGATCGGGATGGAACCAATATTAAAAAGGGTAATGACGAGCGGAACATGATGCCTATCAGGTTCCCACAACGGAAAAATGCTATCAGAGAGGCTAAAAATCGAATTGTCATTAACAAAACAAGATCTAAAAGCTTAGCAAGTGCATTAAATACATTACTAATTTGAATGACATTACAACTTAAGAGGCTATCTATAAAATTTATATAAAGAGTACGCGTAACATTAGCCGGAAACATAATACCATTATTTTGGAGATCTAACCAAGTAAAATCGGGTAAGTTAAAATCCCCGAGAATACAAAAATAAGCATCACAGTTAGTTTCGCAAATCCAGCGGAACCGATTATGCGAACACAGAGTTGGTCAATTAACGAATTATTATGTAAAAGTTGATAAGCCGAGTAGCGTAGATTTATTTTTATGGCGATAAGAACTCCACCACCTTTTCGGTGCCCAGTCTTTACAGAGTCCCTCTCTTTCGGAAAGGTATGAAAAAGACAAGGATCAAAAAACTCTTCGTCGAAAAAGTCACCATTCAGCCATGTTTCAACGAGAACGAATACATCATAGTCCAAACGGGACGTTACTAACAGAATTTCTTTAGATTTTATGCGCATACCACCCATATTTTGGAAGTAGCATTTGAGGGAGGTATCATCCACATTAACAGGAATATTAAGATAATTATTAGGATGAAATCCGATTGCACTATATGTCGCTGAATTTATCTTGGAAGAAACGAAATGGCCGAACAATAATATCAGCTGGCCAGACATTTGGATTCAAAATTTATCATAGAAGGCCGTAGTAACTCCAAGCTTGAAGTTCAGGCTCTCTAAACTATCCAGCGGAACACCACTTTTTATTAATTTACGGCAGGATAAATGGCTCCGGTCAACACCGGCATACTTCAAAATATAATCAATGACGTTCAATTCATAGACAGTTGGTTTGAATGAGGAAACATGCAGCCATTTCTTCTTAACAACAACTTCGAGCTCAGCATTTTCATTACCGCCATACACGCCCCTAATGCCCCTTAACTCATTGCCATTATTGACCCGCGCAGTGTTATTATGATTGTAGGGAATAGAAGTAAGAGGTGCAGAGGTAACAGCAGCAACACGAATAGTAGCAGTATTACTATCAGATGGGGTGGCCATGCGACTAGCATAAGTTATGTTGTTTGACGGCGCGACTGCGGGCATAGAGGAAACAGCAGATAGAGAGATAGTCGAGGTAACACTGTCAGCTACAGCAGAGTTAGGTATGCTATAGATTGGAGTAAACGTCTTAGAGGCATTAATACTGTCTAGCACCGTTGACAGCACTCTTTGCGACCGAAACTACATCAGCTGTCACTTCAATAGGCTTCTCATTATTGCTCAATTCGAAAATTGGAGCACCATTATCACGGATATTCTGCTTTCCGGCATCGACTGCCTTGACAGAATTATCTTTGCTTTCATTCTTTGCTTTACCTTTACTCGCATTTTCGTTTTTGTTATTGATTTTGTTTTTGTTTCTGTTTTTTTCTCGCACTATGACGCAGATCAGTGAGCTCTGATGAGAACGAGGCAAGCGCACCAGCAACACCTTCATCGTAAAGGTTACATAAATTAGCAAGCTCAGAGCGCTGAAGTTCCATTTCACCTAATAAACGATTTTTATCTGCTTGTAGAGAGTGTATGCACGCAACTCCACCGGCCTGCTCTGCTCGCAGACTTTCCAGTTCGGCAAGAATAGTCGATAAAAATTGATGTAGCTCATTATCGTTTGCACAATTTGGGGTTCATGCTGATGTTGTTGTGATGATGTTGTTGTTGTACGGCTGAGCATTACGCGGAGATAGACCAACATCAAGATGAGCAGCCGCACACTTGCCACAAATATAAATTTCATCAGAGAAATTATCCAAATCAGCAGCCAAAATGCCAACAACACAATGCAAGTGATAAACTTTTTTGCACTTCTCACACTGCACACTGCTTTGAGTGCGTTCAACTTTATTTCCACAAAGGCAAGGCATAATTGGGAGTAAATCAAAGGTAGACAAATGGAACTATGTATGTAACAACGTTGAAAAAATAACAAGAGAGGCTGACTCAAGCACAAATCGTTTATTAATAAATTGATTGTTCAAATATCAAATTGTTTTATAATTTCATGCATTTGTGTTACACGAAATTGATTGATTGATTGATTGATTCAAGTTTAAATTTGCAATTAGTAATTAGCAATACACAACTAAGGTTAGGTTAGGGTGGCTGCCCGAGGGCAGTAGTATTAGGCCCGTTGTGATACCACGAAAAACACCGTTACTTTTCCTCTTCGAACCATTTTGAGGACCTGATGCAAGCTAACAGGTCCTTGAGGTCATGCTCCACAATTTGGCTCAGATTATCAAGAAATGGAGCTCGCAGAAAGCGCTGCAGTGCTCCGCTTATTGCTGGGCAGTTGAAAATGAGGTGAACCACCGTTTCCTCCTCCTCATCCTCTTTACAACTCCTACAGCAACGACGATAAGGCGCTCCTAACCTTTCTACATGCCTACCTATGAGGCAAGGACCCGTTAGTGCCCCCACAAGTATGAAAATTGTATCCCTTCTTAGGTTGTACACGTTACGGAATTTTTTAGGATCCCATTTAGGCCAGGTTTCTTTCGATGTTCGACACCCCGGTGTTTGTAGCCATCTTTCGTCGGCTTGGCCGTAGATATGCTCTTTCAGCATTATCTTGCATGTGGACAGGGGCATACCTAAGCGTTCTTGTCCAGGAAGAACCTGCCTGGTTGTACCCTGCCTAGCGAGTTCATCTGCAATGCAGTTTCCCTCTATATCCCTATGTACAGGGACTCATGTGAGGTGTCCACGGTTCTGTTAAACCATCTCTTGAAGAGATCGGCGACAGTTTAGTACTAGTTCAGAATTGAACGATTGGGAGCCAAGAGATTTTATGGCAGCTTGGCTGTCGCTGAAGATAAAAATTTCTTTGCCGACATTGTATGCCCCTATCCTAGCTGCGGCTTCCACTATGGCTGCAATTTCTGCCTGGAATACTCTGCAGTGGTCGGGTAGTCTGAATGAGAGATTGAGGTCAAGGTTCCTTGAGTATACTCCACCTCCAACTCTACCGTTTAGCTTGGAGCCGTCCGTGTATATGGAAATGTTGCTGCCCATAGCAAGGCACTTATCCGACTCCGTACAGACATCCCTGCTGGGGATGTTTATCTTAAAGTTGGTTTCCGCAACGTTTGTGGTCGCACAGCGATCCGTGCTAGGCGGAAGAAAACTGTATTTGTTTAGTATATTTGAGTGTCCTGTGGTCTTGTTGTTCCAACACGACAACTTCCTTAGACGCAGGGCTGACGTTGCCGCTGCTCGATGACCAGCTAGAACCAATGGAAGGATGTCAAGAATGACCTGAAGAGCTTCGCTAGGCGTTGTTCTTAGATCCCCCATTATGCTTATCATGCTGGATCTGTGGACTTTACCCAACAAGTTTAGGTTTGACGCCTTGCTGAAGGCTGGCCACCATACGACTATCCCATACAGCAGTACGGGTCGGATAATCGCGGTATGTATGCATATGCATTGTTAGGGGTGAGTCCCCATTTTTTGCCTATGGCTCTTTTACATGTATATAATGCAATGTACGCTTTCTTTTGTCGCTAAATAACGTTGTCCGTCCAGTTTAGCTTTTTGTCTAAAACTACTCCTAGAAATGTGGCCTTATCTGCCAGGCTTAGGCGCACCCCTTTTAGTTCTGGTAGGTTTAACGATGATATTTTGTATCGTTCGGTATATAAGACAAGCTCAACTTTATCGGAATTGACGCTGAGTCCACATCGGGAAGCCCACAGGGAAATCTCTCGCAATGCTACCTGCAACAAGTCGCATAAAGTTTGAGGGAACTTGCCTCTGTAGACAATCGCTAGGTCATCAGCATATGCCACAACCTTGCCGCTACCCCAACTAGGTTCTCTTAGTAGCGAGTTTACCGTTAGGTTCCATAGTAGAGGGGAAAGGACACTACCCTGTTCATGATGATGTCTTGTTTATGGCTCCTTTCTCCTTTGTCTCAGTGTGACCAGATCGTGGGACCCCTGCCACAGCCGTGGGAAGAACAGTCGCCATACCGGCGTCAGACGGGCGCCCAGCATCAGCAGGCGCGTCAGTGTTCGCAGTTGCCAGCGCAACTACCTTCGCCGCCATACTGGTGCTTGCCCCTGTCAGATCACCTAAGACCATATTGACTGAGACTGCCCTCTTGTCGTCCATGGGGAGCCGACCCGTCGTTTCCACCGCAGTCGCTCCCCCGATAGAAGTAGCTGTTGCGGCCCTGTTTTCCCTTGGCTCGGAGTGGCCAGGTCCAGAGACCCCTGCCACAGCCGTGGGAAAAATGGTTGCCGTTCCGGCCCTTAGTCGGTGTCCGGCATCAGCAGGCGTGTCAGGGTTCGCCGTTCCCAGCGCAACTCCCTTCACCGCCATACTGGTGCCTACCCCCACCAAGTCGCTCTGCCCTCTAACATTGGTAGCCCTCCCTAGTTCACTAGGGCGTATGGGTACCTTTGGTGTTGTCCTTCTCCATGTGGAGGAGGACAAAGTTCCTTTTTTATTTTTTCTATTCATCTTGTTCGTACGACCCCTTGCTAGATGAGGCCACACAATTAAACAGATAGAGCAAACGATAATCAAAGGCACAGAGCTCGAGTAAAATCTCGTCCGTACACGGCAAAGACCTCTCTTACTTTGAGCATCCTAACTCTCCCATACTCGATGCAGACAACCGGATATCAATTCTAAACTGTTCCACTGTGCCCAATATGACTTCGCAACAGGACTCTCTGCTGACATCTCTTCTTTATTTGGCTTTTCGTTTCGTCCGAGCCCTCACATAACATGTGACAGATCTGTATGTTCTAGCTGCCACTTCCTTAGTTGTTTCATGTCGCATTCATCCGAACACATAATAGTCTTAAGCCGGACATCTATGATGTCTTCCTTAGCCACAGCTTTCGAACAGTGTTTACAATCAAAATTACATGGTCTTCGTAACATTGCATCGGCATTCCCATGGGTACTACCTTTCCGATGCTCAATGGAAAAGTCATAGCTTTGCAGTCGCTCTATCCACCGTGCCAATTGTCCTTCTGGATTACGGAACTGCAGAAGCCATTTCAACGCAGCGGGATCTGTCCTAACGTGCATTCGCTGGCCGTAGAGGTACTTGTGAAAATGTTTAATGCACTCTACCAATGCCAACAGCTCCCTCCGTGTAATGCAATAGTTCCTCTCTCGTTTTCCAATTGATCGGCTGTAATATGCAACTACCTTCTCCTATCCATCGACCAGTTGTGATAAAACACCTCCTATAGCATATCCACTCGCATCGGTATCTAGAATAAATGTTGCTCCTGGAATCGGATATGCCAACATTGGGACAGTGCACAAACGCTCTTCCAATGTTTGGAAAGCCACTTCTTGCTCCTTCTTCCATTCAAAAGCTTTACTTTTTCTTGTAAGCTCTTGAAGGCTATGGGCTACGCTGGCAAAATTTGGTACAAATCGGCGGTAATATGTGCACAGCCCAAGGAAGCTTCTTAACTCATGAAGATTCTGTGGTCTTGGCCAATCCTTTACTGCTTCTATCTTTTCATTCTTTGGAAAACCTCCTCCAAGTTCTTCAGATGTTCTTCGAAGTTCTTTCCCAATACGATGATGTCGTCTAGGTATGCTAAGCATGTTTTTCAATGTAGTCCTTTCAGTACCTGATCCAAGAGTCTTTCAAAAGTAGCTGGTGCATTACATAGTCCAAAAGGTATCACTGTAAATTTCCAAAGACCATCACCGACACTGAAGGCTGTTTTCTCTTTGTCTTCCTCCTTCACTGCCACTTTCCAGTAGCCGCTTTTCAAAACCTCATTTTTCCATCCTTCTTCTTGACAAGTACCACCGGCGATCTCCATGGACTAGCTGATGGTTCGATTACGCCGCTGTCGCTCATTTCTTGTATGATTTGACTCACCACTTCCCGCTTCGCCAGTGGAACACTACGAGGAGCTTGACGGATCGGCCTCACATTTCCAGTGTCAATTTGATGTTTCACAACTTTAGTGCGGCCTGGTTTGGAACCATCCTGGTCAAATATGTTGGCGTACTTTAGGAGCAGTTGTTTTGCCTTACTCTGATAGTCTTCCTCTAGTCCATCCGTCCATGCCATGATGTCATCTGAAAGATCAATAATGCTAGTTGAAACGTGTTCCTGGAGCTGTTCGCAGTTAGTAACTACTTCAGCCTCTTGGCATCTCCCCAATATAGCTCCTTTTGTCAGTTTGAGTGGTGACTTGAACTCATTGAGTACTCTTACCGGAATACGTCCATCTTGTTTTGTCATAGCCAAGGTTTTTCCTACAAGTACGTTCGGTGTTGATCTGTTTGCTGCCTCGACAACCCACAATTTGTTTGTCCCACAATCTCCATCAACCTTTGCCAAAATGACTGCTTCTGATTTTGGTGGTATTTGCTGACTCTCTTCCACCAGCACTCGTTTATTGCTGTAGCCTCTCTCGTAGCCGAAATTAAGTGGCACATCAATGTTCTTATATCGCACCGTCTTGCTTTGCATGTCCACTCTGGTGCCCTGGTCGTTTAAGAAGTCCACTCCAGTTATGATTTCATCAACAATCTCTGCCACTATAACATTGTGTAGTACTGTGACGTTCCCAATTGCTACTTCACATGCTACTTCTCCAATTACTTGGGTGTCCTCTGTCCAAGCAATGGTTTTACCTTCTTGTTGACTAAATCTGATCGAATGATGGAATGAGATGCACCCGTATCTACAGTCATTAAACGTTCCTTTCCATCCACATGTCTCCGACAGTAAGATTGTTTGACCTTCTTCCAATTTGCGAGATAGAGATTATGGCGCATTCAATTGCGGAAGCCAGCTGTCGCCCCTTGCGGCTGACTCGCTTTAGTTTAACGATTGAGTAGATTTGGAGATTTACTCATCTCCTGCAGCTCTGCGTTTACGGCCCCCACATTGTTCGAACTATTAAGGTTGGTACTACAATAAAGTGCAATGTGCCCTGGCCTTCCACACTTAAAGCATTTGACGGCACCATCGTTTTTCTGCTGCGTTCCTTTTAATGCTTCCAAAATTGTGTATACCCAGTCTGTCCTTTCCTCGCGATGAGCGTTAATCAAAGTGAGGCAGTTTCCTGAGTTAGTGCATGGGATACGATTTCAGCAAATGTTGGTTTTGGATTCGCATATGTAGCTCGTTTCGTTTTCACGTCTCGTATGCCATTTATGAGGCTCTGGATTTTTACCTTCTCGGTGTATTCCACGGGTGCGTCCGCATTTGCTACATGGGCCAGCCTTTAAACATCCGACGCAAACTCCTGCAAAGTCTCATTAGCTTTTTGGTAACGGTTTTGGACTCACTTTGATATATCTGCTTCCTGTGCTTCCATCCTGGATGTATTCTGTGTCGACATTTCTGACATACGCGTTTCTTGTGCTTCAATCTTCGATGTTATACGTGTCTCCTGTGATTCCAGTTGGGATGCTATACTTGTCTTCTGATTTTCCAGTTGAGATGACATTTTGGTTGATATTTGTGCCGACATTTGCTTCAACACTGCTAGTATCGCGTTAGTGTCAACACTTGCCAATGGATTCGGAGTCTCTATTTTCTCCTCCATTTTAGTCGCTGGCTCTTCCACGTCAGGATAAAAGACATATTCGTCCACACTAATTCCTTCCAACTCCATTACCTCTCGTAGCCGTGCTTAAAGTTCGTGGTTATTGCCGGTTTTATTCAATCCACGGCTCTCCAACTCCTTCTTCAGTTGCTGGATCTTCAATTCACTCCACTTTGCCATGTCCTTGTTGTACCCAAAATCTTCGGATTTTATTCAACAATTCCTCTTCTGACACAAATTGCAACGATTTTAGGGAAACTCCACTTATTTTACACCTTCTACTAAAGTTCGTATCGCTAAATTGTTGAATAAATAACTCCAATATTGCATAATGCAAAATGGTCATTATTAGACTACTTTGAAAGTACTTCACAATAACACTTATACTTCGCAACCAATAGCGTGCTTAAATCAAACTGATTACTGAACTACTCAGCTTTCGCTGCTTTTATACTCGCTGTTGTCTCGTCCACCCATTTCTCCTAAGGCCTAGTAACTTCTCGAAATTCATGCTTGGGTACCATCCATATGTACATGTATATTTTTAGTTTGTATCCATATGCGTGTGTATATGTGAGTACTACTTCGCTGATGATGACATGCGTTTGTGAGTATCTCTCTGCTGCCTTGCATGTATGTGAGTAAATGATGATTAATTTGATGTACACAATATCGGCAGCTTACTTTATTGTTGTTGTGCCTTTATTTACTTAGTATCAAATTAGTGATGTGAATCAATTAGTGATGCTAATATTCGCCACAATATATAGCATCTCTAATGTAGTATATCTCTTGTTATACCCTCTCTCCTGCTGTAGTATTGCTACATTTTCCAAATCAGGAGAATGACCGATGGCTCTGCAATGTCGTGTTAAAGCCGTTGTGCAGTCATTAGGGTGGTTACTATTTTTTACGTTTGATTTATGCGCGGAAATCCTTGTCTTTAATTTGGATTTTGTAGCGCCCACATATACTTTCCTGCATACGTGGGAGCCGTCACTGTTGCATGGAATTTTGTATATTATATTCTGCTAGAGAGCCCGGAAATATATGTAGTAGTCTTATAAATCTTATCGTTGTCGTCCATTATTTTTTCTCCGTTGGCTTTTGTGTAGTAATCTTGTATTGTTTAAGCTGCCTCCGTCACCATTTAGACGGCAGCATGCGAAATGCTTATGCGTAGCGTGCGCGGCGAATGGAAAGGCGCCAACGAACGCCGAACCGCCATCTTCACCAACAAGATTCCATTCGCCAGTCAAGTATTAATAGCCGGCAACCGCGGATGCGCCTCCTTCGTATATATTTATATTCAACCCTTTGAGTTGTCAATATTTGTGTTAAAGTTTGAATTAATTTAATTAACTATTAAATGATAAAATATAATAAAAGTGAATTTTTTAACGTTTTTAAAAGAAAACAAAGAAACATCTTTTTCTTTGTGCAGAAGTGAAGAGTGCAGCGAAGAAAGTTATTCATGGTCCTTCGCACCAATCTTTGGCGCACCCTTAAAATTTAAAATAAATCGAATCTTCGTTCGTAAATAAAAAAAATTTCAAACAAAACTACACAAAAGTGTAAAAAAGTGGGTGCTCAAAAAGTACATTTACCTATACATATATACAAAAAAAAAAAACATATACGAGTATACATACTCCAGTATACACATATACACATATATAAAAAAAAGAAAATCTCATAAAGTTTCAAAATGCTTGGAAAATAATTAAGTGCGAAACTGAGTTCTCAAACCCCAAATTTACAACAGCAAAGTTGGGATGATTTCCAGAAAAAACGGAAAAAAAACCAGTGGCAAAAAAAAAATACAAATTCAAAAAATTGCGAAAAGTATATTGCAAGAAACAAAAACAAAAATACCTAAAATCAAATGAGAAATATATAAACGAATATTTAAACAATTCCAAAGTGCTTAAACATAAATATACAGTTATATTAAGTTTTTTGGTGCACACTTTTATTTAAAAAATAGGAAAAAAACTTTTTGAAAATTTTGGGGAACACTTATTCAAGTGCCTGTTTTGAAAAAAAGGAAAAAATCATCTTTACCCAACAACCAGCTAAGCAGCATCATCGCCAAGCGAGCAACAACAAGCAGACCAGGCAACACAAGAAGAAGAAGCATAAAACATACAGGAATCGGTGAGTAGGCAGTTTTTTTATTTTTTCATAAAAAACATAGAAAATAATAAAACTTTTTTCCACAAAAGTTATATAATTTTTGTAAACGGCAAAACACATATATATTGTAACGCATTTAGTGCAATTCCTCTTATTTGCAACCTTCTACTAGCGTTCTTATCTCTAAACTATTGAATAAATAACTCTAGTATTCAATAATGCAAAATGGCCTTTATTAAAGTACTTCACAATAACACTAATACTTCACAATCTATAGCTTGCTTACTCAGCTTCCGCTCCTTTTATAGTCTCTGCTGTCTCGTTCGCATACTTCTAGGCGTTTCTTCTGCTAGAATTTTCTCCTCGTTTACCAGCTATACGCGTCGCGTGTGTATCTGTGAGTAATGATGATTGCATACTTTTGTGAGTATCTCAGATATATGCATGTATTTGTGCATATCTCTCCGCTGCTTGCATCTACATATGTCTAGATATAATGATTGATTTGTTTATGTACATACATTGACTGCTTAGTATCGGCTTAAAGATGATAGTATCCCTTAGTGTTGCTAATATTCGTCACATTTCCCTCGACCTAAGTCTGATCGTCCCGATCAGACAAATTTACTGATCAAAACGCCGCCAGCATTCCAGATGAACCACTTCATTTTGGTTCGTGGTTTGCCAATGGATTGTATGCGGTACACTACATCGTTGATCCGTTTTACAACTTTGTATGGAACTTCCCAATTACACTGCAATTTCGGGGACAGACCTTTTTTTCGTTGTGGGTTGTATAACAGCACCAAATCTCCTTCCTGAAAACCTTCTGAATTAATTGTTCTATCGTATCTGGCTTTCATCTTGTCACTCATAATCTTTGTTCGTTTCCTTACAAGATCGTGTATTTCTCTCAACTCTTCTTCCAAGACACCAGTGGATTTCTTGCTATTTCTCTCCGCATCGGCATCTATCCCAAACTTCACATCAGCTGGCAGTCGAAGGTCATTGCCAAAAATTACCTTTGTGGGAGTTTGGACCGTTGTCTCATGCACTGCCGATCGGTAAGCCATCAAGAATAATGATATGTGTGTATCCCACTACTTATGGTACTTGTCTACTACTTTCCTTAAATGCTCCTCTAAGGTTCTAATGAAACGTTCCACCATACCATCGGACTGAGGATGCAATGCAGTTGTCTGCGTTTTTCTAATGCCCAACTTCTTACACACCTCTTGGAACACAGCTCATTTAGAATTCCTTCCTTGATCAGAATGTAACTCCATTGGCATACCATACCTTGCAACCCAATCGTTTGTAACCACTTCTGCTACTGTTTCTGCTTCTTGGTTTGGGATTGGGTACACCTCTGGCCATTTACTGAAATAATCCATAACCACCAGTACGTATTTGTTTCCGCGGTTGCTAGTAGGAAACGCACCTGCGACATCCATGGCGATCCTTTCAAATGGTGCACCTGAAATACACTGCTTCATCTGGCCATGACTTCGTGTTTTGAGACCTTTCGCTCTGCTGCAAACCTCGCAGTTGGCAATCCAATCGGTGACCGACTGACGGCAACTAACCCAATAGAATCTCTGATTAATTTTCTCGAGATTTTTCGTGATTCCAAGATGACCTCCGCTTGGACCATTTGCAGCTCGCTGAGAACGTCAGGAATAATTTTCTTGGGAACCACTATCAGTTTTTTTTTGCATTGACCATCCTCACTCTCCCATACTCGATGCAAACAACCGAATATCAATTCTAAACTGTTCCACTGTGCCCAATATGACTTCGCAATGGGACTCTCTGTTGACATCTCCTCTCTGTTTGGTCTTTCGTTTCGTTCGAGCTCTTGCATAACATGTGACAGATCTGTATCTTCTAGCTGACACTTCCTTAGTTCTTCCTTGTCCCATTCATCCGTTCATGTTATAGTCATTAGCCGGACATCTATAATGTCTTCTTTAGCCTCGGCCTTTGAAAAGCTTGCATTCCAAACTACATGGTCGTCGTGACATGGCATCAGCATTTCCATGGGTACCACCTTTTCGATGCTCAATGGAAAATGCATACCTTTGTAGTCGCTCGATCCACCGTGCCAATTGTCTTTCTGGATTACGGAATTGCAAGAGCCATTTCAACCTTGCGTGATCTGTCCTGACGCGGAGTCGCTGACCGTAGAGGTACTTGTGAAAATATTTAATGTACTCTACCAATGCCAACAGCTCGCTCCGTGTAACGCAATAGTTCTTCTTTGGTTTTACAATCGATCGGCTGTAATATGCAACTACCTTCTCCTGTCCATCGAACATATGTGATAAAACGCCTCCTATAGCATATCCACTCGCATCTGTGTAGAAGAATAATAGAATAAATGTTGCTCCTGGAATCGGATATGCCAACATTGGGGCAGTGCACAAACGCTCTTTAAATGTTTGGAAAGCCACTTCTTGCTCCTTCTCCCATTCAAAAGATTTATTTCTTCTTGCAAGCTCGTGGAGGCTATGGGCTACGCAGGCAAAATTTGGTACAAATCGTCGGTAATATGTGCACAGCCCAATGAAATTTCTCAATTCATGTAGGTTCTGTGGTCTTGGCCAATCCTTCACAGCCTCTATCTTTTCGTTCGCTGTGCAGATGCACTCTGTTGTTACCTTGTGACCCAAATAATTTACTTCCTTTTTAAACAGCGCACAATTTTTGGGACTTAGTTTCAGACCAGCACCAGCTATTCTTTGGAAAACCTCCTCCAAGTTCTTCAGATGTTCTTCGAAGTTCTTTCCCAATACGATGATGTCGTCTAGGTATGCTAAGCATGTTTTCTAATGTAGTCCTTTCAGTACCTGATCCATGAGTCTTTCAAAAGTTGCTGGTGCATTACATAGTCCAACAGGCATCGCTGTAAATTGTCAAAGACTATCACCGACACTAAAGGATGTTTTCTCTTTGTCTTCCTCCTTCATTTCCACTTGCCAGTAGCCACTTTTAAAGTCAAGTGTGGAAAACCATTTCGTACCAGAGAGCGAGTCCAGAGTGTCATCAATTCTTGGCAATTGGTAGCTATCCTTTTTCGAGACGTCGTTCAACTTGCGGTAGTCCACGGAAAACCTCATTTTCCCATCCTTCTGCTTCACAAGTACCACAGGTGAGCTCCATGGACTAGCTGATGGTTCGATGACGCCGCTGTCGCTCATTTCTTGTACGATTTCACTCACAACTTCCCGCTTCGCCAGTGGAGCACTACGAGGAGCTTGACGTATCGGCCTCGCATCTTCAGTGTCAATTTGAAGTTTCACAACATTGGTGCGGCCTGGTTTGGAACCATCCTGGTTAACTATGTTTGCCTACTTTAGGAGCAGGTGCTTTGCCTTACTTTGATAATCTTCCTCTAGCCCCTCCATTCATGCCGTGATGTCATTTATAAACCTCTTTTATTTTTACCCTCTCGGTGTACTCCACGGGTGCGTCCGCATTTTCCAAATGAGCCAACCTTTCAACATCCGAAGCAAACTCTTGCAAAGTCTCATTAGCTTTTTGGTAACGGTTTTGCAATTCTATTTGATATACCTGTGTTCGCTTCCGTACCGTCGTTCTACAGCAGCAGTAAAATGTGTGTATCTTGCGCCTTCAACTATGAGGAAATACGTCCTTCTTGCTCTTCCAGTTGAGCAGAGATCTGCGATGATATCTGTGCTGAAATTTGCGCCGACATTTCGGATATTCGTGCCTCTAGTGCTTCAATCTTCGCTGTTTGCGGTTCTCCTGCGATTCCAGCTGAGATAACATTTACGAGGACATTTTTATGTTATACGGTTCTCCTGGGATTCTAGTTGACATGCCATTGTTGATGTTTGAGCAGATATCGCAGCCAAAATCGTGTTCAAGGGTGTGCTCGTAACTGTCTGCGATGTTTAATTTTTCTCTTCAATTTTTGTTGTCTCCTCGCCATCAAGAGGAAAGACATACTTTTCCACGTAAATTCGCTCTAATTCCATTGCCTTTCGTAGTCGTGCCTGAAGTTCGAGTTTATTGCCGGCTGTATTCAATCCACGGCTCTACAACTCCTTCTTCAGTTGCTGGATCTCCAATTCACTCCACTTTGCCATGTCCAAGTTGTATTAGAAGTCTTCGGAATTTATTCAACAATTCCTCTTCTGACACGAATTGTAACGAATTTAGTGCAATTCCCCTTATTAGCAACCTTCTACTAACGTTCAAATCACTAAACTGTTGAATAAATAACTCCACTATTCAATAATACAAAATGACCTTTATTAAAGTACTTCACAATAACACTGATACTTCACAACCAATAGCTTGCTTGAATCAAACTGATTGCTGTTTACTCAGCTTCCGCTCCTTTTATAGTCTCTGCTGTCTTGTTCCCATACTTCTCGGCGTTTCTTCTGCTAGAATTTCTACTTGTTTATCTGCTATACGCATCGCGTGTATATCTGTGAGTAATGATGATTACATACTTTTGTGAGTATCTCAGATATATACATGTGTTTGTGCATATCTCTCCGCTGCTTGCATGTACATATGTGTAGACATAATGATTGATTTGTTTATGTAGTGCAGTGACTGCTTAGTATCGGCTTAGAGATGATAGTATCCCTTAGTGTTGGTAATATTCGTCACAATATATATCCACATACACTCATGGACGAAATACTAGTTGTAAACAGCTTTGGTTCTATATCATTACAAGATTTTGCAAATGAAAAAAAAAAATTTGTGTGTAATATTTATAACTTTAGTTACTTATACTAAATATATGCAAACAATTATAATTCATCCATTTGAAAGAAAACTATGATATAATAAAAACAATTTCCTTGGTCAAAATAATAGGTGTATGAAACTTTTCTTAGAAATCTAGATACACCATTGAAACATAATTCCTTACTCCACTGTTTTCTTAATCACCGGTATCTCCTCCATAGTTTGTAAAACTTTGCTTATTGTATTAGGATGGCTTTGAATAATTTTGGCAGGTTTCCAATGGAATTCTACCATATCCCAATCCTGCGTCTTTTGCCAAAATAACTCATTTGTTTTGAAAAAAAGGACGCCAATCTTTTCCCAAGGTCACTCCACAAGTTCTCAATCGGCTTGAAGTCAGGGGATTACCCTGGCCATTGCATACATGTGACAATTCCATTTCTGAACCACTCAGATACCAACCGGAAAGTATGTTTTGTAGCGTTATCTTGGTAATAACTCAATCTGAGTCAGGTGTTTTCTTCCGCATAAGGCAGCTTAACATTTCGCAAGATATCCCTGTACTCCTCAGTGGTCATTGCGGCCTTTATCCAAAATAAAGGACCCACATCTTACCAAGAGAAAAATATCTCTACCATTATGTTTCCTCCTCCATGCCTATTTGTTCTTTTGGAGCTTTGCCTTTTGGCCCGTGTACTGTGCTTTTGGAGTCATTTCCACACAAATTAATCTCGACTACGACACTCAACAAAATATTTCGCCAGTTTTTCTTCAATGGGACTGCACCAATGCTGATGTACAATGGCAAAAGCTTGTCTCTTCTGTATGTGTACAGTGGATTACATGGATATTTTGCGAAATGTTAACCTGCCTTATGCGGAGGAAAACACCCCACTCAGATTGAGTTACCGCCATGATAAAGAGACAAAACATTCTTTCCGGTTGGTATCTGAGTGGTTCAGAAATGGAATTGTCACATGTATGCAATGGCCAGGTCGATCCCCTGACCTCAACCGAATTGAGAACTTGTGGAGTAGCCTTAGGAAAAGATCGGCGTCCTTTTCATTTCAAAACAAGCGAATTATTTTGGCAGAAGACGAAAGATTGGGATGGGATAGCACTCCATTGGAAACCAGCCAAAAATTATTCTAAGCCATCTCAATACAATAGGCGAAGTTATACAAAATATGGAGGAGATACCGGTGATTAAGAAATCAGTGGAGTAAGGAACTATATTTCAATGGTGTACTTAGATTTCGAAGAAGAGTTTCATACACCGATTGTTTTGACCAACGAAATTGTTTAATTATACAGTTTTCTTGTAATGGATGAGTTATAATTGTTTGCATATATTTAGTATAAGTAACTAAAGTTATAAATATTACGACACAAAATTTTTTTCATTTGCAAAATCTTGTAATGATGGAGAACCAAAGCTGTTTACAACTATTATTTTGTCCATGAGTGTATATATCTATGAATAGTGAGGAAATTTTCTTACCGTTCGTTTTCCTGCAAAATTGTTGCAACCAAAAATTGGTAGAAAACATTCCGCTATACCAATGGGCAAAATCCGCCAATTATATATGGGGTATTCCATCCCATTTCGACCAATTTTGAACCCGACCCCTTTAGAATTGGCTGAAAGTTTTTCTTCTTTTTCTAGCTTACGAAAGACGTTTTCCAGAATTTTTTCAAATTTTTTCATCCAACTCAAAAAAAATGTTGAATTTAAAAAAACACCTTTTTTGTTTTCAAAATGCTATAACTTTTTCAAAAATTGACCGTTTGGGATCTTTTTTATTTTAAAAATTTGCTTTTGAATGTACTTTTCGGAAAAAATACAAATAATTAAAAAAATTTTTTTTGTAATTTTTCAGTTTTTCGAGATTTTTCGAATTTCGCCTTTTTTTCTAATAAAAAACTTCAATAAATTCTGCAATCATCCCCACTAATCGCAGAGTGGGCCGAATATTTTTTTTTATTTAATTGAAAAAAAAAATTTAAAAATTTTTTTGTATTTTTTCCGAAAATTCATTTAAAAACCAATTTTTTAAAAAAGAAAATATCCAAAACGGTCAATTTTTGAAAAAGTTATAGCATTTTGAAAAAACCCCGTTTTTTTAAAATTCATAACTTATTTTGAGTTGGACACCGTTTTTGTTTTCAAAATGCTATAACTTTTTAAAAAATTGACCGTTTGGGATCTTTTTTTTTTAGTTTGTTTTTAAATGTACTTTTCGGAAAAAATACAAAAAAAATTTTAAAGTTTTTTTTTCAATTAAATAAAAAAAAAAAATAATAATAATCGCCCCGCTCCGGGATTGGTGGGGATGATTGCAGAATTGATTGAAGTTTTTTATGAGAAAAAAAAAACTTTAAAAATGTTTTTGTATTTTTTCCGAAAAGTACATTTAAAAGCAAATTAAAAAAAAAAGATTCCAAAAGTTATAGCATTTTGAAAAAAAAAAACGGCGTTTTTTTTAAATTCATAACTTTTTTTGAGTTGAATGAAATAATTTTAAAAAATTCTGAAAAACGTCTTTCGTAAGCTAGAAAAAGAAGAAAAACTTTCAGCCAATTCTAAAGGGGTCGGGTTCAAAATTGGTCGAAATGGAATGGAATACCCCATATATATAGAGCGGAATGTTTTCTACCAATTTTTGGTTGCAAAAAGTTTGCAGGAAAACGAACGGTAAGTACATCAATGACCCCACTATATATATATATATATATATATGTTGCAGTTTACAAAAATAATATAACTTTTGTGGGAAAAAGTTTTATTATTTTCTATGGTTTCTATGAAAAAAAACTACCTACTCACCGATTCCTGTATGTTTTTTGTTACTTCTTCTTGCGTTGCCTAGTCTGCTTGTTGCTGCTCGCTTGGCGATAATGCTGCTTAGCTGGTTGTTGGGTAAAGATGATTTTTTCCTTTTTTATTATTTTTTCAAAACAGGCACTGGAATAAGTGCTCCCCAAAATTTTCAAGAAATATTTTTCGTCGTTTTTAAATAAAAGTGTGCAGCAAAAAACGAATTTATTTTTCTCGTAAATATAAGTGTATATTTGTGTTTAATCACTTTGGGATTGTTTAAATATTCGTTTATATATTTCTCACTTGATTTTAGGTATTTTTTTTTTTTTTTTTTTTGTTATTATTCGCAATTTTTTGAATTTGTATTTTTTTCTTTGTCACTTGTTTTTTTGGTTTTTTCTGGAAATCACCCCAACTTGGCTTTTGTATATTTAGGTTTTGATAACTCAGTTTCGCACTTAATTATTTTCCAAGCATTTTGAAACTTTATGAGATTTCCTTTTTTTATAAATATGTATATATGTATATTGGAGTATGTATACTCGTATATGATGTATATTGGAACGATTTTCCGTCATCCCTTGTCAAATTTGGTTTTGAGACAAACCGGTTTCGGCGTTGTTCCATCATCAGTGTCGATTTTCGTTCTGATCTGTTGTTGTCATTTGTCCTGTATTTATAGTTCGTAGGTATATGAGCAGGTATTGTCAAATTGATGCTTGTGTATATTTAGTTATGTGTATGTGCTGTGTGTTCGTTCAGAACCGAGGGTGGTTTACTAATCGATTTGTGTGGCTGACTGGGGTAGGTAGAAATCTGTGATTTTAGTCGTTTGACCTTCTTTGTCGGTTTTTTGTTTTGGTGTGTTAATTGTTTTGTGTTTATTTGTTGTTGTGCGTTTGTCTGTTGTACCTGTGTGATTAAGTTGTTTCCTGTAAACAAGTTTTAAAGGCTCGAATATTGTGTCAGAAATGGTGTTTATCTGTTCGTTTATTATTCTACCGTCGAATGTTTTCTGTTTGTAGATTTCCATGTTTTCGAGTACGTTGAGACGTCGGCCCTTTTCTTGTATGTGAAGAACCCTAACTGTTTTATTGATGTTTGCTGGGGAACATTCATTCTCGACCATGTGATTCGCGAAGTTAGACTCGGGTATAATGTTTGGATTCCGTATTTTTTTGTTGTAATCTCTAATATGTTCTCTGAACCTCGTTCTTATTTGCCGTCCTGTTTGTCCTATGTAACTATGCTGGCATCCGCAGGTAAGCTTGTATACGCCGTGGCTGCTAAACGGATCCTCTGAGTTAATGTTAGTTCTTAGTTTTCGCCCTAGATTGTTCGATGTTTTGAATGCTGTGTTAATGTTGTATTTTTTAAAGAAATTTGCCAATTTATATGTTGCTTTTCCAGTATATGTCATAGTCGTCCAGCTATTATTTTCTTTTTCATTATTTCTTTTTGGTTCTCCATTTGTCCTTCTGAGCTTATCTACTAGTGCTTTTTTATATCCGTTGTTTGCAGCGATATTATATTTGACCTCAAGTTCTCTCTTATATGCCTCTTGTGTAAGAGGTGTTCTTTCAAGTCTATGTACCAAGTGCCTTAATGCTGCATTTTTATGATGTTGAGGGTGATTTGAGGTATTGTGTATTATTGTGTCGGTGGCCGTTGACTTTCTATATATGTCATAGGTAAATCTTTTGGCTTCTTTATCAATATTTATCGTGAGGTCTAGATAGTTGATTCCTCCGTCTTTTTCGGTTTCCATTGTAAATTTTATATTGGCGTGCTGTTTGTTGAGGTACTCCAGTACGAGCTCTTCGTTATTAGTAGTTAAAACGCATATTATGTCATCCACGTATCTAGCATAAAATGACACGCCTAATTTGGACTTCAGCTCCTGTATGTACTTTTCTTCCAGATTTTGCATGAACACTTCCATAAGAATTGCTGATGTGGGGCTTCCCATTCCAAGACCGTTTGTTTGTCTATATATTTTATTGTTGAATTTAAAATAGTTTTGACGTAAAGTGGTTCTTAGCGTATTTGTGATTTGCATACTTTTCACTTTGTTTTTTGTGTTATGAACTATTGTTGAGCTAACTCTCCGATAGTGGTATAGATGGGTATAGATATTTTATGTCAAAAGATACCAATTTGCTGTTTCTTGTTAGCTCTACGGTCTCGAGTCTCTCTATTAGTTCTGTTGTGTTAGTTATTGCATATTTGCATATTCGTTCCTTAGCTCCAGAGTGTCTATCAATATCGTTTTTAAATATTTGAACAGTTTGTAACATGGTGCCGATTTAAAATTAATGATGGGCCTCATTGGCGTGTCCGGCTTGTGGATTTTTGGTAGCGCAACCAGTGGAGGAGCCGAATGGTTCATTTGGACCAATCTATGTGCCATGTTATAATCTACTATATTTGTTGCATTTTTTATAGCAACTTTGATTTGTTTTTGGTATTCATCTGTGGGATCCTCTCTAATTCTACGACATTTCATTTCCTCTATGAGATCCTCGGTTTTGGATATATATTGCTCTTTTTCGATTAGCACAGTGGTGTTTCCTTTGTCCGCTTTCGTTGTGACAATATTGTTTTTCCTTAGTTTATGCCGTAGATTCTTTATTGTTTTCTCCTCTGTATTCGGTTTTTGTCCTTCCTGTGCTTTCACCTCCTTTCTTATGATTGCCTTGCATATGTGTCTTGCGTGCTCCTGTTCTTCCTGTGGTATCAATGATATTGCGATCTCCGCATCTACAATCGCTTGCTCCGTTTTTCTTACTGTATTCTGGTCCATGATATTGTGCTTCAGGCCCTTTTCGAGAAGTTGTGCCTCTTCCTTGGTAATGGCCACTGTTGTGAGGTTAACTTGTCATGAAACTGGTGAGTGTTTTGGTTTTGGTTACCCTCTCGTCGTCCTGCCAGCTTGTCCAATTTTCGGTTCAGCGACCTGTATATTTGCTGTAGTTCCTGATCGACCTCTGTCTTAATGCGGTCGAAGCATTCCATTAATACAGTAGTAGGTAGTTGTTCTGCCAATCTTAAATGGATAGATAATAACTCGGCATTTATCTCGTCCTTCTTCGAGTATAAGCTTTCCAACTCATATTTTAAAAAATCCTTTTCCGCTTTTCTAACTGTTTTCCTGCTAGATTTGGTATTTGGCTTTATTGTTATTTTTGCGAATTTCGGAGTAACATTCAATTCCAGGCATTGTTTGTTGAACCAAATGCTCGCCTTTGCTTTATATATTTTCAGTAGGCGTCGCTTGTAAATTGTTAGTAGTCCGTTCGCGTTCAAGTTAAAAGCCTGACAAGCAATAACTGACTTATCTTGTTTGGTTGATTTTCCGACAGGGTGGATAAATGATGTATATTGGAACGATTTTCCGTCATCCCTTGTCAAATTTGGTTTTGAGACAAACTGGTTTCGGCGTTGTGCCATCATCAGTGTCGATTTTCGTTCTGATCTGTTGTTGTCATTTGTCCTGTATTTATAGTTCGTAGGTATATGAGCAGGTATTGTCAAATTGATGCTTGTGTATATTTAGTTATGTGTATGTGCTGTGTGTTCGTTCAGAACCGAGGGTGGTATATGTTTTTTTTTTTGTATATATGTATAGGTAAATGTATTTTTTAAGCACCCACTGTTTTACACTTTGTGTGTAGTTTTGTTAAATTTTTTTTTATTTACGAACGAAGATTCGATTTAATAAATTTTTTTTTTTTTTTGTTTTACATTTTAAGAGTGGACCAAGAATGGCTGCGAAGTACCATGAATAACTTTGGTTTTTCTTCCCTACACTCTTCACTTGTGCACAAAGAAAAATATGTTTTTTTGTTTTCTTTTAAAAACGCAATAAAGTTCACTTTTGTTATATTTTATCATTTAATAGTTAATTAAATTAATTCAAACTTTAACACAAATATTGACAACTCAAAGGGTTGAATATAAATATATACGAAAGAGGCGCGTCCGCGTTGCCGGCATTAGTAATTGCTGGCGAATGGAATTTTGTTGGTGACGATGGCGGTTCGGCGTTCGTTGGCGCCTTTCCATTCGCAGCGCACGGCTGCGCATAAGCATTTCGCACGCCGCCGTCTAAATGGTGATGGAGGCGGCTTAAAAAATACGAGATTACTACACAAAAGCCAACGGAGAAAAAATAATGGACGACAACGATAAGATATATAAGACTACTACATATATTTCCGGGCTCTCAAGCAGAATAAAATATTCAAATATGTATGACCATGATCGAGTGCAATTAACTTTTACTTACAACAATACAATGCAAAAAATCTTCAGTAATACAAAAGATAAAATCGAGAAATCTGACGTAATATACAAAATTCCATGCAACGGGGACAGGTCCCACGTATGCAGGAAAGTATATGTGGACACTACAAAATCCAAATTAAAACCAAGGATTTCCGCGCATAAATCAAACGTAAAATATAGTGGCCACCCTAATGACTGCACAACGGCTTTAACACAACATTGCAGAGCCACCGGTCATTCTCCTGATTTGGAAAATATAGCAATACTGCAGCAGGAGAGAGGGTATAACAAGAGATATACATTAGAAAATCTACATATTATTAATACTCCGAGAGATCAACGAATGAATTTTAAAGCAGATACAGACAAGTACGCCTCTGCTTATAGAAAACTAATAACAGTTGTCCGTGATGAGAAAATTTTGTCCGGTTGTATGTTGTCATCAGAAGTCAATATATAATTGTTCGTGTAATATTTTGTTTACAATTACGGTTTTTAATTGTTTACATACTTTTTGTGTATTTATGTATATTTTTCAAATTGCTAAATTAGTCGAATAGATACATTCAATAATGTAAGTGTGTACTTGAGAAGTTTATATAATTTTGGGTTTAATACAATTCTTGTTTTTCAGTCCTGAAGATGACTTCAGATGGAAGTCGAAATATCGAAAATAAAAATACATGACAAATATATGTTTTATATAAAAATCATTCGGTGATTTTATTTCATATACTTTGTCTGGCCTAGAGCTTGATAATTTGCTCAATACTACCATTGAAGGCCGATGAACTAACAATAATAATTATGGAACGGACAGCACACTGTAAAAACAAAAGCAGATGCAAAATCTACAAAGATTTGAAAAGCAAGTATGGTATGGAAACCAAAAATTTTATAAAACGGTACCAAAATAGCACACGGCAACTAAACTGCGACAGTCAACAAAGTTTCTTTTAAGGCGCAGAAAAAGCGCAATTATACTTAAATGTATTAGAAATGGTTTCAAAATGCGATACAGACAAACATACCGACAGATATACAGTGGCTTCCCCCATTAGGTCCCAAGTACTCATTACCAACAACAAACAAAAAGTTCCCATTATTTAAGTTAATAGCAGATGGAGAGGACTGCATTCAAAGGACAAGGAGCAGCAGGAAGTTGATAGAAATAACTTTACTGCATTAATAAGAGAGCATATAAACAAAACAAAAAACAACGCGCGAGATAGATTCATTTTAGATACCCTTCTAGAGTATTACAATATGAATTAAAAATATAAATAAAAAAATAGATAATGACATTAGATGCTCATTCAAAGAGCAGAGGAAATGCCATTTCATTCGTTTAGTATTATAAATGCTTGTGGGGTGCATAATAATGACAAATTATAATTGCTTACAATTGAAAAGATATAAATATGTATAAGGAAAAAGTATACTATGCATATGTGTAATACTTCTTTCTATATTGCTACAAAAAGCTAAGTACATTCCCCAACATCAGAGTGCCGATATATTGCTGTTTACATGTTTTTGTTTTTGTATTCAATAATCTAGTGTACCAAAATGTAAGTTTTTCCTTGTCACACTTATGCTGCTACAATCACAAAAACTTTATAGGCTGGATTGCTTTGATTTCGCATCCAAAACACATTGCGAACATTTTCTATTAGCAATATAGGAGTATTACATATATTATACTATGTATATTAAAACAAAAAATTCAAAATTACAGATGTCAAGGTATTTCATGAAATGGAAAAAGAAAAAAACCTCGATGCTAATGGACACAGGTACTTATATTATAGGTCTCAAAAGAATTTCAATGCCCTTATGATTGAAACCAAGTAGCCACTGCTTCACTTCCCTCAGAAACGCTGGTAGCCTTCTAATGAGTCGTATTTCAGCAGGTAGTTTGTTATATAGATTACATGATACGATGGTGTGTAAGTTACGAAAAAGTGTGGTACGAAAGCTAAGAACTTTTGTTTGAGATAACGTCTTATTTCTCAGATTGTAAAGGTTGTATATTGGGCTTTGCGTATACCCGCTCCTTATAAAAACAATTATTAAAACTTTAAAATAGTATAAGTGCCGCACAGGAAGAATATTTAATTTTTTGAATAAATCCATAGAGTGTTTTAAGCGACCAGCTTTACATATTCTTCCGATTAGACACTTCTGTAGGATTAAAAGCGGACCTCTAAGACCTATATGGTCGTCTATAAATTCCCCGTCCTACAAGTTATGTAAATTGTTTGTGAATGTCCTCAAAAATATAACAAAAGGTTCCAAATATAATGTAAAAGACGCGATTGAGTTCAAGAACAGAATTAAAGACACGTATATATATGACGATGAGACCTTGGTTTCATTCGATGTTGTTTCCCTATTCCCCAGCATCCCGGTAGATCTTGCCTTACACATTATAGCGTCTAAGTGGAATTTGATACAAAACCATACTACACTGGCTAAAGATTTGTTTGTGGGATTAGTACGTTTTTATATAAAAGAACAGGTATTTCAAAGTTAATAATAACTTTTACGAACAACGCTCTGAAATGCCTATGGGGTCACCGGCATCACCGACTATAGCAGACATAGATCTGCAAACGAAATTTGAAGAAGGCTCACCTCATAAGGCCCATTTACTTACCAAATATGTGGACGACTTGTTTGCTATCAAAACGAACGCTGTAGAGGATATGCTTAACACCTCAAACGGTTATATAAGGTCCATAAAATTTACATTTGAGGTCGAAAAGAATGGAGAAATACCATTTATAGGTATATTAGTTAGAAGAAAATACAACCAGCTTTCCTTCGATTGGAACAAAAAGCCCACAGCGTCAGGCAGATTGATTAATTTCTACTCCAAACACAATAAATCTACAATAATTAACATAGCCAAAAACTTTATTCGAAGAGTTCTCTCCATCAGTGACGTCATCAACCATGACAAAAATATAGAAATTATCAAAAAAATTCTTACAGACAATGGCTTTTCGATACACTTAATAAACGGCTATATACGAGATTACTACACAAAAGCCAACAGCGAAAAAAATAATGGACGGCAACGATAAGATATATAAGACTACTACATATATTTCCAGGATCTCAAGCAGAATAAAATTTTCAAATATATATGACCATGAGCGAGTGCAGTTAACTTTTACTTACAACAATACAATGCAAAAATCTTCAGTAATGCAAAAGACAAGATCGAAAAATACGAGAAATCTGACGTAATATACAAAATTCCATGCAACGGTGATGGGCCCCACGTATGCAGGAAAGTATATGTGGGCACTACAAAATCAGAAATTAAAGACAAGGATTTCCGCGCATAAATCAAACGTAAAAGTAGGGACCACCCTAACGACTGCACAACGGCTTTAAAACAACATTGCAGAGCCACCGGTCATTCTCCTGATTTGGAAAATGTAGCAATACTGCAGCAGGAGAGAGGGTATAACAAGAGATATACATTAGAGATACTACATATTATTAATACTCCGAGAGATCAACGAATGAATTTTAAAGCACATAAAGAAAAGTGCGCCTCTGTTTATAGAAAACTAATAAGCAACAACAGTGGTCCGTGATGAGAAAATTTTGTCCGTTTGTATGTTGTTATCAGAAGTCAATGTATAATTGTTTGTGTAATATTTTGTTTACAATTACGGTTTTTAATTGTTTACACACTTTTTGTGTACTTATGTATATTTTTCAAATTGTAAAATTAGTCGAATAGCTACATCCCAAAATGTGTGTACTTGAGAGGTTTTTATAATTTTGGTTTTAATGCAATTCTTGTTTTTCAGTCCTGGAGATGACTGCAGATTGAAATAGAGATATCGAAAATAAAAATACAAGTTAACACATTCACCCTCTGCCCACATAAAAATTCCCACAACTGGCTAATACACGTGTGCTGCGTAAGCAACTTTTCACACATCGGTACTTGCACCCAGGCATATCGTCAGCACTTTCAACAGGCAGATCATATCACCTGTCGATTTCGTCAAATCATTCCCACAGTTAGTTAATTGCACTGTCAGCAACTTCTGCATATTGAACTGTTACGAAATCAAAGCATTTCGCAATCCAACGAAATTACCAACCGTGGGAAATCAAGGCCACGCTCGATCACGGTCGCAATGCATTCTCAGCCCTGCGCAGCAGAAGGGTGGATAAGGTATAAATAGCAGTTAAGTTAGAATTAGTGGGAGGTTGCTATTGGGTGTTAGTGCTAAGTGTTTGTGAAATAAAAATTGTTCAAGTTTAATTCTCTTGTTTTATTTGTGTGAGCAAGTTGGTCCTTTTAATATTTTTTTAATCAAAAAGGACTTGCTGTCCTTAACTGGCGCCCGAGCAGGGACCCAGGAAGTGAATAAATAAAGTGGAATCGCAGAGGATAACATTAAATCAAGGATATCAGGAATCACTGAGGATAACATTAATTAAAGGATATCAGGAATCACTGAGGATAACATTAAATCAAAGATATCAGAAATCACTGAGGATAACATCAAATCAAAGATATTACCAAAGGGACGAGTAATCACGAAGGGTAACACTAAATCAAAGATATTACCAAAGGGGCTTAACATATCGTCCAATGCGGACAGTGATTTTGTAAGTATACCGACAAGTGAAAAATAAGCAAGTTTATAGTGCTCCACCGAGGAGGTAATTTCGATTCAATTAAACTTTGTAAAAAAGAATAAAACTATGGAAGAATTGAAGGTTGCGGTCAGGAACCTTACGGGGCGGTTAATACCTTGTTAGAAAAAAACAAATAGCTTAGATAGATGAATTACGCATTTAGATGTAATCAACGCCAGATCCAACTCGGTTAATACTGGTTCAGGTGCTACCGAGGAGCCTGTCGTGCAGGCTCCTGCAACGGAGGCCGACCTTAAGGAAATCAGCCGCCTTCCTGATTGTGTGAAGGAATTGCAGGTTTTCGACGCTAATCCAGTACAATATATGTCCTGGATACACGCCCGTAGAAGCCATCCTTTCAGACTTCAAGGTTGTAAAGGGTAAGCCCAGGCCCGACGAGAGGAGAGGGGGCATGGGGGGATTACCCTCGGGCGCGGGCTTTCTGAGGGGGCCCGCGATTTAGATGTACTAAGAGATTTTTTTTTAAATTCAGGAGAGTCTTTAGTTCTTCCATTTTTCCTGGGCCTTCGAACAGTGAGGAGACAATAAAAATATCAAAAAAAAATGTATGTTTACATGAATTCGAAATTGTAAAGTTTTCGTGGTGACACTGATGAAGGTTCATCTTCAAAAAGTCTTCCAACAATACCACCAACTCTGTATCAAAGTCCAGATTATTTAAAAAACTTCGATATCGGTACCGTGAATAATGAGTTTTTGCGATCTGAAGAAGTCAACGAAATAATTCGTCGAGGTCAGAAAAAGTGTCTTGTTATTTTTCCACGTGATCGTCATGACGACGCATTTCCTACCTCGTTGTTAAACAGAATTTTTTCAAATGGAGAGAAAGTGGAGCGTGACTGGTTGGTGTGGAGTGCCAGTAGCAATTCTTTTTATTGCCTACCATGTCGTCTGTTAAGCACCAATTCTTTAAATCGACCTAAAATTTGTTGTCCTGGCGGATATTTGAAATTCCAGGTGTGGAGGAAGCTATACGATAAACTGCCATCACACGAAAATACTCAAGATCACATTAAGTGTTATATTGAATGGCGATCTTTACAAAATCGAATTCAAAAGAAGGCTACAATTGATACACTTATCAATGAACAGCTAATCACTGAAACTCAAAAGTGGAAAGAAATTTTATATAGAATTGTGGGGACTATTTTATTTTTGGGTGAAAGAGGCCTAGCTTTCAGAGGCGAAAGTATATATCTTGGTGAAGGAAACAATGGAAATTTTTGGGCATCTCATACTCATAAGCCATTATGATCCGATACTTAGAGATCATTTGGAGAAAGTTAGGATTTCACAACAGCAGCACAAACGTTTATAAGTTCACGATCTTTCCCCAGACATTCAGAACGAGTTTATAGAAATCTGTGCAAAACACGTGAGGGACACTATATTAGATCAACGCAAAAAAGCCAAGTATTTTGCTATTATAGTTGATGTTACGCCTGATGCCATTCACGTTAAACAGACTACGTTCATTTTGCCCCTACCTCCATTTCAATTCGAAAGCAACAAAGTTTACAATTCAAGAACGTTTTTTGGCTTTCGTCGATTGTAACCATAAAACAGGTAAGGAAATCGCGAATTTTATTTGCCATACTCTAGGTAAACATGTTGTCCAACATTGACAACATGTCCTCATGTAACTTGGGGGTGGGGAGGGAGGTATGGCCTGAAGGTTTAATGTGGCCATATAAATCGTTCCCGAGATGGTCGGGCTAGCACCTTAATGGTGCTGTGCTACCGGAGCGTACCCAATCTGTATCCGGCAAAGGACCATCACATCGATAACACTCCCCAAATCCTTCGGGGAGCAACCTTATCGCTACAACAACAACAACAAACATCTCGCCAAAGTTTCCGGACATTCGAAAGAGAAACCCCAAAAGACGTTTTGAGGATAATGGAAATGAGATGATTACGGATGATCCAGAGTCTGATTTTAAAAACAATAAATTCTTGGTGATCGTTGATTCGGTAAACACTGGCATTACTGAACGATTTTCAGCTGTGAGAAATTTGAACGAGACGTTTTCCTTTTTGTGGCAATTTGAAGACATGGATGAAACTACGGTTCGGGCGAGCGCAGCAAAATTGGTCGAAAAATACAAGTCGAACGTTTTCAAAGCTTAGAATGAGAAATAATTCACTTGAAACACATTTACGAAGCAAATTTTGATAAAGGTCTGCCACCATTGGAATTGCTAAATGCCATCTATGTTCAAAATCTGTACACAATTTTGCCCAACGTTTGTGTTGTTTTACGTATCTTTGGCACTATACCTGTCACTGTAGCTAGTGCAGAACGTTCTTTCAGCGTCCTTGCAAGAATCAAAAACTTTCATAGATCGTGTTCATCTCAATAGCGAGTTTCAGGACTTGCCACGCTTTGTGTTGAATCCGTTTTGGCAAGACAGTTAAATTTTGATATTATTCTAAAAACTTTTGCAGCGAAAAAAGCAAGAAAAGCCGCTCCTTGATATCCGAACCTTCTACATTGAATAATTAAAATCTAAAATCATCATTATATTTATCAAAAATGTACTATAATGTTACCAAATAACTAGAAAAGATTATTTAAAACAATACGTGGCTGTTAAAAGAGAAATTTATTTCTACGTTACAATAAAACAGTATAAATAGTAAATATTCTGTGTCAATTTTATTTTCAGCTCTTAGTCCAAAAATCATTTAGTTGATGTGGCAAAAATGTTTTTTGATGTAATGACTGAGACGTCATTAAATCAAATTAATCAAATGTGTTAGTGGATTTTTTATAGGGGGCCCGTAAATTGTTTAGTCCCGGGCCCTGATATTCTCTCTACGGCCCTGGGTAAGCCTATCTATAGGGCAATACTCCAACATATTCGCCAAAAGTTCCGTGGCGTGGCAGATGCCGCACTAGTTTCATATAATATTTTCGACAACAATTGGTCGAAGATTAAGGAGTGTATTTCGCTGCACTATGCAGACAAACGCGACATACACACGCTAGAACACCAGTTGCATCAATAGCATCAATTGAACCATCAATTTGCCTTGATCATTAACAAGATCAAGACGGAATCCAACACCGAAGAGACAGAAATAGAGCACTCGATGTATTTATACGGGGGTTGAATGGGGAAGTATCCAAGATACTTTTGATCCGGAGACCCAAGACTCTGCCAGAAGCTTACTCAGCTTGTGTCCAACTCCAAAACGTGAGATATCCCAATTTTTCCCTTCATTCCAACAGTAACCAACCAGGTGGTGGTGCCAATAAACAACGTTCCTAGGCCCAACATATCGTTCGGAAGCAGGCCTCCACCAATCCCACCTAAACCAACTTGGCGTCAGCAGGATCGCAGCTAACACTTTGATAGGCGGAATCGTCCCTACGCACAGAGCCGCAATCTAGGCTCCACCCAGCAGCAAACTCAGCCTGTTGAGGAAATGGACGTAGAGTGTTCAGTCCAGTCTCGGAAGGTTAACTACATGAACAGACCGAACGCATTCAAAAGAAATGCCCGGTCAGAGAACCTTCCCAGGAACCAGCAAAAGCTGTTCAACGTTACGACAGGTGCCGCCAACGAAGAAACCAACGAGGAGGACACCAATGAATACATGGAAACTTCCAATGAGGAGAATTTTTTGTCCAACGGCAATCTAGCCTACCATTCATAGAGTACGTACTCCCTGATGGTCACAAGTTAGATTTTTTAGTCGACACGGGTGCAAACAAAAATTTCATTAAACCAACAGTAGTGAAACATCGGGTTGCGTGGTCGACAAATACTTTACCGTGTGCTCAGCGGGCGGTAATATTCTTATTAAAGAAAAAATTTACGTGAAATTATTTAAGGATATTGGTATGGAAGAAGGAATAACATTTTTTGTGCTTCTGGGATTAAGCTCTTTTGCCGGGATAATAGGTGACGGTACCTTAAAAGATATCGGAGCCATTGTCGATAGGAAAAATAATATCTTAGAAATTAATGAATTTAAAATCCCCCTAAAGTCGCGTATATCTTTCCAAGTGAACTACGCTCTACGCAAGAACCTCCCGCGCGATGCCGAAAAAAAAGTCAGCAGTCTTGTAGAGAAATTTGGGAACCTTTCCCATCCCATTAATGGGAAGGAATTAATACACACCAGTGTCCGTGCAGAAATCAAGACATCCACACCTGATCTGATTTATAGCAAAAGCTATCCATACCCATCCTGCATGAGAGGAGAGGTTGACAGGCAAATCCACGAGTTATTAGAAGAAGGCGTGTTCCGACTATCAAAGAGCCCATATAACTCCCCGATCTGGGTAGTCCCTAAAAAACCCAAGCCAAACGGTGAGAAACAATACCGTATGGTTATTGATTATAAAAGGCTAAACGCCGTAACCATTCCCGATACCTACCCTATTCCCGCCATTTTCCAACGTATGATTGACGATGTACTCAAACAGTACATTGGAAAAATTTGCTGCGTTTACATCGACATCATTGTCTTTGGCAAGGAAGCAGATGATCATCTTAAAAATGTTGAGAAGGCATTTTCCAATTTAAAGGTAAACCTGGAGAAGACATGTTTCTTTCAGACCGAAGTCGAGTTTTTGGGTTATATTATCACACCTGAAGGAGTTCGTCCTGACCCGAAAAAGGTCGAAGTAATGAATTCAATTTTGCCACCAACTAATTTAAAGGACCTTGTTGAAGCCAAAAGGCTTGCCATGGTTGGAAATCGCTGGTGTTCTCCCAATTCAGCAGTTCCCTACAAAGCAACTCTGTCATTGGAAAATCACCGGTGATCACTTGCATACTCGGAGAGAAGTAACTGATGATTGGCTGGAACGATGAGTCTTTTGATAACCATCATCGGAATCGCATCAAGCCATCATCGTGTCTTACAGGTAAACTATAAGTTTTTCTATCGTGATTAACTGTCTATTGTACCTATAAATCTATATACTTTATTTGCTTGTATACCTTTGTATTTATCCTTTTAAATACACTTTTATCACTATTCTAATTCGCTGGGTTTTATTTCTTTTGGTACCAAATCTGCCGTGAGTTCGTACCGGCATTTTCTTCGTTCGAACTGCACTGGATTTTTTTTGGAAAAGTAAACTAAAACACATATACAATTACAGCAAAGAGACGCAGAAAAACGAAGACATCAACGCAAAGAAGAAGAAGAAGAAAGACTAACAAATTAATTTCGATAGAAACAAACAAAATATTCTTCAATCAAAAAATCATAAAACAGGTGCCTGAAATATAATTAATTTGTTGAGCAATTAGGTTTTTTCTTGTGTAAAAAATATACTTACATATGTGCAAGTGAAAAATTAAAAACTAAACAGAAATTGTTTTATTAGTGCTAGTAGCGATATTTTAATTAGTCCCATACACAAGTGTACAAGTGAGAGATAAATACGATCGCCCGCAGTAAAGTAAAGTGAATTGTTTTTAATTTTCGGTTAGAAAAATAATTAAATTGATAATAAAATCGATCGTATTTATCTGTTCTGGCAGTGTATTTTAATTATTTCCACGTTTATTTGAAATTGGATATTCAAATCGTTGAATATCATAAATAAGTGAATAAAACTTTGTATTGTTTTTCTTATGCACACAGGTGCAATCGGTAATAATTTATTAATTCGGTTTCGTTCACTCTCTGAGTTCTCGCGGTTTATCCACTAATACAAATTTACGTTTAGTGGAAATTAATAATCTTTTTCGAGTCTCGAAATCACTGCTTTATTTTTTCGTCGTTTTTAAATAAAAGTGTGCACCAAAAAACGAATTTACTTTTCTCGTAAATATAAGTGTATATTTGTGTTTAATCACTTTGGGATTGTTTAAATATTCGTTTATATATTTCTCACTTGATTTTAGGTATTTTTTTTTTGTTTGTTATTATTCGCAATTTTTTGAATTTATATTTTTTTCTTTGTCACTTGTTTTTTTGGTTTTTTCTGGAAATCACCCCAACTTGGCTTTTGTATATTTAGGTTTTGATAACTCAGTTTCGCACTTAATTATTTTCCAAGCATTTTGAAACTTTATGAGATTTCCTTTTTTTATAAATATGTATATATGTATATTGGAGTATGTATACTCGTATATGATGTATATTGGAACGATTTTCCGTCATCCCTTGTCAAATTTGGTTTTGAGACAAACCGGTTTCGGCGTTGTTCCATCATCAGTGTCGATTTTCGTTCTGATCTGTTGTTGTCATTTGTCCTGTATTTATAGTTCGTAGGTATATGAGCAGGTATTGTCAAATTGATGCTTGTGTATATTTAGTTATGTGTATGTGCTGTGTGTTCGTTCAGAACCGAGGGTGGTTTACTAATCGATTTGTGTGGCTGACTGGGGTAGGTAGAAATCTGTGATTTTAGTCGTTTGACCTTCTTTGTCGGTTTTTTGTTTTGGTGTGTTAATTGTTTTGTGTTTATTTGTTGTTGTGCGTTTGTCTGTTGTACCTGTGTGATTAAGTTGTTTCCTGTAAACAAGTTTTAAAGGCTCGAATATTGTGTCAGAAATGGTGTTTATCTGTTCGTTTATTATTCTACCGTCGAATGTTTTCTGTTTGTAGATTTCCATGTTTTCGAGTACGTTGAGACGTCGGCCCTTTTCTTGTATGTGAAGAACCCTAACTGTTTTATTGATGTTTGCTGGGGAACATTCATTCTCGACCATGTGATTCGCGAAGTTAGACTCGGGTATAATGTTTGGATTCCGTATTTTTTTGTTGTAATCTCTAATATGTTCTCTGAACCTCGTTCTTATTTGCCGTCCTGTTTGTCCTATGTAACTATGCTGGCATCCGCAGGTAAGCTTGTATACGCCGTGGCTGCTAAACGGATCCTCTGAGTTAATGTTAGTTCTTAGTTTTCGCCCTAGATTGTTCGATGTTTTGAATGCTGTGTTAATGTTGTATTTTTTAAAGAAATTTGCCAATTTATATGTTGCTTTTCCAGTATATGTCATAGTCGTCCAGCTATTATTTTCTTTTTCATTATTTCTTTTTGGTTCTCCATTTGTCCTTCTGAGCTTATCTACTAGTGCTTTTTTATATCCGTTGTTTGCAGCGATATTATATTTGACCTCAAGTTCTCTCTTATATGCCTCTTGTGTAAGAGGTGTTCTTTCAAGTCTATGTACCAAGTGCCTTAATGCTGCATTTTTATGATGTTGAGGGTGATTTGAGGTATTGTGTATTATTGTGTCGATGGCCGTTGACTTTCTATATATGTCATAGTTAAATCTTTTGGCTTCTTTATCAATATTTATCGTGAGGTCTAGATAGTTGATTCCTCCGTCTTTTTCGGTTTCCATTGTAAATTTTATATTGGCGTGCTGTTTGTTGAGGTACTCCAGTACGAGCTCTTCGTTATTAGTAGTTAAAACGCATATTATGTCATCCATGTATCTAGCATAAAATGACACGCCTAATTTGGACTTCAGCTCCTGTATGTACTTTTCTTCCAGATTTTGCATGAACACTTCCATAAGAATTGCTGATGTGGGGCTTCCCATTCCAAGACCGTTTGTTTGTCTATATATTTTATTGTTGAATTTAAAATAGTTTTGACGTAAAGTGGTTCTTAGCGTATTTGTGATTTGCATACTTTTCACTTTGTTTTTTGTGTTATGGACTATTGTTGAGCTAACTACGTCCAAAGTCTCCGATAGTGGTATAGATGGGTATAGATCTTTTATGTCAAAAGATACCAATTTTCTGTTTCTTGTTAGCTCTACGGTCTCGAGTCTCTCTATTAGTTCTGTTGTGTTAGCTATTGCATATTCGTTCCTTAGCTCCAGAGTGTCTATCAATATCGTTTTTAAATATTTGGACAGTTTGTAACATGGTGCCGATTTAAAATTAATGATGGGCCTCATTGGCGTGTCCGGCTTGTGGATTTTTGGTAGCGCAACCAGTGGAGGAGCCGAAGGGTTCATTTGGACCAATCTATGTGCCATGTTATAATCTACTATATTTTTTGCATTTTTTATAGCAACTTTGATTTGTTTTTGGTATTCATCTGTGGGATCCTCTCTCATTCTACGACATTTCATTTCCTCTATGAGATCCTCGGTTTTGGATATATATTGCTCTTTTTCGATTAGCACAGTGGTGTTTCCTTTGTCCGCTTTCTTTGTGACAATATTGTTTTTCCTTAGTTTATGCCGTAGATTCTTTATTGTTTTCTCCTCTGTATTCGGGTTTTGTCCTTCCTGTGCTTTCACCTCCTTTCTTATGATTTCCCTGCATATGTGTCTTGCGTGCTCCTGTTCTTCCTGTGGTATCAATGATATTGCGATCTCCGCATCTACAATCGCTTGCTCCGTTTTTCTTACTATAGAAACATTTTAGATTGTTTCTTAAATTTGAGGAACTGGTTTTTAATTCAACAATTCAATTACAGAGTTTAATATTATATTTCAAATTAATTAATAGGATGAGATTTTACGTTTTTAGTTTCTCCGATTGGTACGCTTCGCTTTCTCGTTAACTACTACTGTCCTTCGTTAATTTGATTCGTATCGCCATGTTTCAACTGGGTTGCCAGTGAGAGTGACAACAGGGTCGTTATTGTTAATTCGATAGTAGGGTTGCTTACAGTCGGCCATCCGACTCAATGGGAACGACCTCGTTACCGCAACCAGGATCAGAGTCTCGATCAAGTTCATCATCGATTCCTTCTTCGGGTGGTAATGAGCACCACCTTTTTAATTTATCGGCAGAAAAGATAGATGTATAATGTTTTTGTGAGCGTTTTGATTTTGGTAAATCTTCAATCACGTATCGGTTTTTGTCGAGAACCTTCGTGACAATGAACGGGCCTTTAAAGCGAGGCTCGAGTTTCCGTGAACACCCAGTGCTAAGAGGTTCATTTTGAGCAAGTACTAAATCGCCTTCTTCAAAACACGTTGGTTTTACACATTTTCTATCGAATCGTAGCTTAGCGGCTGCTCGTTGGTCGTTAACTCGCGACGCTGCGGTAGTTCGAATGTTTTGGAGTTCCTCGTCGCTAAGATAGTCGCTGTTATGTAGGCTAGAGACGATTTTGTTCTTCAGGATATCGCGTGGTTGAAACCCATATAGTAACTCATAGGGAGTACAATGCGTAGTTGAATTGTTCATGGTATTGATGCACCACTGGACGTTGCGGATATTTTCATCCCAGTGCCTGTCGTTTTCTGTGGTTGGGAGAAGCATCGATAATATGGTGCGATTGGTTCGTTCGGCGTGACCATTTGCTCGAGGCGTTCGCACCGCAGTTAGAATATGTTTGACATTGTAGTCGTCGCAGTATCTCTTGAAATCACTCGAGGTAAATGCTGTTCCGCGATCGGTGACAACTCGCTCGGGCATGCCTATGAAACTACTTACATCATTCAATATATCAATTACGCATTTAGTGGACGTGTTCTTTACTGCTCGCAGAATAGTAAACTTGGTGAACGCGTCGACGATGACCAAGAGATGTTGATTTCGCTTAGTGCTCTTGGGGAACGGTCCGAGGGGGTCCATGTGAACAGTTTTAAATGGGATGGGCTCAATATCGTCGAAATGGTACTGGGCTTCCATTTTCCCACCCTTATGCTTGTAGAATGCACACTCCACGCAAGATTTTAAGTAGTTTTTAACGTAGTTGCGCATCCTGGGAAACCAGAGGTGATCCATTAGTCGTTGTATTGTCTTCTCCACCCCCATGTGTCCAGCACGGTCGTGAGCGTCTTGCGTTACTCGATACCTTAGGGTCTTAGGGACGACCCATAACTACTACCACGCGTTTGCTTGCCAAAATTGACTGGCCATCGTTTACTTCGAATTTTACCGATTTATTCATTAATATATCTTGGCCGATTAGAAAGTCTATTTGTAACAATACGTCATCAACCACGTAGAATATAGCATTAAAATTCGCTTTACCTATTTTTATATTCAAAGTGCACATTTCTTGTATAACTTGACTACCGCCCCCAAAGCCGTTTAGTTGCGTTTGACACTTGTCGAGTGTCATGTTTAGTGTTTTAGCTACCGACGACCGCACCATACTGCACTGGCTGCCAGTGTCTATAAATGCCTTAAAAGTTTCAGAGCCAACTTCGATTGGTTTTGTGAAGCACTGATCTAATTTTGACATTTCGGTTCGACGGACATCATATCCCCGCTTACCGCAATTTTGTGGTTCATTTTTAGCATGTACTTTGTTACAATCTACACACCTAGCGCGCCGCTGCGGCTTGGGACATTTACTAGAAATATGACCTCTTTGCAGTTGTAACACTTTATTGATGATTTAGTTGTTTGCTGTGTTTGTTGTTCCTGCCCATTTACCGTCACATTTCTAGTTTTTACTTGGCTGATTTTGTTACGATTGGAAAGATAGTCTTCTATTACTTCCCGCATTTCTTTGACAGTTTTAAATCTCATCGCGGCGATTGAGATTTGTAGTTCACGATGTTGTAAGCCGGCGCGTATGTAATTAATTATCGCGGATTCACTAAGCCGGTATTGTCTACCAAGCGCACAAATACGGAAACAGTAATCGTTAATTCGCTCATTTGATTTTCGAACATTTTCACCCATCACCCGATGTATCTGAGCCTCATCGAGGTGAACACCAAATTCTGCCACTAAATCATTTGAAAAATCGTTCCATGAGGTATGTACTCTTGGTTGGGCATCGACCCACATACGCGCTACGCCACGCAATCTACTATACACAGCTAGAAGTACACACTTTTCATCAAATTGATACGCTTGCACGACACTACTAATGCGGTCTGTGAATTGCTCTACCGTAAGCGATTGGGGGTTTGTCGGATCAAATTCCGGAATTGTTTCACTTATTTCTTTAATAGATTCCTTTCGCCCATTCCCGCTTTGCAAACTAGTTGTTGTCATGGGAGTTGTTACCGACTCGCGCGAAGGTTCGTTTTGTACATTTTGATTCGATACGCTTTGTTGCAATAACGCGACTATATTATCTAAAGCGCCGCGAAGCTCGTTTATTTGCTCTTGAACATTAGAACCCGCACTCACATTTGCATTTGAATTTGCTCTTGACATCGCCGGTGGCACTTGCACCTCAATTTCATCAGAACCATTGTTGTCAAGCAAACGCTGCACAATTTCAGCGCGCGAGCCTGTCGTTGCTAAATTTCTTTGCGATAATACCGATTTTAATTGATCGATTTTCATATCGGCAATTTTAAATACCTCATATTGATCGTTCTGCTGCATTTCACTCTGCACTTTGTTTTGTTTTGGTTTCTGGTTTCCACCCATATTTTCGTTTTTGTTTTGTTTACGACTTTGCCGTTCACGTTTCGTTTCAGTCGTTTCTTTTTATCGCTTTTATTTTCAATCTGGTTCTTTGCTTCGTTCAACCGATTTCGCCGTTTATTTGCTCGCACTTATTTTCGTTTGTTCTTGCTCGTTTTTATACGTTTGAAATTTTGTCGTTACTCGCTAATATTTACGTTGTTGTTGGTGTGAATGCTATTCGCGTTGCAATTACACTACCGAACATGCGCGCACAAGATATGATGAAATTCACTAACACACCGACGTCAGTAATTTCTCGAACGTTCTGCACCTGTATATATGTACGTATGTTGCAAACGGATTTCACCACGAATATGCCCCTTAAACTTTTCGACCGTGCATATTCATGTTCATGCACCTTTACATATATATATATATCTATATATCGCAAAGCAATTATAAGTACAAAACTTTATATTTTCCATAAGCTCATGCATATTTTATGCCAACACAGTTTATACAGAGATTTTTTTATTGCACGTACGTATATGCATACATATAATTTGCAAAATCACTCACACTCTGTTTTTCTTGGGCAATAATCCCTTCTTCTGAACTATAGAAACATTTTAGATTGTTTCTTAAATTTGAGGAACTGGTTTTTAATTCAACAATTCAATTACAGAGTTTAATATTATATTTCAAATTAATTAATAGGATGACATTTTACGTTTTTAGTTTCTCCGATTGGTACGCTTCGCTTTCTCGTTAACTACTACTGTCCTTCGTTAATTTGATTCGTATCGCCATGTTTCAACTGGGTTGCCAGTGAGAGTGGCAACAGGGTCGTTATTGTTAATTCGATAGTAGGGTTGCTTACATTACTGTATTCTGGTCCATGATATTGTGCTTCAGGCCCTTTTCGAGAAGTTGTGCCTCTTCCTTGGTAATGGCCACTGTTGTGAGGTTAACGAACTTGTCATGAAACTGGTGAGTGTTTTGGTTTTGGTTACCCTCTCGTCGTCCTGCCAGCTTGTCCAATTTTCGGTTCAGCGACCTGTATTTTTGTTGTAGTTCCTGATCGACCTCTGTCTTAATGCGGTCGAAGCATTCCATTAATACAGTCGTAGGTAGTTGTTCTGCCAATCTTAAATGAATAGATAATAACTCGGCATTTATCTCATCCTTCTTCGAGTATAAGCTTTCCAACTCATATTTTAAAAAATCCTTTTCCGCTTTTCTAACTGTTTTCCTGCTAGATTTGGTATTTGCCTTTATTGTTATTTTTGCGAATTTCGGAGTAACATTCAATTCCAGGCATTGTTTGGTGAACCAAATGCTCGCCTTTGCTTTATATATTTTCAGTAGGCGTCGCTTGTAAATTGTTAGTAGTCCGTTCGCGTTCAAGTTAAAAGCCTGACAAGCAATAACTGACTTATCTTGTTTGGTTGATTTTCCGACAGGGTGGATAAATGATGTATATTGGAACGATTTTCCGTCATCCCTTGTCAAATTTGGTTTTGAGACAAACCGGTTTCGGCGTTGTGCCATCATCAGTGTCGATTTTCGTTCTGATCTGTTGTTGTCATTTGTCCTGTATTTATAGTTCGTAGGTATATGAGCAGGTATTGTCAAATTGATGCTTGTGTATATTTAGTTATGTGTGTGTGCTGTGTGTTCGTTCAGAACCGAGGGTGGTATATGTATACGTATATGTTTTTTTTTTATGTATATATGTATAGGTAAATGTATTTTTTAAGCACCCACTGTTTTACACTGTGTGTGTAGTTTTGTTAAATTTTTTTTTTATTTACGAACGAAGATTCGATTTAATAAATTTTTTTTTTTTTGTTACATTTTCAGAGTGGAATGGCTGCGAAGTACCATGAATAACTTTGGTCTTTTTTCCCTACACTCTTCACTGGTGCACAAAGAAAAATATGTTTTTTTGTTTTATTTTAAAAACGCAATAAAGTTCACTTTTATTATATTTTATCATTTAATAGTTAATTAAATTAATTCAAACTTTAACACAAATATTGACAACTCAAAGGGTTTAATATAAATATATACGAAAGAGGCGCGTCCGCGTTGCCGGCATTAGTACTTGCCTGGCGAATGGAATTTTGTTGGTGACGATGGCGGTTCGGCGTTCGTTGGCGCCTTTCCATTCGCAGCGCACGGCTGCGCATAAGCATTTCGCACGCCGCCATCTAAATGGTGATGGAGGCGGCTTAAACAATACGAGATTACTACACAAAAGCCAACGGAGAAAAAATAATGGACGACAACGATAAGATATATAAGACTACTACATATATTTCCGGGCTCTCAAGCAGAATAAAATATTCAAATATGTATGACCATGATCGAGTGCAATTAACTTTTACTTACAACAATACAATGCAAAAAATCTTCAGTAATACAAAAGATAAAATCGAGAAATCTGACGTAATATACAAAATTCCATGCAACGGGGGCAGGTCCCACGTATGCAGGAAAGTATATGTGGGCACTACAAAATCCAAATTAAAACCAAGGATTTCCGCGCATAAATCAAGCGTAAAATATAGGGGCCACCCTAATGACTGCACAATGGCTTTAACACAACATTGCAGAGCCACCGGTCATTCTCCTGATTTGGAAAATATAGCAATACTGCAGCAGGAGAGAGGGTATAACAAGAGATATACATTAGAAAATCTACATATTATTAATACTCCGAGAGATCAACGAATGAATTTTAAAGCAGATACAGACAAGTACGCCTCTGCTTATAGAAAACTAATAACAGTTGTCCGTGATGAGAAAATTTTGTCCGGTTGTATGTTGTCATCAGAAGTCAATGTATAATTGTTCGTATAATATTTTGTTTACAATTACGGTTTTTAATTGTTTACATACTTTTTGTGTATTTATGTATATTTTTCAAATTGCTAAATTAGTCGAATAGATACATTCAATAATGTAAGTGTGTACTTGAGAAGTTTATATAATTTTGGTTTTAATACAATTCTTGTTTTTCAGTCCTGAAGATGACTTCAGATGGAAGTCGAAATATCGAAAATAAAAATACATGACAAATATATGTTTTATATAAAAATCATTCGGTGATTTTATTTTATATACTTTGTCTGGCTTAGAGCTTGATAATTTGCTCAATACTACCATTGAAGGCCGATGAACTAACAATAATAATTATGGAACGGACAGCACACTGTAAAAACAAAAGCAGATGCAAAATCTACAAAGATTTGAAAAGCAAGTATGGTATGGAAACCAAAAATTTTATAAAACGGTACCAAAATAGCACACGGCAACTAAACTGCGACAGTCAACAAAGTTTCTTTTAAGACGCAGAAAAAGCGCAATTATACCTAAATGTATTAGAAATGGTTTCAAAATGCGACACAGACAAACATACCGACAGATATACAGTGGCTTCCCCCATTAGGTCCCAAGTACTCATTACCAACAACAAACAAAAAGTTCCCATTATTTAAGTTAATAGCAGATGGAGCGGACTGCATTCAAAGGACAAGGAGCAGCAGGAAGTTGATAGAAATAACTTTACTGCATTAATAAGAGAGCATATAAACAAAACAAAAAACAACGCGCGAGATAGATTCATTTTAGATACCCTACACTTGGCCAAAGCGTTCCTCAAGAATACCAAGATGTTTAGGCAGGATGCCTAACTTTTCCGCATCTGATTGCGACCCCCCAATGCAACTCTGCAAATCGATACTCGATACTCGAATTAATTTATAACCACCCACACCGTCACCCTCATGCATGTGCATGCATGTACATGCACGTGTATGTGTGCTTTTTGTCAGCACTCATGCATATGCATGTCGGGGTTGATGTGTGGGTGCCTTTCCCCTCCAAAACGGAGGATTTTGCGGGTCAACGGTTGTAGCTTGCTATACAACCGGCCTCTTGGATTCTAACCGCCAACCAGCACGCATCTGTCGCCAACGATCTCTGCCGTCTTATACTCAGGTAATATTGTACCCTAGCTATTTATCTTTACTGAATAAAGATCATCCTTTATAACGAGAAATTCTCGTCTATTTGTTTATTTCATTATTCTACACGCCATATTCCCACTGAGATCGACCCCGTTGCGCCGACCTACGACTCAGGAGCATACGCACCCCGGCCGAACATTTGGTCTATCTTCACCAGGAATTTGGAATACAGTACCTATATACAGTCCACATCATAAGATCATAGCTGCCCCCACCAAAATTCAAAATTACAGAAATTGCCATAAAAAGCTATCCGGAGAATTTTGCCACAGCCAACAGCTATACCACAAAAAGTTTACTATTTCACAACAGCGTCAAAACACTGAGCAAGCGACAGCCAGCTGAAGCCGCTGCAACAAACTACTTGCCACACCGGAATACAAATCACCAAAAAGTTCAAAGTAAGTGCAATATTTCTTGCCACATTTTTTTTGGTTAAAAATAATAAATAAAAAGTGCGAAAAATCCATTTGAAGTGCCATACGTGATTATAATTAACCGCGAAAAGTGTGAAAGAACTGTGTAGTGCCAAAAAGAAAATAAGTGAAAACGCGGATCATTAACGTTGTTAAGATTCCTTGTGACTATCTGGCCTGTCCCCTCACCAGCGGTAAGGCTCTCCGGACACAGCACAAGGAAGAGGTACACATAACCTCACTTTCACATAAAATTTCACGCCATTCGATTTAAATTTTCTTTTTGCATCACATTATTTTCACTAATTTCTCTAATTAATCTTGTTACACAGTTTTTGTTCTTTGTTGCATAAGATTTATTTCACGGTTTCACGCTTTTCGACGAGTTTATATCTACGCGAGCACTTAATTTATAATAAAATTGAAGGTTGAAGTGGCGAGTGGCCCCCTTTTACTTCGCACAAACACATTGGTGTTGATTCCCCTGCTCTGCAAAGTCAGACAAAAATAAACAAATTAAGAGTAATAAATCAATTTTTGCGTAATTTTAATAGTTGTTGGTTGGGTGATTCGCTCAGGTTTTCAAAGTTATATCCCTTGGTTAATATGCTCTCCACTTTTCAACCATTAACATGGACTCCTACATTAGATTGGCCGATCGAATAATCGAATTCGAGGCCGATTTTAATGACATATATGCGGCTTTGCACACTATACACACTCTTGCAATACAGCAAAAAGAGTTGCAAGCTAAGTGGGAAAAAGCCGATACCGCCCTCGAGGAATTGCTTGACTCTGACACGCTCGATGCTAAGAAAATTGCAGCGGTCAAGATCAAGCATAAAGCGGCATATGCCGTATTCCTGAGATGCATGTCGAACATGGCTGAAATTCAAACTAAATTGAAGGAGGAAAAAGATAGGGCAGTCAAACCTGAGGGAGAACGCGCGCGCGAACATAGTATCCGCCTGCCAGCTTGTAATACTGAGGTGTTCAAGGGCGACTACCTATCTTGGCCAACGATTCGTGACCTGTTCACGGCCATATACAAAAACAACAGTCGCATAAGCCCGGTAGAAAAGTTGTTCCACCTCAATCAGAAAACTCAAGGTGAGGAAAAGGACATCGTCAAGAAATGTCCCTTGACAAATGAAGGCTTCGAAACAGCCTGGAAAAACCTTTGTGAGAGATACGAGAATAAGCGGATTCTCGTAAATTCACAACTACAAATTTTGTTTAATCTAAAAAAGATAGATAGCGAGTGCGGCAGCTCTATCAAAACCTTACAGCGCGACATAAATAATTGCTTGGCATCTCTAAAAACACATCAGATCGATGTTTCAAATTGGGATGCGATTATTACCTATTTATGTTCGACAAAATTACCTGAAAATACGTTGGCTCTATGGGAGCAGAGAATTGACCACAATACGGACATATCCAAAAGGGAGAATATGGACAAATTCTTGTCAAATCGTTTCCAGACACTTGAAACCGTGTCTGGTTTTACAGGGAATGCCACTTCTAAAGTGCAAAAATCAAACACGTCGCGCCAGTCGACGGAAAACCCTACAAAAAGACTTGGTGCTTTTCAAACCAAAGTAACCAAGCAAACAACAAAATCAATGTGTAAAATGTGCAAATCTACGGAGCACAGATTACGCAACTGTTCACGTTTTTGCGATTTGAACCCGGTAGAAAGGATTAAATTCGTCAAATCCACAAATGGCTGCCTGAATTGTTTATCCCCAGGACACACAGTGACGAGGTGCACCAGTTCATACAACTGTTCCAAATGCCACTCTCGTCACCACACGCTCCTGCATGCGGACACACTTCAGCAACCGGCGGTACGAAATCCCTTCAAAGATGCGGATAATGCCCCATCAACTTCGGCACAGGCAAGGAAAAGACAGGAATCGGGACAACCACCTTCCTCTGCGAATCAGAATGTCAAATCCTGCCATGCCAATTCCAGCACAGGCGTGCTATTAGGAACTGCTCGCGTACACATTCACCATAATGGTACCGACTTCCCGCGCGGGCATTAATTGATTCTGGGTCTGAATGTTCCTTTATAACTGAAAGACTGAAACGCAGAATCAATTTGCCAGCGAGGAAAATGCATGCCCATGTTTCAGGCATCACAAATGCGGTATCAGCTCAGGTGAAAGAAGCATCCAACATCGAATTACGTTCACCAGTGGATCCCTGCTTCAGCCTGACTACACCAGTACTAGTTCTAGCGAAACTCACTGGGAATCTTCCATCCTGTCATATCAACGCAATGACTATGCAGGCATTCCCAGACTTGGTCTTGGCAGACAAGAGGTTCTACGTCAACAAAGACGTAGACCTCATACTTGGCAGAGATATATATCCCCAAATTATAATGAGCGGTATAAAGAAGAATGTGCTAAACACACTCTTAGCCCAAGAGACAGTGTTCGGTTGGATACTAACCGGTCGTATCGAATCACCGAATCCAACGAAGAGCATTATGTTTTTTTACAACGAGGTTGCGTTAGACAACCAACTCAAAGCGTTCTGGGAGGAAGAAAATGTATCAAAAAATAAAATATCAAATGAAGAAGAAAGGTACTGCGAACAACTATTTAAATAAACAACGCAGCGAAGTGAGAATGGAAGGTACACCGTGTCACTACCATTCCGGCAGGATTACCCTAACAATATTAACTTAGGGCCATCCCTGAAGCGTGCATGCTCTCAATTCTTCCGGAATGAGGGGCGGCTAATAAAAAACCCAGATTTAGGTAAGGAATATGTTCGGGTGTTGTCAGAATATGAAACGCTCGGACATATGGAAAAATTGAAAAGAAATATCCCATCCGACGATTCGGATCATTACTTCCTGCCCCACCACGCCGTTATTAAAGCGGAAAGTACCACCACAAAGGTGCGCGTAGTATTCAATGCCTCGAGCCCTACGGCCAACGGTAATAGCCTAAACGATATTCTCTTCCCAGGCCCAGTTCTACAAGCCGATCTACCCATCCTTATCTTACGTTGGAGACTATACCGTTTCGTCTTCAATAGCGACATCGAAAAGATGTATCGACAAATTTGGGTGAACGAAAATCACACCAAATTTCAACGTATTGTGCATCGCACGTCCCCGAATGACCCTATTAGTCTTTATGAATTAAAGACGGTTACCTTCGGAGTGAATTGCGCTCCATATCTCGCGATAACAACGCTCCTACAACTGGCAGACGACGTGTCAAACTCACACCCTACAGCGGCTAACATACTACGAGAATACATGTATGTAGATGACGTGTTAGCGGGTGGACATACGATCACATCGGCTATTAAAGCCAGAGATGAAATTTGTCAAGTCCTACACTCAGCGGGCTTTCCACTTCGCAAATGGACATCCAACTCAGAGGAAATTCTAAGGGACATCCCCAAAGCAGACCTGCTCAATGAAAACTTCCTGGCATTCGAAGATACCAGTTCAGTTAAAGCGTTAGGCATTCGATGGAATGCCCTCTCCGATTTATTTTATTTTAACGCAGGGATGCTGGACAACCCGGAAAACATTACGAAGAGAGCGATACTATCAGCAATCGCCAAACTTTTCGATCCCTTGGGATGGCTGGCACCAATGGTCATTGTGGCAAAAATACTCATGCAGAGTATTTGGTTGGAAGGCACCGCTTGGGACGAACCAGTATCTACCAGTACGCTGGAACGATGGAAAACCTTCACCGACCAATACCATGAAATCGATAAAATCCGGATACCTAGATGGGTCAACTTTTCACCAGGAACCGACATCGAGATCCATGGATTTTGTGACGCATCCGAGAAGGCTTATGCAGCAGCCATTTACATGCGCGTCAAAACGGATGATAATGTCTGCACGAACCTGCTTCTAGCCAAAACCCGAGTAGCCCCAGTGAAAACTCTTTCTCTTCCACGTTTGGAACTTTGCGGAGCCGTGCTGTTAGCGGAAATCACCGAATCCATTTTCAGAAACCTTAAGTTGGGACCAGTGAGAGTTCACCTTTGGACGGATTCAACTATCGTCCTCGTATGGATAAGGAAACCGCCGTGTTCCTGGTCCACTTTCGTCGCACATCGGATCACCAAGATCATCGACATGGTCGGAAATAAGGACTGACTGCATGTAAACTCAGAATCTAACCCAGCAGATTTAGGTAGCAGAGGATTACCTGCGTCTGAATTGGTCAACAATTCGTTGTGGTGGCAGGGACCTTCTTGGCTGCAAGAAGACACTTCCCAATGGCCAGCACAAGAAAGCGACTACCTCACCTCCGTAGAGGAAAAGAGGGCGAAGACATGCGCAACAACAACAGTAAATACTACCGATGTTCTCCAACGCTTTTCAGACCTACCTAGGGCTTTACGGGTGCTCTCATACGTTATGAGGTTCTACCGAAGAACTCACCCCAAAACAAAAAAATCATTTCAGGTCAAGTCACCTTTAATCTCTCCTGATGAGATCAAATCAGTAACCCAACTCTTAATTAAAATCTATCAGACACAACATTATAGTTCTGAATATAATGATCTAAAGGCCGGAAAACCAATTGCAGGGAAAAGTGCAATACTCTCACCTAATCCCTACCTAGACCAACATGGCATCATTCGGGTAGGAGGGCGACTCGGGGCGTCAAAGGACTTAGCTTTTACTGAACGCCACCCAATCCTCCTCCCATACAACTGCCGGTTATCCCGGCTGACAGTCCTAATGTTTCATCAACAAAGTTTGCATGGGGAGAACCAACTCATGTTACGTCTGATACGCACCCAATACTGGATACCTAACATCAAAACCATGATTAGGGCAACAATTCACAATTGCAAAGTTTGCACTATACACCGAAAGCGTGCTCAGACCCAACTTATGGGTATTATCCCTCGCGAACGCACGACATTCAGCCGTGCATTAACGAATACCGGAGTCGACTTCGCCGCACCCTTCGACATTAAAAGTTACCGCGGCAGAAGGTGTCGACTATCCAAAAGCTATGTCTGCCTTTTCGTGTGTTTTTCCACACCAGCGATTCATCTGGAGGCCACTACTGACCTCAGCACCCCATCATTTCTTGCGGCTTTTGCCCGTTTTATATCTAGACGCGGATGTCCCAAAAACGTCTGCTCCGATAACGGTACAAACTTTGTCGGAGCTTCACGATCCCTACGATCGGAATTTAAAAGTTTCATTTCACAAGCCCGAGACAATGCTGTCTGGAAGTACAGCCACCAGTCACTCACTTGGCATTTCATCCCTGCGGGCGCTCCCCACATGGGAGGGCTGTGGGAGGCTGGAGTGAAAAGCTTCAAAAGCCACTTCAAAAAGATAGCCTCACCACACAAATTCACATTCGAGGAATTCCATACACTCTTGTGCCGCATCGAGGCATGCCTGAACTCGCGGCCGCTCAGCCCGACATCCAATGACCCAACGGACCTTGAGCCGCTTACTCCTGGTCATTTCCTCACTGGCAGCCATCTACTGGCTCCGCCAGAGCCGGATGCTACTGAGAGCCCTGCCTCGATGATCAATCGGTGGCAGAAACTCAAAGCCCTCCATCACACTTTCTGCAAGCGATGGAAAACCGAATATCTATCCGAACTTCAAAAAAGAGTGAAGTGGAAGCATCCCAGACAGAATATAAAAGTGGGAGATCTCGCTTTCCTCAAAGAGGACAACTTATCTCCCAACGAATGGAGGTTAGGTCGAGTTGTCAACGTACACCCCGGCGAAGATGACCGAGTACGTGTAGTCGACCTCAAAACAGAGAAGGGTCAAGTCAGACGACCTTTGGTCAAACTGATCCTTCTTTTACCGGAAGAGACGGATTGCGAGAAGGCGACGAGCTCCTCCTAAGAATCCCTCCGTTCCTCCATATCCCTACTTTCAAAAAAAATCAGAGGCCCACGGTTGGTGATAGCATAGAAGGCAAATTAAGGAACCCGCGTCCTCGTGTCTCCCTATCCCTAAGCCTGTGGTTCTCCCGAGCCATATATTATAATCAACCCCCCGGTCTCGTGAGGGTGCGAGTCTACCGGAGGGGAAACCTAAGGCGTACTACGCGATGGCAATGGGGAAAGGGAGCGCGGGACATAAAGACGCGTTCAACCACGCGCCGTGATGCCCCGCTATCCCTAAGCTTCTGTCTCTCCCGAGGCCCGAATTATAATCAACCCCCCGGTCTCGTGATGGTGCGAGTCTACCGGAGGGCGATCCTACATCTGCTCTTTTTTTTTGTTCTCTACCCCCGGTCTCGTGTCGAGTCTACCGGAAGGAATCCTAAACTTGACTACTGGTGGGCAATGGGGAAAGGGAGCGAGACGCACGAAGACACGGGAGAGCTTACCAAAAGCTCGCAAACAAAAAGCATTTTTTTTCTATGGTTTTTAACAACACTAACCGTGGCACCCTGAACAAATAACCCAAATTCACTCACTCCCCAGAGCGAGGATACCAGAAATCTTCCCACTCACTCGTTATCCCATAACGAGGATACCAGAACAACCCTAATGCAGATCGCCCATCTGCCACCAAGCACTTATTTTTAATTTTGCAAAATAAACCCCACAATTCACTCGCTCACTCAGAGCAAGGACACCAGAAAATCCCCAAATTCACTCGCTCGCCCCGAGCGAGGACACCAGAAACCACCCCATTCACTCGTTATATGAATATTGCATTCCCAAATTGGTCATCGTGTGCATAACACTTATGATATTCCAAACACCCAATACTGGTCCAATGGTTCAATATAACGTGATCTTAATTGTACATCTTGATATTCGCTACTATTCAGCGTCTTATTATTTTGTAATGTTTGATGGAAAATCTTTTTTCTGTAAATCTAGTCGCAAGAGCCCACCACCTAAGGTTCTTCTACCCCCTGAAGATGCTTTTAAGTTGCGTGAAAAACACATTTCTTTACGTTTATGTTTGCCACAATCATAGCCAGAACACATTGATCAATTTCAAAATGCTCTGGCAAATTCCGAGCCATGCACCGTTCCACATTCTGTAGTTGATTTTCAACTAAAAATACGCTATAAGCCATATCACGCAACTCATGAAAACTTGGAACTGCTCCACTTATTACACATATCACATTTGTTGGAGCCAATGGAATTGGTACAAATCCATGCTAGCATTGCATCTCGTTTCGGCAAATAAACTGGAACATCATTTTGTAATGTACGTGACGAATTCAACAGTAACAGAAGTAATTCCCGGTCTATGGAATCCAAATCCCACCAACCTTCGGTACCAACCGCAACACTGTTGCCAACAACGAGAGAACAAAAAGGGAACCACAATGTCCACTACAGTCGTTTTAAGCGCTGACCCAATTGTTGATTTTCTTCCGACAATGTACAATCCGTAAAACCTAACATGCGCATTGTACAAACTTCCAAAGTGGCATCTACCAAAGGAACATTTTTATACTACATAAAGTGGCACCTACCAAAGGAACATTTTTATACTACATAATTTTTTTACTGTCCTCAAACTTATTATTCTATCTTTTGGTTTTGGGTGAACCTTTCGGTTATGAATTTGTGATAAAGCATTTCATCCCTACTTAGCTGCCAATACCGGCATTAGTTTTTTAGGACTTCATCCTTTTTCCTGCAGTGAGTGCCCGTATGGATGCATATTTATGTATTGTACATTCATAACTTCTATCGCCGATAGCGCCCAAGATATTATTAAAAACTTACCATTCTTGATCTATGATTTCTTCTATTTCATTGGTTAGAGATGAGTATATTAACGCAAAAGAAACAGCTTCAGCTTCACAGGGGTAAAAGTGGGCAAAGCAGAGCATCCACACGATAACGCCGAAAATTTGGATAATCCACAAAACATGTTCAATTAACGACTAACTAAGAGAAATAAGAGATATGTATTTCCTTAAAAGAATACTACAAAATATATACCATGAGCCGCAAACATCCATTCGGCGCGCGTCTCAGCAAAAGAGGACAATATTTCCACGCGCACCCCTTTCATGGTGTTTGGCATTGGATAAATTACTGGACACAAAAACCGTGATGTTAGCGATTGGTTGTCCTTCAGCAGGCGAATGTTAATATCGATAACCACTGATGTCATTGCGATTAAAAATTATTTGTATTGTTTTGTCCCTACAAAGACTGGCGCTATTCAAACATGTACCACCGCCATGAATCAATTGACTGGCCCCCTCATTGAAAAATCCAATATCATTAACGTCCGAGAATTCACCCAATGATACGGTACACAAGGCACTTTGTATAGATTTAACAGGTTCCTTATTCTCATCGATCTGCATTAGTATATCATATGCCTCAGCCCAGTTATCACGATTATCTGTTGTTAATATACCAAATTCCACACCTCTTACATTTCCTGCTTTCATTACATTTTTAAATTCTTCAGCTAATACTTCGGGATGTGGCGAAACGTCATTATTATAGACATGTAATTTGTAAAATGATTATTATACAGCACTACACCATGCTTTGATTTTGGATTGTACTCTATACTGTCCTCACCCTTCATCGGTATACGACAAGTACCATATACACGACTAAATTGTGAATTATCCAACTCAACTTTGCCCACATTAGCAATGGGAATCTCACCGGCATCAATGATTTGCTTATAACATGCCAAACCATATACAACTTTACCGGCATAATTTGAATATGAACTATCATTGTAGAACCGTTGTGGTGGAAAGGCCATGACTGGACTAACATATACCGTAACTAGATCACGATATTGTAGGTAGGCAGTACGCAACCGTCTTCCAACTAACCAATATCCTTCACATTGTTGCTACCGTTCCAAGCAATGCTTGCAATTGAGCGCCTTCGCCAGTTTAAAACTTTTTGACGACTTCTGTAGTTGCGTTTAGTGCGCTTCATTGAGAAGCGCTTGAACTGTTTAAAAAAAAAAAGGGTCTTCAAAGTATCTTTGAGTGGGAAGGCGGCATAACGTAAGAGTTTTTGTTTTTATTGCGTGACTCTACGTAATGTTTCTTTAACTCCTCTACTGCAGCGTCAAGTTTGTCAACATTTGGCTTAGCACGCATATATAATTCAGTTATACGATAACAAATATCCACAATATGATCTTCGTCAACACGAAATACTCCAAACCATTGTGGATTATGTGGTAATGGTGTACCTAGTTTACGCGAACTTAAATAGATGCAAGCACAAGCAATTGTTTCAGGTTGATTAACGCATAAAGACCTCCGTACGCAGTGAATCATTCATGAAATTCCATGACATTTGCATGAGTTTTTCATGTTTTTCATAATTTAGGACTTGCAAATACCTTACAATTAACTTATGTGGATGTTTGACATGCACACAAAAACCCAATTCTTTTAATACACGACGCTCTGCTTTAATAACCTGGGTTTTCAAATTCGTATAGGCTTGATTTTGAATCATTGGTGAAATATCCTTCTGTCCGCGAACTTGTTTGATGTGATCAACAACATTGCCACGATGTTCCGTATAAACCTGCAAAGAGAAAATCCATTAGGCATATATCAATGAGCATCGCAAAAGTGTGACAACGGACGGCGCGGCCGACGCCGCAGTTAGAGCACCCCTTTTGCGATGCCGGTAACCTAGAAAAGGAAAGAAAAAAAGGGAAAGAAAAACCCAAATAAACCCGGTGTCCACGCCAATTAGTACGATCGTCACCACCATCCACGCCAGTAACCTGAAAATAAAAAGGATATTAATTAATAACTTAAAAGAATACATCAAATGAACAAATCGTAAAATTTACTTACCAGTTTCCTCAATTCCATGCGTCGTACTTCAATCACCGTAGTAAAAAGAATTGAAATAGCGAGAAAAAAATCATTAGATTTATTTACCGCTTCTTTCAATTCAATGGAATTCCACATTCTATACACGGGTGTGTATGAATGTTCATTTGTTTTGTCTTTTGCCGTTGGCATATGTGTAACCAACGTATGTACATAGGTGTGTATGTATGATACATACAAGAAAACGAAAGACGACAGAGTTGCCATGTCAGCGAACTCGACCACCCAATGGTGCGTGTTTGTTTGTGTCTGTATAAGAGTATAGAAATACAATCCAAGGTTACATCACAAACCCCTACCCCCCACCCACTGTAACTAATCAGGCCGAAATAATAGGAAAGATAAAACAAGTCCATTTATTTTTTTTATTCAACAAACATTCGATTAAATAACTCTGCAGAACTTACGTAACTGAGTGGCACAGAAACCCACTTCAGTGGCGAAGACGGCGATGCGCGGAGAGCGCTGCGGACGACGCATACCGCTTGGGGCAACTCCAACACCTATACGGGTAAAATTGCATATGCCCGTTTAGATGGGCAATCAAACCTCCAAACGACCGAAGATGCCGCTGGCACACACGGCATCGATACCCCACCTGAGGCGTTGGACCCTGCGCTGGCTGCTTCTCCCACAACACATTCTCGTACGCCTTATGGAACTTGGCATACCAGGCGGTGGTGCTCCCGCGTAGCTTAACCAACAGAGGCGTCTGCAGGGCCCGGAGCACACAGGGCCTAACTCGCCGCAACCCCTCCTCCACCGCCTGCTGCACCAACTCGTCCGGCGCGTGGCAAATATAGGAGCCCCTCCGCCGCTCCGGGTATCGGACATCCGCCACCACCTGGATTGGCTCCTCTTCCCTAGTCTCCAAACACACTAGAAGCAGTTGCATCGGTTCAATCTGAAACGAAAAGAAAAAAAAAATCCATTATAGAAAAAATTATCAAAAAATCCGTTAGGAATTTGTCATACTTACGTTTTACCAGCTTGAAAATCCTTTTCCAAATAACAATGTGGTGAGGGTAAGTTATCCACCACAATCCTACATTAATGTATCCTGGAAAATTCCTGTTACGGGAAAACAACTGGATGGCAACCCGCAACATACCAACGGCAGCCTCATTAGTGCTGTCATATTAAGAAAGAAAAAAAAGCGGATACCGATAACTACACCAAAGCAGTACCGAAAACCGCAAAACATCAGAATCGGTACTGACGTGTTTTTGCCGAATATAGGCATCTACTGCAGTACCAAGCAGTCATACACAACAAAGGAACCCAAAAAAGAGGGGAGGACAAAACAAAGAAAACAACCTTTCCTCGCAAAAAATTCACATTTTTTTTTACAAAGAAATTTTTTTTTGTTGTTTTTCTTTACCCTTTCCGTTTTTTGGGCACTGTTTTCTGGCTGGGGGCAGGACTTGTTGTTTTTCAACAACAAACATCACAAACAGTCATTATAAGGGCTCGGTACAAAAACAATCCGAGTCCCGAAATAAAAGAATCCCGACACTACAAAATCCCGAAATGGGAAAAGTCAACTGTTTCCACCGGCCTAGTGTGCTACTGCCCCAGTGACCTAGTTTTTTTTTTCAAGGGCAAGCAAATACATATAGGTATATATATACTCGCACACCACAAATTCACCATACCAGCTGTCAGCTAACCCATAAATACACGACACGGTTGCATGCAATCTCAGAATGGTACGTGCAGATAGAACGCGTCGTGAAGAACGCATCGCCAATCTGCATGTAAGCACCGGCAGTTGGTACATTTTCGAATTTAATTACGATGTTCGCTATTCGTCATGAGCTGTCGCACAAAATTAAATCAATACCGTCGTCAGCCTCTACGGTTCGTTTTAAACTCGGTTTATTCATATATTTTAACGTACGTTTGTTAATAAAACACCACGCGTATCACAAAAACAAGTAATTTTGCGCGGGTGGCTTGGAATCACGTCCGTTCCAACCTCCCACACACCGCAATCTTACTGGTTTTGTTGAAATACATAAGCTGCTCGAAATCACAGCACTAACTACTTTGCAAAAACGCTCTCGTCACTCCACGTCATTTGACTAGTCATTTTACGGTGGCAGGCTATATTCGTAGTCACATTTGCATGGGCGTGGGTAGGTTTTGTGACCAGGTGTTTTGTAGGGTAATAATATAATACACAACTGACGAAATACATGCGCTGCAGCGAAAACGCGCATCACCCAACCAACCTCACGGCCACTCGCCCTGGCACATCCATAAAATGCCACAGTCGACCTGAGAGCGACACGACACGTTATACGCTGGAACGGAGACCTCGGCCTCTTCGTCCAGCCCAGAAAAACCTAAAAACTCTCGAGTCTGGAACGGAGACCTCTGCCTCTTCGTCCAACCAACACAAAAAAAACCGCAAATCTGGAATGGAGACCTCGGCCTCTCCATCCGAAACGACAAAAACCAAAGAATAACAAAAAATGGTGCCACTCTGGAACGGAGACCTCGGCCTCTTCGTCCATCCTTACTGGCCATCGACTATAGATATATTACGTTCTGAATTTCTATATTTAAGAATTATGTATAATTCAATGGCAAGAAATATTCACTTCACTGTTCATAACCGCTAATTCTTTCATCTTAGCTCAGGTGGCATGCTAAGCAAGTCGGAAAGGATTCCCGGCCATTTTGCGTCGCAGACGAACTCTTCATTTAGATTAAGTTTAGCGTAAGTCTTATATTAATTTTTTCTCGTTTCAGCGGAGGTCATTGGCGAAAAACGATGTTGCGTATCGCAAGGGGGCCGGCATGTTTAGGCAGGATGCCTAACTTTTCCGCATCTGATTGCGACACCCCCAATGCAACTCTGCAAATCGATACTCGATACTCGAATTAATTTATAACCACCCACACCATCACCCTCATGCATGTGCATGCATGTACATGCGCGTGTATGTGTGCTTTTTGTCAGCACTCATGCATATGCATGTCGGGGTTGATGTGTGTGTGCCTTTCCCCTCCAAAACGGAGGATTTTGCGGGTCAACGGTTGTAGCTTGCTATACAACCGGCCTCTTGGATTCTAACCGCCAACCAGCACGCATCTGCCGCCAACGATCTCTGCCGTCTTATACTCAGGTAATATTGTACCCTAGCTATTTATCTTTACTGAATAAAGATCATCCTTTATAACGAGAAATTCTCGTCTATATGTTTATTTCATTATTCTACACGCCATATTCCCACTGAGATCGACCCCGGTGCGCCGACCTACGACTCAGGAGCATACGCACCCCGGCCGAACACAAGACTTGTTAGTTCTAAATGCCGACAAAGGGAACGTTACAGTTTTAATGAATAGATTAGAGTACGATATAAAAGTACAGCAGTTGGTTAATGATATTTCGGCTTATAGACGTTTAACGCGTGACCCTACCAACAAATTACAAGAAAAAATAATGAAATTGTAGAAAGGCTGTTTAAGAACAAAATAATCGATTCAAGAGAGAAATATCAACTCCTTAGTAAAACTGTCAATGCACCAATGTTGTATGGCCTCCCGAAATGCGACAAGGAAGGAGTTTTGTATTGTATGTATTGTATAATCTTTATTTTCTCGTAAATATTTACAATTTCTAGAGTATTACAATATGAATTAAAAATATAAATAAAAAAACAGATAATGACATTAGGTGCTCATTCAAAGAGCAGAGGAAATGCCATTTCATTCGTTTAGTATTATAAATGCTTGTGGGGCGCATAATAATGACAAATTATAATTGCTTACAATTGAAAAGATATAAATATGTATAAGGAAAAAGTATACTATGCATATGTGTAATACTTCTACTTGCTCCAAAAGGTTAGTAAATTCCCCAACATCAGAGTGCCGATATATTGCTGTTTACATGTTTTTGTTTTTGTATTCAATAATCTAGTGTACCAAAATGTAAGTTTTTCCTTGTCACACTTATCCTGCTACAATCACAAAAACTTTATAGGCTGGATTGCTTTGATTTCGCATCCAAAACACATTGCGAGCATTTTCTATTAGCAATATAGGAGTATTACATATATTATACTATGTATATTAAAACAAAAAATTCAAAATTACAGATGTCAAGGTATTTCATGAAATGGAAAAAGAAAAAAACCTCGATGCTAATGGACACAGGTACTTATATTATAGGTCTCAAAAGAATTTCAATGCCCTTATGATTGAAACCAAGTAGCCACTGCTTCACTTCCCTCAGAAACGCTGGTAACCTTCTAATGAGTCGTATTTCAGCAGGTAGTTTGTTATATAGATTACATGATACGATGGTGTGTAAGTTACGAAAAAGTGTGGTACGAAAGCTAATAACTTTTGTTTGAGATAACGTCTTATTTCTCAGATTGTAAAGGTTGCATATTGGGCTTTGCGTATACCCGCTCTTTATAAAAACAATTATTAAAACTTTAAAATAGTATAAGTGCCGCACAGGAAGAATATTTAATTTTTTGAATAAATCCATAGAGTGTTTTAAGCGACCAGCTTTACATATTCTTCGGATTAGACACTTCTGTAGGATTAAAAGCGGACCTCTAAGACCTATATGGTCGTCTATAAATTCCCCGTCCTACAAGTTATGTAAATTTTTTGTGAATGTCCTCAAAAATATAACAAAAGGTTCCAAATATAATGTAAAAGACGCGATTGAGTTCAAGAACAGAATTAAAGACCCTATTCCCCAGCATCCCGGTAGATCTTGCCTTACACATTATAGCGTCTAAGTGGAATTTGATACAAAACCATACTACACTGGCTAAAGATTTGTTTGTGGGATTAGTACGTTTTTATATAAAAGAACAGGTATTTCAAAGTTAATAATAAATTTTACGAACAACGCTCTGGAATGCCTATGGGGTCACCGGCATCACCGACTATAGCAGACATAGATCTGCAAACGAAATTTGAAGAAGGCTCACCTCATAAGGCCCATTTACTTACCAAATATGTGGACGACTTGTTTGCTATCAAAACGAACGCTGTAGACGATATGCTTAACACCTCAAACGGTTATATAAGGTCCATAAAATTTACATTTGAGGTCGAAAAGAATGGGGAAATACCATTTATAGGTATATTAGTTAGAAGAAAATACAACCAGCTTTCCTTCGATTGGTACAAAAAGCCCACAGCGTCAGGCAGATTGATTAATTTCTACTCCAAACACAATAAATCTACAATAATTAACATAGCCAAAAACTTTATTCGAAGAGTTCTCTCCATCAGTGACGTCATCTACCATGACAAAAATATAGAAATTATCAAAAAAATTCTTACAGACAATGGCTTTTCGATACACTTTATAAACGGCTATATACGAGATTACTACACAAAAGCCAACAGAGAAAAAATAATGGACGGCAACGATAAGATATATAAGACTACTACATATATTTCCAGGCTCTCAAGCAGAATAAAATTTTCAAATATATATGACCATGAGCGAGTGCAGTTAACTTTTACTTACAACAATACAATGCAAAAATCTTCAGTAATGCAAAAGACAAGATCGAAAAATACGAGAAATCTGACGTAATATACAAAATTCCATGCAACGGTGATGGGCCCCACGTATGCAGGAAAGTATATGTGGGCACTACAAAATCAGAAATTAAAGACAAGGATTTCCGCGCATAAATCAAACGTAAAAGTAGGGACCACCCTAACGACTGCACAACGGCTTTAAAACAACATTGCAGAGCCACCGGTCATTCTCCTGATTTGGAAAATGTAGCAATACTGCAGCAGGAGAGAGGGTATAACAAGAGACATACATTAGAGATACTACATATTATTAATACTCCGAGAGATCAACGAATGAATTTTAAAGCAGATAAAGAAAAGTGCGCCTCTGTTTATAGAAAACTAATAAGCAACAACAGTGGTCCGTGATGAGAAAATTTTGTCCGTTTGTATGTTGTTATCAGAAGTCAATGTATAATTGTTTGTGTAATATTTTGTTTACAATTACGGTTTTTAATTGTTTACACACTTTTTGTGTACTTACGTATATTTTTCAAATTGTTAAATTAGTCGAATAGATACATCCCAAAATGTGTGTACTTGAGAGGTTTTTATAATTTTGGTTTTAATGCAAGTTAACACATTCAGCCGCTGCCCACTTAAAAATTCCCACAACTGGCTAATACACGTGTGCTGCGTAAGCAACTTTTCACACATCGGTACTTGCACCCAGGCATATCGTCAGCACTTTCAACAGGCAGATCATATCACCTGCCGATTTCGTCAAATCATTCCCACAGTTAGTTAATTGCACTGTCAGCAACTTCTGCATATTGAACTGTTACGAAATCAAAGCATTTCACAATCCAACGAAATTACCAACCGTGGGAAATCGAGGCCACGCTCGATCACGGTCGCATTGCATTCTCAGCCCTGCGCATCAGAAGGGTGGATAAGGTATAAATAGCAGTTAAGTTAGAATTAGTGGGAGGTTGCTATTGGGTGTTAGTGCTAAGTGTTTGTGAAATAAAAATTGTTCAAGTTTAATTCTCTTGTTTTATTTGTGTGAGCAAGTTGGTCCTTTTAATATTTTTTAATCAAAAAGGACTTGCTGTCCTTAACTGGCGCCCGAGCAGGGACCCAGGAAGTGCATAAATAAAGTGGAATCGCAGAGGATAACATTAAATCAAGGATATCAGGAATCACTGAGGATAACATTAATTAAAGGATATCAGGAATCACTGAGGATAACATTAAATCAAATATATCAGAAATCACTGAGGATAACATCAAATCAAAGATATTACCAAAGGGACGAGTAATCAGGAAGGGTAACACTAAATCAAAGATATTACCAAAGGGGCTTAACATATCGTCCAATGCGGACAGTGATTTTGTAAGTATACCGACAAGTGAAAAATAAACAAGTTTACAGTGATCCACCGAGGAGGTAATTTCGATTCAATTAAACTTTGTAAAAAAGAATAAAACTATGGAAGAATTGAAGGTTGCGGTCAGGAACCTTACGGGGCGGTTAATACCTTGTTAGAAAAAAACAAATAGCTTAGAAAGATGGATTACGCATTTAGATGTAATCAACGCCAGATCCAACTCGGTTAATACTGGTTCAGGTGTTACCGAGGAGCCTGTCGTGCAGGCTCCTGCAACGGAGGCCGACCTTAAGGAAATCAGCCGCCTTCCTGATTGTGTGAAGGAATTGCAGGTTTTCGACGCTAATCCAGTACAATATATGTCCTGGATACACGCCCGTAGAAGCCATCCTTTCAGACTTCAAGGTTGTAAAGGGTAAGCCCAGGCCCGACGAGAGGGGAGGGGGCATGGGGGGATTACCTCCGGGCCCGGGCTTTCTGAGGGGGCCCGCGATTTAGATGTACTAAGAGATTTTTTTTTAATTCAGGAGAGTCTTTAGTTGTTCCATTTTGCCTGGGCCTTCGAACAGTGAGGAGACAATAAAAATATCAAACAAAAATGTATGTTTACATGAATTCGAAATTGTAAAGTTTTCGTGGTCACACTGATGAAGGTTCATCTTCAAAAAGTCTTCCAACAATACCACCAACTCTGTATCAAAGTCCAGATTATTTAAAAAACTTCGATATCGGTACCGTGAATAATGAGTTTTTGCGATCTGAAGAAGTCAACGAAATAATTCGTCGAGGTCAGCAAAAGTGTCTTGTTATTTTTCCACGTGATCGTCATGACGACGCATTTCCTACCTCGTTGTTAAACAGAATTTTGTCAAATGGAGAGAAAGTGGAGCGTGACTGGTTGGTGTGGAGTGCCAGTAGCAATTCTTTTTATTGCCTACCATGTCGTCTGTTAAGCACCAATTCTTTAAATCGACCTAAAATTTGTTGTCCTGGCGGATATTTGAAATTCCAGGTGTGGAGGAAGCTATACGATAAACTGCCATCACACGAAAATACTCAAGATCACATTAAGTGTTATATTGAATGGCGATCTTTACAAAATCGAATTCAAAAGAAGGCTACAATTGATACACTTATCAATGAACAGCTAATCACTGAAACTCAAAAGTGGAAAGAAATTTTATATAGAATTGTCGGGACTATTTTATTTTTGGGTGAAAGAGGCCTAGCTTTCAGAGGCGAAAGTATATATCTTGGTGAAGGAAACAATGGAAATTTTTTGGCATCTCATACTCATAAGCCATTATGATCCGATACTTAGAGATCATTTGGAGAAAGTTAGGATTTCACAACAGCAGCACAAACGTTTATAAGTTCACGATCTTTCCCCAGACATTCAGAACGAGTTTATAGAAATCTGTGCAAAACACGTGAGGGACACTATATTAGATCAACGCAAAAAAGCCAAGTATTTTGCTATTATAGTTGATGTTACGCCTGATGCTATTCACGTTAAACAGACTACGTTCAACTTGCCCCTACCTCCATTTCAATTCGAAAGCAACAAAGTTTACAATTCAAGAACGTTTTTTGGCTTTCGTCGATTGTAACCAAAAAACAGGTAAGGAAATCGCGAATTTTATTTGCCATACTCTAGGTAAACATGTTGTCCAACATTGACAACATGTCCTCATGTAACTTGGGGGTGGGGAGGGAGGTATGGCCTGAAGGTTTAATGTGGCCATATAAATCGTTCCCGAGATGGTCGGGCTAGCACCTTAATGGTGCTGTGCTACCGGAGCGTACCGAATCTGTATCCGGCAAAGGACCATCACATCGATAAGACTCCCCAAATCCTTCGGGGAGCAACCTTATCGCTACAACAACAACAACAAACATCTCGCCAAAGTTTCCGGACATTCGAAAGAGAAACCCCAAAAGACGTTTTGAGGATAATGGAAATGAGATGATTACGGATGATCCAGAGTCTGATTTTAAAAACAATAAATTCTTGGTGATCGTTGATTCGGTAAACACTGGCATTACTGAACGATTTTCAGCTGTGAGAAATTTGAACGAGACGTTTTCCTTTTTGTAGCAATTTGAAGACATGGATGAAACTACGGTTCGGGCGAGCGCAGCAAAATTGGTCGAAAAATACAAGTCGAACGTTTCTCAAAGCTTAGAATGAGAAATAATTCACTTGACACACATTTACGAAGCAAATTTTGATAAAGGTCTGCCACCATTGGAATTGCTAAATGCCATCTATGTTCAAAATCTGTGCACAATTTTGCCCAACGTTTGTGTTGTTTTACGTATCTTTGGCACTATACCTGTCACTGTAGCTAGTGCAGAACGTTCTTTCAACGTCCTTGCAAGAATCAAAAACTTTCATAGATCGTGTTCATCTCAATAGCGAAATTCAGGACTTGCCACGCTTTGTGTTGAATCCGTTTTGGCAAGACAGTTAAATTTTGATATTATTCTAAAAACGTTTGCAGCGAAAAAAGCAAGAAAAGCCGCTCCTTGATATCCGAACCTTCTACATTGAATAATTAAAATCTAAAATCATCATTATATTTATCAAAAATGTACTATAATGTTACCAAATAACTAGAAAAGATTATTTAAAACAATACGTGGCTGTTAAAAGAGAAATTTATTTCTACGTTACAATAAAACAGTATAAATAGTAAATATTCTGTGTCAATTTTATTTTCAGCTCTTAGTCCAAAAATCATTTAGTTGATGTGGCAAAAATGTTTTTTGATGTAATGACTGAGACGTCATTAAATCAAATTAATCAAATGTGTTAGTGGATTTTTTATAGGGGGCCCGTAAATTGTTTAGTCCCGGGCCCTGATATTCTCTCTACGGCCCTGGGTAAGCCTATCTATAGGGCAATACTCCAACATATTCGCCAAAAGTTCCGTGGCGTGGCAGATGCCGCACTAGTTTCATATAATATTTTCGACAACAATTGGTCGAAGATTAAGGAGTGTATTTCGCTGCACTATGCAGACAAACGCGACATACACACGCTAGAACACCAGTTGCATCAATAGCATCAATTGAACCATCAATTTGCCTTGATCATTAACAAGATCAAGACGGAATCCAACACCGAAGAGACAGAAATAGAGCACTCGATGTATTTATACGGGGGTTGAATGGGGAAGTATCCAAGATACTTTTGATCCGGAGACCCAAGACTCTGCCAGAAGCTTACTCAGCTTGTGTCCAACTCCAAAACGTGAGATATCCCAATTTTTCCCTTCATTCCAACAGTAACCAACCAGGTGGTGGTGCCAATAAACAACGTTCCTAGGCCCAACATATCGTTCGGAAGCAGGCCTCCACCAATCCCACCTAAACCAACTTGGCGTCAGCAGGATCGCAGCTAACACTTTGATAGGCGGAATCGTCCCTACGCACAGAGCCGCAATCTAGGCTCCACCCAGCAGCAAACTCAGCCTGTTGAGGAAATGGACGTAGAGAGTTCAGTCCAGTCTCGGAAGGTTAACTACATGAACAGACCGAACGCATTCAAAAGAAATGCCCGGTCAGAGAACCTTCCCAGGAACCAGCAAAAGCTGTTCAACGTTACGACAGGTGCCGCCAACGAAGAAACCAACGAGGAGGACACCAATGAATACATGGAAACTTCCAATGAGGAGAATTTTTTGTCCAACGGCAATCTAGCCTACCATTCATAGAGTACGTACTCCCTGATGGTCACAAGTTAGATTTTTTAGTCGACACGGGTGCAAACAAAAATTTCATTAAACCAACAGTAGTGAAACATCGGGTTGCGTGGTCGACAAATACTTTACCGTGTGCTCAGCGGGCGGTAATATTCTTATTAAAGAAAAAATTTACGTGAAATTATTTAAGGATATTGGTATGGAAGAAGGAATAACATTTTTTGTGCTTCCGAGATTAAGCTCTTTTGCCGGGATAATAGGTGACGGTACCTTAAAAGATATCGGAGCCATTGTCGATAGGAAAAATAATATCTTAGAAATTAATGAATTTAAAATCCCCCTAAAGTCGCGTATATCTTTCCAAGTGAACTACACTCTACGCAAGAACCTCCCGCGCGATGCCGAAAAAAAAGTCAGCAGTCTTGTAGAGAAATTTGGGGACCTTTCCCATCCCATTAATGGGAAGGAATTAATACACACCAGTGTCCGTGCAGAAATCAAGACATCCACACCTGATCTGATTTATAGCAAAAGCTATCCATACCCATCCTGCATGAGAGGAGAGGTTGACAGGCAAATCCACGAGTTATTAGAAGAAGGCGTGTTCCGACTATCAAAGAGCCCATATAACTCCCCGATCTGGGTAGTCCCTAAAAAACCCAAGCCAAACGGTGAGAAACAATACCGTATGGTTATTGATTATAAAAGGCTAAACGCCGTAACCATTCCCGATACCTACCCTATTCCCGCCATTTTCCAACGTATGATTGACGATGTACTCAAACAGTACATTGGAAAAATTTGCTGCGTTTACATCGACATCATTGTCTTTGGCAAGGAAGCAGATGATCATCTTAAAAATGTTGAGAAGGCATTTTCCAATTTAAAGGTAAACCTGGAGAAGACATGTTTCTTTCAGACCGAAGTCGAGTTTTTGGGTTATATTATCACACCTGAAGGAGTTCGTCCTGACCCGAAAAAGGTCGAAGTAATGAATTAAATTTTGCCACCAACTAATTTAAAGGACCTTGTTGAAGCCAAAAGGCTTGCCATGGTTGGAAATCGCTGGTGTTCTCCCAATCCAGCAGTTCCCTACAAAGCAACTCTGTCATTGGAAAATCACCGGTGATCACTTGCATACTCGGAGAGAAGTAACTGATGATTGGCTGGAACGATGAGTCTTTTGATAACCATCATCGGAATCGCATCAAGCCATCATCGTGTCTTACAGGTAAACTATAAGTTTTTCTATCGTGATTAACTGTCTATTGTACCTATAAATCTATATACTTTATTTGCTTGTATACCTTTGTATTTATCCTTTTAAATACACTTTTATCACTATTCTAATTCGTTGGTTTTTATTTCTTTTGGTACCAAATCTGCCGTGATTTCGTACCGGCATTTTCTTCGTTCGAACTGCACTGGATTTTTTTTGGAAAAGTAAACTAAAACACATATACAATTACAGCAAAGAGACGCAGAAAAACGAAGACATCAACGCAAAGAAGAAGAAGAAGAAAGACTAACAAATTAATTTCGATACACTCAGAGAAAAAATCGTTCTAAAACGAACGAAACAAGTTCAAAATTTTTAGAGTTAGTACCCATTTATTTATTTTATTAATAATAATTTTTTTGTCATTAATAAAAATATTAATAACAAAAAAATATTATTAAAGTCCAAAAATTAAAAAAAAGCATAATATGCATTTTTTTATGGCTTCCTCTTATGGACAAATTCTTCTTTTTATTGATGTAATCTGAATATATACTTAAAACATTTCATAACAAGTTTGAGAATTACCCGTGTATATGTGAATAGAACTGAACGAAAAATATGAGTTAAAAAAATATAACAAAAAAAAATCGTTTTAAAAAAACTTCAGAGTTTGACGGTGTTCGAACTCGCGCCACACAATCGCAATCGCAGCATCATAGCCGCTGGGCCACTACGAATGTTTGGTGGCTTGTGCCAAATGTTGTATTTAACATTGTAGTGCGACCGAATTGTACCGTTTCTTTTTTCTTGGGCTTAATTTAAGAACATCGTTCTCACTAATAGAACATTTGTTCATATTTTAAGACCAGCCGTTCTCTTTTCAAGAAAATGGTGTCAGTTCAAGAACAAGGTTGTTGTTTTAAGAACAGGTCGTTCGTTTTTCAAGAACAAAAAAGTAAGAACATGAAAAGTTTGAATTGAGTCCGGTGGTGCTGGATTTTAGAACGGCGTTTTTCTCTGAGTGTAGAAACAAACAAAATATTCTTCAATCAAAAAATCATAAAACAGGTGCCTGTAATATAATTAATTTGTTGAGCAATTAGGTTTTTGCTTGTGTAAAAAATATACTTACATATGTGCAAGTGAAAAATTAAAAACTAAACAGAAATTGTTTTATTAGTGCTAGTAGCGATATTTTAATTAGTCCCATACACAAGTGCACAAGTGAGAGATAAATACGATCGCCCGCAGTAAAGTAAAGTGAATTGTTTTTAATTTTCGGTTAGAAAAATAATTAAATTGATAATAAAATCGATCTTATTTATCTGTTCTGGCAGTGTATTTTAATTATTTCCACGTTTATTTGAAATTGGATATTCAAATCGTTGAATATCATAAATAAGTGAATAAAACTTTGTATTGTTTTTCTTATGCACACAGGTGCAATCGGTAATAATTTATTAATTCGGTTTCGTTCACTCTCTGAGTTCTCGCGGTTTATCCACTAATACAAATTTACGTTTAGTGGAAATTAATAATCTTTTTCGAGTCTCGAAATCACTGCTTTATTTTTTCCTACTCGCAAAATAAATAAAATCCATATTTAAATTTTCACGTCTACGTAAATTTTATTAAATTAAATTTTAGTATTTAACTTAGTATGCAATAAGCATTTGGCCATCTGTCATTTGGTTACTTTGTTTAGGTAACAAAATCATTTGATTTAAATATTTTCGTACATACATACGTATTTACAATATTTCAACCACCATTTCCATTGCCTTTGTTATTTTCTCGCTGTTTAATTTTGTTAGCGCGGGTTGTTACTTGTGTATATATACATACAAGGCACATTTGTGGGAACATACAGCCCATTAGAAAATTTTTACATTGACCCCGTAGGAAATTTTTCAAAAATTAACTTTGAATTACATTGGAATTGGGTACATTCCAATATTCGTCATATTTTATTCGATCGGTTCTAAGTTTCGGCATACAGACCGTAGTCCTTTAAACAATAGATATGGCTCTGAGTTATTTTACCAGGTGTTCAGACCAAATTGTTGAATTCAATCCGGAATTCAATGAAGCCTATATAAAGGAAAAATCGAAAACCTCCTTGGAAATTCTAAAAACAGAATTAATCGACGCTTGGTTGAACACAAAGCTAGCATATGAAAAATGCTTACAATCCTTGAAGAATGAGGATGAAGTAGGACCGGTCAAAGCAAAGCAGTCAACATCTCTCTTAGGGATTATATGTATATCCTGCTTGTCACGCATTGCTGAATGCATCCAACAGGCCGAAGCAAGCGTTGCTCCAGACACTGTCCCTGCCCAAGTAGCCAAATCCTCAAATAGTTTGCGTTTACCGCCATGTGATACGGAAATATTTCATGGTGATTACGTGTCTTGGCCATCCTTTCGCGATCTATTCGCAGCGATTTACATTAAAACTTCGCGACTGGAGGACGTCGAAAAACTTTACCACCTGCTTCAGAGAACAAGTGGTGAAGCAAAGGAAATCGTCGCGAAAGCCCCGCTAAGCAATTTAGGCTTCGAAATGGCGTGGTCTAACTTGAAGGCGGCATACGAAAATAAACGGGTGTTGGTCAACAGTCATCTAAAGGTGCTTTTCTCGCTTCCAGTCATTCGGACTGAAAGTGCAACAGCGTTAAAGGAGCTTCAGTGGAGCATTAATGGATGCTTATCTGCCCTGGAAATGTATGACGTCAAAGTCAAGGAGTGGAACCCAATTCTAATTTATCTCTGTTCGAATCGCCTACCAAAAACAACGCTCGGGTTATGGAAACAATCCTAAGCGGACAAATCGGCTCTACCGAACTGGGGTCAAATGGATACATTTCTGACGCAACGATACAGGACCCTGGAGTCGATACTGGATGTGAAAGGTGCACCTTCATCATCATCGACGACCCTTTCACATAAAGCATCTGCACAATCGGGCAATACGGGAGCCCAAAAGAAAGTAGCGTTTGCTACCAATGTTTCCCATTCAAACTACGTGTTATGTCCTAAATAACAACATCCCTTACGTTTATGTACAAAATTGTTAGCTCTTCCAGTAAATGATAGCTTTTCGGCAATTAAAAAGCACAACTGCTGTTTGAATTGTTTGACAAAAGGCCACTCAATGAAAGACTGCAAGAGCCAGTTCGCGTGCTCTAAGTGCAAAAGTAGATATCATACTCTACTCCACAGAGTGCCCTCTAACACTCAACCTTCAAAAGACTCCACAAACGCAACTACTTCACAAGCCTTTCACGATAATATACAGTCCACTTCTTCGCATAGTAGTCCAACATCGAATGAAGAAAATTTGAAATCGTCGAATTCATCTTCAGCTCTACTAGGAACTGCGGTGGTTCATATTTGCCACTTAGGGTCAACATATGTCGCTCGAGCTTTAATTGATTCAGCTGCCGAAGAATCGTTCATCTCGGAGCGACTTCGGAAACTTTTAAAGCTGGCATGCTCAAAAACCAACGCAGTTATTCCGAAACTTAATCAAACAGTTTGCAACAATACCTCGAAGAGTTGCTCGTTCTTTTTGGCTCACCCCGTGACGCAAATATTTTCATAGATGCCAATGCTTTCGTTTTACCAAAAATCACTGGCAACTTACCTTCAACCTCAATAGATGAATCGATACTAGATCAACTGCCTAAAGTACCTTTAGCAGATTCTAATTTTCTTCAAAGCGGTCCGATAGATGTTTTGATAGGAGGGGATTTATATCCCAAAGTAATGTTAGGTGACGTAAGGCGCAGTTTAAATAATAATTTCCTGTCCCAAGAGACCGTGTTCGGGTGGAACATCTCCACTGCACAGGTTTCTTGCTTTACTACCAAAGTCTCAATCGGGGAGGACATCTCGTTAGATTGTCAACTGCGCAAGTTCTGAGAACTGGAAGAAGTTCCTAAAATAACTCTTCAGTCTGCAGAGGACTCGTTTTGCGAAGAAATGTACTCGAAGACGAACATTCACCTAGCCACTTTTACCTCTCACATCACGCGGTTCTGAAACCTGAAAGTACTTCAACGAAGTTTAGAGTAGTAGAATGGCGTCTTGTTAAATGATATTCTCCATGTAGGTCCGGCTCTTCAGTCGGATTTAACTCTTCTTATAATTCGGTGGCGGCTGTACAAGTTCGTTCAAAGTAGCGACATACAGAAAATGTGTCGTCAAATTCTGGTCAAACCTGAACACAGGCCTTATCAGAGGATTATTTTTAGGGATGACCCGCAAGGTAGCAAGCAACAAGACTGTCAACTTAAAACAGTCATTTTCGGGATAATTTGCGCGCCATACTTGCCAATTAGAATACTTATTCAATTAGCTCAAGACTGTCAGGATTCACATCCATTAGCAGCTCAAATTCTCCGGAACTCCACGTGGTGCTATCAAAAATAGTTATGCAGCAAATATGGTGTGATGGTACTCCCTGGGATAAGCCCTTATCTCCTCAAACTCTTTCCAAATGGAAAGTGTCTTTAGAAAATTACCAATTTGTAGAAGAAATCGAAATTCCGTGATGGGTATATTATTCTGAGGAATCACCTTTCCAAGTTCATGCCTTTTGCGATGCCTGGCCAAAACAAACGTCGCACCAATCAAAACCATTTCACTTCCCCGTTTGGCGCTGTGTGGTGCTGTTCTGGTGGTTGATATGCTTCAATCACTTCTAAAGGAACTTCCATTCAAAGTCGAAAATATATACTGCTGGACAGATTCTACCATCGTTCTCGCGTGGTTAAGAAAAAGGCCCTGCTCTTGGACCACCTTTGTCGCTAATCGAGTGGCAAAAATCCAAGATGTTCTCAGCGTTAGGCATTGGAGTCACGTTGATTCCAAGGTTAATCCCGCGGATCTTTGTAGCAGAGGAACTTTTCCACAGGACTTATGCTCGAATAAGTTGTAGTGGCACGGCCCCTTGTGGTTAGCCAAACGCGTAGAACAGTGGCCATCCCTCGATGTAGATATAGACGACATTACGCTCGAAGCGAAGGGTTTAAGGCACACACTTCACAAGTGTCAAATCAGGAGGATCCCTTAGAAAGATTTTCGTCGCTTCCGCGTGCACTACGCGTCTTATCATATGTGTTAAGTTCTACAATCGAACTAACCGATTTACCCGACGGTTTCATTCTCACCCCTCTCTAATTATTTCAGGAGAAGAAATTTCTAAAATTCGAGTTCGGCTCATAATACTTGCCCAGATGAATCACTTTCCAGAGAATCTTACCGCTAAAATTGAAATATCGTCGAAGAGTAAAATTCTCTCCTTAAACCCATTCCTCGATATTTGTGGTGTAATTCGAGCCAACGGTCGACTGACAAATTCGCAGATGTTGTCTGAAGACGAAAAGCGTCCGATTATTTTGCCCTATAGTTTTTATTTCGCAAAGTTGTTAGTAGAACTTATTCACAAGGGCTCTCTTTATGGCGGAAATCAATTGGTATTTCGGTTACTGCGCCAACAATATTGGATTCCGAAAGCCAAAAATCTCATAAAGACCGTTATTCATAGTTGTAAACCATGTGTTATACACAAAAAACAAAATCAATGTCAAATTATGGCGGCTCTCCCGGAAGAACAGACGGCACTTTCCTGACCCTGTGAAAATATAGGTGTAGATTTCGTCCATTCGACATTAAGAGTTTTTCGGGAAGATCTTACAAGATGACTAAAGGTTACGTTTGTATATTTGTATGCTGTTCTACGAAAGCGATTCACTTAGAAGCTGCCAGAGATCTTTCAACAGAAACCTTTATTGGCGCATTTTCAAGGTTCATTGCTAGAAGAAGCTGTCTAAAAAATATCTTTTCGGATAATGGAACTAACTTTGTAGGCGCATCTACGGTTCTTAAAAAGGACATTATCCATTAACACAACTCAAGAGTCTGTGTGCAACCTATATAGTCTTCAAAAAGTTTCCCGGTAATTTATCCCGGCAGGCGCTCCTCATATGGGTGGTCTTTGGGAAGCAGGGGTTAAAAGTTTAAAATTCCATCTTCGTCGAACCGCTGCTTCTCAGAAATTCAGCTTTGAAGAATTTCAAACCCTTCTTTGTCGCGTCGAAGCCTGTCTAAATTCAAGACAAATATCACCTAGTTCCAACGACCCCGCTGATTGTGCAGCTCTCACTCCGGGTCATTTTCTAACTGGGGGGCCAATACTCGCCCCACCGGAACCCTCAATCGAAACGAATCCAATCTCCTTAATCAACCGATGGCAAAAACTTAAGGCTCTTAGTCAACAACATTCGCTTCACTGGAGGGAGGAATATTTAAAGGAACTTCACAAACGTCATAAATGGAAGTCCCCTCAAAAAGATATTGCCATCAAAGACCTAGTTGTAGTTCGCCATGAAAATATTCCACCTAATGAATGGCGCTTGGGTAGGGTCACCAATATATCATGGAACTGATAAAAGAGTTCGAGTGGCCGACATTCGCACCCAAAAGGGAATGATAACGCGCCCCATCGTAAAGTTAGTTGTTTTACCAAACTAACCTTTAGCGTTTATCATCTTTTTTAATTCCTTAGCTTTACAATATAAATGCACCACTCATTGAATTTTCACCAACCCCATCCCCCAATGCAGCGGCACCAGTGGATACATCGGCAAGCACTGAACAAGCAGCAATGGATACAACAACACCAGCAAAGACCGTGGCAAGCCCCGTCAAGCGCAATAATATGCTTAAATGCAGAGTCTGTTCTCGGTCACACCCTCTCCGATTTTACAAAAAGTTCATCGACGCAAGCTTTGTACGGTACTTTTACACCGCTATTGCTCGCGATGCTTAGCGTATTCTCATATAACAAAAAATTACAAAAGCACGGGAATATGTGGTGAGAAGCACCATTCGCTTCTACACTCCAAAACTCGTTTAACCTCTCGCCGTGAACTCCCCGCAATCCTCACACAGCTGTCCCGAGCGGTCACGGTTCTGCCAACAGTCGCCATTTATTTGCATGTAGGGCAACTAAAGGTCCTGACCCGAGCTCTTCTCGACTTTTACTCACCCACGAGAAAAGTGTGCACCAATGAATCACCGTCTTCGTATACAGACGGTGCCGGTTTCACATACAGATATGTGCGAGCTCTATATCAGCTCATCAAACGACACGCATATTCGATTCACGTTGTCAGCAAGAGTCACGCCGGAGTTTGAGCTCAACTCGCCATCTTAACCAAGCCACATGTGACAAATTTGTCAATATGACGTAGTCAGATCCGAGGTTTCACACATCTTCCGCAGTAGCCGTGATTCTAGGGGGGATGTATATCACAAAATAATCAAAACCGAAATTGTAAATTATCCAGGCTATCCAACAACCCAAAATTCCGTGTTCGGATGGGTCCTTTCTGGCCCATGTGTCCTTTAAGGCACAGCGACCCCTTAATGGGGACCGTTTCGCGTCTTCCGCGTTCGCGTGGGTCCTATCCGGCCCGGTGTCCTTTCAGGCACAGCGACCCCCTAATGGGTACCGTTTCGCATGTTGTAATTTTTATTAAGTCAGTGTAAGGATTAAATTGAATTTTACTGAACTTAAATTACATATATCATTATATAAGTTGCATTTGAATTACAGCCCCTACTGGGCAACGATTATGAAGCTTACTCAACCATTAAACTTGAATTTATCTATAATAAAGCACTGTACATATTAAAGAAAACTCAACAATTTATTACTTTACACGCATTTAATGAATTTTAGTTTTAGTTTGGAAATTTATATAATGGTTAGCTTCTAAGCTGTGTTTCAAGGCCGGCGGCAATGTTGAAGCCAAACACCTTCAATAGTTGGTGTTTCTTCATTCACAGCTGTTCGCCACAAAGCTGCACTGTGGCTGGATATCTACCGGTGGCTCTCTTTCGAAATTAGGGTTCGTTAACGCTGCGCTCAACTGCAAAGTGATAGCCTTCTACTTACGACAGCAGTTGAGACAGCGTTCCAGAGCAGCAATTCAACATAAGGTAAAATACGTACTTTTCGGTAATATTAAATCTTAAAAATCGTTATATCTATTAATATTTATTATATTCTCAATTTGAAATTCGATTCTTCACCCGCATATATCTTCGTATATGCGGTTTTTTCTTCTTCAGTAAACTTATACATTTTTATATTCAGCCCAATCACGCAATCCATCGTAGACTGTTTTTTCGGGATTCGTGATATTCGAATTTGTAACATTGCTACGACGGGTTGCGTGATTGTGTTGTTTGTTTTAAATATTTTTCGCGTTTCGTAAATTTTCTCCACTGGCAAGAACTTGTAGTAGAAAATTGCAAATAAACGTCAAAAGTTTACGTTCCGAGTGAATTCAGTGAAGCCACTGTACGAATTTCGAATAGCATGATAGCAATGGACGACATCTTACTGGGCCTAGATAAGCTAGGGAGCATGGGAGCCACCATATTCTGCAGAGGAGGTCACCTCGCGCTATCCAGGCCAGTCACACAACATACATTGCCATTAGCCGAGCCAACACAGATCACGGAGGAGGTAACGCCACCAGGCGAAGACAACAATAACATAGATGAGAGGATCAACAGGATCAACGGTGCCTACGATGAGGACGAGGCGGAACGAGTGCGCGGTTTTCTGGCAAAGGAACTCCAAAATTTCGAGAGCATGAGTGAGGTGACGACAATAGCCGAGCACTAGATTATCCTGACGGACGACCGCCCTATCAAGCAACGTAACTTCCCACGCAACCCCAGCTATGCAGACCGTCATCAACAACGAAATTAACGAATTACTTCAGAAAGGATGCACTGTAGCCCACACAGTGCACCAATCGTACTAGCCAAGAATAAAAACGGAAAGTGGAGGTTATGCGTGGATTATTGGCACCTTAACGCCCGATCCGTACCCGACGCGTACCCCTTACCCAGAATACAACATATACTGGACAAGGTACGAAGATCGAAGTATATCAGCAGCTTGATTTTGAAAAATGGCTACTGGCAAAAACCACTTGAGCCCCAGAGCCGTCCCTATACCGCTTTCACGGTACCGGGACGCGGGTTATTTCAGTGCCGCGTTATGCCGTTCGGCCTACACTCCGGAGGAGCACATTCGAAACTTGAAAGAAGTAGGGCAACGAATGCAGCGCGCCAAACTCAGAACAAATGCTAAGAAATGTGAATTCTTCAAGAAGGAAATGCGATACCTAGGACACGTAGTAAGCGACTGGGGAATTAACACCGACCCCGAGAAAGTTGCAGCCATCAAAGTCCTGAAACCACCAACTAACGCGGAAGAGGTGCGTTAATATCTTGGTACCTACGGTTCGTGCCCGACTTCGCCACGATCAGCCAGCCACTCACAATCCTGCTGAAAGCGGGCAAACTCTGGTAGTGGAGAGCCAAACAACAGGAAGCTTTCGAGGTCTTAAAGCAAAAACTCACCGAAGCACCGGTACTTGCCTGTCCGGACTTCACCAACGACTTCACCTTACAAACAGATGCAAGCAATTTCGGGCTGGGCGCCGTATTGACACAGGACTTGGAAAGCGGAAGGCGCCTACGCCAGCAGGAAACTCAACAAGGCGGAAACCAACTACTCGCCCACCGAGAAGAAATGCCTCGCGATCGTCTGGGGAATACGCAAAATGATACCATACTTGGGAAGGTACCGATTCAAGGTAATCACGGACCATATGTCCCTAAAGTGGCTAAACTCCTTCAAAAGCCCATCCGGTCGTATAGCACGATGGGCCTTGGAACTCCAGCAGCACACCTTCGACATCGAGTACAGGAAACGAAAGTCGAAACTGGTAGCGGACGCACTATCATAACAGTCACTGGAGACACTGCGACTGGCAACGACAACAGAGCGACCATGCAAGTGGTGGCACAGGCGCGTGAACGAAGTGCGCACTAACCCAGAGAAATATGCTGACTACATAATACAAGATGGACAACAATGGTGTGAGGACCAAATTAAACCTCATTAATTTGGCCCACCCAAAACCCCCCCCCCCCCCCCCACACCATTATCACATCAGGCGGTTACAAAAAGCCCTAGCAATACGTCCAACCAACAAGTCACAGCAACACAACGAGCGGTCGCAACACTTAACAGCAACACGGCCAACCAACAAGTCTCAGCAACACAACGGGCGGTCGCAACATTTAGCAGCAACACGGTGACCATGGCAACACAACCATCTGGGCTAGAAACAAACAACAGCCATAAAAGGAGCGACGCAGCAGCACAGCAGTCAGTCAGTACTAAGCCAGGAGTTGCAAAACTGCCTCCGATGTGGAGATTTCTCTTGAATTGCATTCTTGAGGAATACAAAAAGACTAACAATTTAAGTGATAGCTCCCGACATTCCTTAGTGCGCGAGTGTACCAACTTTTTACGAAAGCATTGTGGAAATTACCTTAAGCGTGAGGAAAAAATTGCACTAGCTGAATCAGTGATACGTCTTTTTCCAGTTTATAAGGTTACTAACAGCAAGTTTGGAGGAATTGTAAGTACACAATAAGACTCTTAATACTGCGCTCTTACGTTCTTATGAACCTTAAAAATAATTTCAGGATTTATTCTACAAACCGGAGAACAATTTGGGTTATTTAGTTGCAAAGCTAAAAAACATAAACACTAAACTTAATAAATTCAGTAGCGGTGATAACAAAAAACGTAAACTATTTGAGGCCGAAAAGGAAAGCGATGATGACGCGGTGATTTCTGAGCAAGATCTTAATTGTTTTCAGAAGTGGGTAGTTGCGGAGGAATTGAGTTTGGTGCAGCAAAAATTGCGGGAAACATTAAAAGCAAGACAAAAATTTAACTGCAACGGGAGCAAGACTATGATCGAGATCAGCTGGCCGAAAGAGTCCGAACAAATGTGCAGCTGTTGAATGCAGAGCAGAAAAACGTGCACGATTCCCTGATGAAGGCTGTTGACGATGGAACCGGAGGCATTTAGTTTCTCGATGCTCCCGGTGGGACAGGAAAAACATTCGTCATTTCTTTAATTCTGGCTACAATTCGGGCAAGATCTCAAATTACGTTGGCTGTTGCTTCCTCTGGCATTACTGCCACATTATTGGAAGGCGGTCGAACTGCATTTTCAGCTTTAAAACTGCCGATGAATATACTAACGGTAGACAAGCCAACGTGCACAATGACAAAGAATTCAGCGACAGCGAAATTGATGCGAGAATGCAAAATCATCATTTGGGATGGATGCACGATGTCGCATAAACGAGCTTTTGAGGCAGTTGACCGAACGATGAAGAATTTACAAGGTGATTCGAGATAGTTTGGTGGGGCTATGATATTGCTCTCCGGAGATTTTCGCCAAATGCTACCTGTCATCCCGAAATCTACTGCTGCCGATGAACTTAATGCATGCCTGAAAACTTGCTCTCACTCATCGGCTCTTGAATTCTCGAGACAACTGCTGGCGCTTGACCAAATACCTGTTGATGTTTCCACTGGATTAATATCGTTCCCGGCAAATTTTTGCGATTTCACATCGTCGAAAGAAGAACTCATCACCGAAGTAATCCCCAGCATTGCACAAAATTATAAAAATTTCGATTTGATTAGTGAACGGGCAATACTTGCAGCGAAGAATAAGGACGTCGATAGCTTGAATTTGATTATTCAAAGAACTGGATTCGTACTGGAGAACTGCATTCGTACAAATCCGTTGACAGCGTGCCCGACGAGCATGAAGCGACAAACTATCCGATAGAATTTTTGAACTCGCTTGATGTGCTAGGAACTCCGCCGAATAATTTACAGTTGAAAGAGGGATCGATCATAATCATGTTGCGGAATCTGAATCATCCTAAATTGTGCAACGGTACGCGGTTGTCCGTCAAGAAACTGATGAACAAAGTGATTCAAAGTACGATCACCAAGGGCAAACTAAAGGAAGAGGAAGTCCTTATCCCATGAATTCCGATTATTCCATCTGATCTTCCATTCCAATTCAAGCGGATTCAGTTTCCCGTTCGATTGGCTTTTGCGATGACAATCAATAAATTGCAAGGCCAATCGTTGGAAGTCTGTGGGATTGATCCCGAATTTCCCTGTTTTTCGCACGGTCAGCTGTACGTTGCCTGTTCGCGTGTTGGGAAACCGTCTTCGTTGTTTGTTTTTGCGCCGGAAAACAAAACAAAAAACATTGTTCATCATATGGCTCTCTACTGATTTCGATTCCGTTCAAATAAATAACATTGAAATTTGAACTATTTGTGTTTTATTATCCTTGAAGTTTATCTGAAGGCGTTAAATTGGGGGGTGCCACACCTCTTTTCTAAATGAAAGGAAAAGGGAAGGGAAAAGGGGGAAAAAAGGGAAATGGAAAAGAGAAATGAATAGGAAGGGGAAAGAGAAAGGAAAAATGAAGAAATATTTAAAGGAGAAAAGAGGGAGAAACTAACGGAGAGGTAAAGCTTGAGATAGGAAGCGAGGTGCGGAATTTTTTATAGGGGCTTCTAAATGGCAAATGCTTCCATTTCCAGGAATAGTTTGTAAAGCACTGGAAGGAATAATACCGGGCAGGATAACATCTGCCGGGCCAGCTAGTGATAAAATTAAAAGTTTAAATTTCGGATATTTACAAAGTATATGCCTTCCATCAAAAATCACTCTTGATAAAAAATGCCGAACATCCATTGGACTGTCAGCCTCTCAAAACTTATGTCTTATTTGGCACATGCCTTTCATCTTTTTTAACTTTTATGATTTATGGAATGGGGTTACTTCGCTTATTCGAATAATAAAACTTACATTGTCTCCCGTCTTAAAACAACTCCATTTACAATCCCTTAGAGAAGATATAGAGCTACATTTGAAATGTATGTATATTAGAAGTTTATGAAGAACCCCTGCTCCCAAAACATTACTTCTTGTCCCACTATCCTTCAGTTTTAGAAAAAATGGGTCCTCTGATTCATACGTGGGCAATGAGATACGAGGCTAAGCATCGCGAATTTATCAGGGATATTTCAGTTATCAATAATTACAAAAATATATGTATATCCCTTGCTAATAGATATCAAAAAAAAAAGAGTATTAAATGGGAAAGTATGACATTTGAGAATGAAATTATTTGTGATCCACTATGTAATTAAGTTTTGAAGATTTAGATTTAAGTGCACAGAAATTTGTATCTAAAACCTTTGATAAAAATAAAATGCCACAGGTATTAATAATAAAAAAGTTTAAGTTTAAATATGGATATTTTTATAGGGCAGAATTTATGTTAAATTTAAGACAAGAACGGAATTCTTACAAACTTCTTTCGAACAAATAAAAAAAAATATATCGTATCGACAATGAAATTTACTTAAGTTAAGAAATTTTTGTCAGTAAGAAATTTAATTCCATCTTAGAGTGCTATGAAATTTCTTCAAGTGAATATTTAGAAGTAGTTGGTTTATATAGCCTAAAAAATGTAAGACCATTTGAAGTCCACAATATACATTCGAAAATGTTTTTGCTAATGCCCTGTGAAATAATAGAATAAAATCTAGTATTATTAAACTTATATAATTTATATAAACAAAACATGCATTTCTATTTAAATAATTAAATTGGGATTTCATTTTCAACACTCTTCAAAATAATACTCATTTTAATAAACATCAAATTTCAAAGATTTCGGTTGAATTTCTTCTAAATTTTACTTGAAGAGGACTATGCATGGACTTATAATTTTGTTGAGCACTGTACGTTTAAAAAACTCCCGGTTGGTTTTAATACCAACAATTTACTAAATTTAATTAAATTTCTGATTTGGATTCAATGCATTTTTAGCATTAAAATATCTTTTATGGGCTTATTTTAATACCAAAAAAAGTATTAAATCCAGTACAATTTTGCCTTGGATTCAATGCCTCTCTATCATTAAAATATCAATTATGGGTTTATTTTAATACCAATAATGTACTAATATATCCAATTCTATTTTGGCTTAACTTTAATTCTAGATATTATTAAATCTTTTTCGGTACACGGATATACCATTTTAGTTTTATTTTAAAACCATGAAATGTATAGAATGTATTTTTCAGAGCGAATCTTTGAATGAATTTCCCCCTCTTTCATAAAACCAGATCGGTTTTAATATTATAATTTCTGGCTTTGTTATATATAAAAGCCAAATTGGTATTAAAAGTAAACAAAATTTTTACAGTGTGGTATTATATATAATATATACCCCATATCAACTGTCATTTCTGCTTCCTTTTTAACGGTTACAAGCTTCAAATTTCATCAAATACTTACGTTTACGTCATATATTGTTGAGATAAGCGATTCATGGTCACAGCTATTTTCTTGCACACCATAAAAGACGTGAAACTTTGCATCCTCACACAAATTGATTTAGCCATGTCCGTCTGTCCGTCTGTCTGTATGCAAACTAGTCCCTCAATTTTTGAGATATCTTGATAAATTTTGGAGGGCGGTTATATTTAGGCGTCTGATTATACATTTTTCGGAATAGACCGGATCGGACCACTATAGCATATATCGCCCATACAACCGATTTTGCAGAAAAGAGGATTTTTGTCATACCTTCCTAAATTTATCAGGATGAAGCTTCAAACATCACCACATGCTTTCGTATATTGCACATATTGTTGTCTGAAAAAATGGATGATATGTATATATAAATATATCCCCCACAACCGATTGTTCAGATAAGAAACTTTTCATGACTACCGCCCCATTTTAACAGCTAGAGGCTTAAAATTTCACCGAGTGCTTGCGTATAGGGCATTCATTGTTGTCTGAAAAAAATAGATCGGTCATATATATCCCATACAACCGATTGTTCATATAAGAAACTTTTCGTAATTACTCCCCATTTTAACAGCTAGAGACTTCAAATTTCACCAAATACTTACGTATATAGCATATATTGTTGTCTGAATAAATCATAGAGATCGATCGTATGTATAGTACATACAAACGATTGTTCAGATTATAAACTTTTCGTAATTTCTGCCCCATTTTAACAGCCAGAACCCAAAAATTTCACCATATGCTTTCGTATACAGCAAATATTGTTGTCTGAAAAAATCGAAGAGATCTGTCATATGTCCCCTACAACCGATTGCTCGGATAAGAAACTTTTCAAAATATATACACCATTTTAACAGCTAGAAGCTTTAAATTTCACCAAATGCTTACGTCTAAGCATATATTGATGTCTAAAAAAATCACAGAGATATATATAGTATATACCCCATATAAACTGTCATTTCTGCTTCCTTTTTAACGGCTAGAAGCTTCAAATTTCTTCAAATACTTACGTTTGCGTCATATATATACAGTTGGGATAAGTGATTCATGGTCCTAGCTATTTCATGCAAACCACAAAAAACGTGAAACTTTGCATCCTCACACAGTGCCGGCCTATTTTTATATCTTTCATGAAAATGAAATGGTATATTAAGTTTGCAACGAATCTTAAAATTGTAAGTCCTTAAAGGAGAAGAGATAGACCCACCAATAAGTATAACGAAATGAACAGGATTGTAGAACACTAGGGATGTGCCTGAATGCAAATTGGGAATTATACTCACGCAGGGTATTTATTCCGAATTGATAGGTACAACTTCCTTTCAATTAATTCAGGGTTTTTATTAACAATAACAACTTATGAACTAACAAGGGAAGATGTAATGAATTAATTTTAAAGTAAATCAATTTCAATGATGAAAGTTAAACGAGGTAACTATCGACTTAAGAAAATGTTCGAATTCATTAATATGTAACAATTTAGGTAAATGAAAAGGTGTATAAACGATGATTTATGTTGCTGTATATAGCTATATATGTGCATGAGCGCACATATGCACATATATATGTATAATATACATATAGGCCGGGTCGATTTGTGGGGAGGCAAAAAAATCGCTCATTGCTCTATGAAAATCATATTCTAGGGATCGAAATAAGAAACTTTGCCGAAGGAACCATACCTCTAAAACGAATTCTGATGTCCCCCAATTTGGGTCGAACTTTTGGGTAGGGGCAAATTTTGAAAAATCCCACTTTGACCCATTTAGAGTGCTCAGCTAAATGGCTGTGTTTTTTCTTTATTTTTATTTATTTATTTATTATAATATTTATTATTTATTTATAATAATATCTATTTTTTCTCTTAAGAAATTTATTTAGTCAGAACATATGTAAATGAAAAAATTAATTTAAGTGAGTTATAGAAAAGAAACTCAAAAAAATTATTGTTTGAAGTCTTTTTTACTTTCAAGTCTGGGCAATTTCGCATGGCTCTCTAATGTCGTCGCCATAACAGCCTCTACATTTTCCGGTATAACCCGTTTGAAAACGCTAGCTAGCAATTGAACATGTCGTTCCGTTCCTTGTATGTGTGATGGAATTTTTGGATCATTAAACGGTGGATCATCTTGATTTAAATATTCTTACAATGTATCGTACGGAACCCTTCGCGTGAATGGTGGTTCAAATACGATATTTATATCATTCAAATTGATTATTTCCGTATAACTTGTGCAATTAAAGTTTATATCTGGTTTTTTATAAACTCTAAATTCCATTGGCTCGTCAACATCGGTTCGATAGCGTAAAATTTTCTTCATGGCACAGTCGCGCTTTTCTTTGCTATCATCAAACAACATTGATAACAAGATATTTTCCGAATGCGCATAATATGAATTATCTTTAATTACTTGATTGACAATTTTTCGTAAACGAGGTTCTAGAAATCGTGACCAACCAATGAACTTGAAAAATAATGCACTGCCGTACACGACAGAGCTGTAATACTTGATATTGAAGTACATTGGCACATAACATTTTATTATAAATTCAACCTGAATTCTTAAATTTGCATCAGGATTTTCCGTTGTCACATATAATCGCAATAATCTAGCGGCCTTGGTGAGCCACCGAGAATGTACAATTTTCCCTGGTTTGATGTTAGCCAGATCCACCGGAACCACGCCGTTAGAAATTGCTTGGGCCATGTCGTATAAGTACTTCGAATCGGTGGAAAATTCAAATTTTTCTGGAGCAGGGGGCATATTTTGCAACTCAATTTTCTGGAAGCCGTCCACCACCTGAAAATATATAGTAATAAAATAATTAAAAATGGTTGACAATTATAATAAATGAGTGATAGCAATAAATTTCCGGAAGAGTTTCACAAGTTTCGATTTGACGGCTCAGTTTTCCGGTTGCCGATCTTCGTCCAGTGCTGGTTGATTTATCCAAAGCTTCAAACAAATGCCGAAACGGAAGTTCGTTGAAGCGTAGAAGGCAAACGAACCAATGCAGTGGTCTTTTTAACAGCAATTTGAATCGTCGTATAATTCCACCGTGTGGGCCAGTTTTTGTTGGCTCACCGTCAGTTCATATTCCAATTAATGCATCCAGTGATATATTTTTATCGTTGAAAAACCCATTTAATTTGGTTGTTTTGTATTCAGCGGTTTCATGTTCCAGTCTTACGTAACACACAATTCAGAATTGGGTTCTCTCAAAATAACAAAAAGAGGTTCTTTTACCATCCTAGTATGATACTTCTCATCAATTTTATCTATCGTTAAAGTATCATCTTTTCTGCCATCGAATGAAAACGCTAATAAATTGGTATTATCTAACCGTTTGCGAAGCACTTCTTGTCTGCATTTCTCTTTTTCTCTGCGAACTTTCGATCTATCCATGATGAGAGGTTTCCCATGCTTATATTTAATTTTAAAATCTTGCAAAACAGCGGTTCCCAATGCTGATGCTACTCTGTCAGGCACGCCAAATCTGTCACATACCAAGGCAAAGTTAAAACAATCGCATGAACTCATTGAGGCGTTCGGGAACCCAGCCGCATGCACATGGAGCTGCCTTCAAATCGCATTTACATGTTCCAATGTAAAAAATTGTTTCCAGAGATTTTACATACTCTGTAAATTGTTGGGTGTTGTTTCTTCTCTTGATTTGCTCTTGATACTTGTCAAGCAATTTATTCAATTTATTAACTACACTTTTTTTCAGCATTATTTCCATAACAAGTTTTTCCCAAATTCCAATCAACTTATCTTGTACTTGAATAGTGAATGATTTATGGGAAAACTTTTTTTGTTCTGTTTTAGCACGTTCGCTTAAGTAAAAATAATATCTCAAGATATCCAGATGGGTTGGTAAATTAAGATCAGTTAAAACTGTAGACACACCAAAAACAGTAACATCATGCTTGGGTATATGACTCATTGGGTTTTCGATAGTTGTTGATGTAGTTGCTTCATCTTGCGGTGTAGAGGATGGTGGATTCATTGTAAACTTTTTGATTTGGAATGGTCACTTCACTTATTTTTTTTTTTGAAATATTTTTTTATCTGAAATTAGCACTTCACACTTTGAGTTCTTCACAACGACTTAATGCATTCACAAAAACTTTTGGGTTATATATGGTCTACGAGACGAGGTAATAAGAATGAAATGGTAATTTCAATTCTACCTGCTGTCTCTTATGGTGGCTTAAAAAACAACAGAAGCAATTTTACGATCTGCAATTGTGTCACAGTGATACCTTCATTTTTTAAAACGGTTTAATAAAAAGCCCACACAACTATGTTTACGACATGCAAATGCATCACAGTGATGCTTTGGTTTTAAAAGGGTTGTAAAAACGCTCATTTCTAATAATTTTTTTTAATTTCTTTTCTATTACTAAGTTAAATTGATTTTTTCATTTACATATGTTCTGACTAAATAAATTTCTAAAGAGAAAAATAAACTCCGAAAAGAAAAAACATGGGCATTTCGCTGATTTTTTCATGTAAAGTGCAAAACCGCAGATTTTTTGAAATGTTTGTTTGGTGAACCCCCAGGGGGTTCCAGGGAGTGTGCCACTGGCATTGGTGGGTCGGGCCTCCAAAGTTAGTGGGGGTCGGTCATACATTTGGACTCGATTGGAGCACTCTAAATGGGTCAAAGTGAGATTTTTCAAAATTTGCCCCTACCCAAAAGTTCGACCCAAATTGGGGGACATCAGAATTCGTTTTAGAGGTATGGTTCCTTCGGCAAAGTTTCTTATTTTGATCCCTAGAACACGATTTTCACAGAGCAATGAGCGATTTTTAAATCGATCGGAGTCACAGGGATCGAACCGGGAGTTTTGGGATTTTGGGAAAAATGTACAAAATATATAAATTATATATCGCGTTGGATTAGATGTGCTGACGCTGAAGATGTATCCGCTGGCCTTTGTCGTCTTGATGTGACGGCGATGATTTGCGCAAAATAATACTTCGTTGGCTGACTTTGATGTGTCCTCGACGATGGTAGTTGATGAAAGAAATCGAAAATTGAGTGACAATAGACTATATACTATGCAACACTGGAAGCAATTCCAATGTCGCATTCGAAGTTCCAATTACAGCAGGGATGCTTGTAAAGGAATTTTTCGCAGGGATGCATGTAAGTCACGCGAAGACTTTAACTGACGTAAGTCGCTTAAACACGCCGGCCCCGTTGCACTGGTGCAAGTTGTGTTCGCATTTTCTGGAGCAGCGAGATGGCACGGTCTAGTTGGATCACAAGTCGTGGGTCCGGGATTGCTACACCTTGTTTAGCTACACCTCTTCGGCGATGGTGGGGCGATGCAAGATGGATATTTTTATAGGGCAGAATTTATGTTAAATTTAAGACAAGAACGGAATTCTTACAAACTTCTTTCGAACAAATAAAAAAAAATATATCGTATCGACAATGAAATTTACTTAAGTTAAGAAATTTTTGTCAGTAAGAAATTTAATTCCATCTTACAGTGCTATGAAATTTCTTCAAGTGAATATTTAGAAGTAGTTGGTTTATATAGCCTAAAAAATGTAAGACCATTTGAAGTCCACAATATACATTCGAAAATGTTTTTGCTAATGCCCTGTGAAATAATAGAATAAAATCTAGTATTATTAAACTTATATAATTTATATAAACAAAACATGCATTTCTATTTAAATAATTAAATTGGGATTTCATTTTCAACACTCTTCAAAATAATACTCATTTTAATAAACATCACATAACATTACTTGAAGAGGACTATGCATGGACTTATAATTTTGTTGAGCACTGTACGTTTAAAAAACTCCCGGTTGGTTTTAATACCAACAATTTACTAAATTTAATTAAATTTCTGATTTGGATTCAATGCATTTTTAGCATTAAAATATCTTTTATGGGCTTATTTTAATACCAAAAAAAGTATTAAATCCAGTACAATTTTGCCTTGGATTCAATGCCTCTCTATCATTAAAATATCAATTATGGGTTTATTTTAATACCAATAATGTACTAATATATCCAATTCTATTTTGGCTTAACTTTAATTCTAGATATTATTAAATCTTTTTCGGTACACGGATATACCATTTTAGTTTTATTTTAAAACCATGAAATGTATAGAATGTATTTTTCAGAGAGAATCTTTGAATGAATTTCCCCCTCTTTCATAAAACCAGATCGGTTTTAATATTATAATTTCTGGCTTTGTTATATATAAAAGCCAAATTGGTATTAAAAGTAAACAAAATTTTTACAGTGTGGTATTATATATAATATATACCCCATATAAACTGTCATTTCTGCTTCCTTTTTAACGGTTACAAGCTTCAAATTTCATCAAATACTTACGTTTACGTCATATATTGTTGAGATAAGCGATTCATGGTCACAGCTATTTTCACGCACACCATAAAAGACGTGAAACTTTGCATCCTCACAGAAATTGATTTAGCCATGTCCGTCTGTCTGTATGCAAACTAGTCCCTCAATTTTTGAGATATCTTGATAAATTTTGGAGGGCGGTTATATTTAGGCGTCTGATTATACATTTTTCGGAATAGACCGGATCGGACCACTATAGCATATATCCCCCATACTACCGATTTTGCAGAAAAGAGGATTTTTGTCATACCTTCCTAAATTTATCAGGATGAAGCTTCAAACTTCACCACATGCTTTCGTATATTGCACATATTGTTGTCTGAAAAAATGGATGATATGTATATATAAATATATCCCCCACAACCGATTGTTCAGATAAGAAACTTTTCATGACTCCCGCCCCATTTTAAAAGCTAGAGGCTTAAAATTTCACCGAGTGCTTGCGTATAGGGCATTCATTGTTGTCTGAAAAAATTGTATAGATCGGTCATATATATCCCATACAACCGATTGTTCATATAAGAAACTTTTCGTAATTACTCCCCATTTTAACAGCTAGAGACTTCAAATTTCACCAAATACTTACGTATATAGCATATATTGTTGTCTGAATAAATCATAGAGATCGGTCGTATGTATAGTACATACAAACGATTGTTCAGATTATAAACTTTTCGTAATTTCTGCCCCATTTTAACAGCCAGAACCTAAAAATTTCACCATATGCTTTCGTATACAGCAAATATTGTTGTCTGAAAAAATCGAAGAGATCTGTCATATGTCCCCTACAACCGATTGCTCGGATAAGAAACTTTTCAAAATATATACACCATTTTAACAGCTAGAAGCTTCAAGTTTCACCAAATGCTTACGTCTAAGCATATATTGATGTCTAAAAAAATCACAGAGATATATGTAGTATATACCCCATATAAACCGTAATTTCTGCTTCCTTTTTAACGGCTAGAAGCTTCAAATTTCTTCAAATACTTACGTTTGCGTTATATTTAAACAGTTGGGATAAGTGATTCATGGTCCTAGCTATTTCATGCAAACCACAAAAAACGTGAAACTTTGCATCCTCACACAGTGCCGGCCTATTTTTATATCTTTCATGAAAATGAAATGGTATATTAAGTTTGCAACGAATCTTAAAATTGTAAGTCCTTAAAGGAGAAGAGATAGACCAATAAGTATAACGAAATGAACAGGATTGTTGAACACTAGGGATGTGCCTGAATGCAAATTGGGAATTATACTCACGCAGGGTATGTATTCCGAATTGATAGGTACAACTTCCTTTCAATTAATTCAGGGTTTTTATTAACAATAACGACTTATGAACTAACAAGGGAAGATGTAATGAATTAATTTTAAAGTAAATCAATTTCAATGATGAAAGTTAAACGAGGTAACTATCGACTTAAGAAAATGTTCGAATTCATTAATATGTAACAATTTAGGTAAATGAAAAGGTGTATAAACGATGATTTATGTTGCTGTATATAGCTATATATGTGCATGAGCGCACATATGCACATATATATGTATAATATACATATAGGCCGGGTCGATTTGTGGGGAGGCAAAAAAATCGCTCATTGCTCTATGAAAATCATATTCTAGGGATCGAAATAAGAAACTTTGCCGAAGGAACCATACCTCTAAAACGAATTCTGATGTCCCCCAATTTGGGTCGAACTTTTGGGTAGGGGCAAATTTTGAAAAATCCCACTTTGACCCATTTAGAGTGCTCAGCTAAATGGCTGTGTTTTTTCTTTATTTTTATTTATTTATTTATTATAATATTTACTATTTATTTATAATAATATCTATTTTTTCTCTTAAGAAATTTATTTAGTCAGAACATATGTAAATGAAAAAATTAATTTAAGTGAGTTATAGAAAAGAAACTAAAAAAAATTATTGTTTGAAGTCTTTTTTACTTTCAAGTCTGGGCAATTTCGCATGGCTCTCTAATGTCGTCGCCATAACAGCCTCTACATTTTCCGGTATAACCCGTTTGAAAACGCTAGCTAGCAATTGAACATGTCGTTCCGTTCCTTGTATGTGTGATGGAATTTTTGGATCATTAAACGGTGGATCATCTTGATTTAAATATTCTTACAATGTATCGTACGGAACCCTTCGCGTGAATGGTGGTTCAAATACGATATTTATATCATTCAAATTGATTATTTCCGTATAACTTGTGCAATTAAAGTTTATATCTGGTTTTTTATAAACTCTAAGTTCCATTGGCTCGTCAACATCGGTTCGATAGCGTAAAATTTTCTTGATGGCACAGTCGCGCTTTTCTTTGCTATCATCAAACAACATTGATAACAAGATATTTTCCGAATGCGCATAATATGAATTATCTTTAATTACTTGATTGACAATTTTTCGTAAACGAGGTTCTAGAAATCGTGACCAACCAATGAACTTGAAAAATAATGCACTGCCGTACACGACAGAGCTGTAATACTTGATATTGAAGTACATTGGCACATAACATTTTATTATAAATTCAACCTGAATTCTTAAATTTGCATCAGGATTTTCCGTTGTCACATATAATCGCAATAATCTAGCGGCCTTGGTGAGCCACCGAGAATGTACAATTTTCCCTGGTTTGATGTTAGCCAGATCCACCGGAACCACGCCGCTAGAAATTGCTTGGGCCATGTCGTATAAGTACTTCGAATCGGTGGAAAATTCAATTTTTTCTGGAGCAGGGGGCATATTTTGCAACTCAATTTTCTGGAAGCCGTCCACCACCTGAAAATATATAGTAATAAAATAATTAAAAATGGTTGACAATTATAATAAATGAGTGATAGCAATAAATTTCCGGAAGAGTTTCACAAGTTTCGATTTGACGGCTCAGTTTTCCGGTTGCCGATCTTCGTCCGGTGCTGGTTGATTTATCCAAAGCTTCAAACAAATGCCGAAACGGAAGTTCGTTGAAGCGTAGAAGGCAAACGAACCAATGCAGTGGTCTTTTTAACAGCAATTTGAATCGTCGTATAATTCCACCGTGTGGGCCAGTTTTTGTTGGCTCACCGTCAGTTCATATTCCAATTAATGCATCCAGTGATATATTTTTATCGTTGAAAAACCCATTTAATTTGGTTGTTTTGTATTCAGCGGTTTCATGTTCCAGTCTTACGTAACAAACAATTCAGAATTGGGTTCTCTCAAAATAACAAGAAGAGGTTCTTTTACCATCCTAGTATGATACTTCTCATCAATTTTATCTATCGTTAAAGTATCGTCTTTTCTGCCATCGAATGAAAACGCTAATAAATTGGTATCATCTAACCGTTTGCGAAGCACTTCTTGTCTGCATTTCTCTTTTTCTCTGCGAACTTTCGATTTATCCATGATGAGAGGTTTCCCATGCTTATATTTAATTTTAAAATCTTGCAAAACAGCGGTTCCCAATGCTGATGCTACTCTGTCAGGCACGCCAAATCTGTCACATACCAAGGCAAAGTTAAAACAATCGCATGAACTCATTGAGGCGTTCGGGAACCCAGCCGCATGCACATGGAGCTGCCTTCAAATCGCATTTACATGTTCCAATGTAAAAAATTGTTTCCAGAGATTTTACATACTCTGCAAATTGTTGGGTGTTGTTTCTTCTCTTGATTTGCTCTTGATACTTGTCAAGCAATTTATTCAATTTATTAACTACACTTTTTTTCAGCATTATTTCCATAACAAGTTTTTCCCAAATTCCAATCAACTTATCTTGTACTTGAATAGTGAATGATTTATGGGAAAACTTTTTTTGTTCTGTTTTAGCACGTTCGCTTAAGTAAAAATAATATCTCAAGATATCCAGATGGGTTGGTAAATTAAGATCAGTTAAAACTGTAGACACACCAAAAACAGTAACATCATGCTTGGGTATATGACTCATTGGGTTTTCGATAGTGGTTGATGTAGTTGCTTCATCTTGCGGTGTAGAGGATGGTGGATTCATTGTAAACTTTTTGATTTGGAATGGTCCCTTCACTTATTATTTTTTTTGAAATATTTTTTTATCTGAAATTAGCACTTCACACTTTGAGTTCTTCACAACGACTTAATGCATTCACAAAAACTGTTGGGTTATATATGGTCTACGAGACGAGGTAATAAGAATGAAATGGTAATTTCAATTCTACCTGCTGTCTCTTATGGTGGCTTAAAAAAACAACAGAAGCAATTTTACGATCTGCAATTGTGTCACAGTGATACCTTCATTTTTTAAAACGGTTTAATAAAAAGCCCACACAACTATGTTTACGACATGCAAATGCATCACAGTGATGCTTTAAAAGGGTTGTAAAAACGCTCATTTCTAATAATTTTTTTTAATTTCTTTTCTATTACTAAGTTAAATTGATTTTTTCATTTACATATGTTCTGACTAAATAAATTTCTAAAGAGAAAAATAAACTCCGAAAAGAAAAAACATGGGCATTTCGCTGATTTTTTCATGTAAAGTGCAAAACCGCAGATTTTTTGAAATGTTTGTTTGGTGAACCCCCAGGGGGTTCCAGGGAGTGTGCCACTGGCATTGGTGGGTCGGGCCTCCAAAGTTAGTGGGGGTCGGTAATACATTTGGACTCGATTGGAGCACTCTAAATGGGTCAAAGTGAGATTTTTCAAAATTTGCCCCTACCCAAAAGTTCGACCCAAATTGGGGGACATCAGAATTCGTTTTAGAGGTATGGTTCCTTCGGCAAAGTTTCTTATTTTGATCCCTAGAACACGATTTTCACAGAGCAATGAGCGATTTTTAAATCGATCGGAGTCACAGGGATCGAACCGGGAGTTTTGGGATTTTGGGAAAAATGTACAAAATATACAAATTATATATCGCGTTGGATTAGATGTGCTGACGCTGAAGATGTATCCGCTGGCCTTTGTCGTCTTGATGTGACGGCGATGATTTGCGCAAAATAATACTTCGTTGGCTGACTTTGATGTGTCCTCGACGATGGTAGTTGATGAAAGAAATCGAAAATTGAGTGACAATAGACTATATACTATGCAACACTGGAAGCAATTCCAATGTCGCATTCGAAGTTCCAATTACAGCAGGGATGCTTGTAAAGGAATTTTTCGCAGGGATGCATGTAAGTCACGCGAAGACTTTAACTGACGTAAGTCGCTTAAACACGCCGGCCCCGTTGCACTGGTGCAAGTTGTGTTCGCATTTTCTGGAGCAGCGAGATGGCACGGTCTAGTTGGATCACAAGTCGTGGGTCCGGGATTGCTACACCTTGTTTAGCGGCTTCCTCTTCGGCGATGGTGGGGCGATGCAAGATGGTGTGGTGCCATTGATTGCAGATCTTACATTTCATTTCCGATGTACAGTCTCGCACATAGCTGTGCGTACGAGCCAAACAGTTCGGACAGTACTTGAAATGGCGTACTGTTTCCCAGCGCTCCTTCAACTCCAGTGCCCAGAACTGCTTACAAAAGCGTAGCGAATGGAATCTGTAGCACACAAGGCAGAGGTGTACATCAAAATTTCGCCATGGGCACGACGGATTGGAGGAGACAGAGCTACCGCGACCAGAAACGATACGCGAGGTACGTGGTAAAAGGCCCCCTCGGCCGGGACCGCCAACTCGCCGTATGTAAATGAGACGAACTTTAGTAAAGATCTCGATAAACTTATGGCTAGGTGTATAAATAGATATGATAGGTGTGGCTGTCAGCTTTGAGTAAGTGGTATCTGTGGTTGAATAGGAAGCGGACAAAGTTTAACGATAGGTCTAGTGAGAATTCCCTGTTGGGTTCGTATGTCGGCCATTCGAACTTTCCCGTCTGAACCCTCATAGATCTGCTCGATGCGTCCTAATCGCCATTCGTGTGGGGGAAGTAATTCGTTCGACAAACTCTCCGATGGATAGATTTTTCTGTGGAACTTTCCACTTATACCTTTGGTGTAACTCCTTAAGATATTCATCTTTCCAACGCTGACTGAATTGTTGGTGCAATAATTTAAGTTTCTCCCAACTGTTTTGAAGTGACAAATTGTCGATGCGGGGTTCTGGTGTGGCAAGAAGAGGACCGCCTCTTAAGAAATGACCTGGTGTTAGGGCTAAAAGCTCTTGGGGATCGCTAGATATGGGTGAAAGTGGTCGAGAGTTTAAGACCGCTTCTATTCTCGCAAGTACTGTTGCAAGCTCTTCGAAGGTGAATTTGTGGTTTGCGGCAACTCGCTTGAAATGTAGTTTAAAACTCCCAGCGTCCGCCAATGTGGGGAGCGTTGGGAGGTAGAAATCTCCACTCGAAGCCATGTATACAGTACTTGGTCCTGATGTCATCTGATGATTCTTTGATGAACTGATTGAAATCCCGTTGATACGCGCGACTGGCGCCGACGAAGTTTTTTTCATTATCCAAAAGGCACACTGGGGCAGGCCGCGTCTTCCGCGGAATCTGGCGAAGGTAGCAACAGACGAACACACAAACGTAACCTTTAAGAACAGATGAATTTCGCAGTGGTGATGATTTTATATCGAAGGGACCTGCATAGTCAATTCCGGTATATGTAAATTGGAGGGAAAAATTGGATCATTCTGGTGGTAGAGCAGCCATGATCTGTGAACGTGAATTTTGTTTGAAGATAGTGCATGTTTTATAATTCCGTATGCAACTCTTCTCTTTTGACTTAAGTTTCGGTATAAAATATTCCTGCCTCGCGGTCCTGATCATCAATTGGTGTTCGGCGCGCATCAATAAGTTGTGCAAAAACTGAAGGAACAGCTAACAGAGACGTGAGGCTTCCGGAATGATGATTGGGTGCTTTTCGCGATAGGGGATAAAGGAATTTTTCAAGCCGTCTACTCGAAGAAGTTGGTCTTGATCTAAGAAGGGGTTCAAAGTAAGCAGTGAGTTTAGAAGTCGCACTTTTACCCAACGGATTTCCTTTTGAGTTAGGAATATTGTTTCGTACCTGGTTTCGGAAGTGGACTGTATTAGATTTATATGAGTTTGCCGGGGATTGCCCGTATCGATTTAAATGTATGAAAACATTTATTTAAAGCAATTTTTAATTTTATAATTTATTTAATAATTCGGGAAAAATTTAAACAAGGTGACATTAGGACGGACAAGGCGACAGCTGTTTCGATTATACCTTGTAAATCTCTTCAAAGCCTTTTCTCCCGGGAGTGGGAGTCGAACCCGCACTCCTACGATAGTTGAAATGGTTATAAACGCATTCAGCTACGTCATGCCTTAGTTGTTGTAAAGTTATCCCAATTGCCTTCTTTCGCATATATTATCTTTGACACATCACATAATTCGTATGTAGTTATGTATTAAAGTTATGCATGTTTGTAAGGTGGTTTTCAGATAAACTTGGTATTTTGTTGCTGTTTTTTTTTTTGTTCTATTTATAGAACTACAACGAATTAACCAAATGTTGTCTACTTATATGAGTTTGCCAGGGCTATAGGGAACTGGATGGGACGAATGCGTCAAACCACCGTCGCTTCAAAAATGGAATCAGTTTATTTCGGATCTACCCAGTATAGGAGAAATACAAATCCTTAGGTGGACGGAATTCACACCAAGTCATAAAATTAAGATTCACGGATTTTGTGATGCCTCCGAAAAGGCATTTTGCGCATCCATATATATAAGAACTGATTATAGTGTAACGAATTTAGTGCAATTCCTCTTATTTGTAGGAGATGGACCTGCGACATCCATGGCGATCCTTTCAAATGGTGCACCTGAGTTATATTGCTTCATCTGGCCGTGACTTCGAGTTTTGGGCCCTTTCGCTCTGCTGCAAACCCCGCGCCGGGGTGGATGCCCGCAGTTCGCAATCCACTCAGTGACCGACTGATGGCAACCAACCCAATATAATCTCTGCTTAATTTTCTCGAGCGTCTTGGTGATTCCCAGGTGACCTACACTTGTACCATTATGCAGCTCGCTGAACACGTCAGGAATCCTCTTTCTGGGAACAACTATCATTTTCTTCTTGCATTGACCATCCTCACTCTCCCATACTCGATGCAAGCAACCGGACATCAATTCTAAACTGTTCCATTGTGCCCAATATGACTTCGCAATGGGACTCTCTGCTGACATCTCCTCTCTGTTTGGTCTTTCGTTTCGTTCGAGCCCTTGCATAGCATGTGACAGATACAGCTTACACTTCCTTAGTTGTTCGTTGTCCCATTGATCCGTACACGTTATAGTCATTAGCCGGACATCTATAATGTCTTGTTTAGCCCCTGCCTTTGAATAGTGTTTACATTCCAAACTACATGGTCTTCGTGACATTGCATCAGCAGTTCCATGGGTACTACCTTTTCGAAGTTCAATGGAAAAGTTATAGATTTGTATTCGCTCGATCCACCGTGCAAATTGTCCCTCCGGATTACGGAACTGCAGAAGCCATTTCAACGCTGCGTGATCTGTCCTGACGCGGAAGCGCTGGCCGCAGAGGTATTTGTGAAAATGTTTAATGCACTCTACCAATGCCAACAGCTCTCTCCGTGTAACGCAATAGTTCCTCTCTGGTCTTCCAATCGAACGGCCATAATATGCAACTACCTTCTCCTGTCCATCGACCAGTTGTGATAAAACGCCTCCTATAGCATATCCACTCGCATCTGTATCTAGAATAAATGCTGCTCCTGGAATCGGATATGCCAACATTCTAGCAGTGCACAAACGCTCTTTCAATGTTTGGAAAGCCACTTCTTGCTCCTTCTTCCATTCAAAAGCTTTATTTTTTCTTGTAAGCTCGTGGAGGCTATGGGCTACGCTGGAAAAGTTTGGTACAAATCGCCGGTAATATGTGCACAGCCCAAGGAAACGTCTTAACGTTACGTTGACCCAAATAATTTACTTCCTTTTTAAACAGCGAACACTTTTTGGGACTAAGTTTCAGACCAGCGCCAGCTATTCTATGGAAAACTTCCTCCAAGTTCTTAAGATTTTCATCAAAGTTCTTGCCCAATACGGTGATGTCGTCCAGGTACACCAAGCATGTTTTCCAATGTAGTCCTTTCAATACCTGATCCATGAGTCTCTCAAAAGTAGCTGGTGCAATACATAGTCCAAAAGGCATTACTGTAAATTGCCAAAGACCATCTCCGACTCTGAATTCTGTTTTCTCTTTGTGTCCCTCCTTGATCTCCACTTGCCAGTAGCCACTTTTCAAGTCAAGTATGGAAAACCATTTCGTACCCGAGAGCGAGTCCAGAGTGTCGTCAATTCTTGGCAATTGGTAGCTATCCTTTTTCGTGACGTCATTCAACTTGCGGTAGTCCACGAAAAATCTCATTTTCCCATCCTTCTTCTTCACAAGTACCACAGGTGAGCTCCATGTAATGCTACACACGTCATACCCACTGTAATGTAGCATTATGCTTCATACCCACTGTAACACACTTGTAAATAACATATACAAAACTACATGTATAGAATCAAGCATACTTAACTACATGTATACAAAGACTGTATACAAACATACATGTACTCATACCCCATTTTCAATGTACATATTTTTAGTTATTAGTATTAAGATATTTATGAATGTATAGGTTAAGTAAATTACTATATAAGACAAAGAATTTATTGAATAAACAGAGATTTAATGTTTGCACATCGAAGTCGCAACTTCTTTTAATTTCCAAACTTTTCACATCGACTAGCTGATGGTTCGATGACGCCGCTGTCGCTCATTTCTTATACGATTTCACTCACAACTTACCGTTTCGCAAGTGGAACACTACGAGGAGCTTGACGTATCGGCCTCGCGTCTCCAGTGTCAATTTGATGTTTCACAACATTGGTGCGGCCTGGTTTGGTACCATCCTGGTCAAATATGTTTGCGTACTTTAGGAGCAGTTGCTTTGCCTTACTTTGATAATCTTCATCTAGCCCCTCCGTCCATGCCGTGATGTCATTTATGAAACTCTTTTATTTTTACCCTCTCGGTGTACTCCACGGGTACGTCCGCAGTTGCCAAATGAGCCAACCTTTCAACATCCGAAACAAACTCTTGCAAAGTCTCATTAGCTTTTTGTTAACGGTTTTGCAATTATATTTGATATATCTGTTTCCTGTGTTCACTTCCGTACCGTCGTTCTACAGCAGCCATCAATGCGTCATAACTGTTCCGTTTGTACTCTGGAATAGTCTGTAAGATTTCGGCAGCTGGTCCTTTCAATGCTACGAAGAGTGCAGCAACTTTATCTTCAGCATTCCAGTTGTTCACTGTTTCGGTCTTCTCAAATTGTAGCTTAAATACCTAGAAAGGAACAGAACCTTCAAAGGATGGTGTTTTTACCTTTGGATTACTCGTTGAAGCTGCTGGGCGATTTAGTTGCAACTGCTCGAAACGTCTTCTCAAAGCATCTACCCCGGCCTCGATTTTTTCATCAAACTGTAAAATTTTTGTATCTTGCGCCTCCAACTTCGAGGAAATACGTCCTTCTTGCTCTTCCAGCTGAGCAGAGATCTGCAATGATATCTATGCTGAAATTTGCGCCGACATTTCGGATATTCGTGCCTCTTGTGCTCCAATCATCGCTGTTATACGGTTCTCCTGCGATTCCAGCTGAGATGATATTTGCGACGACATTTCGGATATACGTGTCTCCTGTGCTTCCATCTTGGATGTTATACGTGTCTCCTGGGATTCTAGTTGACATGCCATTGTCGATGTTTGAGCAGATATTACAGCCAAAATCGTGTTCAAGTCTGGCCTTTATTAAAGTACTTCACAATAACACTTATACTTCGCAACTGATTGCTTAAATCAAACTGATTGTCGTGCCTCTACTGTCGCTGCCTTTTGTACTCTGTGATTTCTCATTCGCATACTTATAGGCGCTTCCAAAATTTACTTAGTTACTGCTATAAAATTATACCTACAGATGCACGTGTATTGCTTCTCATATGCGCGTGTATATGTGAGTGACACTTCCACAGATAATTTTCTACTCTTGGGAGCATCTCAGATAAAATATATGCATGTGTTTGTGCGTCTCTTCTACGCAGGGGAACAGGAAATAGGTGCTCCTATCCGCCGATGTTCTCGCCTTACCAGACTTCGAAAAACCTTTCAATCTGGCCACCGATACATCCATCTATGCAATCGGTGCGGTGTAATCGCAAGGGGACATAGGTAAGGACAAACCAATTTCTGATATTTCCAGGTCATGAAATAAGTCAGAAGAAAACTATGCCACAAACGAAAGGGACCCCAGCGGGTAAGGGGGTCAGAATATACCCGCGGTAGGTATGCCTGTCGTAAGAGGCGACTAAAATACCAGATTCAAGGGGTGTGTAGCGCAACCCTTCAGGTTGCCAGCGCAATATATAGCTTCTCCAAATCCAATTGTCAACCTCACCTATCCGCGGCGAATCCTGTTTCACTAACAGACGAGGCTCTGGCGACCCCAAGCTCCTCATGGATCTTGGGGGTGGGGAGGGAGGGGATGGCCTGAAGGTTTAATGTGGCCACATAAATCGTTCCCGAGATGGTCGGGCTAGCACCTTATTGGTGCTGTGGTACCGGAGCGTACCGGATATGCATCCGGCAAAGGACCATCACATCGATAACACTCCCCAAAGCCTTCGGGGAGCAACCTTATCGCTACAACAACAACAACAACAACAACAACAACAACAAACGAAAGGGAGATGCTTGCCATTGTGTGGGCCCTCGATAACCTAAGGTCTTACTTGTATGGAGCAAAGAAAATAAGAATCTATACGGATCATCAGCCACTAACTTTATCCTTAAGTTGCCGCAATTACAATGGCAAATTAAAAAAGCCAGAATAGAGGAATATAATTGCGAAATAATCTACAAACCAGAAAAGGCCAATGTGGTTGCCGATGCCCTTTCCAGAACTAAAACCGAAATTAATGCTTTAACAGATTCCGTCAAAGCTCAACCCGCCGATAGTGAAGCAGGAGACCCAGCTGAAGTCGCTCCCTCAAAAGGAACAATGCATTCCGCTGCACAGGACAACTCTGATCTTATCCCTCATGTGGAGGTTCCTATAAACGTTTTTCGCAATCAAATCATAATTAGAGTAGGTCGAGAGTCTCGATGCCATGAAGAACCTCATCATGGCTACCGCAGGCATCATATATCCCTTCCTAATGTTATTGTAACTGATAACCTGAACAAAATGAATACTCACTTGGTCTCTCTTCGCTACACTCTATATAAAAAATAAATAGATTTTTGAGTTTTTTCTAAAACGTTATAAAATTCACTGTTTATTTATTATTATTGAATTAATGAAAATGCAAATGTTAACACAATATTAATTTTGAAACCGATATTAATTTTGATATTTAAAATGTACAGAATTTATACAATATAAATGTAGAATGGAGCGCGTCCGCGATTGCCGGCTATTAGTACTTGACTAGTTCGTTGCAATGCATTATTGAGACGATGTTAGTGTTCGTGTTGGTGGTTTTCCACTCGCCGCGCACGGCTGTGCATACGAATTTCGCCGCCGTTGATGTATTGATAAACGCGGCTTGAACATCCTGCCCGCCCTGGAGGGAGGTGCTTGTAAGCACCTTCTGCAGTTCCTGCAAGGTGCGGATGGTGGTATTTAAGGCGCGACGTTTTCAGGCTTTGTGGGGTACGCGCGATCGTGCGCTTAGCCGTCCTTGAAACTTTGCGGATTGCCGCTGTTTTCCGCGGAGGGTGCCCCTTTGGACACTACATGCGCTGGTGAGTTTCTTCTTGTTCGGTCCGTAGCGCGTGGTAGCGGTGGCAGAGCCGACAGTGAAGGCAGTTGTCGGTCTCTGCTATGGGAGCCAGATCGGTGTCGTCCTGAAAGTATAAGAACAGACAGAGGAACGAGAAGTAGTTGGATACAGCGGATGATAAACGGAAAGTTAATACTGAAAACGAGGAAAACGTGTATAAGTTATGGCGCTGAGCGCGAAGAGTGCTCCATGGGAAGAAAGCACAGTTTAACTAAGGGGCGCATGAAAAGCCCATTTTGGGTGCGAACCTCTAGAACCCGAAGATGGTTGTCAGGGCCGTGGCGAACGTTCTCGATTCGTCCCAGATGCCACTCGGTGGGTGGGAGCGAATCTTCTTTAATTACGACGAGGTCGCCTGGTTGAGGATTTCGCTGTGGCGTTTGCCATTTATAGCGCTTTATAGCGAAGGTCCTTCAGATAATCCTCTTTCCAGCGTCGACTGAATTGGTGATGAAGCGATTTGAGTTGTTCCCATCGATTTATCCAGGAGAGGTCTTCCGCGTTTGGCTCAGGAATGGCTACTTGCGGTGAACCTCGAAGGAAGTGACCCAGAGTAAGCGCTATGAAGTCAGCTGGGTCCTGGAATAGTGAGGTTCGAGGCCTCGAATTGAGAACTGCTTCAAGACGCACCGACAGCGTCGTGAATTCTTCGAATGTAAACTTGTGGGATGCAGCGGTTTTTTGAAGTGGGTTTTAAAACTTTTTACTGCGGATTCCCACAAGCCGCCCATATGAGAGTCACTGGATGGAATATACTGACAGTTTATTCCCTGGGGGGGCATATTTCTGGAAAATGTTCGCAGAGCATTCGTTAAGAAATTTAACGAAGTCGCGTTCGAGTGCGCGCTGAGCGCCAATGAACGTTTTACCATTGTAGCTCATCATTTTTGAGGGATAACATCGTCTCCCAACGAATCGGGAGAATGCTGTTCGAAAGGCTTCGGTGGTAAGGTCCGAGCATGGCTCGAGGTGTACTACCTTTGTGGAAAAACAGACGAATACAGCCACGTACTCTTTTATGATAGTGGTCGACTCCGGAACCGATGCTTTTATTTGGAATGGACCTGCAAAGTCTACTCCTGTTGTGGAAAAGGGGAGGGAGAAATTGCAGCGATCAGGTGGTAGCGCTGCCATTATTTGCGTGCTCGTTTTCTGTTTGAAAAGCGTGCACGATTTGCATTGGAAAATGCATTTTTTAATAAGAGGCTTTAGTTTTGGTACGTAGTACTCTTGCCTCACCATTTGGAGCAGCAACCGTATTTCTGCATGAAGAATCAGGCGGTGTAAAAACTCTAGATACAACTGGCAGAGCCTTGAATCCGGAGGAAGGATTACTGGATGCTTCTCGTTGTATGTTAATGTAGAATGTTCCAATCGGCCACCGATACGTAGGAGGCCGTCTTGATCGAGAAAGGGGTTAAGAGCCAGAAGGGAACTTTTTTGGCTAATTGGTATTTTGTTTTGTAGGACGCTCTTTTCCGCCCCGAAATGGCGAGATTGTGCCATTTCCACAAGCCGCGTTTTTGCATGTTGCAACTCTTTATGGGACAGATGGGGATTATGTGTTGTTGCCACCGATTTTGATTTGTTGCAGGCATTGTTCGCAAAGCGGAACACGTATGCAATCACACAGAGAGCTCGAGAGTATGAGGAGGAACGTAGAAGAATATCGTCCTCTTCCTCGAGTGCGTGATATGCTTCGACCTTGCGTTTCTCGGGTGGAGAAGCGCTACCTGCTTTCGGCTTTGGCCATGCCGAATTGTGGCAAGAAAGCCATTGTGGTCCGTGCCACCAAAGTGAGGAGCCTATCAAATCATGCGGCTTGCAACCACGTGTGCCAACTCTCGAATTTGAGAGGTACGATTGGCCACATAAGTCTTCCAGGTCGATGGAGATTTTTCTAGACAGGCTAGTACAATCTCAGAATCTGACCATAAGAATGTGTCGCATGCTTGTAATTTGAGCTGTTTTCGAACAGTTTAAGCCAGTTTGGCGAGTAGGACTGCACCACATAGCTCTAAGCGGGGTAAGCTTACAGTTTTTTATGGGGGCAACTTTGCCTTTCGAAACCAAAAGAGAAGATTTCATTTGGTTGCCCACATGTGCGCGGATGTAAATCGCAGCGCAAAATGCTTTTTCCGAGTCACATAACCCGTGGATTTAGGTGTCTTGCCCTGGAACGACATTAACCCATCTGCGAAATGTTGCCATTTTGATAATGTTGCGGGCTTCGCACTTTCATCCCAATCGCTGGCATCCAGCCAGATTTCTTGGAGAAGCATCTTGGTTTGGATCATAACTGGCGACAGCCATCCTGCCGGGAAAAAAAATTTTGCAAGAGAAGATAAAATTTGTCGCTTTGTGACCGCATTTTGGGTGTGTTCCGGCAGAATGGTGTATGAAAATTTATCCGTGAGCGCGTTCCATCGAATGCCAAGAGTTTTGGTATTGGAAGTGCTCTCAAATTTCAAGAAGTTGGAGTCTAGAAGATCCTCCTTCGGAAACTGTTCTAATATGGCCGGATGATTAGCCGTTAATTTCTTTAGTATGAAACCAGCTGATTTTAGAGCTTTTATCACTTGAACGAGTGATTCAGTGGCGTTATCGATGGTATGACTTCCTGATAGGATGTCGTCGACATACGTTTGCGTCTTGAGGATTGTTGCAGCCAAGGGGAATGCCGCTTTCGTGTCATCGGATAGTTGATGCACCGTACGAATAACGAGATAGTGTGCACAATTGACGCCGAATGTAAACGTTTTTAGATTGAAATCGCTAACATTGGAGTTGGCCGATTTGCGAAATAGGATTCGCTGAAAATCTTTGTCGTCCTCGTGTATGAGGATCTGACGGTACCTTTTTTCAATGTCTCCATTGAACACATACTTATGCATGCGCCACTGTAGAATTAGTAGCATGAGATCTGATTGGAGAGTTGGACCAGTGTATAAAACGTCATTCAGGGATTTGGCTGACCCAGATTTCTTTGAGGCGTTGAAAACCAAGCGAACTTTGGTAGTGACCTTATATGGTTTGACTACCGCATGATGTGGCAAGTAAAATGAGAAGACCTTGCCATTCGAAGTTATTTCGCATGGGGCGGTAGATTTCATGTGATCAAGGTGGAGATATTCTTGCAACACATTGTTGTACATAGTTACTAACTCCCCCTTTTTCTGAAGCGATCGCTCCATGCTGAAAAACTGCTGCAGAGCAGAGTTTTTCAGGAAACTCTTCCTTGAATGGAAGTCGTACAATGTATCGACAGTTTGCTGCACGTGTCGTGGTTGCATCTGAGGATGTTGTGGAAATTCCTCTTCTTCCAAAAATTTTCTCAATTAAGAACTGAGTGTCTCGTTTGACACTTGGACTTGTGTCGAGAATGACACAACATTTTCAGTTATTGGACCACTTAGAATCCAACCAAAAATAGTTTGTTGCGCAAGTATGCTACCGCACACCTTTTTTAAACCTTCCAGCAGTATTTGTGGAAGTATGTCGCTGCCAATGACCATGTCAGTCTGACCTGGTATGTGGCAACTGAGATCAGCGAGCTCAAGGAGTTTGAACTGCTGCCAGATTTTGCGACTAATGGTGGATGTCGGCAGATTTTTTGTCAGTTGGGGCAACACAATGGCATGAGACTTTATGCTTTTCATGGCCTTGGATGCTACCAGTGTCAAAGGACAAAGTTTGGAGGACTTTTGTACGACTTGTCCACCCATGCCAGAGATTTCGAACTTTGAATGTTCGAATATAAGTTGCAACCGTTGTTGAACTTTCGAGGAAATGAAAGTTCTTTCCGAGCCCTGATCGATAAGGGCCCTCAGTTGAAATAAGTCCCCTTCATGTTCGACTGCGACCATAGCAGTAGAAGGGAGAATTTCGATATCATTGACTGCATGCAATGATTAAACCGGTGCGTGTTTTGAACAACACGGTAGCTCGCTGGAATCGGAGCTATTCTGCGTTTGTCGAACGGGAGATGTTGACTCAGCAGTTGTGTGCTGCACGTTTGATGCATTCGTTCGCGGGGCGGAATGTGGAGCTTGTGGGCTCGCATGCAACAGCGTGTGATGCTGTTGATGACATGTCGAACATGACTACTTGCTCGTGCACTCATTAATATGAGTGCTGCTAAGGCAGTTTGCACACAGCTTAGCTTATTTTACGAATTGTGTCCGGTTTTGCACAGACATTCCTTTGAATCGTGGACAGAATCGAATAAGGTGCAGGGAGTTGCAACATTGGCAAGTTTCCTTTTTAGATTCTGCCACAAGGGTTTGCGTCCTGTTGAAGGACCTGCGCAGAATTTTGATGAGCGACTGGTTTTTTTTTTGCTTGGTTGAAGCCTACTGACTCTTTCAACGACTTCATATCTCGAGGTGAGAAAGTCGTTCATTGGGTAGATCTCTACGAGAAGAGAGAGATTGTTCCCAAAGTGACAGGGTTGTTCCGGGGAGCTTTGATGAGCAAATGTACACCAGAATCGGATCCCAACTGTCTGTCGTAACTCCTTGAGAGTGAAGCACTGATAGACAGTTGTTGATTGTATTTTGCAATCTCGTTGCTCACTGTTTTCGGATGGAATAGTGGCAAGAGTTAGTAAGGACTTTATCTGGTTGTCAACCAGGATACGCTTGTTTTCGTATCTTGACCGTAAAGCTTCCCATGCAAGGTCAAAGTTATCATCTCTCAACGCATATTGTTTGACGATGAAGCCGGCTTTGCCTTGCGTTTTGTACCGGAGATGGTACAATTTCTGAGCACGGGAGAGCCTTGGGTGGTTAATTTTCCCCGCAGTGAACATATCATTCTTCATAGCCACCATAAAAGGTCTCCGTGTCGCATGCTGGGACTTTGAGGTAAATATTTGCCTCAGCCGGGGGTTGTTCCACGCGGGGAGGTGGGCTCGGCGTTGCCATCATTTTGATCAACGAAAGTTGATCGGCAATCTTTGCTTTAGTCATTTCATACGTATCAAAGCAAGCGCATTGTTTGCCTTGTACTGAATTCTTGAAGTCTTCAGGGAAACTTTCGCCTGGTTTCGAAAATACCAGATCGTAAACCGATTGAAGCCGTGCCCAATAATCATCTAGTGATTTTTCCTTTATCATGAGATACGATTCAGTGTGATCTTGAATCGAGGCTTCGTTAAATTTTGCACAGTATCTCATCAGATTGTCACTTTCCGCGATGAACTTTTGCGCGGATGGGTCAACTGATTTGCATTTCCGGCGGGGGGATGTTGACCTTTCCTTGGCCGTTTCTTCCTTTGGGCCACCTTTTGGTTTTGTCCCGGTTTTGGAAGTTTTTGAGGGACTGAGAGGCATTTTACGAAACTTTTTGGTTTTTACCAAAAAGAACGGAACAGAGAACGTTCGCAAAATTCGAAGATAGATTACTCTTCGTGTCACAGAAATTTAAAAAGGGAATTTAAATTGGTGGCGGTGTTTGTGCTTTTTTTTTTTGAAAAATATATTCAAGCACGGACAACGGGACGTTCCTTAAATAATTTAAATCCGCGAAATTCGGAATTTAATAGTATGTATATTTTGTAAAAAGAAAAAAATAAATTTAAAAAAAATCACAAACACTTTTCACTTATGTAAATATACGTGGAAAATAAACGTGTATTTGTAAATTATTGGTATATATATGGGGTATTCCATCCCATTTCGACCAATTTTGAACCCGACCCCTTTAGAATTGGCTGAAAGTTTTTCTTCTTTTTCTAGCTTACGAAAGACGTTTTTCAGAATTTTTTCATCCAACTCAAAAAAAGTAATGAATTTAAAAAAAAACACCGTTTTTGTTTTCAAAATGCTATAACTTTTTCAAAAATTGCGGGTTCGAATCGAGCTCAAGGCCTAACAATAATTTTTTATCATTATTATTGTTATGATAAATTTTTTCTTAATTGAAAAAATTTTTAAATTAGAATAGAAGAAAGAAAAAATTTTAGACAACTGCCAAAGCTCGTTGTATAGATCCATTTCGGGAACTGCTAAATTCCTTCATCGGCAACGTTTAGGCGCCGCTGCTATAACCATTCAGCCATCACAGCGGTTTTTTGTTTGTCTTCATTAATCCTACTTCTATTCTGTTTCGTGCCAATTGATATTCACAACACTGCGACATCTGTTGCAGAATGGCTGTGAAAATTGGACTTGTTTGTTGGCAATGCCGCCATAGTGTCATAATTTATTGACACTTTTTTTCCCCGTGCTCTGGGATGTATTAACAATTTTTGTTGTTATATCGGCCTACTGATTTTAAGATCGCGGGTTCGAATCGAGCTCAAGGCCTAACAATAATTTTTTATCATTATTATTGTTATGATAAATTTTTTCTTAATTGAAAAAATTTTTAAATTAGAATAGAAGAAAGAAAAAATTTTAGACAACTGCCAAAGCTCGTTGTATAGATCCATTTCGGGAACTGCTAAATTCCTTCATCGGCAACGTTTAGGCGCCGCTGCTATAACCATTCAGCCATCACAGCGGTTTTTTGTTTGTCTTCATTAATCCTACTTCTATTCTGTTTCGTGCCAATTGATATTCACAACACTGCGACATCTGTTGCAGAATGGCTGTGAAAATTGGACTTGTTTGTTGGCAATGCCGCCATAGTGTCATAATTTATTGACACTTTTTTTCCCCGTGCTCTGGGATGTATTAACAATTTTTGTTGTTATATCGGCCTACTGATTTTAAGATCGCGGGTTCGAATCGAGCTCAAGGCCTAACAATAATTTTTTATCATTATTATTGTTATGATAAATTTTTTCTTAATTGAAAAAATTTTTAAATTAGAATAGAAGAAAGAAAAAATTTTAGACAACTGCCAAAGCTCGTTGTATAGATCCATTTCGGGAACTGCTAAATTCCTTCATCGGCAACGTTTAGGCGCCGCTGCTATAACCATTCAGCCATCACAGCGGTTTTTTGTTTGTCTTCATTAATCCTACTTCTATTCTGTTTCGTGCCAATTGATATTCACAACACTGCGACATCTGTTGCAGAATGGCTGTGAAAATTGGACTTGTTTGTTGGCAATGCCGCCATAGTGTCATAATTTATTGACACTTTTTTTCCCCGTGCTCTGGGATGTATTAACAATTTTTGTTGTTATATCGGCCTACTGATTTTAAGATCGCGGGTTCGAATCGAGCTCAAGGCCTAACAATAATTTTTTATCATTATTATTGTTATGATAAATTTTTTCTTAATTGAAAAAATTTTTAAATTAGAATAGAAGAAAGAAAAAATTTTAGACAACTGCCAAAGCTCGTTGTATAGATCCATTTCGGGAACTGCTAAATTCCTTCATCGGCAACGTTTAGGCGCCGCTGCTATAACCATTCAGCCATCACAGCGGTTTTTTGTTTGTCTTCATTAATCCTACTTCTATTCTGTTTCGTGCCAATTGATATTCACAACACTGCGACATCTGTTGCAGAATGGCTGTGAAAATTGGACTTGTTTGTTGGCAATGCCGCCATAGTGTCATAATTTATTGACACTTTTTTTCCCCGTGCTCTGGGATGTATTAACAATTTTTGTTGTTATATCGGCCTACTGATTTTAAGATCGCGGGTTCGAATCGAGCTCAAGGCCTAACAATAATTTTTTATCATTATTATTGTTATGATAAATTTTTTCTTAATTGAAAAAATTTTTAAATTAGAATAGAAGAAAGAAAAAATTTTAGACAACTGCCAAAGCTCGTTGTATAGATCCATTTCGGGAACTGCTAAATTCCTTCATCGGCAACGTTTAGGCGCCGCTGCTATAACCATTCAGCCATCACAGCGGTTTTTTGTTTGTCTTCATTAATCCTACTTCTATTCTGTTTCGTGCCAATTGATATTCACAACACTGCGACATCTGTTGCAGAATGGCTGTGAAAATTGGACTTGTTTGTTGGCAATGCCGCCATAGTGTCATAATTTATTGACACTTTTTTTCCCCGTGCTCTGGGATGTATTAACAATTTTTGTTGTTATATCGGCCTACTGATTTTAAGATCGCGGGTTCGAATCGAGCTCAAGGCCTAACAATAATTTTTTATCATTATTATTGTTATGATAAATTTTTTCTTAATTGAAAAAATTTTTAAATTAGAATAGAAGAAAGAAAAAATTTTAGACAACTGCCAAAGCTCGTTGTATAGATCCATTTCGGGAACTGCTAAATTCCTTCATCGGCAACGTTTAGGCGCCGCTGCTATAACCATTCAGCCATCACAGCGGTTTTTTGTTTGTCTTCATTAATCCTACTTCTATTCTGTTTCGTGCCAATTGATATTCACAACACTGCGACATCTGTTGCAGAATGGCTGTGAAAATTGGACTTGTTTGTTGGCAATGCCGCCATAGTGTCATAATTTATTGACACTTTTTTTCCCCGTGCTCTGGGATGTATTAACAATTTTTGTTGTTATATCGGCCTACTGATTTTAAGATCGCGGGTTCGAATCGAGCTCAAGGCCTAACAATAATTTTTTATCATTATTATTGTTATGATAAATTTTTTCTTAATTGAAAAAATTTTTAAATTAGAATAGAAGAAAGAAAAAATTTTAGACAACTGCCAAAGCTCGTTGTATAGATCCATTTCGGGAACTGCTAAATTCCTTCATCGGCAACGTTTAGGCGCCGCTGCTATAACCATTCAGCCATCACAGCGGTTTTTTGTTTGTCTTCATTAATCCTACTTCTATTCTGTTTCGTGCCAATTGATATTCACAACACTGCGACATCTGTTGCAGAATGGCTGTGAAAATTGGACTTGTTTGTTGACAATGCCGCCATAGTGTCATAATTTATTGACACTTTTTTTCCCCGTGCTCTGGGATGTATTAACAATTTTTGTTGTTATATCGGCCTACTGATTTTAAGATCGCGGGTTCGAATCGAGCTCAAGGCCTAACAATAATTTTTTATCATTATTATTGTTATGATAAATTTTTTCTTAATTGAAAAAATTTTTAAATTAGAATAGAAGAAAGAAAAAATTTTAGACAACTGCCAAAGCTCGTTGTATAGATCCATTTCGGGAACTGCTAAATTCCTTCATCGGCAACGTTTAGGCGCCGCTGCTATAACCATTCAGCCATCACAGCGGTTTTTTGTTTGTCTTCATTAATCCTACTTCTATTCTGTTTCGTGCCAATTGATATTCACAACACTGCGACATCTGTTGCAGAATGGCTGTGAAAATTGGACTTGTTTGTTGGCAATGCCGCCATAGTGTCATAATTTATTGACACTTTTTTTCCCCGTGCTCTGGGATGTATTAACAATTTTTGTTGTTATATCGGCCTACTGATTTTAAGATCGCGGGTTCGAATCGAGCTCAAGGCCTAACAATAATTTTTTATCATTATTATTGTTATGATAAATTTTTTCTTAATTGAAAAAATTTTTAAATTAGAATAGAAGAAAGAAAAAATTTTAGACAACTGCCAAAGCTCGTTGTATAGATCCATTTCGGGAACTGCTAAATTCCTTCATCGGCAACGTTTAGGCGCCGCTGCTATAACCATTCAGCCATCACAGCGGTTTTTTGTTTGTCTTCATTAATCCTACTTCTATTCTGTTTCGTGCCAATTGATATTCACAACACTGCGACATCTGTTGCAGAATGGCTGTGAAAATTGGACTTGTTTGTTGGCAATGCCGCCATAGTGTCATAATTTATTGACACTTTTTTTCCCCGTGCTCTGGGATGTATTAACAATTTTTGTTGTTATATCGGCCTACTGATTTTAAGATCGCGGGTTCGAATCGAGCTCAAGGCCTAACAATAATTTTTTATCATTATTATTGTTATGATAAATTTTTTCTTAATTGAAAAAATTTTTAAATTAGAATAGAAGAAAGAAAAAATTTTAGACAACTGCCAAAGCTCGTTGTATAGATCCATTTCGGGAACTGCTAAATTCCTTCATCGGCAACGTTTAGGCGCCGCTGCTATAACCATTCAGCCATCACAGCGGTTTTTTGTTTGTCTTCATTAATCCTACTTCTATTCTGTTTCGTGCCAATTGATATTCACAACACTGCGACATCTGTTGCAGAATGGCTGTGAAAATTGGACTTGTTTGTTGGCAATGCCGCCATAGAAAAATTAAGAAAAAATTTATCATAACAATAATAATGATAAAAAATTATTGTTAGGCCTTGAGCTCGATTCGAACCCGCGATCTTAAAATCAGTAGGCCGATATAACAACAAAAATTGTTAATACATCCCAGAGCACGGGGAAAAAAAGTGTCAATAAATTATGACACTATGGCGGCATTGCCAACAAACAAGTCCAATTTTCACAGCCATTCTGCAACAGATGTCGCAGTGTTGTGAATATCAATTGGCACGAAACAGAATAGAAGTAGGATTAATGAAGACAAACAAAAAACCGCTGTGATGGCTGAATGGTTATAGCAGCGGCGCCTAAACGTTGCCGATGAAGGAATTTAGCAGTTCCCGAAATGGATCTATACAACGAGCTTTGGCAGTTGTCTAAAATTTTTTCTTTCTTCTATTCTAATTTAAAAATTTTTTCAATTAAGAAAAAATTTATCATAACAATAATAATGATAAAAAATTATTGTTAGGCCTTGAGCTCGATTCGAACCCGCGATCTTAAAATCAGTAGGCCGATATAACAACAAAAATTGTTAATACATCCCAGAGCACGGGGAAAAAAAGTGTCAATAAATTATGACACTATGGCGGCATTGCCAACAAACAAGTCCAATTTTCACAGCCATTCTGCAACAGATGTCGCAGTGTTGTGAATATCAATTGGCACGAAACAGAATAGAAGTAGGATTAATGAAGACAAACAAAAAACCGCTGTGATGGCTGAATGGTTATAGCAGCGGCGCCTAAACGTTGCCGATGAAGGAATTTAGCAGTTCCCGAAATGGATCTATACAACGAGCTTTGGCAGTTGTCTAAAATTTTTTCTTTCTTCTATTCTAATTTAAAAATTTTTTCAATTAAGAAAAAATTTATCATAACAATAATAATGATAAAAAATTATTGTTAGGCCTTGAGCTCGATTCGAACCCGCGATCTTAAAATCAGTAGGCCGATATAACAACAAAAATTGTTAATACATCCCAGAGCACGGGGAAAAAAAGTGTCAATAAATTATGACACTATGGCGGCATTGCCAACAAACAAGTCCAATTTTCACAGCCATTCTGCAACAGATGTCGCAGTGTTGTGAATATCAATTGGCACGAAACAGAATAGAAGTAGGATTAATGAAGACAAACAAAAAACCGCTGTGATGGCTGAATGGTTATAGCAGCGGCGCCTAAACGTTGCCGATGAAGGAATTTAGCAGTTCCCGAAATGGATCTATACAACGAGCTTTGGCAGTTGTCTAAAATTTTTTCTTTCTTCTATTCTAATTTAAAAATTTTTTCAATTAAGAAAAAATTTATCATAACAATAATAATGATAAAAAATTATTGTTAGGCCTTGATCTCGATTCGAACCCGCGATCTTAAAATCAGTAGGCCGATATAACAACAAAAATTGTTAATACATCCCAGAGCACGGGGAAAAAAAGTGTCAATAAATTATGACACTATGGCGGCATTGCCAACAAACAAGTCCAATTTTCACAGCCATTCTGCAACAGATGTCGCAGTGTTGTGAATATCAATTGGCACGAAACAGAATAGAAGTAGGATTAATGAAGACAAACAAAAAACCGCTGTGATGGCTGAATGGTTATAGCAGCGGCGCCTAAACGTTGCCGATGAAGGAATTTAGCAGTTCCCGAAATGGATCTATACAACGAGCTTTGGCAGTTGTCTAAAATTTTTTCTTTCTTCTATTCTAATTTAAAAATTTTTTCAATTAAGAAAAAATTTATCATAACAATAATAATGATAAAAAATTATTGTTAGGCCTTGAGCTCGATTCGAACCCGCGATCTTAAAATCAGTAGGCCGATATAACAACAAAAATTGTTAATACATCCCAGAGCACGGGGAAAAAAAGTGTCAATAAATTATGACACTATGGCGGCATTGCCAACAAACAAGTCCAATTTTCACAGCCATTCTGCAACAGATGTCGCAGTGTTGTGAATATCAATTGGCACGAAACAGAATAGAAGTAGGATTAATGAAGACAAACAAAAAACCGCTGTGATGGCTGAATGGTTATAGCAGCGGCGCCTAAACGTTGCCGATGAAGGAATTTAGCAGTTCCCGAAATGGATCTATACAACGAGCTTTGGCAGTTGTCTAAAATTTTTTCTTTCTTCTATTCTAATTTAAAAATTTTTTCAATTAAGAAAAAATTTATCATAACAATAATAATGATAAAAAATTATTGTTAGGCCTTGAGCTCGATTCGAACCCGCGATCTTAAAATCAGTAGGCCGATATAACAACAAAAATTTTTCAAAAATTGATTTTGGGATCTTTTTTTAAATTTGTTTTTAAATGTACTTTTCGGAAAAAATACAAAAAATTTTTAAAGTTTTTTTTTTAATTTTTCAGTTTTTCGAGATTTTTGGAATTTCGCCATTTTTTTTAAGAAAATGATTTTTAAGTATTCTTTTTATTTATTTATTTTTTTTTTTTTATATATTACGGTAATCTACGATTAAAATAACTCGCTTTCGCTGTCCAGCCACTGCATTAGGCCGGTGTACACATACCTTCGTATTCAATGCTTATCTACGTTTATTAAAATGGCATCAAATAAACAATTCGATCGATGTTGCAATCCTTTTGAGTTGGAGTCTCATTATAAAAAAATTGGTTTGCGTCCAGCGACTGACGCTATGAAAGTAGTGTTAGGATTAGGTGATTATTATTTATTATGCAGTTCATGTCGTAAAGAAGCTTCGAAAATAGTTAAGAAACCCGCAAGTAACAGTTATGAAAACAATTATCAGATTGATAGTGACAGTAACACAGATGATTTACAATCAACCTCGGCATCCCAAGTTAGCGCTGCAACTCAATTACCTGTAATAAACCGTGCTTTACAACTGTTGAATCAATCACCAATACCATCAAGAAGGTCAAAACACAATCAATTTTTGTACAACAAAATAAATAAAGTATCTGAGAACTTGAAAAAGGATTTACTCTCTTCTACTGATGAAGAATCGATCGATGATGATGGTGAAAATTTTCGTGCTTTAATTTAAATGCTGTGTGACAAATTCAACGATAAAGAAACGGAAAAGTTTTTGAAAATACAAATATTAACATTATTACCAGAAAAATGGACTGAAAGGCGTATTAGTGAAACTATGAATTCATCAAGACATATGACAAGGCTAGCGAAAATGTTGGTTGAAGAAAAATGTATACTTTCAACAACTGAATCGAAATTAGGTATATATAACGTAAAATTAATATTTGAAATACAATTAAAATTTCAATTACATCTTTTTTATAGGGAGGAAAATTGAAGATGAAGTAAAATTGAAAGTTCAAAATTTTTATAGCGATGATGAGTACAGTGCTCTGATGCCAGGTATGAAAGACTTTGTTTCAGTTCGAAGTGACGATGGTAATCGAGTGCACGTCCAAAAAAGACTTGTCCTGTCTAACTTAAAAGAATTATACCAAAGTTTTCGGGAAGTAAACGCTGCAGAGAAAATTGGATTTTCGAAATTTGATTCTTTGCGACCTAAACATTGTGTGTTAGCAGGGGCAAGTGGAACACACACCATCTGTGTATGTAGGATCCATCAAAACGTTAATTGATGATGGTTGGCAAATATCAAATTTATTAATAATTATAAATGCGTAAATTTTCATTTAACTTAATCATTTCCGGTGCAAATATTAATTATTTAACGAGAAATGCAGAAAAGCAAGTTCAACACTATAGCGATTGCTTGAGCATGATTATATGTGAAACTCCATCGTTTCAATGTTATTTGGGTAGATGTAATAACTGTCCAGGGGTAGATGAATTGATTAATATTTTACTGACATGTTTTGAGAACCACGAAATTGAGAATATTACCTATAAGTATTGGATATCAGAAGCAGCTTAGAAACTTTTATTAAGCCTAAAGAAGAATTTGTTGAAGATTTTTGTGGTGAATTAAAAACTCTTCTACCTCACTCATTCATCGCCAAAGAACAAGCTAAATTTTTAAAAACGTTGAAAGAAACATTAAAGCCAAATGAATTTATTATTATTTGTGATTTTGCAGAAAATTACGCATTCGTAGTGCAAAATGCGGCATCTGGTTTTCACTGGAACAATAAATTATTATAAAGTAAATGACAAACTTGAACACAAAAGCTTAGCAATTATTTCAGATTGTAATAATCGTGATGCCATTGCTATTCATGTTTTTATTAAAATAATTACTGATTATGTGAAGAGTTTTCCTGAACGTTGTGACAAGATTTATTATTTTTCTGATGGAGCTCCTCAACAATTTAAAAACTTCAAAAAGTTTGTAAATTTATATTATCATGAAGATGATTTTGACATTCCTGCCGAATGGCACTTTTTTGCGACTGCTCATGGCAAAGGTCCGTGTGATGATATTGGTGGCATTACCAAACGATATGCAGCAAGAGCAAGTCTCCAACTCGCGGTTGATAATCAAATAACGACACCTGAAGGAATTTTTAAATGGACTTCTGATCCGGACAACTTGCCAAACATTACAGTCAAGTTTTCCCCAGAAAATGATTATAATACAGCAGTAACAGATTTGAATGAAAGATTTTTGAAAACAAAATCGATTACAGGAACTCAACAATTACATTGCATAATTCCTGACAAAAATGGTTGTTTGTATGTTAAAAACTTTTCAAATTCAGAAGAACAAAGAATTTGTAAAATATTTAAACGCCAGAAAATAAATTCATAATTTGTTACATTATTTTTAGAAAACTTACATGTTTACTGTGTAAGTCATTAATCCTGGTTATTTTAAGCGTAGATTACCATAATATATAAAGAAAAGAATACTTAAAAATCATTTTCTCATATTTTTTTGTTATATAAATAAAATTTAAAAAAAATTTAATTTTTGAAAATTTTTTTTCAATTAATTAAAAAAAATTTTTAAAAAAATCGGCCCACTCCGGGATTAGTTGGGATGATTGCAGAATTGATTGAAGTTTTTTATGAGAAAAAAATGGCGAAATTCGAAAAATCTCGAAAAACTGAAAAATTTAAAAAAAAAACTTTAAAAATGTTTTTGTATTTTTTCCGAAAAGTACAATTCAATTTTCGAAAAAGTTATAGCATTTTGAAAACAAAAACGGTGTTTTTTTAAAAATTCATAACTTTTTTGAGTTGGATGAAAAAATTTGAAAAAATTCTGAAAAACGTCTTTGGTAAGCTAGAAAGAGAAGAAAAACTTTCAGCCAATTCTAAAGGGGTCGGGTTCAAAATTGGCCGAAATGGGATGGAATACCCCATATGTATGTATTAGAAGATAATACCTTTAAGTTTGTATGAATTTTTTTTTAAGTTCCTATAGGTACGAAAATATCTCAAACTTAGTTGTTTGCGGAAGAATAATTACAAATGTACATGCGCAATATATAAACGTATGTATATATGTTTGTTTGTGCGAACGTATGCACGTGAATAAAGGAGCTGCTCTGTTTTTGTTTGAAAACAGAGTTTGTTTTGATTCGCTTCTTCGTCGCTTTAATGTCGCGTTTCTTTTGTGAAGCTGAGTGCGCTTGATTGCACTGTTGGGAGAGTGCAGCAAAGAAAGATGAAAAAATTGCAAATTTGAGAGAGGTTGAGAAATTTGATCAGCAGTACACAACTCTCGTTGCTAATGTAGCTATACGTGCTGGGAGAATGTCGCTGGAAGAGCGACTTGACCGTGTGAGTAAACACGTATGATGTTCTCTGAGTTGAGAAGTACGAATGCTGGAAAAGCAACTTTAAATTATTTGTACATGTATGTCAGTATGTACATACGTATGAATATTTTGCTTCTCTATATGCTGCGAAGCAGAAAAAGTGACTTGGAAGTTGAACTGTGTCGCCAAGTTCAACGATCTGTGGCGAACAACGGGGTAAACTCAGCTGTAGAAGAAATCTTTGCTGATGTTGTTCTTGCACAGTGGGTTTGAGTAGGCAAGTAAACTGCATTTTTTTTTTTTTTTTTTTTTTGTTGGCTAAATACCACTAGAAATATGTATACATATATATATATATATATATTAGGGCGGGTCGATTTAAAAATCGCTCATTGCTCTGTGAAAATCGTATTCTATTCCCCCCCTTTGGGTCGAACTTTTGGGTAGGGGCAATTTCAATTCTACCTGCTGTGTCTTGTGGTGGTTTAAAAAACCCACACAACTATGTTTACGACATGCAAAAGCATCACAGTGATGCCTTGGTTTTAAAAGGGGGTTGTAAAAACGCTAATTTCTAATAATTTGTTTTAATTTATTTTCTATTACTAAGTTAAATTCATTTTTTCATTTACATACATATGTTCTGACTAAATAAATTTTTAAGGAGAAAAATAAACTCCAAAAAGAAAAAACATAGGCATTTCAAAGTGGGATTTTTCAAAATTTGCTTAAACATAACCTAATTTCAACTTTAAAAGAATGCCTCAATCCCAATGTTCTAATGGAACAAAAATTCCCGAATTATTCCTCTACTTATTGCAGAATGTTTATATTAACAATTTCCATAGGTAAAGGATTAGGATCACTCAGCGAGTTGTCGAAGACGTCACAGTAACAGATGGAATTTTTAACATCATTGAACAGGAGCACCGTCGAGCACACAGGAATTCCAGAGAAAATAGAGGGCAAATCCTTGAAAGATATTATTTTCCAATTGTTTTTGTTTTATTATTTTCCGGCTATGGCTAGGCAGTGCGACGTCTGCAAATTAAATAAATATGACTGGCACCCAGCAAAGCCACACATCCAACCCAAACCAATACCAACTTTTATTGCGAAATATTACATATCGACCTTTTTGAGATCGAGAAGCAAAGCTTTTTAAGCTGTATCGATAAGTTCTCAAAATTTGCCAAATTTTTTCCAGTCAAAAATAAATCTTCAATTTATCTCCTTAGGAAGTTAACAGATGTTTTTCATTATTTTTCAGTACCAAGATTATTGGTGATGGAACTATGTGAATTATATTAGGTCTCTTGGTATAGAAATATACCAAACTCCAACACGGCGAAGTGAGGCAAACGGGCAGGTAGAAAGACTGCACTAAACTATAATTGAGATATACCGCTGAATCGCTGCAGACAATAGTAGACTTTCTCCAAAGGAAGAGGTGTCCATCGCTGTGGATAGATATAATAACTCTATACATTCTGTAACTATGAAAAAACCGGTTGATATATTTTTAATAGAAGAGCTAGAATAAACTATCAAAATTTGGCAAATTTTAGGGAGACAACCCATGAAAATATAATAGCCTTGTTATTGCACGAGCAAGAAAGAAGGAATTCTAGGCTTAATACACGTCGTACAGAGCCCCGAAACTTTGAGTGCGGGGATGGCCTATTTATAGCCAATAAACAAATAAAAGGCAAACATAAGCCAATATATAAACAAGAACATGTTGCAGAAAATAGAAATTCAACTATTGTAACTGAAAGTGGTAAAAAATTCCACAAAATTGACGTCAAGAACGTCTGAGATAACATTGGTCAAAAGGAAAACTCGTGCATAGATCCTCTTCCGGTGGTCCGGGATGCAAGTTCTATCTTGCAGTTGAGAAGGTGTAAAAAGCCCAATCAAGTGGTTCAACTCCACAAGGAGTTCTCTATCGCTTTAGTGGATGTGAAGTCACTCATGCCATGAGTAGGTCTTTTGCAATCATTAATGCTTAAGGCTAAAGGGATCAACATGAGCCTTCCATTAGCCGAGTAAAAACGCCTATATTCCAATGCAAAGAAAATTTTTTTTTTGAAATGCTTAATGAATTTTAATATTTTAATATTATACACCAAATTCCCAAATTAAAAAACTAACAAACAATCAAAAAATTAATAATAAGAAAATGCTAATGAGTACTAATCACTAACCAACTTACATGCAATACTTACATCCAATACAAAAAATTACTAATAAGAAAATGCTAATGAATACTAATCACTAACCAACTTACATCCGTTTCATCAACCATGGCCTTCCTGGGTCTAATCCAATGAAGCTAATGAATCCCATAAACCCAATGACCCAATGAATGTAAGCACCCCAGCGAGATTAACAAATCCAATGAATCCTTTCCCAAAGAAAAACCAAAATAAAATAAAAAGCATTAGATTTTTGTTGGTAATAGGCTTTTTTGACCAATCGTTTCTTAATTGCAAATAAAGATATTTATTTCAATTTTTCCACCTAACGTTTCGCTAGACTTCCTAGCATCATCAGAGGTGATCTAATTTATTAACAACAATAAAGATAAAAATATTTACATTAATTTATGGTATAAAGATTTCATTAATTTATATATATAAATTTACTTTATATATGTAACGAGAACTACACTAACATTGATTTACATACGTACAAACATAGACAACACTTACGTAATAAAAAAATGTTATTTAAATATTAAAACTAAAAGCATTAGTACCATTTAACATTGGTATCATTGTCATACTGATTCTTAACTATAAGCATAAAAGGTAAACAGCTGCTATATTTTGTGTGTCCTCTTTCTTGTTTATCGTATTTGCCCGTTTTTCCAATATTCTCAGACTTTCCAATGTATATCTGGCTCTCCCGTGTTTGTTCCTATCTATTATTTTTGTATTAGCCAGATCAGCTGAGTGTCCACTTGTTGTGATATGCTGCGCTAAGGCGGTGGTGGTTTTTTTGTTTTGTATATCAGCTTCGTGCTCTTTCATTCGGATTCCCAGTGCACGTTTGGTAGTCCCTATATATACCCTGCTGCAGCTTTCATTTTCTTTACCTTTACACGTTATTTCATATACCACATTATTTTGTTCTAATTTTTCGGTTGGGCTTTTTGTGTTAGTAAATATACTTGCTAGTGTATAGTTTGATTTATATGATAAAGATATGTTTTGTTTGTCGTGGAATATAGTTTTGCTGAGGTTTTGGGTAAGTTTAGGTACATAGGTTACACTGAAGTATTGTTTTGACTTATTTTCCTTATGTGCCGTTGTGTTGTTTTGTGCGTTATTTATTTCTCTTATTATTTGTTCTATTAGATTTTTAATTAGGGTGTGTGGGTAGTTATTGCTTTTAAGCATTTTATCATTTTTTTGCAAGTTTGTGTTCCGGTATTGCTTGTCACTTATAGTTAGTACTTTCTTTGTCAAATTTTTTGCCGTGTTTATTTTGTATTTCATTGGCTGGGACGAATGAAAATTTATCAATCTGCCGGAGGCTAAAGGCTTTGCGTACCACTCAAATGAGAGGCTTCCATTATTTATATTTTTATATATTCTTACGTCCAGGTATGGTATGCTGTCATCTCTCTCCATTTCAATCGTAAACTGAATTTTGTTGTGATATTTGTTAAGTGTTTCTAATATTAAATCCATGTCCTTACGTTTTACAATCGCCAGAATGTCGTCCACATAATTTACTAAAAATTGTATGTCGATGTCATGTTTTTGTTTCAGCTCATTTAGAGTTTTAACAATAAGGCCATCTAGAATTATATCCGCTATTGTAGGTGAGAGCGGATTTCCCATTGGCATACCAAAAGTTTGAGCGTATATGTCGTTGTCATAAATAAAATAATTATTATCTAGTAAACAAAATCTTAAAATTTCTTGGAATTTGCATTTGGGTATATTTGTTAAAGAGTTGATTTTATCAAATTTTTCCATTATTATCCGTATGGCGAGATTGGTGGGAATGTTCGTGAATAGTGACACGACGTCGAAAGATGCAAGAGCTTCTTCTTTGTCGATTATCATATTTTGTAGTCTCTCTTTCAGCCTTGTTCGGCCTGAGTGCGTCGTAACCCGGCAGTGGGTAGGCGCACAAGGGTCGATCTCGGGTTGATAGTGCTCTCGAAAGAAAGTAAAAGAACAAAACGCAAAGAGGATTTCCTCGTTATAATAGTGTTTTAATTAGAGTGTAGGAAAATATATACAAGGATACAATATTACCTTTGAGTGTAAAACTGATGACGGTGATACTCGGCGATGTGTGCTGGTTGGCGGTCGATCGAAAAGAGACCGGTTGTGCCGTTGAGGACAACCGCTAAGCCGCGAAAAGGTCCTCTGGTATTAAGGAGGGGAAAAAAGCCACACACACAACAGCCCCGACATATACGTGCATGGGTGCTGACAACCTGCACACACACATGCATGCGTATGAAACGCATGCATGTGCATGCATGCACACAAATGCGGCGTGAGTGTGGGTGGCTGGAAATCTTATTAAAACGTTAGGGAGGGGCGCCGTCAATCAAGTAAAAGTTAGGCCTTGGGCCTAAACATGCCGCCCCCCTTGCGGTACGCAACATCACAGTCCGCCAAGGATCACCGACCGTGAAGAAGAGAAGAAAAAAATAAAAAACATAACTAATTATATCTAACTTAACATAAACCCTGGTCAGTCCGCCGGCTTGGCGGCACGCAAGATGGTCTGCGCAATGGGTGAGCTTGGTTGCTGATGCCTCTGTCATTCGGCACTTTTCCCGTTATGATTCAAGGCCTAAGCCAGGTTTGCCTAGAGCTAGGGATTGCGAAAAGAAGTAAGAAGATATACGTGTTCATATTTCTTGCCGTTTATTACAAATTCATTGGAAATTCTATGCTTGTGAATTTTGTATGAAGAAAATTCAATAAAAAAGGAACGTATTGTAATGATACAAGATTTTAAACGCACACCTCTTGCGACTGTGTACAGCAGAAATTCAATAAAAAATAAAAAAAGTGTAAAAATTCATGGATTTCGGTCGTTACCGAACATTTTCATGTTAGGCCTTGGCTGTGCCCGAGAGTACCCAACCGAAGATGGTACTCTGAGCCAGCAAAGGGCCAAACGTGGTGGGCAGAATCCCTGGTAGCATTATTTCGGCATATACGTCTGTCCCTAGTACGAGGCGGATCGGGGCAGATGAATAAAACTGTAGATCCGCCAGACGGAGATGTGCGTACGGGGATGCGATGGCGCTGTCGACGCTGGTCGTGGGGGCCATTCGCCGAAAATTGGACACGACCGCCGCATGGGTTGCAATTCGTTTATTTTGGCCGTGTCTTCCTCGTATGCGTAGTAGGCATCCTGCTTGCCCGCCAATGGTGCTGGTAGGGAGTTGGAGCTCCCGGGCTAGCTCATCTGCGATAACGGTGGTGGGGGAGCATCCGTCAATCAAGGCGCGGACGAGGTGTAGCCGCCCCCCAGCTTCTATCTTCACGATCGCGGTGGGTGTGATCGCTACCGTTGGTATCATGGTGGCGGTGGCTGCTGAATGCTGGGCTACAAGCCCTGACCGGAAGGCGGACACGGTGGTGAGCTGCAGCGTGTTGCCTCCGTGGCTGCGATCTTGTGGCTGATGTCGTTGATGCAGGCGAAGAGGCCTTGTCTCCGCTCTACGGTCGCGCGGATGTCGTCTCCGTTGGGGGTTCCTGGTTTGCCGGCGAAGAGACCGGGTCTCCGCTCGGCCGTTATATGTATGGCGCTGTGCTGTCGCTGTCCCTTGTTGGAGCCGCTTCCTCTCGTGCTGCAGAAGTGGTCGAAATGATTTGGCTGTAGATGGTATGGTCGGGCGAAGAGACCGCGTCTCCGCTCCGGTTCGGCTGGCATCTCGGTTTTGGTGTGGACGAAGAGGTCCAGTCTCCGTTCCAGCGTCCGACGCATATAACGATATGGAGTCGTCTATCCGCTCTCGGGGTGAATCTAGCTCCTCTTCCACTTGGACGCTCCATGGCTTGGAGCGGGCTTCTTGTAATAGCTGCTCCTCTTCGTCGATCGAGGCGATGTGCAGCATCGTGTGGTGCTTCTCGCCGCACCGTTTGCATCGCCCTTGGCTTGGGCACGCGTTAGAGCGGTGACCAGGCGCCAGACAATTTCCGCAGTAGCTTTCGCGAATGGTTACGTAGAGGCGCTCCTCTGGCCTTTTCGCCCGAAAGGCTGGACACAAGCGGATAGGGTGTCGCTCAAGACACACTCGGCATTCCGACGAATAACGCGCTGCGTTCGTGGCAGCATTACGTTTTAAAGCGGCAAAACGACCCATTTTTCTGAAAGGAGTGAAATAGGTTTCAATGGGTCGGGTCATTGTCAAAGTGCAGGGGCGAGTGGTCCCTACTTGTATTGTTGAGATTTGGGATATTTTAGTAGCGCTTGCGTAGGGGGCAAACTTCTGTAGCAGTATAAAAATATTCATATTTGGCGCACATCATGTGCATGGCCTCTTTCCACGCACGTTATGTGCCTGGGTCTTTAGTGCCTTATTTTGTTTATTTTGTGTCGCCCTGTAGCGTTTTAGTTAGCCACGGGCACACTAGTGCTGCAGAAAAATGAGCATTTACGATTTTTCGGTTCGCACATTCTGGTACCGACCCGGGTAGAAAGTGTATAGTGTGGGTTCTTTTGAGTCGCTGTTATTTGTGTTGTTGTTGCTAAAAACCAACAACTTTCCTGCCCGCCGCAAAAAATGTCTGGACAGCAAAATTGTCTGCCAATAAAGAAAAAATATGTTCGTTTTGGAAGAGGGGAGATCTTTATAAAATGTATAATTTTTTATTTGTTGGTATTGCCCTCCGCTTATTTGTTCAACTTATCCCAAGTACTCTTGTAGTCCTGTTTTATTGATGGCCTTTATCAAACGGCACGGTTCCCGAAGGGTATTTGGCTCCGATACCGATTCCTCAGACTCGAGTTTTTGGGTACCCGTTTGCATCTTTTTATGCATCCCTAATATAATGTACATTTAAACTAGGCATATATATGTACATACGTTGGTATAAGTATATGGACAGTCAGTGCACGGACTTTACCGCATTGGTAGTTTGACCGCCTGAGTGCGTCGTAAACCGGCAGTGGGTAGGCGCACAAGGGTCGATCTCGGGTTGATAGTGCTCTCGAAAGAAAGTAAAAGAACAAAACGCAAAGAGGATTTCCTCGTTATAATAGTGTTTTAATTAGAGTGTAGGAAAATATATACAAGGATACAATATTACCTTTGAGTGTAAAACTGATGACGGTGATACTCGGCGATGTGTGCTGGTTGGCGGTCGATCGAAAAGAGACCGGTTGTGCCGTTGAGGACAACCGCTAAGCCGCGAAAAGGTCCTCTGGTATTAAGGAGGGGAAAAAAGCCACACACACAACAGCCCCCACATATACGTGCATGGGTGCTGACAACCTGCACACACACATGCATGCGTATGAAACGCATGCATGTGCATGCATGCACACAAATGCGGCGTGAGTGTGGGTGGCTGGAAATCTTATTAAAACGTTAGGGAGGGGCGCCGTCAATCAAGTAAAAGTTAGGCCTTGGGCCTAAACAAGCCTAAACATATTTTTAATGTTGTACTCTTCTGAGGTTATATTCTTTATTATGTCTCCTATATGTTTTGATAGCTGGTAGCATGGTACATTCACGTATGATGAGCTGAAACAAAAACATGACATCGACATAAAATTTTTAGTAAAATATGTGGACGACATTCTGGCGATTGTAAAACGTAAGGACGTGGATTTAATATTAGAAACACTTAACAAATATCACAACAAAATTCAGTTTACGATTGAAATGGAGAGAGATGACAGCATACCATACCTGGACGTAAGAATATATAAAAATCTAAATAATGGAAGCCTCTCATTTGAGTGGTACGCAAAGCCTTTAGCCTCCGGCAGATTGATAAATTTTCATTCTTCCCAGCCAATGAAATACAAAATAAACACGGCGAAAAATTTGATAAAGAAAGTACTAACTATAAGTGACAAGCAATACTGGAACACAAACTTGCAAAAAATTAATAAAATGCTTCAAAGCAATAACTACCCACACACCCTAATTAAAAATCTAATGGAACAAATAATAAGAGAAATAAATAACGCACAAAACAACACAACGGCACATAAGGAAAATAAGTCAAAACAATACTTCAGTGTAACCTATGTACCTGAACTTACCCAAAACCTCAGCAAAACTATATTCCACGACAAACAAAACATATCTTTATCATATAAATCAAACTATACACTAGCAAGTATATTTACTAACACAAAAAGCCCAACCGAAAAATTAGAACAAAGTGATGTGGTATATGAAATAACGTGTAAAGGTAAAGAAAATGAAAGCTGCAGCAGGGTCTACATAGGGACTACCAAACGTGCACTGGGAATCCGACTGAAAGAGCACGAAGCTGATATACAAAACAAAAAAAACCACCACCGCCTTAGCGCAGCATATCACAACAAGTGGACACTCAGCTGATCTGGCTAATACAAAAATAATAGATAGGAACAAACACGGGAGAGCCAGATATACATTGGAAAGTCTGAGAATATTGGAAAAACGGGCAAATACGATAAACAAGAAAGAGGACACACAAAATATAGCAGCTGTTTACCTTTTATGTTTATAGTTAAGAATCAGTATGACAATGATACCAATGTTAAATGGTATTAATGCTTTTAGTTTTAATATTTAAATAACAAATATATTACGTAAGTGTTGTCTATGTTTGTACGTATGTAAATCAATGTTAGTGTTGCTTTCGTTTCATATATAAAGTAAATTTATATATATAAATTAATGCAATCTTTATACCATAAATTAATGTAAATATTTTTATCTTTATTGTTGTTAATAAATTAGATCACCTCTGGTGATGCTAGGAAGTCTAGCGAAACGTTAGTTGGAAAAATTGAAATAAATATCTTTATTTGCAACTAAGAAACGATTGGTCAAAAAAGCCTATTACCAACAAAAATAAATTGACCGGAAAAATCATAAAATTAAAAAGCATTAGCTTTTAGACTTAATTTAGCATGATTCAAAGATTGTAAAACTATTAATTAAAGCAATAACATAAAAAGACATTAGCTTTTAGACTTAATTTAGCAAGACTAAAAGATTATAAAACTACTAATTAAAGCAATTGCCACTACCTACATTACAAGCATGCAAAACATATGTAAAAGTGCACAACAAATAAGAAATTTTGAAAAGTTTTGTAGCAAGTAAATCATAAAAAACCTAAAATCTGAAATGTTAATTCTTATATCTTATTATTATTAATCTTACTAGCTTAGGTATACGAATTTTTTGGGCGTAACATTTAGAAGTAAGATAACGAAAACATAATTTACACCCACAGCATCCAACTCTGCGCTGTTGCGCTAGTTTACGACCTATTCAACATCGAGTCACCTATTGTAACTATACGCGATGGATACGGATGGATCATAGATGGAAGTTTTAAACTCATTCATACCATGGATCTGGGAAAATGCGACAAAATTATTGGCCGACTAGAAAACGCTACCATCAACCTAAATGAAACCGATTTAACGACAGATATGCTATATTACCAACTATCGAAGATAAAGGCGCACCTTCGAGATTTGAGAGGCCCTAAAATGACCAGAACAAAACGTTCGATCAATTGGATCTGGTCGGCATGGAAATGGATAGCCGGCTCTCCAGATGCGACCGATTGGGATGAGGTCCTTCAAAGGCAAGACACCCTTATAAACAACAATGGGAAACAATATCAGGTAAATTCTGAAATATTGAAAACGACTCATGAGTTGTTGCAGGTGATCATCGCAGTCGTCTCTGCAACAAACGACGTCAAAGGACGCACACGGTTGGGCCAAATCCTACAAGAAATTCAAGGCAAGATTTTGATCCTCAAATAAGACATTCACGAGCTCGTCCGCGCTTGGCATATGGCCAAAGCTGGCGTGGTAAACTCCAGCCTCTTAAGTAAGGAAGAGGTTAATCGACTCATCAGCGAGATTGAGGTCCTCCCATACAGCAATGTAATCGAGGCCATCGAATGCAGCAAGCCCTCAATATATACCAACGTGTTGTCAATGCCGAAAGTAATGGAATCAAGATACAATCATCTAATCGCTCGAGCTTTTGTAAAGAAGAGATGACTTGAACAACAAATGATTTGGCTGACCAACGCTGATGAGTAGCGTTGGATAGCAATTTGTTAATTGTCTTTATTGACGACATTCATTATTATTTATACAAAAGTTCTTAACCTATACATATATACATACTTACATTAATATTTACATACTAGAGGTGTATGACTCAATAGTGAGGAATGCTTTATCAGCGAATTATTATATTGACCAACATAATGTCAATATGATTCCTGCTTGAGCAGTTTGGTATGACGCATTAATACATTGGGCGACTTGGCAAACGCGAATGAACTCATGGTAGTTATCTGGGTCAATGAACGAATGTTTGTAATGTTAAGCGTGTTTGAAGTGAGGTGAATTCCACGCAATACTACACCATCGGCCTTTTAAGTGAGCGTATATAATTTCATGCTTAACTATAGACAGTCACTCCAATGTCACTGTGATAAGTGTGCGGTGTTGTTTAATTTATCGTTGAATGACCCAGTCAACTTGCTTGGTGTTACCAAGAGATATTTTTTTGAATTTAATTGTAATTATTAATTATGTCATACTGGTAACTTGATATTATGAGTTTATGTGTTTTCTCTTTTTTGTTTTTATTCGTTTGCATTTGCTTTACATACAGTGCCCGTTATGCTGATTCTCGCTTTTTCATAATAAGCTGACTTTTGCTATTTTTTTTTTTGTGAATTTACTATAATGAATATTTTTTTTTACACAGCCGACCCTTAAGAGCGCCGACTCATTTAAAAATCGGCATGTGAATTAATGGTAACTGGATACCAATATGAATTGTTTTTTTTTGTTTTTTGACGAGTAAATTGTAATGCTATTGTTGATACTGCTTTTTTTTTTTTGTTGTTAAATTATTGTGAGTCATTGGCATATTTTATATTGGGTAAGCCTATTCTTATGGACTAATATTTCCTTATTTTGTAGGTAGGTTAAAAGTAGAAAGAAATGTTTCCTATTTCATGTAAAGAAATGTTTCCTATTTCCATTTTCTAATCTATTTAGAATGCAAGATATTTTCCTATTAGTATTTCTTATTCTACCTGTGGCTAAAGTAAAAATATTTTTCCTAAAATTATTACCTCTCTAAAAACTAGGTTTCCTAACTGAAGCATCTCATACTTACATTTATTTTTTCTTTTTCTATTTCTAACTTTAATTATTTCTATTAAATAACAGCTTTTCATTGTTATTTCATTTTATTAGGGTTACATTAAACTTAGTACAAAAAAAATCTGTAGTTAATTGTACGGGAATTTATAATATGAAATATGTCACTAATTATGCAGAAATTTAGGGTCTGTGATTGACGGAAAAGCAAGGTAGTTTATGTTAGCGGTAGAAGTTTAGCTGGTTAGTGACAGGAAGGTACAGTGGATGCAAAAATTATTCTATCTTTTAATTTATTTTTCTTATTTTTCCAGCAGTTATTTTGATCTTATTTGTCATGCGATTTCTGCGGCGACCAACAAGACAGAATCGTCATGACTTTTATGAAAAATTATTTTTGTCACTTGCACAACCTCTTGGGTTTGTGCAATTAGTTGATCTTGAGAACCTGGTTATCATTTATTATTTTAAACTTGCTACTGCAGTAAATATTCAATTAATTTTTCCTTATAAATTTCAAGTCCTGAGTTGCCGGCCTTTCTTTTATGCCTGGTCGAATATTGTGCTAAGTGAATAACTGCCTCAACAATCTGGTTGCTTTATGATTTTTCTACGCTAACATTTTTCTATCCTAAGATGAAAATGAGCGCGACTAGTCTTTTATTGGAAATTTATATAGAGCTTCACATATATTTTTAAGGTTCTCTTTGTGACTTTTCTTCATTCTTGCTGTTGTTATGGGCTGGTTTTAAAGTTTTTGTATTTTGCATATATCCACTGACATGAATTTTATCGGGGCTGTGGTATAAATCTTCTTCCTTGACAGCCTTTAAGGATGTTATTTTGATAACTTCCATAGGAACTACTGCGGTTTTTAATGTGAATTATGCAAATTCTTGATTTGCTTTTCACTTTAGGCAGGGGTGCCTTTACTGTCAATTGTGACATTTTGAGATCTACTATTTGAGATATACTTGGATTGTTTATTGCTCTTCCTCAGCTTTGAGTTTATTTTTAAAATAGTTGGGTTTAAGTTTAACAATAGGATTCCTTAGATACGAGCTTGAACGGGTTTTAATTGCCTATATTTAAATTTCATATAACTTTTGAGTTTCATGGCTATTGCAGTGATCAATAGCCCGATTACGCAGATTAAACCTTCTAACCAAATATCTGGGACGTTTGACAAATTTTTCATATCTATTTCGGTTGGTGGTTCATATTTTACTACTCTATTTTCCGTTGATTCCGAGTTTTCCTTCCCTAAAATTTTATAATTTACTAGTATAATTTATTTTCTTTTAAAAATATTTTTATTTATTTATAGCCAAAAAAATTCCAACGCTATTATAATTTAATTTTAAGCTCTCTCGGGAATACCATTCGAATCAATCTCACGGTTTCTACTTTCCTGGTTGTGGGATTTTTTACATCCTCAATTGTGGGTTCGCTATTCATGCCTATCTTTTTTCAAATTGGTTTTAACCATTTTAATTCCTTTTCGTAATCTACTGTTCCTGCGTCTAAAATTACTTTGTCTTCCCACTCAATGGGGTGTTTAAAATATTTTCCGAAATTCCAATTTACTCCGCATATGAATATTTCTAGGTATTTTTCTATGACAATGAGAAAAAAAATTTTTTTTTCCAACAACTTATTTGAGAATTTGTATTTATGTTGTTTTTTTTTTTCAAGATTTTTCTATTAAGCTAGTGCTATTGTGACAAAATTTATTCTAATTTAAAATGCAGATAAAAAAAATTTCCTAAGCAAAAACGAAGCGTCCCTGAGGCCGCTCAATTGATTCTAAATATTTTTGTTATAGTTAAACATTTATAACTCCTTATCAGTATGGATAGTGTTTGCTGCTGATTTTTGCTGTTGCTGAAGATTTCTTTATTCCACCTCGTTTGCTTTATATTTTATATTTATTTTATTCTTATTCCACCTCGCTTTATGCTTTTATTTGGTCAATTCTCCTTATTGCCGATCGGAATGTTGTTTATTCCATTTCGCTTATGCGTTTATTTGGTCAGTCATCCTTATTGCCGATCAGAATGTTGTTTAACTTCGATTTTGATTTGCTCCAATCTTCATAACTGATGATGTAATATTTTCGATTTTAAATTGCTCAAGTCTTTATAACTGATGTTGAATATTTTCGATATTAATTTGCTCAGCTCCTCTTAATTGATGATGTTAGCAATTTTCTTGGAATCCTCTTTGTAGCGCAAAAATGTCTCCTTCCTTTGTATCCTGTTTCGTTCAGGACTACTTAATTTTTATCTTTAGTTTGGCAGTACCTTTAGTCCTGTCTTTAAAATTTTGGCAGTTACCGAACTGTTTGTGAGATGGCAGGATCTCTGTTCAGCAAGATCTAGCTAATTTTGCTTATGAGCAAATTTTCAGCTAATTGAAGATCAGGCTGGCAGGATTGCCAGTAAAGAAAAAATGAATTGAGCAACAAATTATTTGGCTGACCAACGCTGATGAGTAGCGTTCGATAGCTGTTTGCGGGGGAAATGTGGCACCCGTGTCGTGGGGCGCGATCGCACGCAAATAAAAGAAATAAAAAAGGAAGAATTAGTAACGAGCAACAACAAATTTATTTCACGTTATAAACAATTTAATTCTGTATTTGTTATTGAATAGAAGAATTATTTCACAAACGAATTGTAAATTCAATGTTCCAAAGTGTTTAATTACTTAGACTTCAACCAGAAAGATATACTGGTGAAGGGAAAGAGTTAATTAAATGCACACTTCACTATACACTCTGACAATTCGAATTTATCAAATTAATTACTTGCAATCTTAATGCAAGTGCAAATGGTTAAATATAAGAAATTTACACTTGGCAATTCAAAGCTCAAAAATTACACTTGACTAATCGGCAAAATTAATTATAAGTCGAAAAACTGGAAAATGGTTGGTTTGTATTACTCACCTGGGGCTAGCTGCTGGCTCGTGAACGTTCCAAAATAAAAAAAGAAAGGCCAAGACCGCGAACAAGTCCGCGGCACCTGCCGATAGCTAACTTTCGTTGAGTTTTTCCCCTTCAAAGTTAGCTTTCGGCTGGTGTTAGCCGTTACCGGTAATACTAATAAAATAACTAATGTGCGTGTTAGGGTGGTCCGAAATATTTAGGCTGGTGGCCTAAACATGCCGGCCCCCTTGGGGCGAACAAGTTGAAACGCGATGGGTGCACCAGCAACCTTCCCAAGGCAGGATAAACTAAATAAATTAAAAATATGATATGTAGGTATGGTTGTATCGTAAGTACGATCTCCGGCGGACATCCGTGCTCGCAGTAATGCAGCCTCGCTGAACTGTGGATGAAAGAGAAAAACGTTGGTGGTCATGTACGTGGGGTTGCTTGGTTTTTAATGCACCTGGTTAATTGGATGTATTTTTTTTTCTCTCTCTATGTGTAATTGTTATGTATTATATAAAGGCTGGACGTTATGGCTGGAACGCTCCTAAAACGACCAATCCGAAGATCGTCGGCTGCGTGAGGAGCCCATTGACCTTTGCTGGGGCTGTGCCACTAACCATAATGGTGGCGTACACGTCGGCCCCGAGTGTTAATAGAACCGACGCAGATCGATAGAACGTCAGGTCTGCGACTGAAATGGTGCGGCGACCGAGGAGTCAATCATCGCGGTTGGGTTGAGACGCGTATGCCGTGCTACCACCGTTGCCTGAGTCGTGTTGCGATTTTTTACCCCATATTTCCCGCGCAACACTAGTGTGCACTTCGTAGTTCTGGCCGTAATAAGCCGTTCGAGTTGGAGGTCGTTGGCCAGATGCGCATCTATCACGGACGTCGGCGCGCAGGGATCAATGAGTGCGCGCACCAGATGGAGGCGCCCCCCTGCCTCTATTCGTATGATCGCTGTAGGAGCGATAACGATAAATGCTCGGGTGATCGTCATCGCGCTGTGGGTTTCCCGTAAGCGCCCTGTCCTGAAGCCGGTGGGGTGCGCCTGATGTGGAACGACAGTGGTGATGGTACCCTCTTTGCATGGTTGATACGGGGCCGCTCTGCCAGTGGAGCGTCGGGTCGAGCGGAACGGACGCGGCTCCGCGCCGCCCCGGCGCCCACTGGCATTGCGGTGCGATGGACGGAAAGGACGTGTCTTCGCGCCATCCCCGTGTTCCATGTGTCTCTGATTGCTTGCCTGGTGCTGGATTGCCTTCTGCCTCTCATGCTGAAGCAGTGGTCGGAAGGATCGTGCTTCTCCACTGGCCGTTGGGGCGATGGCTAAGGCGGTTGCACTTCTCGTGAACTCCTCCATCTCCTTCTCCTCCTCTTTGACCTGTTGGGCCCACGATCGTGTGTCCTCGGTGAGGTTGATCGATAGCACCTCGTCGGCGCTTTCGTCGTCGTCGCGCTCTTCGCAAGGGATCGGGCGTGGCCGTGCTTGCTCGTCCTCCATGTGAAGTGTGGTGTGGTGTGGTTCACGGCAGCGGTGGCAACGGTCGCTGCTAGGGCATATCTCTAACCGATGGAACGGCGATAGGCAATTGGGGCAGTGCCGGTGTATAAGGACGGTCCGGAGGCGTTCTTCTGCCGACATTCCCCTGTACAGCGGGCATAGTCGAATGCCGTGATTCTTCTGGCACAACCGGCAGGAGACGGTGAAGGAGTCAACGCGTTGCTCCGTCTTGTTGCGTTTGACCGAGAAACCCGTCATTCTGGAACGGGAACTTGTTATTATTTGTTTTGCATTTTAAGGGGGCTGGGTGGCGTATGAGCGGAGAGTAGAAGCTTAATTGGTCCAGCTTGTGTTTGGCGTACTCGGGTTAAGGGTTTATTTGGGATGAATAATCTGGTTAAGTTATTCTGCCGATGTAGTGACGTGTAGTGGTTGAACCCACTGTTAGGGGTTAGAATATGCCCACGGTAGGTATACCGGTCGTAAAAGGCGACCATAATACCATGGGTACCCAATCCATGAGTAAGGTGTTTTACTCGAAAGGTAGCAGGGTGGACGCGGTGTATCACCCTGTGGGACCCTTGGCAAGGTCTTTATAAAAAGTGCTACCGCGGGAGCAGGAGAAGCCAGTGTGATCTGGTGCACTGCATCGAACGATGCTTTGTACTCAGGTCTCACCTCCTGTCCTGGGATGGCCCCCTTGTGGGAGCATCGCGGTGGCTGTGGTTTCAAATAGAGTTCACTTATGACACACGCTTTGAGTAGACTTGCTTTCCCTTGGGGACCCTTGACCCAAGGGAATTCGGTCTCATGCTTGCCACGGCAGTCCCAATTTCATTGAGAAGCTGACCATGAGGGGCAGATGATAGGTTGGTCACATCCCTTAAATTGTGACAAAATGCTGAAAAAAGTTGACGAAAGATGGTGTAAGAACGCATGTCTATCGTCAGCCAAAAAACAATCGATAATTGTACGAGTGGGCCGGTGCTCATCTCGTCCTTTGAGATGTTTGAGGCTGCTTTAGACTGCGTAAGCGAATAGGAGGCGTTCGCTGTGTGGATGGCCACATCCTATATGTGGCAAGATTTGACGTTGTCAAATCACTGCAGTGTGGCCGACTGCAATGCAAAGATGTTGCTGGGGCAGGTACTCGGTACTTACAGGTCTGTGAGCGGAAAAGGTTGGCCACATCCCTTAATTGTGGTAGGAGTGTATTTGGAGGCAAATGGGTGCATAATTGTTGTGTAATTGAGTGGAAATTGGAGCGAAATTAGTAGCGAAAATGGAAGCCAATAGTAGACAATATGGCACACAATGTTTGTCAACGTAGTGTGGCCTCAAGCGATGTCGAGGGGCATTGTTGAGGCGGGCACTCGGCACTCACAGGTCTGTGTGCGGAAAAGGTTGGTCACATCCCTTGATTTAAATTGTGATGGTGTTTTAAGACGGAGCATAATTGGATGCCAAGGTCACTTTGTTTGTCAACGTAGTGCGGCCCTTTAAGCAATATCTAAGCAAAACCAAGCTCCGTCGTTAACAATGTATTTATACATTGTTGTAACACTGCAGGACAGAAAAGGTTGGTCACATTCCTAAATTGCGACAAAACACAATATCTCAATCTGGTTAACTTGTTAACCAGATATCGAGATATCAAAATCAATGAAAGAGGGACCTTGAGGCAAGCACGGAACTCGCGGTGGAGTTGCCGTGCAACCGGGTGCCATTACCCGAAAATGGAAGAGGAGGATGGATAGTCCTCCTCGGCCAAACCAAGGCTGGTTGACTTGAACACCCCAGCTCACCGAATTGGTACCAACTTGTTGGGCCGAAGATCAACGGACATTGATCTGTGTTTTACACCGGAGGTAAGTCTTCACGACAGGGACTCCCGTAATACACGTTCTTTCGTCTGTTAGGTCGAGTAAACTTTGATTGACATACGCCAAAAATTATCTTTCGTTTTGAAAATAGTTTCATCAGAATGAAAATTCTGATATTGAAAGCCACCAATAGTAAAATTAAGAATTATTAAATATTAGGGCAAACTATATCTTTTTGGTGTTTGCCTAAGGCAGGCAATACGCGATAATATACGGTATATCACGGTAAACCCGTGTGTTGTCACGGCTCCTTGTAATTGCCCTACAAAAATTTTGGTCACAGAACTTACCCACGCCCATGCAAATGTGACTATGAGTATCACCTATGAATGACTGTAAAATGACTAGTCAAATGATGTCGTGCAGATAAAAATGTGCGACAGATGTAAAGAGGCCTTTATTCGCTGTCTGGGAACACTCTTTGTGTTGATTTGGGCCATGTTGTGTGAGAATCACAAATTGTGGTGTGTTTGTTGATTTCAACACACCCTGGCGGGGATAGCCTACACTATCGAGTGTGGTAATTTGTAGAGCTGTCAGCTGCTCACTCTTCCAATCATTGGAATGAGACAGCTGTGCGGTGCTGCCCATTGCAGTGTAATGATACATAATGGTCATGTCATGAAAGTATTTAGGGAAAACTCGCGTCTGAGTTCTAAAGCGACATAAAATTTATAGTCTTTTCTAAAAATTTTAATTTCTCCCTTGTTAGTAGTATCTATGGCATTTGTGTCCTCGAGCACTTTCACGACATGAGTTCTGACGCGACCTCAACGCTGATAATTATTTCTGGAAATTTTCATTTTTTTGGTTTTGGGCTTTCCTTTAATTACTTTATCAATCTTAAAAATTGTATTTTAATCTCCCATTAGCTCTTCCACCGTTAAGTTTACGCTACTAAACAACGTTGAAAGGCTTGGAAATTTTACGGTCTTATATAATTCGAAGTTATTTCTTTATAGTTCACGAAACAGTCTAAGCTAAGTTGGAGTTGAGAGGAAGGCTTAACTTTTCCAAATGAAAATAATAATGGCAAACTGATTTAAGGAAAATAATTATTTTGCTTATTTTTCTTAATGTTTCTTTGTTTTTGATAAAAGGAAGCCCATGATAAACAAACCAGAGCGCGCCTTCTTATCTAGGTCTATATTTTCGCGATTATATATATGTATTCTGATTTTGTTCACGGACTAACACTCGGGAGTGTTGGATCTGAGTTGTGATACCCTTTGGATCGCGTGCAATGTGCTTACTGCGTAATAACCGAAAAAAGCAAATGTCATCGAGTGGCAACCTTGTTTCGTTCATTCAAAATGCCATTCATTCATGGGAGTGAGTATACACACATTTCCAGGAAACGTGGATTTTTTCGTATTTACTTGTAGCTCGACTAATACCATATTTTTTTCTTCTCGTTGCAGATTGCAGTCCATTTACATATAGTAAAAATATAAAGCTAAAATACTAATCTGAGCTGGCCGCAAACAAAGTATACATCAAAACCTATTTCATAGATCGTTATCGTACATTGACCAAAAAATTTTATGATGAGCAAAAATGGTCACCAATCCGACATTTATTGGCGACAATTTTGTCAGCGACAAACCAAGCATCCAACAACCGATTCGGAGACACTAATTCATCTGCTGACGGGCTTATTAGGTACCTATTGGTAGTTTAGCGATGCCGCATGCCTTCCGAAATGCTGGTTACTTAACAGCCACCATAGGTTCAGTTACTATCGGTTTATACATCAACTCGAGAAAGCAGAATATGAACTGTGCCGGCGTAAAAGGGTGCCAAGCATGAATTGTCCCAGCGTTGCCGAGCATGCAATGGTGGATGGTCCTTCCTTCTTTCGAAAATTTGCGCCATACATTGGTAATATCGTGAACACCTTCCTGTTAATCTACCATTTGGGCTGTTGCTGTGTCTAGGTGGTATTCGTAGCCTCAAACATAAAATCAGTGGCCGATTATTACGTAGACGAGTCTGTGGATGTACGATTGTGCATGCTTATCATACTTTTGCCACTGATTCTCATTAGTTGGGTTCGCAGGCTAAATATCTGGCACCATTTTCAACGATTGCCAATGGCATTACATTGGCGTCATTCGGCATTATCTGCTATTATATTTTCCGGAAGATGCAGATGTGCTGAAACATTTTTTTTTTTTGTGCACACTTTAGCTCGAATTATTAGCTATGATGATGAAGATATAAAAATACCGGCGTTACGTTGCCTATGTATGTCACAAGCTTTCAGGGCAGGTCCCTGCCAGATAGCATAAATTCGTTAATGTCGAGATTTTTTGTCCAGAAATACAATTGACTGCGGCTAGATGCTTAACTTATGTTTATAGGTCGGGTACTCTACCATCAACAGAATAGAATATCGCAAAAGCTTTGCCCACTTTAGCGAGACTATGCGCGGAAAATTCTGATCAATTCTGATTCTGAGCTTCTGCTTCAGAGACGCTTGCTTATCTAATAGTGGTTGATTCAGAATTACAGCGCACCGCGGCCTTAACAGATCATTTGCTAAAGTCTTTATCGTATTTACTACAAAGTGAAGACCCGTCAGTTAAACAAGCCGCTCTGTGTTGCTTTGCGCCGTTGGGTGCAAATTATGAGGCGATTTTTAAACGTTTAATGGATACGAATGGCTTACTAGACGCTATATTAAATAGCCTAAAGGATAATAATACACAGGTCCCACTAGTTTCGATTAGATGCCCGCATGCATTATCAAGATCTGTACAGCAGATACGTACCACCTTTCAAGATTATACAATTTGGGAGCCTTTAATGGAAATATTTGCAACTGAAACTTCGATATCCATTACTTCAGCTAATGCAATCGTCTGCTAGAGTTTGCACCATCTAGGGAACCTATTATAAATGCTGGTATTATTGATAAATTATGCCAGTGCATTGCATGATGATCCCTCACTTAGATTGAATAGCGTATGGGCTTTAATGAATATTTCGTTTCAGTCTGAATTATTTGTAAAAACCGATACTAGAAATACATTAGGAACCAACCGTATCTCGGAATTGCTAACTGATACCGATACCAAGATTGTGATGAAAACATGAGGGCTATTAAAAAAACCTACTGAGTAAAACTCAGCATGTTGAAATAATAACCCAGCCAGCATTTTTTGAAAATTTTGATCAAAAAATATTTAAATATCACAGCCCAAGATGATTGAAAACGTTCACATTTAAAAGCATTTTCTGTTCGAAAATTAATGTATCGTCGGGAGAAAAATGTACCATAAATGTGATTATTCTTAAATAATCATTTATGATTCATATTTTGAAACGCTTTTTATTCATATTTGATATCATTGTAAAATTGAGCTTTAATTGTTTTAGAGTAATATTTGACTACTTCTCACAGTCATTTTCTGATCATATTCGTGAACATATTTCAATCGTTTTGGTTGATATTTTTGAATCATTTTTGAATGCGATTATGATGCATTTATTCTTCATATCTCATTCAAAATAAGCTACTACATAATAATCTTATTTCATCAGAGGAAGAAAGCATGCGGAAGTGAGCTATTTGAACCACAAGTCACTCGCAAACAAACTTGACCGATATACACCTGCGACTACAACATCCAACATCAGCTATGATCGTCAATATCTTAAAATACGATACGGTACGGGATGTTGAAGACATATCCAGGTACATATGTCAAGAGAGTTTCACTTACTTGGTCAAATAGCTCACAACTTTTGTATTGTTCAACTACTTATGTATTTTCTGGGAAGCCGAAGGTGGAGAAATGGTTGGGGAAATCTTCGGGCACGAGCAGCATTTGCATTAAATTTTCTTGAATAATGTCTTAATAATAAAAATTGTATATACATATTTTTTCTGAACTTCATGATTGAAAAAATGTGTGTATGTGAAAAAAGTAAGATTTTCAATGACAAGTAAAATTTTAACAAGTATAAAACTCAACACAGCAAATATAGTCAGAAAAGAATCAGAAAGCTGAATAAAAATGATTATAAATTTGTGATCACCTAAAGTAAAGACATTTGATTCAAATATGATTCCAAAATGTGATTGAAAAACTATATTCAGTTTTTGATCATCAAAGGTAAGCATATTTGATTATTTTTTTGTTGGTTTTTATGAAATATTAAAATTTAATCATCAAAGGACTTCAAAAATGATTCCAAAAAGTGATCGAGAAATGATCTTCAGTTTTTGATCATCAAAAGTATTCATATTTGATTATTTCTTTTGTTCAATTGTATGTTAACTCATTATTTAGTCAGAAAGAGTAATCAAATTGTATTTATATGTAGGGAAATTGAAAATTTAATCATCTAAATGCTGAGTGGGCAATGAATACGCATGCGTCACAAATACTCGAAGCTATAAATAAGTTATTAGAGTCTCAACAATCAGCAGGAAGTAAAGAACAGGCATGATGTATTATTGGCAACATTGCAGTTGAGGCCGAGCATGCTGACTATATAATAATGGATAACAAGATCATGAAGTACTTGGCCGAATTTTGCTTCATGCAGGGGGGCGTGGTTCACGCAATTTCCAATCTGGTGCATAGGAAGGACTCGTGGTCTATGGAAACGTATGCGCGTCTAAGCGAATCGAATATGATGAAAAATGTTGAGGCCAGCTGAAGGAAATCCTGAAGAAGTGAATTACGTGGTGAACGAGCCCTTGTTACAGGTATGCGAGCACTTTGACCAGCTGCATGTAATAGAATTTACTTTTAAATTAACAGTTCCAACCGTTTCCGTTATAGCGCATCGCTTGATTTCAAGTAACTCTCAGAAGCAGCGTAAGCACCTGCCTTTCTCAGAATTCTCCGACATCGATGGCGATTTTTTGGTCGTTTAAACAGCATTTACTATAACGCCACAAATCAAAGGTTATCGAAAAGGTGTAACAACTTCCATGGATCGTGCGCATTGAACGTTGGCTGTGGAGACAGATGATGTGGGTTCAGCCGTGATACTTATCGAAGGTGAAAGTGGTATGTGGTTTTTTGTATTTTTATTTATTTAGATACACTTAACATAGGTAAATATAGCAAATAACAATATAATTACATTAATTGTAGTTATTGATTCACCGGTGTTCTGTGGCAGATAATGGATCTGCGGTAGGGTTCTTTTGGCCTCGTTCGAGGTGAACGATAGCGGGGTTAAGCGGTTTGTTGGCCTCGTTCGGGGTGAACGAGAGCTGGGTTAAGCGGGTTTTTGGCCTCGTTCGGGGTGAACGAGAGCTGGGTGAAGCGGGTTGTTATAACGGGTGGGAGTTAAAAGTCTCCCTCACCCTCACTGGAGGGTGTTAGTAGGACCAATTTCGTGATTGGTCTGGTGGTTTGTCCCCTTGCCGTATCCAGTTCGACGACTCGAACTCGGTTATTCGGCGAGATACTCCGTTTTCCACCGTTTGCAGAAGGTTTGATGCAGCGCCTTAAGTTTTTCCCATCGATTGACGAGTGAAGAGCGATTCTCGCTGACGTCAATCTCGGGTGGCGCTAGTAGGTGGCCCCCGACTAGGAAGTGTCCGGGGGTAAGTGGCTCCAGGTTGGACTGGTCATTTGACGATGGGCTTAGGGGTTGGGAGTTGAGACAGGATTCAATCCTACACAGAAGGGTGCTAAACTCCTCTAGGGTAAATTTATGATCCGATGCGATCTTTTTGAAATGAGTTTTGAAACTCTTGACTCCCGCTTCCCACAGCCCGCCCATATGAGGAGCAGCGGCTGGTATGAAATGCCATGTCAGGGTTTGGTGGGCGTATTTCGAGAGAGTATGGTCGCGCGCATCAACGAGGAATGCCGTGAACTCCGAGCGGAGAGCCCTCGACGCACCGACAAAGTTCGTCCCGTTGTCGCTGCTAGAAACGCGGCGGTGCTGAGGTCGCTAGTAGCCTCTAAGTGGATCGCCTTAGTCGCAAAACAGACGAATAGGCAGACGTAACCCTTAGACATGCGTCATCCTCGTCCGCTGTAAGACTTGATGTCAAACGGTTCGGCAAAATCCACCCCGGTGTTGGTAAATGCCCTAGAAAAGGTAGTGCGTTCCGCAGGGAGAATTCCCATGAGTTGCGTCGGGGAACGTTTGCGGAATAGCGTACAGGCCTTGCAGTTGTGGATGATGGATCGGATCATGTTTTTGACCCGAGGTATCCAATACTGCGTGCGTAGGAGCCGCAGCATTAGTTGGTTTCCGCCATGTCTGGAAATGGTGTGGACAAACTGGACTAGGAGACGGGTGAGTCGGCAGGCATAAGGGAGGATTATCGGGTGACGCTCGTCGACGGAAACGTCTCTGGATGCGTTGAGACGACCCCCCACCCGAAGTACATTATCTTCGTCGATAAAGGGGTCTAGAGAGAGAATCTCGCTTTTGGTCGCAATGGGTTTCCTAGTTCTCAGAGAGCTTATTTCTTCGGCATAGTGGTTGGTTTGGGATATCCTGATGAGGCGGCTAGTCGTAGCCTTAATTTCGTCAGGCGAAATCCGGTGCGACTCTGCTTTAAAGGACGTTTTAGTTTTTGGATGAGTTCTATTCGAGAATCTTATAATGTAGGAGATTACCCGCAACGCCCTTGATAGATCGGAAAACCGATCAAGAATATCCTCGCTATTGTTGATGTTCGTTGCTGCATTCACTTGTACCCGTTTTTCTTCGATGTTTGTGTGGTACTCCTGTTCACCTTGAGATGGCCATTCCGCTTTGCCTTCTTTCAACCAAGAAGGTCCCTGCCACCACAAAGAGTTGTCGACTAGGTCCGTGGCTGGAAGTCCTCTGCTGGATAAGTCCGCTGGATTTGATGCGGACTCGACATGATACCATGCTTTCGTTCCTACCTTCTCCACGATTTTTGTCACCCTGTGAGCTACAAATGTTGACCAGGAACACGGGGGTTTTCGAATCCATGCTAGGACGATGGTCGAATCTGTCCATAGGTGAATGTTAAATGTGCCTAAGTTCAGGTTCTCCATCACGGTTTCCAAAGTCTCAGCCAGCAAGACGGCACCGCATAATTCCAATCTTGGTAGTGAAATTGTTTTTACTGGTGCCACCCTCGTTTTTGCCATGAGTAGACTAACGTATGTCCTATCGTTGATCTTAGCTCGCACGTAAACCGTAGCCGCGTAGGCTTTTTCGGACGCGTCACAGAAGCCGTGAATTTCTATATCGTTGGTTGGGGTGAAGTGCACCCACCGAGGTATACGAATCCGGTTAATGGCGGGGTACTCCTGCATAAAGGTTTGCCATCGATCTAAAGTGATTGCGGATACCGGTTCATCCCAGTCCGTCCCCTCCAGCCAAATGTTCTGCATTAGTATCTTGGCTACGATGATAACTGGAGCAAGCCAGCCTAACGGGTCGAAGAGTTTGGCGATGGCAGATAGGATCGCCCTCTTTGTTCAGATGTCCTGGTTTTCGATTGGTTTCGCTGTGAAATAAAAATAGTCGGAATACGCGTTCCAACGGATGCCTAGGGTTTTTACCATGCTCGCGTCCTCAAACTCCAGAAAGTCTTCCGTAAGCCTGTCAGGTTTGGGTATGCCCTGTAGTATCCTACTGCAATTAGAGGTCCACTTTCGCAGAGGGAATCCTGCTGACTTTAATGCAGCTGTGATTTCATCGCGAGCCGCGATTGCTGCCTCGATGCTATGCCCCCCTGCAAGGACGTCATCGACGTACATACTGTTTCGCAAGATGTGCGCTGCGGTTGGCAGAGATGCCTCGACGTCATCAGCAAGTTGATGTAGGGTTCTGATCGCTAGATACGGGGGCACAGTTTACCCCAAAGGTTACCGTGTTGAGCTCAAACACGCTGACAGGGTCCTCTGCTTTGAGTCGACAAACTATTCTTTGGTATTGGGTTTGAGTTTCCTTTACCCAAATTTGCCTGTACATCTTCTTAATGTCGCTGTTGAAGACGTACTTGTAGAATCTCCATCGGAGGAGCAGTATTGTTAAGTCGGATTGAAGTACTGGGCCGGTGTGTAGCACATCGATCAGGCTTGTGCCATTGGAAGTCGGGCACGACGCGTTGAACACGACCCTCACTTTAGTCGTTGTACTTTCCTCTTTGATAACCGCATAATGCGGCAAGAAGTAGCAATCAGATGATTGTGGTGGTACTACGGTGTGCACCTTAGACATGTGCCCTAACGTGACGTATTCTGTTAGTACCCTATTGTATTCCATCTGTAGGGCCGGTGTCTTGGCTAGGCGTGTCTCGTTCCGTTAGAACTGAGAGCAGACTCCCTTGAGCGATGGGCCCAAACAGACGGTTTTTGGGAAGCTTTGTTTGAATGGAAGGGCGACGGTATATCTTCCATCTGAATTCCTTTCCGTTGTGTTTTTATATAGTGCCTCGCAATAGGCATTGTCTTCCGTCAGGGCCTTTTTCGTTGGTATGTTTTCAATTTCCCAGAAAGCGGTTAGTTGCTTGTCTAGGCTAATTTCGTTAAAAAAGGATACTCGTGTATTGGTTGGGTGAGGTGCATCTGCACGACGGGTTAAAATCCAACCGAAGACGGTTTCTTGGGCGAGAAGCGTATTTAGAACGTTCTTCCGTATACCGTTCAGTATTATCTGGGGATAAATGTCGCCTCCAAGTATGAGGTCAACTGGTTCATTAATGAAGAACTTCTTATCCGCCAGAATCAGATCAGGGAACGCTTGCCGAGTCGTTGCGCTCACTTGGCAAGTCGGAAGGTCCCCTGTTAATTGAGGCAGGACTAGGGCCACTGTATTGATGCTTACTAAGGGGTCTGTAAGCGAACCTAAGTTAATCGAACATGATTCCTTTACCTGTGCAGATGGTGTATTATTTATTCCTGACACCTGCACATGCAATCGTTTGGATGGAAGGTTTATTCGCTTTTTTAGTCTTTCTGTTATGAAAGAGCATTCGGACCCAGAGTCTATCAGCGCTCTGGCGGAAAATTTCACTCCGTTGTAGATTATATTAACCCGCGCTGTTCCTAATAACAACCCCTTTGTTGTGTTAGCATGACACGAAGAGACGTTATTAGTATTATCTTGTCTTTTTTCAGACTCCATCCTTGCCCTAGCCTGCTGTGAGGTTGAAGGTGTGTTGTCGGTGGCGTTTTGAGTCCACCTTTGAAGAGTTGTCTTTTGTTGTGCTGTCGGGAGATGGAGCAAGGTGTTGTGCCTTGCGTGACACGTGCTGCAGTTGAATGGGCTGGTGCATCGTGTCACGGTGTGTCCACCCGACAGACAATTCAGACAGTAACTATTGTTTTTTACAAATTCGATTTTTTCTGACGTGGACAACCTACGGAATTTTTGGCAATTTCGTAATTTGTGCTCCGTACTGTTGCACATCTTACAGGCTTATTTGGGTACGCTGGCTTGGTAAACCCCAAGTTTTGTAGAATTTTCCCTAGACTCGAATTTTGACTTTGGGGTGCTTTTGTAGTTTTGTTACCCCTAAGATCAGAAACCGTCTCTAATGTCTGGAAGCGATTGGACAGGAATTTGTCCATATCCTCCCATTTCGGGATATCTGTCTTCCGTTCTACGGTCTGTTCCCAAAGAGCCAATGTAGATTCAGGGAGTTTTGTGGAGCATAAGTAGGTTATGATTGCGTCCCAATTTGTGATGTCAATATTATGACATTTTAGCGCGGAGATGCAATTGTTTATCTCCCGTTGCAATTTTTTGATTGAGGTTCCACACTCTTGTTCGACTGCCGTCAGATTAACTAAAAGTTTTGTGTGTTGACGAGGATACGTTTATTTTCGTACCTGTCGCTTAGATTCTTCCAGGCGGTTGCAAACCCCTCGTTTGTTAATGAGCACCTGCCCACTATTTCTTTTGCCTCCCCTTGCGTTTTTTGTTTTAAAGAGTATACTTTCTCGACATCTTTCAGATCGGTATTGTGGATGTATATCGCCGTGAACATATCTCTAAAGGCTGGCCAGGAAAGGTAGTCGCCTTTAAATACATCGGTGTCACAAGGCGGCAGCCGCATTTCATGTCCACGGCGCGAAGAGTCTTCATCCTTTGCTTCATCTTTCGCCGGCTGTGGGGTGATAGCTTCGGCTTCAGCCGCCACAGCAGACATGCATTGTAGGTAGCATGCGAAGCAACTTTTGTTCTTTCTTCTTAGCGAGCTGAGTTCCTCTTTGGACAGCCCAGGATTGCTGAGAAGACCTTCATATGTGGACTTGGTCTTCTTCCAAAGTGCCTTTAGCTCCTGCAAGGGTGTGCTTGTTCCGGGATTCGGCCGGGGCACAGTTGAAATCTTGCTCAAACTCCACTATGGAATCAGCCAATCTAATATAAGTCTCCATTGATTTTATTAATCTGAATATTTTGTTTCTTTGAAGGTGTCGAGCTTCAAGGCAAAAGACTTAGTGGCGTTGGTGTGTATTCAACCGCAGCAAAGATTATAAGAGTGTTCTGTTTTTTTGAACGTAGCCCACTATCAATCCTGCTGTGATTGTGATGTATAAGTAAGTTCTTTAAAAACACACGGATTGAACTGATTATATGTGTTAACACAGAAAGCAATCTTATGTGAATTTAGTGATAATCGACAAAAATGAATCAGATGTAAATCTTGACGTGAATGTAATGTGTGGCCAGTGATATGAACCACTTATAGAGATCCTCACGAGGATTATGTAAGCCACAGATAGAAATCCTGAGGAGGATTTAATGTGTATACAGTGATATAGATAGAAATCCTGACGAGGATTTAATGTGCATGTAGTGATATGCAGCACAGATAGAAATCCTGAAAGGTTCTAGTGTGTACAAAGTGATATCAAACACAGATAGAAATCCTGACGAGGATTTAATGTGTCTACAGTGATGTGCAATGCAGAGAAGAGAAATCGTGTGCAAATATTTAATGTGTCTAAAGGGTGTATTGGACACAGATAGAAATATTTTCTGAAAACTTAGCGTGTCTAAAAAAAGTTTAAAAAACGCAGATGTAATCCCGATGTGGATATAGTGTGTCAACCTCGAGATTTGAACCACAAATCGAAATCCTGTGGATTTAATGTGTGTAATTCTAGAAATTTTGAACCACAGATAGAAATTCCTAGTGATGTGAAACACAGATAGAAATCCTGACGAGGATTTAATGTGAATACAAAGTGAAAGTGAACGCTGACTATTCGCGAGTAGCCAACCAGGGATCTTTCCCAATATAAAAAATAAATTTGTTTATCCAACTTACTGTGGAAAATTACGATTTAAAGTATTTATTAAGAAAAAAAGTGATAAAAATACAGCTATATAATATAAACCGATCAGTATAAATTGTGTGATCAAGCCACCAGCCACCCAACGTAGTGATACTTTTTGGCTTTTGGTATTATTTCAGCTCGTAACTGATTAATAAAGCGAATTCTGTGATAGACAAGCTAAGGCTATCAACCAAGTGAAATTATGGTTCCCGACTAGGAAGTTTGTCAATGTATGTGACGATGAGGGGGTACAACACAATGCAGTGATGAGTGTGAAAAAAAAATAAAAAAAAATCACTGACTGTCTGCCTTGAGTGGTGTCGAGTAACCCTTACCACTGGTGGGGGGAATTACCCGATCGTCAAAAGCCGATTGGTGTGTTTATAACCACGAAATCTAACAATTTCACTTGCTTTGCCTTTTTTGTCTATCACGGAATGCACCTTCCGTACGTAAAATCACGTAAATAGAAAAAAAAAAGTTTGTGCAACCAAGCAAAACCACGTACCTTGTGTTTTTAGTTGATCGACTGTAGCTGATGAATGTGATGTTATGATGATGATATGATGTGTATGACTGTAAGATGTGATGCTAATGGATGTGTTTGATGATGTGATTTTGATGCGATGAATCGACGGTATAATGTGATGATTTATGGCTGTATGAGTGATAGTGGACTGTATGATGATGTGATCTCGATATTATGATTTACTGGACTGTATGTGCGTGTGAATGTTGTGTGAGATGACGAGTTGGTCGGCTATATTGGTTTGTTTTCTCGCTGGTTTTGATGATTTTAATGTTGTTATTTAATAATTTAATGCAATGCAAATTTTGTGTAATATCCTGTGTAATATGTCTCTTGAACTCTGGTGGTTTTTCTCGGCGCGTAAGGACCAAATGCTTGCGGGGGGAATGTGGCACCCGTGTCATGGGGCGCGATCGCACGCAAATAAAAGAAATAAAAAAGGAAGAATTAGTAACGAGCAACAACAAATTTATTTCACGTTATAAACAATATAAATTCTGTATTTGTTATTGAATAGAATAATTATTTCACAAACGAATTCTAAATTCAATGTTCCAAAGTGTTTAATTACAATTTCGTGCACGGACTAAATTAGACTTCAACCAGAAAGATATAATGGTGAAGGGAAAGAGTTAATTAAATGCACACTTCACTATACACTCTGACAATTCGAATTTATCAAATTAATTACTTGCAATATTAATGCAAGTGCAAATGGTTAAATATAAGAAATTTACACTTGGCAATTCAAAGCTCAAAAATTACACTTTACTAATCGGCAAAATTAATTATAAGTCGAAAAACTGGAAAATGTAGAAAATGGTTGGTTTGTATTACTCACCTGGGGCTAGCTGCTGGCTCGTGAACGTTCCAAAATAGAAAAAAAAGAAAGGCCAAGACCGCGAACAAGTCCGCGGCACCTGCCGATAGCTAACTTTCGTTGAGTTTTTCCCATTCAAAGTTAGCTTTCGGCTGGTGTTAGCCGTTACCGGTAATACTAATAATGTGCGTGTTAGGGTGGTCCGAAATATTTAGGCTGGTGGCCTAAACAATAGCAATTTGTTAATTGTCTTTATTGACGACATTCATTATTATTTATAAAAAAAAGTTCTTAATCTATACATATATACATACTTACATTAATATTTACATACTAGAGGTGCATGACTCAATAGTGAGGAATGCTTTGTCAGCGAATTATTATATTGACCTACATATTGTCAATATGATTCCTGCTTGAGCAGTTTGGTATGACGCATTAATACAAAAGGCGACTTGCCAAACGCGAATGAACTCATGGTAGTTATCTGGGTCAATGAACGAATGTTTGTAATGTTAAGCGTGTTTGAAGTGAGGTGAATTCCACGCGATACTACACCATCGGCCTTTTAAGTGAGTGTATATAATTGTATGCTTAATTATAGACGGCCACTCCAATGTCACTGTGATAAGTGTGCCGTGTTGTTTCATTTTTCGTTGAATGACCCAGTCAACTTGCTTTGGTGTTACCAAGAGAGATTTTTTTTGAATTTAATTCTAATTATTAATTATGTCATAGTGGTAACTTGATATTATGAGTATATGTGTTTTCTTTTTTTTTTTTTGTTTTTATTCGTTTGCATTTGCTTTACATACAGTGCCCGTTATGCTGATTCTCGCTTTTTCATAATAAGCTGACTTTTTCTTTTTTTTTTTTGTGTATTTACTAAAATGAGTATTTTTTGTTTACACAGCCGACCCTTAAGAGCGTCGACTCAGTTAAAAATCGGCATGTGAATTAATGGTAACTGGATACCAATATGAATTGTTTGTTTTTGTTTATTGACGAGTAAATTGTAATGCTATTGTTGATACTGATTTTTTTTGTTGTTAAATTATTGTGAGTCATTGGCATATTTTATATTGGGTAAGCCTATTCTTATGGACTAATATTTCCTTATTTTTTAGGTAGGTTAAAAGTAGAAAGAAATTTTTCCTATTTCATGTAAAGAAATGTTTCCTATTTCCATTTTCTAATCTATTTAGAATGAAAGATATTTTCCTATTAGTATTTCTTATTCTACATGTGGCTAAAGTAAAAATATTTTTCCTAAAATTATTACCTCTCTAAAAACTAGGTTTCCTAACCGAAGCATCTCATACTTATATCTACTTTTTCTTTTTCTATTTCTAACTTTAATTATTTCTATTAAATAACAGCTTTTCATTGCTATTTCATTTTACTAGGGTTACATTAAACTTAGTACAAAAAAAAATCTGTAGCTAATTGTACGGGAATTTATAATATGTCACTAATTATGCAGAAATTTAGGGTCTGTGATTGACGGAAGGGCAAGGTGGTTTATATTAGCGGTAGTAGTTTAGCTGGTTAGTGGAAGGAAGGTACAGCGGATGCAAAAATTATTCTATCTTTTAATTTATTTTTCTTTGTCTTTGTCATGCGATTTCTGCGGCGGCCCCCAAGACAGAATCGTCATGACTTTTATGTAGAATTATTTTTGTCACTTGCACAACCTCTTGGGTTTGTGCAATTAGTTGATCTTGAGAACCTGGTTATCAATTATTATTTTAAATTTGCCTACTGCAGTAAATATTCAATTAATTTTTCCTTATAAATTTCAAGTCCTGGATTGCCGGCCTTTCTTTTATGCCTGGTCGAATATTGCGCTAAGTCAATAACTTCCTCAACAATCTGGTTGCTTGATAATTTTTCTACGCTAACATTTTTCTATCCTAAGATGAAAATGAGCGCGACTAGTCTTTTATTGCAAATTTATATAGCGCTTCACATATATTTTTAAGGTTCTATTTGTGACTTTTCTTCATTCTTGCTGTTGTTATGGGCTGGTTTTAAAGTTTTTGTATTTTGCATATATCCACTGACATGAATTTTATCGGGGCTGTGGTACAAACCTTCTTCCTTGACAGCCTTTAAGGATGTTATTTTGATTACTTCCATAGGAACTACAGCGGTTTTTAATGTGAATTGTGTAAGTTCTTGATTTGCTGTTCACTTTAGGCAGGGGTGCATTTACTCTCAATTGTGACATTTTGAGATCTACTATTTGAGATATACTTGGATTGTTTATTACTCTTCCTCAGCTTTGAGTTTGTTTTTAAAATAGTAGGGTGTAAGTTTAACAATTGAATTCCATAGATACGAGCTTGAACGGGTTTTAATTGCCTATATTTAAATTTCATGTAACTTTTGAGTATCATGGCTATTGCAATGATCAATAGCCCGATAACTCAGATTAAAACTGCTAACCAAACATCTGGGACGTTTGACGAATTTTTCGTATCTATTTCGGTTGGTGGTTTCTATTTTACTACTCTATTTTGCGTTGATTCCGAGTTTTCCTTCCCTAACTCGTATCCGGCTATCGCTATCATGATACCATGTTAAAATTTTCCTATAATTATTTTCTATTTGTGACGAAAAAAGAATATATATATATGTTTTTTTTTTTATTTATTTTTTATTCTTTTATCCTATGCATTCCATTTTATTTATAAGCTTCGTATTATAAAATTGTAAATCTAAAATCTTTAAATTAAAAATATGTTTATTTAGGTTAAAAAAAAGGTTCTAACATTTCAAAAATTTAATAATTTACTAGTATAGTTTATTTGCTTTTAAAAATATTTTTATTTATCTATAGCCAAAAAAAAAATTCCAACGCTATTATAATTTAATTTTAAGCTCTTTCGGGGAATACCATTCGAATCATTCTAACGGTTTCTTCTTTCCTGGTTGTGGGATTTTTTACATCCTCAATTGTGGGTTCGCTATTCATGCCTATCTTTTTCTAAAATGGTTTTAACCATTTTAATTCCTTTTCGTAATCTACTGTTCCTGCGCCTAAAATTACTTTGTCTTCCCACTCAATGGGGTATTTAAAATCTTTTGCCGACATTCCAATTTACTCGGTATATGAATATTTCTAGTTATTTTTCTATGACAATGAGAAAAAAAATTGAATGCATTGAATGCGTTTATAACCATTTCAACTATCGTAGGAGTGCGGGTTCGACTCCCACTCCCGGGAGAAAAGGCTTCGAACAGATTTACAAGGTATAATCGAAACAGCCGTCGCCTTGTCCGTCCTGATGTCACGTTGTTTAAATTTTTCCCAAATTATTAAATAAATTGTAAAAAAATTAAAAATTGCTTGAAATAAATGTTTTCATACATTTAAAGCGATACGGGCAATCCCCGGTTAACTCATATAAGTAGACAACATTTGGTTAATTCGTTGTAGTTCTATAAATAGAACAAAAACAACATCAAATACCAAGTTTCTCTGAAAACCGCCTTACAAACAGGCATAACTTCAACACATAACTACATACGCATTATGTAATGTGTGGAAGATAATATATGCGAAGAAGGCAATTGGGAAAAACTTTACAACAACTAAGGCATGACGTAGCTGAATGCGTTTATAACCATTTCAACTATCGTAGGAGTGCGGGTTCGACTCCCACTCCCGGGAGAAAAGGCTTTGAAGAGATTTACAAGGTATAATCGAAACAGGTGTCGCCTTGTCGGTCCTGATGTCACGTTGTATAAATTTTTCCCAAATTATTAAATTTTTATTATAGTTAAACATTTATAACTCCTTGTCAGTCTAGATGTTGTTTGCTGCTGATTTTTGCTGTTACTGAAGATTTCTTTATTCCACCTCGTTTGCTTTTATTTGGTTCGTCATTCTTATTCCACCTCGCTTTATGCTTTTATTTGGTCAATTCTCCTTATTGCCGATCGGAATGTTGTTTGTTCCACTTCGCTTATGCGTGTATTTGGTCAGTCATCCTTATTGCCGATCAGAATGTTGTTTATTCCACTTCGCTTATGCGTTTATTTGGTCAGTCATCCTTATTGCCGATCAGAATGTTGTTTAACTTCGATTTTGATTTGCTCCAATCTTCATAACTGATAATGTAATATTTTCGATATTAATTTGCTCAGCTCCTCTTAATTGACGATGTTAGCAATTTTCTTGGAATCTTGGCGCAAAAATGTCTCCTTCCTTTGTATCCTGTTTCGTTAAGGACTACTTAATTTTTATCTTTAGTTTGGCAGGAACTTTAGTCCTGTCTTTAAAATTCTTGGCAGTTGGCGAACTGTTTGTGAGATGGCAGGATCGCCGTTCAGCAAGATCTAGCGAATTTTGCTTATGAGGAAATTTTCAGCTAATTGAAGATCAGGCTGGCACGATTGCCATGTAAAGAAAAAATTAATTGAACAACAAATGATTTGGCTGACCAACGCTGATGAGTAGCGTTGGATAGCAATTTGTTAATTGTCTTTATTGACAACATTCATTATTATTTATACAAAAGTTCTTAACATATACATATATACATACTTACATTAATATTTACATACTAGAGGTGCATGACTCAACAGTGAGGAATGCTTTGTCAGCAAATTATTATATTGATATACATATTGTCAATATGATTCCTGCTTGAGCAGTTTGGTATGATGCATTAATACATTAGGCGACTTGGCAAACGCGAATGAACTCATAGTAGTTATATGGGTCAATGAACGAATGTTTGTAATGTTAAGCGTGTTTGAAGTGAGGTGAATTCCACGCGATACTACACAATTACTCAACGTGGGCATAAAGTGGACCTGAATTACCCAAAAATTCTGGTGAAGAAACAGCAGACATACGGCGTCAAAGGAAGCTGCTTGCATCTTTCCGCAGCTATGATTTGCGAGCAAAAGTCGTTAGACCTTTTAGCAGAAGAGGATTGTTTACATCGACTCATTAAAAGGGGAGAAGTCAGTTGTCCTTATCTTACCTGCAACGAGTCCTCGATCGAAGTCATCAAGGAAGACAAAATTTACCTCAACAATTTCAATGGAAGCATAGGGTCAGGTAAAACCTTGAATCATATCCTCTTTTATATTACAGATGAACAATGAGTCCGTCACAATTAACAACCGAACCGAACTTACTGGAGCACAACTAGCTCAGCGGTTCAGCTCCTACCACCCGTTCTAACCAACATCAGGAATAAGACCCCAGCAGTGCACATCAACCTTGTTCACGAAATGACTGATTGGAAAGAAGACAAACCTAGTGATGTCCTACGAAATTGTAATATTCATTCTGGTCATGATCCTCATATGGGTAATTTGGAGGAAGCTAACGTCAAGTATCAATATCTCTGAGCTCAAGATATCACTGCTAAACACAAGCTTTCGGGGTAGGCAACAAGTGTCTCCAAATCATTCGCCAAATCTGCGGGACACAGATCTTTGAAGAGGGAAGAGTTAACACATTCAGCCACTGCGCACTTACGTATTCCCACAACTGACTAATACACGTGCGCTGCGTAAACAAATTTTCACACATCGGTATTTGCACCCAGACATATCGTCAGCACTTTCAACAGGCAGATCATATCACTTGTCGATGTCGGCAAATCATTCCACAGTTAGTTAATTGCACTGTCAGCAACTTCTGCATATTGAACTGTTGCGAGATCAAAGCATTTCGCAACCCAACGAAATTACCAACCGTGGGAAGTCACGGTCGCACTGCTTTCTCAGCCCTGTGCAGCAGAAGGGTGGATAAAGTATAAATAGCAGTTAAATTAGAATTAGGGGCGGTTGCTATTGGGTCTTAGTGCTAAGTGTTAGTGAAATAAAGATTGTTCAAGTTTAATTCTCTTGCTTTATTTGTGTGGGCAAGTTGGCCCTTTTAAAATTTTTTTTATCAAAAAGGACATGCAGTCCTTAACTTACATGACAAATATATGTTTTATATAAAAATCATTCGGTGATTTTATTTCATATACTTTGTCTGGAATAGAGCTTGATAATTTGTTCAATATTTTGTATTATTATAACATATATAAATACCATATTAATACAAAATAATTATTTATTTAGTAAATGAATTTTAATTTTTTCTGTTTTATTTTATTCTTCTTTTTTTCTTTTTTTTCCTTTTCATTTTCTTCTTTTTTATCCTTTTCATTTTTGATTTCCAACAATTATAGAAGGATTATCATGAAACAATAATTTAATTTTAGTAACAAGACAAAAAATTGCCCCTATGATATTAATTTCTTATTTAATTGAAATCAATTTTATAAATGTTATTATTATTATGTCAGTTATTGCCGATTCTTTAGAACGATTAAATCAAATTTCTTTACGAAAATTAATAGCTTTTTCATCTATTAACCATTTAGGATGAATATTAGCAGCAATATGCAGGTACTAATGAAATATTATGAATAACATATTTTTGATTTTATTCACTATTATCATTTAGTGTAATTTTTTATTCAAAAATTTTGAAATTTATTATGTAAATCAATTATTCAATTAATTTTTTAATTTAAACATTTTGAAATTTATTTTACTATTAAATTTACTGTCTTTAGGAGGGTCACCCCCATTTATTGGATTTTTACCAAAATTATTAGTTATTCAATATTTAATCGTAAATAATCAATATTTATTAATAACAATTATAACAATAATAACATTAATTACGTTATTTTTGTACCTACGATTATGTTTCACTGCATTTATATTAAATTATTATGAAAATAATTGAATATTTTTAATTAAATCAAATATTTTTTTTTTTATTAAATGAATATTTATTTTTTCGTTTATTTCAACATTTAGTTTAATTTTAATTTCTATAATCCACCCTCTATTCTACTAATATTTTAAGGTTTCAAGTTAAAAAAAAACTAATAGCCTTCAAAGCTATATATATTAGTAGAATCTTTTAAGTCTTAGTAATTTAATTACTCCTTTAGATTTGCAGTCTAATATCATTATTGACTATAAAGTTTTAATTAAAAAGAAATATTCTTATAAATAGATTTACAATCTACCGCCAAAAATTCAGCCATTTGATTTATCTATTAATAAGTCGCATTTAATCGCGAAAATGGTTATTTTCAACAAATCATAAATATATTGGAACATTGGAGGGTGGGGCCGTGTGTAGAAGTCCACGAAAGTGGGGAAAGCTTGTGACCGCAATTCACATGGGAACGGCCAGAGCGATTCTTTTGCATGCGGTTCAAGTAGCTCACTACTGCCGGCCGCTTGCGGCAAAGTATCCTCTAGATAGCCGCTAAACCCCGTTTAGGGGTGAGCTAATGTGAGAAGGCGACAACCTGGCTAGCCACTCTGACATAATCGGTTTAAGGGCTAGCCGGGGAGATCTCAACGGCAGCGTCTGTACACCTCTAGGTGCGGCTGCAAGCGGGCGTCCGTCTTGGAGCAAGCGGCTCGCTATATAAACGTGCAAGTAATATTTTCACCGCCGCTGAGCGGGTTGTGCGCTGGGCTTGGGACCCGCCACGTAAAACAATACTCCAATGAAATATACCAACAAGCCTCGGATAAATACACTCTCTATTGATGACGACCATGGCAGACGTTTGAAGGACAATGAATTGAGGGCATGTACCTGGAACGTCCGCTCCCTGAATGGGATTGGTGCAGATGCCCGGCTGGTTGATGTCCTCGTCAAAGCAAAATCTGACATCACCGCCATCCAAGAAATGTGTTGGACGAAGCAAGGAAGAAAGAAGGTCAAAAATTGTGACATCTACTGGAGTGGCCATACGAATAAGCCCAGTTTCGGCGTCGGATTCGTGGTGGGAGAGAGACTTCGTCGCCCAGTTCTGGCGTGCACGCCTGTGGATGAGCGTCTCGCCGCTATCCGAATAAAAGCAAAAATTTTTAATATATCATTCATCTGCGACCATGCGCCGACAGAGAAGAAAGACGATGAGGTGAAAGACACTTTTTATGAACAATTGGAACGCACATACAAGAGCTGCCCCCGTCATGATATAAAAGTCGTGCTTGGCGATTTTACGCCAGGGTGGGCAAAGAAGGTGTTTTTGGTCCTACAGTCGGAAAGTTCAGCATATACAATGAAACTTCTCCTAACGGACTGAGACTGATTGACTTTGCCGGTGCTCGAAACATGGTCATATCCAGCATGAGGTTCATGCATAAAAAGATTCATCTAGCTACATGGCTGTCTCCTGATCGAAATACTCGCAATCAGATCGATCATGTTGTGATAGACGGACGGCATGCCTCCAGTGTTTTAGATGTGCGCACGACCGAGGACCTAACATCGACTCGGACCATTATCTCGTTGCAGCCAAACTACGCACCCGCCTCAGCGCGGCTAAAACCAAGGAACAAAAATTACAAGGAAAGACGTCGAAAAGCTTCAATCACAACAGGCTGCCAATGATTTCGCAACTCGACTCTCACACCTGCTCTCTGAGAGCACAACTCATCCTAAAGGAATACAGGAGCAGTGGGAGCATATCTCCAAAGCACTTCGTACTGCCGCCGAGGAAAAAAGTGGTTACCGGCGGCCACGAAAAAACAATTGGTACGTGAAGAATGCCTCGTTGCAACCAAAAGAAAAGACGCTGCCTACAGGGCTACGTTAAAAGCAAGCGCAACAAGAGGAATGTGTGAACGCTATCGTGAGTTGAAAAGGGAAGCGAGACGCCTTTTCAGGAAGAAAAAAGCAGAAGCAGAAAGGCGTGAGTGCGAGGAGCTTGAGCTGCTAGCCACCAGGAATAACGCCCGAAAATTTAACCAAAAAATATGGCCACAGACGGCAGGTTTTAAGACCGGGGCAAACTCCTGCAGGAACGAAAACGGCGACCTTGTAACTGATGTCCAGAGAGTGCTTAGATTCTGGAGGGAACACTTCTCTGCTCTCCTAAATGGAGGCAGCGATTCAGCGTGCAGAGATGACGAACCCGACCCCGCAATCGATGATGATGGAATATATGTCCCCCCGCCCGATTATGACGAAGTTAGAATAGCAATAACCAGATTGAAAAAAAACAAGGCCGTGAGCGCTGATGGATTACCTGCGGAGCTATTCAAGTACGGCGGCGAGGAGTTGGTAAGGCGCATGCAACAGCTTCTTAGCAAAATATGGACGGACGAGTGCATGCGCGACGATTGGAATCTAAGTGTTCTTTGCCCAGTCCACAAGAAGGGAGATACTGCGAAATGCACCAACTATCGTGGAATCAGCCTTCTTAATATCGCATATAAGGTCCTTTCAAGTGCATTGTGCGAAAGATTGAAGCCCACCGTGAACCGGCTGATTGGACCTCAGACCTGGACCATCGACCAGATTTTCACAATGCGCCAAATCTTGGAAAAAACCCGTGAAAAGAGAATCGACACACACACCTCTTCGTCGACTTTAAAGCCGCCTTCGACAGAAAGAAAGGAGCTGCCTATATGCCGCTATGTCTGAATTTGGTTTCCCCGCAAAACTTATACGGCTGTGCAAAATGACGTTGAGCAACACCATCAGCTCAGTCAGAATTGGGAAGGACCTCTCCGAGCCGTTCGAAACTAAACGAGGTTTCAGACAGGGTGACCCCCTATCGTGCGATTTCTTTAATTTGATGCTGGAGAAAATTATACTAGCTGCAGAGCTTAACCGCACGGGAACAATATTCTATAAAAGCGTGCAATTACTGCCATATGCTGATGACATTGATATAATCGGCCTAAACACCGGCGCTGTTAGTTCGGCTTACTCCAAACTGGAAAAAGAAGCGGTAAAGATGGGTTTGATGGTGAATGAGGACAAAACGAAGTACCTGCTGTCATCGAGCAAAGAGTCAGCGCATACGCGCCTTGGCAACCACGCTACTGTCGGCAGCCACAATTACGAAATAGTAAAAGACTTCGTTTATTTGGGAACCAGCATCAACACTAGCAACAACATCAGCACTGAAATCCAGCGAAGAACCAATCTTGCCAATAAATGCTACTTTGGACTAGGTAGGCAATTGAAAAGTAAAGTCCTCTCTCGGCGAACGAAAATCATACTCTACAAGTCACTTATCGTACCCGTCTTGCTATATGGGGCAGAAGCATGGATCGAAAGATTTATGGACCTCTACGCGTTGGCGATGGCGAGTACCGAAGAAGATTTAATGATGAGCTGTACGAGCTATACGCAGACATTCAACATATTCCAGCGAATAAAAGTCATTCGGTGATTTTATTTCATATACTTTGTCTGGAATAGAGCTCGATAATTTGTTCAATATTTTGTATTATTACAACATATATAAATACCTTATTAATACAAAATAATTATTTAGTTAGTAAATGAATTTTAATTTCTTCTGTTTTATTTAATTCTCCTTTTTTTCTTTTTTTTTAATTTTCATTTTCTTCTTTTTTATCCTTTTTATTTTTGATTTCCAACAATTATAGAAGGATTATCATGAAACAATAATTTAATTTTAATAACATGACAAAAAATTGCCCCTGTGATATTAATTTCTTATTTAATTGAAATCAGTTATATAAAATTTATTATTATTATGTCAAATATTGCTGGTTCTTTAGGACGATTAAATCAAATTTCTTTGCGAAAATTAATAGCTTTTTTCATCTATTGAATATGAATATTAGCAGCAATACCAACTAATGAAATATTATGAATAACATATTTTTGATTTTATTCACTATTATCATTTAGTGTAATTTTATATTCACAAATTTTGAAATTTATTATATAAATGAATTATTCAATTAATTTTTTAATGTAAAAATTTTAAAATTTATTTTACTATTAAATTTACTGTCTTTAGGAGGATTACCCCCATTTATTGGATTTTTGCCCAAATTATTAGTTATTCAATATTTAATCGTAAATAATCAATATTTATTAATAACAATTATAAAAATAATAACATTAATTACGTTATTTTTCTGCCTACGATTATGTTTCCCTGCATTAATATTAAGTTATAATGAAAATAATTGAATATTTTTAAGTAAATTAAATATTTTTTTTAATTAAATGAATATTTATTTTTTCATTTATTTCAACATTTAGTTTAATTTTAATTTCTATAATCCACCCTCTATTCTGCTAATATTTTAAGGTTTCAAGTTAAAAAAAAACTAATAGCCTTCAAAGCTATACATATTAGTAGAATCTTTTAAGCCTTAGTAATTTAATTACTCCTTTAGATTTGCAGTCTAATATCATTATTGACTATAAAGTTTTAATTAAAAAGAAATATTCTTATAAATAGATTTACAATCTACCGCCTAAAATTCAGCCATTTGATTTACCCATTAATAAGTCGCATTTAATCGCGAAAATGGTTATTTTCAACAAATCATAAATATATTGGAGCATTATTCTTTATTTTTGGAGCTTGAGCAGGAATTATTGGAACTTCATTAAGAATTATTATTCGAGCTGAGTTAGGTCATCCAGGAGCTTTAATTAGAAATGATCGAATCTATAATATAATTGTTACATCTCATGTTTTCGTAGTAATTTTTTTATAGTTATACCAATTATAATTGGTGGATTTGGAAATTGATTATTACCTCTTATATTAGGAGCTCCTGATATAGCATTTCCTCGAATAAATAATATAAGTTTTTGATTATTACCTCCATCTCTTACATTATTACTAGTTAGAAGTTTAGTAGAAAATGGAACTGGAACAGGTTGAACAATGTACCCCCTCTTTCAGCTATTATTGCACATAGAGGAGCAACTGTTGATTTAGCTATTATCTAATAAATTTTATTACTACCGTTATTAATAGACCATCAACAGGTATTACATTTGACCGAATGAATACCTTTATTTGTATGAGCAGTAGTTTTAACTGCTCTTTTACTTCTTCTATCTTTACCAGTACTAGCAGGAGCTATTACTATATTATTAACAGATCGAAATTTAAATATGATCCAGCAGGTGGTGGAGATCCAATTTTATACCAACATTTATTTTGATTTGTTGGTCACCCAGAAGTTTATATTTTAATTTTACCTGGATTTGGAATAATTTCCCATTTTATTAGACAAGAATCAGGAAAAAAAGAAACTTTTGGTTCTTTGGGAATAATTTATGCTATAATACCAATTGGACTATTTGTAGTGTAAACGAGCCAACAATTTCAATGTCAAATAAGTAAATCAGTTGTGAGAACCCCAAAACCGAGGGATTTGTACCCTCACAACATATACCTATTTTTTCATTTTTTACATACATGTTATACAGCGATTGAATTTAACTCTGAATTTAATATTTATACATTTTTTATGACATGAATTATATCTTTATGAATTACACGTCGAAATACATATATGCGGTTGTATATTGAATTATTATTTACTAAATTGAAGGACAAACCAGACTTGCGCACTTTTGCACGCAAGCAAAATATTTACATTTTCCGCCCACATAAATTTCAAATATAGGTCACCCAAACATACACTAAAACATTCGGAAGGGAAGAGGAAACGCACAAAAAACATAAAATTGTGCCGGTCAACCAACCCTTTGCGCATCCAATGCACTCAGCTACAAATACAACATACATAATAATTTGGATAAACGAAGATCAGCAGCAAAAGTCGCCAAAATAAACGCCGCTACTAATTGGAACTTTTCTATACATACTTACACACGAGCATACGACACACCAACGCACGCCCTAAAGCGCCAAATAAACGACACGAACATTTCCGCGAACATTCCCGTTATGTCATGTTTCTGCGACCTTTTCTGTCGTGTATGGTGGTGTTTGCCAGTTCGCGCAAATGTTCGCCAAAAATCAAAATATTTTAATTTTTGGCGAACATTTGCGCGAACTGTTCGTGCGTGTATGACGAAATAGCTCATAATCGTAGTAATTTCTGAACGGAATAGACGTGCGCGGAAAAGTAAAATGGACAATACAAAATTTCTGAGTGAATTTATTGAAATGTATAAATCTTTGCCATCATTGTGGCAAGTAAAAACAAAGATTATTGTAATAGAATTAAAAAGAATAATGATTATGCTACTTTAATCGAAAAATTGCTGCAGCACAATTGTTGTCCGTATTCATCGCTATCTGAAAGAGAACTAATGTTCGGCCAAAAGTTCGTATGGTGTATTGCCAAAGCTGCGAACAAGATTGCGGAATGTTCGCGGAAATGTTCGTGTCGTGTATTTGGCGCTTAAGCAGAAGCCGAAAGCATCAAGCGAGGCCAACGCACCACCAGAAACAAGCGACAGCGAACATACGCATAAACACAAATGATTGAATTCAATAGGTAAAGCGAAGATTGGAAAACACGACAGGCAAACAACAAATGTATGTACGAGATTAGGTACATTGTTCGCTATGAATATTAAAAAAAAAAAAATGTAAGGCGCGATAACCTCCGAAGAGATCTAAGGCCGAGCTTCTCTTCCAATTTGCGTCGTGCTCCTCTTGATTTTCCCTACAAATTGGCCGGACGGGACCTACATGTTTTATGCCGACTCCGAACGGCATCTGCAAGGCAGATGAGTTTTCACTGAGAGCTTTTCATGGCAGAAATACACCCGGAGCGCTTGCCAAACATTGCTGAGGGGCGACCCCGCTTAGAAAAATTTTCTTCTAATTGAAAAACCTTATTTCTAAAATTTTGATGTTGCTTTGCCCAGGAGTTGAACCCAGGGCATACGGTGTGATAGGCGGAGCACGCTACCATCACACCACGGTGGCCGCTACATGTATATTAGGGCTCCCGAAAATTGGGATACTAAATGCCGGGATGGCGGATTATCCTACATGATCGAAAGTATGCATATATATATATATTTATACATGTGTACAAACCATAGGCATGATAATGGAAGAAGTGAAAACGTATGTTAGCATGTAAGCGTATGTATGTAGTAATAGAATGCAGCGAAAATAGTGTTAAATTAGTATTAAATTTTTGCATTTCCATCTTTTATAATTGTTATTGTAAAATTACTGACTGCCTGCGCGCAGTCCTACATAATTTTATAACGGAGGAATTATTACTGATGAATTGTTATAGGAAATAACCGTCCGCCGGCGTACGAAATCGTATATAAGGGCGACAAATTAGCTTGTAAGATCAGAAGCTAGGAGATAGGCATATGAGTCAGTGGGCTTCTACCACTGACCAGAACACGACCTGAAGGTTTCTACTTCATTTCGTGATTAGTTTTATATTCAGTAGGAGGTTTCTAATCCAACTGACGGAGAGCTTAGCAGAGGGGTTCTACCTCTGCTACTCTTATCTAGACAGGGAGCGAGAATATTATTATTATTATATATTAAGGACATTGAATTTTTAAAGAAACCTTATAACGTTTTCGGAACTTCTTTGTTTATTTATTTCACAATCGGAATAGATTCTCCCACCAACTAAAGGAACCCTGAACGGACTGGGCATACCTCAGCAGAAATAAGTCCGTCACATATGGCGCCCGAGCAGGCTTAAGAAACATCAAGGAAATCGTTAAGACTTTACATAAAGGATATTCAAGAGAAGGTAACAAGGATATACGGAAAGCAAAACAACGAAGGCTAAGCACAGAAACTAACAAGGAAACGATACATAAATAAGAAAATGGTAAAGGTGTCATGGGTATATTATCTCACCCGAGAGGAGCTGGTAAGTTACCACTAGGAGTTCGGGCTGGATGATACAGGAACGGTAGAAGAACTAAGGAAGCTACTGGCGGCGTTCGTACAGGTAGAAAAGGACAACGAGAAATGGCAGGATCGGCTTACAGACCTAGCTCTACAACACGCAAGGACGACATCTACACTAAACATACCACAGGCAAGTAGTCGGTCGACATCTCCAAGTGCTACGAAAACGGATGACGATAATACAACCGGCGCACCCAACCAACACGGGGTCCCACAACCACCACTATATGCGATGCAACAACCAGGCACATACGCAACCACTATGGACCGGGTAAGAAATAGGGTTTAAAATACGACGGGAGCAAGGATCCTCTAGGGTTCATAGAACGCGTTGAAGAACTAGCAGAAGGATACGAAATAAACGTCAACTCTATACCAAGAGCATTGCCGGAGCTACTCAAGGACAAAGCGTTGGTTTGGTACCGAAATAACAACCGGAGCTGGAAAGAGTGGGACACATTCAAGAAGGATTTCCTAAAATTTTTCCTCAGCTCCAGATATTTTGAACAGTTGGACCACGAGATACGGGCACGCATGCAAAGACTAGGAGAGAAGTTCAAGGATTATGTACTAGCACTACAAGGGCTGATGCGACATGCCGCCTACACCGAAGATCAGAAGTTAAACCGCATATACCGGAACCCCCGAAGAGAAGTCCAACTGTATGTTAAAAGAGGCGAGATCAGCAGCCTGGAAGAATTGGTAAGTTTGGTAGAAGATTATTAAAACATTACCCCCGACAGAGATCGGATGCGACCAACGGCAAGACCATTTGTACCACGGCGCCAAGAAGAACGTTACCAATACATACAGGTGGAGGAGCTAGAATGGCACGCAGAGGCACAACCATTCCAGAAGTACCACGCGGCACCAAGATACATCGATACAAGTACCTAATAACGGCGGCCAAATTTGAAAAAGTCGAAGCCTCCCTCATGTCGAAGCCTCCCGCTTCTACCCTACGGCGTGCAGACGATGGGGAGGAGGCGGCCGTGTCGCATACGGTTGCCGTAGCGCTCGCATCGAATTCTGCTTGACATGCGGAAAGGTAGGCACACTCACACGAAACTGTTGTAGACGAACGCAGGGAAACGGCCAGAGACCTCATTGGCACCGAGGAGTGCGGTCTCCCCAAACGCAACCTCGGGAAAACCAAACATGTTGAGACATATAAAGGGCCGGATTTTGGCAAACATCACATTGAATGGCGAGGAGGTGGTGGCCGCAATCGATACAGGGGCGACGCGAAGCTTTGTGAGTGGAACAATGGCAAGAAGGCTGAAGACAGGTATATTCAAGACGATAGAAACGCGAGTGATACTGGGAGATGGCAAACCTAAGACGATCATAGAAGCGGTAGATGCAGAAGTTAGATTGGGTAACCAAGTGCTGCGAAATGAAATGCTAATCCTACCAGGACTAGTCTACGAAGTGGTGCTTGGAACGGATTACCTTGCGAAGGTGACCATAGAGATGAGATGCGGAGAACAAACACTAACATTGAGAACAGACGATGAGGATGGGAAAGCGGTTACATGTATAACAATGGTCGAAAGAAGTCACGAAAATAACAGCCCAAAAGTTGCGAATACAGACGAGTCGATGAGTAAATTTCTCAGCAAAGAATTACAGATATTCGAGGATATAGCAGGGCTATCCAACATAGCCACGCACAAGATAGTGATGAGAGACGACCGCCCCATAAAACAAAGGTATTACCCGAAGAATGCAAAGGGGAAGTTAAACGTGGTGACAGATGCACTTTCGAGACAGCCGATGGACGAACAACTAAGCACCTTGACGGACGAGTGCAAGTGGCTGAAAGCGAAGACGGCAGAGGTGACAAAGGCTCCGGAGAAATTCTCAGACTATGTTATCGAGGACGGAAAGCTATACAGGAGAATAGAGAGTCAAGTTGATGGTTAAGACGCAGTACCGTGGAAGCTATGTGTACCGACCCCACAGAGACGCAGAGTGCTGGCGGAAATTCATGACACACCAAGCGCAGGACACATGGGCGTTCGAAAATCTATTGCACGAGCGACGACACGATATTACTGCCCCGGAATGTTCAGAGACATAAGGAAATACGTACAGCAATGTCATGGATGTCAGGTATACAAACCTAGCCAACAACAGGCCGCGGGTAAGATGTTAACTAAAATTGCAGAAGAACCATGGGCAATAGTGTGTGCAGACTTTGTTGATCCAATGTCACGCTCAAAACATGGTAATACAATGGCATTAGTTTTCGTTGACAGATTTTCAAAATGGGTGGAGATAATGGCAATTAGAAAGGCACCAACAGAGAGCGTAATACGAGGATTTAGAGAGAGAATTTTGGCACGATTTGGCATTCCAAAGGTATTAATCACAGACAACGGAGCGCAGTTCGTGAGCAAATGTTTTAATAAGTATTTGGAGGAGCCTGGCGTAAAACACCAGCTGACAGCACCATACACACCGCAGGAGAATCCGACAGAAAGGACGAACCGCAACATCAAGAGGATGATAGCACAGTTTTCATAGAATGCGCAGAGAACATGGGATGAGCTGATACCAGAGATAACACTCGCATTAAACACAAGCGTATGTGAATCGACCGGGTACAGTCCAGCATATGTAGTACAAGGCAGAAAACCAAGGATTCCCATATACCACATTTTCTTTAAATCCACCATATACGGTGAGAGCACCCTAAGGAAAATCCACCAGCTTTCATTTACAGTATAGACTGGCATCACATACACCACCGATGGAAAGGGCAGCGAAACGCCAGCAACGAACACAACAACGGCAGTGAAATATTAAACCGTATGGCCAGCGAGGTCAACGGCAGACTCAACGACAACAACAGCGACATATTGAGCCTGATGGCCAGCGAGGCCAGTGGTAGCATCAACAGCAGCAACGACAACCATGACGACAGCGACGACGAAGGCAGTGTGGCCGAACACTACTTCCGAGTACGGATCACACGCACCGGAATGGTGACCGTAAGCTTCGCTGCGGTAGGTGAGGGGGGTGTGTGAGAACCCCAAAACCGAGGGTTTTGTACCCTCACAACATATACCTATTTTTTCATTTTTTACATACATGTTATACAACGATTGAATTTAACTCTGAATTTAACATCTATACATTTTTTATGACATGAATTATATCTTTATGAATTACACGTCGAAATACATATATGCGGTTATATATTGAATTATTATTTACTAAATTGAAGGACAAACCAGACTTGCACACTTTTGCACGCAAGCAAATATTTACATTTTTCGCCCACATAAATTTCAAATATAGGTCACCCTAACATACACTAAAACATTTGGAAATTGCGCCGGTCAACCAACCCTTTGCGCATCCAATGCACTCAGCTACAAATACAACATACATAATAATTTGGATAAACGAAGGTCAGCAGCAAAAGTCGCCAAAATAAACGGCGCTACTAACTGGAGCCTTTCTATACATACTTACACACGAGCATACGACACACCAACGCACGCCGTAAGCAGAAGTCGACAGCATCAAGCGAGGCCAACGCACCACCAGAAACAAGCGACAGCGAACATACGCATAAACACAAATGATTGATTTCAATAGGTAAAGCGAAGATTGGAAAACACGGCAGGCATACAACAAATGTATGTACGAGATTAGGTACATTCTTCGCTATGTATATTAGGGCTCCCGAAAATTGGGATACTAAATGCCGGGATAGCGGATTATCCTACATGATGGAAAGTATGCATATATATATATATATACATGTGTACAAACCATAGGCATGATAATGGAAGAAGGGAAAACGTATGTTAGCATGTAAGCCTATGTATGTACTAATAGAATGCAGCGAAAATAGCGTTAAATTAGTGTTCGATTTTTGCATTTCCACCTTTTATAATTGTTATAATTGTTATTGTAAAATTACTGACTGCCTGCGCGCAGTCCTACATAATTTTATAACGGAGGAATTATTACTGATGAATTGTTTTTAGGAAATAACCGTCCGCCGGCGTACGAAGTCGTATATAAGGGCGACAAATTAGCTTGTAAGCTCAGAAGCTAGGAGATAGGCATATGAGTCAGTGGGCTTCTACCACTGACCAGAACACGACCTGAAGGTTTCTACTTCATTTCGTGATTAGTTTTATATTCAGTAGGATGTTTCTACTCCAACTGACGGAGAGCTTAGCAGAGGGGTTCTACCTCAGCTACTCTTATCTAGACAGGGACCGAGAATATTATTATTATTATATATTAAGGACATTGAATTTTCAAATAAACCTTATAACGTTTTCGGAACTCCTTTGTTTATTTATTTCAATCGGAATAGGTTCTCCCACCAACTATAGGAACCCTGGACGGACTGGGCATACCTCAGCAGAAATAAGTCCGTCACACAGTTAATATGCTACCCTGTAACAAAAAGAGTCTAACTTTTAATCAACACAAAAAAGGCATCTGCTAATTGTTGCTGACAGAGCAATTCACACGATTTAATACAGGTGTGTGTACAACGCTCAACTAAACCAAATTTGCATACCGGAAAATTTGCTGACATTGCATTTCCCACAGAAGTTACAGCTCAACACAGATGTGTAGGTACACATTTTGTTTCGAGTTGTATGAAGGTGTGTAATTATGCAGGCATGCTTAACCAACCAATTAACGTTAATTTGACGTTCTTAACGTTAATAAACGAAACGAAATGACTTTGTTTCGTTTATTAACGTTGATTATCGTAACGAAATGATATCGGTTCGTTGGTTAAGCATGCCTGTAATTATGTATGCTTAAGGTAAATATGTAAGTAAGTAAGTATGCTTAAAGTAAATATGTATGTAAGAATATGTTTAGAATAATTTAGTATAAATAAGCTGACAATATTTGAATAAAGAGGCATTCGAGCATTCGCTCATTGCTGTTGACACCTCTCAAAACCGATTATTCATTTTTAATCTTTTATATGGCGATTCTGCCTATGATTCTGGTGGCTGATTTTCCAGCCTATGTTCATTACTGGCAAGGATACGCCTTTTATATGGCGATCCTGCCTTGATTATACTGGCTGATTACAGCCTAAGCCTTGTAAAAGAAAAAAAAGAAAAAAAGAAGGTATAGAACGTGTTTTTCCGAATCCAATTTTTATCGCAGGACAAACACAAATTTCGCTTTTTATTTTTGATGAAATTTGGGCACCAACGATAAAGATCACATGAAAATTTCGGCAGTTGAAAAACTTCGACAGAACATATACTAAAATTGGAACGATACAGAGATGATTAGCATGGCCGCTGCGCAAGGATGACACGCAAAATCGTGAAGCGTTCCAAATTTTTAATGTCCAATGGTTATAAGATGGTATAAACAACGGGACTGGCAGCATAATAAATATAATTAGCTTAATTATGAAGTCGGTTTGACAATTTAGACATTATTTTTAAGTAGGAAAATATTCGGGCAACCCAACGGCTGCCTATTGACAAGCAAAAATTCAATTTTTTGCTGTAAAAACTTTTTGTTAGTAATTATTGAGTTATGTTCCCAGAAGAGGACATACAAAGTTAAAGTCAAGTGCTTAGGTCGGTTTCATAAAACTACTTAAATGTGAAAAAAAAAAAATAAATATAAAAATTTTTTTAAGCCCAAAATAGCATAGAAAACAAAATGAAAAAAAAAGAAAATAGCATAGGAATTAGTTTTTAATAAATAAACTGTATTTAACTATTAATCATTTGAAAAAAGAATTTTTTTCAGAAAATTTTCTACGAAAAATTAGAAATGTCAAAAATGTTAAACTAAACAAATTTTTCCTTAAGAACAAACATTTCTAGAAATAAACCTTTTAAATAATAACTTTTATAAAATAATAAAAGTAAAATAATATAAAAAACATAAAAAACAAAGAAATAAGCAAAAATTAGAATTTTTCCCACCCCGAAAGAAACAGGAATACATTTTTATTTTCTCTTTAATTTTCCCTTTCAATCATATCATCTCATTAAAATGTCTTCGAGGACAAAAATTAACCCCATAGCTGGTTACGAGTTAGGAAAAAGGAACTCTGAAACATCAGAGAATAGAATATTAAAATATGAACCACCAGCTGAACCAGGGCCAAAAATTAACCCAAACATTTCAGATGTTTGGCTAGCAGTTTAACCTCCTATTGATATAATATTCAAATTTAGCACCCTAAACCCTATAAACTCAACCCAATTTCGATAAGAACAGTAAACAATTACAAATGGATCACTGCAAAATGCCTCACTCAATAGAAGAATTTATTTAAACAGCTTCATTAACACTGTCTAAGTTCAAGAATTTACTAATTCACAGTAGTAGTTTCCATAGAAGTTAATCAAAATAACATCTATGAAGGCTGTCAAGGTAGAAGATTTACACCAAAAACCTTATAAAATAATAACTTTTCGCAACATAATGCTTGACTAAAAACTTTACGTAAGTGGAAATATGCAAAATACCTACAGTTACCACAAGATCGGAAACTAAAAAACCAGCCAGAATGAAGAAAATAAAAAGTCACAAAGAGAACCTTATTATAAATAAAGCGCTTAATAAATAAATTTGCAATTAGACATGTCACGCTCGTTTTCATCCAAAAGGATAGAAAAATTGTAGCGTAATACAAGCAACCAGATTGTTGAGGAAGTTATTGACTTAGGACAATATTCAACCAGGCTTAAAAATGCCGGAAATCTAAGAATTATAAGAGAAAAAGAAACTTGTCCCTTAGGAGACAAATTGGTCAAGAATAATGAATACTTGAGTAAGCATATTTAAAAATATAAAATAGGTACCCAAGTTCTCAAAGATCTAATATTTGCATTAACCCCAGAAGTTATGCATGTGACAAATGTCGACAGAAATTAAAAAAGTTCTTCATAAATATCATGACGATCCCATCTGGTAAGGAAACCCACAAAATCGCATGACACATAAGATCTAATATAAATATTGCTGGAAAATATGAAAAATGGTCTAAGAAAAGATATGAAAAATTTTTGCATCCACTGTACCCATTGGTTTAACCACTCATCACTATATAACTACATCTTGCTCTAGCAGCAACTGAATCTACTGTATATCATACGGTCAAAGATCCCGCTTTTAGATCAATGTCAATTTGCAACCAATGATGACTGTAACCATTACCTTATTCTATACGTTTCAATTTTCATCTAGGAACACCTCGCCTTTTAGAGAGGTCATAAATTTAGATAATAGGCTTTTTGGATCTATATAAATAGATAAATAGATAGTAGATATATAGGGCCCTGTAGAATAGGAAAAGTAATTTTATTAACGACCTGCGGAATAGAAAATATCAATAAGAAAAATAATTTTATTAATTTACTGCGGAATAGAAATTATCAATAGGAAAAATAATTATATTAATAATCCTGTAGAATAGATAATATCACTAGGAAAAATAATTTTATTATGACCTGTCGAATAGGAAAAATAATTTTATTATGACCTGTAGAATAGCAAATATAATTTTATTAATAACCTGTAAAAAAAAAAATATATCAATAGGAAAAATTATTTTAGCAATACCCTATAAGGTAGAAAAAATCGATAAAAATAATAATTTTACTCTAATACCCCATAAAGTAGAAAATATCGATAATAAAAATAATGACACTTTAATCCCATCTAGAATAGGAAATGAGGATAAGCAAAAATTTCCCAGTAACATAGAAAATAGCAATATCATAAATAATAAGAAAATAATAATACACAAAAATAGACTTAAATTAATAGAATAAGTAAATTTTCAACCTACAAACATATAATACAAAATATAGAATTAATTTTACGCTTAACTAAATAAAAATAGAATGCTCATGCATTCTCCAAATGCATAAGCCTTCTGAAAAAAAGGGAGATGTAGTGTAAACAGCCAACAATTTCAATGCCAAATAAGTAAATCAGTTAATATGCTACCCTGTAACAAAAAGTCTAAATTGTCATCAAGGAAGCTGGAAAACCTATTTAACTTCTCTGGTCATGCAGTTGCCCTTATAAGATCATATCTTGGCGATATGACTCAAGCAGTATGTATAGATGGTGAAAAGTCTGACTTCCTACATGTCTTAAGAGGCGTCCCTCAAGGCTCTATCCTGGGTCCTCTGTTATTTGTTCTGTACATCAATGACTTACCCGATGTCCTTAAGTATTGTAATGTTTATATCTACGCTGATGACGTGCAGTTGGTTACGTGAATCAAATATTTTCATGGACTGCTATGAATGGCTTATGTATAAACCCGAATAAGTCAAAATGTATTGTTATTCATAGAAGGTCCTTTCCCACTAATGATTTAGAGAATGTAGTGTTCGACAATTCCGTTATAGAATACGTAGATACGGCGAAAAACTTAGGTGTAATTTTTAACAAAACATTGACATGGAAAGACCATATTTTTAGAACGGTTGGAAAAGTGTATGGAATGCTTCGTACACTATGGTTAACACAGTATTTCACACCTTTGCACATAAGACTACTTCTCCCTAAAGCGTACTTAATACCTACGCTACTCCATGGTTGTGTGATTTATTCAAACTGTGACTATCTGTGCAAGAACAAACTAGATGTTGTTTACAACAACATTGCTAGATATGTTTATGGGTTGAAAAGACTTGACCACGTATCACAACATGCTGAAAGGTTGCTAAACATTTCTTTCGAAAATCTTTTAAAAGTCAAAACACTGTCCTTCCTCCATAAGTTGATACACACGAAGGAGCCTGACTATCTATATCGTAAGCTTATTTTTCTGCAATCATCAAGATCGGTGCTTCTTCTTAAGCACATTAGATACCGCAAGCTAACCTCTGAGCGCCAATTCTTTGTTACTGCAATACGTCTTTGGAACTCCCTACCTACAAGTCTTCGACTCTTAAGTAATGCTCTGCACTTCAAAAAAGAGCTAACATCATTTTTTAACGACTCTTAAACTGGATCTCAAATTGATGTTGTTAAAATGTTCATTTCTAAGTCCTTTTCCTTTCTCTGTGTCTTCTTTCTTCATTTGTTAAATACTATTTGATCTATAACCAGCCAAAGGTTATCATCACTACTGCTGTCTTTTAATATTTATTAATTACTTTTATTTAGTTTAAGATTTAAATTTACATACATAAATATTTCACTATTATCCGTTATATTTAATTTAATTTGATTAATCTAATTTATTATTATTATAAATGTTCAATTTTTTATAGCTCATGCTATTCATGACTAGCACTGTTAAATAATTTGTCAAAATTGTTGTGCTGGGAACAAATTTTCAAATAAATACATACATACATACATACAAAAAGGCATCTGCTAATTGTTGCTGACAGAGCGCTTCACACGATTTAATACATGTGTGTGTACAACGCTCAACTAAACAAAATTTGCGTACCGGCAAATTTACTGACATTGCATTTCCCACAGAAGTCACAGCTCAACACAGATGTGTAGGTACATATTGTGTCGAGTTGTACGTATGTATGTAAGTATGTATTAGATGGGTGTACCCTATGCTATGAGACACCATTTTAATTGTGGAATTTGTCGAAGTGAACACCAACCATTAATACCGATAACCCAACAACGTGTTTTTGGTGTTATACACGTGTTATTTGTGGGTTGAGTGTCTGTAGTAGCTGCAGCAACGGTAGTGGGTGGTACTGGGGCACATTGTTCATAATTATCATGCATATACTCATAATCTACAACCTAGTTGAGTATGCATTCAGCTTTACTCATTTGCGCTAGGTCCATTAGCAAGAAATGCAGCTTATCAACTACAGTAAATTTTGAAATTTTCGAGAATATATGTGCCGCCAAGTAATGTTGTCCATAACGACTAGCCGATCTTGCTATGCGATATTGATTCCAACAATTAATTTTGCTACAGCAACGCTCAAACCACTCAATTACCTCTTTGGGTATGAAACCACCAATCATTGATTGTAATGCAACATAAGCCAGTATTTCAACGGTATGTGGTTGATCTGGTTTAGGACCAACATCCATAATAGCATTCAATTTGTGTAGTATAAAGAGTAAGCGCATTAGTACTGGATTATCCATTTGTGAATTAGCTGTCCCAGCTCTTTCCTCCTCAATTCGCGTTGCTGTTGCACTCACAACTCTTTGTGCTATTGTTGATGGTTGCACCTCAAAGTCGACATCCATTACTGCAATGCCTCTTAGTGCTTCTGTAAGGGCGATTGCAAATTTACGCAATTGAAAATGTGAAGCAAGTGCACTCAAAGCATCGCACATCATTTCGGCATTACGCTGTGGATATTCTATATCCTCAGTTATCCACTCTGCTAGCATATTCACAAAATCTGTGCCAAATTCAGGAATGACACTAGCAATTTTAACACCGCAACATAAATTTTGTAGATCGCGCTCATTTTCGTTATCACCAACCATGCAAAATATTGAACCTTCCATGTGTAAATTTACGATTTCCATTATTACAGTCGTAGTCTCTTTGTCAGCCTCAGCTTAGGCCATAAGCGCTGCTATAGTCGACATAGCTTGCCTTGCAGTTTCATAGTCATCCAAACAAACGCATGTAAGACATAAATCCTGCACTGATTCCTGTTGTTAATGTAGCAGAACATAACAAGTCAAAGGAAAATCGTATAATTTAAGTAAAATATTTAAATAATACTGTTCACGCGAATCTTCGCGTTCGTGCATCACTTTTTTTTTTTTGCCAAGCATGTACGCATTGTGGATCTGCTAATTGGGTGAGGGATATCAATACTTGTGCACGCGCAACTTTACGTTTATCTTGCAAAACGTAAAGCAACAAATTAACTTAGTCTGGTACACCAGTGAGTGTACGTGCCGAGAGCTGTGTTGGTGAATCCAATATAGCTACAACAAAACTTTCTGCTGGATATTTGGGTAATATGATGCTAACAGCTGATTTCGTTTCATTTGTTTTAAATTACGCGATGTCACTGTAGTCCCTACGGGTGGTGGTGGTGTCCCTGATGATGGCAACGTATGTCCATTTAAATTTGCTTGATGTACTGGAGATGTTGTTTGACTGCCATATTTCGTTCTTTCCTTTTTGCAAATATTTATTTACGATTTTCAATTCAAAACACGTATCCCTATTTTCCGAGTATATCGTCTAGTCAAATTAAATTAAGACATAGATCTTTTACTAAAGTAGCTGTATTTGAATCGTGATGCATGTGCTTCAACAGAGGTATGAGTTTTAATGTCATTGGCACTGGTATTTGTAAAGATTCAATCATATCTGATATTTTGGCGCACATGCTAATGGTGAATGAGCGTGATTAAGCTGCAAATTGTCCACCTGCATATATGGCCGCTTCAACTTCTACAGAGTCATTACTATCGAGAGCTCGTCGAATTGCATGATGTACTTGTTGTTTTTCGGGTATTATACGTGATACGGCACCCAATGTGCGCAACGTTAGAGGCAGAACGTTTGTATTTTGTCGATGTGTACGCAGCGTTTTTATAATTGCCGCATAGGGTACCTTTTTATATCAAATTTATGATTAATTGATGACATTTGATTGGATTTCTTTTCTAGACAGAAAATCCTATAGTCACAACAAATCAACTCAAGTCCTATTTTATCAAATTAGTAAGTAGTAGGATTTCCTTTTTCGTCTGTAAACTTTGATAGGAGTTGAGAATATTGTTTTTATGTGTTATTAAGGCTTTTTACTTCATATATAAAAACTATTACATGCTCAACGTATATATTTGTGTTTCTTAAACATTTATTTTACACTTTTACATCTTTACAACCTGTACAACAACTTTATAATGAACTTTAATTGACGAAAAGCTAAAAATTATGTAGATCCTATCATGACTTTCATTTATTTTACAGAAAACTATATTCATCTTGATAGAAAGTAATTCATTGATTAGTACTTTGGCAATAGAATACATACGATACATTTTCCTCCCTACGATCCATTAATTTTTTAATTGAAAATATGTACTGATAAATTTGGACGTTTAGTTCATATGATATGTGGGGGATGTAATTGCTAATTTAATTGCGGATTCTGTGGCAGATAATGAATCTGCGTTAGAGTATGTTGGCCTCGTTCGGGGGAACGAGAGCAGGGTTATCGGTGTGTTGGCCTCGTTCCGGATGAACGAGAGCTGGGTTATTTGGGATAGAGAAATATGGACTATTAAAGTTCATTTTCCTTGTCGTTGGGTGGAAGTAGTACGAGTTTCGCGATTGGTCTGGTAATTTTTCCCTTAATTGTATTGACGTCAACAACACGTACACGGTTATCGGAACCTGGATGGGTGTTGACGATTCTCCCCATTCTCCACTCGTTTGGTTGTACGTTATCCTCTTTTATGAAGACTAGATCCTCGGGTTTTAAGTTGGACTGTGGATGTTTCCACTTGTATCGTTTTTGGATTTCGGTAAGATATTCGGATTTCCATCTATTGAAAAATGTTTGATGAAGGGCTTTCATCTTTTGCCATCGGTTTACGATTGAGGCAGGATTTTCACTAAAATCGACTTCAGGTGGAGCTAAAAGATGCCCACCTTCGAGAAAGTGGCCTGGAGTAAGCGGCTCCAGGTAGGAAGGCTCCGTTGGATGAGGGACTGAGGGGCCTAGAGTTGAGGCAGGCCTCAATTCGACATAAGAGGGTAGTAAACTCCTCAAGGGTATATTTATGATCGGACGCGATCTTTTTAAAATGGGTCTTAAATCTTTTTAACCCCGCTTCCCACAAACCCCCCATGTGAGGAGCGCTTGGCGGTATAAAATGCTATTCTATAATGTGATGGCTATATTTATTCAACGTTCCGTCCCTTGCTTCAGGCAGAAATGCTTTAAACTCGGATCGTAAGGATCGCGAAGCTCCGACAAAGTTAGTACCATTGTCGGAGTAAACGTTTTTCGGACAGCCTCGTCTAGATACAAATCTGGCGAAGGCAGCTCGGAAGGACCCGGTACTAAGGTCGTTTGTCGCTTCTAGATGGATGGTTTTCGTCGAAAAGCAGACAAACAGGCAAAAATATCCTTTTGAAATTCGATATCCCCTCCCTCGGTAGGATTTTATATCGAATGGTCCCGCGAAATCTACCCCAGTGTTGGTGAAGGCCCTAGTAAAGGTGGTGCGTTCTTTCGGAAGGATACCCATAAGTTGCGTTTGTGTCTGCTTCCTGTAAATAGCACATCCCTTACAGTTGTGGATAACCGACCTTATCATGACTTTAACGCGTGGGATCCAGTACTGAGTGCGGATATGACGTAGCATCAGCTGGTTCCCTCCATGTAGGGTGGCCTCATGAGAGGACTGAACTATAAGTCTGGATAACCTGCAAGTGTGAGGAAGGATAATGGGATGACTTTCGTTATGAGACATGTCTTTGGATGCCCCGTTCGAATGATGCCTTCTTCGTTTATATATGGATCCAGGGGTAAAATCTCACTCTTGCCATTTATTAGTGTTCCTGACTTCAAATTTGCGTACTCTTCTTGATATTGTTGCCTGTGGCATACTGTTATCAATCTTCGTGTTTTTTTTTCTATTTCGTCAGAAGCTATCGAATGAGATTCCGTTTTAAAGGAGGCTTTAGTTGCTGGGTACGTTTTCTGGGAAAACCGAAAAATATAGGATATAACCCGCAAAGCCCTTGGCAGATCGGAAAACCTATCCAGAATATCAAGGTTATTTTTGACCGAAGTTGTATGAACTTTCACCCCCTTTTCCTCCACATTCGTATTGTAATATTCTTCTTGTGTTGGCCAAAATTCGTTGTCTTCTTGTAACCAAGAAGGTCCCTGCCACCACAAAGAATTGTTGATTAGATCCGAAGCGTAGAGGCCTCTGCTCGCCAAATCTGCAGGATTTGACGCGGAGTCTACGCGCCGCCATATTTTGTCTCCTACTTTGTCGATGATTTTAGTTATTCGATGTGCCACGAACGTTGACCACAAACATGGTGGTTTTCGGATCCAAGCCATCACTATAGTTGAATCTGTCCAGAGGGTTACTTTAATGTTCGAAAGTTTCATATTTTCGACCACAGGTTCGATTATTTCTGCTAGTAGAACTGCACCGCAAAGTTCGAGTCGAGGCAAGGATATGGTTTTGACCGGGGCTACTCTCGTCTTGGCCATCAACAGGTTGGTGAAGACTTGATCCTTTGTTTGTACCCTCAGGAAAACAGTGGCTGCATATGCTTTTTCCGAAGCATCGCTGAATCCATGTATTTCGATATTGTCCTTCAATGTGTAGTGAACCCATCGCGGTATGCGTATATTGTTAATCTTTTCGTAGTCAGTCATGAATGATTGCCACCGATGTAACGTAGTTTCAAACACACCTTCATCCCAGCCTGTCCCTTCCAACCAAATATTTTGCATTATTATCTTGGCTAATATTATGACTGGTGCCAGCCAGCCAAGAGGGTCGAAAAGTTTTGCGATCGCAGAAAGTATTGACCTTTTTGTTACGGCATGGTTATTGTAAAAGTGTTTCGCTGTGAAGTAGAAGTAGTCCAAATGGGCGTTCCACCTGATACCGAGTGCTTTTACCATGCTGGTGTCTTCAAGCTCAAGAAAATCCTCGCTTAATAAGTGTTGCTTCGGTATACCCTGTAGAATTTTCTTGCAGTTGGACGTCCATTTTCGCAATGGGAAACCTGCCGATTGCAATGCCGATGATATTTGGTCCCTTGCTGTGATTGCAATTTCGATGCTGTGTCCACCGGTGAGTACGTCATCAACGTACATGCAATTTCGCAGGATATCTGCTGCCATTGGATGCGATATCTCCACGTCATCAGCTAGTTGGTGCAGCGTCCGAATTCCAAGATACGGAGCACAATTAACCCCAAAGGTTACCGTTTTCAATTCGTAAATGTTAATTGGGTTTTTGGGGCATTTGATATGATTTGCTGACTATGATTCGCTGGTATTTTGTTTGATTTTCACTAACCCATATTGGGCGGTACATTTTTTCTATGTCACTGTTAAATATGTATTTGAACAGCCGCCGACGTACTATAAGGATTGTTAGGTCGGACTGAAGAATCGGACCTGGATATAAGGCATCATTTAGACTTTTGCCATTAGTGGTAGGGCAAGATGTATTAAATACGACTCTGACCTTTGTTGCTGTACTTCCCTCCTTTATAACAGTATGGTGAGGGAGGAAGTAACAGTCATTTGAGTCTGGCGGGATATTACTGACTTGTTTCATATGCCCTAAGGTTTCATATTCGGATACAACTCTGTTGTATTCCGTTTGAAGGACTGGGTTTTTCGCAAGTCGTGTCTCGTTGCGATAGAATTGAGAACACGCACATCTCGATGAGGGGCCTAAGTTAAACTCTTTCCTAAAGGGTAAGGAGACTACGTATTTGCCATCGTTGTTCTGAACTGTTGTGGATTTGTATATCTCCTCGCAGTAAGTGTCATCGTTATTGATGCTCCTCTTCTTTGGAATTTCCTTTATCTCCCAAAAAGCCGCCAGTTGTTTGTCTAAAGTGACCTCGTTGAAATATGAAACTAGGGTTTTATTTGTATCAACCGCATCTGTCCGGCCTGTCAATATCCAGCCGAACACCGTTTCTTGTGGTATTAATGTATTCAGCACATCTTTCCCAATGCCGCCTAATAATTTGGGGGTATATGTCTCCGCCCAGAATTAGATCGACTAGCTCATTGACAAAGAATATTTTGTCAGCCAGTATTAAGTCAGGGAATGCTTGCCTAGTCATTGCGTTTATTTGGCAAGTTGGAAGATTCCCTGTTAATTGTGGTAAAACCAGCATGATTTTATTGATCCCGATTAACGGGTCTGTTGGTGACCGCAGTTTTATGTTGTACGCTTCTTTTACTTGTGCAGATATTGTATTATTGATGCCCCAAACTTCGGCATGCATGCGTTTCGTTGGCAGATTTATTCTGCGCTTGAGTTTCTCGGTTTTGAATGAGCATTCAGATCCCGAGTCTATTAGGGTTCTCGCCGAATAGTCAAAACCGTTAAAATGAATATTAACCTGAGCTGTCCCTATTAGTACTCCTTTACTTGTATTTGCGAAACATGAGTTCACATTATTAATCGCAGCATTTTCTCTTTCAGCATTGCGTCGTATTTGAGCTTCTCGTGACGTAGATACTCCGATAGTGTCTGAATTATTTGTTGGTTTTGGCTGATTCGAAATATGAAGCAGCGTATGATGTCTTAAATGACATGTGGCACAGTTCATTTGACTGGTGCACTTTGTTACCGAATGGCCAGCAGAAAGGCAGTTTATACACCCACGGCTGCTCTTAATTTGTTCAAACCGTTTAGAACGCGTTAAACGTAAGAACTTTTCGCACTTTGCAATTCGATGTGCAGGACTTTTGCACATCTTACACGTAGGTTTGTCTACACTTGCACTTGCCTGATAGGACCCTAATTTTTTAGCAGATGTATATGTTGTCGAACGAGATACTTGTGGCTTTGAGGGTTTGGAAACTGTATCCCCTCTCAGATCAGTCACGGTTTCTAGGGTTTGGAAACGATTGGATAAGAATCTATCCATATCAGCCCATTTTGAAATTTCCGTTTTGTTTTCAATTGTTTGTTCCCAAAGTGCCAGTGTGCTTTCTGGCAGTTTTGTGGAACATAGATATGTTATAATTGCATCCCAGTTTGATATGTCTATATGATGACATTGGAGCGCCGAGATGCAATTATTTATTTCACGTAGCAGTTTCTTTATAGAGCTACCGCATTCACTCTCAACTGATTTCAAACTAAAAAGAATTTTCAATTGGGCGTTTACTAAGATACGTTTATTTTCGTATCTGTCACAAAGATTTCCACGGTGTTTCGAAACCGTCTTTCGTTAAAGGACATCGCCCAACTATCTCTTTGGCCTCACCTTGAGTCTTTTGGTTTAAATAATATAATTTTTCTACTGCTTCGAGGTTTTGTTACGCATATATATAGCAGTGAACATGTCTCTAAACGAAGGCCAGGAAAGGTAATCTCCTTTGAAAACGTCCGTCTCACACGGTGGCAGGCGCACCCGATATTCCCTATCTCCTGAGCTTTCTTCTTTCTTTTCAGCTTTCTCAAATTTTTCCGAAAGTTCAGCCATCGCTGCCTGGCACTTGAGAAAGCTGAAGTATGTAACTTTGTGCTTCTTTTTAATGGCCGACTGCTCTTTTGCCTCGAGTTCTGAAGAGCTGAAGAGTTCTTCATATGTCTGCTTCGCCTTCTCCCATAGCGATTTCAACTCCTCCTTTTGGACTAAAAGGGTGTGTTTTGTATGGTCTGAAGGTGACATGTCATTATAGTCATTTTCAAACTCAGTCACTGCCTCTGCTTGGCGTATATAGGTATCCATTATATTAAATGAAGATTTATTTATTTATTTATTTATTTATTATTTAAAGTCGACGACAAACTATGGTCGACTGCATAATATAAAAGATATATAAATATACAACTCAAAAGATTAAATTTAAGATATATCGAGATTTCAACAATGTTATATTACAAACAAAAATATATTAATGAACATTACTCTTAAATTTCAGAATATAATAATAATAAGAAATATGAGCAGAAATAAGATCTTATACCGAAATCTTATACTGGCGGAATGCATCAGATCCCGCTCAGCATGATTTCGGAATGCAGTGGATTCCAATCTTCCTGTTGGAATGAAACAAGATTCCAATCAGCATGTCATGGGAATACGGCAGTGCTAAGAGTAGTGTAATGAGGATACGCCATCACAAGGCATAAAAAGTAACATGACCTGTGTTGTTGGAATGCACCGGATTTCAATCAGCTCGATGCATGACCCATAAGAAATATTAATTAATTGCCTTTGCAGAGAGTATTGAGTGAAAATGAACTAGAATGAAGGACTGAGAGAGATTTCTCGGTGAAGCGGCCTCGAAGCTTGCGAGAAAGCTAGCAGTTTAAAGGAATACCAATTGCGTGGTGGCAACGGCGCGTAATTGTTAAAAGAAAGTGCTAATGCAGCTGTGTTAACGAATTGTGTAAGCCAATAACTAATGGCTAGTCAAAAGTGGTGTTAGTGAAAATAAAAACGAGTCACTCGTTATTGACTTTAAATAGCCTAAAAAAGGACTGTATTCAGCTTTTATCTTGTACAGTGATCTTTTATATCTCACCAAAAATAGATCAGTCTAAACTGATATGTGTATTGCCGCAAGTGGAAATAATAAATTCTTCAATTTTTTGTTGTAAAAAATTGTATGAGAAATAAGCCTATTGGCCACCCAAACAACAACAACAATATGTGCAGTTTAAAAATAAGTGCACTTTGCACTGAAACAAAAAAATAAATTGCAGTCGTACTACCGGTGTAAATGCAAGTGATTTGTATGTGAGATAAAAAAAATTTTATTTAACTGAATGTGCGCGTAAATTCAATTACAGATTTCTATCTAAATAACCTTAAGAGATCAAAATTTTGTGCTGTCCTGCAAAGGTGAAAGTAGAAAAGTGGCGTTTGAGGTTATGTTAACCTTTTAGAGCAGTGTTGTGCTACCTTGAGCTGTGTCCGGAAAATCTTACCGCTGGTGGGGGATTATTCCGAATAGTCACAAGGCGTGATGCACAAACTTTAATTAACTGCGTTAAGCGCTTTTTTTTCTATTTTGCACAAATAAGACCTCAATTCAAAACAAAATCACTTGCACGGTTTTAATAAAGGGAAACACTTTGTATGATTTAATCGGGGATTGCCCGTATTGCTTTTTTAAATGTATGAAAACATTTATTTGAAGCAAATTTTAATTTTATAATTTATTTTATAATTTTGAAAAAAATTTAAACAACGTGATATCAGGACGGACAAGGCGACAGCATATTTTAATCTTTTACACATTGCATACTTCGTATGTAATTATGTGTCAAAGCTATGCTTGTTTGTACGTCGGTTTTCAAAGAAACTTTGGTATTTGTTGCTGTTTTTGTTCTATTTATAGAACTACAACGAATTAACCAATTTTGTCTGTTGTATGATTTAATCGGGGATTGCCCGTATTGCTTTTTTATAAGCTTTTATTTACCTCCACTTGGCTGTCGTATGTAATGAAATCTTGCAAGTTAAATTTGATACACTTCCCGGTGTCCGATTGAGCTGAAATTGTGCACACATGTATAACTCCGATGACAATGCAATATAACTTTGCGAGAATTCGATAAATTAATCGATAACACAGTTATTGGTAAAGATGTGTTTACTTTGGCATAACAGCCTAAGTCCCATACAAACCCGCCGTTACCTAACCGTGGATTCTGAGACTTAGGCGATTATTCCTTGTAACCATAGATATTTATACTGCAAATTAACAAACTGCGAAAAGCGAAGACACAACCCTCTGTTGTATTTCTGTGTATAACCAACATAGCTGATTTTTTAAGGCTGTTTAACTCTGTAAACTTTTCTGTAATTTATTTTGCTTTTGGAAAAATTACCTATTTGAAAAAAGCTGGCTGAAAAATATTGGCATAACAGCTTAAGTTAAATCAAGAATGGAAAATTTTGGAAAATTTGAACAAATGTGGCAATTACGCGCGTTCGTTGAACGAAATATTGGAAATATATTGATCATCGCTAGGAAATTAGCGACGTTCCATCAACTAAGCAGCACTTTAGCAATACTACTGTTAATATTTGGCTGCTCAAACACACCCACATTAATTGTGCATTAAATCTAAAATATACAACTCAAAAATGGCTCCGGTTGTTATGTCTGCAGCATTTATTTGGTTCAAATACACAACCAACAATAGCCAAAGCCATAATAATTTACACGGGTCATCAATTCTTTCTCTGGTTCAAAAGCTGAACTACCAGCGCTACCGTCATCAGCTCAGTGTCATCATTGCCAGTAGCGCCAATAACACCAAACTCGTGCCTGACACACAAAAGTCCTTTTGCTCAATAGCGCAAGTGAAATGTGCTAAGCACTCACTACTAAGTAGCGTCAAAAATTCGCTTGAAGTCATTGCGTCAATGAGCTACCATTGAGCTGGCACCGCATTGGCGTTGACGCCATGCAATTTACATCACTAAAATTGCGCGAATGCCCAGGCTCATGACATTTTTAATCCAGATGGTGGAAACGAAGCAGAGGCAAAACGTATGGTGTATTCCTGGCGCAGCCGTCCCCTCATTATCATTCATATTTCTCATTATCAATTTATGAATTCTCAATATGAAGTAATATTTTTCACTATCAATGTATATTTTCTCAATAAGAAGATACGCTTCTCATTATTTTATTTTATTTTCTCATTATAAAGTTGGATTTCCCATTATCGATTTGCGTTTTCTCAATACCCGTGTTTTTTTTATACGCGTATACGTTTCGTTTGCCCGTGAAAAATAACGCCTATCCTTACTTAGATAATGCTTAGGAGACCCATCTACCGGCTGTGGTTAAAGAACTAGCTACAGCAGCAGGGTGTAGCGAAAAGCGGAGACACAACCCTCTGTTGTATTTCTGTTTATAAATAGTGGACGCGCATAGAATACAGAGAATTAATGCAGAGGGTGAAACATAGACAATTTCAGTTACATCTGAGTATAATGCGTATTGAAATTTAGTAGTACTAATTTTATACGTAGCAATTTCAGAGGTGTATTTAAAGTATGTCGCTTAGCAGTTCATATAAAGTTTAAGCGTAAACTTATATAGATGAGAAAAAAACACAGCTAATATAAACAAAGACTGATCGAAGAATAAAGATGTTGCATGCGCGAACTTCAGTGGAAAGCAGCGGAGCTTCACAAAATTCTAGTAGGTCACTTCCACCACACCAAAAACTTTAACACAATTTTGAACATCATTTAAGCACACCAAATACACTGATTGTAGTTTAGGAGTGTAAAAATGTAAATTCTGAACAGATTAGCTGAATAAAAAGTCTACAAATAATTATTAAATAACAAATACAGACAGTGGTAGTTTAACAAATTCTGCTGTGGTAAGTGGTGAATGTGACCTACTAGAGGTTTTGTGAAGCTTGCTTCACACTATTTGTCGTCCCTGCAACATCTTTATTCTTCGATAAGCCTTTGTATAAACTTATATTTCTCAATACAAAGTTATATATTCTCATTATAAACTGGAAAAGGTGTAGTGCATAAACGAACTGTCAAATTTTGTATGAAAAATCATTTACAACATTTCATGGTGTAAACGCGAACTCAAAGGAATGCAACCTTGCAAACAACAGCCACCATTTTTATGTGTAAAAATTCTATGATACAACGAACGCTAACGCGGTTAGGCTGTTATCGGAAGGTGTTGCATACTTTTCTGCGCACTTGATTTTGTTTTACAGATTTTTGGCGATGGAATTTTACCTAAGCGAAAGTTGGAATTTTATTTTAAAGCAGATTTAAGCCACAGAGCAGAGATCTGCAATCAGTAGTTGTAATCTGAACGCGACATAGGCAAAGTCACAAAAAATACGATTTTAAGTTAGTTAACACTCGAATAGAAGAACTTGACTGATAAAAGTTGACTTCGAAGAAACCTTGTAATGTTGATGCATTAAAAGAAATGAATAGGACGAGAAACGTTACAATTAACTAAGTAAAGATTACACAACTAATTTAACAATATTTTACCCAACTAAAAATGAAAAAAAAAATCATATTTAAATTAAATTTAAGAAAAAAGCTTTTCTAAGAACAAGCTTCTATTACTTGTTAATAAAACGAACTAAAAAGTAAAAAATAAAATTAAAGAAAAAAAAACTTTTTTAAAAATAAGCTTTTATTATTGGTTAATAAAATTAACTAAAAAGTAAAAAATAAATGGACTGTAAAGAAATATAACACTTTATAAGTTCATTGTACTTTAACGATAATTAGGCTTTTTCGCCTGCGACAAAAAAATTCTATATTTTACATTATTATATATTTTTAACATTAAAACTTTACACCTAAATTATTAAATCTTACAGTTTATATCACAGTCCTAATTGTTCTAATAAAAGCGTGTTACATTGTGATAGCAAGAAAAGGAGATCCTAAATGTTCTTAATTATACCAACAAAATTTAATACGCTTTTTATTAGAACAATTAGGACTGTGATATAAATTGTAAGATTTAATAATTTAGGTGTAAAGTTTTAATGTTAAAAATATATAATTATGTACAATATAGAATTTTTTTATCGCAGACGAAAAAGCCTAATTATCGTTAAAGTGTTATATTTCTTTACAGTCAATTTATTTTTTACTTTTTAGTTAATTTTATTAACCAATAATAAAAGCTTATTTTTAAAAAAAATTATTTTCTTTAATTTTATTAAATGTATGAAAACATTTATTTGAAGCAATTTTGAATTTTATAATTTATTTAATAATTTGGGAGAAATTTAAACAACGTGACATCAGGACGGACAAGGCGACAGCTCTTTCGATTATATCTTGTAAATCTCTTCAAAGCCTTTTCTCCCAGGAGTGGGAGTCGAACCCGCACTCCTACAATAGTTGAAATGGTTACAAACGCATTCGCTACGCCATGCCTTAGTTGTTGTAAAGTAAGTAAAGGAAACACTTTCTACCGAATTATAATTTTATTTTTTTAAATTTTTATTAAAAAGTGAAAAGGAAAACCCTACCTAGCACGGAATGTTTATAAAACCATGTACCTTTTATCAAAGTGTTGATCCGGAGTAATCGAATGTGATTTAAATATTGTTGTTGGATGTTTCCAAGGTATCACCAAAAGTGTATCAGTTGTTGTATATTGGCTGTTGTTGTTTTCAATATAAACTCGCTGGTATCACCAAGAAAGTTGTATCACCATGTACAGTTGCTGATATTTGATGTTGAAATTTGTGGTTTTTCCTGTGTATTATCACGAGTTTGGAATGCTTCCTTGCTTTAATGCCTAGAGAGTTGAGTGGACTGTAGTTATGTAAGTGGTTCTCTTTACCGGCGTGGTAAGGACCATGTACAAATGCGTGGTGGCAACGGCGCGCACCCACGTATTTGTTATAGATTGATTAAGGCGAAAAAAAGGAAGAAAATAAGAACACCAAAAGGTTTCGTGTTAATAAAAAAGGAATTCACAGTGTGTTTTTATTTAATGTACATAAATACAACAAGTGTTAAGAAAGATTTTAACAAGTGTTGGGAAAATTAAAATATTAAATATATTTATATTAAATTTACACTTACGTGAACGTGGGATAACGTGTACCTTCGCTGGCTGCTGGATTAAAAGAGGACGAGCCTCTTTGCAACATGAGCCGATGAACCCACGATACAGCTCCTTCGTTGGGTTTCCCGGAAACAAAGTTGCTGTACCGCGGGCTCACAGCGGTAAAAATCTAAGATACATACGTACTAGGAATGTGTGAGTGATGCCTATGTGTATTAGTGATCACAAGCATATGTGGGTGGTAGTAAACGAAGGAAAATAACCAAAGAAAATTAAGCTACGGGGGGGAGAGATATAATAGGCCTGTGGCCTAAACAAAACCGATTATTCATTTTTAATCTTTTATATATTAGGTTTTATTGTATGAGCTCATCACATATTTACAGTAGGAATAGATGTAGATACCCGAGCTTATTTCACTTGAGCAACTATAATTATTGCTGTTCCTACACGAATTAAAATTTTTAGTTGATTAGCAACATTACATGGAACTCAATTAACATATTCGCCAACAATATTATGATCTTTAGGATTTGTATTCTTATTTACTGTTGGAGGTTTAACAGGTTTTGTATAAGCTAATTCATCAATTGATATTATTTTAGATACTTATTTTTATAGGAGCAGTTTTTGCTATTATAGCTGGATTTATCCATTGATAACATTAGTATGTCAAACTAAAATTATTAATAAAATTTTAATATTTTTTAATTCCACAAATACCCCTATTAGAAGATTAATATTATTTTTAATATTTTCAATTATATTTATTATATTTTGAATTATTAATTATTATTCATTAATTAATCAAACACCTTAATCTACTTATTACAAAAAAAATTTATTCATTAAGCTGAAAATGACAACTAAATTATTTTCTGTATTTGATCCTTCATCAAGAATTTTAAACAATTAATTATTCCATCAACTTATTGATTAATTCCTCCCCGATGAAGTATTATATGAAATTTTACTTTGATATATTTACATAAAGAATTCAAAACTTTATTAGGATCAAAATATCACTCAGGATCCACTTTTATTTTAATTTCACTCTTTTCAAAAATCTTATTAAATAATTTTATAGGATTATTTCCATATATTTTTACAAGAATTAACATTTAATTTTTACATTAACGATATCATTATCTTAATGAATATGTTTTATAATTTATTACTGAATTAATAATACTCAATATATATTTACTCATTTAGTTCCTCAAGGAACACCAAGAATTTTAATACCATTTATAGTTTGCGTTCAAAGTATTAGTAATATTATTCGACCGGGAACTTTAGCAGTACGATTAACTGCTAATATAATTGCTGGTCATTTATTATTAACTTTATTAGGAAATACAGGACCTTTTATTAATAATATAATTATATTATTATTATTAATTAGCCAAATTGCACTATTAATACTTGCATCAGCAGTTGCTTATTTGCAGTTATGTATGTATTTGCAGTATTAAGAACTTTATATTATAGAAAAACTTATTTATTTATTTTACAAAATGAAAACACACACAAATCACCCATTTCACTTAGTAGATTTTAGTCCTTGACCTTTAACAGGAGCTATTGGAGCAATAGCTTCAATATCTGGACTAGTAAAATGATTTCATCAATATAATATTTCATTATTTTTATTAGGAAATGTTAAAACAATTTTAACTGTTTATCAATGATGGCGTGGTATTTCACGAGTAAGATCATTTTAAGGACTTCATGCATTATCTGTAACGATAGGATTACCATGAGGAATAATTTTATTTATTTTATCAGAATCTTTATTTTTTTATCATTTTTTTGAGCTTTTTTCATAGAAGATTAGCTCCATCCATTGAATTAGGTACTTCTTGACCACCTACAGGAATTAAACCTTTTAATCATTTTCAAATTCCATTATTAGATAATATTATTTTATTAACATCATCATAGAAGAACAGAAATTAATTATTCATCTTTTTTAAATATAAAGATTAAAATTCATTTAAAAAATAAATTATTATTTTTTATACTAAAAATTTAAATTAAATTATATAAAATTTATTTAAAATTTTTAATTTATTAAATAATGAAAATTGTTTTTTGAAAAGTTATGATTTTTATTTATATTTTGATAACAAAATATTACATTATATATAGGTATGAGAGTTAAAATCACAACTTTAATACAGATATATATGTACATCGTTTATTTATTTTTAATATATTAATTTATAAAAATTTCTAATAATAGATTATAATAACAATAAACAAATTTTACAGAATTAATATCTATTTCTGAATTTTAGGTTTTTTTTAGACAAAATTAATATATATATATCTAATATATTAAATAATAATATATAAACCTACTAGCAGACCCGGCAGACGTTGTTATGCCTCGCCCCTCTACACTTTTTCCTAATCTTTGTATTCACTCCTCCCTCCGTATTTTTCGCTTCATCTATCTCCATCTTCGTCTCATTCTATCTCTTTCTCAGTCTCCTTCTCTCTTTTCTCTTCTCTCAAGTTTTTCTCATTCTTCTTCATATCTTCTTGCCATTCCCAGAGGGTGGTATGTATTTTGTTCCAGTCCCATTCCGAGTCTCAGTCCCAGTCCCACTCCGAGTCTCAGTCTCAGTCCCAGTCCTAATCCCAGTCCCAGTTCGTCTCTGGTCTACTTCCTGGAAAAAAGCATCGGAAATACTAATATAGGCAAATTTATACACCCAATTCACGCAAATCGAATAGGACGTATGTAAATAGGTATGTAGGTATTATTAATTCATGTCTTTATTTCGGCTTCGCATGCATATTTATCAGTTTTGCCAGGTTGATGCGACTAAATCGAATATCACAATGAAAATTACTTAAAAGCTCTCAGCAACAGCTTTCATTTGATATCCAAAATACACACACATTCTAGGGGTGTCCGGGTCCACGTTTTGGCCTATATCTCGAGACGCTAGTCACCAATAGGTATGAAAACTACCCTGTACTAAAGCACTCATCAACAGCTTTCATTTAATATCCATATTGTATAAACACATTCTAGGGGTGCCCGGGTCCACGTTCTGGCCTATATCTCGAGACCCTAGTCACCGATAGGTATGAAAACTACCCTGTACTAAAGCACTCATCAACAACTTTCATTTGATATCCATATTGTATAAACACATTCTAAGGGGTGCCCGGGTCCACGTTTTGGCCTATATCTCGGGACCCTAGTCACCGAGAGGTATGAAAACTACCCTGTACTAAAGCACTCATCAGCAGCTTTCATTTGATATCCATATTGTATGAACACATATATATGTACATCGTTTATTTATTTTTAATATATTAATTTATAAAAATTTCTAATAATAGATTATAATAACAATAAACAAATTTTACAGAATTAATATCTATTTCTGAATTTTAGGGTTTTTTTAGACAAAATTAATATACATATATCTAATATATTAAATAATAATATATAAACATACTAGCAGACCCGGCAGACGTTGTTCTCCCTCGCCCCTCTACACTTTTTCCTAATCTTTGTATTCACTCCTCCCTCCGTATTTTTCGCTTCATCTATCTCCATCTTCGTCTCATTCTATCTCTTTCTCAGTCTCCTTCTCTCTTTTCTCTTCTCTCAAGTTTTTCTCATTCTTCTTCATATCTTATTGCCATTCCCAGAGGGTGGTATGTATTTTGTTCCAGTCCCATTCCGAGTCTCAGTCCCAGTCCCACTCCGAGTCTCAGTCTCAGTCCCAGTCCTAATCCCAGTCCCAGTCCGTCTCTGGTCTACTTCCTGGAAAAAAGCATCGGAAATACCAATATAGGCAAATTTATATACCCAATTCACGCAAATCGAATAGGACGTATGTAAATATGTAGGTATGTAGGTATTATTAATCCATGTCTTTCTTTCGGCTTCGCATGCATATTTATTAGTTTTGCCAGGTTGATGCGACTAAATCAATATCACAATGAAAATTACTTAAAAGCTCTCAGCAACAGCTTTCATTTGATATCCAAAATACACACACATTCTAGGGGTGTCCGGGTCCACGTTTTGCCCTATATCTCGAGACGCTAGTCACCAATAGGTATGAAAACTACCCTGTTCTAAAGCACTCATCAACAGCTTTCATTTAATATCCATATTTTATAAACACATTCTAGGGGTGCCCGGGTCCACGTTCTGGCCTATATCTCGAGACCCTAGTCACCGATAGGTATGAAAACTACCCTGTACTAAAGCACTCATCAACAGCTTTCATTTGATATCCATATTGTATAAACACATTCTAGGGGTGCCCGGGTCCACGTTTTGGCCTATTTCTCGGGACCCTAGTCACCGAGAGGTATGAAAACTACCCTGTACTAAAGCACTCATCAGCAGCTTTCATTTGATATCCATATTGTATGAAGACATTCTAGGGGCGCCCGGGTCCACTTCTTGTCCTATTTCTCGAGACCCTAGTCACCAATATGTATCCTGGTCCACTTCCCAGAAGAAAAATTATCCATTTTATTCTAGATATAATGCTACCTACATACCAAATTTCAGGCAAATCGAGCAATATATACGACAGTTTAGAATAAATCGGTCCCTGGTCCACTTCCCGAAAAAAACACTTTTCACAAACACTCTCCGGGTTCCTATTAAGTTATCCTAAAAATTTCATGGCAATCTTTCTATCCGTTCTCGAGTTATGGAGTGACAATCAAAATGTACACTTCTTTTTATATATATAGATATTTATTGATCTCTATAGTATACCTCTTAGTTATAATGAAAAAAATGAATTTTAAATATATTGCCGTTCATATTATTAAATTAGATACAAAAGTATTTATTTTAACATAATAAAAATCCATTTATAATAAAATTTTAAAATTTGTTTAAAATTTTCGAAATTTTATGCAAAAAAAAATAAATTGAGTTTTCATATTAAAAATTCTAAAATTAAATTGTATAAAATTTATTTTAAATTTATTATTTATTAAACAATTAAAACTAGTTTTTGAAAAATTATAGATTTTTCTATATTTATATAATAAAAAAACACAATACATATAGGTATGAGAGTTAAAATCACAACTTTAATATAGATATATATATATGTATATCGTTTATTTATTTTTAATATATTAATTTATAAAAATGTCTAATAATAGATTATAATAATAGTAATCAAATTTTACAGAATTAATATCTATTTCTAAATTTTAGGGGTTTTTTAGACAAAATTAATATACATCTATTAATATATTAAATGTTTATATATATATATAGATATTTATTGATCTCTATAGTATATCTCTTAGTTATAATGAAAAAAAAATGTATTTTATATATATTGTCATTCATATTATAAAAATAGGTACAAAAGTATCTATTTTAACATAATAAAGATCTATTTATAATAAAAATGTTTAACAATTTCGATATTTTTTGCAATATAAAAAAATTATAAAAATAAATTTTGGATTTTGTAAAAAATTAAAATTTTGTGAAAAATTTAAAATTATTTGTTTTTTAAATTATTTAATTCTTATTATTTATAAAATTTAATTTTTATATACTATATTTTGATATTTATTATTTTTGAATATTGTTTTTTCATAATTTAAAATTAAATAATTTTATTTTATTAAATATATGAATTCAAAATTTTTAAAATTATTAATTTATATTTTATTATAATTTGATTTTTTGTAAAATTTAAGAATTACTTATCGTTTTCACACTTATTTATTTCATTAAATATTTATTAATAAATTAATTAGGGGTTAATTATTAATTATTATTTTGAAATCCAAAATTTAAGAATTACTAATAATTTTCAGTTTTTATTTTTGTTAATAAATAAATCTATGAACAAATTTTTACGGGAGGTTAAGTACTATATAAGATTATTTATTTGAAAATAATTAATTAATTTTTATAAAATTTAATTAAATTTTAATCATTAAATATAATTATTTATTATTTTAAAAATTAGTTAGTTTAATTTTAAAATTTAAAATTCAATAGTTAAATTTATTTACCACAAAATTTAAATTTTTTACAAAGTCCATAATTTTAGAATTACTAAACATTTTCATAATTTTTGTTTTTATATTTTATTCGAATTATTTTTATTATTTACAATTTAATTCCAATTATACCGAGGAGCTTTGGAAATCAGCAAAACGAATTTTACGGTACCTTAAAGGTAGAAGTTAAAAAAGGAAGCGAGACGCCTTTTCAGGAAGAAAAATGCAGAGGAAGAAAGGCGTGAGTGCAAGAAGCTTGAGCTGCAACCACCAGAAATAAGCCCAAAAATTATACCAAAAAATTCGGCGACAGGTAAGAACGAAAACGGCGACCTTGCAACTGATGTTAAGAAAGTACATAGATTATGGAGGGAACACTTCTCTGCTCTCCTAAATGGAGACAGCGATTTACCGCACAGATGTGACGAACCCGATCCCGCAATCGTTGATGATGGAATAAATGTCCATGAATGATTGGACCTTATCAGTGCGGCTTCAGACCTGGTAAATCTACCATCGACCAGATTTTCACAATGCGCCAAATCTTGGAAAAAAAACCCGCGAAAAAAGAATCGACACACATCACCTATTCGTCGATTTTAAAGCCACCTTCGACAGCACGGAAAGTAGCTACCCTGTTCGAAACTAAGCGAGGTTTCAGACAGGGTGACTCCTATCGTGCCACTTCTTTAATTTGATGCTGGAAAGAATTATAATAGCTGCAGAGCTTAACCGCTCTGTAACAATATTTTATAAAAGCGTGCAATTACTGGCATATGCTGATGACATTGATATCATCCGCATAAATACCCGCGCCGTTAGTTCTGCTTACTCCAAACTGGAAAAAGAAGCGGTAAAGATGGGTTTGATGGTGAATGAGGACAAAACGAATTACCTGCTGCCATCGAGCAAAGAGTCAGCGCATATACGCCTTGGCAACCACGCTACTGTTGGCAGCCATAATTTCGAAATAGTAAAAGACCTCGTTTATTTGGGAACCAGCATCAACACTAGCAACAACATCAGCCCTGAAATCCAGCGAAGAATCACTCTTGCCAATAAATGCTACTTTGGACTAGGTAGGCAATTGAAAAGTAAAGTCCTCTCTCGGCAAACGAAAATCATATAGTACAAGTAACTTATCGTTCCCGTCCTGCTATATGGTGCAGAAGCATGGACCATGACAACATCAGATGAAACGGCTCTGGGACCTCTACGGGTTGGCGATGGCGAGTACCGAAGAAGATTTAACGATGAGCTGTACGAGCTATACGCAGACATAAATATAGCCCAGCGAATTAAAACGCAGAGGCTGCGCTGGCTAGGCCATGTTATGCGAATGAAAGATGACGCTCTGGCCAAGAAAGTGCTTCTATCCGTACCCGCCTTTTAAAGCAGATGTAGAGGGCGGCCCCCACTCCGTTGGAAGGCCAGGTGGAAAATGATTTAAACTCCTTTGGTGTGACCAATTGGCGCCGGTTGGCAGAGAGAAGGAGCGACTGGCGCGCCTTGTTGGACGGCCATAACCGTTTAAACGGTTAAACGCCAATTAAGTAAATAAGTAAAGGTACAATGAATTATGGTCTGCTTTACAAGAAAACAGGAGCAGAATTGTTTGGAGTAGCTGATGCAGATTGGGGGCAAATACGACAGATAGACGATCAAGCGTGTAAGCAACGTACTGTTTCGCTTACAAATACACAGGTTAAGTATATAGCAATAACTGAAGCAGCAAAAGAAGCTCTTTACGTAAAAGGTGCTTTAGGGGAAATCGGAGTTAGGTGTGCCAGCATTAAGTTATATAACGATAACCAAAGCGCACAAAAGCTGGCATCATCCTTTACTTTTCGACCGCGAACCAAGCATATTGATTTTCGCCACCATTTCATCAGAGACTGTATACAAAATAATATGATTACACTTGGGTACATGCCAACAGAATCAATGCCAGCAGATGTACTCACTAAAGGTCTAACTCAAATTTGGGTATGACTGATCGTTTGGAACTGAACTAAGCTCACTACTTCCAGAGGAGGTGTTGGAGAGGCGAAGCAGTTCGTACTATTTATGAAATTTATTACATTGAAATACTACTCTTTAACATATGCACGTATGTCATTTTTCTAATTCTCGTTTTTATAACTCTGTAACGTTTACCTAAATTGAATAAAATTCAGTCGTTTCGTAGCATTCAATATCCTCGGAAATTTTTTATTTAATAAATTAAAAATTTTAAATAAATTTTATATAATTTAATTTACATTTTTTGTATAAAAAAACTAATTTATTTTTTAAGTGAGTTTTAATTTTCATATTTAAAAAAGATAATTTTGTGCAGGAATAATTGGAACTTCATTAAGAATTATTATTCGAGCTGAGTTAGGTCATCCAGTAGCTTTAATTAGAAATGATCAAATCTATAATATAATTGCTACATCTCATGCTTTTGTAATAATTTTTTTATAGCTATACCAATTATAATTGGTGGATTTGGAAATTGATTATTACCTCTTATATTAGGAGCTCCTGATATAGCATTTCCTCGAATAGATAATACCTATAAGTTTTTGATTATTACCTTCATTTCTTACATTATTACTAGTTAGAAGTTTAGTAGAAAATGGAACTGGAACAGATTGAACAGTGTACCCCTCTCTTTCAGCTTTTATTGCACATAGAGGAGCATCTGTTGATATGGCTATTTTATTACTACCGTTATTAATATACGTTCAACAGGTATTACATTTGACCGCATAGCTTTATTTCTATGAGCAGTAGTATTAACTGCTCTTTTACTTCTTCTATCTTTACCAGGGCCCGTATTACGTGTTACGATCAGTAACTGAAAATCATTTTCACTCAAGCGATGAATCTAACGAGCTCTATTTGATTTGCATATAAAATTCATCCGATCAACGATTTCAGAGTTATTGTGATTTAAAAAATGAGTTTCAATCACGGATCGTAACACGTAATACGGGCCCAGTACTAGCGGGAGCTATTACTATATTATTAACAGATCGAAATTTAAATACTTCATTTTTTTATCCTTCAGGTGGTGGAGACCCTAAATTTGGCCTATCTGCATACATTTTAATGAGCTTTTTCCGTCTAACTGCCCTCCCGCCCTCTTCACTTTTTCCTAATCCTTTTATTCACTCCCCCCTCCGTCTTTTTCGCTTCATCTATCACCATCTTCGTCTCATTCTATCTCTTTCTCAGTCTCCTTCTCTCTTTTCTCTTCTTTCAAGTTCTTCTCATTCTTCTTCATCCCTTATTGCCTGTCCCAGAGGGTGGTATGTATTTTGTTCTAGTCACAGTCTCAGTCCCACTCCGAGTCTCAGCCCCAGTCCGTCTCTGGTCTACTTCCCGGAAAAAAAGGATCGGCCACCGTGGTGTGATGGTAGCGTGCTCCGCCTACCACACCGGATGCCCTGGGTTCAAAGCCCGGGCAAAGCAACATAAAAAATTTTAGAAATAAGGTTTTTCAATTAGAAGAAAATTTTTCTAAGCGGGGTCGCCCCTCGGAAGTGTTTGGCAAGCGCTCCGGGTGTATTTCTGCCATGAATAGCTCTCAGTGAAAACTCATCTGCCTTGCAGATGCCGTTCGGAGTCGGCGTAAAATCATGCAGGTCCCGTCCGGCCAATTTGTAGGGAAAATCAAGAGGAGCACGACGCAAATTGGAAGAGAAGCTCGGCCTTAGATCTCTTCGGAGGTTATCGCGCCTTACATTTATTTTTTATTTTTTTACTTAAATACTAATATTACTAATATAGGCAAATTTATGTACCAAATTTCAGGCAAATCGAATAGGACGTATGTAAATAGGTATGTTTGAACAAAATCGACCGACGCATCTCTTCAAACACCGGTGACCAACTAACACACATTTTAGCCTTTCTTTTAATATATATAGATTTTTATTTTTCACAATTCACTATAATATTAAAACGAAATGCAGATATTCGTTGCTTTTAAAATTCGGCTAAAAAATTGCACATGGAACAACTAAAGACTCTCCTGAATTAAAAAAAATGTCTTAGTACCTCAAATCGCGGGCCCCCTCAGAAACCCCGGGCCCCCCTCTCGGCGGCCCTGGTGATGTGCTATATATTATGAGATAGGATACGATTATTGAGATATAATCTATCCTATCTCTCAAGTTTGATCAAACTACACACGTGGTGCAAAACAAATCCAAAATCGGTTCAGTAGTTTACGAGTCCATCGCGGCCAAAAATTTGGTGACACGTGTTTCTTATATATTAAGATTTATTTTGATTTTTTGGTCATCCAGAAGTTTATATTTTAATTTTACCTGCATTTAGAATAAATTCCCATATTATTAGACAAGCATTTGGAAAAAGAAACTTTTGGTTCATTGGGAATAACTTATGCTATAATAGCAATTGGGTTATTAGGTTTTATTGTATGAGCTCATCACATATTTACAGAAGGAATAGATGTAGATATCCGAGCTTATTTCACTTCAGCAACTATAATTCTTGCTGTTCCTACAGGTATTAAAATTTTTAGTTGATTCAACATTAGATGGAACTCAATTAACATATTCCCCAACAATATTATGATCTTAAGGATTTGTATTCTTATTTACTGTTGGAGGTGCTGTATTAGCTAATTCATCAATTGATATTATTTTACATGATACTTATTATTATAGGAGCAGTTTTTGCTATTATAGCTGGATTTATCCATTGATACCCCTTATTTCAGGATTAACTTTAAATCCAATTTGATTAAAGACTCAATCTTTAATTCTATTTTTAGGTGTAAACTTAACATTCTTTCCTCAAAATTTTTTAGGTTTAGCAGGAATACGACGACGATATTCAGATTACCCAGAGCCGAGATAACCCTGGAATATAAGCAGTATGCTCTAGGAGTCTTTTTTAAGAATTGCCGGGGCTTCAATGTTTCTAAATGGGCGATCATGGGCTGCATGTTATATTGCAGGAAGATTATCTCGCAATGGGCATTGTATAAAGTCACGAAATCAGTGGACTGGGGCACGCCGCAGGGTGTGGTGCTATCACCTCTGCTGTGGATGCTGGTCACCAACCAACTGCTCAGGCGGCTCGATGAGGGAACCGTAAAACTTACGGCTTACGCAGATGACGTTGCGATTGTCATAAGTGGAAAGTGCGTTCCAACGATTAGCTCTTTGATGAATCGGGCGCTTCGGGATATTTATACCTGTGCGCCGATCATACTGCCATAGTAATATAGCCTCATCAATTACAGGACGAACAGACTACCTGATTCCCTATCTGCGCTTCGCGGGGGCTCTTAAAGCCACAATAGAGGTAGATGGTTGGTGCAAGGGTGCTCAAATGGCGGACGAGGCGATACATGTGTACACAGATGGTAACAAAGTAGTGAAGGGGTAGGGTCTGCGGTATACTGTGCTGATGCGGAAGGAAACACATCCTACAAGCTGCCAGATCATTGCAACGTTTTCCAAGAGGAAGTTTTAGCCGTAAACAAAGCAGTAGAAACACTGGAAGATAATAGCATAAACTGCAGTCGTGTTAACTTTTATATTGGCAGTCAAGCAGCAATTGAGGCAATAATCTCGCATAGCACAGCATCTAAATGCGTTTTAGAGTGTAAGCAGTCCTGGAGAGAATCGGGACAGGAAGAAGCATACACCTATATTAGGTTACGGGGCATATGGGAATAAAAAAGCAGATGAACTATCTAAAAAGGGTGCATCCCTTGAAGCTTGCTCCATAGACGTCCCAATTAGATTGGGCGATATTAAGAGAAGGGGAGAGGAGCATGTGATCGACCAAGCAGGGAGGGCGTGGATCCAAGAGCGGGGCTGCAAAGTGTCGAAGATTATGTGTAGGTCTTACAACCTTAGACTAACGAAGTTGCTTCTATCATTAAAAAGAGAGGACTGTAGATGATGACGAGTATTCTGACTGGGACACTGCCCTCTGACGTCACATGCCTTAAATTGGGCTTGGTCAGTGATAGCAGATGTAGGAAGTGTGGGTTGGAGGAGGAAACGATCGAGCACGTTTTGTTCTTGTGTCCTCTGTACCACATCATTTTTAATTTTTTTTCACTTTTTTCGGCATAACTTGAAGCGACTCCAAATTTTTAAACTACTAAAGCGTTCCGACAAAAAAATGTTTTTTTGACCCATCCTACTCCATATATTTGTAGTTTATCAATAGTAACTTTCTAACACTAAACTGTTTATGACTTTTACAAGACTTACAACTGGTATGACAGATGAAACATTGAATTGCACAAATAATATTGCATCATTTAAATTCATTTAATTTATTGTTTATATTGTATAGTGGCAGCTGATTTTAAAATAACAGCCGCTCGTGATCGACTTCCCAAGGCAGTCGGTTCTATGTACCGGAGCGACTCGGGATTTTTCCCGACCAAGGACTGTCATTTCAGTGTGACCCCATTTAATTTGTTTCGTCCCTCCCACAAATTGTCATCCTCCCAGCAGCTCCTTGCAGCAGGACTGCTACATATTCTCTTACTCCGGGAAGGTATCGAACCCAATCCGGGTCCGTCTCCTCACCCCGGTCCTGAGAAATGGTTTTGCTGCATTTGCCAGAAAAGAATCTTTTTAGGACGGTCATACTCTGTTCAGTGTATCTCGTGCAAGGGATGGTTGCATCGGACAGGTTGTTCTGGGCTTGATCCCAAAACCCGACGTCCACGTAACTTTTATAAATCTTTTGTGGCTCCTTGCTGCTCACGCCCAAGGGCGTCCCGTAGTCTACGCCTAAGCGTATCCCCACTACCTTCCAGCAGTTTCGCTGCTCAGCAAGCCACAACAAGTACCCGCTGCTGCTCGCGCCCCACGGCGCCAACAACTCAAACAGCTGATACCACTCATAACTACTACCTTCGTAGTAGAGCTGGTAGCAATGCTGAGCATCAGCCCCTGCCCCCGTCTTCTTCTCCTCCCCTCTTTTCTGGCAGCAATCGTGCAGGTCAGGGAAACAGACTCTTAGTCCCTGCCTCCGTTTGCACCGTCTGCCAGCACAGAATATATAGGTTTGCGACATCCGCTCAATGCAGCTCCTGCCTTGGGTGGTGCCACTTTCCTAGATGTTCTGGTCTCCGCGACGGCAACCCCTCGACGGGTTTCATCGCGCCATGTTGCCAGGTCGCAAACCCAAATCATCCGGGTACCCCAATGCTTGCCCAAGGGCGCCCAGTCCCAAGGCCACAACAGCAATTGCGTCCTGGCCTTCCACAACCTAGGCGTAGTCACCCCTCGCTTACCCCTAGAGTGGCGGCGTCACCCCTCATGCACTTCAGAATTCTGCAGTTCAACTGTAATGGACTAACTGGGAAGATTACGGAGATAGTCGATTTCATGACACAACATCCGCATTGCTGCGATTCAAGAGACTAAACTCACAGCAAGATCTGCATTGCAGACCTGCTCTGGTTATAATGTCCACAGGAAAGACCGCGAGAGCGGAAATGGAGGCGGCCTCGCGTTTATTATACACCACTCTGTGCAATATCATATATTTGATCCTGGCATCGACCGCAGTGACAATGTCTTAGAACGACAATGCCTATCTGTCCGGTCAGGCGATGCAAATCTAGAAATCATCAACATCTACATCCCTCCTGTCACCTGTTGCCCCAGTGGATACCGCCCTAATATCGAGGCCTTACTCACTGGCAACAATCGCATTATCTTAGGCGATTTCAATGCCCATCACGACCTATGGCATTCAAACTTGCGGGCGGACAGTAGGGTGAGATGTTGGCGGATCAAATAGACGAAACGACGTTCTGCACAATTAACGGAGACGCCCCCACACGTATGGTAGGAAGCTGTCATAGCTCGCCAGATATCTCAATCGTGAGCGCAGAACTCGTAAACTGCGTCAACTGGCAGCCGATGGTAACATTGGCATCCGACCACCTGCCCATACTTATTTCGTTCGAGCGTACCGCCGACTTCATCGTCACCGAAAAACGCACTTTCATAAACTTCAAAAAAGGAAAGTGGGAAGAATATAAATCTGCAACAGACAGCAGCTTTGCTGCCCTCCCTATCCCGACTGATGCCCGCGAAGGGGAGCGTGCCTTCCGTAAGGTCATTGAATCCGCCTCGGCACATTTCATTCCCGCCGGGAGAATTCCCGAAATCCGGCCCCACTTCCCGGCGGAGGCCGCGAGCTTAGCGAGGGAACGCGACCTTATAAGACAGCTTGATCCAGGCGACCCCCAAATAAGGGATATAAACCAACGCATCAGATTGCTTGTGGACGAACACAAGCGGGCGAAATGGGAAGAGCACCTAAGAGGTTGTAACCTCTCTACCGGTGTAGGTAAACTTTGGTCCACCGTAAAGTCCCTATCGAATCCGACTAAGCACAAAGACAAAGTTTCCATCGCCTTTGGCGATAAGGTGTTGTCGGATGCGAAAAAATGCGCGAGCGCTTTCTGCCGACAATATATAATGCATCCTACGGTCGACAAAGATAGACGGAGAGCCAATAGACGTGCACATAAACACAAACTCAGCGCGTCACCAATTACCATCACCGCTAGAGAGGTTGAGGACGCCATTGGTCGCGCTAAACCATCCAAAGCAGTGGGCCCAGACGGCATAGCCATGCCGATGCTTAAAAACCTAGGGAAAGAGGGTTTCAAATATTTAGCGCATGTCTTCAACCTGTCTCTTTCCACCTTTGTCATACCCGAGAAATGGAAAATGGCCAAGGTGGTCCCGCTACTAAAGCCTGGGAAACCAGCTAACGTAGGTGAGTCATATCGTCCGATATCTCTCCTATCGCCAGTGGCAAAGACGCTTGAAGCCATTTTGCTCCCTCATTTCCAAGCACATTTGCAGCTAGCCCCTCATCAGCATGGCTTCAGAAAACTCCATAGCACCACCTCCGCGCTAAATGTCATTAGCACCCAGATAAATTGCGGTTTGAATCAATATCCCCACCATAGAACAGTACTCGTAGCGTTAGACCTATCAAAAGCTTTTGATACGGTCAACCATGGCTCGTTACTGGAAGACCTGGAAGGGTCTACCCTTCCCCCATGTCTTAAAAGGTGGACCGCAAATTATCTGGGTGGTCGGCAGGCATCGGTGCAATTCAGAAACGAAACATCAAAACAAAGGAGAATTAAACAAGGGGTGCCACAGGGTGGTGTCCTATCCCCGCTTTTGTTTAATTTCTACATATCTAAGCTACCTTCACCACCGGAAGGAGTCACAATCGTTTCCTACGCCGATGACTGCACAATAATGGCCACAGGCCCAGGCCCAAAGATCGATGAGCTATGCAATAAAATAAACGGCTATCTCCCTGATCTCTCCAGTTTTTTCGCCTCGCGAAACCTGTCATTGTCACCGACTAAATCTTCCGCGACCTTATTTACAACATGGACGCCCCAAATGTCGACCATATTGAACATCCACGTCGATGGCACTACGCTACCGACTGTCCTACACCCCAAAATCTTGGGTGTGACGTTTGATCAGGATCTACATTTTGGTGCGCACGCAACCGCAATTGTTCCAAGAATTCAGAGCCGTAATAAAATCCTCAAATCCCTTGCTGGCAGTACCTGGGGAAAAGATAAAGAAACGCTCTTGACCACATACAAAGCAATTAGCCAGCCGATTACGTGCTACGCGTCACCCATATGGTCGCCAAGCCTAAAAACCACCCACTGGAAGAAACTACAGGCCTGCCAAAATACTGCTCTCAGAATCGCCACGGGCTGTCTTCTTATATCCCCAGAACACCATCTGCATAATGAGGCGAGAATACTCCCCATAAGGGAGAGAAATGAGATGCTGACCAAACAGTTTCTGTTGAATACCCAGAAACCTGGGCATCCCAACAGACATCTGATTGACGAACCAGCACCGCCTAGGGGCCTAAGGAGTCATCTCCGTAAGCATTTTGAGGAAATACGGCACCTGAGAACCCAGCCGTATGAAGCGGAAAAACACAAGCAGGTCCTTGGTGAACTCCATAGACAGGCGTCGGACCTTTATGTCGGGAATTGCCCGGTGAATCCAGTACTTGAAGAAAAATATCCAGAACTCGCAGAAGAGGAACGCATACTCCCCAGGGAAACGCGTGTCACTCTTGCTCAACTACGTTCTGGATACTGTAACAGGTTAAACTCTTACCTATCCAGAATCAACCCCGACATACAAAATGTATGCCCTGCTTGCAATGTGTCCCCACATGACACCAACCATCTCTTTAATTGTAATGTGGAACCAACGCCTCTAACACCCCTTTCCTTATGGTCCACCCCTGTTGAAACGGCAAGTTTCCTTGGACTCCCGTTAGAGGATATTGATGACAATTTGTGACCGGTCGCGGCTATTAGGTGGGGCGAGCATTGCTACAACAACAACAACAACAACATCGACGTAGCACTATTCCATATGACGAATTTTTTAATTGAACGGAGATCAGGAAAAAACCTGACTTATTGTGATGATATTGATTCGATGTTTGTTTGCAAAAATTGGTTACCCTCATATTTCAGAGGAGTGGCGACTTTTCATCGATGCATCGGTCAACAGCCTTAACTCATTAACGCTCATTGGCATCTTTAGTTGCCAGCGGAGGTTTTGCTCTTATTTGCATTTTAAGAGTGAGGTGAATGGGAAGTGTGGTTTAAAAAAAAGAGTACAATAGCTGAGAGTTCTATTTCTACTCAATTTGATTTAGTTTGTGCTTTTTAGTTCCTGAAAACAGACGTGGAATTTCGTGTATATTTCAGACACGTGTGTGTGTGAAAGTTCTCGAACAAAATGTAAGTTTTTTTTAAACTTATAGTACATATGAAGTGAAAAATTGATGTTTTGTTTAGAAAAGTAGTGTATTTATTCATTCTAAGTAAATTTATAGAAAAAATTGTTGCCTGTTTGTAGCCAAGTGTAGTTTTATAACACCGGCATCTTTAGTTGCCAATGAGCACTTACATAGACATTGCAACCATGTTTTCGATTTTATACGCTTTATTGTATTTGTTTGCAGTTACTCAAAATATTATTTGTAAATGTCCATTTATTAGGTTTTCGAGCAGACGCGGATTGACATTAGATGAAATAATAAGTGAGTTGGAAAATGATAGTCAAAATGAAGCTCGAGGAGACATATTTCTTCTTCCGCCACTTGAATCGGCAGATCAAGATACAGATGTCGATTCTGCCAACTCTGATGGGGAAGTAGAAGGAAATGTCGAAAACTTACCCCGTAGGGTTTTAACTACTGACGCCGAGCTCAGAGAGATGAAAAATATTAACATCGAAGAGGAGCAGCCTCCCAGAAAAAGACAAAAACGCAAAGATGCAAAGTGGTTGAAAGATTTTATACCAGATTTTGACGTGCCTTCTTTTCAAGCGAGTTCTGAAAGTATTGACCTGAAGCAACCCATAGATGCTTTTTCCTTATGTTTTCGGAAGACTTGATAAACAAGATAATAACGCAAACAACTTTATATGCAACCCGAGGTTTCAGACAGGGTAACTCCAATCGTGCGACTTCTTTAATTTGATGCTGGAAAGAATTATAATAGCTGCTGAACTTAACCGCTCTGTAACAATATTTTATAAAAGCGTGCAATTACTGGCATATGCTGACGACATTGATATCATTCGCATAAATACCCGCGCCGTTAGCTCTGCTTACTCCAAACTGGAAAAAGAAGCGGTAAAGATGGGTTTGATGGTGAATGAGGACAAAATGAATTACCTGCTGTCATCGAGCAAAGAGTCAGCGCATATACGCCTTGGCAACCACGCTACTGTTGGCAGCCATAATTTCGAAATAGTAAAAGACCTCGTTTATTTGGGAACCAGCATCAACACTAGCAACAACATCAGCCCTGAAATCCAGCGAAGAATCACTCTTGCCAATAAATGCTACTTTGGACTAGGTAGGCAATTGAAAAGTAAAGTCCTCTCTCGGCAAACGAAAATCATACAGTACAAGTAACTTATCGTTCCCGTCCTGCTATATGGTGCAGAAGCATGGACCATGACAACATCAGATGAAACGGCTCTGGGACCTCTACGGGTTGGCGATGGCGAGTACCGAAGAAGATTTAACGATGAGCTGTACGAGCTATACGCAGACATCAATATAGCCCAGCGAATTAAAACGCAGAGGTTGCGCTGGCTAGGCCATGTTATGCGAATGAAAGATGACGCTCTGGCCAAGAAAGTATTTCTATCCGTACCCGCCTATTAAAGCAGATGTAGAGGGCGGCCCCCACTCCGTTGGAAGGCCAGGTGGAAAATGATTTAAACTCCTTTGGTGTGACCAATTGGCGCCGGTTGGCAGAGAGACGGAGCGACTGGCGCACCTTGTTGGACGGCCATAACCGTTTAAACGGTTAAACGCCAATTAAGTAAATAAGTAAAGGTACAAAGAATTATGGTCTGCATTACAAGAAAACAGGAGCAGAATTGTTTGGAGTAGCTGATGCAGATTGGGGGCAAATACGACAGATAGACGATCAAGCATGTATGCAACGTACTGTTTCGTTTACAAGTACACAGGCCAAGTATATAGCAATAACTGAAGCAGCAAAAGAAGCTCTTTACTTAAAAGGTGCTTTAAGGGAAATCGGAGTTAGGTGTGCCAGCATTAAGTTATATAACGATAACCAAAGCGCACAAAAGCTGGCATCATCCTTTACTTTTCGACCGCGAACCAAGCATATTGATTTTCGCCATCATTTCATCAGAGACTGTATACAAAATAATATGATTACACTTGGGTACATGCCAACAGAATCAATGCCAGCAGATGTACTCACTAAAGGTCTAACTCAAATAAAACATGCATATTGTTCTTCAAATTTGGGTATGACTGATCGTTTGGAACTGAACTAAGCTCACTACTTCCAGAGGAGGTGTTGGAGAGGCGAAGCAGTTCGTACTATTTATGAAATTTATTACATTGAAATACTACTCTTTAACATATGTACGTATGTCATTTTTCTAATTATCGTTTTTATAACTCTGTAACGTTTACTTAAATTGAATAAAAGTCAGTCGTTTCGTAGCATTCAATATCCTCGGAACTTTTTTATTTAATAAATTAAAAATTTTTAATTAATTTTATACAATTTAATTTAAATTTTTTGTATAAAAAAACTAATTTATTTTTTAAGTGCGTTTTAATCTTCATATTTAAAAAAGATAATTTTGTGCAGGAATAATTGGAACTTCATTAAGAATTATTATTCGAGCTGAGTTAGGTCATCCAGTAGCTTTAATTAGAAATGATCAAATCTATAATATAATTGCTACATCTCATGCTTTTGTAATAATTTTTTTATAGCTATATCAATTATAATTGGTGGATTTGGAAATTGATTATTACCTCTTATATTAGGAGCTCCTGATATAGCATTTCCTCGAATAGATAATATAAGTTTTTGATTATTACCTTCATCTCTTACATTATTACTAGTTAGAAGTTTAGTAGAAAATGGAACTGGAACAGATTGAACAGTGTACCCCTCTCTTTCAGCTATTATTGCACATAGAGGAGCATCTGTTGATTTGGCTATTTTATTACTACCGTTATTAATATACGATCAACAGGTATTACATTTGACCGCATAGCTTTATTTCTATGAGCAGTAGTATTAACTGCTCTTTTACTTCTTCTATCTTTATCAGGGCCCGTATTACGTGTTACGATCAGTAACTAAAAATCATTTTCACTCAAGCGATGAATCTAACGAGCTCTATTTGTCGCTGATTTGCATATACAATTCATCCGATCAACGATTTCAGAGTTATTGTGATTTAAAAAATGAGTTTCAATCACGAATCGTAACACGTAATACGGGCCCAGTACTAGTAGGAGCTATTACTATATTATTAACAGATCGAAATTTAAATACTTCATTTTTTTATCCTTCAGGTGATGGAGACCCAATTTTATACAAACACTAGAAGACCCGGCAGACGTTGTTCTGCCCTAAATTTGGCCTATCTGCATACATTTTAATGAGCTTTTTCCGTCTAACTCTGCCCTCCCGCCCTCTTCACTTTTTCCTAATCCTTTTATTCACTCCCCCCTCCGTCTTTTTCGCTTCATCTATCACCATCTTCGTCTCATTCTATCTCTTTCTCAGTCTCCTTCTCTCTTTTCTCTTCTTTCAAGTTCTTCTCATTCTTCTTCATCCCTTATTGCCTGTCCCAGAGTGTGGTATGTATTTTGTTCCAGTCACAGTCCCAGTCCCACTCCGAGTCTCAGCCCCAGTCCGTCTCTGGTGTACTTCCCGGAAAAAAGGATCGTAAATACTAATATTACTAATATAGGCAAATTTATATACCAAATTTCAGGCAAATCGAATAGGACGTATGTAAATAGGTATGTTTGAACAAAATCGACCGACGCATCTCTTCAAACACCGGCGACCAACTAACACACATTTTAGCCTTTCTTTTAATATATATAGATTTTTATTTTTCACAATTCACTATAATATTAAAACGAAATGCAGATATTCGTTGCTTTTAAAATTCGGCTTAAAAATTGCACATGGAACAACTAAAGACTCTCCTGAATTAAAAAAAATGTCTTAGTACCTCAAATCGCGGGCCCCTCAGAAACCCCGGGCCCCCTCTCGGCGGCCCTGGTGTTGTGCTATATATTGAGAGATAGGATAGGTTATATCTCAGTTTATAGTCGCAATATTATTTTATTGCAATTTTTATTATTTGTTTATACATAATAATAAAATGTTACGTATACGCAGTAGTGCACATCGCGGCCAAAAAATTGGTGATACGTGTTTTTTATATATTAAGATTTATTTTGATTTTTTGGTCATCCAGAAGTTTATATTTTAATTTTACCTGCATTTAGAATAAATTCCCATATTATTAGACAAGAATCAGGAAAAAAGAAACTTTTGGTTCTTTGGGAATAACTTACGCTATAATAGCAATTGGGTTATTACGTTTTATTGTATGGGCTCATCACATATTTACAGTAGGAATATATGTAGATACCCGAGCTTATTTCACTTCAGCAACTATAATTCTTGCTGTTCCTACAGGTATTAAAATTTTTAGTTGATTCAACATTACATGGAACTCAATTAACATATTCTCCAACAATATTATGATCTTAAGGATTTGTATTCTTATTTACTGTTGGAGGTGTTGTATTAGCTAATTCATCAATTGATATTATTTTACATGATACTTATTATTATAGGAGCAGTTTTTGCTATTATAGCTGGATTTATCCATTGATACCCCTTATTTCAGGATTAACTTTAAATCCTATTTGATTAAAAACTCAATTTTTAATTATATTTTTAGGTGTAAACTTAACATTCTTTCCAAAACATTTTTTAGGTTTAGCAGGAATACGACGACGATATTCAGATTACCCAGAGCCGAGATAACCCTGGAATATAAGCAGTATGCTCTAGGAGTCTTCTTAGAAATTGCCGGGGCTTTCAATGTTTCTAAATGGGCGATCATGGGCTGCATGTTATATTGCAGGAAGATTACCTCGCAATGGGCATTGTATAAAGTCACGAAATCAGTGGTGGGGTGCTATCACCTCTGCTGTGGATGCTGGTCACCAACCAACTGCTCAGGCGGCTCGATGAGGGACCCGTAAAACTTACGGCTTAGGCAGATGACGTTGCGATTGTCATATGTGGAAAGTGCGTTCCAACGATTAGCTCTTTGATGAATCGGGCGCTTCGGGATATTTATACCTGTGCGCCGATCATACTGCCATAGTAATATAGCCTCATCAATTACAGGACGAACAGACTACCTGATTCCCTATCTGCGCTTCGCGGGGGCTCTTAAAGCCACAATAGAGGTAGACGATTGGTGCAAGGGTGCTCAAATGGCGGACGAGGCGATACATGTGTACACAGATGGTTACAAAGTAGTGGAAGGGGTAGGGTCTGCGGTATACTGTGCTGATCCCGAAATAAACACATCCTACAAGCTGCCAAATCATTGCAACGTTTTCCAAGAGGAAGTTTTAGCCGTAAACAAAGCAGTAGAAACACTGGAAGAGAATAGCTTAAACTGCAATCGTGTTAACTTTTATATTGGCAGTGAAGCAGCAATTGAGGCAATAATCTCGCATAGCACAGCATCTAAATGCGTTTTAGAGTGTAAGCAGTCCTGGAGAGAATTGGGACAGGAAGAAGCATACATCTATATTGGGTTCCGGGGCATATGGGAATAGATGGGAATGAAAAAGCAGATGAACTATCTAAAAAGGGTGCATCCCTTGAAGCTTGCTCCATAGACGTCCCAATTAGACTGGGCGATATTAAGAGAAGGCAAGAGGAGCATGTGATCGACCAAGCAGGGAAGGTGTGGATCCAAGCGCGGGGCTGCAAAGTGTCGAAGATTATGTGTAGGTCTTACAACCTTAGACTAACAAAGTTGCTTCTATCATTAAAAAGAGAGGACTGTAGATGATGACGAGTATTCTGACTGGGAAACTGCCCTCTGACGTCACATGCCTTAAATTAGGCTTGGTCAGTGATAGCAGATGTAGGAAGTGTGGGTTGGAGGAAACGATCGAGCACGTTTTGTTCTTGTGCCCCCTGTACAACATCTTATTAAAAAAAAAAATTGATTATCAATTCTCAGATTTTCCTGATTTTTTTTTTAATTTTTTTTCGGCATAACTTGAAGCGACTCCAAATTTTTAAACTACTAAAGCGTTCCGACCCTAAAAAATGTTTTTTGACCCATCCTACTCCATATATTTGTAGTTTATCAGTACCACTAAACTGTATCAGTAACACTAAACTGTTTATGACTTTTACAAGACTTACAACTGGTATGACAGATGAAACATTGAATTGCACAATTAATATTGCATCATTTAAATTCATTTAATTTATTGTTTATATTCACCCCTATTCTGCATTTCGATTACGTTCCCGTTCTACGCTCCGCTTTAATCGAAGTTTGGTATTCTGCATTACGACGGAATCGTAAAGAGAAGAGGAAGAGCAAATGATTTTTCGAAATCAGCTGTTGGTACGGAATGTGTGAACATTGGAACAAAATAAATTAAAGAAAATTTGTAAAAAACACTGAAAAACGTTTATATATAATTATCCACGCCATTTTGTACAAAAAAAAGCAATAGAATATATTGCCGCAGTGTTATATTTTTTTGAGTGAATTGTTTTCATAATTATAAGTGTGTTTTTGTCGTTCTTTTGGCCAATTCCCTGCCGTGGCCACCAAGTTTTGTTAAAACGGATTCCTGCACGAATATAGTTGACATTTTCTGAATTTTAATGATGCTAATTTCATTGCACAGCCCTAAAATACTTTATAAAGGTTTATTTATTCTTTCCGCAAGGATTGTTTACGTTTTCGCTTCACCTTCCTCTACGCCGGCAGCTTGCTTTGGCATATAATTGTACCCCCCGAACAGACACAAATTATAGCTGTCTATTACAATGGAATCAATAGCCACGGCTTTATTTATGGAGTTGGAAAGTAACACATACGAAAATTGCCAGGCGAGAATGGAAAGGCAAATATTGCGAGATTTGTGTAATCCATTTGAGATGAGTGACGAATTGTAAGAAATTGAACTTAAAAGTGGTAAAGTTTAAGGACTTATTTTCTTATTTAGGTTCAAAAAAAACTTTCGACTTAACAAGGGTGCTTTGAAGTATGTGTTAGATACTTTTGCGGGGCAAATACGTCCAAGGACTTCGACATCGACATGTTGTTTTTGACCTGGAAACATAAAAAATAATCATCATCAAGCTTTCTACGTTTCTTAACAAGTTTTACCTACATTTTTGTTAAAATTCTGTTATAAATTAATAAAAAAATAAAAATAAAATATTTTTCCGCCAACTAATTTGCAACTTAGAAAAACGGAACTACGATCGAAATGCAGAATACAAAAAATCGAACGATTCGAAGTTGGATCGAAAGAGATTGGAACACAGAATACCAAAATTGCCAAATCGAAAAAATTCCAATCCAAGTCGAAATGCAGAATAGGGCTGATTGTATAGTGGCGGCTGATTTTAAAATAACAGCCGCTCGTGATCGACGTATCACTATTCTATATGACGAATTTTTTAAATTGCACGGAGATCAGGAAAAAAACCTGACTTATTGTTATGATATTGATTCGATGTTTGCCAAAATTGGTTACCCTCATATTTCAGAGGAGTGGCGACTTTTCGTCGATGCATCGGTCAACAGCCTTAACACAGCGGCGCATGTACTGGAAAGGAGACGACGATTGTATTTGCCCCATTGTGAAAAACTCAATGGGTCGAAATACTTTTGAGAATATAATTAAATACATACATTTTGCGGATAATTCTGTAATTGATATGAACGATATAATGTACAAAATACGTCCGATTTTTGAAATTCTCAACGACAATTTCAAAAAAGTGTCGCACAGCGGACTTCTTAGTGTCGATGAAAGCATGATCCCGTATTATGGAAAGCACGGCGCTAAACAATCCGATTTGGTTTTAAACTGTGGTGCATCGCTGATCATAATGGATTTTTACTCCATGCAGATCCTTATTGTGGATCAAGTACGAAAATATTTTCCCTTGGATTGGGACAAGGTGGAGATGTTGTCCTAGATTTGGCTTCGAAATGCAATCTACCCATCGGAACTCAGCTTTTCTTCGATAATCTATTCACAAGTGTCGATTTGCTAGAAGAATTGCTGAAGAGGAAAATTGGTGGAACAGGAACTCTACGAGAAAGCATAGGGGTTGGGGTTTCTAAGCATATGAATTTAACTAACAAGAAGGAGTTTGTCAAAAAAGAGAGAGGAACATATGAAACTACTGTTTCCGAAACTTTGTTTGGCGTTAGATTGATGGATAACGCAGTAGTAACTGTTCTTACTAATTGCGTGCCACTGGTACCAATTGGGAAAATTGGCCGTTACTCTCGCCAGCATAAAAGCCGGATCGACGCCAATATTCCCTTTCCGATAAAGCAATACAGTAAATATATGTATGTGTGGCGTAGACTTGTGTGACAAATTTTTGTCAGCCTATCGCACGTCTATCAGATCAAAAAAGTGGTGGTGGTCATTCTTTTCGTGGGCTTTGGATGTAAGCTGCATCCAAGGATGGTTGATCTATAGAAAACTGGGTAACAATATACCCCTTCTCCAGTTGAGACGACAATGTGCCATGTTTTTGCTAAGATCATATGGAAAACCGCGATTGAGACCAGATCCGTCATCAGCTAGTCAAAAATGTTTGGTAGATAATTTAAGAGTTGACAAAAAGAATCGCATAGTAGTCAAGGGCGAGTCGAAATACCACCACTGCCAAAAATGTGGGGGACGAACAGCATTTCTGTGGAAAAAATGTAATGTCTTTCTTCATCCAGTAAACTGTATTGAACAATTTCATAGCTCTTAAGAATTTCTGTAAACATATTTATATTACTTACGCATTATTAAATAAAAAAAAACACATTAAATCTGTCAAACAAACATTTTTTTTTTTTGCCTACGTCATTTGTAAACGTAAGTGCTCATTGGCAACCAAAGGTGCCAGCCAAACACACCCCCTTCGCCATTTTTTTTTTTTTCAAAGTGCTAGAACAAAGTTGGTTTCTACACCGTTGGAGACTATTTGTACAAATTTTGGTTTTGAAATTCGAAATAAAAGTTGCGGGCATTAATGAGTTAAAGTCGTGCTGCTTCATATCGGTAACAAACATCCAGCTGTCCCGATCGCATATGCCACAAGCCTCAAAGAAACATACGAAGGCATGGAATTAATATTACAGCTGATAAAGTGCCAAGAGCGTAATTGGAAAATATGCTGCGATCTGAAAGTGGTCGGATTACTCATGGGTGTTAAGCGTGGATTTCCAACCCACCAGTGCTTTTTGTGTACATGGGAAGGTCGCAAAAGAGATCAGCATTACACTGAATTTAAGACGCCGCGAACATGCTACAAAGTAGGCGTAGAAGGTATAGAAAATCTACCATTGGTGGAGCCATCTCAAATCATTTTGCCACTACTACACATTAAGCTCTGTGTCGTTTCAACTTTTGTTAAAAAACTGGATCATGAGGGCGAGGCGATTGCAAAAAATAGTTGCAAGTTATGAATTTTCATCAAAATTGAATGCTATCGAACAACGTGCATGGAAAGGCTACTGGTCTATTTGTCGCGATACTGACACAAACGCAAAAATACAAGGCCTAAGTTTCTTTAAAAGCATTGAAATTTTTGATGTAACAATTTTTAATTTTAATATAATAAAATTGATAAAAAAATTCGGTTTTTTAATGAGCTGAAATTGTTACAAAAAAAACCGATAACCATTTAAAAAAAAATCAGGAACATCTGAGAATTGATAAAAATCTATTTTTTTTTTGTTTTAAATTTGACGTGATACAGACATTTCCACGAGTCTGCCTGCAAAAATTCAGGTCGATAAAAAAAAATAATAATAAATGTAAGGCGCGATAACCTCCGAAGAGATTTTGTGCCGAGCTTCTCTTTCAATTTGCGCCGTGCTCCTTTTTAATTTTTACTACAAATTGGCGGGAAGGGACCTACTTGTTTTATGCCGACTCCGAACGGCATCTGCGGGGCAGATGAGTTTTTACCGAGAGCTTTTCATGGCAGAAATACACTCGGAGTGCTTGCCAAACACTGCCGAGGGGCGACCCCGCTTAGAAAAAATTTCTTCTAATTGAAAAAACCTTATTTCTAAAATTTTGATGTTGCTTTGCCCGGGGTGTGAACCCAGGGCATTCGGCGTGGTAGGCGGAGCACGCTACCATCACACCACGGTGGCCGCCAATTCAGCTCGATTGGATCACGGAAAAAGGGTTAAAAATCGATCCAAAGTCTTTCACACAGGCGGACACTACGAGCTTTATACTTTACACATAAAAAAAAATTCTGACGTGCATATGAAAATCGCCGATACACGTGATTTTTATTTCTTCTCCCCTTTCCGAAAAAGTATATTTGGTTCATAGGACAGAACTAAAGCTCGTTTGTGTAACGCAGTGTTAGGAGTGATTCAGCTGTCAGATCTAGAAGCAGCAAGTGGCATAGGTCCTAGAAGGCTTGTAGTATTTGCCAAGATGACGGAGTTATTCTATAACATGGGTCTTGGTTTTTGACAGGGTTTTTCAGTTTGATCGTTAAATAAACTTCTAGCAATACTACGAACTAATTCAGTATATGTAAAGTCCTCATTGACCGGTCCGTTCAACCTAACTTATGCACATATACTAAAGTTATGGCAGAACAACCTATGCCGGGTCTGCTAGTTGTTAAATAGCAAGAATAATACACCACAATTTTTATTAAATAGCAGCCATGTTATTTTTCAGAACAAATAAATATTTGGCGCGATGTGCCACCGAGGAGATGTAGACCGAACTTTTCTCTCAATTTGCGTCGCGATACTTTCTAATTTTTCCGGGACATGAACCACAGACCTTAGCTGTATGTGCTGTCTAAGATGTTTACGGAATATACTCACGCTGTTAATCTAGTAGAAGTAATCACGAACTTGCTATGTTTCTTCTCAATTATGTTCTTTAATGAAAAAATATGTAGCTATTACAACGTTTGTATTATACAGAGCACACAGAAAACAGAGAAGAAAAGTATATGTAAAGCAAATGTCAATTGCCAAATTGCCGTTTTGTATGTTGCTTTCATGTCAGCGACAACCAGGTATGTTAATGAGAAATGCGAACCAGAGTGGACATTCATCGGGTAGATTTGAGTTATGTTATGTTTTGAACATTCCGCCCACCTTCGACGGATCGACGGCGAAATAAGCGCGCGTTGTGCCGCCCACCGTCTTTGGGCCGCACATAGTGATCTCCATCTATGTATGAGTTGGTTGTGTGTCGACAGGTAACACCGAAATTTTTGACAAAGGTCGTTTGATTAGGGTAGTCTTCGTCCGTATAGAGACTACACGAACTACTCCGTCTTGACCCACGTGCGTGTCGACTATTCGGCCAAGACTCCAACACATAGGAGGTAACCGTTCATCTCGGACTAAGACGAGTTGACCAATGATGACGTTGGGCTGCAGAATACGCCATTTATTCCGCGTTTGAAGGCTATGCAAATACTCACAAGACCATCTTTGCCAAAAGTTTTGCTGTATTTGTTTCAGTAGTTTCCAGCGTTTTAGTAAACCATTAGTTGCATCAAGAAGATTTTCTTCTGGGAAGGTCAGTAATGCTCTTCCAGTCAAGAAATGGCCAGGGGTAAGCACTGATAGGTCTTGTGGGTCGTCGGATAATGCAGTAATCGGCCGTGAGTTCAAACACGCTTCTATACGTTTCAGAACCGTATAGAACTCTTCAAAAGTTAATGTAGTGGTGTGGACTACGCGTCGGAGGTGGTGCTTCATACTCTTGACACCGGCCTCCCAGATGCCCCCAAAGTTAGGTGCGCCTGGAGGTATAAGTGCCAGGTCAAGCCCACCGCGGCGCCGAAACTAGTGGCCTGTTGTAGTTGAGATTTGAAGGCATTGATATCTTCTTGTATCAGGTTATTTGCGCCTATGAACGTAGTGCCTTGGTCGCTGTATAAGTCGGAGCAAAGTCCACGGGTTGATGTGAATCGAGTCAGCGCTGCCAGAAAAGCCTCCGTTGTCATATCGCTAACGAGCTCAAGATGTATTGCTCTTGTGGCTAAGCACATAAATAGAGCAACATAACCTTTGAAACTACGGTGACCTCGGCCTTTCGTTGTTCTTATGTTGAAGGGGCCAGCAAAATCCACCCCACTGTGCATGAATGGAAACGATATATTACAGCGTGCAGGGGGAAGATCGCCCATGATTTGCGACTGTGGCACGCACTTGTAACGAAAACAGCGTACACAGCTGTTTGTTATACGTTTCACCGTTCTTCGGCCGTCTATAATCCAGTATCGTTGTCGTATAAGTTGAAGAGTGGCTTGAATACCACCATGAAGGGTACGTTGATGAGCTTGTCTGATAACTAGCGTTGTAAGATAACTGTCTTTTGGTAGAATTACAGGGTGTCGTTCTGAGTATGGAGTACTGGCGTTCCTCAATCGTCCACCAACACAAAGAATACCGTTTGGGTCTAAAATGGGATTAAGCTTTAGAAGTTTGCTTCTTTTCTGGACTGTGTTAGTGTCTTTAAGAGTTGATATATCGCTCCAGAAGGCCAGAGCTTGTACACGCTTAATCCAGAATCGCATTGCAGATTCACGTTCCTTCCAACTGCACACCATGCCTTGGTCATGAGCAATGCCTTGCGAGGATTGTATAAATCGAAGGCACCATGCAGTTAAAGCTAAGAGTTTATCTAGTGTTGAATAATTTTCTAAAATAAAGGTATCGGATGTGGGTAAGTGTGTTGTTGTAACCTGGATCGGTTTGTATTCCGCAATTTTCTCTGGGGTGCTCACCATGATCTTAGGCCAGTTGGCTTCTGATTGTTGAAGCCAAGAGGGTCCATGCCACCATAGATGATGGTCCAAAAGCTGAGTAATGGTCAATCCTCTCGAGGCGCAATCAGCAGGGTTGTCCCTTGTGTTAACATAACGCCAGTCACTTACATTAGTGATTTCTTGTATTTGGATAACCCGATTTGAAACAAACTCCTTTAGTGCAGCTGGTTCGGATCGTATCCACCATATTGTAGTTGTAGAATCGGACCACATATATGACGTTATAGGTGTTAAATTAAGCGAGTTTCTTACATTTTCCATTAGACGTGCGGCTAGTACCGCAGCACACAACTCAAGGCGCGGTATTGTTACCCTTTTTAGTGGTGCGACACGTGTCTTGGACATAAGTAGGTGAATGTGCACAGAGGATTGTGTTACAACCTTTAAATACACAACAGCGGCGTATGCACTGGTAGATGCATCCGCAAACGTATGCAACTCATACGCTTTCGCACCCTGATATGTATCAATCCATCGAGATATGCGAACTTCGGAAATGCTCTTAAGTTCGTTTCGAAAGGATATCCATTTTTCATGCAAATCTTCAGGAAGATTATCATTCCAGTTTAAACCAGTCAGCCAGAGCTTTTGGATAAATATTTTACCCCGAATGTTCAACGGCGCTAGAAACCCAAGAGGGTCAAAAAGCCTTGCGACGTCGGAAAGTAATTGCCTCTTTGTGAATGTGGTTATTGTGTAATCAAGCTTGACTGCATAGGTCAAGCAATCATCTCTCACTGCCCAGATCAACCCCAAGGTATTGAACTCACCGTCTAGTTGAAACTCGTGTGCCGATTTTGATTCAAGATCACCGGGATCGATGGACTGCAATACTTGGTTTGAGTTGGAATTCCACTTTCGAAGGGCAAAACCACCGGTTTGGAGAAGGGCTTGTAGTTCTTCACGTCGTCTGCAAGCATCTGTTATACTATCTGCCCCTGTCAGTACATCATCAACGTAGAATTCCTTGAGTAGGATCTGAGCAGCGTCAGGATAACGGGAGCCTGCGTCACCAGCTAAGGTGTGCAGTACTTTGATGGCTAAATACGGCGCACAATTCATACCGTAGGTGACAGTTTTTAGTCGAAAATGTGTAGGTGCTTGCTGCGTTTTTGATTGCCAAACAATGCGTTGCAGATTTGTATCTCTCTCATCGATTAAGATTTGCCTATACATTTTAGCAATGTCACCGGTCAGCGCCACTCGGTATCGACGCCAATTGATTAGAATTGAAGTTAGGTTGTTTTGAAGTTTTGGACCAGAGTATAAGCAATCGTTTAGTGATTTGCCACTGTTACAGCGTCTTGAAGGATTAAAAACAACTCTCAATTTTGTAATGCTGCTCGATGCCTTCCAGACGCCGTGGTGTGGGAGGTAACAGATGGGCGTCGCTCCAGGGTCTTCCACATTAATTCTTACCATATGCTGCAGCGAAGCATATTCGTCCATGAACTCTTCATACATACCTCGCATATTCGGATCTCGCGACAAGCGTCGATTTAGATGGGCGAGAAGCACAATTGCATCATTTTGTGATGGGGCCAGTTGCGTAAGGTCAACATCTGGTTTGACTGGCAAACGGACAATGTAGCGACCGTCTACCGCTCGCCGTGTAGAGCGGTTGAAATTGTCCTCTACGAAGCGATCCTCTTGCGATAAACCAGGTGCTGAGCTAACTTCTTCCACTTCCCAAAAGCGGCGCAGTGTTTGGTCAAGATCGAGTTGGCTGTTATAGCAGTCAATCACATCTCGCATGGCGTTAGGATATTCACTGTTGGCAGAACTGCCGAATATCACCCAACCTAGTCGTGTACTTTGAGCAATCAAATTACTGATACCACTCCGCTGTATTCCACCTAACAAAACAGCGGCGTAATCTCCGGCGTTTAAAATCACATCAATCGACTGCGGCACGTTCCACGTAGGATCAGCAAGATCCAAACCACTAAAATGTGTAACGTCCTTGGATTTAATGTGTACTGATGGGGTGCGGTTACCAACTCGAGGCAACACTAATGCGATGCAATCAAGCTCGTAGTCAGATTTCAGCGACCGTACATGAAACCGTACTAATCCCTTAGCGGTAGTTACTTTTCCCCCATTGGCGCCATTAATAGGTACCTTTACGTTAGATTTCACCAAATGTAGTAGGTTGACAGCAGGTTCGCTTATAAAAGTTGCTTCTGCCCCACTATCCAATAAAGCTCGCAAAACTACCGTATGTCCAGACTCTGCCCTAACCTCAATAAGTGCTGTGCCGATCAAAACAGGCGGCAATCCGTGAGTGGAATGACTTGCTGAAGATGCATTATGAGAAGCAACGGGGTGCTTACTAACGTTGGTCGTATTATTGGCGAAATATTCATGTAGCATTGTATGGTGTTTGGATTTGCAGGTTTTGCATCGATACTCGGAGGAACAAGTTGATTGCTGGTGACCGCCGTGTAAACAATTAATGCACAGGTTTGCTTGCAGTGCATAGCTATAGCGCTCCTGTGGCGCCCTTTTGCGAAAAGCTTCAAAAAACATCAAAATGTGTTTACCGCCGCAAATAGAACAGCGTCCAGATGCAGCGTGATATCCAGAAATACCCGATGTGATGCCCCCTTTCTTTCGAACATGCTCTTTCCCGGGAGGCTTCACTTCGGTAACGCTTTGAACTATTTCAAGTGATTGGGTTCTTCTTGTAAGAAACTCTGTTAGTTCATTAAAAGTTGGAATATTGTCATTTGATTTAAGGGAAAGCTCCCATGCTTTGCGAGTGGTCGCATCCAATTTGTTGGTTATTGTAAAAACTAACCAATCATCCCAGTGTTCAATTGGCCGACCTAGATTTTTTAGCGCGCGAATGGACGCAGTCATCGTATCAATCAATTGTCTCAGTGCTGAAGCAGATTCCTTTTGAACAGCTGGCAATTTACTAATCGTTGCTAAATGAGCGCTGATTATTACCCCCTTATTTTCATATTTTGATTGAAGTAGCTCCCAAGCAATTTGAAAATTGGAATCTGTGGTCGTAATATGGTCTAACGCAGTTTTGGCCTCCCCTGAGAGGCTGTCCTTCAAGTACTGCAGTCTCTGCGTATTTGTTAAGGACGTGTTAGACGTAACAATGGAATTTAAAAGGTCTTTAAAAGTAAACCATTGCAGAAAATTACCATCGAATGGTGGAATGCGTATGCGGGGTAGTGGTTGAGCAACCACCTGCGTTGACTGGAAAGGCTGTAACATAGAGGTGTTGGTAAGCGAAGGAGTGCCCTCGAAAAGATCGTGTAGCTCGCCCATTGTTTCGGTATAAGCACACTCCACCTCATCGAAGTCTGACGGCGTTGAAATTCCAGCTGCTTCCATATCTTCTACAGTGCCCTCGGTGGTTATCTGTTCGTGAAGGCTGACGAATTTAGCCCAATATTGTGTCAAAAGCTCCTTTCTAGCTTGTAAGAAGCCTTTCGTTTGTTTTGCTTTCGCGGTTTTGCGCGTGTTTGAAGCAAAATTTAGAATCGCTGTTTTGCTAGACAGCAGTTGCTTGATCGTTTTCTCCATTGCTGTGACACAAAGTATTATTCTACGGCCAATTATTTGCTAAAACGCTCATGTACTTAAGAAGACAGGTGAAATTTGAGGTTACGTCGCAGGAAAACACATGTGCCGTGTTAAACATCCAGCGATTACGTTGTGAAGCAATGGCTTTGCAATAAATTTTTCAGCACAACATATGTAACTGTGCAGAAAACCTTCCGAAGGCCGCAGATTCCCCGCAAGGGTTGCCAAAATGTCTAAGATGTTTACGGAATATACTCACGCTGTTAATCCAGTAGAAGTAATCACGAACTTGCTATGTTTCTTCTCAATTATGTTCTTTAATGAAAAAATATGTAGCTATTACAACGTTTGTATTATACAGAGCACACAGAAAACAGAGAAGAAAAGTATATGTAAAGCAAATATCAATTGCCAAATTGCCGTTTTGTATGTTGCTTTCATGTCAGCGACAACCAGGTATGTTAATGAGAAATGCGAACCAGAGTCGACATTCATCGGGTAGATTTGAGTTATGTTATGTTTTGAACATGTGCCGAATTAGAGGCAAAATTAAACTGTTTCCGAAAGGCTGAGCACAGACTGAGGAAATATAATAGAAACCAAGAACATTGGACAGACCGCTGAGTAGCGGGACACTCGCGGTCGGCACCTCTTAATAGGTCAAGAGTCCCAATGAAAAATGTTTCTAAGGCTCTTTTCACATAGGTTGCATTTATGTAAAAAGTGTGTTTAGACTCTAGGTGCTATAATAAGTCGCGTTGGAATGATCGTTTCGTTTTCGTGAAATTTATTTGCTTAAAGCTGAGAATGGGCACAGTCTTAGGAAATATAATATTAGGCGAGAATTCGAAATAGCGTGAAAGTCGGTCATAGCCTCTTAACAGTTCAAGAGTCGCACAAACATTGTAAAAAAAATATTTTTAAGAGTCTTTCATCCACATGAGGTTAGATTTTAATAATAGAATGTTGGCTTGACGTCCCTCGGTACTGCAGTTTGGGGAGAGCTGACATACAATTTTTATGGAACCTCTTGGATTATAAAAAAAATAAAAGTCCAAGTATTTAGGGTGTTCGGTTCTCAATAGTAACTTAATGTGTATCTGTAAAGCGGCAAAAATTCAGTTTTTAATTCAATAAAACATTTTATTTTTAAACTAAAAAAATTAAGTTAAATATCAAAATCTAAAAATCATGTTACGAGGCCATATATTAAACGGAAGTGTTATTTGCTGAGTTCTGATCTGAAAATCATCAGAACTCGTTACCGTAATTCCTTAGTTTCTTTAAGTTTACCAGACATTAGCAAATAATTGATCAGGAATTGAAAGAAAAATGTATTCATTACCAACAACCAGTTAAAAGTAATTGACTCGATAATTAAAATATTTAAATACTAAATACTTGTAATTGGCCAAATACCATTACCAAGTATGCTCTGTAAAACATGCAGTAGGTTTAGAAGAGTTTATTAATTTCTAATTGGCTTTATTTCATGTAATAGGTGATCCGTTTGATGAATTCTAAGGAAATTATTGGTCTGCAAAGCGCTTTTGTACTTCTCGCGTCCTTTCTTTCTGAGAGAGACAGTTTATGTCTATATTTGTCCGTAGTATTTCGACACAATTCAGTAATACATAACATTTCAACCTTTGTTCTTCAACTATATAATTATTTACTTCAATATTCATATCTTCCAAAGTGTTGGGTTGTTATAAAATCGAACTCTGAATGACGAACCAAAACCTTACCAATGTCTCGCATTGCGATATCTAAACAATCTCCGATTGGTGCATTTTTCTTCAAAGCTACTGTACGGCTGATTAGCTTTTCAACGAATACCTTTAAACAGTGTGCGATTACTTTATGTACCAAAGGATATGTTATATTGCTTCCAACAAGTTCTGGTTCTAATTTTATAAATAAATCACGAAAAAAATCACTCACGAGAATTGACGCTTCTGATAAATTCTCTGAGATTCGCAGGAAACGCAGTAGTCCGCTATCAAGTGGTTGATCTGGGTTCAAATCAATTTTGTCAATCGTTTTGCAAATCAATGCTTCCCTGATATTATTTTTCGGCATATTGACAATATCAATTTTTTCAAAATCGCATCCCAAATTTGTTTTATCAATTTTCAACTTGTGATGTGTTGTGTCTAGCCAAGATGTGATACGATATTTAGGTGTCAGCGAGTCAAAATGGTAGTGGCCTTGTTCCAGTTTTACCCTTTTTCTAAAATGCTGCGCAAAGCACAGCTTCTGTTGGAGATTTTGAACTTTTGTGGTGTTTCGTAGGTCGGGTTTTAACGTTTGGATATATATTGCACTTCTTGGTGAAGTTTGTGTTTGTAGTTGCAATGCGCAAAAACTATCAAATAACTTCAATTTTGGAATGAAGCCATGATATCGAGCATAAATTAAAACCTCGCGCGTACTCCAAAATACTTCTTTATTTGTAGAATTAAGTTCTTTTAAATATTCGTGGCTCCGTATAAAATGTGTCACATATTTCGCTCGCAACCACTCACAAGCGCGTTGCTTCATAACAGGAAGTGCTTCAAAATCCTCCAAGCTTTGACTTACGAATGAAAAAGACGATGCTAATATGTTTTTTGCGGCTATTAAAGGTAAACGACGCAGCATATAGTCGACAGCGAACCTCATACCTACAACATTTTGAGCCAAAAATTCCTTTTCGAACTGTATCTGTCGCTGCTGAAAGGGCACAAAATCATGACTCCTCTCAGCATATGGTAAATTATATTCTGATATTTGTATTTGTCTTGGGACATTTAATGAAGTAATTAATGCTGCATCGTTTGATGGATGTGTCGATGTTGTACTCTTGTTGAGAGCATGGATGACCACTGCAGGTGTATAATCATGGTCCGACATCATACTTTCTAATGCTTACTTTAAAATGTCTTAGTACCTCAAATCGCGGGCCCCCTCAGAAACCCCGGGCCCCCTCTCGGCGGCCCTGGTGTTGTGCTATATATTGAGAGATAGGATAGGTTATATCTCAGTTTATAGTCGCAATATTATTTTATTGCAATTTTTATTATTTGTTTATACATAATAATAAAATGTTACGTATACGCAGTAGTGCACATCGCGGCCAAAAAATTGGTGATACGTGTTTTTTATATATTAAGATTTATTTTGATTTTTTGGTCATCCAGAAGTTTATATTTTAATTTTACCTGCATTTAGAATAAATTCCCATATTATTAGACAAGAATCAGGAAAAAAGAAACTTTTGGTTCTTTGGGAATAACTTACGCTATAATAGCAATTGGGTTATTACGTTTTATTGTATGGGCTCATCACATATTTACAGTAGGAATATATGTAGATACCCGAGCTTATTTCACTTCAGCAACTATAATTCTTGCTGTTCCTACAGGTATTAAAATTTTTAGTTGATTCAACATTACATGGAACTCAATTAACATATTCTCCAACAATATTATGATCTTAAGGATTTGTATTCTTATTTACTGTTGGAGGTGTTGTATTAGCTAATTCATCAATTGATATTATTTTACATGATACTTATTATTATAGGAGCAGTTTTTGCTATTATAGCTGGATTTATCCATTGATACCCCTTATTTCAGGATTAACTTTAAATCCTATTTGATTAAAAACTCAATTTTTAATTATATTTTTAGGTGTAAACTTAACATTCTTTCCAAAACATTTTTTAGGTTTAGCAGGAATACGACGACGATATTCAGATTACCCAGAGCCGAGATAACCCTGGAATATAAGCAGTATGCTCTAGGAGTCTTCTTAGAAATTGCCGGGGCTTTCAATGTTTCTAAATGGGCGCTCATGGGCTGCATGTTATATTGCAGGAAGATTACCTCGCAATGGGCATTGTATAAAGTCACGAAATCAGTGGTGGGGTGCTATCACCTCTGCTGTGGATGCTGGTCACCAACCAACTGCTCAGGCGGCTCGATGAGGGACCCGTAAAACTTACGGCTTAGGCAGATGACGTTGCGATTGTCATATGTGGAAAGTGCGTTCCAACGATTAGCTCTTTGATGAATCGGGCGCTTCGGGATATTTATACCTGTGCGCCGATCATACTGCCATAGTAATATAGCCTCATCAATTACAGGACGAACATACTACCTGATTCCCTATCTGCGCTTCGCGGGGGCTCTTAAAGCCACAATAGAGGTAGACGATTGGTGCAAGGGTGCTCAAATGGCGGACGAGGCGATACATGTGTACACAGATGGTTACAAAGTAGTGGAAGGGGTAGGGTCTGCGGTATACTGTGCTGATCCCGAAATAAACACATCCTACAAGCTGCCAAATCATTGCAACGTTTTCCAAGAGGAAGTTTTAGCCGTAAACAAAGCAGTAGAAACACTGGAAGAGAATAGCTTAAACTGCAATCGTGTTAACTTTTATATTGGCAGTGAAGCAGCAATTGAGGCAATAATCTCGCATAGCACAGCATCTAAATGCGTTTTAGAGTGTAAGCAGTCCTGGAGAGAATTGGGACAGGAAGAAGCATACATCTATATTGGGTTCCGGGGCATATGGGAATAGATGGGAATGAAAAAGCAGATGAACTATCTAAAAAGGGTGCATCCCTTGAAGCTTGCTCCATAGACGTCCCAATTAGACTGGGCGATATTAAGAGAAGGCAAGAGGAGCATGTGATCGACCAAGCAGGGAAGGTGTGGATCCAAGCGCGGGGCTGCAAAGTGTCGAAGATTATGTGTAGGTCTTACAACCTTAGACTAACAAAGTTGCTTCTATCATTAAAAAGAGAGGACTGTAGATGATGACGAGTATTCTGACTGGGAAACTGCCCTCTGACGTCACATGCCTTAAATTAGGCTTGGTCAGTGATAGCAGATGTAGGAAGTGTGGGTTGGAGGAAACGATCGAGCACGTTTTGTTCTTGTGCCCCCTGTACAACATCTTATTAAAAAAAAAAATAGATTATCAATTCTCAGATTTTCCTGATTTTTTTTTAAATTTTTTTTCGGCATAACTTGAAGCGACTCCAAATTTTTAAACTACTAAAGCGTTCCGACCAAAAAAAATGTTTTTTGACCCATCCTACTCCATATATTTGTAGTTTATCAGTACCACTAAACTGTATCAGTAACACTAAACTGTTTATGACTTTTACAAGACTTACAACTGGTATGACAGATGAAACATTGAATTGCACAATTAATATTGCATCATTTAAATTCATTTAATTTATTGTTTATATTCACCCCTATTCTGCATTTCGATTACGTTCCCGTTCTACGCTCCGCTTTAATCGAAGTTTGGTATTCTGCATTACGACGGAATCGTAAAGAGAAGAGGAAGAGCAAATGATTTTTCGAAATCAGCTGTTGGTACGGAATGTGTGAACATTGGAACAAAATAAATTAAAGAAAATTTGTAAAAAACACTGAAAAACGTTTATATATAATTATCCACGCCATTTTGTACAAAAAAAAGCAATAGAATATATTGCCGCAGTGTTATATTTTTTTGAGTGAATTGTTTTCATAATTATAAGTGTGTTTTTGTCGTTCTTTTGGCCAATTCCCTGCCGTGGCCACCAAGTTTTGTTAAAACGGATTCCTGCACGAATATAGTTGACATTTTCTGAATTTTAATGATGCTAATTTCATTTCACAGCCCTAAAATACTTTATAAAGGTTTATTTATTCTTTCCGCAAGGATTGTTTACGTTTTCGCTTCACCTTCCTCTACGCCGGCAGCTTGCTTTGGCATATAATTGTACCCCCCGAACAGACACAAATTATAGCTGTCTATTACAATGGAATCAATAGCCACGGCTTTATTTATGGAGTTGGAAAGTAACACATACGAAAATTGCCAGGCGAGAATGGAAAGGCAAATATTGCGAGATTTGTGTAATCCATTTGAGATGAGTGACGAATTGTAAGAAATTGAACTTAAAAGTGGTAAAGTTTAAGGACTTATTTTCTTATTTAGGTTCAAAAAAAACTTTCGACTTAACAAGGATGCTTTGAAGTATGTGTTAGATACTTTTGCGGGGCAAATACGTCCAAGGACTTCGACATCGACATGTTGTTTTTGACCTGGAAACATAAAAAACAATCATCATCAAGCCTTCTACGTTTCTTAACAAGTTTTACTTACATTTTTGTTAAAATTCTGTTATAAATTAATAAAAAAATAAAAATAAAATATTTTTCCGCCAACTAATTTGCAACTTAGAAAAACGGAACTACGATCGAAATGCAGAATACAAAAAATCGAACGATTCGAAGTTGGATCGAAAGAGATTGGAACACAGAATACCAAAATTGCCAAATCGAAAAAATTCCAATCCAAGTCGAAATGCAGAATAGGGCTGATTGTATAGTGGCGGCTGATTTTAAAATAACAGCCGCTCGTGATCGACGTATCACTATTCTATATGACGAATTTTTTAAATTGCACGGAGATCAGGAAAAAAACCTGACTTATTGTTATGATATTGATTCGATGTTTGCAAAAATTGGTTACCCTCATATTTCAGAGGAGTGGCGACTTTTCGTCGATGCATCGGTCAACAGCCTTAACACAGCGGCGCATGTACTGGAAAGGAGACGACGATTGTATTTGCCCCATTGTGAAAAACTCAATGGGTCGAAATACTTTTGAGAATATAATTAAATACATACACTTTGCGGATAATTCTGTAATTGATATGAACGATATAATGTACAAAATACGTCCGATTTTTGAAATTCTCAACGACAATTTCAAAAAAGTGTCGCACAGCGGACTTCTTAGTGTCGATGAAAGCATGATCCCGTATTATGGAAAGCACGGCGCTAAACAATCCGATTTGGTTTTAAACTGTGGTGCATCGCTGATCATAATGGATTTTTACTCCATGCAGATCCTTATTGTGGATCAAGTACGAAAATATTTTCCCTTGGATTGGGACAAGGTGGAGATGTTGTCCTAGATTTGGCTTCGAAATGCAATCTACCCATCGGAACTCAGCTTTTCTTCGATAATCTATTCACAAGTGTCGATTTGCTAGAAGAATTGCTGAAGAGGAAAATTGGTGGAACAGGAACTCTACGAGAAAGCATAGGGGTTGGGGTTTCTAAGCATATGAATTTAACTAACAAGAAGGAGTTTGTCAAAAAAGAGAGAGGAACATATGAAACTACTGTTTCCGAAACTTTGTTTGGCGTTAGATTGATGGATAACGCAGTAGTAACTGTTCTTACTAATTGCGTGCCACTGGTACCAATTGGGAAAATTGGCCGTTACTCTCGCCAGCATAAAAGCCGGATCGACGCCAATATTCCCTTTCCGATAAAGCAATACAGTAAATATATGTATGTGTGGCGTAGACTTGTGTGACAAATTTTTGTCAGCCTATCGCACGTCTATCAGATCAAAAAAGTGGTGGTGGTCATTCTTTTCGTGGGCTTTGGATGTAAGCTGCATCCAAGGATGGTTGATCTATAGAAAACTGGGTAACAATATACCCCTTCTCCAGTTGAGACGACAATGTGCCATGTTTTTGCTAAGATCATATGGAAAACCGCGATTGAGACCAGATCCGTCATCAGCTAGTCAAAAATGTTTGGTAGATAATTTAAGAGTTGACAAAAAGAATAGCATAGTAGTCAAGGGCGAGTCGAAATACCACCACTGCCAAAAATGTGGGGGACGAACAGCATTTCTGTGGAAAAAATGTAATGTCTTTCTTCATCCAGTAAACTGTATTGAACAATTTCATAGCTCTTAAGAATTTCTGTAAACATATTTATATTACTTACGCATTATTAAATAAAAAAAAACACATTAAATCTGTCAAACAAACATTTTTTTTTTTTGCCTACGTCATTTGTAAACGTAAGTGCTCATTGGCAACCAAAGGTGCCAGCCAAACACACCCCCTTCGCCATTTTTTTTTTTTTCAAAGTGCTAGAACAAAGTTGGTTTCTACACCGTTGGAGACTATTTGTACAAATTTTGGTTTTGAAATTCGAAATAAAAGTTGCGGGCATTAATGAGTTAAAGTCGTGCTGCTTCATATCGGTAACAAACATCCAGCTGTCCCGATCGCATATGCCACAAGCCTCAAAGAAACATACGAAGGCATGGAATTAATATTACAGCTGATAAAGTGCCAAGAGCGTAATTGGAAAATATGCTGCGATCTGAAAGTGGTCGGATTACTCATGGGTGTTAAGCGTGGATTTCCAACCCACCAGTGCTTTTTGTGTACATGGGAAGGTCGCAAAAGAGATCAGCATTACACTGAATTTAAGACGCCGCGAACATGCTACAAAGTAGGCGTAGAAGGTATAGAAAATCTACCATTGGTGGAGCCATCTCAAATCATTTTGCCACTACTACACATTAAGCTCTGTGTCGTTTCAACTTTTGTTAAAAAACTGGATCATGAGGGCGAGGCGATTGCAAAAAATAGTTGCAAGTTATGAATTTTCATCAAAATTGAATGCTATCGAACAACGTGCATGGAAAGGCTACTGGTCTATTTGTCGCGATACTGACACAAACGCAAAAATACAAGGCCTAAGTTTCTTTAAAAGCATTGAAATTTTTGATGTAACAATTTTTAATTTTAATATGATAAAATTGATAAAAAAATTCGGTTTTTTAATGAGCTGAAATTGTTACAAAAAAAACCGATAACCATTTAAAAAAAATCAGGAACATCTGAGAATTGATAAAAATCTATTTTTTTTTTGTTTTAAATTTGACGTGATACAGACATTTCCACGAGTCTGCCTGCAAAAATTCAGGTCGATAAAAAAAAATAATAATAAATGTAAGGCGCGATAACCTCCGAAGAGATTTTGTGCCGAGCTTCTCTTTCAATTTGCGCCGCGCTCCTTTTTAATTTTTACTACAAATTGGCGGGAAGGGACCTACTTGTTTTATGCCGACTCCGAACGGCATCTGCGGGGCAGATGAGTTTTTACCGAGAGCTTTTCATGGCAGAAATACACTCGGAGTGCTTGCCAAATACTGCCGAGGGGCGACCCCGCTTAGAAAAAATTTCTTCTAATTGAAAAAACCTTATTTCTAAAATTTTGATGTTGCTTTGCCCGGGGTGTGAACCCAGGGCATTCGGCGTGGTAGGCGGAGCACGCTACCATCACACCACGGTGGCCGCCAATTCAGCTCGATTGGATCACGGAAAAAGGGTTAAAAATCGATCCAAAGTCTTTCACACAGGCGGACACTACGAGCTTTATACTTTACACATAAAAAAAAATTCTGACGTGCATATGAAAATCGCCGATACACGTGATTTTTATTTCTTCTCCCCTTTCCGAAAAAGTATATTTGGTTCATAGGACAGAACTAAAGCTCGTTTGTGTAACGCAGTGTTAGGAGTGATTCAGCTGTCAGATCTAGAAGCAGCAAGTGGCATAGGTCCTAGAAGGCTTGTAGTATTTGCCAAGATGACGGAGTTATTCTATAACATGGGTCTTGGTTTTTGACAGGGTTTTTCAGTTTGATCGTTAAATAAACTTCTAGCAATACTACGAACTAATTCAGTATATGTAAAGTCCTCATTGACCGGTCCGTTCAACCTAACCTATGCACATATACTAAAGTTATGGCAGAACAACCTATGCCGGGTCTGCTAGTTGTTAAATAGCAAGAATAATACACCACATTTCAAACTTAAATTTTTATTAAATAGCAGCCATGTTATTTTTCAGAACAAATAAATATTTGGCGCGATGTGCCACCGAGGAGATGTAGACCGAACTTTTCTCTCAATTTGCGTCGCGATACTTTCTAATTTTTCCGGGACATGAACCACAGACCTTAGCTATATGTGCTGTCTAAGATGTTTACGGAATATAGTCACGCTGTTAATCCAGTAGAAGTAATCACGAACTTGCTATGTTTCTTCTCAATTATGTTCTTTAATGAAAAAATATGTAGCTATTACAACGTTTGTATTATACAGAGCACACAGAAAACAGAGAAGAAAAGTATATGTAAAGCAAATGTCAATTGCCAAATTGCCGTTTTGTATGTTGCTTTCATGTCAGCGACAACCAGGTATGTTAATGAGAAATGCGAACCAGAGTCGACATTCATCGGGTAGATTTGAGTTATGTTATGTTTTGAACATTCCGCCCACCTTCGACGGATCGACGGCGAAATAAGCGCGCGTTGTGCCGCCCACCGTCTTTGGGCCGCACATAGTGATCTCCATCTATGTATGAGTTGGTTGTGTGTCGACAGGTAACACCGAAATTTTTGACAAAGGTCGTTTGATTAGGGTAGTCTTCGTCCGTATAGAGACTACACGAACTACTCCGTCTTGACCCACGTGCGTGTCGACTATTCGGCCAAGACTCCAACACATAGGAGGTAACCGTTCATCTCGGACTAAGACGAGTTGACCAATGATGACGTTGGGCTGCAGAATACGCCATTTATTCCGCGTTTGAAGGCTATGCAAATACTCACAAGACCATCTTTGCCAAAAGTTTTGCTGTATTTGTTTCAGTAGTTTCCAGCGTTTTAGTAAACCATTAGTTGCATCAAGAAGATTTTCTTCTGGGAAGGTCAGTAATGCTCTTCCAGTCAAGAAATGGCCAGGGGTAAGCACTGATAGGTCTTGTGGGTCGTCGGATAATGCAGTAATCGGCCGTGAGTTCAAACACGCTTCTATACGTTTCAGAACCGTATAGAACTCTTCAAAAGTTAATGTAGTGGTGTGGACTACGCGTCGGAGGTGGTGCTTCATACTCTTGACACCGGCCTCCCAGATGCCCCCAAAGTTAGGTGCGCCTGGAGGTATAAGTGCCAGGTCAAGCCCACCGCGGCGCCGAAACTAGTGGCCTGTTGTAGTTGAGATTTGAAGGCATTGATATCTTCTTGTATCAGGTTATTTTCGCCTATGAACGTAGTGCCTTGGTCGCTGTATAAGTCGGAGCAAAGTCCACGGGTTGATGTGAATCGAGTCAGCGCTGCCAGAAAAGCCTCCGTTGTCATATCGCTAACGAGCTCAAGATGTATTGCTCTTGTGGCTAAGCACACAAATAGAGCAACATATCCTTTGAAACTACGGTGACCTCGGCCTTTCGTTGTTCTTATGTTGAAGGGGCCAGCAAAATCCACCCCACTGTGCATGAATGGAAACGATATATTACAGCGTGCAGGGGGAAGATCGCCCATGATTTGCGACTGTGGCACGCACTTGTAACGAAAACAGCGTACACAGCTGTTTGTTATACGTTTCACCGTTCTTCGGCCGTCTATAATCCAGTATCGTTGTCGTATAAGTTGAAGAGTGGCTTGAATACCACCATGAAGGGTACGTTGATGAGCTTGTCTGATAACTAGCGTTGTAAGATAACTGTCTTTTGGTAGAATTACAGGGTGTCGTTCTGAGTATGGAGTACTGGCGTTCCTCAATCGTCCACCAACACAAAGAATACCGTTTGGGTCTAAAATGGGATTAAGCTTTAGAAGTTTGCTTCTTTTCTGGACTGTGTTAGTGTCTTTAAGAGTTGATATATCGCTCCAGAAGGCCAGAGCTTGTACACGCTTAATCCAGAATCGCATTGCAGATTCACGTTCCTTCCAACTGCACACCATGCCTTGTTCATGAGCAATGCCTTGCGAGGATTGTATAAATCGAAGGCACCATGCAGTTACAGCTAAGAGTTTATCTAGTGTTGAATAATTTTCTAAAATAAAGGTATCGGATGTGGGTAAGTGTGTTGTTGTAACCTGGATCGGTTTGTATTCCGCAATTTTCTCTGGGGTGCTCACCATGATCTTAGGCCAGTTGGCTTCTGATTGTTGAAGCCAAGAGGGTCCATGCCACCATAGATGATGGTCCAAAAGCTGAGTAATGGTCAATCCTCTCGAGGCGCAATCAGCAGGGTTGTCCCTTGTGTTAACATAACGCCAGTCACTTACATTAGTGATTTCTCGTATTTGGATAACCCGATTTGAAACAAACTCCTTTAGTGCAGCTGGTTCGGATCGTATCCACCATATTGTAGTTGTAGAATCGGACCACATATATGACGTTATAGGTGTTAAATTAAGCGAGTTTCTTACATTTTCCATTAGACGTGCGGCTAGTACCGCAGCACACAACTCAAGGCGCGGTATTGTTACCCTTTTTAGTGGTGCGACACGTGTCTTGGACATAAGTAGGTGAATGTGCACAGAGGATTGTGTTACAACCTTTAAATACACAACAGCGGCGTATGCACTGGTAGATGCATCCGCAAACGTATGCAACTCATACGCTTTCGCACCCTGATATGTATCAATCCATCGAGATATGCGAACTTCGGAAATGCTCTTAAGTTCGTTTCGAAAGGATATCCATTTTTCATGCAAATCTTCAGGAAGATTATCATTCCAGTTTAAACCAGTCAGCCAGAGCTTTTGGATAAATATTTTACCCCGAATGTTCAACGGCGCTAGAAACCCAAGAGGGTCAAAAAGCCTTGCGACGTCGGAAAGTAATTGCCTCTTTGTGAATGTGGTTATTGTGTAATCAAGCTTGAATGCATAGGTCAAGCAATCATCTCTCACTGCCCAGATCAACCCCAAGGTATTGAACTCACCGTCTAGTTGAAACTCGTGTGCCGATTTTGATTCAAGATCACCGGGATCGATGGACTGCAATACTTGGTTTGAGTTGGAATTCCACTTTCGAAGGGCAAAACCACCGGTTTGGAGAAGGGCTTGTAGTTCTTCACGTCGTCTGCAAGCATCTGTTATACTATCTGCCCCTGTCAGTACATCATCAACGTAGAATTCCTTGAGTAGGATCTGAGCAGCGTCAGGATAACGGGAGCCTGCGTCACCAGCTAAAGTGTGCAGTACTTTGATGGCTAAATACGGCGCACAATTCATACCGTAGGTGACAGTTTTTAGTCGAAAATGTGTAGGTGCTTGCTGCGTTTTTGATTGCCAAACAATGCGTTGCAGATTTGTATCTCTCTCATCGATTAAGATTTGCCTATACATTTTAGCAATGTCACCGGTCAGCGCCACTCGGTATCGACGCCAATTGATTAGAATTGAAGTTAGGTTGTTTTGAAGTTTTGGACCAGAGTATAAGCAATCGTTTAGTGATTTGCCACTGTTACAGCGTCTTGAAGCATTAAAAACAACTCTCAATTTTGTAATGCTGCTCGATGCCTTCCAGACGCCGTGGTGTGGGAGGTAACAGATGGGCGTCGCTCCAGGGTCTTCCACATTAATTCTTACCATATGCTGCAGCGAAGCATATTCGTCCATGAACTCTTCATACATATCTCGCATATTCGGATCTCGCGACAAGCGTCGATTTAGATGGGCGAGAAGCACAATTGCATCATTTTGTGATGGGGCCAGTTGCGTAAGGTCAACATCTGGTTTGACTGGCAAACGGACAATGTAGCGACCGTCTACCGCTCGCCGTGTAGAGCGGTTGAAATTGTCCTCTACGAAGCGATCCTCTTGCGATAAACCAGGTGCTGAGCTAACTTCTTCCACTTCCCAAAAGCGGCGCAGTGTTTGGTCAAGATCGAGTTGGCTGTTATAGCAGTCAATCACATCTCGCATGGCGTTAGGATATTCACTGTTGGCAGAACTGCCGAATATCACCCAACCTAGTCGTGTACTTTGAGCAATCAAATTACTGATACCACTCCGCTGTATTCCACCTAACAAAACAGCGGCGTAATCTCCGGCGTTTAAAATCACATCAATCGACTGCGGCACGTTCCACGTAGGATCAGCAAGATCCAAACCACTAAAATGTGTAACGTCCTTGGATTTAATGTGTACTGATGGGGTGCGGTTACCAACTCGAGGCAACACTAATGCGATGCAATCAAGCTCGTAGTCAGATTTCAGCGACCGTACATGAAACCGTACTAATCCCTTAGCGGTAGTTACTTTTCCCCCATTGGCGCCATTAATAGGTACCTTTACGTTAGATTTCACCAAATGTAGTAGGTTGACAGCAGGTTCGCTTATAAAAGTTGCTTCTGCCCCACTATCCAATAAAGCTCGCAAAACTACCGTATGTCCAGACTCTGCCCTAACCTCAATAAGTGCTGTGCCGATCAAAACAGGCGGCAATCCGTGAGTGGAATGACTTGCTGAAGATGCATTATGAGAAGCAACGGGGTGCTTACTAACGTTGGTCGTATTATTGGCGAAATATTCATGTAGCATTGTATGGTGTTTGGATTTGCAGGTTTTGCATCGATACTCGGAGGAACAAGTTGATTGCTGGTGACCGCCGTGTAAACAATTAATGCACAGGTTTGCTTGCAGTGCATAGCTATAGCGCTCCTGTGGCGCCCTTTTGCGAAAAGCTTCAAAAAACATCAAAATGTGTTTACCGCCGCAAATAGAACAGCGTCCAGATGCAGCGTGATATCCAGAAATACACGATGTGATGCCCCCTTTCTTTGGAACATGCTCTTTCCCGGGAGGCTTCACTTCGGTAAAGCTTTGAACTATTTCAAGTGATTGGGTTCTTCTTGTAAGAAACTCTGTTAGTTCATTAAAAGTTGGAATATTGTCATTTGATTTAAGGGAAAGCTCCCATGCTTTGCGAGTGGTCGCATCCAATTTGTTGGTTATTGTAAAAACTAACCAATCATCCCAGTGTTCAATTGGCCGACCTAGATTTTTTAGCGCGCGAATGGACGCAGTCATCGTATCAATCAATTGTCTCAGTGCTGAAGCAGATTCCTTTTGAACAGCTGGCAATTTACTAATCGTTGCTAAATGAGCGCTGATTATTACCCCCTTATTTTCATATTTTGATTGAAGTAGCTCCCAAGCAATTTGAAAATTGGAATCTGTGGTCGTAATATGGTCTAACGCAGTTTTGGCCTCCCCTGAGAGGCTGTCCTTCAAGTACTGCAGTCTCTGCGTATTTGTTAAGGACGTGTTAGACGTAACAATGGAATTAAAAAGGTCTTTAAAAGTAAACCATTGCAGAAAATTACCATCGAATGGTGGAATGCGTATGCGGGGTAGTGGTTGAGCAACCACCTGCGTTGACTGGAAAGGCTGTAACATAGAGGTGTTGGTAAGCGAAGGAGTGCCCTCGAAAAGATCGTGTAGCTCGCCCATTGTTTCGGTATAAGCACACCCCACCTCATCGAAGTCTGACGGCGTTGAAATTCCAGCTGCTTCCATATCTTCTACAGTGCCCTCGGTGGTTATCTGTTCGTGAAGGCTGACGAATTTAGCGCAATATTGTGTCAAAAGCTCCTTTCTAGCTTGTAAGAAGCCTTTCGTTTGTTTTGCTTTCGCGGTTTTGCGCGTATTTGAAGCAAAATTTAGAATCGCTGTTTTGCTAGACAGCAGTTGCTTGATCGTTTTCTCCATTGCTGTGACACAAAGTATTATTCTACGGCCAATTATTTGCTAAAACGCTCATGTACTTAAGAAGACAGGTGAAATTTGAGGTTACGTCGCAGGAAAACACATGTGCCGTGTTAAACATCCAGCGATTACGTTGTGAAGCAATGGCTTTGCAATAAATTTTTCAGCACAACATATGTAACTGTGCAGAAAACCTTCCGAAGGCCGCAGATTCCCCGCAAGGGTTGCCAAAATGTCTAAGATGTTTACGGAATATACTCACGCTGTTAATCCAGTAGAAGTAATCACGAACTTGCTATGTTTCTTCTCAATTATGTTCTTTAATGAAAAAATATGCAGCTATTACAACGTTTGTATTATACAGAGCACACAGAAAACAGAGAAGAAAAGTATATGTAAAGCAAATATCAATTGCCAAAGTGCCGTTTTGTATGTTGCTTTCATGTCAGCGACAACCAGGTATGTTAATGAGAAATGCGAACCAGAGTCGACATTCATCGGGTAGATTTGAGTTATGTTATGTTTTGAACATGTGCCGAATTAGAGGCAAAATTAAACTGTTTCCGAAAGGCTGAGCACAGACTGAGGAAATATAATAGAAACCAAGAACATTGGACAGACCGCTGAGTAGCGGGACACTCGCGGTCGGCACCTCTTAATAGGTCAAGAGTCCCAATGAAAAATGTTTCTAAGGCTCTTTTCACATAGGTTGCATTTATGTAAAAAGTGTGTTTAGACTCTAGGTGCTATAATAAGTCGCGTTGGAATGATCGTTTCGTTTTCGTGAAATTTATTTGCTTAAAGCTGAGAATGGGCACAGTCCTAGGAAATATAATATTAGGCGAGAATTCGAAATAGCGTGAAAGTCGGTCATAGCCTCTTAACAGTTCAAGAGTCGCACAAACATTGTAAAAAAAATATTTTTAAGAGTCTTTCATCCACATGAGGTTAGATTTTAATAATAGAATGTTGGCTTGACGTCCCTCGGTACTGCAGTTTGGGGAGAGCTGACATACAATTTTTATGGAACCTCTTGGATTATAAAAAAAATAAAAGTCCAAGTATTTAGGGTGTTCGGTTCTCAATAGTAACTTAATGTGTATCTGTAAAGCGGCAAAAATTCAGTTTTTAATTCAATAAAACATTTTATTTTTAAACTAAAAAAATTAAGTTAAATATCAAAATCTAAAAATCATGTTACGAGGCCATATATTAAACGGAAGTGTTATTTGCTGAGTTCTGATCTGAAAATCATCAGAACTCGTTACCGTAATTCCTTAGTTTCTTTAAGTTTACCAGACATTAGCAAATAATTGATCAGGAATTGAAAGAAAAATGTATTCATTACCAACAACCAGTTAAAAGTAATTGACTCGATAATTAAAATATTTAAATACTAAATACTTGTAATTGGCCAAATACCATTACCAAGTATGCTCTGTAAAACATGCAGTAGGTTTAGAAGAGTTTATTAATTTCTAATTGGCTTTATTTCATGTAATAGGTGATCCGTTTGATGAATTCTAAGGAAATTATTGGTCTGCAAAGCGCTTTTGTACTTCTCGCGTCCTTTCTTTCTGAGAGAGACAGTTTATGTCTATATTTGTCCGTAGTATTTCGACACAATTCAGTAATACATAACATTTCAACCTTTGTTCTTCAACTATATAATTATTTACTTCAATATTCATATCTTCCAAAGTGTTGGGTTGTTATAAAATCGAACTCTGAATGACGAACCAAAACCTTACCAATGTCTCGCATTGCGATATCTAAACAATCTCCGATTGGTGCATTTTTCTTCAAAGCTACTGTACGGCTGATTAGCTTTTCAACGAATACCTTTAAACAGTGTGCGATTACTTTATGTACCAAAGGATATGTTATATTGCTTCCAACAAGTTCTGGTTCTAATTTTATAAATAAATCACGAAAAAAATCACTCACGAGAATTGACGCTTCTGATAAATTCTCTGAGATTCGCAGGAAACGCAGTAGTCCGCTATCAAGTGGTTGATCTGGGTTCAAATCAATTTTGTCAATCGTTTTGCAAATCAATGCTTCCCTGATATTATTTTTCGGCATATTGACAATATCAATTTTTTCAAAATCGCATCCCAAATTTGTTTTATCAATTTTCAACTTGTGATGTGTTGTGTCTAGCCAAGATGTGATACGATATTTAGGTGTCAGCGAGTCAAAATGGTAGTGGCCTTGTTCCAGTTTTACCCTTTTTCTAAAATGCTGCGCAAAGCCCAGCTTCTGTTGGAGATTTTGAACTTTTGTGGTGTTTCGTAGGTCGGGTTTTAACGTTTGGATATATATTGCACTTCTTGGTGAAGTTTGTGTTTGTAGTTGCAATGCGCAAAAACTATCAAATAACTTCAATTTTGGAGTGAAGCCATGATATCGAGCATAAATTAAAACCTCGCGCGTACTCCAAAATACTTCTTTATTTGTAGAATTAAGTTCTTTTAAATATTCGTGGCTCCGTACAAAATGTGTCACATATTTCGCTCGCAACCACTCACAAGCGCGTTGCTTCATAACAGGAAGTGCTTCAAAATCCTCCAAGCTTTGACTTACGAATGAAAAAGACGATGCTAATATGTTTTTTGCGGCTATTAAAGGTAAACGACGCAGCATATAGTCGACAGCGAACCTCATACCTACAACATTTTGAGCCAAAAATTCCTTTTCGAACTGTATCTGTCGCTGCTGAAAGGGCACAAAATCATGACTCCTCTCAGCATATGGTAAATTATATTCTGATATTTGTATTTGTCTTGGGACATTTAATGAAGTAATTAATGCTGCATCGTTTGATGGATGTATCGATGTTGTACTCTTGTTGAGAGCATGGATGACCACTGCAGGTGTATAATCATGGTCCGACATCATACTTTCTAATGCTTTCGATTGGGCACTTTCGTAATGCGGCTGCTGCTTGTCTTGGCGTTGCCAAAATGTTTGCGGCTTTAACAACGATTTTTGTTTTCTTCGTTGTTGTTTAAATTTCTTTCCCAAAGGATCAATTATAAATAGTTTTCCTTCTTTTTGAAAAACCTGCTTCTGGGAGTCACCGGCGTTGCTTTTTAGTTCGGCTTTATTGATCTTGGCGTGCGATGGTAATGACTGCTTTAAGATCATATTTGTGTTTCCTTCTTTGTAGGCAACTTTTTTCGGGATGTTTTTAAAAGAGCCGGTTATATATTTCACCGATTTTGTTGACAATGGCATCAAATGCATCGGTTTTTTTCCTAACCAGTTGGGACCTGCAAAGTGAATGAAAATGCATGTATATAAATGTGTAAAATATTTCAATATATGTATATTTATAAAAACGGTTGGGTTAATTTGAACTGGCCGATCAATAACCACACATAGACAGAATGTGTTGTTGTTGTAACAGTGCTTCGCCCGATGCAATAGGTGCGACCAATCACAAATTGTCATCAATGTCCTCTAACGGGAGTCCAAGGAAACTTGCTGTTTCAACAGGGGTGGACCATAATGAGAGGGGTGTAAGAGGCGTTGGTTCCACAATACAGTTAAAGAGATGGTTGGTGTCATGTGGAGACACATTACAAGCAGGACATATGTTTTGTATGTCGGGGTTGATTCTGGATAGATAAGAGTTTAACCTGTTACAGTACCCAGATCGAAGTTGAGGTAGAGTGACGCGCGTTTCCCTAGGGAGAGTGCGTTCCTCATCTGCTAGTTTTGGGTATTGTTCTTTGAGTACTGGATTCACCGGGAAATTCCCGGCATAGAGGTCCGACGCCTGTTTGTGGATTTCACTGAGGACCTGCTTGTGTTTTTTAGCTTCACACGGCTGTGTTCTCAGGTGCAGTATTTCCTCATATTGCTTACGGAGATGACTGCTTAAGCCCCTGGGGTGTAGCCTCATCAATCAGATGTCTGTTGGGATGCCCAGGTTTCTGGGTATCCAACAGAAACTGCTTGGTTAGCATTTCATTTCTCTCCCTAATTGGGAGTATTCTCGCCTCATTATGTAGATGGTGTTCTGGGGACATAAGAAGACAGCCCGTGGCGGTTCTGAGGGCGGTATTTTTGCAGGCCTGTAGCTTCTTCCATTGAGTAGTCTTTAGGCTTGGCGACCATATCGGGGACGAGTAGCATGCAATCGGCTGGCCAATTGCTTTGTAAGTGGTGATAGGCGTTTCTTTATGGACGTTTTCAGATTGACCGACACCGACACGACACCGGCACTACACCGACACGATTTTTTCAAAGTACTTACACATTTTAATCGACACGACACGATTTAACAACACTGCTCATAAAATAACAAAAAATGTAACAAATAAAAACAGCTTGTCGACGACGACACGAATGGAATGCTTGCTTCCCGCCGACATGTCGTTGCCGACAACGGCATAAAGCTGTCGTGTCGGCAAGTGTGAAAGCGTGCCCATATAATTATATGAATTTGTGTTCCCACTGTTGTCGTTGTCGGTGTCGTGTCGGCTAGTGTGAAAACGCCCTATCTCTACCCATAGTACTGCCAGCAAGAGATTTGAGGATTTTATTGCGGCCCTGGATTTTCGGTACAATTGCGGCTGCATGCTCACCAAAATGTAGATCCTGATCGAACGTCACACCCAAGATTTTGGATGTTCAAAATGGTCGACATGTGGACGTCCATGTTGTAAATAAGGTCGCCGATGATTTAGTCGGTGACAATTTCAGGTTTCGCCAGGCGAAGAAACTGGAGAGATCAGGGAGATAGCCGTTTAATTTGTTACAGAACTCATCGATCTGTGGGCCTGGGCCTGTGGCCATTATTGTGCAGTCACCGCCGTAGGAAACGATAGTGACTCCTTCTGGTGGTGAAGGTAGTAGCTTTGATATATTGTAGAAGTTAAATAAAAGTGGGGATAGGACACCACAGTAGTATGTATATGCCGGTTCTGGACCACATTTTGTATGGAAAGCTCGAAGCATGTCTCACCCTAAAAATTCTATACTTTTAGGCCAGTCTGTCCCAAGTCTGGCCTTAGGAATGGGACCAGTTCATTATTTTCGCCCAGTCTGGGTTGAGTCTGACCGAAGGAATGAAAGCAGGTCTATATTTATCTTGACCTGCAATTTTTACCACCTCCCAAAATCATTCAACAATTCCGCTAGGTGTCGCATACGTTTTGTCGGTCTGTGTTCTGGCTGCAAGAAAAAGCTTAGTGGTGAATAAGAAAAAGCTTAGAGCTTTTTACCTTTAGCTGAGCTTTGCCATTCAAGAGAGGATCGTTAAATGGGGGCCCTACATTTTTAAAGGGCCGACAATTTTTAAATGTCCCCTCTTATTTCTAATGAGTCCTAGACTTCACCCGAGCCGTTTTAAAGAGTCCCATAGATTTCTAAAGAGCCGCTTGCCTTTGTCTTGTATACACACCGACACACATATATACAGTAAAAGAATTTCGTTGCCTACCATTGAAAGATATATATATATATATATGTATATATATATATATATATATATATATATATATATATATATGTATATATATATATATATATATATATATATATATATATATGTATGTAAATAAAACTTCATGCTGTATTTCATTTAATTAAATTCGTTATCAGAATTTTCCGTAAGTATAAAACATAGAAACCCAATCAGGGGCAGATTGAACATTTTATTTGTCTTTTTTATTAGGTTATAAGTTTGAGTACACATGCTGATGCTGGTCCAAATATATATATATATGCATGTGAGAGTTTCATAATTAACAAAAGGTTATCTTAATATTCAACTTATGATTTTTTTGTTTTGTATTTCAATAAAACATGTTCTCACATTGATTACAACCATTTGGACTCATTTGGCATTTTATTAGATTGGGTATGATGAAAGATGAATGTAATGGGAAGTTATTAAAAGAGTTTAAAAGTTTAAGAGCAAAAATGTATTCATTTAAACTTGATAACGATATAAATAAAAAAAAAACAAATTAAGGGAATAAAAAAGTGTGTAACTTCTACACTGAGTTTAAGTGATTTTAGAAGATGTTTATTCGAAAAGAAATTGTACTTTGACTTAATGTATATTTTTAGATCAAAATGTCATGAATTGTATACACAAGAAATAAACAAAGTAACGTTAAGCTTTTAGATGATAAGGGATTTGTAAAAAATAATGGAATTAATACCTACGCTTGGGAATGTTTGTATAAGAGAAAAAATCAAAACATGCTGATATGAAACCTCAACCGTACAACATTGCAACATATTTATATGTATATATATGTAAATAAAACTTGATGTTGTATTTCATTTAATTAAATTCGTTATCAGAATTTTCCGTAAGTATAAAACACAGAACACCGATCACTTCCCATTTAGTTGAGCTTTACAACTATTCCAAAATTAGCTACCCGTTGAGTTGAACTTTAGCCTGCGTTTCAAAAATCGGATAAGAAAAAACAAAAAAACAGAATTTATTATTAAGATTTAGATCTCGAGCCGACAAAAACATCAAAAAAGGAACCAAACATAATAAAAACTCTAGAAAAAAGAAAATAAAAAAAATAGTATGCCTTCATTTGTGTGCGAGTATTGTAACAAAGAATTTAAATATGATCGCAATTTAAGACAACATATTAGAAAATATCATGCGAAAGAAGTGAGTTGCAATGTATGCAAATAAAACTTTAATAACATTCAAATGTTGTTAACACATAAACGTTTACAACATACAACTAACGCAGATGACCCTATATATTGTGATATTTGTGCAATTAATATCGCAAAAAAACTGTGGTCATATCACATACGGACTAATACACACAAGCAAAAGGCTAGACAGAACTTCACTTCTAATGTTAAAAGCATTAAATCAGTATTCAATAAGCGAATCGAAACATTTGTATTTGAAAATAATGTAAAAGAGGATTTGATTGTTGAACACTTTTTTGCAACAATAAAAAAAGAGCTTTGTAAAATTTTAATAGACAAACTAACTCATTATCAAAACATTAAGTTTAATTGCGAGCTGTTTTGTAAATATATTTTGATTAAAGAAGGCGTAGAGTGTTTGATGGAATTGAAATCACATCAAACCAAGATGATTTTGCTTGAATCAACTTCTACGGAAAATGATATTAATCTCTTTTACGAGGACCAGTGTGTTATTTTATCTTCAAAAATGAGGGAATTTCAAGAAAGTGATAGTGGCTGGTCACTAATTGAGATATCACATCTAGAAGCGAATATAAATAAATATGAGCCAATTAAAGGCTCAAAATATATACCTTTACCACCAACAATTCAAAACAAACATTCGTGTATAAATATTCAAAACACAGATGAATACTGTTTCAAATGGGCAATTATATCAGCTCTATATCCTAGAAGCTGTCACACAAATAGATGTTCATCATACGAAGTTGATGATATAAAAGCAGATGTGATAGAACTGCGAAACAATATTACAATCAACTTCCATAATCTAAATTTTCCACTTGCGGTTAAACAAATCAAGATATTTGAAGAAAACAATCCTGGCATTAGTGTCAACGTTTTCGGCTTGGATAAACCACTATAGTGGGCCCATATTATTTTACAAAAGAGGAACGAGATCATCATATAAATTTATTGTTGTTAGAGGACATTAACAACTTCCATTACGTTTGGATAAAAAATTTGAATAGATTAATGGGGCATCAAGTTACAAGCCATGAGCATAAATTATATTTTTGCAACACATGTTTAATCCACTTCCATACAAACAAAGCTTTAGCATACCACAAGGATCATTGCAATAAAATAGTAACAGAGATGCCTTCCGAAAATGATAAAGTATTAAAATTTAGTAATTTTAAAAAACAATTAGATGTGCCCTTTATTATTTATGCAGACTTTGAGTGTATTCTAGAACCAATAGATATTCAAAATTCTAGAAAAGTTAAATCAGTTCAAAAACATATTCCTTACGCTTGTAGTTACTATATCAAACGCTCTTATGACAACAGTTTATAAAGTTTTAGAATATATAGTGGTGAGGATTGCACAAACCATTTTTTCAAAAATGTAATTGAAGATGTTTTGCAAATCTATGGTATTATAAGTAAAAAAATACCGATGATCCCTTTAACTGCCTCTCAAGAACAATTTCATAAAGAATATTCAAAATGTCATATTTGCAATGAAAATTTTAATGAAGATGGCAGAGTTGCAGATCATTGTCATTTAACTGGTGAATATAGAGCTCCTGCTCATAATAAATGCAATTTAGAATATCAAATTTCGCGTTTCTTGCCAATATTTTTTCACAATATTTCGTCCTACGTCTGTCATTTGTTGTTAGAGAACTTTCGACAACACAAGGTGATATTAAAGTTATTCCCTTAAACAAAGAGTTGTATATTTCAATATCAAAGAGAATATATATATAACTGAAAAAGATTCTATCGAACTTCGTTTTTTGGATTCATACAGATTTATGCCATCTAGCTTACAAAGTTTAGCAAGTTACTTAACCGATGAAGATTTACATATTGTAAAATCAGTTTATAAAAATAATGATGAATTTACATTAATGAAACGTAAAGGTGTATTTCCTTATGATGACCTAAACTCGATAGACCGTTTAAAAGAAACAGAACTACCTGCTCGTTCATTTTTCTTTAACAAATTAAATAATGAATCGTGTAGTGCAGCTGATTACGAACATGCTCAAAAATATATTCAAATGCAAAAATTTAATGGATTATTTATTGTTATATTTGAAAGTAGATGTCTTACTATTACGTGACATTTTCGAAAATTTTAGAAAAGTATGCAAAGATATCTATAACTTAGATCCATGTCAATATTATACCACCCCAGGGTTATCTTGGGATGCTATGCTGAAGACAACAAAAATAAATTTAGAACTAATAACCGATAATAATATGTATAGTTTTATTAAGCGGGGTATTAGAGAAGGAATTGTTCAGTGCAGTAAACGATATTCAATAGCAAATAATAAATATATGAGTGATTATGACTGTAATAAAGAATCAAATTATCTTATTTATTTAGATGTAAACAATTTGTATGGTTTTGCTATGTCACAATATCTTCCATTTAGAAATTTTGAATGGGTTGAAAATATTGAAGGCTTTAATGTAAACAATATTGCAGATGATTCGGAAATCGGTTATATATTAGAAGTGGGTTTAGAATATCCATCTAGTTTACATGATTATCATAATGATTTTCCATTCTGTTCAGAAAACAAAAAAATAAAAATATGAAATATACTAAGCTGATAACAGACTTATCCAAAAAAGAAAAATATATAATACACTATAGAACTCTTAAACAATGTATAAGACATGGATTAGTTTTAGTTAAAATACATAAAATTCTAAAATTTGTTCAATCAATTGGTTGAAAAAATATATTGATTTCAATAACCACCATCGAACATTAGCTAAAAATTCATTTTAACAAAATTGTTTCAAGCTATTAAACAATGCAGTCTATGGAAAGACTATGGAAAATGTTGATAAACGAAAAGATATAAAAATAGTAACCGAATGGGAGAGTAGAGGTAGGAGATTAGGAGCTAGAGCTCTAATAGCAAAGTTTAATTTTCATAGTTCACAACAATTTAAAGATAATATGATTGCAATACAATTGAATAAAGGTTTCACAATTTACAATAAACCTATTTATATAGGTTTTACCGTTTTAGAACTTTCTAAACTGAAAATGTATGAATTTCATTATGATTATATTAAACCAAAATATTGTGAAAATGTTAATCTTAACTATATGGATACTGACTCCTTTATTTACGATATTAAGACAAATTACTTTTATGATGATATTCGTAAGGATATAAGCATGCAATTTGATACATCTGCATACCCAAATCCAAATGTGTTTGATTTCCCATTGTTAAACAAAAAGGTTTTGGGTATGATGAAAGATGAATGTAATGGTAAATTAATGAAGGAATTCGATCAGATCAGATCAGTATCAGTCGCTCGATTTCTTACTGGGTTTACAAAGTTCACACGCGCACGCACACACACACACACACATTTGCGGTTTTAACGGATGCGCCTAAATGTAGGCAACGAAATTGTTTTGTTGTTTTGAGGTGTCATACGTATGCACCTAAATGATATAGATCGGCCAGAACACAAACCGAAAGAACGGATGCGCCTAAGTGTAGGCAACGAACTTGTTTTGCTGTATATATGTGTCGGTGTGTATATACTTAATCAACTGGACGAAAATCACGATTCCATGGACAGAATGTGTCCTGTGTATCAACAAAAGCTCATAGCAAGGAAGAGGAAGATTGGCTATTAGCAACCAACGAGGGAATCTGTAACCACAAAGCACAAGTCAAAAACTAAAACAAACCTGCGTAACAAAGTGCTCAACTTGGACTGTATATATCTTAATATTAATAGTATTACAGCAAATAAGCTAGAGCTGGAACATCTTATAGAAATAAAAAAACCCAGCATTGTTTTATGCGCGGAAACATGTACAACAGATAAAATCATGGATTCTGAGCTATGCATTACCACATATAAATTCATCCGCTGCGATTCCCACAGTAGACATACAGGTGGTGTTCTAATGTATGTACATGAAAATTTACAATATAGCATAGTGTGTAATAAAGCTATTGACAGGAATGTGTGGTGCATTGTCATAAAACTTAAAAAATATGCGTTAAAATGGCAAATTGGTGTACTCTATCACTCACCAAATAGCAGTGATGCTGACTTCATGACATACTTAAACAATGTCATCAATGAACACCTCAGGGAATCTGACAACATTATAATAGTTGGAGATTTTAACATTAATATGAATATATCATCAACATACTCAAACCAGCTTATAAGTTTATTTGCACAAATGGCTATGGTACAAAGAATAAATTTCAACACAAGAATAACTGAGCACTCCTCTACGAAAATAGACTTACTCTTCAGCAATAATGAGCAAGTTAAAACTGAACATGTAAGTGGATATAAAATTTCCGATCATGAAACAATTCATTTCAAAGTACCAACAGCTAAATATTGCAAAATGAGAAAAGTTGCTACTGTCACCAACTGGGAGTACTATAGCGCAGAAAATCTTTTAAATCTGCTGCGAACGTGCGACTTTAGCTCTGTGTCTCATGTAGGAATAGAACGTAGAACTGAGATCCTGAACAATATTTTAACTGGAGCTATGCAAGCATTGACGTATGAGAAGAGGATCCAAATACAACTGAGGAATAAGTGGTATGACCGTGAGCTAAGGGAACTGCACAAAAGAAAAATTGAATTCTATAATACTGCTAGAAATACTGGCAACTGGGTGGATTATAATGGCATAAAAAAAAGATATAAAAAAACTGTTATGTATAAAAAGAAGAAATATATGGAAGATAAAGTGCTCGATAGTGCAGGAGACATGAAGCGGATGTGGAAGTCTTTAAAACATCTTGCTGAGCTCACCGATGACAGAAAGGTCGTTAGCAAAATAGTAATTAACGGTGAATGCCTCGAGAAGGAATACGATATAGCCAATGCCCTAAATACATTTTTTATACAGAGCATAGCTGAAATTAATGATAGCATTGAAATAATTCCGATTGCGGCAGAAACAAGTGTAAATAATGCAATTGAAACTTTTCAATTCACCGACGTAGAGTTAGATGATATAATGAACATTTCTAAATCTTTTAGAAACAAATATGGTGGAAAAAAGCTTTTGTCGGAGGGGGTATTTAAAGATGCCATGATTTACATTGCTCACTTCTACAAAGATATAATAAATGAATCAATAAACAGTAGCATTGTTCCAAATTGCTGGAAAGTATCAACTATAGTACCTGCGGAAAAAGTCAAAAATACAGTAAGGCCAGAGGAACTGCGCCCAATTAATACGCTACCCGCAGATGAAAAAATTATGGAAACGGTGGTTAAAAATCAATTAGTGGCATATCTAGATAAATACCAAATTATTATACCTGAACAATCTGGGTTTAGGAAAAGCCATTCTTGCGAAACCGCACTGAATATGGTTATTGCGGAATGGAAAGAGGATATAACTGATAAGAAAGTTGTGATCTCAGTCTTTTTAGACTTAAAACGTGCTTTTGAAACTGTGGATAGAGAGGAACTGCTGAATGTTATGTTTAATAATGGGATAAGAGGAAAATCCTTGGAATGGTTCAGAAGCTATTTGAGTAATAGAAAACAGAAGACGATAATTGGAAGTGCAGTTTCACCGGTTGCTGATGTACATATTGGGCTACCGCAAGGTTCAGTATTGGCACCGCTATTGTTTACAATATATATTAACGATATTAAAGAATGCTTGAAATATTGCAATATTCGACTATTTGCGGATGATGCATTGATAACCATTAGTGAAAGAAGTGAGGGCTTTGCGGTATCGAAAATGCAAGAAGACTTAGACTCCCTTTACAAATGGCTATGCCATAGAAAGTTGAAAGTGAACGTGGATAAAACCAAAAGTATGATATTTTGCAAAAATCAAAGCATTATGGGTGCCAATACCCTTAGCAATATTACTCTGAAGATAAGAAATGTTGAAATTCAGCAAGTAGACAAGATCAAATATCTAGGAGTCTGGATCGACAAAAACCTTAGATTTGGAGAACACATAAATTATTTAGAAAACAAAATTGCAAAAAAAATTGGTTTTATGTACAGAACTTGTAAATACATTAGTCAACGACACAAATTATTAGTGTATCGATCAATTATTGAACCGCACTTTATCTATTGTCCAACAATCCTGCTATTAGCAAATGACACACAAATAAAAAAACTGCAGATACAACAAAACAAGGCAATGCGATTAATTTTAAAATGTTCGCTTAGAACACCAAAAACTACAATGCTAAATATGTTAAACTGGCTCAGTGTAAAACAGTCGATATATTATTTCACATTGAAATTTATACATCATATGAAATTAGGAATAACACCGAATTATCTGAACGGGAGAATACATTTTAATCATGAAATACATAACTATGGAACTAGAAGCAGCGGAAATATAAGACTGCCTAGAGTAAGAACGGAGTTCGCGAAGAAGACTTTAGAATATATAGGTTATAAAATGTACAATGAATTACCAAATGCGATAAAAGACTGTGAAAATATTAATAAGTTTAAAGCAAAATTATTTTTATACTGTAAGTCATTAAGCATGTAATGTATACAATTTATTTATATATATATATATATATATATATTTTTTTTTTTACCTTGAACTAGGTCTTAAAGACCGTAAATAAATAAATTATTATTATTATAACTTGTGGATTAATATACACATAAAACCTACCATCTGCAAAAACAAAATCGATTCATAATTAGAAGAGATCTTCACAACAAATATGTACAAGGAAATTACCGGTAATATTATTAAAGGTTACAGTGACCTTGTTAGCAAACGCCGAGTCAAGTTTAATATATAACAGTTCAAAATAAGTAAAACTTGATATCAGACCAGATTCTTATCAGATACCAACTGATAGGTAACAGATTTAAAACGGAACAGCCCCAATTATGCGTCATATGTTATAGAATAACTCCGTTCTCATTGCAAATATAGAAGATATCTAGAACCTAGCTTAATTGCTGCGTTGACAGGTGCACATTTTCTTCTTTCTTTCTGCAGCTCGAACTTCCTACATCTGCTGTCACTGACGAAGCCTAACTTATAAGTATGGGATGTCAGAAGCATGGTCTAGGATGTTTAGTGAGGTTATATTAATCGTTACCGAGATGGTGGGAAAAGTACCTTAATGGTGTCTTGTTACCGGAACGTATCCGATCTATGCCCGGCAATGGACCATCATCATCGATAACACTCCCAAAAACCTTCGGGGAGTGTCTTTATCGTTGAAACAACAACAACCACAAAAACCTTTCCTGCTTGATGGATCACATACAACTCATGTCTCTTTTTGATTTCTCCGCTGATCAGAGACACAACTGATAGGTAACAGATTTAGCAGATTCTTATCAGATACACAGCTGATAGGTAACAGATTTATTTGATCGCTCGTTTAAAATCATGTTAAATAATCAAGAAAATCTAAAAAGAAAATTTTGATAGTTTTCTAAATTTACAGCCACCGATTGAACTGATTAATTAATCACTGAAGAGTTGCGAGAAGCAAATATTATTAAGTAATATGAGTATACATAAACTTGAATCTTCCTCGTTTGATAATAGAGGATCGAAAACGAAAACAAATTCAAGAATAATTAACCTAGCTGCTCCTAAAGAATACGATATGCCATTTCGAAAGTATTCTTTTTCGAAGCGTTAAATACGATAAAACTGAATTTTGTTTTTTTATTCTTTTATTTTAAAATGATTCCAAGCGTAGGTATTAATTCCATTATTTTTTACAAATCTCTTGTCATCTAAAAAAATTAATGTTTATTTATTTCTTGTGTATACAATTCATGACATTTTGATCTAAAAATATACATTGAGTCAAAGTACAATTTCTTTTCGAATAAAAATCTTTTAAAACCATTTGCAGAAAGTTTGAGAGTAACACATTGTTTAACACCCTTAATTTTTTTAATCTCTTTTTCTTCTTGATCGATGCGAATAGAATACATTTTTGCTCTCAAACGAATAAATTCCTTCATTAATTTACCATTACATTCATCTTTCATCATACCCAAAACCTTTTTGTTTAACAATGGAGAATCAAACACATTTGGGTATGCAGATGTATCAAATTGCATGCTTATATCCTTACGAATATCATCATAAAAGTCATTTGTCTTAATATCGTAAATAAAGGAGTTAGTATCCATATAGTTAAGACTAACATTTTCACAATATTTTGGTTTAATATAATCATAATGAAATTCATACATTTTCAGTTTAGAAAGTTCTAAAACGGTAAAACCTATATAAAAAGGTTTATTGTAAATTGTGAAACCTTTATTCAATTGTATTGCAATCATATTATCTTTAAATTGTTGTGAACTATGAAAATTAAACTTTGCTATTAGAGCTCTAGCTCCTAATCTCCTGCCTCTACTCTCCCATTCGGTTACTATTTTTATATCTTTTCGTTTATCAACATTTTCCATAGTCTTTCCATAGACTGCATTGTTTAATAGCTTGAAAAAATTTCGTTCAAATGAATTTTTAGCTAATGTTCGATGGTGGTTATTCAAATCAATATATTTTTTCAACCAATCTGATTGAACAAATTTTAGAATTTTATGTGTTTTAACTAAAACTAATCTATGTCTTATACATTGTTTAAGAGTTCTATAGTGTATTATATATTTTTCTTTTTTGGATAAGTCTGTTATCAGCTTAGTATATTTCATATTTTTATTTTTTTGTTTTCTGAACAGAATGGAAAATCATTATGATAATCATGTAAACTAGATGGATATTCTAAATCCACTTCTAATATATAACCAATTTCCGAATCATCTGCAATATTGTTTACATTAAAGCCTTCAATATTTTCAACCCATTCAAAATTTCTAAATGGAAGATATTGTGACATAGCAAAACCATACAAATTGTTACATCTAAATAAATAAGATAATTTGATTCTTTATTAGTCATAATCACTCATATATTTATTATTTGCTATTGAATATCGTTTACTGCACTGAAAAATTCCTCCTCTAATGCCCCGCTTTATAAAACTATACATATTATTATCGGTTATTAGTTCTAAATTTATTTTTGTTGTCTTCAACATAGCATCCCAAGATAACCCTGGGGTGGTATAATATTGACATGGATCTAAGTTATAGATATCTTTGCATACTTTTCTAAAATTTTCGAAAATGTCACGTAATAAAAAAAAATAAATAAATAAATGTAAGGCGCGATAACCTCCGAAGAGATATAACAATAAATAATCCATTAAATTTTTGCATTTGAATATATTCCACACTTTTTGAGCATGTTCGTAATCAGCTGCACTACACGATTCATTATTTAATTTGTTAAAGAAAAATGAACGAGCAGGTAGTTCTGTTTCTTTTAAACGGTCTATCGAGTTTAAGTAATCATAAGGAAATACACCTTTACGTTTCATTAATGTAAATTCATCATTATTTTTATAAACTGATTTTACAATATGTAAATCTTCATCGGTTAAGTAACTTGCTAAACTTTGTAAGCTAGATGGCATAAATCTGTATGAATCCAAAAAACGAAGTTCGATAGAATCTTTTTCAGTTATATATATTCTCTTTGATATTGAAATATACAACTCTTTGTTTAAGGGAATAACTTTAATATCACCTTGTGTTGTCGAAAGTTCTCTAACAAACAAATGACAGACGTAGGACGAAAGATTGTGAAAAAATATTGGCAAGAAACGCGAAATTTGATATTCTAAATTGCATTTATTATGAGCAGTTAAATGACAATGATCTGCAACTCTGCCATCTTCATTAAAATTTTCATTGCAAATATGACATTTTGAATATTCTTTATGAAATTGTTCTTGAGAGGGAGTTAAAGGGATCATCGGTATTTTTTTACTTATAATACCATAGATTTTCAAAACATCTTCAATTAAATTTTTGAAAAAATGGTTTGTGCAATCCTCACCACTATATATTCTAAATCTATCTAAACTGTTGTCATAAGAACATTTGATATAGAACTATAAGCGTAAGGAATATGTTTTTGAACTGATTTAACTTTTCTAGAATTTTGAATATCTATTGGTTCTAGAATACACTCAAAGTCTGCATAAATAACAAAGGGCACATCTAATTGTTTTTTAAAATTACTAAAGTTTAATACTTTATCATTTTCGGAAGGCATCTCTGTTACTATTTTATTGCAATGATCCTTGTGGTATGCTAAAGCTTTGTTTGTATGGAAGTGGATTAAACATGTGTTGCAAAAATATAATTTATGCTCATGGCTTGTAACTTGATGCCCCATTAATCTATTTAAATTTTTTATCCAAACGTAATGGAAGTTGTTAATGTCCTCTAACAACAATAAATTTATATGATGATCTCGTTCCTCTTTTGTAAAATAATATGGGTCCACTATAGTGGTATTATCCAAGCCGAAAACGTTGGCACTAGTGCCAGGATTGTTTTCTTCAAATATCTTGATTTGTTTAACCGCAAGTGGAAAATTTAGATTATGGAAGTTGATTGTAATATTGTTTCGCAGTTCTATCACATCTGCTTTTATATCATCAACTTCGTATGATGAACATCTATTTGTGTGACAGCTTTTAGGATAATAGAGCTGATATAATTGCCCATTTGAAACAGTATTCATCTGTGTTTTGAATATTTATACACGAATGTTTGTTTTGAATTGTTGGTGGTAAATGTATATATTTTGAGCCTTTAATAGGCTCATATTTATTTATATTCGCTTCTAGATGTGATATCTCAATTACTGACCAACCACTATCTCTTTCTTGAAATTCGCTCATTTTTGAAGATAAAATAACACACTGGTACTCGTAAAAGAGATTAATATCATTTTCCGTAGAAGTTGATTCAAGCAAAATCATCTTGGTTTGATGTGATTTCAATTCCATCAAACACTCTACGCCTTCTTTAATCAAAATATATTTACAAAACAGCTCGCAATTAAACTTAATGTTTTGATAATGAGTTAGTTTTTCTATTAAAATTTTACAAAGTTCTTTTTTTATTGTTGCAAAAAAGTGTTCAACAATCAAATCCTCTTTTACATTATTTTCAAATACAAATGTTTCGATTCGCTTATTGAATACTGATTTAATGCTTTTAACATTAGAAGTGAAGTTCTGTCTAGCCTTTTGCTTGTGTGTATTAGTCCGTATGTGATATGACCACAGTTTTTTTGCGAAATTAATTTCACAAACATCACAATATATAGGGTCATCTGCGTTAGTTGTATGTTGTAAACGTTTATGTGTTAACAACATTTGAATGTTATTAAAGTTTTGTTTGCATACATTGCAACTCACTTCTTTCGCATGATATTTTCTAATATGTTGTCTTAAATTGCGATCATATTTAAATTCTTTGTTACAATACTCGCACACAAATGAAGGCATACTATTTTTTTTATTTTCTTTTTTCTAGAGTTTTTATTATGTTTGGTTCCTTTTTTGATGTTTTTGTCGGCTCGAGATCTAAATCTTAATAATAAATTCTGTTTTTTTGTTTTTTCTTATCCGATTTTTGAAACGCAGGCTAAAGTTCAACTCAACGGGTAGCTAATTTTGGAATAGTTGTAAAGCTCAACTAAATGGGAAGTGATCGGTGTTCTGTGTTTTATACTTACGGAAAATTCTGATAACGAATTTAATTAAATGAAATACAACATCAAGTTTTATTTACATATATATACATATAAATATGTTGCAATGTTGTACGGTTGAGGTTTCATATCAGCATGTTTTGATTTTTTCTCTTATACAAACATTCCCAAGCGTAGGTATTAATTCCATTATTTTTTGCAAATCCCTTATCATCTAAAAGCTTAACGTTACTTTATTTATTTCTTGTGTATACAATTCATGACATTTTGATCTAAAAATATACATTAAGTCAAAATACAATTTCTTTTCGAATAAACATCTTCTAAAATCAATTAAACTCAGTGTAGAAGTTACACACTTTTTTATTCCCTTAATTCTTTTAGTTTCATTTATATCGTTATCAATTTTAAATGAATACAGTTTTGCTCTTAAACCTATAAACTCTTTTAGTAACTTCCCATTAAATTCATCTTTCATCATACCCAATCTAATAAAATGCCAAACGAGTCCAATATGTTTCAATGGTAGGCAACGAAATTCTTTTACTGTATATATGTGTCGGTGTGTATACAAGACAAAGGCAAGCGGCTCTTTAGAAATCTATGGGACTCTTTAAAACGGCTCGGGTGAAGTCTAGGACTCATTCGAAATAAGTGGAGACATTTAAAAATGTGCGGCCCTTTAAAAATGTAGGGCCCCCCATTTAACGATCCTTTCCTGAACGGCAAAGCTCTGATAAAGGTAAAAAGCTCTAAGCTTTTTCTTATTCACCACTAAGCTTTTTCTTGCAGCCAGAACACAAACCAAAAAACGTATGCGACACCTAGCGGAATTGTTGAATGATTTTGGGAGGTGGTAAAAATTGCAGGTCAAGATAAATATAGACCTGGTTCATTCCTTCGGTCAGACTCAAGCCAGACTGGTCCGCAAATAATGAACTGAACCCATTCCAAAGGCACACTGGTGACAGACTGTTCCAAAAGTATAGAATTTTTAGGGTGAGACATGCTTCGAGCTTTCCATACAAAATGTGGTCCAGAACTGGCATATACATACTACTCACCACCCTGTTGCACCCCTTGTTTACTTCTTCTAGGTTTGTATGTTGCGTTCCTGAATTGCACCGATGCCTGCCTGCCAGACAGATAATTTGCGATCCACCTTTTAAGGCTTGGGAGGGGAGACCCTTCCAGGTCTTGTAGTAACGTGCCATGGTTGACCGTATCAAAAGCTTTTGACAGGTCTAACGCAACGAGTACTGTGCTATGGTGGGGGTTTTGATTTAATCCGCAATTTATCTGAGTACTAATCGCATTTAGCGCGGTGGTTGTGCTATGTAATTTTCTGAAGCCATGCTGATGATTGGCTAGTTGCAAATTTGCTTTAAAGTAGGGGAGCAGAATGGCTTCAAATGTCTTCGCTGCTGGCGATAGGAGAGATATCGGGCGATAAGAATCTCCTATGTTAGCTGGTTTTTCAGGCTTTAGTAGCGGGACCACCTTGGCCATTTTCCATTTTTCGGGGATGACAAAGGTGGAAAGGGACAGGTTGAAGACATGTGCTAAACATTTAAATCCCCCTTTACTTAGGTTTTTAAGCATCGGCATGGCTATGCCGTCTGGTCCCATTGCTTTAGATGGTTTAGCATGACCGATGGCATCCTCAACCTCTTTGGCGGTGATGTTAATTGGGGACGCGCTGTATTTATGCTTGTGTACGCGTCTGTTGGTCAGCCGTCTGACTTTGTTAGCCGTGGAATGAATTACCTATTGTCGGCAACAAGGGCTCGTGCATTTTTTCGCATCCGACAGCACTTTATCGCCAACGGCGATGAAAATCTTGTCATTGTGCTTCGACGGATTCGATACGGACTTTACGGTGGACCAAAGCTTACCCACACCGACAGAGAGGTTACAATCCCTTAAATGCTCCTTCCATTTCGCCTGCATGTGTTCATCCACAAGCAATCTGATGCGTTGGTTTATATCCCTTATTTGGGGGTCGCCGGGATCGAGCTGTCTTATAAGGTCACGTTCTCTCGCAAAAATTTGCGGCATCCGCCGGAAAATTAGGCCGGATTTCGGTGTACTGACATGCATTGGTTCCTATGGGAAAACCCTTAGTATTCTCATTTTTTTTTATTAATTTTAACGTGTATCACATTAGCACAACGGTCAGTTGTCAGTTTAAGACTTTTCAGTATCGTCCAGGTTTATAAATAGCTATAAACTGCGGCCTCAAAATAGGTCCCCTCAACTAAGCCAGCGTCAACATATTTCTTTTTGTGTCAAATCAATTCTAGAAGTATTTGCCTTTATTGTATATACTCTCATATATTGAAGAATTTAAGTATTTTAAGTTTCAACAACGCTGAAGCAATTCGTATATTATTCTAACAAGTAATTTATTGGGTTGCCTTTTACTATAAAGTATCCAAGATGAAAATAGTTAGATGTGAAAATTGTGCTGGCTAAAAGCTAGCAGGCATAAAATAAACCTAGATATATTTTTATGAATGAAGAAATTTTGCTTCCAATCAGATTTAAGCCTTCTAATTAAAAATAAACCGTTAAAGTTTACGATATTATTCGTGTAGTGATCTATTTTTTTTTTTTCATTAAAGCTCTGAAGTTTGACTAGCTTAACTTCCTTTTTTTCATTCCCCAAGAATTGCGGTTATGGGTGTCTCAGGATTATGATCACATATCATATCTACCCATCAAAAGTGATCTAAATAATAAGGCATCAAAACCATCAACGCTTAATTTGAACGTACCTTTTTTTGTTGTTATTCAACACTGACTGCATGATATAAACAGCTGAGAATGCGAGGATGGGGTGTAACGCGGGAAAAAGTTCGTTTTGGCTCGGATATCGCAAAGGAAATACAACAGCAGAAAAAAAATAAGTTTCTTTCTTTATATTAAAAGACTTTTTATTTAAATCTCGGTTTTTACTCCCAATCATCTTGAAATATATAAAATGGTTAACACCTTAAGTAAGGCCACATGAGCCAGTGAATGTATTTATTTTGCGATATCAATACATCTTAAGGAAGAAATTGTCTCCTTCTTATTGAAGTCAGCGAATTTAAGACTAGGAAAAGCATCTCACATTCAGCCACATTTTCTACACTTATACAAAGCGGCCCAATTCAACATTCGTTGCACAAAGTGTGCCCCCGATTTTCTGTATGAAGGTTTCACTGATATAACCATTAATGAAAGGAAGTTATAGCTACCACTCATGGACGACGCCACGCCAATTGAATCGCTACAACAACCGGCAATTTTACTGGAATAAAGTTGATGTGAATAGGATGATAAGTGGGCTAAACCAAAATTTTACAACCACCAGTCGGTAATTTAACTACCAAAGAGCACCGCATAAGCTTATCTTTAAAAGGGAATACCACCACCCCTCAAGCGCTAATCAACTACAAAAAAATTAATAAATGTCAGCAAATACACAACCAATAGATGTGAACGACAGGTTTTTGTTTGGGGATTGAAATGAGTGCGCATTTCGGATCCTGATCCGCATGAAATTATTTTCAAATTAAGATTATTTAGGACTACTCGCTCAACAGCGTGTTGTTTTTGTATAATTAGAGTTGATTTTAAAATGGTTTACAAAATGTACAGTTCGCTTTAATGTAAATACGTAAAAGTCCAAGAGATGTAAACCATTAAAATTTAGGAAAGTGTACGATTATACACATATATATATACTTATTCAAGCAGTCTAGTAACGCAACAACATTTCTACGTTGGAGCCCTGCAGCTGTTTGCGCAAACAACGATGGAGCACCCACCATGTGTATGTTTACATATATATGTCGCAGATTGATCCATTTTTATAAATTTTGCTAGTTTGACGCGCGCTGTTATCTTTCGTTACTCAAATTCAAAACTTAGTGAATCATTTTTTTATTTCTCCAATATTTTCCACAATTTCTATTTCATTGCCAACTATACCTATTTTCAACGTATTCTAACAAGTAGATTTGACCACAGTATATTTTCTATCAAGTAGATTTTACTACAGTGGATTTTAACACAGTGCGCGACACTCTAACCAAGCATAATATTAATGCTCTAAATTTATAATAGCATCCGATACGGCCATTCTGACATGTCACACGTCCTCGTGTGATGGTTTGATTTTTTTTTTTTTTAATTCCACGCGGCCATTTCTGATAAATATTTTATTTCAACAATTTTCTTTAACTAAAAATTTCAAATACCAGAGACAATTTCCACCCATCTTTTAATCATATGTGATAAAAAATTTCATTAATGAACATTTGACATGCCAAATTAGCATATTCAAACTCGCACCACTTCTATCCAGTGGTTATATTTCAAACAAATCCCACCACTTCCATCCAGTGGTTATAATACAAACAAGACTCACCACTTCCATTCAGTGGTTAAAATACAAACAAGTTCCACCACTTCCATCCAGTGGTTATAATACAAACAAGACCAACCACTTCCATCCAGTGGTTAAAATACAAACAAGTTCCACCACTTCCATCCAGTGGTTATATTCTAAATTAATCACACCACTTACATGCTGTGATTTGTCTCCATCACTTACACCGAATGTTTCCATTCCAACTATAAAATAAAACATACATCTCTATTAAAATACTCCAATATATTTCAACAAGTTTATATATCTTCGTACCATCAGTCATTTAACGCAATCGATCATGAGCATACTTATAAATACGATTCGAGTTTAGAGAAGATAAGATATACCTGTCTCCTTCTGAGCACTCAATTATTTTAAAAGGTCCTTTATATTTAGGATCAAGTTTTGACTGATTGCTTTCCTCATTTTGTAGTAACACAAATTCACCAACTTCGAATTTCTTTAAACTAGCTTTATTTTTGTCGAACCTATTTTTCTCATATTTTGCATTTTGGTAATATTATCCACAGCATTTCTTCTAAGTTCATCAACTTCAATTGATTCTGTTTCTTCTAACCACATAAGATCAAGTGGTCTACAACCTATCCTATCAGTAGTTCAAGGGGCTATATTTTAGAATTTAAAGCCAATTGCACTTCGGGGAGAGCATTTTGCAATGATTGTTCTTTATTCGTTTCTACAGCAGTAAGCATATTTTTAAGTGTACTCATCACACGTTCGACCTGGCCATTTGCACGAGAACTACTAGCTACAAGATGGAACTCAATACCGTAAGAATCAAAAAAAGCACGAAATTCAGGGCTGGCAAAACACGTTTTGGTGCAATATTTGATATCTTTAATACCACTTGTTGAATCTATATTCAACGTATGATGTAAAATAACAAATTTCGTGAATGCATCAATTATTACAAAACATATTCTTTTTTTGACACTTTTACCACTAAGTTTACCAGTTGTATCAATATGAATTGTGTGCGAAGGAATCGAAACCTTTGGAATGGGATGCAATTCTGCTTATACTTTACCCGAATGAGATTTAGAAATTTTGCACACAATACAATTTTCAAATAAATTTCTTTACATACTTTGCCATGTTTTCAAACCAATATGACTCACACAGCTTATCGAGTGTTTTTTACCACCCAAGATGTATTAAAGATTCATGAATGCGACTTATCACAGACCACCGAAGAGCTCTAGGAAGAATTGGCAAACATTTTGTTCTGCTTTTACGTTGAATAACTCGATATAAGACACCCGACCGCAACTCATAAGTCTTAGATAAATTTTCACTCAACTTTTTTTCTTTGAAACCAAGAAACACATTTTGTATTTCCATCACGTTGCTGTTCGGCAATTAACCAATTTTGCGTAAAGTCCGCAACATTGATTTCTTTCTGCTAAACTTTGACAAAATCCTGTATTTTATCTATTGGTTGTGGATTTATTGAAAAGAAATCTACATGGCCCATACGATCACCGTTTCTATGAATAATATCGAAATCAAAAGCTTGTAGAAAAGCCCACCATCTGTTTACTCTTGGAGTTAAATCAGATTTTGTACGTGCCGATTTTAGGGAATTGCAATCAGTGACAACAAGGAATTTGCGACCATATAAAAAATGCCTAAAATGCTTGACAGCATCGACAACTGCAAGAGTCTCTACCTCATAAGAATGATATTTTCTTTCTGCTGGCGTAGTGCACTTGCTATAATAAGCAACGACATACAGATGCTTATCATTCCGTTGCATTTAAATTGCACCATAACCTAAAGAACTTGCATCAGGGTGCAACTCAGTTGGAAAATTTGGGTGGAAAATGGTCAAAACTGGAGAATCAGTCAATACTGCTATGATTTTTTTTCTAATAACCACATACGAAGGTTTCCCAATACTGTTACCTTTACTGAAACTTGTTAACGCATATAATGGTGACATAACTTGGGAAAACTTTGGTACAAACTGTCTAAAATACGAAGCTAGCAATCGTGTAACAGTTTGTGGTGGAGGTAAGGATACCAAAGCTTCAATTATTTTTGGATTGGGTTTAATTTTGCCATCACTTACCTCATACCCGAGATATTCTACTTTGCGTTTCATGAAAGAACACTTTTTGAAATTCAGGAAAAATCCTGCAGCAGTTAGTATTTTTAAAACAATATCTAAGCTTTGCAAACTTGTATTAATGTCTTCTGTCCTTAACACAAGTATGTCATCCATATAAACAACAACGTATCTAAGTCTGAACCAGGTCACCTAAAACCTTCATCACAGCTCGCTGAAAGACAGCTGGAGCATTTCGAAGTCCAAAAGCATAGCAAGATACTCATAATGACCTCCGGGTGTCATAAAAGCTGTTTTTTCAATTGAATCAGAATGAACAGGAATAAAATAATAATTTCCATGGAGTCTGTTAATTTGGTCCGCTATTAATGGCAAGAAAAGTCGATCTGGAATTGTGTTATCATTTAACTGATAATCAACACACATTCTATCGGAGCCATCTTTCTTTTTTACAAGTAAAATAGGACTGGCAAAAGCAGAACAACTGGGACGTATTACACCTACAGTCAACAATTAATTTATTTTTTTACGAACAATGGTGCGCTCTTCAGAAATTAACCGATAAGGGCGTCGGTTAACTGTTTTATTAGGATCCTTCAAAAGTGTTTGCATTGGGGCTACAACATTAGGGCTGCAAAGTGTACCTTCTGTAAAACTTGATTTGTAATTATTTAGAACTTTAATTAACTCTGATTTTAAACTCAAAAGGAATATCAGTAACGATTTTCCCAAAATCCAAACATTTACTTTCTTCCTGACAAACATTTACATCAACATTAATTTTACTAAAAATTAATTCGTTTGAAGTCATTTTCACAAGAGATTATCCGGCAAAATATAAAAAAGAATTTCTATTAAAATCGAATCAATTTCCACTATGGATGAAACCTGTAAAGTACTAATAACACTCGCGTCACCAATGCCCGTCATATTCACAATGTTAGTAAACCGTTTACCACAAAATTTGGAACCAACCGATTCTTTAATAAGGGAACACTCTGCCCCCGAATCATAACAAAAATTGTATTGCTCACCTAAATGCCGTAAAATGCCTAATGGTAATTTCATGTTACATACATCAACTGTCTGTTTAGTGGAATCGTTTGACGAACCTGCATTGATAGTATCTTTAATTATACTTGGACATCTCGAAACATAATGGCACAATTTCTGACAGCCAAAATGCCATGAAAGTTAACTCTTGCTGAAGTTGTTTTCTCGACTGAATGTTTGTTGTAAAGGTCAACCGATGAATACGAGAATCAAATTGAGCTAAATGTGCCAATACCGTCCATACAATAATTTCCTCTGTGGATAGATTTTTCCACTTCGATGATAAGGACGTGACTATACTTGAAGCGTAAGATGCGTAATATTAATTTTCCTATGGATTCTTATTGTTCAATTGAATCACAAATGCATCATTTGTTTCAGAAAAATCAAATCTTGATGTAAAAATGTCTTAATTTCACTCCAAGTCATATCCGGGAAAGAAATTTGCGTTAGCCAAATAGCTGATTGTCCCTTCAAAGCTCTGCTCAAAACCAACATCAAAGAGCAACCTTTCAATGGTTTCTCCTTCATACACATATCCGCTGTAGATAACAAAGCCCGTGGATTAACATTATGTCCATCTGGATCAAATTCAGGGAGCCGAACATCATTACTGTTGAAAAACGATGAAGCAGTAATTGACTGCAGCAGCTTAACAAAATCTTGGTTTTGCCGTTCGTAAATTTTTTTCCACATATTATCTTCACCTACTGATTCACCGGTATACGGACCTTCAGGCTCACTGCCCACTTCTGATGTCGCAGGATGATCCATTTATATAAATTTCGCTAGTTTGACGCGCACTGTTATCTTTCGTTACTGAAATCCAAAACTTAATGAATAATTTTTTTATTTCTCCAATATTTTCCACAATTTCAATTTCATTGCCAACTATAACTATTTTCAACGTATTTTAACAAGTAGATTTTACCACAGTATATTTTCTATCAAGTAGATTTTACTACAGTGGATTTGCTAACAAGTAGATTTTCTAGCAAGTAGATTTTACTACAGTGGATTTTAACACAGTGCGCGACACTCTAACCAAGCATAATATTAATGCTCTAAATTTATAATAGGATCCGATACGGCCATTCTGACATGTCACACGTCCTCGTGTGATGGTTTGATTTTTTCTTTAATTCCACGCGGCCATTTCTGATAAATATTTTATTTCAAAAATTTTCTTTAACTAAAAATTTCAAATACCAGAGACAATTTCCACCCATCATTTAATCATATGTGATAAAAAATTTCATTAATGAACATTTGACATGCCAAATTAGCATATTCAAACACGCACCACTTCTATCCAGTGGTTATATTTCAAACAGATCCCACCACTTCCATCCAGTGGTTATAATACAAACAAGACTCACCACTTCCATTCAGTGGTTAAAATACAAACAAGTTCCACCACTTCCATCCAGTGGTTATAATACAAACAAGACCAACCACTTCCATCCAACGGTTAAAATATAAACAAGTTCCACCACTTGAATCCAGTGGTTATAATACAAACAAGACCAATCACTTCCATCCAGTGGTTAAAATACAAACAAGTTCCACCACTTCCATCCAGTGGTTATATTCTAAATTAATCACACCACTTACATGCTGTGATTTGTCTCCATCACTTACACCGAATGTTTCCATTCCAACTATAAAATAAAACATACATCTCTATTAAAATACTCCAATATATTTCAACAAGTTTATATATCTTCGTACCATCAGTCATTTAACGCAATCGATCATGAGCATACTTATAAATACGATTCGAGTTTAGAGAAGATAAGATATACCTGTCTCCTTCTAAGCACTCAATTATTTTAAAAGGTCCTTTATATTTAGGATCAAGTTTTGACTGATTGCTTTCCTCATTTTTTAGTAACACAAATTCACCAACTTCGAATTTCTTTAAACTAGCTTTATTTTTGTCGAACCTATTTTTCTCATATTTCGCATTTTGGTAATATTATCCACTACATTTCTTCTAAGTTCATCAACTTCAATTGATTCTGTTTCTTCTAACCACATAAGATCAAGTGGTCTTACAACCTATCCTATCAGTAGTTCAAGGGGACTATATTTTAGAATTTAAAGCCAACTGCACTTCGGGGAGACCATTTTGCAATGATTGTTCTTTATTTGTTTCTACAGCAGTAAGCATATTTTTAAGTGTACTCATCACACGTTCGACCTGGCCATTTGCACGAGAACTACTAGCTACAAGATGGAACTCAATACCGTAAGAATCAAAAAAAAGCACGAAATTCAGGGCTGGCAAAACACGTTTTGGTGCAATATTTGATATCTTTAATACCACTTGTTGAATCTATATTCAACGTATGATGTAAAATAACAAATTTCGTGAATGCATCAATTATTACAAAACATATTCTTTTTTTGACACTTTTACCACTAAGTTTACCAGTTGCATCAATATGAATTGTGTGCGAAGGAATCGAAACCTTTGGAATGGGATGCAATTCTGCTTATACTTTACCCGAATGAGATCTAGAAATTTTGCACACAATACAATTTTCAAATAAATTTCTTTACATACTTTGCCATGTTTTCAAACCAATATGACTCACACAGCTTATCGAGTGTTTTTTACCACCCAAGATGTATTAAAGATTCATGAATGCGACTTATCACAGACCACCGAAAAGCTCGAGGAAGAATTGGCAAACATTTTGTTCTGCCTTTACGTTGAATAACTCGATATAAGAACCCGACCGCAACTCATAAGTCTTAGATAAATTTTCACTCAACTTATTTTCTTTGAAACCAAGAAACACATTTTGTATCTCCGAATCACGTTGCTGTTCGGCAATTAACCAATTTTGCGTAAAGTCCGCAACATTGATTTCTTTCTGCTAAACTTTGACAAAATCCTGTATTTTATCTATTGGTTGTGGATTTATTGAAAAGAAATCTACATGGCCCATACGATCACCGTTTCTATGAATAATATCGAAATCAAAAGTTTGTAGAAAAGCCCACCATCTGTGTACTCTTGGAGTTAAATCAGATTTTGTACGTGCCGATTTTAGGGAATTGCAATCAGTGATAACAAGGAATTTGCAACCATATAAAAAATGCCTAAAATGCTTGACAGCATCGACAACTGCAAGAGTCTCTACCTCATTAGAATGATATTTTCTTTCTGCTGGCGTAGTGCACTTGCTATAATAAGCAACGACATACAGATGCTTATCATTCCGTTGCATTTAAATTGCGCCATAACCTAAAGAACTTGCATCAGTGTGCAACTCAGTTGGAAAATTTGGGTAGAAAATGGTCAAAACTGGAGAATCAGTCAATACTGCTATGATTTTTTTTCTAATAACCACATATGAAGGTTTCCCAATACTGTTACCTTTACTGAAACTTGTTAACGCATATAATGGTGACATAACTTGGGAAAACTTTGGTACAAACTGTCTAAAATACGAAGCTAGCAATTGTGTAATAGTTTGTGGTGGAGGTAAGGATACCAAAGCTTCAATTATTTTCGGATTGGGTTTAATTTTGCCATCACTTACCTCATACCCGAGATATTCTACTTTGCGTTTCATGAAAGAACACTTTTTGAAATTCAGGAAAAATCCTGCAGCAGTTAGTATTTTTAAAACAATATCTAAGCTTTGCAAACTTGTATTAATGTCTTCTGTCCCTAACAGAAGTATGTCATCCATATAAACAACAACGTATCTAAGTCTGAACCAGGTCACCTAAAACCTTCATCACAGCTCGCTGAAAGACAGCTGGAGCATTTCGAAGTCCAAAAGCATAGCAAGATACTCATAATGACCTCCGGGTGTCACAAAAGCTGTTTTTTCAATTGAATCAGAATGAACAGGAATAAAATAATAATTTCCATGGAGTCTGTTAATTTGGTCCGCTATTAATGGCAAGAAAAGTCGATCTGGAATTGTGTTATCATTTAACTGATAATCAACACACATTCTATCGGAGCCATCTTTCTTTTTTACAAGTAAAATAGGACTGGCAAAAGCAGAACAACTGGGACGTATTACACCTACAGTCAACAATTAATTTATTTTTTTACGAACAATGTTGCGCTCTTCAGAAATTAACCGATAAGGGCGTCGAATAACTGTTTTATTAGGATCCCTCAAAAGTATTTGCATCGGGGCTACAACATTAGGGCTGCAAAGTGTACCTTCTGTAAAACTTTATTTGTAATTATTTAGAACTTTAATTAACTCTGATTTTAAACTCAAAAGGAATATCAGTAACGATTTTACCAAAATCCAAACATTTACTTTCTTCCTGACAAACATTTACATCAACATTAATTTTACTAAAAATTAATTCGTTTGAAGTCATTTTCACAGTCACACCCTTCAAGATTTCTCGTCCAATCATGATATCATATCCGAAGAGATTATCCGGCAAAATACAAAAAAGAATTTCTATTAAAATCGAATCAATTTCCACTATGGATGAAACCTGTAAAGTACTAATAACACTCGCGTCACCAATGCCCGTCATATTCACAATGTTAGTAAACCGTTTACCACAAAATTTGGAACCAACCGATTCTTTAATAAGGGAACACTCTGCCCCCGAATCCTAACAAAAATTGTATTGCTCACCTAAATGCCGTAAAATGCCTAATGGTAATTTCATGTTACATACATTAACTGTCTGTTTAGTGGAATCGTTTGACGAACCTGCATTGATAGTCTTTTTAATTATACTTGGACATCTCGAAACATAATGGCCCAATTTCTGACAGCCAAAATGCCCTGGAAGTTAACTCTTGCTGAAGTTGTTTTCTCGACTGTATGTTTGTTGTAAAGGCCAACCGATGAATACGAGAATCAAATTGAGCTAAATGTGCCAATACCGTCCATACAATAATTTCCTCTGTGGATAGATTTTTCCACTTCGATGATAAGGACGTGACTATACTTGAAGCGTAAGATGCGTAACATTAATTTTCCAATGGCTTTTTATTGTTCAAATGAATCACAAATGCATCATTTGTTTCAGAAAAATCAAATCTTGATGTAAAAATTTCCTTAATTTCATTCCAAGTCATATCCGGGAAAGAAATTTGCGTTAGCCAAATAGCTGATTGTCCCTTCAAAGCTCTGCTCAAAACCAACATCAAAGAGCAACCTTTCAATGGTTTCTCCTTCATACACATATCCGCTGTAGATAACAAACCCCTGGATTAACATTATGTCCATCTGGATCAAATTCAGGGAGCCGAACATCATTACTGTTGAACAACGATGAAGCAGTAACTGACTGCAGCAGCTTAACAAAATCTTGGTTTTGCCGTTCGTACATTTTTTTTCCACATATTATCTTCACCTACTGATTCACCGGTATACGGACCTTCAGGCTCACTGCCCACTTCTGATGTCGCAGGATGATCCATTTATATAAATTTCGCTAGTTTGACGCGCACTGTTATCTTTCGTTACTGAAATCCAAAACTTAATGAATCATTTTTTTATTTCTCCAATATTTTCCACAATTTCTATTTCATTTTCAACGTATTTTAACAAGTAGATTTTACCACAGTATATTTTCTATCAAGTAGATTTTACTACAGCGGATTTTCTAACAAGTAGATTTTCTAGCAAATAGATTTTCCTACAGTGGATTTTAAACAGTGCGTGCCACTCTAACCAAGCATCATATTAATGCTCTAAATTTATAATAGGTTCCGATATATATATATGTATATATAAGTACAATTGTGTATTTTTTGTAAAACAAAACACTAGTTTATGCTACTTGACGTGTTTTTTTTTCTTAATTCATTCAAAGCTTTAATGGACACCATTCAAAGTTTGAATGACGTCATTCATGTTGACCTAGACTACGTTTCCACACGTCGCGACGTGTCGACGTGTCGTTTGGTGTTATGAAGGGTAGTTCAACTTCATTAACTTGGAAACAAACGTATGTATATAAATATATATGTGTATTAAAATGAATGAATTCTCGTTGAAAATGTTGTTCGTAGTTCATTACAGAGGTGTAAATGTTTGTAGTATTTATTTATCTAACTTATGAGGAAAATTACTCATATCTTAATTATTAGAGCTTAGATTTTTCTTTTGGTTATGTATCCCCCTCAACAATGTAAACGGATGTAAGTTCTTTTGGATAAGTATTTTTTTGTGTCCAACAATAAGCTTAGCAAAAGTTATTATTTTTTTTTTTTGGAATAAGCGCGAAATAAACGAAATGGCTCGGTGCAGATACGCTTACTAATGTAATCCATAAGGTAATCCGTAATTAATCCATTAATTATAATTTTCATTCAGAGTACTACTTTCAATATTATTACACAGAAAAAAAAAAAACACATAAATATTTTACATATACCCTCTATAAAATTGAATTTTTTTATAAGCTTTTATTTAGTTTAACTTGGCTGTTGTTTGTAATCAAATCTTGCAAGTTAAATTTGATACACTTCCCGGTGTCCGATTGTGCTGAAATTTTGTGATAGCAAGAAAAGGAGGTCCTAAATGTTCTTAATTATACCACCAAAATTTAACACGCTTTTTATTAGAACAATTAGGACTGTGATATAAACTGTAAGATTTAATAATTTAGGTGTAAATTTTAAATGTTAAAAATATATAGTTATGTACAATATGGAATTTTTTTGTGGCAGACTAAGAAGTCTAATTATCGTTAAAGATTACAATGAACTTATAAAGTGTTATATTTCTTTACAGTCAATTTATTTTTTTACTTTTTAGTTAATTTTATTAACCAATAATAAAAGCTTATTTTTAAAAGTTTTTTTTTCTTTAATTTTATTTTATGAATCACTTGTGCTTTATTTTGTTTGAAAAGAAAAGGGCAAACGGATTTTGGATGAATCACTCTGATATCTATGCAAGTGTGGCGGTTTACTAACTAGCCTTTTTACAATAGTCAATGAGAGTCATTTTACTTCGCGACACGATTCACATGTCATTCAATGATAAATGTCAAAATGAGTTTTATACTCTTTCTTACTTTGTTCTTTGTTCGAGCGGCCGTGACAAGCGCACGCATTCATCATAAATTTGTAAAAACTAAATCGCAAACACTGTGGTTCATCCGCGAATAAAATCAAGAAATATTTATATAAAGTTATACAGTGTGTTTCCTTGATTCGGCAGCGATAAAGCGTTTCATTAGAAACCATCATTTGTTGGAATAATTCTGCCGACAAAGAAGCCCACATTGGTGACCCCGACATATAACAAATACAATACAGTGAACAAGGTGCAAATACATATTCGCATTGCCCTCATCGTTTATCGACTCGGGAATGGAATAAACTTACCAAAAACATTAAAGCATCGATATTTTCACAAAACCAAAAGTGAATTTAATCAGAAAAGTGCAATCAAAATCGTCTTTTTTGCAAAAGTCAAAAAATTAAAAACGCACAAATTTCACCAGCTGATTCACACATTACGTCACTTGTGCGCAACAAAATTAAATTGTTTGCAACACAAAAACATTATTATCCAAAAAATTGATTTGGGAAACGTGCCCAACAGAAGCCGAAGTGGAAGATAACCAGTATCTTGACGATTTCAACCAGAGCTTTCGGATGATATTCAAGATGGACGAATCGAACAATTCAAATGGACAATCAGCATCAAACGTAAGTACCGCTAGCAATTTTCCTTTACCTGAAATTAGTAGAATTACAATAAGGGCACCGACGTTTACCGGATTTATTTTTTATTCAAATGGAAGCTCAATTTACCAACGGTGGAATCACTAGAGATAACGCTAAATATAATCATGTCATTGCTGCACTCGATCCTCAATATTTGTCAATGGTTTCTGATTTGATTCGTAATCCGCCGGACGACGGCACAAAATATGAAACATTAAAAGCGCGTTTAATTAATGAATATACAGCATCTGATCAAAAGAAATTAAAAGTTTTGTTAACAGAAATCGAACTCGGTGATGACAAACCATCGCATTTATTGCGTAAAATGCGTGATTTAGCACGAAGTTCTATGAGTGATGAAGCATTAAAATCACTTTGGATCGATCGTCTGCCCGAAAATGTGAGAGCGGTTGTAGCCATTTCTAACGATAATTTGAACACATGCGCCACTCTGGCCGATAAAGTAGTGGAATTAACTTCTTCGAAACAAATCTCCGAAATCAAAACGGAAATAAACCCTTCTTTGTCACAATTAAAAGCACAAATTGATGAACTCACAAAATCGTTTAATGACTTTAGGGCAAGTCGAAGTAAAAGTCCCAACCGAAACAACAACAGTAACAGACGTTCTCGATCTAAATCAAATAGAAAACATCCATATTGCCGTTACCATTACAAATTCGGGGCACTTGCTCGCAAATGTGAACAACCTTGCCGGTTCAAAAAACCTGAAGGCAGTTCAAACGATAATTCGGAAAACTAAAAACCACTTCGCCACCGACGGTACACGAAGTGGAATCAAATCTCACTCGCCGTCTCTTCGTCACTGATCAATCAAATCATCGTAAATTTTTAGTCGACACTGGCGCAGACTTATCAATTTTGCCAAAAAATTTATTCAATAAATTAAATAAACCAAATTCCTATAAACTTTTCGCCGCAAACGGCACACCCATAGAAACTTTCGGTAGCAATACTTGCAATGTCAATTTAGGACTAAGACGTGATTTCATTTGGACATTTTTGATAGCAAATGTGTCCAAACCCATTCTTGGCGCTGATTTTCTTGATGAATACGGATTGCTGGTTGATATAAAAAATAAACAATTGATCGATGTTCATACAAATTTACGAACTAAATGCAATTCTCATCTTACACATTATCAAAGAGTCTCTTCGGTTCATTGCAAATCTGATTTCAGCGAAATAATAAATGAATTTGTAGATCTCACTCTGCCTCCAACCTTCAATAAACGTGATAATTTGAAACCTAGTACGGTAAAACATCAAATTATTACAACGGGTCGTCCCACTTTTTCACGAGCACGTCGTTTAAACCCTGAAAAACTTAAACTAGCTAAAGTTGAGTTCGAAGCAATGCTAAAAGCGGGAATTTGTCAACCAAGTAAAAGTCCTTGGGCAAGCCCATTGCACATAGTACCCAAAAAAGGCGGCACATGGCGTTTTTGCGGTGATTATCGTGCTTTAAATGCCGTTACAATTCCTGATCGATATCCCTTACCTCACATCCAAGATGTAACACACATATTTGCAAACAAACAAATTTTTTCAAAAATCGATCTCGTTAGCGCATACAATCAAATCCCAATAGCAGAAGAAGACAAAGAGAAAACTGCAATCATTACACCCTTCGGCTTATTTGAATTCAATGTGATGACTTTTGGTCTCAGAAACGCATCTCAAACTTTTCAACGTTTCATGAACAGTATTTTTCACGATCTTGATTTCGTCGTTGTCTACATCGATGACATTTGCATAGCTTCAAATGACATGAGCGAACATCGAAAACATTTGAAAATTGTCTTACAACGTCTTAAAGAAAAAAACATTAAAATCAACCTTGCCAAATGCGAATTTGGACAACAAAAAATCACTTTTCTCAGTCACATCGTCACAAAAGATGGCATTTTACCAAAAACTGAAAAAGTTGATGTCATTAAAAATTTCAAAAAACCTGAAAAAGCACACGAACTCCGTAGTTTTTTGGCAATCCTTAACTCATATCGTCGCTTTCTACCGAATGCTGCTCAAATCCAAGGCAAACTTCAGCTGCTAATAAAAGGCAACAAAAAAAAAAGATAATTCGCAAATTGCTTGGAACGACGATGCATCTTTAGCATTTGAAAAATGTAAAGCTGATATCGCCAACGCTGTCCTGTTAGCTCACCCAATTCCCAATACAACTTTGGCATTACACGTGGATGCTAGTAATCACGCAATAGGGGCAGCCCTTCACCAAATCAACAATGGTCAACTTCAACCATTAAGTTTCTATTCCAAACGATTAACCGATACCCAAAAGCGTTATAGCACCTATGATCGTGAACTTTTGGCAATCTTTCAGGCAATCAAACACAACAAATTTATGATCGACGGACGCAATTGCATTGTGTATACTGACCATAAACCATTAACATTTGCCTTTCGACAAAATCCCGACAAAGCTTCACCCAGACAAGCACGTCAACTTGATTTCATTGGTCAATTCACAACGGACATTCGTCACATTTCCGGCAAAGATAACGTTGTTGCACTTATTGTCGCGCATTGAAGAAATCAAAGTTAACGATATCAGCTTAGAACTTCTAGCAAATTCTCAAATAAACGACAACGAACTAAATGACATTCTGGAAGGAAAAATCCCATGTTCTTTAAATTTGAACAAAATTTATCTTCCTGGTTCTAATCTGCACGTTTATTGCGACACATCTTCTAAGCAAATCAGACCCTTTATCGTCGGTAACATGCGAAAGAGAATTTTCAATCTGGTGCACAACATCTCGCATCCTGGTAAAAGGGCTTCTGTCAATTTATTAACCGAACGTTATGTATGGCCAAACATCAAATCGGATGTCTCTAAATGATCAAGTGAATGTGTTAATTGCCAAAAAAGCAAAGTTCACAAACATAACAAAACTGCTTTAGCTAATTTCAATGCACCTGACGGTCGTTTCAAACACATAAATATTGATATCATTGGACCTTTGCCGTTATCCAAGGGATTCCGTTATTGCTTAACATGCATTGATCGTTTCTCACGCTGGCCAGTTACAATCCCCATCGAAAACATGACAGCTGAAACGGTAGCCAATGCACTCATTCGTGGATGGATTTCACACTATGGCGTACCATTATATGTCACAACCGATCAAGGTCGACAATTCGTCTTCTTGGTTGTAAACACATCCGTACCACTCCCTATCATCCACAAGCCAACGGCTTGATTGAACGTTTCCATAGAACTCTGAAGGCATCAATCATGTGTCATCAAAACGAAACTTGGTATGACGTGTTACCTTTAATCATGCTCGCATTAAGAACGACAATTAAAAATGATTTACAAGCTTGTCCAGCTGAATTGTTATACGGCACAACTTTAAGATTGCCGGGCGATTTTCTCGATGACAAAACTACTGATCTCTCGACAGATTTTGTTAAAAATCTAAAAAACGTCATGAACCAAATCAAAACCATTGTCACTTCGAATCACTCTGTGAACCATTGTTTCATTCAAAAAGAACTTTCGAATTGCACACATGTATTCCTACGTGATGATTCCGTTAGAGCACCATTTAAACAGCCATATGATGGCCCATTTGAAGTTGTTAAACGAAAAGAAAAAAATTTCGACATTCGGGTAAATGGAAGATTGGTAACGGTATCATGTGACCGTTTAAAAGCAGCTGTATCATATAAGGATAATAATGAAACGAATACCAAAAATTTTATTGTAAAAAATAATGTTAAAGAAAACAATGAACCTCTTAGTCAAAAATTTGAACATGCCAAAAAATCCAATAACGTTAACTGTGTACCCACAGAAGTTAGAACACGATCAGGAAGACTGATTAGAAAACCCAATCGTTTTGTAACTTTTTCAACGTGATCGGTGGATCACTGGTGGGGGAGTATGTGGCGGTTTACTAACTAGCCTTTTTACAATAGTCAATGAGAGTCATTTTACTTCGCGACACGATTCACATGTCATTCAATGATAAATGTCAAAATGAGTTTTATACTCTTTCTTACTTTGTTCTTTGTTCGAGCGGCCGTGACAAGCGCACGCATTCATCATAAATTTGTAAAAACTAAATCGCAAACACTGTGGTTCATCCGCGAATAAAATCAAGAAATATTTATATAAAGTTATACAGTGTGTTTCCTTGATTCGGCAGCGATAAAGCGTTTCATTAGAAACCATCATTTGTTGGAATAATTCTGCCGACAAAGAAGCTCACACAAGTATATGCGCACAAACGTACGTACATATAAGTGAACGCAGTTTCTCGATTCCTTTTTTTTTGTCTTTTTTTGTTACGCTCTAAGCTCTCAATTTAGTAAGCGCGCGTACTCTCACTTTTATATGTAAGCACAGCTAATTAGAATTTTATTTTGAATATAGCTCAATGACCTCGAGTATAAAAAAGTAGGTCAGTAGGTTAGTATCAGCTGTTAGCATACCCCAAAATAATTTCATCAGCATACGTAACTGCATTGTATTAGCATATAAGATATCGTTTCCATGCAAATTTATTAACATTAATGATAAACTTATTGTGGGATGTTCAATTGTATAGTAAGGTTATTGTTTTATATCTATACACACTATGTAGATTTGAGCGGAATTCTTATAAATACAAATTGTTCATATGGAGTAAATCGAAAATTAAAGTGGCCTGATTCTTGCAGGTTGGTGTGTGGTTAAGGGGCTTTATTACTATCTACCAAGCTACGGTAGGGTGGGTACAGAGCAGTCGCACAAATATACCTTAGCGCTGCATGGTCGGGATGTTTCAAGTGCGAGTATGGGCGTTTTAACATTCACCGACACCGACACCGACACGATTTTTACAAAGTACTTACACATTATAAACGACACAGGCATGCTTAACCAACGAAACGATATCATTTCGTTACGATAATCAACGTTAATAAACGAAACGAAGTCATTTCGTTTCGTTTATTAACGTTAAGATCGTCAAATTAACGAAATGATTTAGTTTCGTTTTCTGCCATATCAAAACGAAATCAAATCGTTTATGTTGATTATTAATTTCAAACTATGCTGGCAAAGCTGATTGATGGCGGAGTCATTAAAGGTGAAAGCATTATCCAAGCTGATTGCAACTTTTCTCATGAATTTTGACAGTACGAACATTTCTCAGAGTATTTTTGACATTACCACCAACGAATTACACAAACAAATTACATAGAGTTTGTGTGTGTATGTGCGCTCGTTGTTGCCACCTTACGGCTTCACCATGGCTATAGCATTGCCAGCACAATTCAAACATAAAGTATCACGTTTTCGTTAACGTTTTTAACGGAAACGAAAAGCTTTCGTTAACACAATTTATCTTGATAATTTCTTTATCGATAATATTTCGAAGTGTTTCAACGGAAACGGTGGAAATTTTTTGATAAACGATTAGCTTAACGTTAAGGTGCATCCCTGAAACGACATGACACGATTTAACAACACTGCTCATAAAATAACAAACAATGTAACAAATAAAAACAGTTTGTCGACGACGACACGGGTGGAATGCTTGCTTCCCGCCGACATGTCGTTGCCGACAACGGCATAAAGCTGTCGTGTCGGCAAGTGTGAAAGCGTGCCCATATAATTATATGAATTTGTGTTCTCACTGTTGTCGTTGTCGGTGTCGTGTCGGCTAGTGTGAAAACGCCCTATGGGTGGTTGCACATAGATACTTTGGTGGAAGTTTAATAGCTGTGTGCAAATTAATATCTTTTGTTATGGCTTTAGCTTGATGGATGTTGGCTTGGTCAGCAGGCGCGTACCTGAACCCTCCCAAGGCTGATGCTCCGGCACTCGCCAGTGCACACACCGTGGTTGCTGACAGGCTTCACAAGCCCACCTTGAGAGCTCGGCCAAAAGTCACATAACATCGGGAATTCTTCCGGCGGGAATAAAACGAGCCGAGACGGATTCAAAGCCTTTGCGGAAAGCACGTTCCCCTTGGCAAGCATCAGTCGGGATAGGGAGGGCAGCAAACCGATTGTCTGTAAAGGATTTGTACTCATCCCACTTTTCTTTCTTAAAGTTTATGAAAGTTCCGTTTGCGGTGACGTGATCTCAATTAAAAAGGTATTAAAATAAATTTTAACGCTTAGCATACTTCAACCTAATCTACAAACATTTTAAGCGTGGTAATTATTTCAAATTTTCATCTAGGGAAGGTCTTTAAACTATTTAAATTGTGTAGAGATATTTATAATGCGGCCTGGATTGAAGAAATCTTCCGTTTGGGAGTTTTTCACCAAAAATGGCAGTGAAGTCAAATGACATATATCCAAAAAAAAATTTTATTTTCTGGAAGCACATCAGATCTAAATGACCATCTACGTCGTAAGCATCAGTCTTCCTCAGAACAAAGGAAAGTGACTTCAGGAGAAATAGCACCTGTAATTTATGAAGCGGAACGCTGTTCGTGGATGTTTGAGAAGGACTGTTCAAACAAAATAATGTTGTTGAACAATGATCCGTATCTGACTAAGACCCTCTACACATCGTTGGTACGACCAGTCTTAGAGTATTGTTCGTGTGTCTGGAGCCCAGGGTATCAAAACTTTATAAAGCGTATTGAGTAGGTACAGAAGCAATTCATTATATTTGCACTACGTGGTTTTAACTGGGATTCAAGTGTGCATTTGCCACCATATAGAAATACGATTCTCCTTATTAATCTGCCAACTTTAGAAAATCGAAGACCTTTACTCGGGGTAATGTTCATTCATAAGCTTATTATGGGCGATATTGACTCCTCTGATCTTGTTAGTCGACTAAATTTGGCTGTTACTGGTAGAACGTCCAGGTACTTTGTGCGTTTTCGTTTACCACTTTGGCGGCAAAATTTTGCCAAAAATAATCCACTACGTAACTGGTGTTCGCACTACAACAACTTGTATAACTGCTTCAGCTTTGAATGTTCGTTTACCGCATTGCATAATTCAATACTCTCACGTGTGGCCTGATATTTTGTACTTTCTTTTCATATGTATGATTGACTTTAATATATACATACATACATTTGTATTTAATTATTTTTAATTGTAACATTAATTTATGTTAATATTTATCTTAGTAGTCGAACGCTTTGTGTCTGTGTCGACTTTAATCCAAATAAAATTAAAAAAAAAATACAGATACAAATATGGAAAATAATCCACTACGTAACTGGTGTTCGCACTACAACAACTTGTATAACTGCTTCAGCTTTGAATGTTCGTTTACCGCATTGCATAATTCAATACTCTCACGTGTGGCCTGATATTTTGTACTTTCTTTTCATATGTATGATTGACTTTAATATATACATACATACATTTGTATTTAATTATTTTTAATTGTAACATTAATTTATGTTAATATTTATCTTAGTAGTCGAACGCTTTGTGTCTGTGTCGACTTTAATCCAAATAAAATTAAAAAAAAAATACAGATACAAATTCATTTTCACTAATCTTCTGTCCTGTTGTTGTTGTAGCGGCATAAAATCTCCCCAAAAGTTTGGGGGAGTACTGACTTATTGGCCATATGAATTGGTAAGACCAAAAAAACTCAGTGGGTTGCGAACCTTAACCTTTTGCATATCATGCATGCCGTTTGCATAATATGTAACAAAGGTATTTAAATTGAATATTTCCATTATTTAATTGAAACAAAATTTGCGCCATTTTAGTCACATCAAAATTTTGTCTTATATAGGTCTGTTCTTCCCTCACTAGGGTAGGCACCTTGTCGTTGGTGTGAGGGCTTAGCCGAACTCCATAGCGCCCGACTATGAGGCGGAGCTGTTTAGGACTGACATCTACGCCGTTTCGCCTCATAGGAGGGCGGCGGGATGTCGGTGACCAAGAACTGCCAACCCCCTAATCCAGGGTGTTATGCGGACCGTGCCTATTGGACGATTTGCAGCCAGGGGATAAATTCGGCTGTATTCGAACGGAGTCTTCCCGATACCGGGCCATCTCGGGAAGTATTTATGGCCTTACCGCAGTAAGGGGCGCTGCTGTGGCGGACGGTTCTTTCCCCGTATATAATACTGGACCGCTGAGCCCTGCCTTGTCGTACGACCAAGATGAACAACTCATTACCTGAATGTAATAAGGAGGATGTAAAGAGGAGGACTGAGTCGCAATCCAAGGACGACAAATACGAATTAAGCGATGCGTCGGACTCGGGGAGCGAGAGTAGTGCTGATTCAATGAACTCCGTGTTGGAGAAGCACACAAATGAAAACGGAGTAGAAGAGTGGAGAAGGGTACGGAGCAGAGGAAGTAAGAGCTCTCTCGCAGTACCGTGCAGCACTAAGAATTGTACAACGCTTGGGAGCAGTGGTCGACCCAACAGAAGTGGAGATCGAGCGCTTGGAATGGGCCCATGAAGCGGTAGAAGTAGGTCGAAGGCAGTTCAAAAGGTTTGCTGCGAGAAACCCTCGGTTCTGCAACCGGTACGAGGAGGAAGAAGCGTCGAATGGCAGAATGAAGAGGCAACGTTCGGCAGAAGGCGACAAGCCTGCTTTCAAGAGGCAGAAAGGACCCAGTCCTAGAGCCGCGAGGCAGGGCAGTCGCATATACAAGACAAGTAGGCCCAAAGCTGTAAGACAGATGGGTTCCAATAGCGAGGTAGCAACTACCTCGAAAGCTGCCAGTCAGAGGGAAGTTCCAACTACGGAAGTAGGAGATAAGCCAAAGGGAGATAACGCTAAGACTCCGGCTTTCTCGGAGGCGCTAAAGGGAGTTAACGCGAAGACTCCGGTGTTCTCGGAGGTTCTAAAGGGAGATAACACTAAGACTCCTGCTTTTCCCGAGAAGATGAGTGATGTGGCAAAGCAGTCACTGACTGTGGCGCTGGTTGATCGTAGCAGTCCGTTCGGACAAATGACTACTGAAAGGTGGAGATCTGTGGAAAGGGAGCTTATTAGCTTAATGCTTAAGATGATGCGGGAACAACCAAGTAAGCCCCTTCCAACCTTTGATTCGGGGGGATGGTATAATGGTGTGAAGATGATAGCGTGCGACAACATCGCGAGCTTGCGGTGGCTGGAGGAAGTCGTTCCAAACCTCCAAAGGCAAGGCACGAACGCGCGGTTTGAGGTGGTGGATAAAGCGCAAATCCCCACGGTACCAAAAGTTAAGGTATGGATACCATGCGTGATGAAGTCGGAGGATACACTGCGACTTCTGCAGAATCAGAATCCGAACATACCGACACAGGATTGGAAGGTACTTACTGTATCTCGGCCTACCGAGGATGGTCAGTTCTACATCTTCCAAATAAACAAGCAGGCGGAGGATATTTTGTACACGCAGCTTGGCAAAATGTCCTTTGGCACTGGCAAAATTTACATGCGACTCAGGAAAAGAAGTCCCGAGGATAAAAATCCTAACACGCTGGAAGTGGGCGAAGTCGAAAAGGACCTCAGAAGCCTAAGGGAAAAAAGACAGGTGGAGGTCCCCGACGTCACCACGAACGTGCTAGAAGAGGACCAACCGCTAAATGGTGCTGTGACTCGCACAGAGGAACACACGGCACAACATTCACGAGGGGCTGAAGGGGGCCTCGAATACTCTAAACCAAAAGGGCAAGAGGAGGACGACGACGTCAAGACGAAGGTGCTGGAGGGGGACAAACAGCCCAATGGTGCTGCGAGTCTTACAGATAAACCTCCAACACAGTAAAGTGGCGTCGAGCGAACTCCTCCTAACCCTTGAGGAGGGTTCGTTTGACGTGGCGCTGATCCAGGAGCCGTGGCTCTCATCGGGAGGAAAGGTTTCTGGACTTAGCGCGCGCGGGTTTGGCGTTTACTACGCACAAACGGAAGGACGGGTGCGAGCTGTAGTAATGGTAAGGAAACAGCTGCATTCATATATGCTGCCTAATTACACCACCGAGGATCTCGTAGCGGTGGCCGTTGAGCAAAAGAATAAGCAGGCATTTATCCTGGCGTCCTGCTACATGGCCCATGCTGCGGAGGTTCCACCGATGGAGTGCAAAAGGCTAGTACAGGAGGAAGGGCGCAAAGGGCGGTTGGTCATAGGCGCAGATGCAAATGCGCACCACAATGCGTGGGGAGGAGCAGATACGAACGAGAGAGGCGAATCTCTATTTTGTTACATCCTGCAAACCAATTTGCAGATAGCCAACAGGGGAAATGTTCCTACATACATTGGTCCAACATCCAGCAATGTTCTGGATATTACATTGAGCTCCGAGCGTGATATATCAAGGTATGATTGGATGGTTCTCGATAGACCATCCTTCTCCGACCATGCGTATATAAGCTTCAGCATCCCACTAAAGAGGGTAGAGAAGGGAGGAACCTTTAGAAACCCTAGGGCAACGAATTGGACTAAATTCCAGAAACATGTAGAAACGAAACTGGGACAACCCAAAGAGGTTGCTAATGTAGAGGAACTGGAGGAGTCGAATGAATTCCTAACAAGGACGCTTATGACTGCGTATAACAAAGCTTGCCCTCTAAGAAGATTCAGAGGAAAAGCAAAGCCGCCATGGTGGAGCAATGAGCTGAGTCTTCTAAGAAGACAGGTAAAAGAAATGTTTAAACTCGCAAAGACCGCGGAAAGCGAAGCGTGTCGGGACGAGTACAGGGATCTACTGAGGATCTATAAGCGTGAAATTACCAGGGCGAAGAGAAACTCATGGAAAAGTTTCTGTACGGACATAGAGTGCTCCAGTGAAACAGCACGGTTGAAAAAAGTCCTAGCAAAGGGAAACATAGTCCAGGGACTAATAAAGAAAGAGAACGGGGAATGGTCACGTGATAGTGAGGAATCCCTTGAGGTGCTTCTCGATACACATTTCCCATCGGGAGACGGTTTAGAAGAACCAGCAGACATCACTCACACTTCGATCACGGAGCTAGTGGTGCCGGGCTTGGTGACCGATACCAAGATCGAGTGGGCAGTGAAGACGTTTTCTAAGTTTAAATCGCCGGGCCCAGATGGTATATTCCCGGCCATGCTACAATTCTCAAGCAGGGCGGTCGTGGAATGGCTTAAAATAATATTCGATGGGTGCATAAGACTGAATCATGTTCCGCACTCTTGGAGAACTGCTCGTGTAGCTTTTCTACCAAAGGCGGGGAAGATCGGTCACGTGTATCCCAAAGACTATAGACCCATTAGCTTAACATCATTTCTGCTCAAAACCTTTGAGAGGCTGATAGATGTGTACATAAAGTCCAACGTGGATGGAAAGCTGCTCTCCACAACACAGCATGCGTACACCAAAGGCAAGTCGGTAGACACCGCATTGCATAGGGTGGTAATAAGCATAGAGAAATCCCTGGAATATAAGGAGTATGCTCTAGGAGTATTCTTGGACATTGCCGGGGCTTTCAATAATGTTGCAAAATGGGCGATTATGGATGGTCTTAATTACATTAAAGTACATCCTGCCTTAATCAGATGGATCGGCTGCATGTTAAATTGCAGAAAGATTACATCACAATGGGGATTGTACGAGGCCACGAAATCAGTGGACAGGGGCACGCCGCTATCACCTCTGCTGTGGACACTGGTCATCAACCAACTGCTCAGGCAATTCGATGAGGGACCCGTAAAACTTACGGCTTACGCAGATGACGTTGCAATTGTCATAAGTGGAAAATGCCTTCCAACGATTAGTTCTTTGATGGATCGGGCGCTTCGGGATATTCATACCTGGGCATCTAATGTCGGGCTGAAAGTCAATGCGGAGAAGACGGATATGGTCTTGTTTACAAAGAGGTACAAGGTCCCAAATTGGACCAGGCCTAAGTTAGGAGCGGTGACCTTACAGGAGAAACCTTGCACAAAATATCTAGGAATCATCCTAGACAGTAAGCTGTCATGGAAGCTCAACGTGGAGGAGAGGGTCAAGAAGGCCTCAACGGCACTCTATGCATGTAAAAGAATGCTGGGGTGTACGTGGGGCCTATCGCCCTCTCTTTCTCATTGGGTTTTTACAGCGATTGTAAGCCCTACTCTATACTATGGAGTTCTTGTTTGGTGGAAAGCCACACAAAAAACAACATACCTCAAAAAATTAGAGGGGGTATGCAGACTATCGATGCTTTGCATTACGGGAGCCCTGAAAACAACCCCGACGGCTGCACTGTATGCCATTCTGCACATTCCACCTGTAGACCTGGTAGCAAAGAACAAAGCATTAACGACCGCAACCAGGCTCGGTGCTTCGGGGCAGCTTGAGCGCCGACCATATGGCCATAGTAGTATAGCGTCCTCAGTCACAAGACGAACAGACTACATGATTCCCTACCTGCACTTTGAGGGAGATCTTAAGGCCACAATAGAGGTGGACGGTTGGCGCAAGGGTGCGCAAATGGCGGACGAGGCGATACATGTGTACACCGATGGTTCCAAAATAGTGGAAGGAGTAGGGTCTGCGGTATACTGCGCTGATCCGGAATTAAGCAGATCTTACAGGCTGCCGGATTACTGTAGCGTTTTCCAAGCTGAAATATTAGCCGTAACCAAAGCAGTAGAAACCCTGGAAGAGAATAGCTTAAGCTGCAACCGTGTTAACTTTTATATTGACAGTCAAGCAGCAATTAAGGCAATAATCTCGCATAGCACAGCATCTAAATGCGTGTTAGAGTGTAAGCAGTCTCTGGAGAGAATCGGGACAGGGAGAAGCATACATCTATATTGGGTCCCAGGGCATATGGGAATAGATGGGAATGAAAAAGTGGACGAATTAGCTAAAAAGGGCGCATCCCTTGAAGCTTGCTCCGTAGACGTCCCAATTAGATTGGGCGAGATTAAGCGAAGGCGAGAGGTGCACATGATCGACCAAGCAGAAAAGGCGTGGGTTCAAGCGCGGGGCTGTAAAGTGTCGAAGATTATGTGTAGGTCTTACAACCTTAAACTAACACAGTTGCTTCTATCATTAAAAAGAGAGGACTGTAGACTCATGACGGGTATTCTGACTGGACACTGCCTTCTGGCGTCACATGCCTTTAAATTAGGCTTGGTCAGTGATAGCAGGTGTAGGAAGTGCGGGTTGGAGGAGGAAACGATCGAGCACGTTCTGTGCTCGTGCCCTGCACTTGCCAGGCTAAGACTCCAGCTATTAGGAGTGATACAGCTGTCAGATCTAGAAGCAGCAAGTGGCTTAAGTCCTAGGAAGCTTCTAGTATTTGCCAAGAGGACGGAGTTATTTTATAACATAGGTCCTGGTTTTTGATAGGGTTTTTCAGTTTGGTCGTTAAAACAAACTTCTGGTAACACTACGGACTCAATCAGTCTATGTGAGGTCCTCATGGACCGGCCAGTTCAACCTACCTACCTAGGTCTGTTCTTTAGCTACCCCAGGGGGTAAGCAAAACCTAGAAATTGTTCTTTTGTATAGTAAACTAGCTTTACCAGGCGCACGTTGTAACGCCCGAGATCGAATGGGTGTTGCGTTATTTTTTCTGTTTTGTTCGTTGATAATTTAATTTATTGTTCTGTAAATTGAATTGAATTTTGTACGCATATTTTGTGAAATTTTCTGTAAAAACATTTTATTCTTGTATCTTGTTTTATATTTTGTATTGCTTTTACCGCTGATGATTGTTGCTTTGATTACATTCCAAAGAAGCATGACTGGTGAGCCAATTTTCAAAGTTGATATATGCGCAGGCATTGCTTTTGGTTCTAAGGAGTATAGAAATTCATTTGGGTAATTCACAATTTTATCTTCATCTGTAACTGTGTCGATCGATTTATATTTCGTCACTTCACCAGGAAATTGATTTTGAAAGCGATCATTGATTTTGTTAACAATATCATTTTTGGGAGCTAAGATAGTTCTTTCGCATAGCCAAAAACAAAAACATTTAAATTTAAAATTCTTAATTCTGAAATATGAAAAACTTTCGTCTTGATCGAAGGAACCTCGAGCCAAAATTTGGTGATGATCGAAGTATAGCGAACATGTTTTCATAGGGAACACACACACAGAATTTGATTTTTATAGAAGATGTAGATAGACTGAAGCTAAACAATTTTTTTAACAGCGGCAGATTACTAAACGTCCAAAAGGCATAACAGCTAAACTCAAAAATGCAGTCAAACTTTAGGTGTTAAAATAACTTAAGTTTGTACGGCAGCCATAGTTTTTCCCCATTCCACATTTTACTGGAGGTTTTAGGACTTAACGTCACATAGATCCTTACCAATTTTAATTATCCTACCATTAAGACATCCAGATATATGCAGTATAATATATTCCATTTGTATGGGAGGTGCCACGCCCCCCTTTTCCCAATTCCATATTTTCTTGGTGGTGTTAAGGATTGACCTCAAATAACTCCTTACTGAATTTCAATGTTCTGGCATGTATACCTTCAAAGTTATGCAGTACCAAAGATTCCATTTGAATGGGTGGTTCCACGCCCCCTTTTTCCCAATTCGGCATTTTCTTGGTGGTGTTAGGGATTGACCTCATATAACTCCTTACTGAATTTCAATGTTCTGGCGTGTATACCTTCAAAGTTATGCATTACTAAAGATTCCATTTGTATGGGAGATGCCACGCGCCCTTTCTCCAAATTCCGCATTTTCTTCGTGGTGTTAGGGATTGACCTCATATAACTCCTCATTGAATTTCAATGTTCTGGCATGTATACCTTCAAAGGTATGCAGTACCAAAGATACCATTTGTATGGGAGGTGCCACGCCCCTTTTATATATCGAAATTATTTTTAGCCGAAAACCTTCCCGTTGATCGAAGGAACCCATAACCAAAATTTGGTGATGATTGATGTGTGGGAAATACGTTTCCATAGCGAACAAACACACACACAGAATTTGATTTTTATATATATATATGGCTAAACCGATTTGGGATTTCAAAATCAACTAACCATCATCTCTCCTTCCTGTATCTTTTCTAAAAATTTCATGGCAATCTGTCGAGCCGTTTTCAAGTTATGGAGTGACAATAAAAATGTACACTTCTTTTTATATATATAGATTCAGGCAAATCGAATAGGACGTATGTAAATAGGTATGTAGGTATTATTAATTCTTAATTCATGTCTTTATTTCGGTTTCGCATGCATATTTATCAGTTTTGCTAGGTTGATGCGACTAAATCGAATATCACAATGAAAATTACTTAAAAGCTCTCAGCAACAGCTTTCATTTGATATCCAAAATACACACACATTCTAGGGGTGTCCGGGTCCACGTTTTGGCCTATATCTCGAGACGCTAGTCACCAATAGGTATGAAAACTACCCTGTACTAAAGCACTCATCAACAGCTTTCAGTTGATATCCATATTGTATAAACACATTCTAGGGGTGCCCGGGTCCACGTTCTGGCCTATATCTCGAGACCCTATTCACCGATAGGTATGAAAACTACCCTGTACTAAAGCATTCATCAACAGCTTTCATTTCATATCCATATTGTATAAACACATTCTAGGGGTGCCCAGGTCCACGTTTTGGCCTATATCTCGGGACCCTAGTCACCAATAGCTATGAAAACTAGCCTGTACTAAAGCACTCATCAGCAGCTTTCATTTGATATCCATATTGTATAAACACATTCTAGGGGCACCCGGGTCCACTTTTTGTCCTATTTCTCGAGAACCTAGTCACCAATATGTATCCTGGTCCACTTCCCGGAAGAAAAATTATCCGACATTTTATTCTAGATATAACGCTACCTACATACCAAATTTCAGGCAAATCGAGCCATATATACGACAGTTTAGAATAAATCGGTCCCTGGTCCACTTCCCGAAAAAAAAACTTTTCACAAACACTCTCCGGGTTCCTATTAAGGTATCATAAAAATTTCATGGCAATCTTTCTATCCGTTCTCGAGTTATGGAGTGACAATCAAAATGTACACTTCTTTTTATATATATAGATGTACCACAAAAAACATCGGTACTGGCCTCGGGCTAGCTAAAGAGAATGAAAAAATGTATACGATAGTTAAAATTGTTGAATTCATTCGATAGTTCCCAACACTACAGTTGACGCAGTTTACCAGACCTGCGTTCAAGATGGACATATCTGGCCAACTGTGACATCTTCCTACCATACGAGTGGGGGCGTCTCCGTTTATTGTGCAGAACGTCGTTTCTTCTATTTGATCCGGCAACATCTCACCCCTGCTGTCCGCCTGCAGGTTTGAATGCCATAGATCGTGCAAGGCATTGAAACCGATTATCGCCAGTGAGTAATGCTCTGATATTAGGACGGAATCCACTGGGGCAACAGGTGGCAGGAGGGCTGTAGATGTTAATGATTTCTAGGTTTACATCGCCTGGCCGGACAGATAAGTCGTGGCGGTCTAGGACACTGTCCCTGCGGCCGATGTCGGAATCAAATAAATTTTATTGCACTGAGTGGTGTATGATAAACGCGAGAACGCCTCCATTTCCACTCTCACGATCTTTTCTGTGGACATTATACCCTGGGCAACGGGGGAGACGTCGTCACTCTAGGGGTAAGTGACGGGTGACTACGCTGAGCCGTAGACTACGGGACGCCCTTGAGCGTGAACAGCAAGGAGCCACAAAATATTTATAAAAGTTACGAGGACTTCGGGTTTTGGGATCTAGCCCAGGGCAACCTGTCCGATGCAACCATCCCTTGCATACAAGAGTATGACCGTCCTAAAAATATTCTTTTCCGGCAAACGCAGCAAAACCATTTCTCAGGACCGGGGTCGGGAGAAGGACCCGGATTGGGTCCGATACCTTCCCGGAGCAGGAGAGTATGGCGCAGTCCCGCTGCAAGGATCTGCTGGGAGCAGTGGCGTATCCAGGATTTTTCCAAGGGAGGGATGAGCAATAATTTATTTTAAGTTAAATAGAAATTAAGACACACAGTAACTATGTTTACCATCTGTGTGTATTTCTTTATAAATAAGAAATATTTACCATCATATACATATATACATGCATGTACTTATGAAAATCGTTAACTTCAAGGGAAATACTTGTACTATTTCAATTAAATTGAAAAGCTTTATTTAAAACTTTAATTCTGTTTGTTATAAAACGAAATTTGGTATTCGCTCGTTAACACTCAATCTCTCAATAATTTCTTCCGGTGTTGTTGGTACATCGCGATGAATCGCCAAAATTGTCAAACCATCAGCAGTGCACTTTTGATTTAAAATATTTGAAAATTGTTGAAGTGATTATATCGTTGGTTCCATGGAAGACTATCTCAGTTCAAATTGCGTCGAAGACTATATCAGTTCGTTTTGTTTTTTAAAAACTAACACTTTTCGCTTGTTTGCTAATTTTGTATTATTTAGTTTAATTTTACTCATTTTTGTATTACTTTATTTTGTTTATTTTTGTGTTAATTACTTAGGTTTTTATTTATATTTTTTATACCTTTCATGAAAATGAAATGGTATATTAATTTCGTCACGAAACCGAAAATTGTAAGTCCTTAAAGGAAAATAGATAGACCCACCATTAAGTATACCGAAATAATCAGGTTGAAGAGCTGAGTTGATTTAGCCATGTCCGTGTGTCCGTCTGTCCGTCTGTCTGTTTGTATGCAAACTAGTCCCTCAATTTTTGAGATATCTTGATAAAATTTGGTGAGCGGGTGTATTAGGGTGTCCGATTAGACATTTGTCGGAACCGACCGGATCGGACCACTATAGCATATATCCTACATACAACCGATTTTTCAGAAAAAGAGGATTTTTGTAATATCTTACCCAGTTTAACAGATTGAAGCTTCAAACTTCACCATATACTTTCGTATATTGCACATATTGTTGCCTGAAAAAATTGATGAGATCGGTCGTATATATAGTATATATCCCCCACAACCGATTGTTCAGATAAGGAACTTTTCGTAATTACTGCCCCATTTTAAGAGCTAGAGGCTTCAAATTTCAACGAATGTTTAGGTATATAGCATATATTGTTGTCTGAAAAAATCATAAAGATCGGTGGTATATATAGTATATATATGGTGGTATATATAGTATATATATATATATTTTCGCAAATTTTAGCCCCATTTTAACAGCTAGAAGCTTCAAATTTCACCGAATACTTACGTATATAGCATATATTGTTGTCTGAAAAAATCGTAGAGATCGGTTGTATATATAGTATATATCTCATACAACCGATTGTTCAGATAAGAAACTTTTCGCAATTTCTACCCCATTTTAACAGCTATAAGCTTCAAATTTCACCGATTGCTTACGTATATAGCATATATTGTTGTCTGAAAAAATCATAGAGATCGGTTGTATATATAGTATATATCTCATACAACCGATTGTTCAGATAAGAAACTTTTCGCAATTTCTACCCCATTTTAACAGCTAGAAGCTTCAAATTTCACCAAATGCTTACGTATATAGCATATATTGTTGTCTGAACAAATCATAGAGATCGGTGGTATATATATTATATACTTCATATAAACTCTCATTTTTGCCCCTTTTTTACGGCTAGCATATATTGTTGTCTGAAAAAATCATAGAGATCGGTTGTATATATAGTAGATATCTCATACAAGCGATTGTTCAGATAAGAAACTTTGCGCAATTTCTGCCCCGTTTTAACAGCTAGAAGCTTCAAATTTCACAAAATGCTTACGTATATAGCATATATTGGTGTCTGAAAAAATCATAGAGATCGGTTGTATATATAGTAGATATCTCATACAACCGATTATTCAGATAAGAAACTTTGCGCAATTTCTGCCCCGTTTTAACAGCTAGAAGCTTCAAATTTCACAAAATGCTTACGTATATAGCATATATTGTTGTCTGAAAAAATCATAGAGATCGGTGGTATATATATTATATACTTCATATAAACTCTCATTTTTGCCCCTTTTTTACGGCTAGCATATATTGTTGTCTGAAAAAATCATAGAGATCGGTTGTATATATAGTAGATATCTCATACAAGCGATTGTTCAGATAAGAAACTTTGCGCAATTTCTGCCCCGTTTTAACAGCTAGAAGCTTCAAATTTCACAAAATGCTTACGTATATAGCATATATTGTTGTCTGAAAAAATCATAGAGATCGGTTGTATATATAGTAGATATCTCATACAACCGATTGTTCAGATAAGAAACTTTGCGCAATTTCTGCCCCGTTTTAACAGCTAGAAGCTTCAAATTTCACAAAATGCTTACGTATATAGCATATATTGTTGTCTGAAAAAATCATAGAGATCGGTGGTATATATATTATATACTTCATATAAACTCTCATTTTTGCCCCTTTTTTACGGCTAGAAGCTTCAAAATTCATCAAATTTCATCAAATAGTTACGTTTACGTCATATATTTTTGAAATACGTGATTCGTAGTCATAGTTTTTACATGCAGACCACAAAAAACGTGAAGCTTTGCATCCTCACACAGATTACCTACCTATTTTTTATTTATTTTATATTTATCTTAAAAATCGTTTAGATATGTTCAAATTTCACTAAATGCTTACGTGTATAGCATATATTGTTGTCTGAGAAAATCATAGATACCGGTGGTATATATAGTATATATCCCATACAACCGATTGTTCAGATAAGAAACTTTGCGCAATTTCTTCCCCATTTTAACAGCTAGAAGCTTCAACTTTCACCAAATGCTTACGTGTATAGCATATATTGTTGTCTGAAAAAATCATTGAGATCGATGGTATATATAGTATATATCTCATACAACCGATTGTTCAGTTAAGAAACTTTGCGCGATTTCTGCCCCTTTTTAACAGCTAGACGCTTCAAATTTCACCATATGCTTACGTATATAGCATATATTGTTGTCTGAAAAAATCATAGAGATCGGTGGTATATATATTATATACTTCATATAAACTGTCATTTTTGCCCCTTTTTTACGGCTAGAAGCTTCAAAATTCATAACATTTCATCAAATAGTTACGTTTACGTCATATATTGTTGAAATACGTGATTCGTAGTCATAGTTTTTACACGCAGACCACAAAAAACCTGAAACATCCTCACACAAAGTACCTACCTATTTTTTATTTTATATTTATCTTAAAAATCGTTTAGGTATGTAGATCTGTTCCTAGATATTTCTTATCTTATACATCCGATTATTCGGAGATTACGAACGGGATAAGATTATTGTTCAGCCCCATTCATGAAAGGTATGAAGTCTTCGGCATAGCCGAAGACAGTCCCGCCCTTACTTGTTTTAAATTAATTTTATAAATGGAAATATATAAAATAAGATAAACTAAACAAAAATAAAATAAATTAAAATAATGCAAAAATAAGTAAAATTAAACAAAAAAATATACAAAATTAGCAAACAAGCGAAAGGTGTCAGTTTTTTATAAATCAAAACAAACTGAGATAGTCGTCGACGCATATAGCGAACTGAGATAGTCTTCGTTGGAATCGACGATATAGAATTTCATAAGTACTGTATACTCCATGACAAAATTAAACATTAATATTACCTTCCCACGTAAGTACTTATGTATATAGAGATTTTGATTTTCTCTTGTATTTTTTTGCTATATAAGAAGGAAAATTGGTAATTTTAATATAAATTACGAAGTAAAATAAGAAGTTGAGCGACGAAGGGGGGATCTAGCCACCCAATTCGATAAAGAACTGCAACCTCTCTGCGGGTGGTGGCAAATTGTGGTCAACCGTCAAATCCTTGTCTAATCCAACTAAACACAACGATAAAGTATCTATAGCCTTCGGCGACAAAACTTTATCTGATTCGAAGAAATGCGCGAGCTGATTTCGCCGACAATTTATAATGCGTTCTTCTCTAGACAAGGCCAGACAACTTGCTAATAGACGAGCTCATAAACATAAACATAAACACGACGTTCCACCCATTACCATCACCCCCACAGAGGTTGAAGCAGCCATCGGCAAGGCCAAGCCCTCCAAGGCGATAAGTCCCGACGGAATAGCCATGCCAATGCTTAAACACCTTGGCGATGAGGGAATAAAATACCTCTACAAGATTTCAAACTGTCACTGGAATACGTCGTTATTCCCAAACAATGGAAAATGGCAAGTATAATCCCGCTACTAAAGCCTGGCAAACCTGCCAACGAAGGCGAGTCTTATCGACCGATATCACTCCTTTGGTCAGTAGGGAAGACAATGGAAACCGTTTTGCTCCCTCATTTTACGGCAAATCTTCGCCTCGCCACGCAGCAACGTGGGTCCTTAAAACGCACAGCACCACCACCGCGCTCAATGCCATTAACACTCAGATTAATTACGGGTTAAATCAGCAAAAACCCCATCATAGGACGGTGCTCGTGGCACTCGACCTGTCAAAAGCTTTTGGCACAGTCAACCACGGAACAGTACTCCTAGACATAGAATGCTCGCACCTTCCCGCTTGTCTAAAAAGATGGACCGCTAATTATCTGAATGGTCGGCAGGCGTCGGTTCAATTTAGGAACGAAATTTCTAAACCCAGAAAATTAAACAGGGGGTTCCACAGGGTGGTGTCCTATCCCCGCTTCTGTTTAATTTCTACATATCAAAACTGCCTTCCCCACCATAAGGAGTTACAATCATTTCCTATGCTGACGGCTGCACGATTATGGATACAGGACCTGGCCTTTCAATTGATGAATTAGTTTCTAAAATAAACAGCTAGCTCCCTGATCTTTCCGGTTTCTTCACCTAGGGCAACTTGGTATTATCGCCAACAAAATCCCCGGCCACGCTGTTTACGACGTGGAAGGAACAGATGTCGCAAATATTGGACGTACGCGTTGATGGTGTCACACTACCGACTGTCTGTCACCCAAACATCTTATGGGTAACGTTCGATAATACTCTAACCTCAAGGCTCATGCCACCGAGATTGTTTCTAAAGTACAAAGTCGCAACAAAATCCTCAAGTCCCTTGCTGGCAGCACATGGGGAAAAGATAAAGAAACGTTGCTAATCACGTACAAAGCAATTGGCCGGCCGCTCATGAACTACGCGTCACCAGTTTGGTCGCCTGGCCTTAAAAATACACACTGGAAAAGGAAACAGACCTGTAAAAATGCTAAAATCAGAACTGCCACCGGATGTCTCCTTGTGACCCCCGAACACCACCTACATAGTGAGGCCAAAGAGCTCAAATGAGCACAACGAAATGCTGAACAAGCAGTTTTTGCTTAATTGTCACAAACCAGACATCCCAGCAAACATCTGCTTGATCTAGCACCGCCTCCACGGGGATTAAGGGAACTTCTCCTAAAGCATTATGATGAGATCCGGCACCTGCCAACACAGCCATTTGATCCAGGCAAGCATAAGCAGGCCCTTAGCCAAATCCACACAGAATCGGTAAACACCTTTGTCAGGACGGGCCCGGTGAACCTCGTTATTAATATGCAATATCCCACCCTTGCAGAAGAAGAAAGCACCTTACCAAGGGAGGCTCTAGTCACCCTGGCTCAACTTCGTGTAACAGGTTAAACTCTTAATTGTCCAGAATCAACCCCGACATACGTAATGAATGTATGTCCTGAATACGATGTGTCCCCACATGACACCAACCATATTTTCAATTGTAATGTGGAACATACGCCTCTAACACCTATCTCCCTCCCTATGGTACGCACCTGTTGAAACAGCCAGTTTCCTTGGCCTCCCGTTAGAGGACTTTGATGACAATTTGTAAGTGGTCGTGCCCATTGAATGGGACGAAGCACTGTTAATACAACAACAACTGCAGCTTCAACACGTTTCCTTTCCTGCTGTTTTCTTCACCACCACAATTCCCGCCGGAAAGACCCTACAGTGCATGGTACATTAAACTGAATTTTATCAAAAAGTGATGGACAATCAACGGTCCCTGAATGAAATTATGCCAATGACAAATGAGCAAGATAAGAATGGAACGTCTGTTTGTAAGCGTGTTTAGTGCAATTAAAAGGCATCGTGATTCATACGAAGGCATTGGTTCAGAAAAGTTTAAAGATCGAAGAGCAAATCGTAAAGAAACTTTCTGAACACGCTCAAGCCGATTAGAGAGGCCAATTTGGTAGGGTCTCCAAATGACAGTCGCATACTCCAACCTCGATCTGACAAAGGCACAATATAGTGACTTCATAGTGTAGGGGCTAGTGAATGCGGAACAGTTACGACGTATGAACGCAAGCATTGCGTATGATCGAGATATGACATAGTTTACATACGTAGAAAATTTAAATTTAGTGTCAAAATACACCCCTACGTCTTTGATTTCTTCAACAGATTGCAATGTATAGCCAGCGATACTATAGCAAGTACGCAGGGTATTAACTGATTTTGAAAAAGTAACATGAAAGAATTTTTTAATGTTTAACGATAAACGATTTAGACTACACCGGTTTTCGACATTATTAAGGTCTGATTGCAGACGTTCAGAGTCACCAGAACTATTTATAACAGCAAACACTTTTAGATCATCCGCATACAGCAGATATTCCGCAAACGAGAGGCATGAACCAATGTCATGTATAAAAAGTATAAAGAAGAGAGGTCCTAGAATGGTACCTTGTGGGACTCCTGAGAATGCAATGAAGGGATGGGATGTGGTATTATCAACGTCTACGACACAGCACCTGTTGGATAAGTAAGACTTAATCCACATCAAAAAAGTAGAGTGAAAACCCACGGCAGCCAGCTTCAGTAAAAGTATTATGTGAGAAACTTTGTCGAATGCCTTTGAGAAGTCAGTATAATTTGTATCAACTTGAAATCTATTCTGAAAAGCAGAAATGCAGTATTCACTAAACACTGTTAGGTTGCTTACAGTTGAGCGATTAGGTACGAAACCGTATTGGTTGATAGTGATTAAACTTTTAACCGCAAAATACAATTTGTCATCCACAATAATTTCAAAAAGTTTGGACACCGAAGATAGCTTCGAAATCGGTTTATAATTGCGAACATCCTTTTTATTGCCGCTCTTAAATATAGGTTAAATCGTTGCCAATTTCCAGTCATCCACAAAAAGACCAGTGGCCAGAGAATTGTTGAAAATGATTGTGAGTGGCATTGCCAAACACAGACAACTTTTTAGCAAAATGACCGAGAGGCCATCAGAGTCAGTCTTTGTTGACGATTTAAGCTTCCTTATGCAGTTTATAACATCCGAACCGGATACACGTAGAGACCCGAAGTTAATAGAAGAATCCATCGTGGAAGAAAGACTTGAAGGGCAAATCAGATTCAAAGTTGGAGCAAAAAAAATTAGCGGAATCTACAGCACTATTAGCAAATGTGCCATCGTAGAATACATTGTTTGGAACTGTCGCAGAAGCCTTTTTAGATTTTATGCAGCCCCAGAAAGCCTTCCAGTTCGATAATGTATTTTTCTCAAAGCTCAAAATGTAGTTCGTATACAGAAACTTATTCAAACAGTTGAACTTTTTCCAATAGTATTGAAATTTAAAGTGGTGCACTGGATTCTACATCTTTGCCACAGAAAGCATCGCACCAATCAATGCTTGACAAAATTTCATTAAAAGTAGAAAGGTCACAAGCGCTATAGTTAAATTTTATATCAGCCTCAGGAGTACCGTCGGCCAATTCATAAAATTCCAACTCCAGAGAAAGAGGAACGTGATATTTATCGGTTTGCGAGATTGGTGTAATGCATTCACAATATAAAAAATTTTATGCGGGGTTAAAGAAAACACACAGAAAATTAACATAATATAAAAAGAAAATCCACATCTGCGTAATGGATTGCAGAGCTTAAATCGGCATTGAAGACATGATAAAAATATGAGAAGGTAAAACCAATCTCTACTTTATATGCTAACCCGCCGGGACATGAAGCATGTGGTCGCTATGGTGCAGGGCCGGCGGCAGTCTATGGTAATATGGGTAGTACTACCCACTCGGAAATTCTCTGAAAATCACGTATTTTGTGGAAGTTGTTCTCACGGTTAAAGCTTCTTCATAGCTTCTTCTTCATATGAGCAGGTACGGAACATCATTAGCTTGAAAGTAATAAATACTCCACAAAAGCCAGGTTTTTATTTATATTTTTTTTTTTTTAATTAATTTTATAAATGAAAATATATAAAATAAGATAAACTAAACAAAAATAAAATAAATTAAAATAATGCAAAAATAAGTAAAATTAAAAAAAAATATACAAAATTAGCAAACAAGCGAAAGGTGTCAGTTTTTTATAAATCAAAACGAACTGAGATAGTCGTCGACGCATATAGCGAACTGAGATAGTCTTCGTTGGGATCGACAACATGGAATTTCATAAGTACTGTATACTCCATGGCAAAATTAAACATTAATATTACCTTCCCACGTAAGTACTTATGTATATAGAGATTTTGATTTTCTCTTGTATTTTTTTGCTAAATCAGAAGGAAAATTGGTAATTTTAATATAAATTACGAAGTAAAATAAGAAGTTGAGCGACGAAGGGGGGATCTAGCCACCCAATTCGATAAAGAACTGCAACCTCTCTGCGGGTGGTGGCAAATTGTGGTCAACCGTCAAATCCTTGTCTAATCCAACTAAACACAACGATAAAGTATCTATAGCCTTCGGCGACAAAACTTTATCTGATTCGAAGAAATGCGCGAGCGGATTTCGCCGACAATTTATAATGCATTCTTCTCTACACAAGGCCAGACGTCTTGCTAATAGACGAGCTCATAAACATAAACATAAACACGACGTTCCACCCATTACCATCACCCCCACAGAGGTTGAAGCAGCCAACGGCAAGGCCAAGCCCTCCAAGGCGATAAGCCCCGACGGAATAGCCATGCCAATGCTTAAACACCTTGGCGATGAGGGAATAAAATACCTCTACAAGATTTCAAACTGTCACTGGAATACGTCGTTATTCCCAAACAATGGAAAATGGCAAGTATAATCTCGCTACTAAAGCCTGGCAAACCTACCAACTAAGGCGATTCTTATCGACCGATATCACTCCTTTCGCCAGTAGGCAAGACACTGGAAACCGTTTTGCTCCCTCATTTTACGGCAAATCTTCGCTTCGCCACGCAGCAACGTGGGTCCGTAAAACGCACAGCACCACCACCGCGCTCAATGCCATTAACACTCAAATTAATTACGGGTTAAATCAGCAAAAACCCCATCATAGGACGGTGCTCGTGGCGCTCGACCTGTCAAAAGCTTTTGACACAGTCAACCACGGCACAGTACTCCTACACATAGAAGGCTCGCACCTTCCCGCTTGTCTTAAAAAGATGGACCGCTAATTATCTGAATGGTCGGCAGGCGTCGGTTCAATTTAGGAACGAAATTTCTAAACCCAGAAAATTAAACAGGGGGTTCCACAGGGTGGTGTCCTATCCCCGCTTGTGTTTAATTTCTACATATCAAAACTGCCTTCCCCACCAGAAGGAGTTACAATCATTTCCTATGCTGACGGCTGCACGATTATGGATACAGGACCTGGCCCTTCAATTGATGAATTAGTTTCTAAAATAAACAGCTAGCTCCCCGATCTTTCCGGTTTCTTCACCTCGGGCAACTTGGCATTATCGCCAACAAAATCCACGGCCACGCTGTTTACGACGTGGAAGGAACAGATGTCGCAAATATTGGACGTACACGTCGATGGTGTCACACTACCGACTGTCTGTCACCCAAACATCTTAGGGGTAACGTTCGATAATACTCTAACCTTCAAGGCTCATGTCACCGAGATTCTTTCTAAAGTACAAAGTCGCAACAAAATCCTCAAGTCCCTTGCTAGCAGCACATGGGGAAAAGATAAAGAAACGTTGCTAATCACGTACAAAGCAATTGGCCGGCCGCTCATGAACTACGCGTCACCAGTTTGGTCGCCTTAAAAATACACACTGGAAAAGGAAACAGACCTGTAAAAATGCTAAAATCAGAACTGCCACCGGATGTCTCCTTGTGACCCCCGAACACCACCTACATAGTGAGGCCAAAGAGCTCAATATTAATGAGCACAACGAAATGCTGAACAAGCAGTTTTTGCTTAATTGTCACAAACCAGACATCCCAGCAAACATCTGCTTGATCTAGCACCGCCTCCACGGGGATTAAGGGAACTTCTCCTAAAGAATTATGATGAGATCCGGCATCTGCCAACACAGCCATTTGATCCAGGCAAGCATAAGCAGGCCCTTAGCCAAATCCACACAGAATCGGTAAACACCTTTGTCAGGACGGGCCCGGTGAACCTCGTTATTAATATGCAATATCCCACCCTTGCAGAAGAAGAAAGCACCTTACCAAGGGAGGCTCTAGTCACCCTGGCTCAACTTCGTTCTGGATACTGTAACAGGTTAAACTCTTAATTGTCCAGAATCAACCCCGACATACGTAATGTATGTATGTCCTGAATACGATGTGTCCCCACATGACACCAACCATCTTTTCAATTGTAATGTGGAACCTACGCCTCTAACACCTATCTCCCTCCCTAAGGTCCGCACCTGTTGAAACAGCCAGTTTCCTTGGCCTCCCGTTAGAGGACTTTGATGACAATTTGTAAGTGGTCGTGCCCATTGAATGGGACGAAGCACTGTTAATACAACAACAACTGCAGCTTCAACACGCTTCCTTTCCTGTTGTTTTCTTCACAACAATTCCCGCCGGAAAGACACTACAGTGCATGGTACATTAAACTGAATTTTATCAAGAAGTGATGGACAATCAACTGTCCCTGAATGAAATTATGCCAATGACAAATGAGCAAGATAAGAATGGTACGGCTGTTTGCAAGCGTGTTTAGTGCAATTAAAAGGCATCGTGATTCATACGAAGGCATTGGTTCAGAAAAGATTAAAGATCGAAGAGCAAATCGTAAAAAAACTTTCTGAACACGCTCAAGCCGATTAGAGAGGCCAATTTGGTAGGGTCTCCAAATGACAGTCGCATACTCCAACCTCGATCTGACAAAGGCACAATATAGTGACTTCATAGTGTAGGGGCTAGTGAATGCGGAACAGTTACGACGTATGAACGCAAGCATTGCGTATGATCGAGATATGACATAGTTTACATGCGTAGAAAATTTAAATTTAGTGTCAAAATACACCCCTACGTCTTTGATTTCTTCAACAGATTGCAATGTATAGCCAGCGATACTATAGCAAGTACGCAGGGTATTAACTGATTTTGAAAAAGTAACATGAAAGAATTTTTTAATGTTTAACGATAAACGATTTAGACTACACCAGTTTTCGACATTATTAAGGTCTGAATGCAGACGTTCAGAGTCACCAGAACTATTTATAACAGCAAACACTTTTAGATCATCCGCATACAGCAGATATTCCGCAAACGAGAATCATGAACCAATGTCATGTATAAAAAGTATAAAGAAGAGAGGTCCTATAATGGTACCTTGTGGGAGTCCTGAGAATGCAATGAAGGGATGGGATGTGGTATTATCAACGTCTACGACACTTAAGACTTAATCCACATCAAAAAAGTAGAGTGAAAACCCATGGCAGCCAGCTTCAGAAAAAGTATTATGTGAGAAACTTTGTCGAATGCCTTTAAGAAGTCAGTATAAATTGTATCAACTTGAAATCTATTCTGAAAAGCAGAAATGCAGTATTCACTAAACACTGTTAGGTTGCTTACAGTTGAGCGATTAGGTACGAAACCGTATTGGTTGATAGTGATTAAACTTTTAACCGCAAAATACAATTTGTCATCCACAATAATTTCAAAAAGTTTGGACAACGAAGATAGCTTCGAAATCGGTTTATAATTGCGAACATCGTTTTTATTGCCGCTCTTAAATATAGGTTAAATCGTTGCCAATTTCCAGTCATCCACAAAAAGACCAGTGGCCAGAGAATTGTTGAAAATGATTGTGAGTGGCATTGCCAAACACAGACAACTTTTTAGCAAAATGACCGAGAGGCCATCAGAGTCAGTCTTTGTTGACGATTTAAGCTTCCTTATGCCGTTTATAACATCCGAACCGGATACACGTAGAGACCCGAAGTTAATAGAAGAATCCATCGTGGAAGAAAGACTTGAAGGGCAAATCAGATTCAAAGTAGGAGCAAAAAAAAATTAGCGGAATCTACAGCACTATTAGCAAATGTGCTATCGTAGAATACATTATTTAGAACTGTCGAAAAAGCCTTTTTTATGTTTTATGAAGCCCCAAAAAGCCTTCGAGTTTGATAATGTATTTTTCTCAAAGCTCAAAATGTAGTTCGTATACAGAAACTTATTCAAACAGTTGAACTTTTTCCAATAGTATTGAAATTTAAAGTGGTGCACTGGATTCCCACGTATTTTGTCGAAGTTGTTCTCACGGTTAAAGCTTCTTCATAGCTTCTTCTTCATATAAGCAGGTTCGGAACATCATTAGCTTGAAAGTAATAAATACTCCACAAAAGCCACACACACACATGTGACAAGAAATGAAACAATCGCTGCTACATAAGAGAGAGAGCGCAGCCGACAGCGGTAATGCAAAGCAACTACACACACACGTAGTTATATGCACAAAAAGCCAATATGAGACACGGAAAGTAAATATACCGCAGAAGTTTCTTGAACTAACTAGGAACGATGTCAAAAGAACTGCATCCTTTTATAGAGGTGTGAAGACCCCAAAAATTACAAGCTTTCGGGGCCTCCACAAATTTGGATTTTGTATAAATTGAATTATAATTTACGTATGTATAATGTATATACGCTTCCCAGCTATAAACTGAAATTATAATAATTTATATATAATGAACTTACCTATTGTTATATAGATATACCTTTCAATTATAAAATGAATTATAAAAATTTATACATATGAAATTAATTTACATACATGTGGGAATATAGAACAATCTACTTCAATAGTATTACACTGTACAGACTTTGATGTAATCGAGTGAGCGGATACTGAAATTTTCATGAACAGAAAAGATATAAATAGAGGAACAAGCAATCATTGAGGGGAGTTTCAATTTTTAAAATTTCCAAATTCATTTCAAACTCTGTCACATTTTTTCAATTTTTTAATAAAAAACCAATAATTGTAATAAACATTTATTCAAGTGACCATATATTGGGGGCTCAACCTAAAAAATAAAGCTATATACAAGAAATGTCGCAGATTACCATGTCGTTAGGTGCGATTCCGGAAGTTCCCGAAAATTTAAAACGCAGTAAGAAAGAGTGCATAGCGGCGCTGCACAAATACGTGTTTGAGTTCGAAGGTGACCGAAACAATCGACAACGATTACGCGAGTTTGTAGGATTCGAATTTGACGAAAACACCGCGGAATATGAAAATAAAATAAAATACATCGATGCTAATCTCAGCGAAAGCGATCTTGCTGCAATATGTAACGTCTTAAGATTGAATTATAGAGAAGAAAACTTAAAATTTCATATTTTTAAAAATTTGCGAAAAGGCCATTTGCTGTATGCTATTTCAAACGACGAAGACGATGACGATGTTGAAGACGATGATGAACGTGGCGACGGTGGCGGCGTGAGAACAATTGACGGTTCAAGCGGTGCTGTAAGCCAAATCAATAACAGCGATGTAAATCGACGAGCGGATCGAGCGAATGTGCCACAGCAGAGAAATGACGATTGCTATTTGTCTTGTAATGGTGTCGAAGAGACAAATAATAATGACGTAGCAGGCGCGGTAGGCTTTTCGGATATTACCGGAAACTATAACGCCAACGGAAATAAGCAAACAAGTGTAAATGTAGCTAACGAAAATAATGAGATGTCTAGAAGTAATGCAATGACACATTTTGTGCCTCGTTTTGCAATTAACCTTCGCGATGTTGAAGATAGTATAAAATCATTTGACGGGTCTGAAAAATTGTGCGTTGAGACTTGGGTAGAAGAATTTGAGGAAACGGCAGCGTTGATGTACTGGGACGACTTCCAGAAATTTATTTTTGCCAAAAAATCGCTTAAAGGGTTGGCAAAGCTCTTTATATCGACGGAAAGGGGAATAACCTCTTGGCAGAAATTAAAAAACAGTTTGTTGTGCGAATTTAAATCGGTAACCAATAGTGCGCAGTTGCATAAACTCCTAATTGAAAGAAAACAAAATAAAGACGAAAATGTGTATGAATATTTCTTTCATATGAAAGACTTAGCATCGCGTGGTAACGTAGAAGAGTGTGCATTGATTCAATATGTGATAGATGGAATCAAAGATATAAATGTTAATAAAACTATATTGTATGGCGCGGTAAATGTAAAAGACTTTAAACTTAAATTAAAATGTTATGAATCAATGCGTGAGAAAAATAAACAATTGCAAATAAAAGAGAGTGTTAAAAAGGACTATGAAAAGAAATCAAATGGTCTTGAGAAGAATATTAAAAGTGACATTATGTGTTTTAACTGTGGAATGAAAGGGCACAAATCAATTGAATGTAAAAACAAAAGCAAGGGAGCCAAATGTTTTCAGTGTCAGAAATTTGGTCATATTGCAAAGAATTGCCCAGAAAAATCTAACAGTGACTCTACAAAAAGTGTGAATGTTGTTAGTAAAAGCAACGATGAAGTTACGAAAAAATATATATCCATTGAAAGTGTAAATTGTTATGCGCTTTTTGATACAGGCAGTAAAGTTAACATTATGTCAATTGAAGTATATAATGCTTTAAATAAACCACGCATGGTCGAGACAAATGTAGTTTTAACCGGGTTTGGTAAAAACAATAATTGTAAGCCATTAGGTGAGCTAACGAAAACAATAACAGTTCATGGCGAGTTATACAATTAATCCTTCCGGTTTTGCAATCAAAAAACTACGTGATAATAATGAAAATGCATCTGTTTTGAATATTGAAATTGACCAAGATGATGATTGTATAAATGTTGAAGAGTCAGCTAGTAAAAATGCCAAACAGAAGGTAAGAGATCTTGTCAAAAATTTTAAAACTAGACAATGTAAATCTACAAGCGTGCAATTAAGTATTGTGCTAAAAGATGAAACACCAATTTCATGTACACCTCGAAGATTGCCGTTAAGTGAAAGATTGATAGTTGATGATCAATTTGACCAGTGGCTGAAAGATGGTATCATAGAGGAGTCTGATTCAGAGTTTAGTAGCCCAGTTGTTCTTATACGAAAACGCGATGGTACTCCAAGACTATGTGTGGACTACCGAAAAATCAACAAAGTTACTGTAAGAGACCGTTTTCCTCTTCCGCTTATTGAAGATCAACTTGATAGGCTACAGAATGCAAAGATTTTTAGTACAATAGACTTGAAAAATGGATTTTTTCATGTCGATGTAGCACCTAATAGTCGTAAATACACTTCATTCGTCACCCATAGCGGACAGTACCAGTTTTTAAAAGTTCCTTTTGGTCTTTCAAATGCGCCAAGTGTATTTCAAAGGCACATAAATGCAATTTTTAGAGATTTTACGCGACGTGGTATAGCTTTGCCATATATAGATGACATAATAATTCCTTCTAGTAACGAAAATGAAGCATTAGAACATTTAGAAGAAGTTTTAAACCTATGCAGAGACTATGGACTCCAAATTAACGTTAAAAAATGTCATTTTCTTAAAACTAAAATAGAATTCTTGGGGCATACAATAGAAAACCAACAAATTTCACCATCTCCGCGTAAAGTTGAAGTTTTGATGAAGTACAATATGCCTAAAAATTTAAAAGAGATAGAAAGTTTTATCGGACTAGCAAGTTACTTACGGAAATTTATACCCAATTTTTCAGTAATCACAAAACCACTGACGGATTTACGAAAGTTAAATACGAAATTTGAAATAAAAGAGGACCAGCTAAAAGCATTTAATTCGTTAAAGGAAGTTTTAAGCACACGACCTGTTTTAAGAATTTTCAACCAGCATTACGAAACCGAAGTTCACACAGATGCCTCAATCGATGGTTATGGAGCCGTACTGTTGCAGAGATCACCAGATGACAAGCAACTGCATCCCGTATATTATATGAGTAAGAAAACGACGGATGCTGAGAGAAAACTTACTAGTTACGAACTAGAAGTTTTAGCTGTTATTGAAGCTATGAAAAAATTTAGAGTTTACCTACTCGGTTTGCGATTCAAGCTAGTGACTGACTGTAAGGCATTTACCAAAACCCTAGAGAAAAAAGACCTTAGCACTAGAGTAGCGAGATGGATTTTGTTTTTAGAAGAGTATGACTTCATAGTAGAACATAGGTCGGGCTCGCAAATCCGACACGCTGACGCATTAAGCAGGCATCCAGTTATGACAATACATGATAATAATATTTTAACTAAGATTCAACGGGCGCAATCACAAGATGTAGAACTACAAACCATAAGAGAGTTACTAAAGGATAAACCATCATACAATGGGTACTGTTTGAAAAATAACATATTGTATAAGATTATAGAAGACGACGAGTTGCTAGTGGTTCCAAAAGCAATGCAGAGAGAAGTTATTAAACTGGCGCACGATAGAGGTCATTTTGCATTAAAGAAAACCAAGGAGCTTGTGAATAAAGAATTTTTTATACCTCAGCTCGATGGTAAGATACAAATACACATCGCGAACTGTATTCCTTGTATAGTTGGAAATCGAAAGGGTGGTAAGCAAGAAGGCGAGCTTCATCCTTTAGATAAGGGAGAACATCTATTACAAACGTATCATATTGATTTCCTTGGGCCGTTGGAGTCAACAAATAAGCAGTATAAGCACATTTTGGCTGTCATTGACTCGTTTACGAAATTCGCGTGGCTTTATCCTACCAACACGACATCTGCTAAAGAAGTTGTTTCAAAGCTGCAAATGCAAAGTATTGTCTTTGGTAATCCTGTACGGATTATATCTGATCGTGGCTCAGCTTTTACCTCTGACGAATTTAAAAATTACTGTGAAGCAGAAAATATCAAACATTTTCAAGTAACAACCGGTCTGCCTCGTGCAAATGGTCAGGTGGAAAGGTTGAATGCGACAATAATTAATGTTTTGGCAAAACTTAGCGTGGAAGACCCAACAAAGTGGTATCGCTTCGTTGGTGACGTACAGCAAGCAGTTAATTCTACGTACGTTAGAAGCATAAATAAAACACCCTTCGAACTTATGGTGGGTATCAAAATGCGTACAAAGAACGATCACAATATCAGACAGCTAATAGAAGACGAATTTATTGAAAGTTTTGACGCTGAACGTGAGGCTATACGAAAGGCGGCAAAGGATCAAATCTTTAAAATTCAAAATGAGAATAAAAGGTCATTTAATCATCGACGTAAACCATCGAAAATCTACAAAATCGGTGAAATGGTAGCAATAAAACGCACGCAATTCGGTGTTGGCCTTAAATTAAAACCAAAATTTTTGGGGGGCACGAGCGCGTAAACGAAGTGCGCACTAACGCAGAGAAATATGCTGACTACATAATACAACATGGACAATTGTACCGCCATGTTCCCTGACGGTCACACGATGAAGAAGCGGTCTCTTGGAAATTTTGGGTGCCCCCACCACTGCGACAACGAATATTAGAAGAAAACCACGATATCCCAAGCGCTGGACACATGTACGATACGTACGACAGTGCGAGTCTTGCCAGAGGTACAAGGAAGCCTAAGAACAGGCGGTCCAAGAACCATTCGCCACGGTGTGTCGATTTCGTCGGACCACTCCCACGATCCACACACGGGAACACGATGATATTAGTATTTTTCGACCGCTTCAGTAAATGTGTGGAACTGATCCCCATGAGGCGTGCTACAGCAGGGGGGCTTCGCCCGCTCGTTTAGAGAACGCATCCTCACAAGATTTGGTGCTCCCAAGATACTGACATCGGACAACGGCGTCCAGTTCACCAGCACAATGTGGCAGCGTTACCTCAAGGAAATGGGGATACGACAACAATGCACGGCGCCCGACACCCCGCAAGAAAACCCAACGGGCGAACAGAACAGTCAAGAGGATCATAGCACAACAGATGGAACGACCCTCAAGCACTACCGGCGCCGACGTCAACAACATGCGCACAACTACACGCGCAAACACGTACGCTGACGTCGCACGCACTACTACACCGTCAAACACTACCGGCGCCGACGCCAACAACATGCGCGCAACTATACGCGCAGTCACGCACGCTGATGTCGAACGCGCTACTACACCGGCAAACACTGCAGGCAACGCCAACACCGCGAACACTGAATCAGCCGCAGCCGCAACTTATGTTGGCACCAACGTCAGACGCATGCAGAAACAACAAGACGGGCAACCGAACTTATAGTACACACTACGCGCATAACGAAATGGGAGGAAGACGTGGCCAAGGCACACAATAGGACCAGAACATCACCATCAACAGCCACTCTAAATAAGATAGACGTGGAGGCTGGGCAGTTTCCGGCAGTCATCGAGCTCTCCTCGGATGAGGAGACAGCTCCACCGAAGAGGGAAACGCCTACGACAATATTCCTGGCAGGACCAGGCGGCATACCCCTCTATGCAACTGACCTCAATGCACTCATAGGATCTCAATGGTTGACTGACACCGTCATTGACGATTGGGCAAAGGGACTGGAAGAGCAACACGGGCAACAAAATACGACTCTCAGCCCGTTCGTGGTCTGGCAGCTGACTCAGAAGTGGAACATAGGGGAAAACTACCGACGCATACTCCGCTGGGTCCGGAACGTCGACCTGTTTGGCAAGAGTGTGATCCTCGCGCCCCAAAACGCAGCCAAACACTGGTACTTGCTCGGTCTGACAAATGCAGCAGTCACACACCACTTCACTGACACGGAATACTGGCAGGAGCGGTATGTATGGGTAGCGGAGTCGATGCACAGGGCCAAAGTTCCGCACGCAATGCAGGCTTGGGTGGACTTCCTCCGATGGGAATACATGTAGCGGTACGGGCATGACGCGTTTAAGGCCCAGGAGTTAGTACTCGAGGTGCCACAACAAAACAACAACAACGACTGTGACGTCTACGTGGCTGAAAACATGGAAAGGTTATTGCGATACACGCGGAGCGGAGAAGGAATACCCGGACTGTGTAGACAGCCGTTCACGGAAGAAATGGCGAGCCAGAAGCGCATAGAAATGGCGAGCCAGAAGCGCATAGAATGCTGACCCGGTTCCATACGAGACGGTCGAAAAACCAAGGAGATGACACAAACCACTAATGACACAAACCAGCAATTATTGAAGAAGCAACGGGGATGCGGAAAAGCTTCGTTACAGTTTGTTGCTTTGCGTTTATTTTTTTGTGTTTATTTGTTTTTGTGTGTCTGACTGTTGAACCTGTGTAACTACTTTCTTTCTGGTAAATAAGTTTTAAAGTGTCAAATATTGTGTTAACATTTTCGTTTATTATTCTACCGTGTATCGAACTTCTCCTCACGACGCTATTCAAATAAGGAAAATTTAGAAAGGTGCGTTTGGACTGAAGCGAGGTGGCATATCTAGCTACGCTTCAGCTTAGCTCAGGGAAATTGGGCGTGTGGGTGCTTCAGCCTCACGCAACGAGGTCGCACAAAAAATATTTAAATATATGCCTACGGTAGCAAGGGGGTATTCCACGCGGAATTGCACCAGCAAATTGACAATGCAAAACAAAAACAAACAATTGACTAGGAAAAAGAAAAAGCAAGAAAGAAGAAAAAGGAACGTTACACCAATCGTCGTTTATGTGGAAGAAAGGCTGGAAGAACTCCACATGTATCTAACCACCCGACCTGTTACCCTGAAAAAAAAATTATTGTTATTCGGTTAACCCAATTAATACGTACTTCCTCTTAACCACCAATATCCCTACATTTCGTCAACGGCCAAATAAAACCCTAAAATTCCATCTATAACAATTCACAATGTCTCATTTTATGCATAAGAAAATCTCTAACAAAATTTCCCTGCTTCCTTAATACTAGCTTTTGATAGTTATCTATTTAAATGATATACTTTAGATTCAATCAACTTAATCCTCATGTTCAAAACAATAAGCCTTTCAATTTAAATAACCCAAAAATTTATATGTATTAACAAACAGCTATTTAATAGAAATTCAATATAATTGTAGTTAGTATTCTATAAGGTAATTATAACGTAAGTTTACATTGGATTTGTACGTGTATCGCTAAATATGTTGACTCATTATGTTGCGCTTACTACCATAATTATAGTTGTAGTATTTTCTTCAACACATATTTAGTTAACTTGGGTGTGGAAATTGTTTCAACCATGGAATTTTTAAATCGACATACACATGCGATCAAATGTGCATATCAATGTAAAGGTAATATCTTTTATATCGTGGTTAAAACCCAAGGATTGAAAATTTCAGGTTAGGAGGCTATTGAACATAATATCCTCTTGAATTTATATTAAAAAAAATGGCATAAAACATGTGCAATGCATATGTAAAATAGAAAGTGAACTGATTTGCTTACTCGGCTACACCATCAACGCGACGTTGGTACCAGCGACGACGAGGTTTACTAACGTGGCTTAATGTACATGCATGTGACGCCAAAAGCAATACCCAGTTAGTATGCTCATCATGAGCATTAAGTCTTCTCTCTTTAGAGATATTAGCAACTTTTTAATAATCATATCGTGGATTATCACATGATCTTAGAAATTTGGAAGCCCGAGCTTCTTTTCACGCTTTTCCTGCTTAATGAATCATGTACAACTCATGTATCCTTTTGATTTCTCCCAAGCGGGTTGGGACGTGGATTCATCGAGTGCGGGCTTTTCGTTACCTTTATAAGGAAAATAATCATAAGTTATAATGTAGTTTATGTGCGTGGACCTTTAGCTGTATTTGATAGGCGCGGGCAGTTGGCAACAACGGTTTTTTAATGTATCATTTCTTTAATGAATTAGTTTTTTTCTTAAAGAGGTTGAGAGAATATTCTATTTCGAGTAAAAAAAGTACTGGTTGATCAAATTCGGTTGAGAATTGTTGAAATGACAACACTTTTTGTGAACAAGAAAATTCTGCTCTCATCGTAGAATCGATATCGCGCCATGTCAGGATTGAATGTATGATTTCAGTATATCGTCGCCGTTGTTTTGAGAATTCTCTATGCTCCGTTTAACCTTTTTTTATGATTTAATTATGAAATAAAGATAAACAAAATTATTTACTTTTATCATCAAATCATGTGTTAGGAAAAATTGATATGACCACGGTTTTGACAACGGTTTTTCTTGTTTGTGGAAATGAGATACACAGTTATTTAATTGCTCTCCGAGACATTTGCCTCTTTGCCTCTGTAAGATAACTGACAAGACGAAAGTTAGGATACTGTCATTTTGGTAGAATCAAATCAGTCAGTGGTTGTACGTGTTGCTACAAGGTACTTTTTTAAAAATATGTGATAAGCGTAATAAGTTTTCTTACGTCTGCGGGTTATTCGTTGATACGAAACATCGTATACAATTAAAAACCAATGCAGCTCTCACAGAAGCTTTCACATCTATCTTTAATCGCGTGTATAGTGAAAATGTTTGGTATGAACCAGAGTATGCTTGTGTGAAGTGCTGCAGCGCACTAAAAAAATGGAAAACTGGGAAATGCAACAAACAACCTTTACCATTCTCAACTCCAATGATATGGCATCGTCAACTTTTCCATAAGCCAGAAGATTGCTACTTCTGCAAAACAAATACTGTTGGTCATCACTACAAAACCCGTGACCGTATACAATATGCCAATGTGTTAACTGTATCTCATCCAATCAAGGGAGAAATATCGACTATTCGTGATGCAATTTCCGAACTGCAAAATTCATTAGAAGCTGATGATGAAGAAAACTCTGACGGCCTAGAAATCAACGACACAAAGCCCATTTTCTGCATTCACATTTGAATTTCTTCCCTGACAATTCAGTGACGAACAGGGAGAACGGTTCCATCAGGAACTATTAGAGATCGAAAAACGCTTTGTCGGAAAAAGTCAGATCAGAATGCTGGCAAATTATTGCTGGTCTCTAAAACGCGATACTGACGATGTGGCTTATAAACGTAGAAGATCTAGCAAACATTTTTAACAGCTATCGAAATTCGAAGTTTTTTTTTGTATTAAGTACATAATATAAAACAAAATTTGATGTAAATATATTTGCAACTATTTATTTCTTTATTTTTTCTCTCCAACATAGGAGCGAAATAAAATTACTCGAGAGATGATATATGTAGATAAATAAAAAATATCGAAATTGTTTAAATAATTAAAGTCAATAATTGAAATTTTGTTATAACAAAAAATAATGGGTGGAATAAAAGAAACGATAAGAATGTTCAATACGATGGCAGCGATATACTGAAATCATACATTCAACCCTGACATGGCGCGATATCGATTATACGATGAGAGCAAAATTTTCTTGTTCAGAAAAAGTGTTGTCATTTCAACAATTCTAAACCGAATTTGATCAACCAGTACTTTGTTTACTCGAAATATAATGTTCTCTCAACCTCTTTAAGAAAAAAAAAATTCATTACAGAAATGATACATTAAAAATGCGTCAAACTTTGAAAAATTAAAAAAACGAGAAAATTTTAGATAACTTTTAAAAAATTTCAAAAATTGATGGAAAAATGACGGAGTAACGAATTTTTGAATGCGCGAGGTACAAGAAAAACAGTTTTTCAACAATAACTTGAAAATTTCGGGGTGTTAGAAAATTTTGAAACACGGCATCTTGATCTACTCATCAAGACCTACAACGGACACTAGGTCGCTACAAAAGTTCTTGAGATATGTTTTTTTTGTAGCACTGTGTAATAGACCGAGAGGACATTGGCTAAATAATAAAACTACCTAAAAACAAAAATACGAATAAATTAATCGCAATACGAAATTAAATACTTTTATAAAAGAAAATTTTTAACAAAGACACTAATACTACGAATAAATTCAACAGAAATAAAACAAAATCTGTAATTTAATAAAATCAACTAAAAACTACAATAAATATAACGGAGATAATATAAAGTCAAAATGGAAAATGTTCATACAAAATAACGCTATTAATTAACGGAATTTAAAACTCACGCCACTAGCCAACTGTGCAACATCGCCATTTTAAACGCCACCACCACCACCAGCATTTAACATCAACAGCAGCAGCAACAACAATAGTAAAAACCGGCAGCAGCAGCAGCAGAAAATAAGTATTTCACATATCTTTAGATTAATGTGAAAATGTGCTAAGCCAACTTTTACGAATTTTACAGGAGACGAAAAAAACTGAATAATTTTTGAAATACCCATCTTTTTTCAAAACTGTGAATGAGGATACCTTAATTGCAATCCTTTTGAGTGTAGAAGCTTTGAAAAAGATAAATAAAAATCATGTGTGCCAACCCAGCAGCTATTTTATGACTTAGCACAATCTCCGTGCTCAAAACAAATTTTTTCTCCTGACTTAGCACTTTTTACTCAATATGTTTTCCCATCACTCCTCCCCTTTAATGATTGAAATATAAAACTAAAACTATATATTTGACAAAAAATACTATTTATTTGTCAAACTATTTCTACCGGTTTTGATCTAGACTCTTTTGGCGGATGGTGCGCAGACAATAATTTATTTTTAAATTCAAACAAATGCTGTGTTGTCTTATTCAAAAAAAAAAAAAAAAAAAAACTGCCACATACTTTATCTACAAACTAAATGCTAAATCTCTTAATCATTGTGAAGAGAGTAAAAACTTTGGTGTAATTTTTGACTCCAAACTCTCTTTTTCTAGTCACCTTTATTTATTTATTTAATTATCAGTCTACAAATTAAACAATTATACAGACCAAATATACCGACACTTAATTCTCAATACACGATATAAACAACATAAGCAGGCATCAATTTTAAAGTAATATTTAAACAGTATTTAATTAAACGCTTGAAAATTTCAATTAAAAACTTAGAAGTAAGCAAAAGTTAAAATGTTGTAAATGTGTTAAAATGTACTCATGAAGGAGCTATTGAATAATAATTTATGAAATTGACAATAAAGCAAATTAATAGTCGATAATGGGGTATTCCATCCCATTTCGACCAATTTTGAACCCGACCCCTTTACAATTGGCTGAAAGTTTTTCTTCTTTTTCTAGCTTACGAAAGACGTTTTTCAGAAGTTTTTCATATTTTTTCATCCAACTCAAAAAAAGTTATGAATTTAAAAAAACACCGTTTTTGTTTTCAAACTGCTATAACTTTTTCAAAAATTGACCGTTTGGGATCTTTTTTTTTTTAATTTGTTTTTAAATGTAATTTTTGGAAAAAATTCAAAAAAATGTTTAAAGTTTTTTTTGCAATTTTTCAGTTTTTCGAGATTTTTCGAATTTCACCCTTTCTTTTTATCATAAAAAACTTTAATCAATTCTGCAATCATCCCCACTAATTTTTTATTTTTTTTTTTATTTAATTGAAAAAAAAAAAACTTTAAAATTTTTTTTGTATTTTTTCCGAAAAGTACATTTAAAAACAAATTTAAAAAAAAAAAAGATCCCAAACGGTCAATTTTTGAAAAAGTTATAGCATTTTGAAAACAAAAACAGTGTTTTTTTTAAAATTCATAACTTTTTTTGAGTTGGATGAAAAAATTTGAAAAACTTCTGAAAACGTCTTTCGTAAGCTAGAAAAAGAAGAAAAACTTTCAGCCAATTCTAAAGGGGTCGGGTTCAAAATTGGTCGAAATGGGATGGAATACCCCATATAGAGAATAGAATTTATACAGAGTAAATTTTATTGCATACATATAAAAATAATGATCACAACGCAATTTTGCAAACAAGTTTCAAGTAACTGGTACTTCATATTTGAAACAGAGGGTTGAACAGTATATTACGGTTTAGCGTTCTTTGCTTCATTTCAAATTTAATGTAGTTAAAAGGTATTTTTTAATACCAAGAAACGAGTCGCAGATGTCTAAATTTTTACAGTGTTTATTAAAATCACGACATAAACAGCGAAGTGGTTCGTGCAATTCATAATTCGACCTGCATGTAGCTAAAAAAATTGATTGAAAATGTCTAGATGGCCTAATAGGAACGTTAAACTTAATTTCACCAAGCAAAAATGGACTATTTATTGACCCCCTTATTAATTTAACAATAAATAAGACACCAAGCATCTCCCTGCGGCTCTTGCAATGTGGGCTGCTGTATTAGTTTTAACCGGCTGCAATAGGAGGGGGGGGGGGGGGGGGGGGGGGGGGGGGAGATCTTTAGAATGATCCCATGGTAAGTGTTTTAAAGCGAAAAGCAAAAATTGTTTCTGGACCGATTCCAGCTTGTCAGAATGAACCTGATAACGCGGATTCCAAATTATTGAAGCATATTCCAAAGTAAGTCTGACCAATGATATAAAAAGAGTTTTTGTAACGTATGGGTCATTAAATTCTTTAGACCAACGTTTAACGAAAGCCAAAGTACCTTTAGCGCTATTCATGCAAGATTCAATATGAAGTTTAAAATCGAGTTTCGGGTCCATTGTAACGCCTAAATCAATAAAATTAGTGACTTGCTTGATTACATAGTATAACATAATCATGCGATTGGAAGGACTTCCTTGTAAAACACATGAACTTACATTTAGGTAGGTTTAGTGACATGGCGTTTACATTACACCAGTCACCTAGACTATTCAGATCAGCCTGAAGACATGCCCTATCCACGGGTGAGCGGATAGGCATTACAAGTTTAACATCATCAGCGTACATCAACGGCTTGCAGCTCTTCAAACACTAAGAAGGTCATTAATGAACAACAGGAACAAAACCGGACCAAGATGGATGCCTTGAGGAACACCAGAAGTTACTTTTATGAACCGAGACCAACAATTATTAAATATAACTGTTTGTTTTCTTTCCTTCACATAAGAAGAAACCCAAGATAGAAGCAAAGGAGGAAATCCTAACCTAAAATCGATCACCTATTAAAATCTTATCGGAAGGCCTGCCGACAAACAATTTTCACATCTTTATTTACTTTCTACCAACACAAACAAAGAGCGAAATAATCCAGCATGAAACACTTCTACAAACATATGCGATATAAATACGGAAAAGAAACATATAAAACCCTTAAACAACCCAGTAAACAGAAACAAAAACTAACAAAACAAACAGCGCAACTGAAATTCCTATTGTAATGTAGGAAATACGAAATAATACCCCAACACCTGACTGATTCAACCAAGAGGATATCCATACAAACAACATCACAACACATAATTCAACAAGTAGAGAAGGCAAAAAGACTATTACACAAAAAAATGCTAAATTTAGAAATCACACAAACAAACATCAACATACACTCAACTAGAGATCAAATAATCTGTGCTGAGCGACAACTACAACACAACCTTAATGTAAGTGATTTCTACTCTGTCACACATAATCAAACAATTCTAAGCCAGAGAATGGCAGACGAAATAAAAAAAACACAAACATCCAAACTTGAGAAACTGAAGCAGAAACAACTACGAACTTTGGGCATAAGAGTGAACAGTGACTGGTTCATAAACTACACGAAAATAAATTTTCCTGAAGAAGTCAAATGGCTTCTCTCTTGGGAAAAAATGTACACTTCCTACAACAAACACCACATTCAAACCTTTAAAAATCATAGCAGAGATTGAGCAAGTGATACAGCAATTTGAGAACGAGAGAGCTAAAGAAATGGAAAGATGCCGATTAAGCAACAGAATCTCACAATACAAACGGCAAATTAAACATAGCCCAACGGACAAATTTATACTGGAAACCCACAGCAAAGCAAAGGCTCTTCTAAGAAGACACAAAGATATCATCGTCACGGATTCAGACAAAGGCAACAAGACAGTTGTTATGTACAAGACAGATTACAAAGAGAAAATGGGCAAACTACTTGAGGACAAAAGCACATACAGAACGGCTAGAAACGACCCAACAGACACGCTACAGAAACAAAACAACAACCTTATCAACGAACTTTACAAAGATAAACTGATGAGTCTTAAAGACAAACATCACCTCACATGTACGGCAGCAAATGCACCACGATTATACGGTTTACCAAAAATTCATAAACCGAATTTACCCTTACGTCCCATAGCTTCATCAATGAACGTTCCATGTTATGGTCTTTCAAAGTTCGTTGGTAAAATACTAAACAATTTAATCTCAGAAGAATACAATGTAAAAAACTCGTTTAGACTCAAAGATAAATTGGAAAACATTGAAATATGTAGCGACGACATATTAGTATCCTTCGATGTAGTCTCCCTATTCACCAACATCCCCATATACTTAGCAATAAAGATAATAATGGACAAATTCCAACAACTACAATGTAACATACCAAAAAACAAATTTTTAAAATTACTGAATTTTTGTCTGAAAGATAATAATTATTTTATGTATGATGGGAAAATTTACACCCAAAGCTTTGGTATGCCCATGGGTAACCCTCTTTCACCGACAATAGCAGATATCATCATGGATGACTTACTAGACAACACTATTTTGGAATTGAAAAAACTACGTAAAATAAATATCAAGTTCATAGTTAAGTACGTGGATGATATATTTGCTATTGTAAAACGAGATGACTCAGACATCATACTGAGAACTCTAAATCAGTACCACAATCGGCTACAGTTTACAACAGAAAAAGAGGTAAACTCAAAAATCCCCTTCTTAGATGTGCTCATTCACAGAACTGACAATAGGATTTTACTCAACTAAAAAATACAAAATAAACGCTGCAAAAAACATAATAAACAAAATATTCACATTGAGTCACAATCAGTTTTTAAATTCCAACAAGGAAAAAATTTACAAATTGCTTACAGACAACAACTACCCGAGCCAATTAGTGAAGACCCTAATAGAACAGAAATTAAAAGAGACTAACAAAAAGCAACATCATACAACAACCACACAAACACCTACCGAAACAAAACAATACCACAGCATCACCTACATACCAAAGTTCACAGAAAAAGTTCACGCAAACATAAACAAAAACGTAATATTTCTCTAGCATACAAATCCAACTGCACTCTCTCCACTATATTTACCAAGACAAAAAGCCCAGTAGAACCACACCAACAAAACAATGTAATCTACCAAGTACAATGCAAAGGTGGAGAAAACACACAATGCGACAAAATATACATAGGGACGACGAAAAGAAAATTGGGAGTTCGACTAGCAGAGCACGAAGCGGACATAAACAAAAAGAAAAGCGGAACGGCACTTGCTCAACATATTCTAACACATGGACACACCGCTGATTTACAAAATACAAAAATAATAGACACAGAGAGGAAAGAGAAAAAGCGGTACACACTAGAGAGTCTTTACATACTAAAAAATAGAGAGAAAACAGTAAATAGACGAGAAGATACTGATCAAATTGCGGCAGCATATCTATTATGCTTATGATTTGAAATTAGTTTTGACAAATATACCAAACATGCATGGTATTATATACTCCTATGAGTTTTGTTTTGGCGGCCACCGTGGTGTGATGGTAGCGTGCTCCGCCTATTTTAGAAATAAGATTTTTCAATTAGAAGAAAATTTTTCTAAACGGGGTCGCCCCTCGGCAGTGTCTGGCAAGCGCTCCGATTGTATTTCTGCCATGAAAAGCTCTCAGTGAAAACTCATCTGCCTTGCAGATGCCGTTCGGAGTCGGCATAAAACATGTAGGTCCCGTCCGGCCAATTTGTAGGGAAAAATCAAGAGGAGCACGACGCAAATTGCAAGAGAAGCTCGGCCTTAGATCTCTTCGGAGGTTATCGCGCCTTACATTTATTTTTATTTTTTTTATGAGTTTTGTGATATTTTATTTTAATTATTATTTCATGTGAGTTTCTTTTTTCCGCATTTAATGTTTGTGTCATGATTTAACAATGTTTATGTTCCAACTTGTTTTTACAAATTTGTCTTTGTTATTGTTATTGTTTTTAAATAAAGATGTCCAGCCCCTGAGGATGCCAAGGAGCTTGGCGAAACGTCGGGTTTATAAGTGAAGTTTAATCTTGCACTGTTCAAATATCTGACCATACAAGCCTATAATAATTCTGAATTTAATAAAATCAAATTGGTCAGCAAAAATCGATCACATCCTAACCGATCAAGTTTGAATAAAAGTATAGAATGAGAAACTTTATCAAATGCCTTACTAAAATCAGTATAAATAACATCAACTTCACAATTAGTCTTAAAACTTTTGGACACAAAGGTTGTAAACTCGAGCAAGTTGGACACCGTTGATTTACCTTTGCAAAAGCCATGTTGTGAAAAGTCAATTAATGAAGATACTCTAAAAGCAATCTGTTTTGTGATAATCAATTCAAATAGCTTAGGAATAGTGTTGAGTTTGGCTATTCGTCTATAATTTATAACCCACGTTCTGCTTCCATTTTTATGAAGTGGTATAATGAATGATTCTTTCCACTTCTTGGAGAATACCCCCTGCTTCAGGGACGCATTAAACAAACAGATTAGAGGTTGATATAAGTATCGAGCACAAGACTTCAGCACTACCGACGGTATTTGATCCGGACCACTAGAGTAAGAAATTTTTAGATTTTCCAGATGAGTTAAAACATCATCAGTACATATATATGGGACTGCCTGGGAATCCAGAGGAGACAATCTGAAAGGATAATTCGATGGCGGGTAATCATAGGTGTTTGAATAATTAGATTCGAAGAAATCCGTAAACATGTTAGCAATTTCGAAGCTATCATTGGAAATCTGATCATTTAGCTTCATTGTAGAAGGAAACCCTTTTATCTTCCTTTTTGAATTAACGAAGCTGTAAAACGACTTAGGATTGACAAAAATTTGGCTTTTAATCCTACTGATATAGTTCTTGTAACAAATTCTGTTCAATGTGTTATATTTGTGACGTAAAATTGAGTAGGCCGCATAGTCGGTCATTGATCCAGAAAGTTTGTAACGTTTGAATGAACGCGTCTTCTGATTTTTCAGGCGTTTCAATTCTTTAGTGCTCCAAGCCGATGATGATATAGCAGTGGTTTCGGACGTATGCATTTTTTAAATATTCCGTATAATACATTATTAAAATGGGATATACTCTCATCAATATCCCCATCGTACTCAGGCCAATTTATTCTCGATACTTCGAGTATTACTTTAGACCAATTGGCTTTTCTAAACAGAAATCGATGAGGGGTCTTTCGCACTACGTTGGAAGAACACTCAGATAAATTATGAGACTCCATAAACATCGCGAGAGCAGGATGATACACATCTTCAGGCAGGGCAAGGGGATCGCTTCGATTTACAAAACAATTTGAATCGTCTGAGAAAATTAAATCCAAGCATTTACCGAATTTATTCTGAATGTTGTTAACATGAAAAAGTTCAACATCTGCAAACTCGTTTAGGAAGTCATACTGGATAGCGGGAGAAGAAGTAGGGACTAGCTTCCCATCGATAAGACTCCATGACACACATGGCAGATTAAAATCACCAAGTACAGTGACAGAATCACAGGCCCTGGCAGTACTGCACACTATTCAGGAATGATTCAAATATAAGGAAATGTCAGATTGTGGGGGAATGTAGTTGGCTATAAAATATTTGTAGGTTGAGGAAAGCTTTACTCTCACACAAAGAAGCTCAGCATCCTCACAGTCAGGAAAAGGTAGTTCCTCCGCGGAAAACCTAGTGTGAACGGCAATTAACACACCTCCACCAGATCTGGCCAGTCGGTCTTTTCTAAACACTTGAAACGAACTCGATAAAACTTCAGCATTAAAAACTGTTGGTTTTAGCCAAATCTCAGTAAAAACGAGTACATCATAAGAACTCTCATGACTCAGTAGAAAAATTTCCGTTAGTTTGGTATTCAACCCCCTAACGTTCTGATAAAATATACTAAGTGAGATATTATTTACGTTTGATAAGACATAATTTAAGTTTGTACCACTTCTGGAGTGTTGCCTGGCAAGTTTTTTGATGCATTTAAAGTAGCGCGATCACGGTTCGACTTTCGAGTAAACAAATGCACCACAGAGTGCTTCGGCCAGAAAGTAGAGTCGAGTACCCTATCAAGAAATGTGTCAGGAACTAAGATTCTGAAAGAAGAGATCTCTCTCCCAGACTTAAAATTAAACTTATAAACATTAATATTGCTGTTAAGTTCAACACCAAGCTTGGAGCATACGCAGTTAGAGATATCAGCTTCCGTCAGCGATGCGTGGAGCCGTGATACAAAAATGAACCTACGGGGGGGAACAGCAGTAACCTTCCTAGGAGCACCAGTTTCTAAAGCAACCGATTCAGAAACAGGGGCTGCGAGTGCGGTTGTTGTTACAGCAGTCGAATCATTACCAGAATTGGGTTGAATAGCAGATACATTAACAGCATCAGATCATCAGCATTAACAGAATTAGTGCTGTTCCCAACAGCATTCGCTTTGTTTTTCGAAGCTGGAGTCTTGTTCTTACTAGACATTGCAATGTTAGCAGCAGCACTGGCGTTAACAATTGTATTGGGAATATCAGCAGTATTAACAGGTACAGGAACATCAACACCATCAGAATCATCATCATTAACAGAATTGGTGCTGTTCCCAACAGCATTCGCTTTGTTATTTGAAGCTGGAGTCTTGTTCTTACTAGACAATTCAAAGTTAGCAGCAGTACTGGGGTTAACAGTTGTATTGGGAATATCCTCAGTATTAACAGGTGCTGTCAATCGTTAACATAAGACATTTGTTTATTGAAATCATGCGAGGGGGTGGCTGAGTGTACGCAAAAAGGCTCACTATTGTTATCAGCAGAAATTGGACTTGCATAAACAGGTGATCGGGCGAGCAAATGGCAATGTATACATGGCTGCATTAGTGTAGGTGAAATCGATAGAGTATGAGGTTTGAGCGCGCAACTAATATTACCACTACTCAACGAGTTCGGATTACTGATAGAGCCGACAACATTTTTTATTTTATTTGTGCCATCAGCCATCACCTCCACACCTCTCATTGTTTTTGTTAGAGTCGTCATTATCTTTAAAATGTTTTTTGATGACATTTTTTATATCAGCCATCTCCGCAAACAAATCCTTAAATTTAAGGTCAAAGGCAATCATTGTGGACTCCAATGTAGCTTTATGGGATGCCAACACAGCGTCATAGGCGTTACAAAGCTTGCCGTAGGCATTTAGGCAATCCGCGCACATATAACTTAGGTGGCGGTTCTTCGTAAGCAAATTCACGTCGTACTCTGAAAAGCTGCCTTCACAGCAAGAGCGATGGTAGATATTCTTGCAAAAGCCACCACAAGGTACAATAAGGGTATCCGAACGCGAAAAATGCATGTCGCACTTGGCACAATACTTATCCATTACACCAGATATCGTAATAGGTAAAATAAATAATTTTTGTTGAATGTTAATGAAGACAAACAAAAAACCGCTGTGGTGGCTGAATGGTTATAGCAGCGGAGCCTAAACGTTGCCGATGAAGGAATTTAGCAGTTCCCGAAATGGATCTATACAACGAGCTTTGGCAGTTGTCTAAATTTTTTCTTTCTTCTATTCTAATTTAAAAATTTTTTCAATTAAGAAAAAATTTATCATAACAATAATAATGATAAAAAAATTATTGTTAGGCCTTGAGCTCGATTCGAACCCGCGATCTTAAAATCAGTAGGCCGATATAACAACAAAAATTGTTAATACATCCCAGAGCACGGGGAAAAAAGTGTCAATAAAATATGACACTATGGCAGCATTGCCAACAAACAAGTCCAATTTTCACAGCCATTCTGCAACAGATGTCGCAGTGTTGTGAATATCAATTGGCACGAACCAGAATAGAAGTAGGATTAATGAAGACAAACAAAAAACCGCTGTGGTGGCTGAATGGTTATAGCAGCGGAGCCTAAACGTTGCCGATGAAGGAATTTAGCAGTTCCCGAAATGGATCTATACAACGAGCTTTGGCAGTTGTCTAAATTTTTTCTTTCTTCTATTCTAATTTAAAAATTTTTTCAATTAAGAAAAAATTTATCATAACAATAATAATGATAAAAAAAATTATTGTTAGGCCTTGAGCTCGATTCGAACCCGCGATCTTAAAATCAGTAGGCCGATATAACAACAAAAATTGTTAATACATCCCAGAGCACGGGGAAAAAAGTGTCAATAAAATATGACACTATGGCAGCATTGCCAACAAACAAGTCCAATTTTCACAGCCATTCTGCAACAGATGTCGCAGTGTTGTGAATATCAATTGGCACGAACCAGAATAGAAGTAGGATTAATGAAGACAAACAAAAAACCGCTGTGGTGGCTGAATGGTTATAGCAGCGGAGCCTAAACGTTGCCGATGAAGGAATTTAGCAGTTCCCGAAATGGATCTATACAACGAGCTTTGGCAGTTGTCTAAATTTTTTCTTTCTTCTATTCTAATTTAAAAATTTTTTCAATTAAGAAAAAATTTATCATAACAATAATAATGATAAAAAAAATTATTGTTAGGCCTTGAGAGCTCGATTCGAACCCGCGATGGTAAAATAAATAAATAAAAACTGGACGAAAAGAATAAAAAACAGAGTGTCTTCATTGTTTCAAAATTTGTTGGAATGGTTGGGTTCAGTAGACGTAACAACAGTGACCTTAAGAACCCTATGACGTTGAAGGCACTTTATATATCCTTGGTCAGAAGTGGTGTTGAATATTGCTCAATAATATGGGATCCTTTCTATGAATCTAACTCCTATAAAATGGAGTTCAAACATTTTTTACAAATATTGCTTTAAGTATGCTTCACTGGCCAGAATGCCTCCCATCACATACAAGCAGGCACAAATTGCTTGGACTTTAGGCTTTGCATGACAGAAGAACTTTTATCTCACTCATGCTTGCCTATAATGTAATAAACTTTAGCACGAAGTGCTCTGATTTATCTACTTTGTTCATTCCATGTATTCCACTGCGTGATCTTCGGCATAATAGATTGCACTCCCACTGAAGCAACATAATGCACACTCACCTGCACTAATATTACTTTGCCTATATACTCTTCGCACTTATCGCTTATTTTGTCAACATTAAATAGCAGGACTTTTCCATGGAAAATTCCTAAACATAAATTCTGCTGCTTAAATTGAATTTTTTCTTAGCATGTAAGATCATTGAATTTGTAATCGTCAAAGAGCTACGACAAAATAAAGCCATATAAAAACCAAATTTCGTTTGCCTATTGATTTGGCATATACATAGATGTAGAAAACGCTCTACATTTCTCCAACTATTATTAATTTAAAAAGTGATTTTAAGTGTGGTCAGTGCAAGAAAACATAGTTGAAAAAGATGTTTTCCATAATCGATCAACTATAGGTCGACGTACGCGTAATTCTACCTATAGATTTAAACAAGGGAGAGCGCAAGGTGTAGAGGAACGCTCACAACAAAACCAAGTACAACAATTACGAAACGCACGTCGTCATAGATCGACAGATCCAAATCCATTAAATCCAGCATCGAGATCAACGACACGACTTTCACGTCGTGCTGTGCAAGAGATGGAATACGCTGCTTTCGCTTACAATAGCGAAAATGATTATAGTTAACATGCCAATATTGGTGGAATGACCGTGAGATGTCCACATTTGTGATGCAGCCAAATTTCAGGGTGAAACGCCTTGCATGTGTTGTGCTAATGGAAAAGTGAGACTACCAGCATTTGAATCTCCCCCCGATCCACTTCATTCATTCATTTTTGGAACGTCGCAAACGTTTAAGCATTTTTTGTCTCAAATTCAAGAATACAATGCGGCATTTCAAATGACTTCTTTTGGTGCGACCAAAATTGTAAGAGACAATTTCATGCCGACATTTAAGGTAATTACTTAATGCAGAATATCATATGAAAATTGCGATCTGAGCAGCAATTTTTTTGATGTGTTCACGAATTCGTATCCAGTATCTAATTACATTTCAAAAAAATATTACAGATTCAAGGTCAGATTTATCATCGAGCTGGATCCTTATTGCCGTATCCTGATGCTGATCATCAATTTTTGCAAATCTATTTTATCGGAGATGCAAATTGTGAATTGGATCGGCGTTGTATAATTGCTGCGCATGCAAGGCGACAAATTGTTTCTGAACTTCAAACCTTCTTACATCAGTACAATGAATTAATTCGATTGTTTAAAACCGCTCTCGATCGTATGCCATCTGATGATCACAGAATCGTTATAAGGGCTGACAAAACGCCCTTTGGAGAGCATGCGAGACGATTTAATACACCAACAATTGATGAAGTGGCAATTGTGATTCTTGGAGACCAGTTTCAATCTCGCGATATTGTGCTACATCGAAGAAATGAAGAATTACGGCGTGTTTCAGAGCTTCACCGCAGCTATGATGCATTACAATATCCATTATTGCACTGGAAAGGTGACGACGGCTATCATATCAATATACGAATGATAGATCCACGAACCGGTAAAATTAAATGAATTCAATTTAACATGTATTGTATTTATTTCATAACAAGAAGACATGACTTTAATTTTCTGATAATGTATTCATCATAGGTCGTGACGTACAAAAAACAGTTAGTGCGATGAATTATTATTCGTATATATTCATGATTCGCCCACAAGAAGACAACTTTATTATGCGATGTGGCAAACTTTTCCACCAATACGTTGTTGACATGTATGCGAAAATTGAAGCAGAACGCCTTAATTATCTTCGATTCAATCAAGCCAAATTACGATCGGAAGAATACATACACTTCGAGATGCAATAGTGAATGATGGCAATGTTAATGATATCGGACGTTTAACAATTTTACCATCGACATATGTTGGCAGTCCGCGCCACATGCACGAATATACGCAAGGTGCAATGTCATACGTTCGCAAATATGGTCGCCCCGACCTATTCATAACATTCACATGCAATCCACAGTGGTCTAACATAAAAAACAATTTATTTGATGGTCAGAAACCAACAGATCGCCACGATATAACAGCAGGTGTATTTCGACAAAAAGTAAGAGCACTGGTGGATTTGATTATCAAATTGCGAACTTTTGGGGAGCTGCGTTGCTGGATGTATTCGATTGAATGGCAAAAGAGAGGGCTGCCGCACGCGCATATCTTGATATGGCTGGTTCGTAAAATAACACCCGATCAAATTGATATCATTATATCAGCTGAAATTCCAGATGAAATCAGTGATCCAGAATTATTTGAAGTTGTCACGAAAAATATGATCCATGGCCATTGCGGTCAGATAAATATGAATTCGCCATGCAAAACGGTATCCAGTAGCATTAACTTCGGATACTATTACAAGTGCCGACGGATACCCGTTGTACCGACGTCGGTCACTGGAGGATAATGGCCATACAACAACAATTAAAATACGCAATCAAGACGTTGAAGTTGATAATCGTTGGATTGTGCCTTATTCTCCACTATTGTCAAAAGTATTTCAGGCTCACATAAATGTTGAGTACTGTAATTCTGTGAAATCGATTAAATACATTTGCAAATATGTGAATAAAGGCAGTGATATGGCTGCTTTTGGAGTAGCTGGTGACAATAGCATTGATGAAATCGCACAATATCAAATGGGGCGCTACATTAGCACTAATGAAGCTCTTTGGAGAACTTATTAATTTCCAATTCATGAGCGATATCCTGCTGTGGTTCATTTGGGTGTTCATCTTGAAAATGGCCAGCGTGTGTCTTTTACCGATGCAAATGTACAGCAGAGAGCAGCACAACCATCAGCAACAACATTAACTGCATTCTTTTAATTTTGCGAAAGCGATATCTTTGCCAGAACGTTGCTGTATTCAGATGTAACGCATTATTTCACTTGGACTGCAAAGAAATGGCAACGACGTAAACAAGGAACACCTCTTGATGGCCATCCGGGTGTTTTTTTTTGGCAGATACCATGGGAAGATTGTACACAGTTGATCCAAACAATGCAGAATGTTATTATTTACGATTGTTGTTAGTAAATGTTGTTGGGCCACGTTCATTTCAATATTTGCGAAGAGTGAATGGTCATTTATGTATAACGTATCGTGAAACATGCGAGCAATTAGGTTTGCTTGAAAATGATGCGCATTGGGATTTAACGCTTCACGATGCATCGATTGCTTCTTCTCCACATCAAATACGTATCTTATATGCCATAATAGTGTCAACATGTTTTCCACCAAATCCTCTTGAATTTTGGAACAAATACAAAGATTTTATGGCAGAAGACTATTTGATTCGAATGCGTCATCACACAAGAAACACTGATTTGCTGATTTCATTAGAAATGTATAAAGAGGCTTGATAGCGATTGAAGATATGTGCCTCACGATTGCAAATAAAGGATTAGGGCAATTAGGTTTGTCACCACCCAATCGTCCAATGCATAATTTATTTGATCGAGAATTGCAACGTGAACAACAGTATGATCCCAATGAATTGCAAACATTTGTGAATTTGAATGTTCCTAAATTAAATGACCATCAAAAACATATCTATGATACCATCATACAAAATGAAGTCGGTGGATTATATTTTTTGGATGCGCCTGGTGGTACGGGAGAAACATTTGTGATATCACTCATTTTAGCAGCCATTTGATCGCAACGAAAAATTGCATTGGCACTTGCTTCGTCGGGAATCGCTGCTACTCTATTGGATGGTGGACGAACAGTGCACTCTGCATTAAAATTGCCGTTGAATGTGCAGGTATGCTTATATTTATTGATTGATCACTTTAAAATTTAATCGATATTAATTAAAATGTAATTATTTTCAAATTAACAGGTGATTGAACATCCCACGTGCAATATTTCAAGAAATTCTGCGATGGCAAAAGTTTTGCAACAAGCAGCAATTATTCTATTGGATGAATGTACAATGATGCATAAAAAATCGCTGGAAGCATTACATCGTACAATGCAAGATCTACGTCAGAATCAAGAAATTTTTGGTGGTGCATTAATATTATTGTCAGGGGATTTTCGACAAATATTGCCTGTGGTTCCACGATCATCACCGGCGGATGAGATCAACGCATGTTTAAAGTCTTCTCTTCTGTGGCGACATGTGCAAAAATTGACATTGAACATAAATATGCGGGTTCAATTCCAATCTGCAGATAGGTTCTCGAAGCAATTGTTAGATATTGGCAATGAAAAAGTTCGAGCCGATAATACAAATGGATTGATTACATTGCCGAACAATATCTGTACCATTCTCCAATCAACAGAAGAGTTGATTGAAAGTGTGTTTCCAAATATTGTTCAAAATTACAGGAATCACAATTGGTTGAGAGAACGCGCAATACTGGCACCAAAAAAATGTACACGTTAATGCAATCAATTATCAGATTCAAGAAAAATTGCCAGGTGCAGTGACATCATATAAATCTGTTGATAGCGCAATGAATGCAGATGATGCAGTGAATTATCCAACTGAATTTTTGAATTCATTGGAACCACCTGGTATGCCACTGCATTATTTGAATTTAAAGGTTGGCTCATCAATTATTTTACTACGGAATTTAAATGCACTAAAACTGTGCAATGGCACAAGATCAGTAGTAAAAAAATGTATGCCGAATTAAATTGAAGCGACAACATTGACCGGAACAGGGAAAAATGAAATTGTACTCATACCACGTATTCCACTGATTCCAACAGGCATGCTATTTGAATTTAAGCGTTTGCAATTCCCAGTGCGTCTATCATTTGTCATGTCCATCAATAAGGCACAAGGACAAACGCTTCAACTATGCGGATTAAATTTGGAGGAGCCGTGCTATTCACATGGACAGATATACGTGGCCTGCCCAAGAGTTGGAACTCCAAATTGTTTGTTTGTGCTGGCGCGCTACCGAAGTTAGTTTTGGGAGCTCGTAGTAGGCCTATATCACCCATATACATATATCGCCCATTTACTTCAATAGTGTCAGATTTCAAAAAGCATGAACTTTTAGTTAAAAACGAAGACATTTGCTAAAGGAATTTAGCATATTTCACGCCACCCGTTTAATTTTGTATAAATACATATCTAATATGTAAGTGTGACACAAAACAAAAATTTCGAGTAGAATAGAGATACCTTCATAAAAAATAAAATAAAAATATAAAAAAATTATGTAATGAGAAAGAAGGCAGAGTTTACTAAAAAAATGTTTAATTAAAAAAAAAAATAAAGTACTTAAATTGCGAAAAAATTAAGTGAAGTGAACAAAACATATAAAAACGCAATAAGTGCACTTAGATTTTTTTCCGGGTTTTAATGTGATCATTGTGGAAATATGAAGATTCTAATGTTCGGATATTTAATGTTGGGTTTCCCATTGAGATCTATGTACGTAATTAATTTGTATTAAATTTGTAAACACTCCATTTCATTAATATATATGACCATACCAACCATAAAATATCGTCTGTGAACAATATAATACTAAGATATAAGCAGAATGAATTAGGAAGAAAAGCAAAACAAACAAAAACATTGAAATTATTCACGCAAACATATTTACTAAAATAAAATTGATTTCGTAACTTTAAGCGACATAAATAAATTAGGGTTATGGGATCTAAGCATCCGATTAATGGATATATAATCCAACAAAGTTAGCCTAATAATAAATACTAGTATCGCCTGTGGTCGAAATTCGACCAACGTGTATTTTTTTCAACTCAGTCTATGCATCAAGTGTTGGAAATATAGCAGACTGGTCTAACTTACTTAACTTTTTCTGTAAAATTTTGAATTTTATCTAAGACTTTGTACTTTTTGATTGTATTTTCTTAAATTTTCTACAAACTTTTCACATGTAATTATAACGTTTTGGTATGGAGCTCCTTAAACAAAAATATAAAAATTATGTAAAATCAAATGAAATTGACATAGAATTATGGTGAAATTACTTGAAATTAAGTGAAGTGAACAAACAGTTCCATATAAAAACGCAATAGGTGCACTTAGACTTTTTTCCGGGTTTTAATGTGATCATTGTGGAAATATGAAGATTCTTATCTTCGGATAGAGCACTTACATAATTTGTCCAAAGATGGCGCGCTTTTGTCCAAGAAAGTAAATATCCATATTTGGAGAGATTGTTGGATTTACAACAAACTTTTTCTTGCGTCTTAGAGCACTTACATAATTTGTCCAAAGATGGCGCGCGTTTGTGCAAGAAAGTAAATATCCAAATGTGGAGAGATAGTTGGATTTTAAAAAAACTTTTTCTATTAATTATAGACAAATAGAGTAATACTTGTTAACAAAAATAGGCCTATGCACTGCGGCTGATCTATACGATTCGATTAATATCACTTTTATATGATTTTACGTATGCTAACTATGCGAAACCGCCTGTCAATTGTTTGTATGGAAATTTTGTTAGCGTATTAATATATAGATAGTGGGTAATATGCAATACGGCCGCTATGATGCCGGTTGCCGCTTTGACCTAAAATCAAAAACGTTTTTGGGACGTTTTGTTTCGTAATTAGCATAAAACGCAATTGCCATCATCCGGTGGCAAAATCCTGAGCCAGATAAATAATTTTGCATGTAAATGCAACAACAACGATTTGCGCCAGATAAATCCAGATAGAAGTATGGTTCAATTTGAGAGCCAGATAATTTGTTAATTACATTTAATAAACCTAATTTTTCAAAAATAGATGTCGCTGCTTAACCTTTCGCCGTATGAGTTAAATGAAAAACGGCGGCGACATCTGCCTATGACATTTCACGTGTGTGAAAATATCACGACATCTGCTTCTCAAGGCTCTCAATGATCCAGAGCATTCCCGTGAGAATTGAGCGTGAGCCGGAGCTGTAAAACTCACTGGAAAACGGCAAATATAAAAAAGTAATGTTATATTTTTGTAACTTTTTTTTTTTGTTCAGTATAATACGTATTCTATCTAAAATGAGGATTAAATCTGCAAATGCAAAAACATTTTCGCGCAAATTTGCCATTAATTGTTATAAATAAATTAGTTAGTTTCAACAAATGTTAACTCATTATTTGTGATTTCATGTTTTTTTGAAAACAACTAAAATAAAAAACAAAAAATCTGTTAAATAAAGACATGTATTTACGTGTAAGTGAAATTTGTCACAAAAAATGGGCCGGTCAAAAATTAATTCTATTTAAGATTTTTTCGTACGCTACAAATTATTTTGGACCAATTTTTTAGGATTTTGGTAGAGGCTTTTATAGGTAAGTGGCAACAATGGGAAACCATATTTTTATGTAGGTGAAACATTTGTGCTTTCGGATTTAGCGGGGATACATAAAATTTGAAATTCACATTAGAACACTTAGATAATTGTTCCCAAAGACGGCGCGCTTGTCCATAAAGGTTTAGGTCTTTGAAATTCGCATTAGAACACTTAGATAGTTGTTTCCAAAGATGGCGCGCTTGTGCACGAAAACGAATTACGATATTTGTATGAATTGTTCGAATTTACAAAAAAAATTTCTATTAATTATAAACAAACAGAGTTATATTTGTTAACAAAAATAGGCCTTTGCAGTGCGGCTGATCAATACGAAGCGATTCATATAACTTTCATATGATTTTACGTATGCTAAGTATTCGAAACAGCCTGCCAATTGATTGCATGGAAATTTTGTTAGCGTATTAATATATAGATAAACTAAGTTGAAATAAAAGATAATATAATAAAATAAAATAAGAAATATCAAAATAAATTAGAATAAAAGACAATATACAAATTTTAATGTAATATCTTTGTAGCAAATTTAATATACAACGTGATAAAATATAATATAATAAAACAAAATAAGAAATATCAAAATAAATTAGCATAAAAGACAATATACAAATTTTAATGTAATATCTTTGTAGCAAATTTATTTATTTTTTGTTCACTATAAGACGTGCTATATCTAAAATGAGCATAAAATCTGGAAATGCAAAAAACATTTGGGTCAAATTTGCAATTAATTGTTATAAATAAATAAATTTAGTGAGTTTGAACAAAAGTTGACTCATTATTTCTGATTTCATTTTTTTAAAGCACCTAAAATGAAAAACAAAGAATCTGTTAAATAAAGACCTATGCTTTTACGTGTAAGTAAAATTTGTCCAAAAAAATAGGCCGGTTAAGTTATTACTTCTCTCTAAAGTTTTTTTGTGCGCTAAAAATTATTTTAGAACAATTTTTTGAGGATTTTGGTACAGACCAATATAGGTAATTGGCAACAATGGGAAACAATATTTTATGTCAACAGAAAATGAGCGAAGCAGTAGTTCTCTCACCGTTTGGCGTGTACAAATATATACATATGTAGAGATGAAACATTTGAGCAACGCGACAATTGAGCATTTGGAGCTATGTACTCTGGGGGGTTTGTGAACATAATGCGTCCTACAGATGGCAATTTCGAGAGTTGCACAGATTTTCCGAATTTAAAAAAAAATTTGTTTCTATTAATTATAAACAAATAGAGTAATATTTGTTAACAAAAATAGACCTATGCACTGCGGCTGATCAATACGAATCGATTCATATAACTTTTTTATGATTTTACGTATGCTAAGTATGCGAAACAGCCTGTCAATTGATTGTATGGAAATTTTGTTAGCGTATTAATATATAGATAGTGGGTAATATACTGCCTATGCAATATTTCGACCTAAAATCGAAAACGTTTTTGGGTCGTTTTTTTTCGTTTAATATACAACGTGAAATTTTCCGATTCAATCAAAATGCATTTAAATAATAATAAACTAAGTTGAAATAAAAGATAATATAATAAAATAAAATAAGAAATATCAAAATATATTAGCATAAAAGACAATATACAAATTTTAATGTAATATCTTTGTAGCAAATTTAATATACAACGTGATAAAAGATAATATAATAAAATAAAATAACAAATATCAAAATAAATTAGCATAAAAGACAATATACAAATTTTAATGTAATATCTTTGTAGCAAATTTATTTATTTTTTGTTCGCTATAAGACGTGCTATGTCTAAAATGAGCATAAAATCTGGAAATGCAAAAAACATTTGGGTCAAATTTGCAATTAATTGTTATAAATACATAAATTTAGTGAGTATGAACAAAAGTTGACTCATTATTTCTGATTTAATTTTTGTAAAGCACCTAAAATGAAAAACAAAGAATCTATTAAATAAAGACATATGCTTTTACGTGTAAGTAAAATTTGTCCAAAAATTGGCCGGTTAAGTTATTACTTCTCTTTAAAGTTTTTTTGTGCGCTAATAATTATTTTAGAACAATTTTTTAAGGATTTTGGTACAGACCAATATAGGTAATTGGAAACAATGGGAAACAATATTTTATTTCAACAGAAAATGAGCGAAGCAGTAGTTCTCTCACCGTTTGGCGTGTACAAATATATACATATGTAGAGATGAAACATTTGAGCAACGCGACAATTGAGCATTTGGAGCTATGTACTCAGGGGGGTTTGTGAACACAATGCGTCCTACAGATGGCAATTTCGATAGTTCCACAGATTTTCGAATTTACAAAAAACTTTTTCTATTAATTATAAACAAATATACCAGTAAATATTTCTTTCTTTCTTTTCAGTTTCTCTTAGAAAAATATAATAATTGAATATTCAATTATTATAAGCCGGTGTTAAGCTCATGAATTCTTAATAATAAGTACAAATTAAGATTTTTTTTAATAAAGCGGTGCGTCGTGATTACCAAATTTTTGAGATTTTTATCAATTCATACTTACATACTTTTGAGCCATTTTAAATTCAATTACTTCTTACAGATTTTTTATACAATTATATTTCAGTTGCAATTAATTCTTCCAATAATTTTTCAATATTTCGTTAGCGACAATTCACTGTAAATCAGTTCCCTTTTACAAAATTTCTTTTTTTCTTTTTCCTCAACATTTCAGCTTCAATTATAAATTCCGATATTCAAATAAGTGCTTCATTAATTTCATAGTAGTTTCAACTGAATTCTTTTGCTATTCTGATAACTACATATCTTCAACTTTAGAGATAGGAAGAGAGTTCACAAAACTTCAAATTCAGAACAAGAGTCCGATAAATTAGCTTCAAGCTCCGAAAGTTTAATTTCATCTTCGACCGAAAAAGTCACAAACCAGGAAAATAAATTATCCTTGTCGGCAGATTTCACAGGCTTCGAAGATTCTTCCAACTAAAAATTAACTTCGACGTTGCCTCACCTTCCAATTCAGCTTCAGATCTTAACGATCAAATCATGGCAACACTTGAGGAAAAGAAATCTTTCATTAACATGTGTGCTAATTCTATTAGAGAAAACTACAGCGGTGATCCTCTAGCACTTGAGACTTTGTGAGGCGCTTTGGGTTTCCTTTGATTCTCAAATATATAATACGTTTTACAACACTGGGTAGGAACAGTTTCTAATTCCGAAAGCGGCGAGTTGCAATGTCAAATGAGACAACGATCCGCTGACGGATATTACGAAAATGTCGGGAATGACTTCCGCAAAAGGAGTGCTTTTTCTTTTCTATTTGGATCTCCAAGGTATCAACATCACAAAGGTATAAGTGCGTAATGGTGTCGGTAGCTAATATTGGTATCGCGAAAAAAAATAATAAAGTTTAATTAAAGTAAAACGAAATAAGCAGTGCATTTCATAAATATACTCGATCGAAAGCGTAAACTTCAACTTTTCATCGCATGCGAGTGCCGACACCTACCTGAAGCCACATCTTCTGAAGACAACACCCATTCGAGGAAGGAAGGGAAGCTGCAACTCTCCTAATGGAACTTTTGCTTGGAACCAAGCTAGTGGCGATATCAAGCAAGCCACAGCAAGATTCTTGCGCAGTCCGAAGTTAGAAATACATACATATTTTACAGGGAGCTTTGCATGGCATTAAAGACGGCCAGCTAGCTTGCCCACGTGCCAGATTATAAATCCATAAGTTTCATAGTGATCAGCTAGAATGCACTGGTTTTATATAGCGAATCAAGCTAATTTATTTAAATCCCTTACGAAAAGCAATATCTTGTGAAACTAAATTTTATTGAAGGTTAAGGAGTGAATTTTTTTAATACAAAGCTATTCTCAGATATTTTTAATACTAAGCTATTCTCAGAAAGAAGACATTTTTTTAAATTGTGAATTTTCCAGCTACGTAATACAGGTGTGCCGAGGGATAGATTACGGAGAGTCCCTAATCCTCAAGAATCTAAATGGTTCTTTAATAAACTAGAAGTTATCAGTCTTCTTATAATTATATAATTGTATAGGAATATAACCGGAAAAATCATACACCCACATACTACGCATGTATGTATATTTCATAAACGTATATTTTAAATTTTACCAATTTTGTCAGGTTTTTTGTATAAAAATATTAATAATTTATTATATTGTATTTTTTTATCAACTGATTGTCAGCTGAGTAAAGTGAGATTAGACTTTTATTATCCATTAATTCCATTTTCATTAAAAATTCAAATTATAAATCATATTACGTTAGTTTTGGCTAGAAAGAAGATTGCATTCAACATTTATGCATACAGGAATATACGCGAATTATATATACTCAACTGGGCATACTTATACATGCAAGTATGCATATTTTTTTGAATTTTCACATACTACATTTGAGCAGTTAAGAAAAGGCGACCCTTTTCTTTCGCACTGGCGTGCGTAAATTCCTAGTGGTAGTAGTCATGTAGAAGTAAAATTTGTAAAATAATATAAGAATACGAAGCAAAGAATAGCAAGAAATATTATTGTTTATACCCCCACACATATATGTAAATATGTATGTACACATATTTGTAGAGTAGGAGAAACCTTTTTGTTTTTTTTTTTGAAGTTTCCAGCTCTTCGACGGGGGATGATTGCGCCGTAAATCTGTGGATATGGTTGGGATTGGTGATACGGAAAGTAAGTATCTCTATGGTTGGGTAGGGGAGATCGGAGAAGCGGCTATATTGCTTCTCGGATTTGAGCTTGGAGTTTTCTTTACTAGGGAGTCCGTCGGTTGAATAGAAAAAGGGTTGTTTTTTTTGGGGAAATTCATTTAATTTTTTTTAGGTCTGGTTTTACTTAGGTACATTGTGCATGAATATTTTTTTTTATTGTACGGTCGTTTGTTTGCACAAAAGTAGTAAGCAAGAACCCAACCCAATCCGACGAGCTTTTACCCTGGCTAAAGCCAGCATGCACAGCTCGACTACTAGCAAACTGGGTGATTGCATTGAAGCTAAAGATGGCGCCCAGATACGACTTTATGACAACTTTTATAGACAAAATTGAATTACTTGAAGAGTTCGCTAATGCAAATTTAACTAATACTTTTATAGCATTTTCAAAATCAAAACTTGAGGGTAAAGCCCGTGAAGCAATACCAACGCAAGTAACTTCAGTCAATGAAATTAAAGAAGCTCTACGTAGTAGGATCAAACCAGACAACTCGAAAGTTGTAGCAGGGGAAATTGCAGCGTCGCACGTTAACAATAACAATTATACAGAGTTTGTCAAAAAAGTTGAAGATTTAGCTGACTCACTTGAGCGGTCTCTTATTATGGATGGGATCACTCAAGCGAAAACTCATGAAATGGCAGTCGAACAAACGGTTAACGTGTGTCGTTTAAATGCAAAATCCAATTTAGTTAAAACTATGTTAGCCTCAACGGCATTTACAGATCCGAAAGACCTGGTAGCAAAACTAATTGTAGAACAAAATAACGAAGTAACAGAGCGCGTGGTAACAATACATTCAGAAATTCACGTGGTAGTTATCGTGGCTTTTACCCAAATCGCAGCTATACTGGCTATAGAAATAATAGATCATTCTCATACAACAGCAACCGTAACCGTAACAATAATCAAATATATCGAAATTCTAACGGAAATAGATACCAAAATAGCAACAACAGAAATACACGTTCAAATTCAAATACAAATAATAGTAACAATAGAGGTAACAATTCAAGATCGTCAAGCGGTAGAGGCAGAAATATAAAATTGCAAACATCCACACTTTAAACGCGGGTGCCCCTCAGGAGCGAACACTGGGGGACGAACTAAGCGAGTAAGCGAACTTCCCTCACCAATAGGCATCTATTGTTTGAATTTAAATTACTCAGATTTCATAGAATTACAACTTAACGAGTCACAAAAATTTTGTTCTTTCTTAGTAGACACTCACGCAGACATTTGTTTAATAAAAATATCATGTATAGACAGTAATATTTCATTAAATAAAAAAAAACATTATTAACATTACCGGTGTCACTTCTAATTCAGTTTCCACCTTAGGTAAAATTACCGTAAATTTAAATTTTTCAAACTTCTCTCATAAACATACTTTACATGTAGTAAATGAAGACTTTAATATTCCATCCGATGGCATACTGGGAAAGATTTCCTGAAAATTAACAAATGCATTATTAATTATGAAAGAAATAGTATTTCCTTTTGGGTAGCTAATGAAAAAGTCGCGGTACCAATCCTGCACGGAACAGAAAGCGACAGTTATATCATTCCTCCCAGATGTGAAATCTTCAGACTTTTTGATTTAGGAGATTCACCCGAGCCACTTTTCGTGGACTCGCAGGAAATTGAAAAAGGCGTTTTCACAGCGAGGTGCATTGTTAATTCCAGTAACCCAATAATTAAAGTCATAAATACCACGGATGATGTAAAGTATGTGAAAAGAAACAGTATTCGGACAGAAAACTTTCGAATTATAATGTTTATATAATCAACAAGACAGAAACAGAAGACAAACGTACGAAAAAACTGATTTCAATTTAAAAAAATTAAATACCTCAACATGCTCAAAGTACATTAATTGACCTTCTTCATAGATTATGCCGACATTTTTGCTCTTGACAGGGACTAAATGATTTTAAACAAATTCTGCGATCAAAAATTAAGATTGACGGACAACGAGCCGGTATATGTTAAAAACTATCGATTGCCATACTTGTAGTGTTGTGTGGAATTCACCTCACTTCGAATGCGCTTAACGTTACAAATATACATACAAACAAACGTTCATATTTAACTGACCCAGATAACCACCATGAATTCATTCGCATTTGTCAAATCGTCCAATATATTGATTCGTCATACCAACCAGCTTACGCGCGGATCACATTGACAATATGTAGGTCAATACAATAATTTGCTGACAAACCATTATTCATTATTAAGTTATGCACTTTTAGTATGTAAACATTAACGTAAGTATGTATGTGTAGGTTAAGAACTTTTGTACAAATAGAAATGAATTTCGTTAATAAACAAGAATCGCATTTTAACGCTACACATCGGCGTTTCAATAAATCTTTCTTTTCACATTATTACATGGCGATCCTGCCAGCTTAGATCAAGAATTGGCAAAACTGCTAAAGATCTAGATGGTTAGAGATCCTGCCAGTTCGCGTTGTATAATAAACCATTAACTTTGCTCTAGGAAACTCGTTAAAACTGAAATCCTGAAAAAAGGAGGATCAAATATTTCCTTGTACAACGGGTTAAACTATTTTCAATCCATCGAAGATGATTAAACATAACGATATGAACAACTTACATTCAGTTATACTTGGAGAATTGGCCATTGGTCTCAAGGAACAGTAACAACCATCAAATGACTGGCACACAAAGAAGCAAAATATTGACACGGTAACTAGCAGCAAAGGAAGCAGAATATTACCTGCAAAGATTTCCATTGACGGCATGACCGCATAAAAGGGTGGAATATTACATTAAAAGAAGATTTTGACTGGCAACATTCGGACTGGCAGCAAGGCGTCGTAAATGTTTAAGTATACTTTAAATTTTTAGAATCAATTGAGCGGCCTCAGGAACGCTAAACTATGAGCAAAAACTTCGTTTTTGATTAGGAATGTTTTTTTAAGTAGGACTAGCTTAATGGAAAGGAAGTTTACAATTTTGAGTAAATTATGTTTTATTAAAATTTAAAGAAAAATGTTGGGGAAAAAAGTAAAATTAAAATGTCTTATTCAAAAAACTTTTAATGTTAAAATCTAAAGGAATTTTTTTAAGAAAAAACAAACAAAGGATATTAACTGTATCATTGAAAATGGCATAAAAATTAATTTTTAAAATATTTTGTAAATTGAAAAAAAAAAATAAAAATGCTAAAGAATTTTAAATTGAACGAATTTTTCCGTTAAGAACAAAAATTTTCTTAAACTTTAATAATGTTAACTAAATAAACAAGTAATATGGAATGCATAGTATAAAGAATAAAATCCAAAATTTTATTAAAAACTAAATTTAGCCCCTTTCTTACAAAAGTAGAAAAATAATATTAGAGAATTTCAGCATGTCTTGGTGGACAAAGATAGCACACGGAATAATGATAGCATTAGCCGGATATGAATTAGGAAAGGAAAATTTGGGAAACTCAGAAAATAAAAAAAACAGAGAATAGAATATTAAACTATGAACCACCAGCTGAACCAGAAACAAAAGCTGCTCCAAACATTCCAGATGTTTGGCTAGCAGTTTTAATCTGCGTTATCGTGCTAATGACCATTGCAATAGCCACGATACTCAATATGAAAGTTAAATATAGCCAGTTCAAAAATGTTCAAGCACGTATCTAATATTCAAAGCACTCTAAACCATTTAAAACCAAACCCTAAGCTGAGGAAGAGCAGCAAATAATTAAGAATACACTTTCAAATAGTAACCCCAAAATATCGCAATCGACAATAAAGGCAGCACCACTAACCCTGCCCAAATTGAACAGTAAATCAAGAATTTGCATAATTTCTTCGAATACTTCTGATATCTTTAAAGACAAAGATAATCAGGAAGCTTCACAATAGTAATTCCTATGGAAGTTATCAAGGCCGTCAAAGTAGAAAATTTAGACCACAGCCCTGACAAAACCGTAATTCTTCACAAGCATTGCTTGACTAAAAAGCTTTATAAGTGGAAATATGCAAAAACGAAAAAGCAAAAACTAAGAACGAAAAAAAAACCAGCAATAAGAACAACAAAAAATTAAGAAAAGTCACAAAGAGAACCTATAAAAATATATGTGAAGCGCTATATAAATTTGCAGCAAAAAGACATGTCGCGCTCGTTTTCATCTTAGGATAGAAAAATGTTAGCGTAGAAAGGATTTCAAGCAACCAGATTGTTGAGGAAGTTATTGACTTAGGACAATATTCGACCAGGCATACAAGAAATGCAGTTGTTCTAAGGGACAAATTGGTGAAAAATTAATATAATTTTACTCGAGTAGGCAAATTTAATTGTAATAAAATGGTACCCACGTTCTCTAAGATCTAATAATTGCACAATCCCAAGAGGTTGTGCATGTGACAATCCCGGTGAAAATAAAAATAATTCTTCATTAATATCATGACGATTCTGTCTTGGTGGCCGCCGCAGAAATCGCATGACATATACGATAAAAAAAAATACTGCTGGAAAATAGGAAAAATGTGAAAAGAAAATTCAAGGATAGAAAAATTTTTGCATCCACTGTACATTCCTTCCGCTCACTAGCTGAACTACTACTTCTAATACATAACTACCTTGCTCTTCCATCAATTAATTACACCTCGTAAATTCAATATATAATTAATTAAAAATTTCTCACTTTATATGTTCTTAGCTTAATAGAACTTAATAAACAATGAAAAGCGTTATTTAATAAAAATAGTCAAATATTTCATGTTTATACAAGTACATAGTTACAGATTTAACTAAATAAAAAGAAAAAAAGTAAAAAAAAAAACCTTTATTTAATAGGAATAATATGCGGATATAGTTTAAGGAAATAAAATATATGCAAACATTTATTGGTTTTGGTTATAATTTTACACAATAGGAAACAAATTTTTACTTTAGCCCTTGGTAGCATAGAAAATACTAATAGGAAAAATATTTTTACTTCAACCCACCGTAGATTGGAAAATAGTAATAGGAAAATACCAATATAAACAAAAAAAAATCTGCTATTAACTCACATAATTTAACCAAAAAAAAGTTTCAACAAAAATATTCCACTTTACTCACCAAACAAAAATCAGCACCATAGATACATAAGTCAAGAAAATGTAAACAAACAAAAACAAAAAAAAATTAAAATTCATATTGGTATCAAGTTACCATTAATTCACAAACGTTAATTTGCAAACACAAGCCGATTTTTAGGTGAGTCGACGCACTTAAAGGTCGGCTGTTTTCGATATGTCGGCGAATTTCAATATGTAACATTATTCATCATTATAAATATACAAAAAAAGAATAACAAAATTCAGCATATTATGAAAAAAAGCGAGAGTCAGCATAACGGGCACTTTATGTAAAGCAAATGCAAACGAATAAAAGCAACAAAAAAATTCACTACTTATAATATCAAGTTACCACTATGACATAAAGTACAACTGAATCCAAAAGATTGAAAATTGGTAACACGCAAGCAAGTTGACTGGGTCATTTAACGTAAAATGAAACAACACAGCACACTTATAACAGTGACATTAGAGTGACCGTCTATAATTAAGCACAAAATTATATACGCTCACTCTTGAAAGGCCGATGGTGAAGGGTTGTGTGGAATTCACCTCACTTCAAATGCGCTTAACGTTACAAATATACATAACATACAAACAAACGTTCATATTTAACTGACCCACATAACCACCATGAGTTCATTCGCATTTGCCAAATCGCCTAATATATTGAGTCGTCATACCAACCAGCTTACGCGCGGATCATATTAGGGTGAGGCCATCTCAAGTGAGCATCGCATTTACCAAGTGTTCGAATAACCAAACAAATTTTTTCACATTAAAGCCTTATAAAAGGGTAGGAAATCCTGTTAATTTTTTTCTCGAAATTTTTTACCGTTAAATTTTTATAACCAATTGAATTTTGTCGCATCAAATCGGTCAAAAATTTTTTTCCCAGAAACTACTGAACCGATTTTAATAATTTTTTTTTTGACATTTATAAAACAATGCAGTATAATTTTGAATTTTTTTTTATACACAAATTAAATTTTTTTTGTTAAATAACATTAATTGTTATAAACAAATTATTATATAACTAACTTCTGCGCCTCTGAAAAAAAAAATTAAATAACAGTAAATTATGTGGTATTCAATTATATTTTTAGTTTGCTAAAATGAGCATTTGTGGCCATAAATTGAAACAGGGTATATTTGTTGTTCCCGACGCGTTTCGACGTTTACCTTACGTCTTCTTCTTTGGGGATCTATTTAATGTTAAATATTTAAAATTAAATATATTAAACATTATACATTAGATTATCTAACAATAAACATGAAACTGACACATCATTTAACACTTCTTTGCTACTTACATTAATATTAACATTAATAATTATTTGTTCAAGTACTAATACAATTTGTTGCACAACATTATTCACACATTAAATGACGTTTGTTTATTTTTTTTTAACATTCTATTGCATCTCTGTACAACAGCTGAGTAGAAGCTGCTTATATTGTCAAAATCTTCTTTGAAGTTCATCGCGTTTTGTAATTGTTGTTGAATGCGTATACTTTCCAGCGTCAGCCTCGTTTTCTCTCTCCGTTCAATGTCTAAAATTTTAACATTTGAGAAATCCGCTACGTGATTGCTCTTTGTTAGGTGTTGTGCTAGCCCGGTCGACGTTTTTTTGTTTTCTGCATCTTTCTTATGTTCATTAATTCTTATACCTAGTTGTCGTTTTGTTGTACCGATGTAACATTTGTTACATTTTTCATTTTCGTTACCATTGCAAGTTATTTCGTAAACAACATCGGTTTGTTGTTCTTTTTTAATTGGGTCTTTTGTTCTAGTGAAAATTTTTTTGAGCGTTTTTGTTTATTGTTTTATGTAATATTTTATTATCTGTAAGGCCCGGGATGTAAGTTACGCCGATATATTTCTTGTTCGTATTATCTTGTTGTGTGTTGTTATCTTTTTGGTGAACTCTGTTCACAGTATTTTGGATTAGTCTATCCGTAAGAGAACTTGGATAGCTATTGTTATATAGAATTTCCTTTATCTTTTTAATGTTATCCGTCCAGAAATCTTCATTGCTAAGTAATATTACTTTTCTTATTAAATTCGTTGTTGTGTTGATTTTTTGTTTCCATGGATGGTTTGAGTGGTAATTTATTAATCGTCCCGAGGCAACGGATTTTGCGTACCAATTCATTAGTAAATTTTTATTTTTTCTACTTACTTCTACATCTAGGAAGGCTAATTTATTGTCTTTTTCCATTTCAATCGTGAATTTTATACTCGTGAGTTGAGAATTGAATGTGTTTAATATTTCTTCCGCGTCTTTAGATTTAATTATTGCGAATACATCATCTACATACTTGTTGATGTATTTGATGTATATGTCCATTTTCTTTAATTCAGCTATGCTGTCGTCAAGGATTTTGTCTAGTACTATATCTGCTATAGTCGGAGATAGTGGATTTCCCATTGGCATCCCGTAGGTTTGTTGATACAATTTTGAATTGTACATGAAATAATTGTTTTCTCGCAGGCAAAATTCTAGTATGGTTTGGAATTGTTTCTTTGAAATATTTGTATGTCTTTCCAACTGCGTCCATTTTTTCATTATCGTCTGTATTGCTATGTGTGTGGGAATATTTGTAAAAAGTGAAATTACGTCAAATGATATAAGTATTTTGTCATCATCAATATTAATATTTTTCAATCTTTCTTTTAATTGGAACGCACTTTTTACATTATAATCATCAGATACTATGTTTTTCAGTATGGCACCGGTATGTTTAGCTAACCTATAGCAAGGTACTTTCGTAGATGATGATATTGGCCTCAGTGGCATGTTGTCCTTGTGGATTTTCGGTAGACCGTATAATCTGGGCGCGACAGCCGCAGTACATGATAATTGAAATTTTTCTCTTGCATTAATTTTATTTTGTTTGTATAGCTCGTTAACGATGGTATTGTTTTTCCTCATTAGTTGTTGCGTTGGATCCTTCCTAATTATTTTGTAGACTATCCTGTCGGTTAGTAAGTCTGCCATTTTTTCCTCGTACTCGGTTTTATTTATTAATACCGTTTTGTTACCTTTATCCGCCTGTGTTAATATTATTTTGTCCTTGTGTTGACGTAAAAACTTCTTTGTGTCTTCGAAAGTTCTCATAATTAGCTTATCTTTGGGGTTCTGGTTGATTCGTCTTTGGTAGCTAGTGATTTTGTCAGCTATGCTGCTTCTTATTGCGTCCTTACTTTTTTCGTCTTCGATCTCATGTAGACCTTGTTCCAGTTGCGCGATAAGATGTATTGGAGAAAAGTTATCTTTTGTGACCGGTAGTGCAAACTTTGTGCCAAGCGAGAGTAATAAGCAGCTTTCTTGAGGTACGTCGATATTCGTTTTGTTTATGAACCAGTCCTCGTTGAATCGTATGCCAAATTTATCTATGTTTTTTGTTATTTGTGTTTGGATCTTCTTTTGTGTTTTTTCCGTGGCGTTGATGAAGTAGTTTGTGAAATGTGTTTGTTTTTCCCAGGCATGCTTAACCAACGAAACGATATCATTTCGTTACGATAATCAACGTTAATAAACGAAACGAAGTCATTTCGTTTCGTTTATTAACGTTAAGATCGTCAAATTAACGAAATGATTTCGTTTCGTTTTCTGCCATATCAAAACGAAATCAAATCGTTTATGTTGATTATTAATTTCAAACTATGCTGGCAAAGCTGATTGATGGCGGAGTCATTAAAGGTGAAAGCATTAGCCAAGCTGATTGCAACTTTTCTCATGAATTTTGACAGTACGAACATTTCTCAGAGTATTTTTGACATTACCACCAACGAATTACACAAACAAATTACATAGAGTTTGTGTGTGTATGTGCGCTCGTTGTTGCCACCTTACGGCTTCACCATGGCTATAGCATTGCCAGCAAAATTCAAACATAAAGTATCACGTTTTTGTTAACGTTTTTAACGTTAACGAAAGCTTTTCGTTTCGGTTAAAAACGAGATACAATTTATCTTGATAATTTCTTTATCGATAATATTTCGAAGTGTTTCAACGGAAACGGTGGAAATTTTTTGATAAACGATTAGCTTAACGTTAAGGTGCATCCCTGGTTTTTCCACAATATTATAATAGTCGTGTTCATTTAATTTATGTTTTAGTGTATTATTTATTTAATTTATCTTCAATTATTTTAATGTTTATATTTGTTTCCTTAATTTCTAGGTTTAATATTTTTAGTAGAAAACCGGTTTCCAATTTTTGTAGTTGGGTTCGGGTAGACTGGTGTTTAAAGGAGTGTGCTAAGAATCTAATTTTACCTCGTAAGTGTGGTGGTGTGATGCCGTAGCTCTTGCATTTGAGCAGAAATTTAAGCCTTTCTTTTTGTTTCGCGATATTTTTTGATTTTTTGTTAAATTTATTAATATTATGTTGTGTTTCTTCATTGTATCTGATTTTGATGTACCGAAAGAAATGTTTCATGTTTATGTAAGACTGTAGTTAAGATGTTTTGTATCTCGGATTTGCTCACCGATTTTTGGATCTTTATTATGTTGTTTGGGCCAATTTATAAATGATTGGTTTGCTAAAATGAGCATTTGTGGCCATAAATTGAAACAGGGTATATTTGTTGTTCCCGACGCGTTTCGACGTTTACCTTACGTCTTCTTCTTTGGGGATCTATTTAATGTTAAATATATAAAATTAAATACATTAGTCAGTTTCATGTTTATTGTTAGATAATCTAATGTATAAGGTTTAATGTATTTAATTTTATATATTTAACATTAAATAGATCCCCAAAGAAGAAGACGTAAGGTAAACGTCGAAACGCGTCGGGAACAACAAATATACCCTGTTTCAATTTATGGCCACAAATGCTCATTTTAGCAAACCAATCATTTATAAATTGGCCCAAACAACATAATAAAGAATTATATTTTTATTTCTGGAAAAACAAAAAAAAAAAAACAATGGGGGCCCACCACTAGTTTCCTTATAATAACGTTATACGTGCGAGTGCATCCGCCGCTTCCCATACTACACTTCGCATGTTATGAACATTTGCTATAAGTATATATCTGAAATTTCTTACGACAAAAATAATAAAACAACAAATTTAAGAATTTTTGCGCATATTAAACATAAGAAACTCGAGTTGCTTAGTTTTGAGCTTGTTAACGAAATAATTACTTTAGAGAAATTACTTTCGAGGCTTGAATCAGAAGCCAGCAAACGAAAAATTAAGCAAATAGAATGGCCTAAAGATGGTATTTTTTTCAATAATTTTTCAATTACAAATTTAAAAGACCGCGGAAATAAAATACTAAAATACCTAGAAATTATTCTAACAGATCCAGTAGAGACTGTAACAGACAATGACAAAAAACTTAAGTTAATGACTACCTACCCACGACGACCCAATTTCAAGAGAACATTGTGGTATGAAAAAACTTTACGCGAAACTAAGAACAGAATTTTATTGGAAAAACATGACTCGTGATATAGCAAAATATGTTAAAAGTTGTAACAAAGGTCTTTTGAAGAAGGTTAAACCAAAAAAAAAAGAAAGCCGTCAAAGCTCTGTTTCAAAAAACTGAATTTTAAATCGACCTTCAGTATATATTACCAGAACGTTAGAGGTTTAAACTCAAAGTTAACCGATCTGTATTTAAAATCGTGTCACTGCAATTACAAAATTATTGCATTTACTGAAACCTGGTTGAAACCACATGTTTTTGATTCCGAAATTCTTTGTGACGAGTATCAGTCTTATAGAAATAATCGCTTAAACAGAACTGGGTGTGGTGTTTTGCTGGCTGTACATTCTTCAATACCATCCGATGAGGTTAATTTACCAGCTACAGATGGCATCGAATTTAAAGCGTTCGAATCCTGCTGGACAGAGGACGGATTTACTTAGTCGTTTGCTACATTCCTCCCTCATCTGATCAATCATTGTATATGCAGCATGTTTCACTGATAAAAACTGCTTATTCGATGATGAAGCCATGCGACTCAATGCTTGTCTTGGGCGATTTTAACTTGCCGCATCTATCATGGAACACCTATGATCATAATATTTTACCAGTCTCATCTAAGACGTGTAACAGCGACTTTTTGTATGAAATATCCGACCTTAGTCTTAATCAGATCAATATTTCTCCAAATAAGTACGGTAAATTTTTAGATGTAGCCTTTGTAGATGACTTATCGAAATTCTCTGTGAACCGATGTGAGCAAGTATCTAGGGGTACTTATAGATAATAGTTTGAGTTTCAAAGAACACGTTGCATATATAAATGGCGAAATAGCAAAGAAAGTCAACTTGCTGCGTAAATTGAGAAAAAATATTTCGAAAGCAGGAAAAACTACATTATTTAAAATGATTTTGGTGCCTCATAGAAAGTATTGTTCTACAACACTATTGATAGCAAGTAAACAAGCAATATCCAAGGTGCAAAAAAATTTTAATAAAGGTATGAGGGCAGTATTGAACAAAAGTCATACTAAACGTGTTCAAAATATGTTAAGAGATTTAGGATATTTATCTATAGAAAATGAAGTGAAAAGAGATGTACTAACTTTGTTCTATAGAGTTGAAAATGGCCTATTACCTGAATATTTAGAATCTTTAATTAGAAGAAACTCTGATGTACATCAGTACCTACTAGACAGGCAAATCACTTTCACATGGAGCCTGTACGTACAACTAAGGGCTTAAAATCGGTATTTAATAATGGAATAGCAATGTATAATGTCGTCCCAGATGAAATAAAAAATGTAAGAACAGTTAGCTTGTTAAGGGAAAAGATAGGTCTCTGGTTAGATGCTAAGGCAATGGCTAATGATTAATGTGATATAAAATAATATTTAATAAATCTATTTATTTTAGTTATAATTAACCTTAAATTTTATATACAGCTGGCTGTTAAACTTGAACTGAAAACTGCTAGTACGCCTTCATTATACAAGAAGACAATTTACCATCACAAAAATGGCAACTTGGCAGAATTATAAACTGTATTCGAGGAAAAGATTCCAAAGTTCGGTGGTCAATATTCGTACATCTAATCATTCGGCGGCCGGTTCACAAGTTGGCAGCTCTACCCGTTTGAAATATCTTTCAACGGAGCAGGGATGTTGGGTCATAGATTGGCAACCGCTGCATTTTTTTAACATATATTTTCTATATACCTCACTACTATTTAATTAATTGCCTAAGCTATTCAAGGCCAGAATAACACAAGTCATTCACCCATTTACTTGCATTGTTTACTTTGATTTGCTGACCTATTTTCGTTTGCTGCTAATGTACCATTGCATTGCATTGCACATACATACATACTCCCACTATAGTTAATCACTCATATTTGTTGTATGTACACTTGCTAATATTACATTAAACAAGGGCAAAGCATATTTATTTATTTATTTATTTATTTAAAGTCGACGCAAACACAAAGCGGTCGACTAATTATTGTAATAGACAGATATATATGTAAAATACAGAGCCATTCTTAAAATTAAAAAATTCAAAAAAGGTACATAGAAAATTTGTATGTTATAAACATTTGACATCACATTGTATAAGAAAAAATAAAATTAAAATATCAGGCTAAACATAAGAGTATAGCAGTATGTAAAGCAGCAAACGAACATTCAAAGCCAATGCAGTTATACAAATCATTGTACCGCGAGCACCAATGGCGCAGGGGACTGTTTCTAGCAAAATTTTGCCGGCATAGAGGTAAATGAAAAGGCACAAAATGCCTGGACGCCCTAGCAGGAACCGCAAAATTTAGTTGACTGATTAGGTCAGGGGAGTCAATCACACCAATGATGAGCTTGTGAATGAACATAACGCCAAGTAATACTCTACGATTCTCTAGAGATGGCAAATTAATTAGAAGAAGTCTATTCCTGTATGGTGGAAGATGAGTACTTGATTCCCAGTTGAGACCTCGTAATGCAAAAATTAAAAACCGTCTCTGGACCGACTCAATCCGATCAACATGGATTTGATAGATCGGAGACCAGACACATGAACAGTACTCGAGAATAGGACGTACCAGCGAGGTATAAAGGATCTTTGTGAAATAAGGGTCATCAAACTCTTTAGCCCAACGTTTGATAAAACCTAATACACCAGTTGCTTTGTTTATAGCGGTTAAAATATGTGTGGTAAAACATAATTTCGGATCAAAAATAACTCCTAGATCAGTAACAATAGATATCCGCTCCAAGGGGTCGCCGTTAAGTGTATAAGATGATAGGACCGGCTTCACACGGTGAAAAGTCATTTGCTTACATTTAGAGTAATTCAAAAAAAGTAAATTTGCAGTACACCAGCTTTGAAATGAGTCCAGATCGGCCTGAAGCTGATTAAAACAGAACAAGTTCGAAGGCAGATATGTGTAACAAAGTTTTACATCATCTGCATACATAAAAACTCTAGAATGTAATATAACCTTTGGTAAGTCGTTAATGAACAGGTTAAAGAGTAATGGACCCAAATGGCTACCCTGGGGCACGCCAGAAGTTACATCAAACGACTTTGAAAGATTGTTGTTAAAGAAAACTCGCTGAGTCCTATTTTCAAGATAACTTGAAATCCAACTTAATAAAGGCGCTGGAAAACCCAGAAGATCAAGTTTGGTAACTAAGAGCTCGTGATTAACAGAGTCAAATGCTTTACTAAAGTCGGTGTAAATTACATCTGTTTGTTTGCAAACTAAAAAACCATTCATAACAAAAGACGTAAATTCAAGCAAGTTGGTAGTAGTTGATCTCCGATGAACAAAACCATGTTGACAAGGTGATATTAAAGAGCTACACAAGTATTGAAGCTGGTATGTAATTATCTGCTCAAAAGTTTTAGGGATAGCTGAGAGCTTAGCTATGCCTCTGTAGTTCTCAATATTAGACCTACTACCTTTTTTATGCAAAGGTATAATAAACGATTGTTTCCAAATAGATGGGAATGATGCGGATTCCAGAGACAGTTTAAATAATTTAAAGATAGGCTTTGATAAGCTGACAGCACAGTACTTAAGTACACAACTAGGAACACCATCCGGACCCGGCGAAGATATCGGTTTCAATGCAAGAAGTTTATTAAGAACAGTATCTTTATCAATAAATGGGTTTAAAATATTATTAGAACTTTCCAAGCAATATGGGTAAAGATTAGACTGGACACATTGGGATGAATAGGTTGATTTAAAGAATTCAGCAAATAAATCAGCGATTTCGTGATCAGAATTTGCGTTTTTGCACCCATAAATAAAAGTAGATGGGAAACCAGAAATTTTCCTTTTGGAATTAACAAATCTGTAGAAACGTTTCGGATTATTAGTAAATTGGAATTTGCAACATGATAAGTAACCTTTATAACACTGCTGGTTAAGACGATGAAAATTGGAGCGCGCCACTAAATATTTAGATAAATCAATAGCTTTACCAGATCTTTTGAAACGCTTATAGAGTCTAGATTTAATATTATCAAGTCTTAATAGTTGCTTTGAGAACCAAGGTGGTTTACCCGTGGTGGTACTGGAATAACGAAGGGGGGCACAGCTTTCAAACAAAGCATCAAGAGAACTATAAAACAAGGAAGTCGCTGTTTCAACGTCTGTACACGCATAAAGACTCGACCAGTCATGGGCAGAGATCAAATTATTGAGCTCACTAAAATTCGTCTTTGAAAAACATCTCGACCGGGGTCGGGAATTGGGCTTAGAAACATCGAGCATCACAGGTTGAACAACATCCAGTACTATCTCAAGCGTAGGATGAAGAGGGTCTTCAGGAAGGGATAATGGGGGAGTTCGGGTTAGAGTAATACCCGCAGAGTCATCTGTAAAAACTAACTAAGATTTTCCTTTTGGAATTTAAAACATTATTATTTGGAGAAGAGATGTATCTAGCAGGCTGTTTAAAAACTCGTGCTGAGTAGTGGGAGTCATGAAATTTGAGTCGATGGTATTGATCCAATTTACTGATGATAAATTGAAATCACCAAGAACTACTAGGCGGTCTTTGTCTCGCAATTGCGAGTACAAACTGCAAATAACAGTGCTATGACATGTATAAACGTGTATATCCGATCGTGGCGGTATATACGAGCAGCAGATAAACAAACTAAAATTGTGCAAGGCAAGCTTTACTGCTATAAATTCAATGTCATTTGTGGTGTCCAATAGCAGCAACTCAGATGGAAGCGTCGAGTCAACAGCAATAAGGACACCACCTGCTCTAGATTCACGATCACGCCGATAAACTACATATTTACGTGAAAAGAGTTCAGAGTTAAAATTGTCAGCTTTTAACCAGGTTTCAGTAATAGCTATAACTTGAGAAGTAAAAATAGAACTATTCAGATAAAAGGTACTTAATTTCGATCTTAGGCCACGAACATTTTGGTACGTGATGGTTATTTTTCACTGTTTCCGCAGGGATTTTTGAGTTTTTTGAAGCTCCTGCGGCGTTAGGTTTTTTTGTAAACAAATGCACAACTGAATGTTCCGGCCAGAATGTATATTCAAGAACTCTATCAAAATAAGCGTCTGGCACTGATATTTTAAATGATGAAATATCCCTATCATATCTAAAATTAAATTTATAAACGCCTATTTTAATAGGTTGTGAAAGGTCTAGCTTATCTTCTATATACTTAATAATATCATTTTCCATAAGCGAAGAATGAAGACGAGATACAAAAATTGTCCTGCGAGGCGGCACGGCAGTCACCTGCCTCGGTTGCGCATTGTCAACATTTGGCAAACGCACAGCGGCGGAGGTAGAATCACCACCAGTGTAGGTGGAGCTGGAAGCAGCATTGTCATTATTAATGGTTGTTATATCATTAACAGCAGTAATTTGAACTTGAGCCAAGGGTGTAGGTTTAGCATTCGTGTTTACCTTATCAGCGGCTATGTGTTCAGCAGCAGCGTGGGCATGTGCAGTTTTTGTAGCTTTATTGGTAACGTCTTTAGCATTAAGGTTAACAGAAATGTTATTAGCAGTCGAAGGCTTAACATTGGTATTTACAGCATAAGAGGTACTTGAGGTGTCGACGGCATCATTATTAGTCTGTGGGACGACAGTATGTACTTTAGCGGCGGCGGTGAAATTGTTTGAATTAGCGGCGCCAGAATTTTCAACAGTAGGCAGCCTGGCGTCACTGCAGACAGCGGACGGTGACAAAACAATTGACGAAAACGAAGGTGGGATAGGCACAGAGAGGGGTGTAGGTGTGAGCATAGCCGATGCATTATCAGCTATATGTAGCTGTGAACCTTCTAGAGGAGTGTTTAGAGGGGGACCCGTACACTGCGAATGCGAGCCAGAAGGCACCGGCGAGAAAGTGCATAGATCCATTGCATATGTAACCATAGCATCGTTGTTGTGTTTTGGGGCAAAGTACACGAACTCACTGCAGCTTTGAGCGCACCGATTTCGGCAGCCAACACACCAATGCTATCACGATTGTTCTTATTGTTTTTATTCTTATTTTTAGCACTGCGCTTATTTGAACTTGCTTTTTCCTTCGCTTTGTTTTTGTTGCTGCTTTTTTCATCCTCCATGTTAACAGCTTGGTTACAACAAATTAAGTTTTTTATGCCATCTATTTGGGTAGACAAATCCCTGAATTTTACTTCAAAAGCAGTCATTATGGCTTCTAGCCCCAGTTTTTGAGAGGCTAGGACGGAGTCCTAGCAAGCATAAGAATGCTGCGATCCCACTTTTTGCTAATTGCTTTTCTGTAACATATGTATGTTGAGATGTATGAATTATACAAATAGCGTTAAGCATATATTAGAGACAACCACCTTTTAAGAAGGTTGAATATCTTAATATATAAAAATCACGTGTCATATGTTTGGCGCAAATGGACTCCTAAACTACTGAACCGATTTTGAATTTGTTTTGCACCCCGTGTGTGGTTAGATCTAACTGAAAGATATGATAGGTTATATCTCAGTTTATAGTCGCAATATTTTTTTATTGCAATTTCTTATATGTTTATACGTAATAATAAAATGTTACGTATACGCACCGGCACTCACATTTTCAGGAGTGAGGATTGGTTGGTGTTTAATTAAACAACGTGCTTATCAATAAAAAATATTATAGCGAATGATATCAAGTATAGCACATCACCAAGCCCGCCGAGAGGTACTATGACATTTTTTTTAATTCAGGAGAGTCTTTAGTTGTTTCATGTGCAATTTTTAAGCCGAATTTCAAAAGCAACGAAAATCTGCATTTCGTTTTAATATTATAGTGAAGTGTAATAATAAATAAATTAAATTAAGAAACAAAAATCTATATATAAAAAGAAAGGCTAAAATGTGTGTTAGTTGGTCGCCGGTGTTTGAAGAGATGCGTCGGTCGATTATGTTCAAACTTTCACACAAGTTGCGTAAACCTCACGTGGTGGTTACTACATAGGTTTGGTTGCGATCGACGTACAGGGTCTGGAGATATAGGCCGAAACGTGGATCCGAGTACGCTTAGAATGTGTTTATAGAATATGGATAAAAAATGAAAGCTGTTGATGAGTACTTTAGTAGAGGGTAATTTTCATACCCCTGGGTGACTAGGGTCTCGAGATATAGGCCAAAACGTGGGCCGGTGAATTCCTCGACAGTGTTTATACAATATTGATATCTAATGAAAGCTGTTGATGAGTACTTTAGTATAGACTAATATATTATCCAGAGACGGACTGGGACTGGGATTAGGACTAGGACTGGGACTGAGACTCGGAGTGGGACTGGGACTGGAATAAAATACATACCACCCTCTGGGACAGGCAATAAGGGATGCAGAAGAATGAGAAGGAATTGAGAGAATGAGACGAAGATGGATATTGATGAAGCGAAAAAGACGGAGGGAGGAGTGAATAAAAAGATTAGAAAAAGTGAACAGGGGGGACGGCAGAGTCAGACGGAAAAAGCTTATTAAAATGTATGCAGATAGGCCAAAAATAGGGCAGGACAACGTCTGCCGGGTCTTCTATTATACCATAGAATATTATTGTTACAAGTTTACTCGGTCCTATCAATTTTATAGTCGCTGCTATAATTAGTGGTTTTTTTCGCTTTTGGAAACTTGAGCGGTCACAAAAAACGCTTTGTGATCCTACATCCGGGTAACTCTTTAATTTAGCTCACAACTGCTAAAACTCTGCCAAAAATATCGGGAGAAGTGCGAAACGCGCTTTGGACCACGAATCCGAAAGAGAAAATTTTAAATTGTATATCTTTGGTTGTACCCGCCCACAAAAGAAACTGTGGGTAAAAGTGTTTTGCGCGGATATAGTTTTGGCCTTTGTAGGAACCACCCCGGGTAATTTTTTATAAGCACGGGCAAAGGCCGCCATTGCAAAAAGGTGTTCTGCGTAAAAATTCTATGGATCCCACCCCCGGGTTCGGCACCGCACCCGATATTTTTGGACACGTATTAACGGTCGACCGCTTTTCTAGACCTTCTGGGATGTGAATTTAATTATTTATTTATTTATTAGTTTTTTTTTGTTTACTTACTCTTTATGCGTCCGACATGAGCCCCGGTAAGGATATGGGTATGACCCTCATGCTCCTGTATTATTTTCATTTTACACTCTCCATCTCTCAATTGACCAAGTTTTTCATCTCGATTATTGTTATGGGATGCGGTTGAAAGTCTCATCAGAAATGGAGAAGTGAAGTGCATAAAATTACTATCGTATTGCGCATCATTGATTCTTTCCCTTTTCAAAGTTATTTCGCCTTTTTCTAAAATTGTGTTTGAAAAATTTGAGGGCATTCGAGATATATTATAACTTAATTCACTTTTAAAATTTTGTGTACGTGGTTTATGTATAGAAACATAGTTTTCCTGCTCACTATTAAAGTTGGTGCCCGAAAGTAATGTTTTGGTATTAATATCAGTGATGCGATTCCATGGCAGGGACAGAGATTTCTTATACAATTTTTTTCCGTTTTTTGAATTACTTTCAAGTTGATCTTGTGTTTGCAATAACAAAAAAGCTGCATTTAAATGTTTAGTGATACCCCAGTTACAGGATTTGTGAGCTTTCGAGAGCTCGATTGTCTTTGTGTTTGTTTTTTCAGATGGTATTTCGTAATAGTTATACAAAAGCTCGTTCATATTATCTTCCAACACATCATCACCACTTGGTATCATGCAATGCTTGTTTAATGCGTTCGAACTTTTCTTTTCATCACTAATACCACTGACTGATTTAATATTGCTTGGTTTAAATGAATTGATAGAAAACAAATTCTGATCAATGGGAGCGTGGGTTCTAAGAAATATTTCCATTAGTGTTTCAGCACCTAGAGTGTGCATACCACTTAACTTACGATCCAAAACCAAATTATGTGTAATTTGAACAGGTTTTTGTTTAAAATGCTCATGAAAATATAGTTCAATTCTTATTGGGAACTCACCCCAGCCCCTGCGGGTAATCTGAAAAGGTGGAGTTGAAATATCAACTACGTCATTCGGTCGGTATGACGGATGTATGTTAAAACGTACTTTTTTGATAACAGACTCAAGGCAGCTGTCTAAGTTCCTTGATTTTACATATACAAGCCATTTATGTGTCATAATATCATCTGCAGATGTTTTTTTTTTTGTGCCAGCAAGGTTCTCCTTTCTAATATACGTAGAAGTGTTGCCTATAACAATCATATGCTTTGATTTGTTACTTAGGCGAGATATGTTTAATACTTTTGATAACCTCTCTAGCCTGTTTTTTTTCACAGTGTTCGGAATAGTGCCATGTTTTCCTAACTGAAAAACTGTCGGATCATCGTTATAAAGTTGCGCCTTTCCACCAACGTATGGGGCTAATTGGTTACTTTTCGGCTTCGATTGATTTATTACAAAACCTGGCTCCCGAATTACATGTTTTAAACGTCTTTCTTCACGCTTCTGTTTTGGAGACCATGTACATATTGTACTAAGAGCATTATGAGCCGGTACACGTACAGATAGTGATTTACCAATTATTTTGGACGGTTTCTTTGCTGTTTTTCCAACTAAATATTTAATGGCCGGGTGCATTCCCTTTTGATGTCCATGCAACTCTTCCTCATATGGTGTTGCTTTTCCTCTCACTGTAAAAGCATCACTCTCAGAAATTAATAGTTCTTGTTCGCGGTAATGGTTTTGTACTATTCTGAATCGTAAGCGATCAAGTAAGATGCGAACACGATCTAATCTTTTATGTAAATTTTCTAGCTGCTCTTGTTTGATTACCATTTCCCTTTGAAATACAATTGCAATTGTGGTCGTAATACTTTCATAATCAGAAGCTTTATATATATGATCAATACAAGGTATTTTTGTGTAATCAGGATCATAGTATTCGTCATGCTGCTTCTGTTTGTATTGCGTTGCAAAAGCAGGAAGCATATTGAAGTTTCGTTTTGGTTTTGTTTCGGGAATCGAATCTTCCAATTCCAATTGGTGGCAAGAATGCCTAAGCATTTATCACATGCTGAAGGTAAAAACTGTAGCACAAGATTTTTTCCCTTTTATTATAGTCAAGGTATATTTGCCAATTCCTTAAAACACCAGGTGAAATCAACGTTGACGATTTATATAAGGAATTGCAAACATCATTTGTATAATATAAAATTGATAATCATATATTTACCTAATGTAATTAAAAAAAATTGAACTCTTATAGAGATGGAACAATATTAGCAAAAAGAAAGCAGGTATCGATACTCTGAAGGTAACCCTGCAAATTGTTGGATTACGTGTTCCATTTTCTTCATGTTGGAGTAATCTAACAATACTCCTGTGACATGTGTTTGCGGGCCATCATCAGCCGATCATTGCTCGTTTTTTAACGACCATGATCACGACACGATGACGATCGAACAGATTTGCCAAAATTTAAATATTTCATACAAATAACTGATAATAAAATTTTACTATGGCAACTCTGATAAAAATGCAACCGCGCACCGGTTTTATGTATACATCCTATAGTATATAGATATATTAGTTTCTTTATTCACGCAAATGATAAATAACATAAGAATATTCGTAGTAAAAAATATAAAAGTTGTATTGCCCCTCTTCATTTACTTTCATTTTAAATTAAATTCACTCCGATAATTCTTCCCGACACAATTCCTCTTTAGTACTTTGACATGTGATCCTCTGCGGGTGCGCCATGGAGTACAACAGTGAAAGTACTTTGGAAAGTACTCTCGTATGTACTCTATGGAATACTAACAAACAAAGCGAGATTGGGATCACCTACTCCTCTCCTAGTACATCACAATGTTAATTGGAGCCCATTTTTTGTATGAATACAGATTAGTTTTGGAATACTCCTATACTCCCAAAGGATTATTCCTTACATTATTTATAGAGTAATCGCGTTTTTTGAAGGGAAGGCCACATTAGTCTACCCCATTCAGCACGCACAAAACAACTACCAAATTGTGCTTCCACGATCATTGTGAATGATAACTAAGTGTGATATCTTCTGCATAGACGTCAAAATTCCAAAGTGAGTGGATCACCTGAGGGTTGGATTTTATATAAGGTGCCACAATTTTCAATTTGTTGATTTGTAGGGGTAGAGGGGGTCCTAAAAATCACCAAAATGGAATCCGCAGCGGGAAAATTTTAGAATAGCACCCCCGAGTTCGGGGTAAAACTTGGTATCAAATGAAAGAGGGAGTTGTCCCGATCACAAATATATATATTTTAAAGTGCGCAAACTTATAATTTAAAAGTTATTTGTTGTTAAAGTTTGCGAATTTAGCAAATTTCTATAGCATTTTAAATTACAATTAGCACATCTTTCAAAACCTTAATCCATATACATACCTATATAAATTGGCAACGCTAAACTTATATTGCATTTTTGTATATTTCAAATTTCATTTTTGCATTGTTTTTACTTATTATAAATGTTTTTATTAAATCAATCGCGCTTTTGTAGCAACATGTACATTTATATATATATATATATTATTGATGACATTACAAAGCTGTGCTGCCACATAAACAAAAAAAAAAACCAATATAAATATTACCTTACCACCTTTCAGTTAATAAAGAAGAAGGAAAATATATATTTTTACTACTCATTTTGAAAAGTTGAAACACCTTTCCGCGTAGGCGGCCTTCGGCCGCGCTTATAAAAAATAACCCTGGGCTACGCCATGCCAAGTCCGGGAGTGTGGTGTAACCGTGGCTACCGCCACGGTGATGTCCTTCCGCATAGTACACTTCGAACACCATGGATCAAGTCAATGGTAAACGTCGTGGTGACGACCTTAATAACGAGGTTGATAGCGCCAAAAAGGTGCAACGGATCAGCGGCTTCTCTCCTAGTTTAATGCAAAGCATGGATCAGCGATTTGCTAAGTTCAACGATCTGATTGCTAAGCAAATTTTGGACTCGGAAAAAAGGCTCATCGAATTCGTATGCAAAAAACTAGAAGACAAATTTGTGGTGCTGAAGAAAGAGGTCAGTGAGCTTAATGCAAGAGTTACTCAGCTGGAGAATGTGTTCGAGCGCGTTGGTTATCTCGAAGAGGAAGTAAAAAAACTCAAAAACAATGCGTCAAAGCAAGAGAGCCATATTGCCGCAAGTGAAGTCCGTGTACACGGAATTCCCTTTAAGGAAGGAGAAAACTTAGCAAGTGTCTTTCATCACCTCTGTTCCACTCTTAGATTGCAACCAATACCTATAATGAGCATTTTTCGGCTACGGAAAATAGACAACAGCGTGACAGATCTGGCCGTAATAATCAAATTTCAGTCGCCGACAGACAGAAACAAATTGCTAAAAAGTATAGGCACCTTTAGGCGCCAAAACAATCCAAACATCAAAGGTCTGCAATTAGTTCATGTGGGCATAAATTCAAATGCTCCGATTTATGTAAATGCTTCGCTGTCTAGGCAAAACTATGCGATCTTCAAGGCAGCGATCCGTCTAAAGAAGAAAAGGAAGGTGGTGGCGGTTTTTTCTAAGAAGGGTCTGGTACATATCAGACGAACAGCCAACGCCAGCCCTGAAGCAATACATAGCTTGGATTTTCTAGAGCGTCTTGAGAATACCGGCGAAGAAAGCGCGAGTTCCTTTCGAGTTGATGATGCGCCAACGAATAATGATCAATAAATTAATTTCTATGTATGGTATATTACTTAAGCTCTTGAGTCTGTTCGTTTCTGTCTTTATCTCTCCCTATCATACTTGTAAACCATCACTTATGTTGTCTTTATTGTTACGCATCGCAGAGCATTCTTTATATCCCATATATAGTGATGGTCCTAGACTATAGGTTGTCTAGTTCCAAAGACTGCTTACATACACTGTTGCGCGTATTCAACAAACGTACTAAAGGGCTCAAAGTCATCCATCTTAATGCGCAAAGCCTATATAAAAAGCTGGATGAATTGAGATTCATATCTGAGGGTTCTGATATAGATGTTATATGTATTTCCGAAACCTGGTTTTCTTCATGTCACAAAAATGATTTGGTGCAACTAAATGGATATCAACTGTTCAGGGCTGATAGACGTGGTCATGGTGGTGGTGTTGCTATATATGTTAAAAGTAGTTTATCCTGTAAACTTTGCTGCAGTGCTAGTCCAAGTGATCTTGTCGAATATGTGTTCGTAGACGTGTTCTCTGTAAATAATGAAAGGCTTCTTATCGGCTGTGCATACAGACCTAATCGTGGAGTTGACTTCTCTGGCTTTATTGAATTTCTCGAGCCTCTACTTATAAGCTATGATAATATAATCATCGCTGGGGATTTCAACTCCAACCTTCTCGTCGACTCAACTCTAAAGCTAAGTATGGAGTCTCTTGGACTTTTTCCCACCAATTTAACTTCACCTACACACTTTACTGACTCAAATTCTTCTTTGCTGGATTTATTTTTTGTGAATGATCCCCTGAAATTGCTCCACTACGATCAATTGTCGGCATCTTGCTTTTCAAAACACGATCTAATATTTCTTAGTTACAACTTCCAAACGTCACACATACAATGTTCCTTTACATATCGTGATTTTAGAAGCATAGATTACAGTTCCCTTAATGCAGCGGTGGAGTCGGTTGAGTGGAGCTTGATTCGTACACTGACATCGGTCGATGATCAGGCATCATTCCTACAGAACCATATCATTAGGCTTTTCGACAACTATGTGCCAGTGAAACTCAAAGCTGCTACACACAATAATACCCCTTGGTTTAGTGCCAATCTAAAACACTTAATTCACCAGCGTAACCTTGCTTACTCACGATGGAAAAGATACAAAACCCTGGAGGCTCACAACTGCTTCAAAACAGCTAGGATCGCTGCAAACAAAGCCATTAGGTCAGCTAAGCAGAAATTTTATAATAACAAGTTTAGTGCTGCTTTGAGTTCGAAGGAAACCTGGAAGTCGATTAAACATATTGGTATCGGAAAATCCAAATGTGATATTTCTGTCCTCCCTGATGTAGACATTAATGAGATAAATATAAATTTTGTAAATCTGCCAATCTCAACTGACAATATATGTGCTGATAATCATTGTATTCGCGCTAATGTTGATTTTGGTCCTGTTGAGTTTGCTAGTGTCGATGAGTGTGATGTCGTTCAAGCCATTCTTTCGGTAAAGTCTAATGCTATGGGGTTCGATGGTATATGTCCGAAATTTTTAAAAATAATTCTTCCTAAAATCCTTCCTCACTTAACCTACTTGGTTAACTCTGTGCTGACGTCCTGTGTATTTCCCAAATGTTGGAAAGTTGCTAAGGTAATCCCAATCCCCAAGCAAAACAAGGAGTATAGGCCTATAGCTATTCTGCCTTTCCTTTCCAAGGTCGTCGAACGAATTTTCCACTGCTAGGTAAATACTTATGTGCAGAATAATAACCTTCTCACAGATTCCCAGTCTGGATTTAGGTCAAATCGTAGCTGTAAAACGGCGCTCCTATCGGTGATAGAGGATATTCGAGAACAAGTTGACAAAAATTTTACTGCTTCCCTGACTCTTCTCGACCATTCAAAAGCGTTTGACTCGGTCGACCACACCGTTCTCTGCAAGAAGCTGGACAACCTATTTAATTTCTCCAACTGTGCAACAGCCCTAATCAGATCGTATTTGGCCGACCGAACTCAGGCAGTAAGTGTTGGTAGCAGAAAGTCTGACTTCGTCAGTGTTTTAAGAGGAGTCCCACAAGGCTCAATCCTTGGTCCCCTGTTATTTGTTTTGTATATAAACGATTTGCCTGGTGTTCTCAAGTATTGTAATATTCACATTTATGCTGACGACGTACAATTGTATATGTGCTGTCCTAGTGATCGTACCAGTTCATGTATTAATAACTTAAATTACGATTTGTGTCAAATTGGTACGTGGGCTTCTATGAACGGCTTATGTCTTAACCCTAAGAAGTCGAAATGTATAGTCATTCATAGAAGGTCACTAGATAAAAGTGGAATGGAAAATTTAATTTTAGACAACACTATTATAGAATACGTTGACACGGCAAAAAATCTAGGTATAATTTTTAACAAAACCCTGACATGGAAAGATCACATCTTCCGCACAGTGGGAAAAGTGTATGGGATGCTTCGTACACTCTGGCTTACACAATATTTTACTCCGTTACATATTCGTCTACTAATAGCAAAAGCGTACTTAATACCTACGCTCCTTTATGGTTGTGAGGTTTACTCCAATTGTGACTATGTATGTAAGAGGAAACTTAATGTTGTGTATAACAACATTGCTAGATACGTCTATGGGTTGAAAAGACTTGACCACGTCTCTCAGCATGCTTACAGGTTGCTAAACATTTCTTTCGATAACCTTATTAAACTTAAAACGCTCACTACGCTACATAAATTAATATATATGAAGGAACCTGACTATCTGTATCGGAGGCTAAATTTTCTCCAGTCGTCTAGATCTGTTCTCCTTACCCACTTCAGACATCGTATGCTAATATCTGATCGCCAGTTCTTCATTAATTCCATACGTCTTTGGAACTCGCTCCCTTCTAGACTTAGGCTTATAAGCAATGCTCTGCTCTTCAATAAAGAATTAACAAGTTTCTATAATAACCTAGACAATTAAAATACTGATTCCTTCTAAGCAAATGTACTCTATCATTCCTTTATTTATCTATTTACTATTTATTAAATATATTATTTATTATAACCTTTTCTTAGCCATAGTCATTAGCTTTAAGTTTCAAGATTAGATTGTTCCTATTTTATGCCTTTTACCGACTAGCACTGTAAAATAATTTTTGTCAAATTGTTGTGCTGGGATGAATTGCCTAATAAATACAAATACAAAATACAAAAAGTTAAAGATATATATACATCAGATGAAAGGTATTTCTATAGGTTATTTTTCGCTTTTTTTTTAATTTGAAATCCATCCACTAGTTTCGGAGATATTTTGATTTGAAAAGTTCATAATTTCGCCTTTTGACATGGTGTTACCCCCAAACCTTTCATTTGCACCAAAAAAGAAATATACCGTTGGAATTAGCATAAAAACTCTACAAAGTCCGATTTTTTATTTTTTTGACAAATGTATGTATTCTGCACTTAAGCCCAAAATACATTGATAGGGTATGTTTGTTTGTATTTATGTCGACGTGCCACCACCTTATAATGTTGCATCATAAAAAGATATTGTTGCGGAGCTGGCAATACTATTCACCACCTTCATATGTTTTCGTTTGTTTAATTGAAACAACGAAAAAAGCGATAATAGTACCGAAGGGTTTTCCGCGAATAACTTTTAAAGGAGATACAAAATATAGTTTCTGCTTTCGGATTCTGAATCTAGACGAAAATACGCGTCTTTTGATACCGCTATCGACATGTGCGACCCGAATTTTAAGTGCAGGACTTAAGTTGAAATTTTACTAAATTTGGAAATTAAAAAGCTTATATGTCATAAGCTAAGAGTTTCCTAGAGTTGCGGATGATAATTCTGTGATTTTTAGGACCCCCGCCACCCCTCGAAAAAAAGTTGCAAAATCGTTGCACCTTATTCAAAATATTCCCCTCACCTGATTTGTAATTGCCTATCGCTGTCTCATTCTGTATCTCTTTCTATCACCCGCTGAAGATAGGCGCCGCCATATTGAACACCCTTTTAAACGCTAAAAAGTAGCCATATTGAACATCCTGTCAGGCAGTTGACATATAAGATATCACACTTAGTCATCATTCACAATGTCCACGATTTCAGAATTGCTTCGTTCTTCGCATCTACGTCACAGTTGACTTTTTGCTCGAGTGTAAGAAAGAGAGAAAGAATAAGAGCTAAAGGAAAAATACGTATTAATTACCAATAAAAACAGCTGATCTTTTGTTTACATGCGCACCGCGCAATCTTCTGTGTGTGATTTGTGTTCAGCACTGCACTTCACTGAAAAAAATTTTGTTGTATGCTTCGCATCTAGCGTCAGCAGCAATGCGCAACGCGGCACAGAGCGTCAAATTTTATAAACTAGGAAAAAAGGCACGTAGGGAATGGTCGCGCAATGCTGCTGTCTTTGCCTTAAGGCGCGTAGGGGAGAGTCGCGCAGTGCTGCTGTCTCTGCAAGACATTTTGGGATTATATAAAATCTAAGAAACTATGCTCGAGTATGCCATCAACGGTTTTTTACGACACGGAACATGCGTCAACACTTGCTGAAGCAGCTAAATTCTTTGCAAATTTCAGGGTAACTCTTTACTTTAGCTCACAATAGTTAACACTCGACCAAAAATATCGGGAGAAGTGTCGTGCTTTGTACCACGAATCCGAAAGAGGAAATTGAAAATTTTATATCTTTCCAGAGATATTTGCAAGCAAAGTCTAAAAATTTCATGCGGTTATACTACACCCGGACTTGGCATGGCGTAGCCCAGGGTTATTTTTTATAAGCGCGGCCGAAGTCCGCCTATGCAGAATTAAAATTAAAATGTCCACCAAAAAAGAGTTTTTCAAATTTTTGGAAAATAAAGACTAGAAAAGTTAAAGATATATATACATCGGATGAAAGGTATTTCTATAGGTTATTTTTCGATTTTTTTAAATTTGAAATCCATCCACTAGTTTCGGAGATATTTTGATTTGAAAAGTTCATAATTTCGCCTTTTGACATGGAATTACCCCCAAACCTTTCATTTGCACCAAAAAAAAATATACCGTTAGAATCAGCATAAAAATCTCTACAAATTCAGCTTTTTATTTTTTGACAAATGTATGTATTCTGCACTTAAGCCCAAAATACATTGATAGGGTATGTTTGTTTGTATTTACGTCGACGTGCCACCACTTTATAATGTTGCATCATAAAAAGATATTCAGACCAATTCTAAATATTCTCGCGGAATTTTGTTCTCGCGGATTTTTTTATTCCCGCGGAAAAATTCCTCCAATTCTTTTCTCCTAGGGAGAAGAAAAATTGGGGAATAGGAATTTCGAATTTTCGAAGTCAGCTGTTTTGTCAATTGAAATTTCGTTTCGCATTTCTTATTTTGTTTAAAAAATTGAAAAGTTTAATTATTGTTGCGAATTTGTTTGAAATTAAGAAATAAGGTATAAACAATGCACAGTATTTATAGCATTTCATGTGGTATTCACTGAAATGAGTAATGAATTGGTGCCACAGCAACATCAACAGCGGAACATAAGAAGAAGACGGCTGCATAACACAAATCTGCCAGAGTTGCCTGCTTTCATTCAGCAAAGCAATTTTCTGGCGTCCAAGTTGAGTTGAATTCGTCCTTCGTCATATGCCAAAATCTATTTAAGCCTTATTAAAAAATCCTTGCGCAATTTCTGGATGGCTGCATCAAATATGTATACCAAGAGCTCTACCGTTGCTTATGATATACTTTTCGACTTAAAATAAAGAATATTGTGGTTGTAGTTGTTGTTGTATTAACAGTGAGAATATTGTGGTAGAATGTAAATACATATTTTAGCACAAATTTGTACAAATAAGTGTTCTTTCTTAAAATAACCAATTTCCTTTAACTATTTTGATGCATTCCCTTTAATTTAACTAGTGAAAAAACTCCTATGAAATGGCAGAGAAATCTCCCTCTCCCTCACATTCATAATACCTACTTTTCTCCCATAACCGGTTTCCTCTTTTTCGAACATTGTTCAGAATAGGAGGAAAGGGAGAAGTGAAAAAACTCTCAAGGAATTTTTATTTAGAATACGAGGAATGGGAGAAGGGAAAAAACTCGCACGGAATTTTCGTTTAGAATTGGGTTGATTGTTGCGGAGCTGGCAACACTATTCACCACCTTCATATGTTTTCGTTTGTTTAATTGCAACAACGAAAAAAGCGACAATAGTGCCGAAGGGTTTTCCGCGAATAACTTTTAAATGAGATAAAAAAATATAGTTTCTGCTGTCGGATTCTGAATCTTGATGCAAATACGCGTCTTTTGATAACGCTATCGACATGTGCGACCCGAATTTTAAGTGCAGGACTTAAGTTGAAATTTTACTAAATTTGGAAATTAAAAAGCTTATATTTCATAAGCTAAGAGTTTCCTAGAGTTGCGGATGATAATTTTGTGATTTTTAGGACCCCCGCCACCCCTCGAAAAAAAAATTGAAAATCGTGGCACCTTATTCAAAATATTCCCCTCACCTGATTTGTAATTGCCTATCGATGTCTCATTCTGTATCTCTTTCTATCACCCGCTGAAGATAGGCGCCGCCTTATTGAACACCCTGTCAAACGCTAAAAGTAGCCATATTGAACAGTTGACAGAAAAGATATCACACTTATTCATCATTCACAATGTCCGCGATTTCAGAATTGCTTCGTTATGCGCATCTACATCACAGTTGACTTTTTGCCCGAATGAAAGAAAGAGAGAAAAAACAAGAGCTAAAGGAAAAAGACGTATGAGTTACCAATAAAAAACAGCTGATCTTTTGTTTACATGCGCAACGCGCAATCTTCTGTGCGTGATTTGTGTTCAGCACTGCACTTCACTGAAAAACATTTTGTTTGCATGTATGCTTCGCATCTAGCGTCAGCAGCACTGCGCAACGCGGCACAGAGCGTAAAATTTTATAAACTAAGAAAAAAAGGCACGTAGGGTATGGTCGCGCAATGCTGCTGTCTCTGCCTTAAGGCGCGTAGGGTAGTGTCGCGCAGTGCTTCTGTCGCTGCAAGACATTTTGGGATTATGTAAAATCTAAAAAATATGCTCGAGTATGCCATCAACAGTTTTTTACGACACCAAGCATGCGTCAACACTTGCTGAAGCAGCTAAATTCTTTGCAAATTTCAGGGTAACTCTTTACTTTAGCTCACAATAGTTAACACACGTCCAAAAATATCGGGAGAAGTGTCGCGCTTTGTACCAAGAATCCGAAAGAGGAAATTGAAAATTTTATATCTTGCCAGAGATATTTGCAAGCAAAGTCTAAAAATTCCATGTGGTTGTTGTAATTTTGATGATTTTGTTGTAAACACCCACAAAGGGCATCGTTACGTATACAATTTAAAAACTGTATCAATCTGTTTTTATTCTTGGACCCTAAAACCATACATTGCCTTGCTACCATATGACTATCTCAAAATTGAACTGATTGGCTTTATTTTTTTTCAATGTAATAGTCATTTAAAAACATGTTCAACGCGCATCGCCATAAGGCAACCTCAGGTTGAATGAATTGTATTTGTATTTGTATTTTATTAAATTTTTCCTAACACAACAATTTGCCAAATTATTTTATAGTGCTATTCAGAACAGTGACAGAGAAAAAAAGCGAAAATTCAAAAATATTTTAATAACTTAGATAAATAATAGATAATTTGTAAACTAAGACATAATGGTTACAATAAATTTTATGGAGCTTAGCCTAGGGACGCAAAACATAAATAAGAATAAAGGGGGCCTTGATATTGTAGTACAGTAATAATTATTAGGTTCCATCCTTAGAGAATATAGTTGACAAGAAAAACGGATAGAAGATCAGTAAAGAGAGTCAGTTGAAGAAGGAGAGGTGAGGCAATTATAAGACCAGGTTAATTCTTTTTTGAAATGCAGTGCATTACTTGCTTGTCTAATTCTGGCTGGAAGGGAGTTCCAAAGACGGATCGAAGTAACGAAGAATTGTGGTCCAGAAATTAGCATACGGTGTTTAACATGGGCAAGAACCATTTCCCTCGTAGAATGAAGAAATTGAAGCCTTCAATATAGGTAATAAGGCTCCTTCGTATAGATTATCTTATGTAAGGTAATAAGTGTTCTAACCTTTAAAAGGTTGTCAAAAGAAATGTCTAGCAACTTTGCAGAATAACAGGAAACGTGATCAAGTTTATTCAGCCCGTAAACGTATCTAGAAATGTTATTGTGGGCAACATCCCTACAAGACGGAGGTAACTACCCTACAAGAATACTGACTATCATATGACTATCATCTGATTGTCAGCAATGTCAACCTAACGATCAGTGCATCATACAAACTTTCTATCACAAACTTAAGGGGACTTGCGCAAATGTGATGTAAACAACTGTGTACGTGTGAGTTTTTGTCTCCTTCTTATACACCAACATGGCATACTGATTAAGTATATAGCCGTACTGCTCACTCTCATTCATTTTCCTGGATCAGTGCTGACACTCTAACTATCAAAAAGTGTCGTAAATGATAGTTTACTGTAGATATCAGGTTTGGCTATTATACTATCATAAATGACCATTGTTATATTCCGCCAAAAATGAAACAATGTTTTTTGCTTTTTATTTACTTTATTTCATTACGTTTTTAATGTTGTACGTGATAAAAGCATACGTGTTTCTTATTTGTTTATAATAAATAGTTTTATAAGAATTCGAGTTCAGAATGTTCAATTTAAATTCAGAAAATAACAAAACAACAGAAGAGCGCTTTCCTCATGCGGAAACACTTTTAAAAATTAATCACCACTTACCACTATTATTTTTCGCGTATCAATTTTTTGAGTGCGCCCCACACATTCCGACAGCTTTTGGTATTTTTTAATATTATTTTCGATTTTTTTTCTTTTAGCATGGATCTTTGAAATGCTCTCTTTTTCATTTTTTAAACTTATTTTTTATATGGTTTTCGTCGGTTGAAAATGGCGGAGTTTAAAAAATAACAAAACAACCGTGATAATCATTTGATTGGCATATGACAGTCAGTAGTGACAACATGATTAAATCGGATATACTGTTCTCGCATACACAAAATTCCGTTGAGAATTATGTATCTGTCTCACATGCATAATGGTATCTGGTGTATGTTCTTTTGTTCTGTACCAGGTGTCCGAAGCTTTCCCAGTTTGAGTCCTTTTTCATGATTATAGGTTGTCGTTGGGTACGTGCGGACATGCGTGAGCGAACAAAGGAACATACATAAAATTGAGTATCAATGTTTACGTCATCGCAGGATCAGCATTGTCAATTACAAGTGTGAGTGTATTAGTAATACTATCAGCGTTTCTTGTAGGGTAGTTCACCCACACATTCAAAGCTTTTTTCGCTCTCCACTAACACATCGACGTTTCTTGCTGTCATCGAAATGACAGCGCCATCTTAATACAACAATTTATTAATTATTCCGGGAAACATTTTAAAACGATGAAAAACTATAATTGTGGTAATTAAACTAAAAAAGTGCTTGTGCTACGGGCTTTTAGGTGTGACGTATGTTAGCTGTTTAGGCACTTCTAAATTAACCCGGCGCATTAACTAGAGGCAGCCAAGTCCTCTTGCCACCAATTGGAATTGGAAGATTCGATTTCCAAATCCAAAAAAGGTAACGTTTTCAAGACAGTGCACAACCTAAACAAAGGTGGTATCAAAAGACGCGTGTCGAGATCCGTTTTTAGAATCTGAAAGTTGTATACAATCGACGGGATGGCCTAGAAGGTGGTCATACTAAATCGCTCCCGGAGAGTGTCCTTATCGCTACAACCAAAGCAACATTATTTACTCTCTGCTTTTCATTCATACGTATGTGTATTTTTAAATAATAAAAAAAATGTTATATTATTCTAATATATATCATCTCTGCCGGGGTGCGATTCAGCTCAGGATATGCCAAAACGACAAGAAACCTACAATTAAATGCAGATTCACGTGTCATTTGCCAAGGATTTACCGGTAAACAAGGTATTTTCCACAACCAACATGCTTTGGAATACGGTACAAAATTGGTTGGATGTATTTTCCCAAAAAAGGGTGGAACTACGCATCTTGGTTTGCCAGTATTTGCTTCGGTAATTTATATTGATTTGTATTGATTAAAAATTGCAATAGTAGATAATGTAATGTGAATTAAAATTGAATAGGTAGCCGAAGCAAAAAATGCAACTGATCCGCATGCAACTGTTGTTTATGTGCCGCCACCGCGAGCTGCTGCTGCTATCATAGCAGTATTACAAGCACGACATTTCTTTGATTGGTTGCATAATCGAAATTGTGCCCTAACATGATATGGTTCGCGTTAAGCACGCTATGTTAAAGCAAAATAAATATCGTCTAGTCAGGCCTGATTGTCCAGGATCATCGCACCAGAAAGGGTAAGTAAATTGCCTACCATATTAAATATATAAACAACATGTATGAATTTGTTAGTGATAATTTGTCATGCTTTTGTTGATAATCAACTGAAGAAGGCAAATACCAAAGAGTTCGAAGTTCATGTAAATACCAATTGATTTCTTTAAATAGCGTTTGGAGAACAAAACCCATATGTATGTATGCATACAACTGCATAGAAAGGGAGGGATTAATTAATTATGATCAGTAGATTTATAGGATTTTTATTATTTTCCCTGCGTCGCCGTTGTCATTACATTGCGTTAAGAGAGGACATCAACATCCTACCCACAACCAGTTATAATTTTAGTATATTTTGCTCTTTTCATTACTGATTCAAAACGTGGGAAGTTATATATGTAGCATTCCATGGAGAATGGTAAATTTTAACAGACTTTCGTATTGTGGTCATTATTAATATTCAATCCCTAGAATGTTCAATGTAGTCATATCAATAGGTCCGGAGGTGGTCGGGTTAGTACCTGAATGGTGCTTGTTACCGGAACGTAGATAATTTATTGAGGATTGCACAGTGACTTGCACATCTCCTTCACAGCACCTCATTGTAGCCGACTTTGATGAACCCTAGCAGAGTTCTTGGCTTGAGGGATTAAATGGTGGAATGCACTGGCCATGGTGAGCCCATAAACTTAGCCCTACGTTTTAAGATTGCTTCGTATTCTTGGAGGATATGGTTCACCGTCTGCTGATCGATCACAAAATCGGCATGTGTTATTCGATAGTATGCCCACTTTCTGCATACGGCTGCTCAGTCTATAATGCCCTGTAAGAATAGCTCTTGGGGTTCTTCGGTTATCTTTCGATAGGTCTATTATTGCCCTGTAGCGACTTGTGCTATAACTTCCTAACAGTAACTTAGATTGTCTCAAACCTGGCGTATTGCTCCAGTGTTCTTCTCCCCCCCTTCTCCTAATAAATGCCCCTGTGAGCCAACAGACAGGAACGGCTCGGGATCGATGGGTCATGCAGTTCCTGCCTCTCTTTCCGGGTTGTCCGCCTGCTCTTGTTGTAGCAGTGCTTCGCCCCATCCAATAGGTGCGACAAATCACAAATTGTCATCAATGTCCTCTAACGGGAGTCCAAGGAAACAGAAAGTTTCAACAGGGGTGGACCATAATGAGGAGAGTGTTAGAGGCGTTGATTCAGCTAAAGAGATGGTTGGTGTCATGTGGGGACACATTATAAGCAGGACATATGTCGGACATGTCGGGGTTGATTCTGGATAGGTAAGAGTTTAACCTCTTACAGTATCCAGATCGAAGTTGGGCTAGAGTGACTCCCGTTTCCTTAGGGAGAGTGCGTTCCTACTCTGCTAGTTTTTTTCTTTGAGTACAGGATTCACCGGGCAATTTCTGGCATAGAGGTCCGACGCCTGTTTGTGGAGTTCACTCAGGACCTGCTTGTGTTTTTCAGCTTCATACGGCTGTATTCTCAGGTGCCGTATTTTCTCATAATGTAATGAGGGCGTGAACAACAAGAAGCCACAAAAGATTTGTAAAAGTTACGAGGACGTCGGGTTTTGGGATCAAGCCCAGAGCAACCTGTCCGATGCAACCATCTCTTGCACGTGACACACTGACATGAGTATGACCGTCCTAAAAAGATTCTTTTCCAGCAAACGCAGCAAAACCATTTCTCATGACCGCGGTCAGGAGAAGGACACGGATTGGGTTCGATACCTTCCCGGAGGAGGAGAGTATGGCGCAGACCCGCTGCATGGATCTGCTGGGAGGATGATAATTTGTGGGAGGGACGCAACAAACTAAACACTAGAGTCCGCCTGCTCATTACCCTGTACTCCCCTGTGGCCTGGGACCCAGTGCAACAGTACTACGTTGTGCACCCAAGGACCAGTGCTGACTTTATTTCGAACGCCACAATTGCCTTTAGTGGGGCCTGACTGTCTGACTGAGTATGGCAATTGTTTCTTTGGAGTATCAGCGCTGAAGGTTCAGCTTAGCGCACCAACATATGGCGAATACTTCCGCTTGAAAGCTGCTCGTATGTGCTTTTAGAGGTACTGATATTTTGGCTCTGGGTCCGGAGACTCTGGCTTCAATCCCCTCTGGCGTCTTCGAACCAGGGCCTTAGAGAGAAAATCCGGGCCCGGGACTTAAAAAATTTACGGGCCCCCTATAAAAAATCCACTAATACATTTGATTAACGTGAATTAATGACGTTTCGTTCATAAATCATTATTGATGGATTACATCAAAAAAATTTTTTGCCACATCAACTAAATGATTTTTGGCTAAGAGCTGACAATAAAATTAATACAGAATATTTACTATTTGTTTTATTTTATTGTAACGTAGAAATAAAATTCTCTTTTAACAGCCACATATCATTTCAAATAATCTTTTCTAGTTATTTGGTAACATTTTCATACATTTCTGATATTATAAAATTTGATTATAAATTTTAATTATTCAATATAGAATGTTCAGATATCAAAGAGTGGCTTTACTTGCTTTTTTCGCTGCAAAATTTTTTATAATAATATCAAAATTTAACTGTCTTGCCAAAACGGATGCAACACAAAGCGTGGCAAGTCCTAAAACTCGCTCTTTAGATGAACACGATCTATGAAAGTCTTTCATTCTTGAAAGGACGCTGAAGGAACGTTCTGCACTAGATACAGTGACAGGTAAAGTGCAAAAGGTACGTAAACCAATACAAAAGTTGGGGGAAAATTGTATACATATTTTGAAAATAGACGGCATTTAGCAATTCCAATGGTGACAGACCTTTATCAAAATTTGCTTCGTAAATGTGTTTCAAGTGAACTATTTCACATTCTAAGCTTTGGGAAATATCCGACTTGTATTTTTCGGCAAATTTTGCTGCGCTCGCCCGAACCGTAGTTTCATCCATGTCTTAAATTGCCACAAAAAGGAAAACTTTTCGTTCAAATTTCTCATAGCTGCATTGATTACCGAATCAACGATCACCAAGAATGCATTGTTTTTGAAATCAGACTCTGAATCATCCGTAATCATCTCATTTAAATTACCTTCAGAACGCCTTTTGGGTTTTCTCTTTCGAATGTCCGGGGCATCTAGATGTCGGACCTCAACATCTGTAGTGGCGTCTCTCGCTTGGAGGACCACGCTTCTTTCAATAATGGTAGGGCTTTGAACCAAATTGAGGACAGCAAGATACATTCGAACTTGTTGATGTACTTGAGAATGCCCGTAACATCGCCGTATGCTTGCGCAGTCAAATTTGACTTTTGGCTGAAAGACTATGAAGAGAGCTAGGCACATTTTTTTTGAGGATGTCACATCGTTGTGGAGTGCTGCCGAAGAAAATAATTGCAGCCGTACTACATTCTGCAGCATCAACACAACATAAATTGATAGCGTTTTCTTTCCTGAAATAAATTGTTGACCTAAGTAAATGGTAATACTCTACCCCATCGGGTTAGGGGGTCAGAATATACCCGCGGTAGGTATGCCTGTCGTATGCGTAAGAGGGGACTAAAATATCAGATTCCAGGGGCTGTGTAGCGCAACCCTGCAGGTTGCCTGCGCAATATATAGTGTTTAGGCAGGATGCCTAACTTTTCCGCATCTGATTGCGACCCCCCCAATGCAACTCTGCAAATCGATACTCGATACTCGAATTAATTTATAACCACCCACACCATCACCCTCATGCATGTGCATGCATGTACATGCACGTGTATGTGTGCTTTTTGTCAGCACTCATGCATATGCATGTCGGGTTGATGTGTGGGTGCCTTTCCCCTCCAAAACGGAGGATTTTGCGGGTCAACGGTTGTAGCTTGCTATACAACCGGTCTCTTTGATTTCAACAGCCAACCAGTTAACATCTGCCGCCAGCGATCTCTGCCGTATTTCTGCGTTTATTCAGGTAATACTGTAACTATTGCTAGTTTTACATTTACCCAATAAATCACATATATTATAACGAGAAATCTCATCTATTTGCTTATTTTCATTTCCAACCCGCTTACTCCCGCTGAGATCGACCCTGTGCGCCCACCTCTCCAGGATTAGACGCACACCGGCCGAACATTTGGTCCATCTTCAACAGGAATTGGAAACAGCACCTAAATTACAGTCCACAACAAAGCATCATAGCTGACCGCACACACTTCAGAATTCCTAACATAAAAAGTTATACGGAAAAATATTTGCCCATCAACAGCTATACCACAAAATTTCGATAGTATATTATTTAATACCAGCGTGCAAAACACTGAACAAGCGACAGCCAGATTAAGCCATCAGCAACACCACAAGTCATCTTGCCACATCACCACCAGAACATACTAATCACCAAAAAGCTCACAGTAAGTGCAATATTTCTTGCAACATTTTTTTTGGTTAAAATAATAAATAAAAGTGCGAAAAATCGATCTAAAGTGCCATACGTGATTGTAGTTAACCGCGAAAAGTGTGAAAAAACTGTGTAGTGCCAAAAAGGAAAATAAGTGCAAACGCGTTGCATTAACGTCGTTTAAGATTCCTTGTGACTATCTGGTCTGTCCCCCCACCAGCGGTAAGGCTCTCCGGACACAGCACAAGGAAGAGGTACACATAACCTCACTTTCACATAAAATTTCACGCCATTCGATTTAAATTTTCTTTTTGCATCACATTTTTTTCACTAATTTCTGTAATTAATCTTGTTACACAGTTTTGTTCTCTGTTGCATAAGATTTATTTCACGTTTTCACACTTTTCGTCGAGTTTATATCAACGCGCGCACTTATCTTATAATAAAATTGAAGGTTGAAGTGGCGAGTGCCCCCCCCCCCCCCCCCCCCCCTTTACTTCGCACAAGACAAATTGGTGTTGATTCCCCTGCTCCCTGTTTTAAGGCACAAATAGCCTGCAAAATCAGATAAAAATAAACAAATTAAAAGTAAGAAATCAAATTTGCGTAATTTTAATAGTTGTTGGTTGGGTGATTCGCTCAGGTTTTCAAAGTTTTTACATCCCTTGGTTAATTTGCTCTCCACCTTTCAACTATGAACATGGATTCTTACATTAGATTGGCCGATCGAATAATCGAATTCGAGGCCGATTTTAATGACATCAATGCGGCTCTGCACACTGTGCACACTCTTGCAATACAGCAAAAAGAGTTGCAAGCTAAGTGGGAAAAAGCAGAGAACGCCCTAGAGGAGTTGCTTGGCTCGGACACGCTCGACGCAAAGAAAATTGCAGCGGTCAAGATCAAGCATAAAGCGGCATATGCCGTATTCCTAAGATGCATGTCGAACATGGCTGAACTTCAAGCCAAATTGAAGGAGGAAAAAGATAGGGCAGTCAAACCTGAGGGAGAACGCGCGCGCGAACACAGTATCCGCCTGCCAGCTTGTGATACTGAGGTGTTCAAGGGCGACTACCTATCTTGGCCAACGTTTCGTGACTTGTTCACGGCCATATACAAAAACCACAGTCGCCTGAGCCCGGTAGAAAAGTTGTTCCACCTCAATCAGAAAACTCAAGGTGAGGCAAAGGACATCGTCAAGAAATGTCCCTTGACAAATGAAGGCTTCGAAACAGCCTGGAAAAACCTATGTGAGAGATACGAGAATAAGCGGATTCTCGTAAACTCACAACTACAAATTTTGTTTAATCTAAAAAAGATAGATAGCGAGTGCGGCAGCTCTATCAAAACCTTACAGCGCGACATAAATAATTGCTTGGCATCTCTAAAAACACATCAGATCGATGTTTCAAATTGGGATGCGATTATTACCTATTTATGTTCGACAAAATTACCTGAAAACACGTTGGCTCTATGGGAGCAGAGCATTGATCACAAGACGGACATATCCAAGTGGGAGGATATGGACAAATTCTTGTCAAATCGTTTCCAGACACTTGAAACCGTGTCTGGTTTTACAGGGAATGCCACTTCTAAAGTGCAAAATCAAACACGTCGCGCCAGTCGACGGAAAACCCTACAAAAAGACTTGGTGCTTTTCAAACCAAAGTAACCAAGCAAACAACAAAATCAATATGTAAAATGTGCAAATCTACGGAGCACAGATTACGCAACTGTTCACGTTTTTGCGATTTAAATCCGGTAGAAAGGATTAAATTCGTCAAATCCACAAATGGCTGCCTGAATTGTTTATCCCCAGGACACACAGTGACGAGGTGCACCAGTTCGTACAACTGTTCCAAATGCCACTCTCGTCACCACACGCTCCTGCATGCGGACACACTTCAGCAACCGGCGGTACGAAATCCCTTCAAAGATGCGGATAATGCCCCATCAACTTCGGCACAGGCAAGGAAAAGACAGGAATCGGGACAACCACCTTCCTCGGCGAATCAGAATGTCAAATCCTGCCATGCCAATTCCAGCACAGGCGTGCTATTAGGAACTGCTCGCGTACACATTCACCATAATGGTACCGACTTCTCCGCGCGGGCATTAATTGATTCTGGGTCTGAATGTTCCTTTATAACTGAAAGACTGAAACGCAGAATCAATTTGCCAGCGAGGAAAATGCATGCCCATGTTTCAGGCATCACAAATGCGGTGTCAGCTCAGGTGAAAGAAGCATCCAACATCGAACTACGTTCACCAGTGGATCCCTGCTTCAGCCTGACTACACCCGTACTAGTTCTAACGAAACTCACTGGGAATCTTCCATCCTGCCATATCAACGCAATGACTATGCAGGCATTCCCAGACTTGATTTTGGCAGACAAGAGGTTCTACGTCAACGAAGACGTAGACCTCATACTTGGCGGAGACATATATCCCCAAATTATAATGAGCGGTATAAAGAAGAATGTGCTAAACACACTCTTAGCCCAAGAGACAGTGTTCGGTTGGATACTAACCGGTCGTATCGAATCACCGAATCCAACGAAGAGCATTATGTCTTTTTACAACGAGGTTGCGTTAGACAATCAACTCAAAGCTTTCTGGGAGGTAGAAAATGTACCCAAAAATAAAATATTAAATGAGGATGAAAGGTACTGCGAACAACTATTTAAAGAAACAACGCAGCGAAGTGAGAATGGAAGGTACACCGTGTCACTACCATTCCGTAAGGATTACCCTAACAATATTAACTTGGGACCATCCCTGAAGCGTGCATGCTCTCAATTCTTCCGGAATGAGGGGCGGCTAATAAAAAACCCAGATTTAGGAAAAGAATATGTTCGAGTGTTGTCAGAATATGAAACGCTTGGACATATGAGAAAATTAAAAAAGAATATCCCATCCGACGATTCGGATCATTACTTCCTGCCCCACCACGCCGTTATTAAAGCAGAAAGTACCACTACAAAGGTACGCGTAGTATTTAATGCCTCGAGCCCTACGGCCAATGGTAATAGCCTAAACGATATTCTCCTCACAGGCCCAGTTCTACAAGCCGATCTACCCATCCTTATCTTACGTTGGAGACTATACCGTTTCGTCTTCAATAGCGACATCGAAAAGATGTATCGACAAATTTGGGTGAACGATAAGCACACCAAATTTCAACGTATTGTGCATCGCAAGTCCCCGAATGACCCTATTAGTCTTTATGAATTAAAGACGGTTACCTTCGGGGTGAATTGCGCTCCGTATATCGCGATAAGAACGCTCCTACAACTGGCAGACGACGTGTCAGACTCACACCCTACAGCGGCTAACATACTACGAGAATACATGTATGTAGATGACGTGTTAGCGGGTGGACATACGATCACATCGACTATTAAAGCTAGAGATGAAATTCGTCAAGTCCTACACTCAGCGGGCTTTCCACTTCGCAAATGGATATCCAATTCAGAGGACATTCTAAGGGACATCCCCAAAGCAGACCTACTCAATGAAAACTTTCTGGCATTCGAAGATACCAGTTCAGTTAAAGCGTTAGGCATTCGATGGAATGCCCTCTCCGATTTATTTTATTTTCAAGCAGGGACGCTGGACAACCCGGAAAACATTACGAAGAGAGCGATACTATCAGCAATCGCCAAACTTTTCGATCCCTTGGGATGGCTGGCACCAATGGTCATTGTGGCAAAAATACTCATGCAGAGTACTTGGTTGGAAGGCACCGCTTGGGACGAACCAGTATCTACCAGCACGCTGGAACGATGGAAAACCTTCACCGACCAATACCATGAAATCGATATAATCCGGATACCTAGATGGGTCAACTTTTCACCAGGAACCGACATCGAGATCCATGGATTTTGTGACGCATCCGAGAGTGCTTATGCAGCAGCCATTTACATGCGCGTCAAAACGGATGATAATGTCTGCACGAACCTGCTTCTAGCCAAAACCCGAGTAGCCCCAGTGAAAACTCTTTCTCTTCCACGTTTGGAACTTTGCGGAGCCGTGCTGTTAGCGGAAATCACCGAATCCATTTTCAAGAACCTGAAGTTGGGACCAGTGAGAGTTCACCTTTGGACGGATTCAACTATCGTCCTCGCATGGATAAGGAAACCGCCGTGTTCCTGGTCCACTTTCGTCGCACATCGGATCACCAAGATCATCGACATGGTCGGAAATAAGGACTGGCTGCATGTAAACTCAGAATCTAACCCAGCAGATTTAGGTAGCAGAGGATTACCTGCGTCTGAATTGGTCAACAATTCGTTGTGGTGGCAGGGACCTTCTTGGCTGCAAGAAGACACTTCCCAATGGCCAGCACAAGAAAGTGACTACATCACCTCCGTAGAGGAAAAGAGGGCGAAGACCTGCGCAACAACAACAGTAAATACTATCGATGTTCTTCAACGCTTTTCAGACCTACCTAGGGCTTTACGGGTGCTCTCATACGTAATGAGGTTCTACCGAAGAACTCACCCCAAAACAAAAAAAGCATTTCAGGTCAAGTCACCTTTAATCTCTCCGCATGAGATCAAATCAGTAACCCAACTCTTAATTAAAATCTATCAGAAACAACATTATAGTTCCGAATATAATGATCTAAAGGCCGGAAAACCAATTGGAGGGAAAAGTGTAATACTCTCACTTAATCCCTACTTAGACCAAGATGGCATCATTCGGGTAGGAGGGCGACTCGGGGCGTCAAAGGACTTAGCTTTTACTGAACGCCACCCAATCCTCCTCCCATACAACTGTCGGTTATCCCGGCTGACAGTCCTAATGTTTCATCAACAAAGTTTGCATGGGCGAACCAACTCATGTTGCGTCTGATACGCACCCAATACTGGATACCTAACATCAAAACCATGATTAGGGCTACAAATCACAATTGCAAAGTTTGCACTGTACACCGAAAGCGTGCTCAGACCCAACTTATGGGTATTCTCCCTCGCGAACGCACGACATTCAGCCGTGCATTCACGAATACTGGAGTCGACTTTGCCGGACCCTTCGACATTAAAAGTTACCGCGGCAGAGGGTGTCGACTATCCAAAGGCTATGTCTGCCTTTTCGTGTGTTTTTCCACACGAGCGATTCATCTGGAGGCCACTACTGACCTCAGCACCCCATCATTTCTTGCGGCTTTTACCCGTTTTATATCTAGACGCGGATGTCCCAAAAACGTCTACTCCGACAACGGTACAAACTTTGTCGGAGCTTCACGATCCCTACGATCGGAATTCAAAACTTTCATTTCACAAGCCCGAGACAATGCTGTCTCGAAGTACAGCCACCAGTCACTCACTTGGCATTTCATCCCTGCGGGCGCTCCCCACATGGGAGGGCTGTGGGAGGCTGGAGTGAAAAGCTTCAAAAGCCACTTCAAAAAGATAGCCTCACCACACAAATTTACATTCGAGGAATTCCATACACTCTTGTGCCGCATCGAGGCATGCCTGAACTCGCGGCCACTCAGCCCGGCATCCAATGACCCAACGGACCTTGAGCCGCTTACTCCAGGTCATTTCCTCACTGGCAGCCATCTACTGGCTCCGCCAGAGCCGGATGCTAGTGAGAGCCCTGCCTCGATGATCAATCGGTGGCAGAAACTCAAAGCCCTCCATCACACTTTCTGCAAGCGATGGAAAACCGAATATCTATCCGAACTTCAAAAAAGAGTGAAGTGGAAGCATCCCAAACAAAATATAAAAGTGGGAGATCTCGCTGTCCTCAAAGAGGACCACTTATCTCCCAACGAATGGAGGTTAGGTCGAGTTGTCAACGTACACCCCGGCGAAGATGACCGAGTACGCGTAGTCGACCTCAAAACCGAGAAGGGTCAAGTCAGACGACCTTTGGTCAAACTGATCCTTCTTCCAACGGAAGAGACGGATTGCGAGAAGGCTAAGTGCTCCTCCTAACAATCCCTCCGTTCCTCCATACCCCTCCCTTCAAAAAAATCAAACCCAAAACACTATTTCCCCCGACTACCTACAATTAGAGGCCCACGGTTAGTGATAGCATCGAAAGCATATTAAGGAACCCACGTCTTCGTGTCTCTCTATCCCTAAGCTTGTGTTTCTCCCGAGCCATATATTATCATCAACCCCCCGGTCTCGTGAGGGTGCGAGTCTACCGGAGGGGAAACCTAAGGCGTACTACGCGATGGCAATGGGGAAAGGGAGCGCGGGACATAAAGACGCGTTCAACCACGCGCCGTGATGCCCCGCTATCCCTAAGCTTGCGTCGCTCCCGCGGCCCTAATTATAATCAACCACCCCGGTCTCGTGAGGGTGCGAGTCTACCGGAGGGCGATCCTACATCTTATTTTTCTTTTTTCGCACCCCCGGTCTCGTACCGAGTCTGCCGGAGGGGGAATCCTACACTTAGCTACTTGTGGGCAATGGGGAAAGGGAGCTAGAGACACGAGGACGCATGGGAGCTTACCAAAAGCTCGCAAAACAAAAAGGAAAACTGAGGCTTCATAATAATACTAACCGGGGCCTTTGCAAAAAAAACCACCCCAAATTCACTCGCTCACCCAGAGCGAGGACACCAGAAACCATCCCATTCACTCGTTATCCCATAACGAGGACATCATAAAAATCTACAACAGAAGGGCAAACCCATCTGCCACAAAACACTTATTTTTGAATTTTCAAAAATTAAACTCCAAGTTCACTCGCTCACCCCGGAGCGAGGACCCCAAAACAAATTCCAAATTCAATTCAATTTCAAAAATTAATCCAAATTCACTCGCTCACCCCGAGCGAGGATGACAGAACACCTACACACTCGGCCAAAGGCGCGAGGCCAACAATATATATCAGGATTCATAATTCACCCAAATTTGCTTTTGTTTTTATTGCTTCTCAATTTTTTCGTAAAAAATTACAAACAAACCTGGTAAATGAATGTACTATTGCTGCAAATAAAAGGTTGCGTTATCTGAGTTTATTATTAATAAACACAATTTCTTTCAATCAGACTAAAAATCTTATGTACATATTTCCAATGCACGTTCGCTTGGGTGTTTGACAAGCACGGCTTGTACTGTTGAACATTCTCTAGAAGAAGACGCGATTAGGCTACGCTCCTATACCGAGCTCCGCTTTGGTAAACCAGCGTCCTGCACCAAGTCAAATGAAAATGCTATATTTGCGACCATCTGCTCTACGTCTTGGGGAAGGAGGTGACACGCGTACCATGGAACAAAAAAAAAAAACCAAAACCGCCACGGAGTGCCATTAATAAACGTAAATAAACGCCATCTCGAGTCTGAGCTCAAATCCAATATTTCAAAGTTTCATTTTGTTAAATGTTCATTGACGAATGTTATAAGAGACTTTTGATCGCAGGAAATTCTTCGGGAGCGCAATCAAAAAGTGTCGAAAGCATCTTTGTCACAGCGCATACCCACCTCATCGTACTCTGAAGCGATTTTCCCTTGAAATTTTTGTGCAGTTAAAAGCCCGCCGTTTTGGGGCAATTACAACATTAACGAAAACCTTTTCTGGTAAACGAATTGACGCTTTAAGATACCGGGCTCACGCAACTAACAAATGAAGAATAGCTACCAACTTCTTCGAACGCACACTTTTCGATGGATTGTGAGGGATGTCTAGGGGAGCGGTGGGGGTACCGAATCGCGATTCCGAACGGAAAATTTAAATTTTGCAGCATCACCAACTCGTTTCCTTAGGATTACGGAGGTGGAAACACGTACTTTTTACAACTCCCAGCGTTTTTGTGACCGGTTTTACCAGTCGACCCCTATTGTAAACTACACATACCTTCGTGTATGCCTTACCTTCTATGTGTGCATTAGGCATCCGCCTAACTTCGTCGGTTTCTAGCCATTGCACTGCTTGCAGAAAAATAACCCGCAAATAACGCACCTTCCATTCTATCAAAGCCCCTGTGGCACATTTCAGCGTGTTCTCATAATAGGCTTGGGCTGTCGGTTTCTCAACATCGGGAAATTCTGTCCTGTAATTTATTATTCTGCTTATGTCTGCAAGCGTCCATCGTTGAGATCATAAAGCGAAAACCTGAAAAGAAAAGAAAAATTAATTCATAAAAAGAAATAACATAAAAAAATATTTATTGAAATAAAATTATTGCCAAATGTTTGACTACTTTACCTTTTTGTCCAGCAATGCGTAGAATTCCACATGAATTGAAGCAAAAAACGGTAAAATGAATCTTTCGATTCATTTTTTGTTTTTGCTTCATTCTCTACACTGGAATGTTCAACCAACGTACGTATGTATGTATGATACATACAAGAAAACGAGAATCGGCAGAGTTGCCACGTTACCTACCGCGACCACCAAATGGTCCGTTCCACAACGCCTCTGTCAGGGTTCGGACACTCACTCTCCCTCTACCCAGGAAGACCACGATCCATTAAATTTTATTCCATTTAATTTATAACATTTCATACAACTCATAAATACAACAAAAACGAAATTCAAATGTTAACATTGAATGCTTAATGCATCCGTTTTCGGTGCAGGGATAACGCAGCCGAAGACGTATACCGCTTTAGACAATCCCCGCACCGGTACGGGAAAAAGCCCATATGCCCATTCAAATGGGTAATCAAGCACGCGAACGAGCTTAGTGCCCGCTGGCACACCCGGCAAATAAACTGCCAATGAGGCACTGGATCCTGGTGCGGCCGCCGCACCCATAACACTCCCTCACACCCGCGGTAAAATGTGGAGTACCACGTCGTGGCCCTCCCGCGCACCCTCACGAAAATGGGCGTCCGCCTAGCACGGAGCACCCCGGGGTCGGCGCACCGCAGCGCCTCCCTCACTGCATGCTGCAGAACCTCGACCGGCGCAAAACATGGCCATGAGCCCTTCGCCGCTCCGCATACCGGATGTCCGCGACCACCTCAATGGGTTCCGCATCCCCCTCCGCTGACTCCAGTTTCACACATATGTACTGCCGCGGATCCATTTGACACTGAAAAGGAAAGAAAATAGAAAACCCATTAGAAAAAATTATCAAAAATTCCGGTAGGAATTTGTTCTACTTACATTTTACCAGCTTGAGAATCCTTTTCCAAATAACAATGTGGTGAGGGTAATTTATCCACCACAATCCGACAATTAATGTATCCTGGAAAATTCCTGTTACGGGAAAACAACTGGATGGCAACCCGCAACATACCAACGGCAGCCTCATTAGTGCTGTCATATTAAGAAAGAAAAAAAGCGGATCCCGATAACTACACCAAAGCAGTACCGAAAACCGCAAAACATCAGAATCGGTACTGACGTGTTTCTGCCGAATATAGGCATCTACTGCAGTACCAAGCAGTCATACACAACAAAGGAACTCAAAAAAAGGGGAGGACAAAACAAGGAAAACAACCTTTCCTTGCAAAAAATTCACATTTTTTTACAAAGAAATTTTTTTTGTTGTTTTTTTTTTTACCCTTTCCGTTTTTTGGGCACCGTTTTCTAGCTGGGGGCAGGACTTGTTGTTTTTCAACAACAAACATCACAAACAGTCATTATAAGGGCTCGGTACAAAAACAATCCGAGTCCCGAAATTAAAGAATCCCGACAAGACAAAATCCCGAAATGGGAAATGTGAACTGTTTCTACCGGCCTAGTGTGCTACTGCCCCAGTGACCTAGTTTTTTTTTCAAGGGCAAGCAAGTACATGTATGTATATATATACTCGCACACCACAAATTCACCATACCATCTGTCAGCTAACCAATAAATACACGACAGGGCTGCATGCAATCTAATAATGATACGTGCAGATAGAACGCGTCGTGAAGAACGCATCGCCAATCTGCATGTAAGCACCGGCAGTTGGTACATGTTCCAATTTAATTACGATGTTCGCTATTCGTCATGAGCTGTCGCACAAAATTAAATCAACACCCTCGGCAGCCTCTACGGTTCGTTTTAAATTCCAACCTCCCACACACCGCAATCTTGCTGGTTTTTGTGGAAACAAATAAGCTGCTCGAAATCACAGCACTAAATACTTTGCAAAAAAACGCTCTCGTCACTCCATGTCATTTGACTAGTCATCTTACGGTGATGGGTTATATTCGTAGTCACATTTGCATGGGCGTGGGTAGGTTTTGTGACCAGGTGTTTTGTAGGGTAATAATATAATCCACAACTGACGAAATTCATGCGCTGCAGCGAAAACGCGCATCACCCAACCAACCTCACGGCCACTCGCCCTGGCACATCCATAAAATGCCACAGTCGCCCTGAGAGCGACACGACACGTTATACGCTGGAACGGAGACCTCGGCCTCTTCGTCCAGCCCAGAAAAACCTCAAAACCATCGAGTCTGGAACGGAGACCTCTGCCTCTTCGTCCAACCAACAAAAAAAACCGCAAATCTGGAATGGAGACCTCGGCCTCTCCATCCGGAACGACAAAAACCAAAGAATAACAAAAAATGGTGCCAATCTGGAACGGAGACCTCGGCCTCTTCGTCCAGCCTTACTGGCCATCGACTATACACATATTAAATTCTGAATTTCTATATTTAAGAATTATGTATAATTCAATGGCAAGAAATATTCACTTACATCTGTTCATCACCGTTAACTTTTATCATCCTAGCTTAGGTGGCATGCTAGGCAAGTCGGAAAGGATTCCCGGCCATTTTGCGTCGCAGACGAACTCCTCATTTAGATTAAGTTTAGTGTGTAAGTCTTATAATAATTTTTCTCGTTTCAGCGGAGGTCATTGGCGGAAAACGATGTTGCGTATCGCAAGGGGGGCCGGCATGTTTAGGCAGGATGCCTAACTTTTCCGCATCTGATTGCGACCCCCCCCAATGCAACTCTGCAAATCGATACTCGATACTCGAATTAATTTATAACCACCCACACCATCACCCTCATGCATGTGCATGCATGTACATGCACGTGTATGTGTTCTTTTTGTCAGCACTCATGCATATGCATGTCGGGGTTGATGTGTGGGTGCCTTTCCCCTCCAAAACGGAGGATTTTGCGGGTCAACGGTTGTAGCTTGCTATACAACCGGTCTCTTTGATTTCAACAGCCAACCAGTTAACATCTGCCGCCAGCGATCTCTGCCGTATTTCTGCGTTTATTCAGGTAATACTGTAACTATTGCTAGTTTTACATTTACCCAATAAGTCACATATATTATAACGAGAAATCTCGTCTATTTGCTTATTTTCATTTCCAACCCGCTTACTCCCGCTGAGATCGACCCGGTGCGCCCACCTCTCCAGGATTAGACGCACACCGGCCGAACATATAGCTTCCCCAAACCTAATTGTCAACCTCACCTATCCGCAGCGAATCCTGTTTCACTAACAGACGCGGCTCTGGCGACCCCAAGCTCCTCATTGAACTTGGGATCGGGAGGGAGGGGATGACCTGAAGGTTTAATGTTTAATCGTTTCCGAGATGGTCGGGCTAGCACCTTAATGGTGCTGTGGTACCGGAGCGTACCGGATCTGTATCCGGCAAAGGACCATCACACCGATAATACTCCTCAAAGCCTTCGGGGAGAAACCTTATCGCTACAACAACAACAACAACAACAATAGAGTTACTCCTACCCCAGAAAATGGTCAACATTTATAGTGCATACAAAGAACATTTCAACTCACCAAATTCACACATATTAACAGAGTATATGTGAAACTTAAGAGCGAATTGAGAGTTTCACAAAGCTGCACTGCCACTCCGCCATTTTATACAGGGTAAAAGTGTAACGCTTTTGCGTTGCGAGCAGGCAAGCATTTTCACAAAAGAACGAAATACCCCGTAAAGGCGTTGCCTGTTTTTTAGAATACAACAACAACGCTTGCGTAACACTTTATCCAGAAAAGAAAACGCTATCATAGCTGCGGGTTGCACAAGGCGAGTAATCAGCATTCGAGTTTTTGTCGAGAATGTGACGTAGTGCTCCGTTGTAATCTCCTTTCATATTGGGGCCGTTATCGTACCCTTGTGCACGACAATCTTCAATCATGTATGGCAAATTAGATCAGCGATTTTCTGAGCAGTTTTTTGGTTACAATTCACGAAAGCCAAAATCTGTTCTGGAATTGTAAATTTGTTGCTTTCGAATTGAAATGGAGTGAGCGCAAAATGAACGTAGTCAACGTGACTAGCATCAAGCATAGCATCAACGATAATAGAAAAATACTTAGCTTTCTTGCCTTGATCTAATATAGTTTCCCTCACATGCTTTGCACAAATTTCTATAAACTCGTTCTGAATGTCTGGGGAAAGATAGTGAACTTGTAACGTTTGTGCTGCTATTGTGAAATCCTAACTTTCTCCAAATGATCTCTAAGTATCGGATCATAATTGCTTATGAGATCTTAGATGCCCAAAAAATTTCCATCCTTTCGCTTTTTGAAAAAAAAATAGTGTCCAAAATTCTATATAAAATTTCTTTCCACTTTTGAGTTTCAGTGATTAGCTGTTCATTGATAAGTGTATCAATTGTAGCCTCCTTTCGAATTAGGTTTTGTAAAGATCGCCATTGAATATAACATTTAATGTGATCTTCAGTATTTTCGTGTGATGGCAAGCTATACGCTAAAGCTTCTTCCATACCTGGAATTTCGAATATTCGCCAGGACAACAAATTTTAGGTCGATTTAAAGTATTGGTGCTTAACAGACGACATGGTAGGGAATAAAAATCATTGCTACTGGCACTCCACACCAACCAGTGACGCTCCACTTTCTCTCCATTTGGCAAGATTCTGTTTAACAACGAGGTAGGAAATGCCTCGTCATGACAATCACGTGGAAAAATAACAGGGCACTTTTGATGACCTCGACGAATTATTTCGTTGACTTCTTCAGATCGCAAAAACTCATTATTCACGGTACCTATATCGAAGTCGTTTAAATAATCTAGACTTTGATACAGAGTTGGTGGTATTGTTTGAAGGCTTTTTGAAGATGAACCTACATCAGTGTTACCACGAAAACTTTACGATTTCGGATTCATGTAAACATATATTTTTGTTTGATGTTTTTATTGTCTCCTCACTGTTCGAGGGACCAGGTAAAAAATCATTATCAATATTCGTTGCTTTTGAAATTCGGCTTAAAATTTCCACATGGAACAACTAAAGATCCTCCTGAATTAAAAAAAAACGCCTTAGTACCTCTAAATCGCGGGCCCCCTGAGAAATATCGTGCCCTACGCTTGCCAGGCTAAGGCTCTAGCTATTAGGAGTGATAAAGCTGTCAGATCTAGAAGCAGCAAGTGGCTTAAGTCCTAGGAAGCTTCTAGTATCTGTCAAGAGGACGGAGTTTTTTTATAACATAGGTCCTGGTTCTTGATAGGGGTTTCAGCTTGGTCGTTAAAACAAACTTCTGGTAACACTACGGACTCATTCAGTCTATGTGAGATCCTCATGAACCGGCCACTTTAACCTAACCTATATTTTGCGTTTTGGTTTTTACTTTAGAATCTACCGGTTAAGTAAGCGATGTCAGCTAACTAAGCGCCTTCAAATGTAGATCCATAAGGAATATGAGGTCGCCAGAGCCTCGGCTGTTAAAGAAACAGGATTTGCCACGGGTAGGTGACGTTGACAATTGGGTTGGAAAAGCTATATATTGCGCTGGCAACCCATTGAAAGGATTGCGCTACAAAACCCCTTGAATCAATTTGGTATTTTAGTCGCCTCTTACGCATAGCTACCACGGGTATACTCTAAGCCCACTAACCCGCTGGAGCCATGAGAAGCGTGAGTGCACTTTGGGTGTCGCAAGGCAAGTTCCGTCGTGCCTGACCCTCGCTGAGCACAGAAAATCTGGGAAAATTAGATCCAGCAAACGAGTGTTCTGTACTGGTATATGATAAACTTGCAGACAACCAAACGTTTACTTTCCTGTCCAAAAGGGAATTGGTGCTCGGCACTGCTGCTAAAGAAGAATAGACGTAGTCATATCAATTCGTTCCCGGGTTACTCAGGGTAAGCAGTTTTAGCAGTACTTTGCCCGTTTCAATTTACACATCCATTCAAAGAACTTCGCATAATGGATTAAACAGTCATCTGCATTTATTCGTTTTTGTTTTGTAGCACGCCTAATTTACTATCTATTACCCCAACATCTATCAATTATCCCTTTATATAATCTTCGGGTACTCCCGCTACCGGAAGATGCCTTGGCATGGTGGAGGTTCACTTGAATTTACTTTACAGGTCCTGATTCTGGTTATCTGAAATCTCCTTGAGTATCTTGTATTTATTAAGCACTTCCGGTTATATTAAAAACTTATTATCTATCCTTACTGATATTCGTTTCTTTTTCATTCTAGGAAATACGATTTGACGATGTGGTCATAGCAATATTCCAGCTGTGGCTGTAAGAAGAACGTATATTTTCTCAAACTACAAGAAAACTGCGACAAATGTCCCTCGGCCTTTTTAGTATCACATATAAGGCGTAGGGCCTATATGGGAAAGGGTCAAGTTCAAAGGCTCAACATCACCTGCAAATCGACTTTGATAGCACGAAATGGGGCTGCATATATTCCGGTATTATATCTACAACACTCATATCTATGCAAACTGATACTAACAACACCACCCGCGCAGGAAAAATTGAGCACCATCAGTGTGAGCTTCGAAACTCAAAATGGTTTCTGAAAGGGCACGACTACGAATGAGTTTATGTCTTTACATATGTAGTTTGTACATATAAATATGCACATATGTAAGGTTTACTAGAAAATTAAGGAAATTATTTGTAAAAACCATTGTATACATAATTTATTCATAATTAAATATTATTTAAACAAAAGGGCCGCGTTTCATTCATATAAAAAGCGAATTGACAGAAGGTAACCGGTACGGGTAACCGATAGGCCAGTTACCCGTGTTGCTGTTGTTGCATATGTTTTGGTTAGCGATAACGAAAACATACCTTATGAAGTAACTTAAAAATGTAAATAACATCGATCGAGAAGGGATGTCGAAAACACAATAGGTAAGAGCGAGAAAGCGAGTCACACGTACCCTATTTTGAGAGAGCGCATGCATTACCTTTTTCACGACAGCAATGTAAAAGTCATTAAGACGATAATTGGTGACCAAGTTATTGGTAACGATTAAGTAATCGATTAGGTAACGGGTACCTGTCTTGTAGGGATTAAGCTTCTTTTTACTCACAGCGTTACAGTTGAAAAAAAACTCACAGCCGTAGAGGAGCGTAGTTATTAAGTACGCTTTGGATAAAAGTAGTCGAATATGTAGTGGAGTGAAATACTATGTCAACAACAGTGTATGGAGCATACCGTACCCTTTTCCTACGGTACTAAAGATATGGTCTTTCCAGGTCAATGTTTTGTTAAAAACTATGCCAAAATTTCTTGCCGTGTCAACATATTCTATAACTGAATTTTCAAACATAGTATAGTCTAATACTGTTTTCACACCGAAACTTAATGATCTCATTTCACCTGCTAATGAAATCGTAAATTTTTTGCTTTCACCCAGAAGTAACTGCTCGATTAGTATAAAGAATGAGACAGACAATCATGGCGGAACGATAAAAGGTGGGAGCATGGTAACATACCTACAAACAAAAAAATTCCATGTACTTGTAAATTCGATGGACAAATGTCCAAATCGTACTGTGCCAGTAGTTGATGTATCAAATCAAATAAAAAAGGTTATAATCAGCTGTTCGATGCGGCCACCTTGTATCGTTCCGTCATGCAGACAATGACATTTGCTTTGACAAATGACATTTTTAAGCACTGAACACACCAAAAACTAAGAAGCGGAAACGGAAGTGGAACGCTGCCAACAGAGTTGCATTGTGCTTTTGACTTCATTAGGCATTCGATTAGCTACTAATGAAATAATAATAGATTCGAATTTTGTAGGGAAGTTTGAGCTCAATAAGCGTCTTAATGTAGAAAACTGCCTTTATTATTCAATAAGCCGTCTGTGTGAAAACAGTATAAGCCATTTGTAGCTAGCGGCTTTCTACGGATGACAATACACTTCGCCTTTCTAGGATTAAGACATAAACCATTCATAGAAACCCCTACACCTATTTGACTAAGGTCATGATTCATATTACTTATACATAAACTCATATAATCGACAGGACAGCACGTATACAACTGAACATCGTCAGCATAAATGTGGACGTCACAATACTTAAGGACACGAGTCAGGTTATTAATGAACAATACAAATAACAAAGGACCAAGGATTGACCGTTGGGGTACACCCCACGAAACGTGTAACAAGTTTGACTTTCTACTATCTACACATACTGCTTGCGTTCTGCCGTCTAGATAAGATCTGATTAGGTTGGTTGCATGACTGGAAAAATTAAACATGTTTTCCAGCTTTTTACATAGTAGGGTATGGTCAACAGAGTCAAAGGCTTTTGAGTGGTCAAGAAGGGTTGGGAAAGCCGTAAAGTTATCATCTATGCGCTCCAGTATATCTTCTACCACAGAAATAAGTGCCTTAGTACAGCTTCTTCTTGTCTGAAACCAGACTGATGGTGCGTTAAAAGTTTATTTACGTGCACATATGTGGCGATCTGCACATGTAGGATGCGCTCAACCAACTTCGAAAGAAAAGGCAGTATGGATATTGACCTGTACTCTTTGTTTTGTTTGGGAATAGGGATAACTTTAACAGTTTTCCAACATTTTGGAAAGAAAGAAATGGTTAGGATAGAGTTTATTAAATAGGGTATATGGGGCAGGATTACGGGTAGAATAATTTTCACAAATTTTGCACAAATTCCGTCTAAACCTATAGCGTTAGACTTCACAGAAAGTATGGCTTTCACAACATAACAGTCATCGACACGAACAAACTCGAGGGGACTTGCATCAACATTTACACGATCACAGTATTTGGCAATACATACATTAGCAACCGAAGGAGGTAACTTTAAAAAACTATCATTGCTATCGTTAACATCTACATCGGGGAGGATAGAGAGATCGGCTTTGGATTTGCCAATTCCAGTTTTCTTGACGGTATTCCAAGGTTATTTCGAGTTTAAAGCGGTGCTAATTTTATGGCTTTATTGGAAGTGAGTCGTGCAGCTTTGAAGCCCATGTACATTTCCACAGTTCTGTATCTTTTCCACCGAGAGTAAGCTAGCTTACGCAAGTGAATTAGATGCTTAATACTGGCGTCAACCCATTGATTGCTATTGTGTTTCGTCACCTTAAGTTTCGTAGGAACGTGGTCGTCGAAGAGCTTATGTTCGCTGTTATGAAGGAACTTAGTTTGCCCATCCACCGATGCCATCGTTCGAATCATTATCCAGTCGACAGACTCCACTGCTTCAGAAAGTGCACTGGAATTTATACTTTTATAGTCACGATACGTAAATGAGCTCGGTGTAAACATCATTTGAAAGTTGTAAGTAATGAATAGGAGGTCGTGTTTAGAAAAATTGGGAGCGGACAGCTGATCGTAAAGAAGTACTTTCTATGAGTCGTTTACAAAGAAGAGGTCCAGCAGCGAGGAACTAGAGTTGGTAAAATGTGTTGGTACGGTAATGTTAATAGAGAAAGGTCCCAGAGATTCCATACTTAGCTTAAGACTTGAATCTACGAGCGGGTTGCTGTTGAAATCACCAGCTAGGACTATATTTTCGTAATTTAAGAGTAGAGGTAGCAAAAAATTAGTAAAGTCAGCAAAATTTAGTTGGCGATTAGGTCTATATGCACAGCCGACAAGGAACTTATCACCATTTGATGAAAAAACATCAACGAACACAAATTCTACAGAAAACCGTTACAAGAACTACAACGTAATTTACAGGAAAAACTACTTTTAACATATATAGCGACAGCACCACAATGACCATTTCTGTCAGCTCTGAAAAGTCGATAGCCATTTAGTTTCACTATCTCATCGTTAGGGCCGGAAGAAAACCAGGTTTCGGAGATGCAGATAATGGCCCCTATTATGAGCATTTTTCGATCTCCCATCTTCGCATGGTTCAACTATATACAGGTTGGCTCATCTGTAAAGCAACTAAATATGTCTGTTCATATTGCCAAAATCTGTGTATTGGTGTTGGTGCGAATGGTATGGAATGGAAACATAAAACTTAGCAGTTTTTGTATGTGTAAGTAAAATGTTGCCAATGTGTTGGTTTCATTTTGAGTTTGCCATCTCTTTTTGACAATCCCTTCGACCATGCAATGACATAAATAAAATCAGCTGATGAGATGAGCCAACCTGTACATAATTGAACCATGCATCTTCGCTGGCTATCGAACATCGAAAATCGAATTAAAAATTTGTATTATGACATCTAATCTCTGTCGAACTTTTCGTCGTGTATCTAATTTTGAAGCGAATAGAAATTTGTTGTCGACGCTGTTTCGAATTAGAAGAAAATTGTTTGAAATGTAAGTTTTTTGTGTTTATCTTCTACTTTTTTGCTACGTAATAGTAATTTCAAACTATTTGTATTAATCGTATATAATGTAGGATGCTTAATTTTTATTAAAATTAATATCCACAGAAAAATTATTTAAAAGAAAATGTTATATTTTCATGATGCAAAATTGAATAATAATGAAAATTTTTGAAAATAGTAAAATCATTATGGAAAATTAAAATATTGTAAAACATATTAAAATTACAAAGTTCAAAGTAATATAATAACAAAATTAAATAAAAATAATTTAGTCGATATAATTTAAGAAGCCTACATATAGGTCCAAGGTCGTGAATGCAAAACAACTGCTTAGAAGACTGATTTCATAAATAGGACAACATCCGTTTATAACAAAAGGAACTTGCAGAAAGGATCAGGTGGAAAAAATTCCGAGTGCATTCTCGTACCCGGTGCTTAGTTGAGACAATCCCTAGCGCATAATGTGAGAATTGTTGCCAATTTCAAAATGGTTGGAATAGACTTGGCTCTTGGACATTGTTGCAGCCATTCATATTTCCTGGATAGCAAGTCCATGAACGCTTCTATGGTTATTATGAAGTTTAGTTTTTAACACATGTAACAACATGTTCAGAAAGTTACAATGTTTAGAAAGCTACAATTAAAAGTGTTTTTAGCGGATATAGTTTTGCTCTCCAAACCGGTGTTGGGTCCACACAGGGTAATTTTTATAACCACGGCCGAAGGCCGCCAATGCAGAAAGGTGGTCTGCGCAAAAATACTGGGGAATATTTTGAATAAGGTGCAGCGATTTTCCAAGTTTTATTTTTTTTTAGAGGCAGAGGGGTTCCTGAAAAACACAAAAATATTATCCGCAACTCTAGGAAACTCTCAGTTTTTGAGAAAAAAGCTGTTAAATTCCGAAATTTGATAATATTACAACTTAAGTTTTGCACCTGAAATTCGCGTCAAAGTTGTCGAAAGTGGTACCCAAAGACGCGTATTTTCGTCAAGATTCAGAATCTATTAGCGCAAACTATATATATTTTTTTTAACATTTTTAAAGTTATTCGCGAAAAACCGGTCGGTACGATTGTCGTTTTTTTTTGCATTAAACAAACGAAAACATATGAAAGACACATGCGTATTCGTTACATTGTTTGCGAGTTTCTTACTATCAACGAGTGTTTGTGAGTGTTCGCGTACAACTTCAACTTTCGCAATGCTTCGACTTTAACATGTAACGAAAAGTTACTCTGTTATAGCACAATTTTGCGGATCAAAGCGAATAAAACTGCAAGCCGTTCTGTTGTAATTTTAACACAGACTGGCATAAGAACTTTTTCTGCGCTGCTTCGCCTTGAAACTGCCATAAAAGTGCAATAAAACTTCGCTTTGAAATAACCAAAGCATATATGCAAATCTTCCTCTATGTCTCTGTCGAAGGCACAAAATCCTATCATAAGTCTCAGGACTCACGCTTATTCATTTCATTCCGTTTACCATATTGATTTAGTTAGCTTTAGATTTTTTTTTACTTGAAATCGAAAACATCTGGATTTTAAAGCTTATTAAAAAAACGTCGCATTTTTTGGATATAAAATAGGGAAACCTCACAAATTTAACTTCAGAAAAGGAAAGCGCAGCAGGCGAACATTTGGGTTTCCTCGGACCCTTGTAGATTGACGCATCTAATGCCAAGTTTAGATGAAAAGTTCCATCATTAACCGTTCACTGAAAAATCGGTGTTTATCGGTACACAAACGACCCCGCAACAGATTTGGCGCCATATTTATTGAACTAAGCGAGATTTTCTAAATTTTAGCTTCGCATAAGATAGCCATCTCCGTTTAGCACCATTCACAATTTGAAGTAATGTTCTATCTATAACGGTTCAATTTCTACCGCATACTGATGGGTTAATCGATCAGTGCTGATTAAAACCCGATTAGTGTGCATATCTCTTGAACCAAGCAAGATGGGAAATCTTTTTTTTTTGCAATATGTGGGTATCCTCTTGTAGATTAAACGACAATTTGATTGAAAGGTCCATCATTAACCCTTCAATGAAAAAATTGGAGTTTATCGGTACACAAATGACCCCCAACCCAGATCTGGCGCCATATCTCTTGCAATAAGCAAGATTTTGTAAATTTTATTTTTGCATTAGATAGCCATCCCTGTTTAGCACCACTCACAATTTGAACCAATATTCTATCTGCAATGGTTCAATTTCTACCGCATACTGAAGGGTTAATCGATCAGTGCTGATTAAAACCCGACAGACATCTGATTGATGATCCAACACAGCCCAGGGGATTAAGGAGTCACCTCCGTAAGCACTATGAGGAAATACGGCACCCGATAACACAGCCGTATGAAGCCAAAAAACATAAGCAGGTCCTTCGTGAACTCCATAAACAGGCGTCGGACCTCTATGTCAGGAATCCAGTACTCAAAGAGCAATACCCTAAACTTGGGGAAGAGGAACGCACACTCCCTAGGGAAACGCGAGTCACTCTAGCCCAACTTCGATCTGGATACTGTAACAGGTTAAACTCTTACCTATCCCTGCCCTGCTTGCAACGTGTCCCCACATGACACCAACCATCTCTTCAATTGTAATGTGGAAACAAACGCTTCTAACACCTCTTTAATTATGGTTCACCCCTGTTGAAACAGCAAGCTTCCTCCGACTCCCGTTAGAGGACTTTGATGACAATTTGTGATTGGTCAGACCTATTGGATGGGGCGAAGCACTGCTACAACAACAACAACAGGGCCAGGCGGCGTGGTAGTGTCTGGTGGTGGACAGGATTACTACTGTTCGCACAACGGAAATATAGCTCTTAAAACAGCCATTAATATCAACCGTAAGTCGCCTTTTTGCGTGACCAGCAAGGGGCCACTAATAATTTAAAGACATCGTGTCTACAACGAGTATTAGGAGTTAGACCAGAAGAGACAAAAGTGTGACCATTTTAAGTACTTAAATTTTTAGACCGGGGTTAGGTTCGAAGCCTCCCTGGAGTAAGTGAATGAAGGACAGTCCCCCCGCAAGGAGCTGCTCCTGAAATTTTTTGAACGATCTGCGAGACTTTGAAGAAAAACCCCGGATCTTTCCGAAATATCCAGAACATTGATTTCCTTAAATACATACAAACAAAACCTTTCCCAACTACAATTTTTTTAAATAGAAAAATCAAGCCTTTTAAAGTAAAAACACCGGCGTACGCCGGCGCGCCGGTATATATATATACAGTGATCGGCGTAAACCTCTACTAGGTACTAGTCGTGCATATCTCTTGAACCAAGCAAGATGGGAAATCTTTTTTTGTGCAATATGTGGGTATCCTCTTGTAGATTAAACTACAATTTTATTGAAAGTTCCATCATTAACCCTTCAATGAAAAAATTGAAGTTTATTGGAACACAAATGACCCCCAAACCAGATTTGGCGTAATATCTCTTGAACTAAGCAAGATTTTGTAAATCCCCACTTAGCACTATTCACAATTTGAACCAATGTTCTATCTATAACGGTTCAATTTCTACCGCATACTGATGGGTTAATCGATCAGTGCTGATTAAAACACGATTAGTGTGCATATCTCTTGAACCAAGCAAGATGGGAAATCTTTTTTTGTGCAATATGTGTGTATTCTTTTGTAGATTAGACGATAATTTGATAGAAAGTTCCATCATTAACCATTCAATGAAAAAGTCGGAGTTTATCGGTACACAAATGACCCCGAAACCCGATTGGCGCCATATCTCTTGAACTAAGCAAGATTTTCTTAATTTTATATCTGCATTAGATTTCCATCCCCGTTTAGCACCATTCACAATTTTACCCAATATTCTATCTATAACGGTTCAATTTCTACCGAATACTGATATAGTTTCCATAATATTCTCTTCACGTTTTTTGTGGTCTGCATGTAAAAACTATGACTACGAATCATGTATTTCAAAAATATATGACGTAAACGTAACTATTTGATAAAATTTGATGAATTTTGAAGCTTCTAGCCGTAAAAAAGGGGTCAAAATGACAGTTTATATGAAGTATATAATATATATACCACCGATCTCTATGATTTTTTCAGACAACAATATATGCTATATACGTAAGCATTTTGTGAAATTTGAAGCTTCTAGCTGTTAAAACGGGGTAGAAATTGCGCAAAGTTTCTTATCTGACAAACGGTTGTATGAGATATATACTATGTATACCACCGATCTCAATTATGTTTTCAGACATCAATATATGCTATACATGCCCGACACGACAAAGTCCAGAAATTGGAAAAAGTCAACTTTTTCTACTGGCTTAGTGTGCTACTGCCCCAGTGACCTAGTTTTTTTTTCAAGGGCAAGCAAATACATATATGTATATATAAATATTCGCACGCCACAAATTCACCATACCAGCTGTCAGCTGACCAATAAATACACGACAGGGTTGCATGCCCTATCAAAATGGTACGTGCAGATAGAACGCGTCGTTGAGAACGCATCGCCAATCTGCATGCAAGCACCGGCAGTTGGTACACTTTCCAATTTAATTACGATTTGCGCTGTTCGTCATGAGCTTTCGCACAAAATTAAATACATACCTTCGTCAGCCTCTACGCTTCGTTTTAAACTCGGTTTATTCATCTATTTTAACGTACGTTTGTTAATAAAACAACACGCGTATCACGAAAAGAAGTAATTTTGCGCGGGTGGCTTGGAATCACGTCCGTTCCAACTTCCCACACAACGCAATCTTGCTGGTTTTGTTGAAATGCATAAGCTGCTCGAAATCACAGCACTAACTACCTTGCAAAAACGCTCTCGTCACTACACGTCATTTGACTAGTCATTTTACGGTGATAGGTTATATTCGTAGTCACATTTGCATGGGCGTGGGTAAGTTTTGTGACCAAGTGTTTTTTAGGGTAATAATATAATACACAACTGAGGAAAAACATGCGCTGCAGCGAAAACGCGCATCACCCAACCAACCTCACGACCACTCGCCCTGGCACATACATAAAATGCCACAGTCGACCTGAGAACGACACGACACGTTATACGCTGGAACGGAGACCTCGGCCTCTTCGTCCAGCCCAGAAAAACCTCAAAACCCTCGAGTCTGGAACGGAGACCTCTGCCTCTTCGTCCAACCAACAAAAAAACCGCAAATCTGGAATGGAGACCTCGGCCTCTCCATCCGGAACGACAAAAACGAAAGAATAACAAAAAATGGTGCCACTCTGGACCTCGGCCTCTTCGTCCAGCCTTACTGGCCATCGACTATACACATATTACATTCTCAATTTCTATATTTATGTATAATTCAATGGCAAGAAATATTCACTTAACTGTTCATAACCGCTAATTTTTTCATCTTAGCTCAGGTGGCATGCGAAGCAAGTCGGAACGGGTTCCCGGCCATTTTTCGTCGTCAGACGAACTCCTCATTTAGATTAAGTTTAGTGTGTAAATCTTATAGTCATTTTTCTCGTTTCAGCGGAGGTCATTGGCGGAAAACGATGTTGCGTATCGCAAGGGGGGCCGGCATGTTTAGGCAGGATGCCTAACTTTTTCCGCATCTGTCTACGTTCCCCCCAATGCAACCCTGCGAATCGATACTCGATACTCGAATTAATTTGGAACCACTCACACCATCACCGCCACATGCATGGGCATACATGTACATGTAAGTGTATGTGTGTTTTTTGTCAGCACTCACGCATATGCATGTCGGGGTTGATGTGTGGGTGCCTTTCCCCTCCAAAACGGAGGATTTTGCGGGTCAACGGTTGTAGCTTGCTATACAACCGGCCTCTTTGATTCTAACAGCCAACCTGTTCACATCTGCCGCCAGCGATCTCTGCCGTAATTGTTTGCGTTTATTCAGGTAATATTGTAACCTTTGCTATTTTCACATTTACCCAATAAATCATATCTATTATAACGAGAAATCTCGTATTCTCTTATTTTATTCCAACCCGCTTATTCCCACGTTAAGTAACTCCTCCGCAGCTTTACCAAATCCATAATAATACGTAAGCTTAGCGCAAAGTAATAAATGATCAACAGAGTCGAAAGCTTTAGAGAAGTCAAGTAAACATAGGATGGATATTTCACCTTTGTCATAAGCCATACGCAAGTCGTCCATAATTTTAACCATAACTGTTGAACAACCATGACCCGCCCTAAACCCAGATTGATAAGGGGAAGGTAGACTTTTTGCTGTAATGTGAGCCGTAATTTTTGATGAATTTTATTAGCCTTATACGTAAATATTTTTGAAGTCTTTAATGAGCTCAAGGCCTATTGAAAAAATAAAACACAATGTTTTTCTATTCTATTTTACATACATATATTCGTTGATATTTCGGTTTTATTCTAAAACCATCATCAGGAATAGGAAACACAAAACAGAAGAAAACAGAAAAAACAGGTACAATTGGTTATAAAAATATTTCTTGCATATAGGTATACAAATTTAACACTAAACACAACTTACACATATGACTATGTTTGATCGACTGATCATATGTTCGAAAACAAAGTAATAAGAGAGCTTAAACAAGTAAAAGTAAACAATTTAAAATACCGCAATTGTAAACAAAAATATGTACTAACACTCCTTGCATTGTTGTTAGTGCTAACAATTAGAGTGGATCGGTTTCTCGCTGCACGAAAAAAGTCCCAATTAGGTTGAGTACAATACCTCTTCCAAGTATTATACGCATTTGTACGAGCCTTCATGGCTTCTTTGACTCTGGAGTTAAACCATGGACATGGGTTTAACGGGTTGGAACGTGCTTGTCATAAGCTGATAAAAGTGTGCCATTCAAAAAGGCTAGCTTATCATTAACATCCTGGTAGTACCAACAATTATGCCAGTCTGTATTTTCCATTTCACGGTACAATGCATTTAAATCAAGCGAGCGATAGTCTCTGTACATAAAGCAACTTCCTACGTTAGGGTCATTAAAGTGAATATCTAGTGTGAAGAAAATTAGATCGTGATCTGAAATGAAAGATATTTGGTTGAACAGCAAACCGAGGGAGGGATCAGAAACAATAAAATAATCAACAAGGCTAGAAACACAATTGTTACCGTGCCGAGTTGGTTCTACGGTGTTATCTACAGAAAGACCAGAGCTAGCCACTTCATCCAGAAACATACCACATTCTGAATCAACCACAAGAAGGTAATATTAAAGTCGCCGCACATAATTATGCTATCATAGTCAACAAGCAATGAAGACAACTTTTCAAAGAACGGGCTTACAGGAACCGACTTATTAGGGTTACATACACACGCTAAAAGAACTTTGCTCAAACGATCAGACAGTTCCACACAGAGAAATTCCACACCTTCATTGTTTGACTCACAGATGTGTTTCATATTTATTTATTTATTTATTTAATTTCAAAAATAGTCTAAAGTTCTTACAGACTACTTGAGTTTGTACTTAAAAATACAGACCTTAGCAATACAATCAAAAAATTATTACACTCAACAATGATTTCAAGGTGGTCTTTGGCAAAGAAAAGTCAATGGCATAGAGGGTCCGTGCGCAATCAATATAAAACATATCCCAATTTCGAAGTGATCTAGGGGATAAATGGAGATAAATACTCTCCAGTAAACATGGTGAATCAATCACAGCATTAATAATATCGTAGACAAAAATAAAGAGAAAGAATGGTCCTCCTACTTTGAAGTGATTGGAGGCTAATGAGTGCAAATCTGGCATTGTAAGAGGGAATCGGCTCAGAAAAGTTCAAAGACCTCAGGCCAAACCATAAAAAGATTTTTTGGACTAGCTCGAGTCTTTTGATATGACAGTCATGATAAGGCCACCAGATAAAGCAAGCATATTCCAGCTTAGAGCGTACGAGAGACGTAAACAGCCACTTAAGAGTGTAAGGATCTGTTAAGTCAGAGCTAAATCGCCGAATAAAAGCCAAAACCGAGTAGGATTTAGCAATTATCGAGGTTATGTGAGTGGTAAACGAAAACTGCGAGTCGAAAACTACGCCTAAGTCTGAAATCTCAGTACGTGTGGACAGTCGAGAGCCGTCAATATAATATGAAGTGGGAATTGTGCAACGAGACTTAGAGAAGGTTACGTGAAAGCACTTACCAATATTTAAAGGCAGATTATTATTACGGCACCAATCAGCAACGTTGTTCAGATCAGACTGATTGTTTTCTGAATCAGAAGGAGTAGAAACAGTTGTAAACATCTTCAGATCATCAGCGCAAATGTCATTAATAAAAATTACAAAAAGCAGTGGCCCCAAAATGCTGTCTTGCGGTACTCCTGAGGATGCTATAAAAGGCTTGGCGTGAGTATTGTCAACAACAACTACACATTTGCGTGAGTGAATGTAGGAATTAATCCAAGACAAAAATATATAGTGAAAGCCCAATCTGGCTAGTTTGGAAATCAAGGTTTGATGACTGACTTTATCAAACGCTTTGGAGAAATCCGTATAAACCGTATCGACTTGAAGACGGTTGTTGGAACCTGCAAGGCAAAATTTAGAAAACATTGCTAAGTTTGAAACCATGCATCTACCAGGCATGAAGCCATGCTCACTATGACAGCAAATCAAATTTTTTGTTTTACAATATACTCAAAAAGTTTGGAGATAGTAGATAATTTCGCAATTAGTCTATAGTTGGCAACATTGTTTTTATTACCACTTTTAAAAATGGGGGATATGAAGGTTAACTTCCAAGCATTAATGAACTCGCCACACTCGAGGGATTTGTTGAAGATTAAAAGAAGCGGGGTGGCTAGATTCAGACAATTTTTAAAGAGATAAGGCGATAAGCCGTCAATATATTTCTGAGAAGATGACTTGAGGTTCCGGATGCCATCAACAATGTCATCTAGAGAAAGAGTAAAAGTCCCGAAGTTGATGGGAAAGTCTACCATTGAGGAGGACTCAGGAACACTAACTGGCTGAGTATCAAAATTGGAGTGAAAAAAGTCTGCAAAAAGGTTAGCCGACTCCATAGGTGAAGAGGTATGAAACCCACTATAAAAAACTGACGAGGGAATATTCGATGTAGCTTTCTTGGACTTTACATAATTCCAAATAGCTTTAGGGTTATTTTTGATAAAAGATTCGAAGTTTGGGGTGAAATTAATACGCAGCCTCTTAACGCTTTAAATTTCTTGTTTAGCGAATGTACTTGATTTTAAACACAAAAGACTTTGTAGTCTTGAATTTAAAAATAAAAATCTATTCCTCAAATTCTTTAGCCGCTTAAGCCCAGTAGTATACCAAGGAATTTTGTAACACTTTTTAATTTTCCGTGGAATATTGTCACTAAAAATCTCATTGATAAGGCCTTTGAAGGCATTGAAACAGCGTGAGAGATCACTTCCAGAAAAAATAGCTTCCCAATCAATTAAAGAAACTCAACGAAAAAGTTCAGCAGTCGAGGAGTGCTTACGTCTTTTTTTCGCTCTGCTCTTTTTTCGGGTTTGTTACGAATTTTTCAATGTGTTTTTGAGTTTTAATATGTAAAAGTACCTATTTATCGGTTTTCTTACATCGAAAAGCCATATTCGTTTTACAATATTGATATTGACTTTAAATTTGTGGATTTTACTTTTAATAAACATTAGTAAATAATATATATTTGTGGGATGCCGTGCGTGTGCGGGCATAAAGTTGACCGCGGTAAACCAAAAATATCTTGTGCTCAGTGCAAAAAGTATTTCCATTTCGAGTGCGTACACTTATCTTCCGATGATGCGGATCTTCTCTTAAATCCTAATAGACAATTCTTTGCAAGTCTTGTTTGTCTGAACGTCGTAAATCAATTCGTTCGCCTCCACTCTTTTCCGCTACCAACAACAATGCATCGAAAGGCCATTCTATTGGTGTGACAACAACTGCAAAATACATTCCGCTACTATCATTACAGAAATACTGCTCTTAGGGAAGATAATGCCCGTATTCTTTCGATTTTGAGTACAGTATGTGATGACTATAAACTCTTGCTAAAAAAAATCTAATGACATGCATTTTGAGCTTTGTGCCATGCGCGCTCTACTTTCTGATAAAAACAATGCACTATCTAAGCTTACTTCATATTTAAATAAGCCACGCTGTTGTGATATCACGAACGCTCATCACCAATTTTCGGCTGCCAACAACGATGCTGACAGTTTAATCTCTTTTCTGCCTTCTCCTTCTTGTTCGGATGCTGCTACGGCCAATGTTACGTCTATTGGTACGTATAATTGTTATAATGCAAATGATCTCAATGCCAATGCGACTAGTTCGAAGTCATTATCAGCTGCCGTTTCAACACCTCCCGCTATTGCGAATGCTGGCTCTGCTAACAACAAACATGCCAAAATATCGTTAAGTAGTGATACTTGCTCTGCTACTGCTGCACTTGCTGGCAGTGTAAATAATTATAAACAAGTCAAAAAAAGTTTTGCCAGTATTACTGCCACTCAGCATACCCTACAGCCTGCTGTTTCACCTGTGCGATCTGATTTGGAATCATCAATTAAAGGTGGCATGCCTGATTTGAATACTGCTTCTAAAACTTCACGTAAGAAACTTAGCCCACCCCTATTCATCGGCTCTAATACCAGTAGTGAGCTAAGTGTAGTTTCTAGAATGAAATGGCTACACTTATCATCGTTTTCTTCTAATGTTTCTACTGCCGACATCTTATCGTCCGTGTCCACACAAGCTAGTATTGATAAAAAATACCTGGCTTGCTTCTGTTTGGTAGAAAAGGATACCCAAGTCTCAGATCTGCGGAAAATCAACTTTAAATTAGGTGTATCTGAGGGTTTATACGATAAAGTTTTAAATCCATGTATCTGGCCAGTGAATATTAAGATTCGCCCTTTTGTAAATATCGCCCCGCCTCAGCCAGTTCATACTTAAATGCTGACAATAAGTTGGTTGCGAAGAATATCCAAATCTAGTTCCAGAATGTCTCTGGCATCAGGACAAAATCTAAAGACATTTTTAATTTGAGTGCTCACTTGGAATATGATGTTTTTGTACTTGTTGAGACCTGGCTGAACTCCGATTTTTACGATAATGAATACTTTGATTCTAATCTTTATAATGTCTTCCGCAAGGATCGAGACCCTAAAAAAAACTGGTCTGTTAAGAGGTGGCGGCATTTTGAATGCTGTCAGTAGGAGGTATCGAGCCTCCGTTGTTCCATTGGATAATGGGGATTCTCTTCTTGATCAGCTTTGTATCAGTGTACGTGGTGCGTCTGATCTCATAATCTGTGCTTCCTACATACATAAGAATTCTAATTGTAATTTCTGCATTCTGGGTGATTTTAATTTAAGTAATTTAGAGTGGATTTCTTGTGATATCAACTTTACATTCTTTCCAAAAACTGTTATTAGTTTTCCAGAGTCTTACGTAGTCGACAACATGGCAAGCTTAGATCTATCTCAGGTTAACAATTTTTCCAATAGTTTTTCTAGATATCTTGATCTTATTTTCGTTAATGATAATATAAATTTTTCTATAACCGAATGTTTGGATCCTATTTCTAAGACAACCATTCATCATATTCCTCTTATTATACTTATTGAGTTCTATAATTTTAGAGAAGTTTCGCTTAAAAGTGTTTGTTCAAGTTTCAATTTCAAACGTGGAAACTTGCATAATGTTAATTTGGATATAGCTGCCTTAGATTGGGACTCCTTACTTGCTAATATCAATGCTGAGGAATGCTTTGAAGTATTTAGAAATAGAATTCAAACATTCTGTTCAAAACATGTTCCAGTTTTTTGGAAGAAATGCCATAGGATACCATGGTATACATCGAAATTAAAGAGGTTGAAGAATCTAAGAAACATATTTTACAAAAAGTACAAGTCTTCTAACTTTGTTTCTCATAAAGAAACATTTCACCGCTATCGCAAAGAGTTTAAATCCGTAAATAAGGACTTATACCGAGATTATGTTCATAATTTTGAATCTGACATCAAGCAAAATTCAAAGTCTTTTTGGCGTTTTGTTAAATCCAAAAGAATGTGTTCTAGCATACCATTGGATGTGTTCTACAATGGAACCAGTGCATCCTCCCCGCAAGAGGCTGCTAATCTTTTTGCTGACTTTTTCAGCTCTAATTTCGAGTCGTCGTCTGAGCCGTTCGATGACAACTATTTGCCAGATACCAATTCACCAATTAATTTTGGATCACTTTCCCTATCGCTTGATGATGTGCTCGATGGTATTCTGCATATTAAGTCGTCTAGGAGTTCGGATTTTGATGGTTTCTCATCCTACCTTTTCAAAAACTGCACTGCTGTTGCTTATCATCTTATGATAATTTTTAATAAATCACTTCATTCGGGTGTTTTTATTGATGCCTGGAAATTTACCTCTATCACGCCTGTTTTCAAAAAAGGTAATAAAAATGATATTGCCAACTACAGGTCAATTTCAAAATTGTCAAACGTATCTATATTGTTTGAATATATTGTCAAGCAAAAGATGTTTTTTTCCATCAAGAGATATATTTCTATCAACCAACATACTGACTTTTCCAAGGCCTTTGACAAAGTGAGTCACACACTTTTAGTTGAAAAGTTGGCGAATCTGGTCTTTCACTCTACTTTTCTATCTTGGATAAAATCGTACCTTTCTTCTCGGCACTGCATTGTAGTTGTTGACAATTTATCATCTTATAACTTTATTGCCTCCTCTGGTGTGCCTCAAGGTAGCATTCTGGGACCCTTACTCTTTATCATTTTTATTAATGATATTTGTTAGTGTTTTACCTTCTCCAATTTTCTGCTATACGCTGACGATCTTAAAATTTATTCCTCTGTTCGTCCTCTGTCTGATTCATCTAGAATTCAGAATGATTTAAACAACGTTGTTTTGTGGTGTGAAAAAAATCGACCTCTTCTTAATGTTGGTAAATGTTTTCATGTGTCGTTTGCGAAGTCTCGTTCCTCTATTCCCACCTCATATTCCATTGGCAACTCTAATCTATCCACCCTGAATGAAATATCCGACCTGGGTGTTATTTTCGATGCTAAGTTTTCATTCTTGAGCCATATCAATAGCACTATAGCAAAATCGTATGCTATGCTTGTTTTCATTCGTCGGTTTAGTTCGGAATCATGGTTCAATTATGTACAGGTTGGCTCATCTCATCCGCTGATTTTATTTATGTCATTGCATGGTCGAAGGGATTGTCAAAAGGAGATGGCAAACTCAAAATGAAACCAACACATTGACAAAATTTTACTTACACATACAAAAACTGCTAAGTTTTATGTTTCCATTCCATACCATTCGCACCAACACCAATACACAGATTTTGACAATTTGAACAGACATATTTTGTTGCTTTACAGATGAGCCAACCTGTATCTAGTTGAACCATGGTTCGGACTTTAGTGATCCGTATACACTGAAGCTCTTATACACGTCACTTGTTCGCTCAAAAGTTGAATATGGGATCTTCGTTTGGAGACCATATTTTGATTGTCATATCAAACGACTTGAACGTGTTCAAAAGGTGTTTTTGCACTATGCTCTACGATCATGAAATTTTATAGACCCACTTTCACCATATGTTGCCAGATGCAAATTAATCAACCTGAAATCGTTAAACTCCAGAAGAACTATTCTCTCCCTCTCTACAGTGTTCGACATTATAAATGGTATAATAGATTGCCCTCTTTTACTTGAACGTATATTTTTCCATGTCCCGCAGCGTTATCTTAGGAATAACGATCTTTTTTTCCTTAAAACAAATCAGAAGTACTTATGCTAGAAATGCACCTATCTATAGAGCTTTAAGGGAACTTAACACTCCATCGGGTTCTTTTACCTCTGACTTATTTAGCTCTAAAGTCAAATTTGTAGTTTCACTACTTGTAAATTTTGATTAATGTTGTAATTGTATAATCGTGTAATATTTATATTGATCACTTAACATTTATTATTTCTACTAAGCACAAAAAAAAAAATCCAAAGTTTTGTCATTAGTCTGTAAGTGCACTCTCTTCATGTATGACTACAAATAAATAAATAAATAAATAAATATTATCAAAGTTCGCACGCCTAAATGAGAAACTAGGAGTAGCATTATCTGGAACAAAGCTTTCAAAATTATAAAATTCAACAACCAAAACAAGCGGGGTATGGTGAATACCGGAACACGACAGTGGACCTAGGCATTCAGTTAGGGAATAATTAATATTATCGCTAATAAATATGAGATCAAGTGTTCTTGATAACTGATTTCTGAAGCTATTTATCTGGAAGAGATTGACACTTAAGAGATTATCAGTAAGGAGAATTGCAGCGGAACTATTTACATTTTTAGGAAGTAGAGCGAAGTTATTGTCAACATACGACCATTCGATATTTGGTAAGTCAAAGTCGCCTAAGATACAAAAGTTACTACCATCCTGAGTATGTATTAAACTAACAATATTGTCAACATGCGATTTATATACAGAATCCGCACTAGACGGAGGAATATATGAAGCGCATACAAACAATTTCGAGCTGGGATCAAAGAATTCACCATCAAAAAAATTAGAGTTGAGCCATGTTTCTATTATAACGAATATATCATATTCCAAATGCGAGCTCATATCAAAAAGGAAGTTGGACTTAGTCCTAAGGCCAGAGACATTTTGAAAATAAATACTCACATGCCTAAAAAAATGTTTGTCTGGCACTGCTGATTGCTAGCATCACCACCGCCACCTTGACCAACTTTACGACGGTTTTTGAAAGTGCAGGCGATACACCAAGCTTGAAATTTAATCGTGTCAGATCTTTGATATCCGCGTCCTTTTTGACCAGAGGAAAACATGTGAGATGATGAACACTAATGTTAGTGTTTTTGGAAACAAAAGCAATAAGACCATCCGCAGTAACACTTGGTTTGAAGGAGGATAGATGATACCATTTCCTAGAGCTAACAACGTCAAGTTCCGTGTTATCACTAACGCCGATTATCAAATTGGAAGAGCGGGCCTTGCTTTGATGATTTACCCTTACGGAATCTTTAGTGGAGAATATGGATTCATGGTTAACTCCAGTATGCAAAGGTTTATTGATATCTTGCTTTTTATTTTTGCGACCTTTACGCTGAACTTTGGTCCACTGACCAGACGAAGCCAAGTTTTTAGCAGTATCCGATGACAAAGGCTTGTGCAAATCGGCACAAAGCTGAGTCACATTGTTATTATTGTTATTAATAATATTTGACGAATGCTGATTATTGCTAACAGCAGATGAAACAGCAGCAGAGGAGATAGCACAACTGTTGTAAGGAGCAGCTGCAATAGCATATGACAGAGAGCCATTTGGCATTGTTGAAGATTGTGTTGTCAAAGGCAACGAACAATAATTATTAGAACTAGCGGCGGCAGATACAGCAGAGAGAGCGGCAGCATTATAGGTGACGCCGACTCCAGCATAAGGCTGTTTAGGCCGTTTAATAACGTAGTTGCAGTTCTACGTGTGCCTGAAACAGTGACACCCACAGAACTCTCAGTCAATCTGGTTTGATAGTCTCCCGACACCATTAGAGCATGATTATTAAAACACTTGTTCTTATATTTGTTTTCATTTTGCATTTCCTTCACTTCAGTGGCTAGTGAAGCAATAGCAGAAAGCAGCTCTTCTAAACAAAGCTGTTTTTCTAATGAGCGAACAGCGGCTTTAAGCACGCCAGACTGCTCAATGAGTATTTTGCATTCATCTCGCAAAGAGTTGACGATATCAGCCAAGCTTGAGTTTTCAAATGTAATAGCGCTGATTTCCTTTAGCGCCAAATCCAAAGCAGACATTAGTTTAGAAGAGTCAAGTGATGACCGTGTAGGAGTATGCGAGAGCTCAAAACTGTCAATAGCTTCAGGAACGAGAATAGGAGGCGGCGAGCGAAGGGAAATTCGCCGAGCAGCAACACACCTGTGACATATATACTGCTTGCCTGATTCTCTTAGGCACTCAAGATCAGCTGATATAATATTCACACATTCCAAATGAAAAATATCGTTGCATTTTGCGCATTGCACTGTTCTATGCGATCTCACTACCTTATTTGCAAAGAAAAACGGCATTTTAGAGAGCAAACTGAGCAAAGCAACAAAAATTAGTACGGTAAAAAAGAGTCACTGTCTCACTTATGCATAAATTGAGCAAAATAGCAAATTTATTTATTATGTCTTATTATGCCAGAGTTAAATAAAATATGTTTTATAAAGTCACTGTCTCACATTATAATTGAAATTCACGATATAAAAATGTAAAACACAGGTAAGTAAAATTGTTTGATTACACTTGAGTCAACAAGTGGATAAAAGCTTAAGCTTTGAGAAAAATTAACATCGTTTATAGAGCGGTCAAAACACACGTCCGCTCACCACGCCAAACATTGTTTGACTCACAGATGTGTTTCATATTAATGTAGGTCTTACAGTAGATCCCTACATCCCCACCTTTTCTACCAATCCGGTCGTTTCGAATAAGTCTATAATTATTTATGTTGAATTGAGCATCGCTTACACTGTTATAAACCAAGTTTCAGACACACAAATAACATCAACAAGATAAGATTCAAAAATATACCTACAATAGTCCATCTTTAAGGTGTTTAAACTTCTCGCGTTAAAATGAACAACTTTAAGACCGCTCTGTTGCTTACATAAAATGTTAACTAGAGCTAAGGTGTTATCATCAATGCTGTCAGACACTCCGTCACGAACTAACATACGGCAAATAAACAAAAGCAACTTCAATAGAAAGCGCATGACATATGAATAGGGTAAACAAACGAACCACCTTTACAAAGGATAATATATCACAAAACATACTTAAGTCCAAAAGTAAACTCAGAACACAAAAGAAGAATAAATAAAATAAAATAAAAGAGACGGAGCACACAATATCAACAAAAACTTAGTAAATGGTTTTGATCAACGACTTTTACAGCAGGCGCACCTTTCTCTGCCCTAATATGTACTGCACCTCTCAGAGTAAATACAGATGTCAGTGGCAAACTCTCAAAAATTTAAAACTTTCGCTCAAGTTCCGCATAAGCAAGAGAAACTGTTGACTTATTTCGCTTTCTATAGTCACTGAAGGCTTTAAGCATGCGATTACGATCAAGCGGGCAGTGAAACTTAACAATAACAGCGCTTCTAGTATTGTTGGTGGTGGGCTTAGTGCGAAATATATCTCTTATATGCGGTGGTTGAAACTCAACGAAATTACACAAGAGATTGAGAATGCTCTTTAAATTCTCGCCTTCCGTGTACGGTATGCCAACTACAACAGCGTCAGAGTCAAATCCGAGAAAATGTTTTTTATTTTCCTCCTCGAAGCTGCTGCATTTTGCAATCATACCCCTGCTGTTTGGCCTCTAATGTTGTAGTTCGCTCAGCAGATTCAGACAGTTTATTAGAAAGCAAGCTACTTCAGTGTCTATCTTCTTTGTGAGTGTGTTCTCGACGTCCATTATTTTCGTGGAGAGACTATCAAAAAGAGACTGTAGTTTTTCAGTTTGGCACTCTATTTTCTCTTCAAGCTCGCGAAGTGCTGCTAATATTGATGGTACGGCAGCACTCTCATCAAGTTTTACCGCTTTATTCGTTGGTAATTTTTTGCTTGGCCTTTCCTTTCTTGACCGCACTTGACTGCAGGAGTTTGTGTGTGACATACCTCTCATGATATATCTCTCATAATAACAACAGCAAAGCCGGCAGAAACAAAGTTTAAGGTTAAACGCTAAAACTTCTTGTTGACGATGTGCTTGTCAACAGAAAAAAGCAGCACCAGCTCAATGGCTACCATATGAGACCAAAATCGTATGTAAACAGCCACAATATACCCGAAAAACTAAGCGCACAACACAGAGCAATGAAATAAAAGTCTTGTCTCTAACACAACTTACTGATATTTCAACCGTTTAGAAAGGCATATTCCCATCAGCTGTCAAATAAAATAAAAGCAAAATTATTTATTATGAAAAAAAGCTTATGTACTGGTACTAGCCAGAGGTAGAAAGCGGCTGAAATGTATTTCACTGCGTAATTGTAGCTATTTAACATTGTAACTTTCTAAACATGTTGTTACATGTGTTAAAAACTAAACTTCATACCGACCATAGAAGCGTTCATGGACTTGCTATCCAGGAAAGATGAATGGCTGCAACAATACACAAGAGCCAATTCTATTCCAATCATTTTGAAATTGACAACAATTCAAAGATTTTGCGCTAGGGATTGTCTCAACTGACCATTGGGAACGAGAATGCACTCGGAATTTTTTCCACCTAATCCTTTGTGTAAATTCTTTTTGTTATAAATGGATTTTGTCCCATTTTTGAAACCATTCCTCCAAGCTGTTGTTTTGTATTCACGACCTTGGACCTATATAAGATTAATGCAAATAGTTTGAAATTACTATTAGGTAGTAAAAAAGTAGAAGCTAAACCCAAAAAACTTATATTTCAAACAATTTTCTTCTAATTATTTTATATTGGGCCAGATCGTAAAGATTAATTATTAAATTGTGGAGCTTTTCGGCCGATTTTTTTGAAATAAAACCATCGTTTATTTTATCTTATCGAAAAGCTCCACAATTTAATAATTTTCTTCTAATTTAATACAGCGCCGACAACGAACTTCTACTCGATTAAAAATTAGATACACAACGAAAACTTCGACAGCAATGAGCTGTCATAATACGAATTTGAAATTCGATTTTCTATGTTCGGTATTCAACGAAGATTGAAAGATGCTCATAACAAGGCCATAGTTTTCCTGCTGGCTATTGAAGTTGGTGCCCAAAAGTAATGTTTTGGTATTAATATCAGTGCTGCGATTACATGGCAAGGACAGATACTTCTTATAGAATTTTTTTTCCGTTTTTTGAATTACTTTCAACTTGATCTTGTGTTTGCAATAACAAAAAAGCTGCACTTAAATGTTTAGTGATACCCGAGTTACAGGATTTGTGAGCTTTCGAGAGCTCGATTGTCTTTGTGTTTATTTTTTCAGATGGTATTTCGTAATAGTTATACAAAAAACTCGTTCATATTATCTTTCAATACTTCATCATCAATTGGTATCATGCAGTGCTTGTTTAATGCGTTCAAATTTTTCTTTTTATCACTAATATCACTGACTGATTTAATATTGCTTGGTGTAAATGAATTGGTAGAAAACAAACCCTGCTCAATGGGAGCGTGGGTTCTAAGACATATTTCCATTAGTGTTTCAGCACCTAGAGTGTGTATACCACTTAACATACGATCTGAAACCAAATTATGTATAAGTTGGTTTAAAGTACTTTTTTGATAATAGACTCAAGGCAGCTGTCTAAGTTCCTAGATTTTACATATACAAGCTATTTATGTATCATAATATCATCTTCAGATATTTTTTCTGTTCCAGCAACGTTGTCATGTCTTATGTATAGAAATGTTGCCTATAGCAATCATATGCTTTATTTTGCTACTTAGGCGAGATATGTTTAATACTTTTGATAACTTCTCAACCCTGTTTTTTTTTTGCACTATAGTGTTCGGAACAGTAAACTGCTTTCTTGACTGAAAAACTCTCGGGTCTTCGTTATAAAGTGGCGCTTTTCCACCAACGAATGCTGGTAATTGGTTACTTTTCATCTTGGAATGAGCTATTACCAAACCTGGCTCACGAGTTATTTGCTTTAAACGTATTTCCTTGTTATTGTTGTTGTTGTTGTAGCAGTGCTTCGCCCCACCTAACAGCCGCGACCGATCACAAATTGTCATCAATATCCTCTAACGGGAGTCCAAGGAAACTTGCTGTTTCAACAGGGTGGACCATAATGAAAGGGGTGTTAGAGGCGTTGGTTCCACATTACAATTAAAGAAATGGTTGGTGTCATGTGGGGACACATTGCAAGCGGGGCATACATTTTGTATGTCGGGGTTGTTTCTGGATAGGTAAGAGTTTAACCTGTTACAGTAGTATGCGTTCCTCTTGCAAAAGTTTTGGGTACTTTTCTTTGAGTACTGGATTCACCGGGCAATTCTCGGCATAAAGGTCCTGTTTGTGGAATTCTCCAAGGACCTGCTTGTGTTTTTTGCTTCACACGGCTGGGTTCTCAGGTGCCGTATTTCCTCAAAATGCTTACGGAGATTACTCCTTAAGCCCCTAGGCTCATCAATCAGATGTCTGTCTGGATGCCCAGGTTTCTGGGTTTTCAACAGGAACTGTTTAGTTAGCATCTCATTTTTCTCCCTAATGGGAAGTATTCTCGCCTCATTATGTAGATGGTGTTCTGAGGACATAAGAACACAGCCCGTGGCGATTCGGAGAGCAGTATTTTGGCAGGCCAGTAGCTTCTTCCAGTGGGTAATTTTTAGGCTTGGCGACCATATGGGTGACGCGTAGCACGTAAACGGCTGGCCAATTGCTTTGTATGTAGTAACTAGCAGACCAGGCAGACGTTGTTCTGCCCTAAAAGCATCTTAAATACAAATATAGGCAAATGTATATACGAAATTTCAGGCAAATCGAACAGGACGTATGGAAATAGGTATGTGGGTATTATTAATTCTTTTCTTTATTTCGGCTTCGCATGCATATTTATCAGTTTTGCCACGTTGATGAGGCTAAATCGAATATCACAATGAACTTTAGAGCTCTCAGCAACAGCTTTTAGCCTATATCTCGAGACCGTAGTCACCCTGCGGTGTAAAACTTACTCTGTACTAAAGAATGCATCAACAGTTTCAATTTGATATCCATAATGTAAAAACACATTCCAGGTGTATCTGGGTCCATGTTTTGGGCTATATCTCGAGACCCTAGCCTCCCAGTTGTATGAAAATTATCGTGTACTATAGCACTCATCAACAGCTTTCATTTGATATCCATATTGTATAAACACATTCTAGGGGTACCCGGGCCCACGTTTTGGGCTATATCTCGAGACCCTAGCCTCCCAGTTGTATGACAATTATCCTGTACTATAGCACTCATCAACATCTTTCAATTGATATCCATATTGTATAAACACATTCTAGAGGTACCCGGGTCCACGGGAAATCTTTTTTTGTGCAATATGTGGGTATCCTCTTGTAGATTAAAATACAATTTTATTGAAATTTCCATCATTAACCCTTCAATGAAAAAGTTTATCGGCACACAAATGACCCCCAAACCTGATTTGGCGCAATATCTCTTGAACTAAGCTAGATTTTGTATATTTTATTTTTGCATTAGATAGCCTTCCCCACTTAGCACCATTCACAATTTGAACCAATGTTCTATCTATAACGGTTAAATTTCTACCGCATACTGATGGGTTAATCGATCTGTGCTGATTAAAGCACGATTAGTGTGCATATCTCTTGAACCAAGCAAGATGGGAAATCTTTTTTGTGCAATATGTGGGTATTCTTTTGTAGATTAAACGATAATTTGATTGAAAGTTCCATCATAACCCTTCAATGAAAAAGTCGGAATTTATCGGTACACAAACGACCCCGAAACCGATTTGGCGCCATATTTATTGAACTAAGCAAGATTTTCTAAATTTTAGTTTTGCATAGGATAGCCATCCCCGTTTAGCACCATTCACAATTTGAAGTAATGTTCTATCTGTAACGGTTCAATTTCTACCGCATACCGATTAGTTAATCCATCAGTGCTGATTAAAACCCGATTAATGTGCATATCTCTTGAACCAAGCAAGATGGGAAATATTTTTTTGTGCAATATGTGGGTATTCACTTGTAGATTAAACGATAATTTTATTGAAAGTTCCATCATTAACCCTTCAATGAAAAAGTCGGAGTTTATCGGTACACAAACGACCCCGAAACCCGATTTGGCCCCATATCTCTTGAACTAAGCAATATTTTCTAAATTTTATTTTTGTATTAGATAGCCATCCCCATTTAGCACCATTAGCAATTTGTCCAAATGTTTTGTCTATAACGGTTCAATTTCTACAGAATACTGATTTGTTAATGGATCAGTGCTGATTAAAAACCGATTAGTGTGCATATTTCTTGAACCAAGCAAGATGGAATCGATTCTGTTTTTGCATATGGTAGGTATGCACGCATAGATTAATCCACAAGTTGATTCAAGGTTCTACCAGTAACGGTTCAGGCACCACGATGGTTAATCGGTAAATCAATAACGCGCCAAAAGCGATTATTGTGCATATCTCTTGAACCAAGCAAGATGGGTATTTTTCTTTGTGCAACTTGTGGGTATCCTCTCGTAGATTAAACGACAATTTTATTGAAAGTTCCATCATTAACCCTTCAATGAAAAAATCAGAGTTTATCAGTACACAAATGACCCCGAAACCCGATTTGGCGCCATATCTCTTGAGCTAAGCAAAATTTTCTTTATTTTATTTCTGCATTAAATAGCCATCCCCGTTTAGGGCCATTCACAATTTTTCCCAATGTTCTATCTATAACGGTTCAATTTCTACCGCATACTGATGTAGTTTTCCATAATATTCTTACGTTTAGGTCTGGCAACCCTTTAACACATAAACGAGCAGTCTACTCGTTCAAAATACACTCGCTCTGCCATATTCATTTGGGTTGCAAATGACAATGCTATTATAAAATAAACAAACGAACTCATCGACGGGGTGTATTGTTTCAGTTTTGAGTTTCGTTATTTATTGAATTAAAACGTGTTGTTGCTTAGTTTTTAACATCGTTTAACATTTTAAATCGTTCTAATTGCATTAACTTTGTTCGGTGAAATTTGCATTTTTAAAAGCGTTTTTTTCATAGACTAAGACTTTCATAGAGCTGCGTATTCCATGGTGATGATTTTTAGGACTCCCTCTACCCCTATGAATCAAAAAAAGTTTGAAAACCGTGGCAACATATATAAAATTCAACCCCAATTCTGAATCGTAAGCGATCAATTAAGATGCGAACACGATCTAATATTTCATTTAGATTTTCTAACTGCTCTTGTTTGGTTACCATTTCGCTTTGAAATATAATTGCAATTATGGTCGAAACACTTAGAGAGATAATCAGGGTCATAATAATCTTCATGCTGCTTCTGTTTGTATTGCGTTGAAAAAGCAGGAAGTATATTGAGATGTTGTTTTGTTTGTGTTTCGGGAATCGAATCTTCCAATACCATGTATGCTTATGGGGCTATTCACTAATGGTGGGTAATGACACTATTTTTTGAGTGTTAACACAGTAGCACAGGCACACTTTGCAGTGTTAACACATTGTGTTGACACAATTGTGTTATAACTGATTATCGAAAGTCGATATGAGTGTTGGCACAATATCAGATTACAGTACTGTGTTACTTACCTCTAACGCCACGTTTGACCCCATTTAGAAAAGTAAATTATGGTAGCATTTATCTTCTTTCATACTTTTGTTTAAATAGAACATTTTCAACTTAGAGTATACATTTTGTGCCCACATCTTTTAAACGTAATACACAGGCAAGATTATGAGTACAATCAACACACAAGCAAAACACAAGCACAATGGACTATGTATGTATGAAAGTGCACTTACGATCTGAGTGTCATTCTCTGTGCTATAGAAACAGTCAGCTTTGTGCCATCGAGTGCGCCACTGTGTTATAAATTAATCGATAAGTGTGCGTGTGCGTGCCGCAGCACAGTGCTGTGTTACTCAGCCTTACTATTCACATCTAGCGTCAAAAGCGCTGCGAGACCCGGCACAGAGCATAATATTTAATGAACTAGGCAAAGAGTCGCGTGGGGAAGTGTCGCGCAGTGCTGCTGTCGCTAGCTGTGAAGCATCGCGTGGCAAAATATATTTCCAAAATGCAAATAAAGGAGGAGCAGCTAACTACATACAAATGTAATAAATTAATTTGGGTTGGGTTTTCTGACGCAAATTGAGAGAACCAAGGGACTTCAATCTTCTCTCACCCTTAAGTTGGCACCCGCTTTCAAAATTATTGATATTTTTCCCCATTACACAAGTTTACAAATTCAGGTCAACTTGGATCTGATCAGATAAAAACGATTCTTAACTATATTTGATATGCTGAATTCGAATCTGCATTCAGTTTTTTAAGATTGATTCTAGTTTCCGAGTTCTCGCATGATAGCACCATTGGGCAGCTTTTAAATAGTGGCACTGCTTGATAAGTCATTTCAAATGTAACTGCAAAATAATATAAGTCATTAGAGCAGATGCAGAGACAGTGTTGCAAAGTTGATTCAAAGTATTTTTGTTACGTTTGTGGTTGTTATATGATTAAAAAAAAGTGGCAAAATAATAACAAATTCGCTCAAAGATGCGTATCTGCACTACTTGGGTTTCAGAGTAGCAGACACTCATAAGTCACGGATACCGAAATTTATTTGTAACGCATGCAAAACAAAGCTCTATAGGTAGTCATTGGGAGAACGTGAGTACTTTTGCTTTTCAATGCCAGCGCTAAAAACCATGTAGATGACTGCTACTTTTGTTTGATGAAAGTTACGGGTATAAATGCAAAAAAACTGAACATCACTATGTGAGAAAAGAATGGCAAAGTCGTACTCAATATGAGCCCGGACAGCAAAATGTCTCCACTGAACCACTTGTAAATCCACAAGATATTTTCCTGCCACCTCCTCACATTAAACTAGGCCTTATAAAGAACTTCGTCAAAGCATTAAACCGTGAAGGGCCGGCTTTTCAGTACTTAGTCAAGTTGTTTTCTAAATTGCCATATGCAAACATCAAAGAAGGAATATTTGTCGGACCTGATATTAGAAAATGAATGGCTGATAAAAAATTGAAATGTTTAACGCCCGATGAATCAGCCGCATGGGCATCTTTTCAAAATATCGTTCACCACTTTCTTGGTAATCACAAATCCCCTAATTTTAAGGAAATTATTGGCGATATGTTGGAAAATTATCGAAAGATTAGAGGTAGAATGTCTCTAAAGATGCATTTTCTGCATTCCCATCTCGATTTTTTCCCCGAAAACTACTTACTTTACCCAAATCGAAATTAAGTAGGTACTTAAAGTTAGTTACAGTTTTTTGATAGATAATCTATTAACCAGGCTGACAAATTTTTTTTATTTTCAAATGTTTATTATTTTAAATCGTCGTTTGTTCTTAATTGTAATTAAAAAAAAAAACTAAATTAAAATATACTGTTTAGTTTTCCCCTCACTAAAAATTATTGATATTTTCCCCATTGTTAGTCTATAAATATATATTAACGTTTTTTCGTCAATAAAGAACGTTTGTTCTAATATATTATTGCTATTTTATTCTTTAATTTGCAGTTTTTATTTCTTTTGGGGCCAACTAACCCCCGCAAAAACATTTCTTTTGATATTTAAATTTTCATTGCTTTACACCGATAGTTCGTCGTTTGTTCTTAATTGTTTCGTTAATTGTTTAGTAAAAAAAAACTAAATAAATATATACTATTTGGGTGGGACTCAAAACTATCAATGCATGAATGGGTTAATTCATTATCTAACACGCAGCGTTCTTACTGGGTTTGCTCGCTGACCTTGCATTTGTTGATAGATAATCGAACAACGATTATTGTTTCATTCACAAGTCTCTTTAAAGGTTCTCGGGCGCGAAGATAATTAAATTATAATAACATATTTGTAACAAAATATTTACATCCTTAAAACTCTACATCAACACTTTTGTTTCTTCTTAATATATTTATAAAAAAGTAATGGTAATTCTAGAGTTTGGCTTGCAACTGCTAAAAATTAGCTAAATATGCGGGAGTGGTATCCAGAGACGCGTTTCGGCCCCAGGATCACGAATCCGAAGACCCGATATCTGCAATAGTTTTCGAGATATTTGCAAACAAAGGTTGCATGTTTTCATGTGGCTGCTTTTTATAATTTTGTAGTACCCACCAAAAAAATTGTGAGTAAGAGGGTAATGGTCTGGGACACCGCCGGACCTTTAAAAAAATAGCTAGAAATATAAAAGTGGTACCCAGGGACGCGCTTCGGCCCCAGGATCTCGACTCCGAAGGCGGAAACCCGATATCTGTAATAGTTTTCGAGATATATTGGCAGACAAAGATTGAATTTTTTCATGTGGTTGTTGTATTTTTCATGATTTTGTGGTATCCTCCAAAAAATTGTGAGTGAAAGTGTTCTGCGCAGAAATACTGTGGATGGCGTAGCCGGTGTTGAACCGGCTAAAGGTTATTCTTTTAAAGCTCGGCCGAAGGCCGCCTATGCAGAGTTGTTCCGCGCAGAAATGCTTTGGATCCGACCCCCGGTTTCGGATGAACCCGGGGTTATTTTTCGAAACGCGCCGAAACGCGTCTCTGGGTACCACTTTTATATTTTTAGCTATTTTTTTTAGGGTCCGGCGATGTCCCAGGCCATTACCAAAATAAATATCTATTATTAAAGTACTTACAAATTTTTATTATTTTTTCAGAACTTTCTGGTAATTTTACTATCAAAATGCCAGCAGTATCGGCAGTATCAGTTGATCTGGCAGTAAATGTCTTTGTTTAGGTCACAGACCTAAATATATCTGACCCCCCCTAGTAACATAATGCACTGCCACCCACGCATGTGTAATTTACATTTACCGCTGTGAGCGCGCGGTACAGCAACTTTGTTGCCGGGAAACCCAACGAAGGTGCTGTATCGCGGGTTATTACGCTTTGTTGCAAAGAGGTACGTCCACTTTTCAATCCAGCAGCCAGCGAAGCTACACGGTGTCATCTCACGTCACGTAAGTGCTAATTTTTTGTAAGCCATACTTTTATATTCACCACTTTTGTTAAAGAAATCTCTCTTAACACTTGTTGGTTTTTTCCCTCAAAATATTGTAATAAACAAGCTTTATATTGTCAGTGAATTGGTCGAACTCCTTTTGGTGTTTTTATTTCATTTCTTCCTTTTTATTCCGCCTAAATAATCCTCGAACAAATACGTGCGTGCGCGCCGTTGCCACCACGCATTTGTACATGATCCTTCGAGCCGGATATAAGAGAACCATATATTTTACAATACAGTCCACTCCACTCCTTTAGAGAACATCGAAGAAGCAGTTCATTACAATCGTGATAATACAATAATCAACCTTTTGGCAACACCAATATCAACAACAACGACATCCACAAACTACAGATTCTCACTACGGATTAACAATTAATCAAAAGGTACGTGGTTTATTCCGTGCTAGGTAGTGTTTTTTGTTAATAAAAACCTCAAAATACAATTATAAATTGTAGTAGTGTTTCTTTCTATTAAATCGTGCAAATGATTTTTTTTTGTGAATTCAGAAGTCTTATTTTGTGCAAAAATAGGAAAAAGCGCTTAACGCAGTTATTTAAAGTTTGTGCATCACGACTTGTCACTATCCGGAACAGTCCCCCACCCGCGGTAAGATTGTCCGGACACAGCTCAAGGTAGCACAACACTGCTCTAAAAGTTAACATAACCTAAAACACCGTTTTGCGACACTCTTTCTATTTTCATTTTCCATAATTTTCATTTCACAAATTAAAATTTTGATTTGTTAAGTTATTTAAACCCAAGTTTAATTTAATTTACTTGCACAAAGGTAATTAAACAAATTTTTCCACAAAATCACTTGCATTTACACCGGCAGTACGACTGCAATTTATTTTGTTGTTACATTGCAAAATACACTTATTTTTAAACTGCACATATTGTTGTTGTTTGGGTGGCCAATAGGCTTATTCCTTGTACAATTATTTAAAAAATTTAATAATTATTATTCTCACGTGCGGCAATACACAAATCAGTTTTGACTGATATAATTTTGTGATACAAAAGGTCACAGTCCTTGGTTAAATTAACAAAAGGTACGTAACGAGTGTTTCGTTTTTTCTTGTCACTAACACTATTTTTCACTAGCCATTACTTATTGGCTTAGACAATTCATCAGCAAATCTGCATTAGCACATTCTTTAACAATTATGTAGGTGCGCCCCGTTTCCACCACGAAATTGCACATGCCTTGAACTTATCCCACTTAGCACACAAGCCTCAATACAGTCCTTTTTTCACTTTAGCCATAATTAATCGGCTTACACAATTAATTGGTAAATTTGTGCATACATACGCTTACACCAAATTTTTTCACTTATCACATTATCACTTCCAAGTTTCGGTCCTTTGGCAGCAACTCTCTGCAAAGGCAATTTCTTCTTAGTTTTTTTTTATAAATTTATCGGTTTTCATTTTTATACACAATGGAGACCTATACACGCCAAGGAGATGCAGTGACGGAGTATGAAAATGACTTACACGATATGTCACCTTCACAACACAGTAAACACTCCCTAATATACCAAAGGGATGAGTTAAAAACTCTGTGGGAAACTACGAAGATGACATACGAAAAGCTCGTAGGTTTATCAGAGCTTGAGTCAAAGGACCTATCAGCTATCAAAAAGAAGCATAAAATGTGCTATTTCAGCTTCCTAAAGTGTCAAGTTGCAATACCTGAGCTTTTGGAAGAATTTGAAAAGAAAGAGAAAAAAGTAGACGTCTCAGATAATATGGAATATCATGTGCGCCTGCCAGCGTGTGATACGGATATTTTCAAAGGGGACTATATTTCGTGGCCGTCCTTTAGGGACACGTTCACTGCCATATTAATAATAGTAAACTCCATGCAGTACAAAAGCTATACTATTTAAGGCAAAAAACCCAAGGAGAGGCCTAAGAAATAGTAGAATGGTGTTCCTTAACGACAGACGGTTTCGAACGCTTCCCAAGGCAGTCGGTTCTATGTACCGGAGCGACTCGGAATTTTTCCCGACCAAGGACGGTCCTGAGAAATGGTTTTGCTGCATCTGCCGGAAAAGAATCTTTTCAGGACGGTCATACTCTGTTCAGTGTGTCTCGTGCAAGGGATGGTTGCATCGGACAGGTTGTTCTGGGCTTGATCCCAAAACCCGACGTCCACGTAACTTTTATAACTCTTTTGTGGCTCCTTGCTGTTCACGCCCAAGGGCGTCCCTTAGTCTACGTCTACGTCTTGTTGGTATGATCGTTACTTTACGAAATATGTTTCCACTATTTGAGAAGTAAAAATTTTGGCATGACATACCTTTTAACTTACAAGCTTTCACAAGACTTCCTGGAAACCTTTTTTGGTGCAGTTAGGGCAAGAGGGGGTTTCAACAACAATCCCAACGCAGTTCAATTTAAAAGTGCATATAGACGACTCTTAGTAAGGCACGAGTTAAGTGCGACTGAAAGTGGGAATTGTACCTTCGACGGCGAATCCATTTTAGAGGCATCATCAGCGCCTACTAGTATCCTTAAAAAAAATAGCGAGGTAACAGATTTCGAGTTAGCAAATGTTTATGTTAATACGATGTGGCGAGTGTATATGTGGACAATGTTGTTCGTTATATTGCTGGCTATGTTGCTTGGAAGGTACAAAAGAAAATAAAATGTTCCACATGTCAAGGGCAATTGATAGGTGAAGAAATGCCTTTACTTTCAGCGCACAAAAATAAAGGTCCGTTTGTCGCACCATCTGTGGACGTATGTAATATTTGTATAGTGTCAGAGAAAGCTTTAATACAAGTTCTCAAGGCATGCCCGATTGGAAATGCAAAATTAAGTTTAATAAACAAAATTTTTCCAAATACAAGTGATGCATTCTCCAATAGTATCATGGACGATCACATAGCCCTCGAAAATTTATTTAGCAATGACACCTTTAATAATCACCGGACACAGCTGAGTAAGGAAGTAATAAGTTTTTATTTGGATATTCGTTTGTTTTTTGAAACAAAAAAAAGCACGGCGAAAAAGAGTATGTCAGAAAAAAATTTACAAAATTGATATTATTTCAACACCAATAGCAGCCAGCCCAGTACTCATATTTTGTTTACTTCTTTAAAAAACTCAAAATAAGTAAAATTTTGTAAACGTTTATATATCGTTTATTCAAGCTAATTCACTTTAAATTATTTTTAAAAACGTTTAAAGAAATGCTCGTTGGGATGTATGTATAATTATATTTTTATCCATGTGTATTAAATTTTTTTCATTTCAAAAATATGAATTCTTCGCCTTGTTTTTTTTTTACTATTTATGTAAATAATGTACTTTGTATGGCTGCAGCCCATGTTTAAATAATAAATACATCAAGCATTGCATTGTATTTGTTGGCCTTTTCGTTGTTTAATCGACTAAACTGAGATTTTATAACAATTAGTATGCAGAAGTTGGGTAAAGGGGATAGTGACCCGTTGTAACCCTTTTAATACTTTTTTTACATACGCTACTACAATTCACTAACACTAACAAAGCCCGCGCATGCGCAGAACATACATTTGCACAATTTCAGCAAATAATGACTGACAGAAAATTTGCACATTAGGAAGATAGGAAGGTATTGATATAGAAGTATTATATATATGCCAATGCATGACTTTATCACATGATGACATGCGAAGTACCTATGTACTATGATAAAAAACTACCTCACCACCCGGCATATGACCCATAACCATATATAACTAGATGGCTTCTCACACGCCTAACAAACACTAAGCGATGTTTTTATACACTAAAAAATTATCTCACCGTCTCTAGCCTTCATCTGACCCTGAATAAGCGAAAACGCTTAATCTCAGCTGCGACTTCCGTCTAGCAAACACACCTGGTGTCCATTTCCTTCATTATTGGTTATTACTGACGTTTTTGCTTTAGATAAATTTTGTATAAATAACGCAGGATTTCTATTGTTTACATTCAACTGCATAAACACCTAACCTACCCATGGGTGTCACCGGATTTATACTCCATTCAAGTTTTGTAGTAGCAAAACTTCATTTCTTGTATTTTATTAATAAATCACAATTACATTAAGATTATGTACTTGAATATTACGCGTAGTTATTTTTATGTAAATGAATCATGATGTTAAAAAAACGTATATGCTTCATAAAGTGATTGCCTATCTGATGCAGACAGGGCATAGTATCGTACTGATGACTTTATAGTTTCAATCTTCAGCTGAATACTTCAAAAAATTATTAATGACTGGTTGAGAACAGCTTGTTTTGGCTTTAATTATAACGAACACTGATAATTATTTTTCTTGTTGATTATTTTTTTAATAGATTTTGTTGTTGTTTGTTAAAAAATTTAAATTTTTGACCGCCGAAATATTTTGGATATTTTCCAAAATGGAAACCTACATATAACAAGTAATGGAAAAGCTTACGGATATACAGCAACAAACTCATTTTGGATTAATAATTATGGTTACTACCATAAAAACAATGAAATGGACATCCTACGACAAAAGGAAAAGCAACTTCATGCTGTAATATACTTGATTTTTGGCATGCGCCATCTGCAACATAAGCGAATTCGCCAATTCTGGTGGATAAATCTCTTCTACCTTGCGGCGACAAAAGGACGCGTTATGCCAATAAGTTGTAGATGTGTCTTCTGAATATTCTACGCGAAGATAACGACCCAAATAATCCACTGCCAAACAAAAGGTCTCCCTATCGGTGTCAGGATCGCTAGAGATGAGCATCCCCCTTATTCTGATAAGAAATGAAGAAATTAATTAATAAAATCACGTTTTACTTTCAACTCCTTAGGCAGACTGGTAAACAGCATTCCGGTGCATCTAAGCATGTCAATTCCAATACAAAGCCATGTGCAGCAGCCTCTTGTATTGGTGTTGGACATGTATACGCTGAATTTTGATGTACCATTTGTAAACTTTTAACAAGTACAGCTGCTCCATATGCCTGTAGAAGCAGACACTTGACTTACCGGTTTTTGGGATGCTTGAAGCGGTCCACTAGACTAATCTGTTCCCCCACATCACCAGCCAGGTCCACTGAACGTACAAGGTCATAGAAATCATTACAAGCAAAACCAGCATCGACTTCTACACCCGTTGGTAACCAAAATGAAACACCATTCGTACACTGCGGATAAACTGGGACAAGTTTGTACTTGGGCAGCTTGTTCAGATTTCTTCACTGAATTGATTTAAAAGACCACTAGCATTACACCAGAACAATCGTATGTCAGATATATCGAACAAAACCATTGCCAAACGCGCCAATCCCAAACCATTATTGTAAATCCTGCTGCCGTAATCAAATAAAAGCAATATTTTGCGCTGATGTCCGCGAAAATCTGTAAATTATAGTTTTATTTCGCTTTTGTTTCAATTTGTAGTTCATTTACAATGTTATTTTACATTTTCATTTTATTTCGGTGTTTTACAATAATAACTTATCATTATTTGGTTACTTACATTTGTGCTTGAGCGCACCCGTTGATTTGTACCCGGCGATGTCTTTGATGTAAAAGAGCGAAGTTTTGCATTTGCTATCTACTCAAACCTAATCGCAGAATTGTTATGCAGGTATGCATTTTATGGGATTAAACGACAAAGAGCGAAGTTTTGCATTTGCTATCTACTCAAACCTAATAGCAGAATTGTTATGCAGGTATGCATTTTATGGGATTAAACGACAATTTCGCTGTTTACAACGACACCTGCCGGTTGCGTTGTAACATTCCCCCCCCTCGTAAACTTGATGACTGTCGTCAAGTTTACTCAGACAGATCTAGTTTCGCCAATTTAACAACAGGCCGAGTGATCAGGCCGTTTACTGTTTTGACTACAGCACTACGGGCTTGACCATCCTTTGCTCGTAGAACGTCGACCACGGTTCCCTTGTTCCAAGTGTTGCGCTTGCTGTTTTCATCTACGATGATAACTATATCACCAAGGTTTACAGGAGATGGGGAAGGTTCATACCAGTTTGTACGCCTGGTTATTTGAGGCAGATATTCCCTAATCCAACGTCTCCAAAACTGGTCAGCCAACTGTGACGCCACTCTAGAATCTAGCCATAGCCAATTTAAAAAGCCAAGAGTTGAATTCCCCGATATCTACCTGAGGCAAAGATACCCTATGACGACCCCACTCTAACCTTAAGTCACTTGGCAATTTGGAAATTAGGTCAGAGAGTAGCATCGGGTCATTTAGATACGAGGAAAGGCCTATGGCTCTCATAGTGGAGCAGTAGAGTATCTAATTTTTCATATTTAACAAGAGGTTCTTGCCTCAGCTTGCGTTGTAACGAGTGACAAATAATGTCTGGGCGTCCATACAGCATACGTAGATTATCAAGGGCCTACCATATAGTTGCTGGTGTCATTAATTTTCCCCTTACTGCTTCTAGCGCTACACCTTTTAGACAACGCTGTAGCCGAATGAGATTCGCAGCATCCGCAAAGCCGCATTGCTGTGTAGACTGCTCGAAGCTTACAATGAATGGTGGCCACTCCTCTGGCTTGCCGGTGAATGTCGGAAGATCTTTATTTATGACCTGACGTGAAGCTACTTGTGTAGAGGTTAGCCTCATTTGAGATGGCATAGGTGGCACGGTGGGAGTATAGCCGTTAGATATTTGCGGCCAATGTCGACGGCCATCGTAGCAATTTGGTATCCCAGAATTATATTAGTTTGTTGGGGCCTCCGGCGCACCAGTCGGGACTGAATTCATTTGTAAATACCCGCCCAACCCTGTGCGGAATTTGCGAAATTACCATACGTATTTACCTGAGGGGGCTGGGCATGCAGAGACGTCGAGTGAAGTTGGGTATGTAAACGCTGAGGTGGTTCTTCCTGTCGAAATACTAATGACGGCAAAACGTTGTCACTCTAAGTTATGCAATTTGAGGTTGAATGATAGTAAAACTGCGCATGCATTCTCGTAGCGGTGCAACTGGTGTTTACTGGATGTGCTGCCCAAGTTGTTATGTTATAACTATTACGATTATGATCATTCGCAGTAGCACTGGAAGTCGAGTATGAGTACAACCCGTAGCTTGCGACGTCGCGATGTATTCCAGTGTGAAATGTCGAGGTTATGTTGCCCATGTTTGTAATAGGCGGTGCGTAGCTATCGCCAAAAGTGGCACACGGCGACTCTGTAACGTCTTGAAGCGCAAACCTATTCGCATTTTGTACCATATACCCTTCTATCGGTGCGTACCCATCGGCCGATGTAGCACATTCAGAAGTTGGTGTCACAAAATGTGTAAGACATGTTGATTGCCGCTCCGGCGATTGCAGTCCTAACCTCAAATTAGGGGTGAATACCGCACATGTGGTAGTCGCCGGCGGAGTGTCAATTTCTGTCACGAATTCTTTGCCTGCTGTCACTGTCGGTTGTGGAGGAGCCATCACGATTTACGTTTCCAACCTTGTTAATTATTTCAGGAAAATATTACCGCTGAGTGTGAAATCACAAATATTTTCGATTATTGTAAATCCTGGTGCCGTAATCAAATAAAGCAATATTTTGCGCTGATGTCCGCGAAAATCTGTAAATTATAGTTTTATTTCGCTTTTGTTTCAATTTGTAGTTCATTTACAATGTTATTTTACATTTTCATTTTATTTCGGTATTTTACAATAACAACTTATCATTATTTGGTTACTTACATTTGTGCTTGAGCGCACCCGTTTATTTGTACTCGGCGATGTCTTTGATGTAAAAGAGAGAAGTTTTGCATTTGCTATCTACTCAAACCTAATCGCAGAATTGTTATGCAGGTATGCATTTTATGGGATTAAACGACAATTTCGCTGTTTACAACGACACCTGCCGGTTGTGTTGTAACAAACAGCATAACCAATTTGATTATATGCACCTGAACGCTGTAGTATATCGTGACGCATAATACCACACCCGAGCACTACAAGCCATTTGCCTTTATAAAGTATTTCCAACTCCCACGAGGGTTGCGTGAAAGGAAAGTATGTGTCCACACAACGATACTCCAATTGCGTGCCAAATAAATCACGTGCCAGACCAACCAATATAATTTTCATCTCATGTTCAATCAATTTGATTGCTTTAGCGTATGGCAGGCCTGCTTAGTCTCATCCGATCAATTCAATGACGTTTGCGGCTGTGAACGATCTTGCACATGAAATTGGCAATATTTTTTGAAGACTTCCAAATCTAAATTACGTCCGAAAAGTGTGTCTTTTGTTACCACACGTACTGCGTCTAATTTATGAAATACTGGAGAGTGTGTACTATCAATTCCGTCGCGCCTATACACTTCGCTGGCTACAAGAAGGTTACCTAAATCACATGTAGACAAATCTGATTGGTGAGCTGTGGTGGGTGCGCGTAACAAATGGTTGGGATTAATGTAATAACAATCTGCTTTGGCACGACTAACATGATCACTGGGAAATAGTAGATTATCAAAATTTTGTGCCACCGTTACAATAGGACGAAACTGATCGTAAACCGATAACAAGGGATTTCCTCTTGATTTCCTATAGGAATAATTAACAATTCTTCGCCGTATGATAGAAAGTGGATGAATGCGTTGCAAATTTTTTTTGGCCCCCAGATAAGATAGTATTTTTGGTGTAAAATTTGTCCAATCGTCTGTGGGATATGTAAGGCCGTTGATTTCTATAGCTCTTTTAGATCCTTTGCACCGGCTCTGGTAGCCATAGGTTGGGTGTTTATGATGGATTTGAAAGTATTTTTGGCTAACCAAATATTGGAGGGTATCAAAGCAAGAACATTTAGCTGGCGACATGTCCTTAATAGCAACATTTTTACAGTTAAATACACAATTAGCCAAGCTCATTTTTTTTCATACATGGACATATTATAACCATATACCTGCAAATAAAAGAGCAAAAATTAATTAATGAAAAGAGAGATTACAATTTTTAGCCTCCATACTCACCGCCGCGTGTTTTATATCAAACATTTTTTTTTTCATTCAGGAAGTGAGAAATGGTGGAAAACGTCAGAATCTCTACACCCACTTCTGACAGTCACAAGCCAACCTAATATAAACGCACGCAAGTAATTTTCTGTCAAAAATGTCGCATGCACATACAACTTGTATGAGAGCAACCCAAATTGAATTTGCTGCGCGAAAACCTAACTCGATTTCCAATTTTTGTTCTGCGTGACATTTAGATTTGACGTTTGCACACATGCTTTACATTGTCGCAACGCTTTCTTATTTGGGTTAGGGCAAAAAACGCCGGTTGTTTGCTTGCGCTAAAAAAACGCAGTGCGGTTTTATTAGGTTGGCATGTGAAGGCATTGCAATCATTGTGAATTCACAATGATTATTGCAATTCAAACGTTACGCCTCATGCGCAATCATCTCGCGCACTACATGTCGCGCACTACATGCCGTACGACATATCGCTCACAACATGCCTCGCGACAGGTCGCGCACTGCATAGATCGATCAGTCATTCATTTGAATAGTGAAAATGCAACTGCAGTATTTATACCTTTTCAGCCAAGTTGCGAACCTTCCGTGTGGTAGCAGGCCACTTGTGGTAAAACTAACATACCACAAAGCACAAGACTCAGCGACATCGACCGACAAAGTCGAATTATGAATGTACTAAATGTACTAAAGCACCATCCACATTGACGGCATGAGTTCAGTTTCTTAGTTTCTTTGCGCACATAAGGATTTACTTATGGCCTTTAATCCTTTATTTAAATTAAATTTTCCGTTTCTTTAGGGAAAATATATGGGATATATTTGTTTTTACCCCACCCAAACACCATTGGCCACCCAACAACCCTAATAAGACCATAAAATTAAACGCTTCCATTTCCATAAATGACTGGATTCAATTTGAAGCGCTCCAAAACGGAGACATGCGCCAATTCGTTCACCATCGCGTGCCGTTTTTGCAACAAGCCTCACGGAGTGAGATTGTGTCCGATATACCGGGGTATGTCGACCGGAGCGCGTCTACGCGAAGTATTAATACATAAATATTGCCCAAATTGCTTGGCGCCATTTCACCGCCTTGAGATATGCCCCAGCAAGGATCGATGCCGATACTGTAATGAGCAACATCATTCGGCGCTCCATATCGACGACGACCAGCCGCTGCCAACGCACGGTCATAACGATGACGATGATGCTAGCTCAGATGGAGTACTCTCCATCCATGCTACTGAGCAATACAAGTCATGGGCAAAGCAGGTCGAAGAAGAAGAGGAAGTAGAGAGGATTGCCAATGAGGCAGAGATAAATCCGACGATACCACAAGGCGGCATAGAGACGCAGAGATTTCGACGACCGCTACGCCACGAGAGACCTGAGTTCCGCTCGAGTATGCACGGCACTTTGGTGCGCCCACAAAACGGGGATGGCGCGGAGACACGTCCTTTTCGCCCATCGCACCGCCCTAATGGTAAACAGCGTGACGACGCGGAACCGCGTCCATCCCAGTCGTCACGTCAATTTGCTGGGAAGGTGGCCCGATTAAAGTACGCAACAACCACAAAGCCCTCGTTCGGAAACGTCAAGCACCTACGAGCTTCAGGAGCGGCTGACTCCGGGATACACTAGTGGCACCAACCATAACGCGATCACTTATCGCCATTGCGCCGACGGCAATAGTCCGCATTGAAGCCGGAAGCCGTTTTCATTTGGTTCGCGCCCTTTAGACGCGTGCGCTCCCACCACAATTATAGATGCCAATTTGCAAAGGATCTCGTCCTAGAACGCACCAACACAGCGTACCATTCGCGGTGCACCGTAGTATTGAGAGGGAAGTATTGGGTGGCTGGGAAAGTTACAACCCCAGCAACTGAAGTGGCGAATTATGCCAGGATTAACCCAACGGCGAATTTGGACCCGTTGATAGCTGCCCCATTTCAGTTTATGAAGCTGGCCGATCCCACGTTCTACCGATCATCACCGGTGCTGGTTACTTTGGGTGCCGACGTTTACGTCAATATAATGGTCAGCAGCCCACCCTCCTCGACTGTCGGCGGGCTGCTCACTCAAGCCACGATTTTCGGCCTCGTTGTGCCTGGAGCCCACCCAATATAGATATTTTGTAATTTTCAACGCGCATACTCTTATATATCTTTCAGTAAATATTGCACGGAACTAAAACCACCAACTTTACTTAATAATTTCCTTTCCCTTCCACAGGAGAGCGCAACGTTAGATCAATCAATCACACGGCGTCTGCATCTGCACATCGACGCATCGCCTTACGGGCGTGCGATGACTTGGCGTTCCTTCATTTCTCTTTTTTTCTTTGTTGCCTACGGCAAGGGGGCTGGTATGTTTAGGTCACAGAACGCACAAAAGTTATTCTACAGAAATAAAAATTTAATGGACGGTAAACTTTTTCACAGAATTCTGTTGTGATATCGCTCGTTTCATGGAAAGCTGATGTAATCCAAAATTTAAATTTTTTGGAAAAACGCAAGCCAAGTTTTATTTTTTCATATAGCTCCATTACAAAAATGAGATTCAAAGATATGTAGCTATGACTCCTTTGAAATATTTAAATCTCCAATTATAATCACACCAGCCCGCTTTTTCGGGACATCATAAAACTTCAAAAAATGAAAATTTTGGATTATATCAGTTTTCCATGAAACGAGCGATATATTATGATAATATAAGCTTATGATTTTTATGTATGTTTGTTTAATGGTGTGTTCAGTTTATACTTATACAACACAATTGAGACATTTTGTCTCTATATTGATTTGTGTGCCATGTAGATTTGTTTTTGTAAAGTTCTTCTTCGTTGCGAATGAGAAGCTTTGTAAACTCGGGCTCAGTTGTACATATTTATGTATGTTTGTTTAATGGTGTGTTCAGTTTATACTTATATTTAAGATAATAATTTATAATAATTGAATTTCAATTATTATATTTTCTAAGAGAAACTGAAAAGAAACATTTACTGGCATATTGCGATGGACCATTTCGAAAACCGCCAACGTAATCATCATCAGGCAATTTTGTAACGTTATCAAAGGTTTCACCGGGATTCGAACCGTGAATCACATGGTGAAACTCCAGTAGCCTTTAACCACTAGGCCATCCTGCTGGTATTTGTTTTCATGCTTAATTCAGTTTTTCTCATTTCTACACTAACAACACAATTGATACATTTTGTCTCTATATTGATTTGTGTGCCATGTAGATTTGTTTTTGTAAAGTTCTTCTTCGTTGCGAATGAGAAGCTTTGTAAACTCGGGCTCAGTTGTACATATTTATGTATGTTTGTTTAATGGTGTGTTCAGTTTATACTTATATTTAAGAATTCATGAGCTTAACACCGGCTTATAATAAGAGAAACTGAAAAGAAAGAAATATTTACTGGCATATTGCGATGGACCATTTCGAAAACCGCCAACGTAATCATCATCAGGCAATTTTGTAATGTTATCAAGCCCGAGTTTACAAAGCTTCTCATTCGCAACGAAGAAGAACTTTACAAAAACAAATCTACATGGCACACAAATCAATATAGAGACAAAATGTCTCAATTGTGTTGTTAGTGTATTATTATTATTATTTATTTATTATTACGGCGTTTTAAGCCTAAAATAAATATATTTTAATAAGTTTTATTATTTATGCTGTCGGAATGCATTTGATTCCGGTCAACCCAAAAGCTAGCAGCTCAGCAGAACGAGCCACTCTTATCGGACGGTTGGAAAGGACGCGTTTCCAATCCTCCCTGTACAGCTTTTATGTACACACAACCAACTATAATATATCATTGTTGTAGGAATATACGTGATTCACATGAACACTCCAACTGTTTGTCTGGGACGATATTTTCCGGAATTCTTTCCCAATTTGATTACGAGCGATATATGTTTTTGACCTGATGCATAAGGTTCCTCTGTGTCTATTTGGATTGCCATGTACGCTCAAGGATCACTAACATGAAATACAGATACAAAATATTTTATCTTATTGGAAGGGTTTTGCAATATTCTAATAAACTAATTTTTTTGCCCATTTTGGCAACAATATAATCAGTATGATCCGTAAACCTCAGTTTATTGTCAATCAGGATCCCTAAGTACTTAAATATTTTGACATCCTCAATGCTTGTATTCATTATTTTTAGATCTAAATTAAGTGATTCTTTATTGGTCGTCCTATCCAATTTTTTGTAGTTTATCGAGCATTATATTCCTATCAATTGTTTCGAACGCTCTTTTCAGATCAATGAAAACTGCTACTATATGTTTTTTCAGGCTCAGCTCTTCCTTCCAGCTAGATATGACGTAATTTAAGGCCGTCTCGCAAGAGTGCCTTTCTCGGAAACCGGATTGTCCCTTTATAAGGATTTTATTATTTTCTAAGTAATTAAGCAGTTGATTTCTTATTACAATTTCTAGAATTTTTTCTATGTTCGGCAATGTATTTATCGGCCTTAGTTCTTCTGCCATTATTGAACCTTTTACTTTCCTAATTGGTACTATTGTCGAAATTTTCCACATGTCTGGCACTATTCCAGTAGTCATGGATTTGTTTATAGCGGTTGCATAGAAGAAACCCATGTATGATACCGAATCTTTAATTACGCGTTCTGAAAGTAAATTTTTCCCCCCAGTTTTATTTTTGAACCTTTTTCTATACGTGTAACATCCTCAACCGTAATTTCTTCGAATTTTAAGCATGATCTAGCTGTAAATTGGAAGTCGTTCTGATGTTGAACAACTTCAATTTCCCTGTTTATATCAAAAATGCTATCTATAAAGAAGGAGTTCAATGCTTCAGTAATATCGCGAGGTGTATCATATGTCACACCTTTTACGGTCACCGTCAAGATCTTTCCTTGTGGCCCCATAAGTTTACAGCATGCTTAAGATGCTTCCACATTAGCTTGCTATCTTAACTATTGATATCAATATTATTCTCCATGTATTTAATCTTTTTAAATTTGATTAGTTTTTTGTAGTACTTCGCGACCATGTTATATTCGGTATAGTCAGCCGTTGCTCTAGCTTGTGAGTGCAACCGGTATTTTAGTTTATTCAATTCTGTCAATTCTTGGTCATACCATTTATTTCTTAACTTTGCCGTACTGTTTTTTTCAAACATTAGTACGCCCATACAATCTAGTAAACAAGTATTTATATAGTTGACCATGTCGTTGATATTTATGCTTCTTATTAAACTGAGATCGCAATTCCTCAGTAGAGTGGTCAAGTTATCGGCAGAATAATTCTCCCAGGATGTTGATGAAATGGCCCTTCGTAACGGGTCTGAATTACTTACTTTTATAGCAAATGAAATGGTTTCGTGATCGGATATTCTGTGGTCTTCAAGATTTACACAATACAGTATATCAGCGTTTGCATATAATAAATCTATTTTTGTTTGAGAAGTTTCCGCGACTCTTGTATTGAAATTTATTTTTTGTTTCATTGCGCTACGTGTACAAATTTCATTCAGTTTGTAGCTACTCGAAGAGTTAATATTTAAGTTTATATTGAAATCTCCAACTAGAAGGGAATTCGTACCTGATTCTAAAACTTCTGATAAAATACTTTCTACGTGATTTAAAAATTCACTGTCACTAGAGCTTGGCGAATGGTACAACATACCTATTTGCCACTTAATGTCCACTTGCTTTAATTTTACTATAGCACACCATACATTTCTATCAATTGATCGATTAAACCTGATTTTGTACTTGATTTCCTTTTTCAGTAATAAAACGACCCCTCCCGTATGTCTACTATGAGAGTCGCAGCGAATTAATATATACGGTGCAACAATATTAATTTCAGAATCAAGAATATCTGAAGTTATACGTGTTTCTGAGCATAAAACAATGTCCGGATCCACTTCTTCTATCATTTTTTCGAGCGTTGCTTTATTTGCTAACAAACTACAAATATTCAAGTAGACACATTTCAAATCAAAAACATTTATTACTGGGCTTGTACGTCTTGGTTGCTAAAAACCAACTCGTTGTTTTTCCAGTTTAAGCTTCCTTTGATAAACTGGGCAGTCATGGCTCATTATGTTATGGTCTATATTGAGCTTAAAACCTAATTGATTATTGGCATCTACGCAATTACCAGATTTATTAATGGAAATGAGAAAAACTGAATTAAGCATGAAAACAAATAACAGCAGGATGGCCTAGTGGTTAAAGGCTAATGCAGTTTCACCATGTGATTCACGGTTCGAATCCCGGTGAAACCTTTGATAACATTAAAAAATTGCCTGATGATGGTTACGTTTGCGGTTTTCGAAATGGTCCATCGCAATATGCCAGTAAATGTTTCTTTCTTTTCAGTTTCTCTTAGAAAATATAATAATTGAAATTCAATTATTATAAGCCGGTGTTAAGCTCTAAATAGAGTTTCTTTTCAAATTCTAGAATGTTAGACGGAATGTCAATATGTATAAGACACATATATATCAAAGTGCATATTTTAGTACGCTAAAAAACTATTGGAATTACATGTATAATGACAACGATTAAAATAGGTGTATATCGAGTTTTAAAATATTTTGAAAATATTGATTTAAAAAATTGGCACAGTTTACAATTTGTACGTATGTATTTACTTTAAACTAAACTAGCATTTGTTTGGAATATTTGGTATTTGTTTCCCTTGACTAACAAAAGTTTTATTTTTTCATATAGCTCCATTATAAAAGTGAGATTCAAAGATAGCTATGACCGTCATTTTTGTCCTTTGGAGTATTCAAATCTCCAATTTAATCGCACCAGCCCGCTGTTTCGGGGCATCATAAAATCTTAAAAAATTTTAATTATTTTATATTGGGCCAGGTCGTAAAGTTTAATTATTAAATTGTGGAGCTTTTCGGCCGATTTTTTTGAAATAAAACCATCGTTTATTTTATCTTCTACGCGTTTCGACGCATATTCGCGTCTTCCTCAGGAAGGCTTTAATAAATATACGAAAAACAAGATATTTATATTAATCGAATTACATCATACATTGAATCAAATAACATTTTTTCCCTATTACACTTACTAAGTTAAAAAATTGGAAAGTTTACAATTTGTACGTAGGTATTTACTTTATGCCTAAACTAGCATTTGTTTGGAATATTTGGTATTTATTTCCCTTGAGTAACAATTGCCAAAAAAATAGCTAAAAGCCGAAAGTGTTACCCAGAGATACGTTTCGGTCCCAGGATCTCCAATCCGTTGTCAGAAAACCGACATCTCCAATACCTCTCCAACAACGGATTCGAGATCCTGGGCCCGAAACACGTCTCTGGCTACCACTTTCGTATTTTTAACTATTTTTTTGGTAGTCGTCAGTCAAAGGAAACAAATACCGGAATATTTTTTTAACTTAACTTAAAACCTCTCCAGGTGTATATTAAGCTGATGGCTTTGGCAACAAGCAAACCAGCAAAAGAAATAGTGGTACTGATATCGCCAACTGACTTGCTCCAGCATAACAATCGGTTATAGCCGTGCACGTATAAAATTGCAGCCCAAATAGATATCATAACGTCTTTGATTTGGTGGTATGACCAAAGAGTATATATTTGTTAAGAGGCGTCACTCGATACTTTGTTGTTGCCAAAGCAACCCTATCATGTCGAATGTGATTCTCAAGGAAGTTTTGTTTAGTTTTTTTTAATTGAATCCTATATAGTTATGCGGTAAAGTGACTTTGCATAATTACGATTTTTGGAAAGAGAATTAATTAATTAATTTAATACAATCAGTAAAATAAACACAAATACCCCACCAAAATGTATAGAAAGCGTTTTTATAAATACATCTGATAAAAAAAACCAACGACTACCTTGAGAAAACATCGAGTAATTTGCTTTGGCAACAACAAAAGTATCGAGTGACGCCTCTTGACAAATATATACTCTTTGGTATGACGCGGAGCTGACATGTTGTGTTAGGAGATCAAATCATAATTAGGGATGCAAACGATACATCGATGTTTTTAAAACATCGATAGTATCGGATGAAAATCCGATGTTTAACATCGATGTTTCAAAATTACTCAATATCGAAAAATTGCCGATACATCGATGTCAACTTTGACGATTTTTCGAACATCCACATCTCTGTAGTTGCATTTATTGACGCCTATTTTTCTTTTGTTAAGTTGCTGCAAACTGATGTAAAAAGGGTAAGTTATTAATAATAATTGTTTTAAATTATGATGTGACTTCTAGTGAATATTTTATACTAAATAAATTGGTGAACATCTTAAAGGAAAGTACAGTATTGCCAGTGCAAAGGTGTGAGGTAAATTTGTAGATCGTGAAGTAGTATCCCGGGTTTATGGAATAATGTTTTTATGTGGATAATATCCGTGTTTTTTAACACGCGCGTATACGTTTCGTTTGCGCGTGTAAAAAAACGCCTATCTTCGCTTAGATAATGCTTAGGAGACCCATCTAGCGGCTGTGGTTAAACAACTAGCTACAGCAACAGGGTGTACCGAAAAGCGGAGACGCAACGCTCTGATGGCCATAGGGTATAACATATAGTTGAATCAGTTGCGATGAATTGTGGACACACATAGAATACATAGAATTAGTGTAGAGCGTGAAGCAAAGACACATATTTCAGTTATATCTGAGTATAATGCGTATTGAAATTTAGTAGGACAAAATTTATGCGCAGCAATTTCAGAGGTGTATTTATAGTTTGTCGCTTAGCAGTCAATATAAAATTTAAGCGTAAACGGATATACGCGTGTTAAAAAACACGGCTAATACTTAAATTTTTACATCGCCTTTGATAACAGCGTAATAGTTATTATATTAGCTGCATGTATATATAATAAATCCTGTGCAGATTGTTAAGGGGCCCTTAGAATAAATTTCTGGTCGAATTTTCTTAAAAATTCCTCGATTTCGTGGTGTGTGAGCTAATGTCACAAACCAGTCGACTATAAATATTACCCCACCAACTAGAGCCCCGTAGTTTTTCCAAAATTTAATTCTTCTGAAAAAACACCGGAGAACATCGATGTATCGATGTTTGTCCTCCGATGTTTCTTATCATCGATGTTTATTATGTCGATACATCGAAACATCGATGTATCGATGTTGCTTCTCGAAATTTGCATCCCTAATCATAATGGCCATTTGGCGATGAAAACATACTCAAACTGAAATCATCAGTATTTTTTCGTCTATACAATTATTGCGCATAAGTTAACAGATTAATATATGAATTCACTTGAGTTTGATTTCAGGGTAATAGTCTAGTTGAGGGGTCGACTGCTAATACGCGACGTAAAAATTCGAGAGTGGTACCCAGAGACGCGTTTCGGCCCCAGGATCTCGAATCCGGTGGCGGAAAACCTCTATCTCTGATACTTCTCGAGATATTTGCGAAAAACCCCCCCCAAAAATGCCCTATCTTTAAACCCCACTTAAACACTCACTGCGCACTGATCACTCACTTCACCACTTTTAATCATTTTATTAACATGTTTTCTCTTTTTTTTTATCAAAAAATTCAACCAAAATAGTTTTATTTTTATTATTTTCTTTGTTTTATAGCACAATAAACTTATGTTCCACCAAAATATTTGCGATGAAAAACTGCCAACTTTGCCACTGGATTCTACTATTAGTTCCATTTATTACACCCCGCTTACACTATGCGCTTTAAAAACAAGTTCCACAAATATACCACGGAATTTTACCTCATGTCTACACTCGCCATCGTCATTCCGGTTTTTGTTATTTTACGTGTAAAACTGCTAAAGGATCACGAAAAATATTGAAAAGGCAACGCAAGATCGAAAAGTAATGCTGAAAACATCTATTTTTAACATTCTCAAGAAAAAAATTCAATTTCAATAAATTATTGTCAACCACTATAAAACCACGTTAAATTATATAAGTTACATAAATTACACGTTTGTTTTATTTATTCTGAAAAATGGGTTTTATACCTATGATGGTATTTCATCATTACCTAGAGCTCAGCGCCTCTTACTCAACTGTCACATAAGGATAGAAATACTTCACTTGGTATTTTATTACCAAATATATATGGGTACTCGTAGCATACTTGGCAGACTTAGTTGATTTGAGAACTGTCATGCTTGGCATTGTGGATAAAAGAAGTATGATATCCTATCCGTAAACTCCCTGACAGGGTGATCAAGATGGCTACCTTTTAGTGATTTTAACAGCAAGTTCAATATGGCGGCGCATAAATTCAGCGGGTGATAGAAAGAGATGCAGAATGAGACCATGATAGTAAATTAAAAATCAGTTGATCGGTTCTATTTGTAATTTTGACGTCTATGCAGAAGTTATCACACTTGTCTAATCTACAATGATACTTGGCAGGCTTAAGTTGATTTGACAACTGTCAGATAAGTTCCGTTTAATGATTTTTGAATGTGATTGATAACTCAAGTCATTTTGCTTTTCAAAAATAAAAATTTCTTTTGGAAAAATAAACATTAATTTTTTTTTTTTTATTTACTGGACTTTGGAACTATTGCCATAAAAGGTAAGGTTTCCTAAAGTAATCCTCGCGTTCTAATGAACAGTGATACAGATCCCGATAGAAATTTAACATACAAATGCAACAACAATGTGATTATTATTGCATTTGCATATTAAATTTTTATCGAGATACTCTTCATTGGAATGCAGGGAATATATTTAAGTACGTGAATACTTATTAATCTTTAATTAACAGATTAGAAAATGGAAACGGAAACAAGGAGAAACGAAGAGGACGAGGCACTTATTGATTTTGTGCGAAAGCATGAGTGGCTCTACAATGTCAAATCAGCTATGTATAGGAATACCCAATCCAAGAATAGACTGTGCAAATAAATTGATTATTTGGTATAGGTCGGCCTCTAGTTGATTCTGGGTTTGAGATACAAATTATAGAGTAGCCTATTTTGGACCAAGTAAAACGGACTTGACCAGATTTCATAAAAATTCTTGAAGTGGTTTCCGCGATCACCGGCGCGAGTTTTCCATAAATATAACACGGTGAAGTGCATTAAGATATGTTGAATTTTATAAACATAAACAATATTGGACAGTCAAAAATAATGACGGATATAATTTGACAAAGAATAATAACGTTAACCTGACTTTACAAGAAAGCGGTACCGCTTTCCTAGGAAATCAAGCCTTTAATGTGAATTACTAAAATATGTCGTACTGTAAAGCGCCGCTACTGCTACATGTCGTGCAGCGTAATGGGCTTACCTTAAAGCCGGAGTCATTGGTGCCGTATGTCGTATCGCTGTATCCGTATCCCTAACGTAATCAGCTGTTTATCGTTACGACGGTAAACCAAAACCCAATTGGTTGGCTACGATACGGTTACGACTTTAGCGGCACCAATAATCGATTGCATTGATTCTCATAAGGTTGGTCGAATCAGCTGTTAAAAGGTTACCGATACGGTTACCGATAAAGCACCAATGTCTCCAGCTTAAGAAATGACTTCTTCGTGGTTAACGTTAACCACCTTGCTCACCATTTTGCTAACCAATTTTTACGTAAAAAAACTAGTTAGTGGTGAGTTTTTTCGTCTATGCTTTGGTCATCATTCGTTGACAGCTTGTATTCAAATTGGAGTGTCAAGTTGCCTTTTAACAGCTTTGTACTATTAATTTGAATTAAATCACCGGTAAGTTCTAAGAATATTTTTGGTAATTGTCTAGTTGAGGGGTCGACTGCTAATACGCTACCAAAAATATAGAGAGAGGTGTCAAAAGACGCGTATTAATCTCGAGAACAATAATCCGATGGCGGAAAAGAAAAATTTTACCTATGTCCGGAGATATTTGCAGTTGAAGTTGGTGATTTTCATGTGGTTGTTGCTGTGTTCGTACCCACCAAAAAAATTGTGCATCACCGTGGCGGTAGCCACGGTTAAACCACACACCCGGACTTGGCATGGCGTAGCCCAGGGTTATTTGTTATAACCGCGGCCGAAGGCCCCCAACGCAGAAAGGTGTTCTGCGCAAAAATACTATGGATCCGACCCCCGGTTTCGGAGGTACCCGCGGGTCTTTTTTCGGTTTTTCGTTAATATCTTTTGAACGAGTTAAAATTTTTATTCTCCGCCTTCGGATTATTAATACTGATTTCAAGACGCGTCGTTTGACACCTCTCTCGATATATTTGGTAGCGTATTAGCAGTCGACGCCCCAACTAGACTACTACCAAATTTTAACTCGTTCAAAAGATATTAACGAAAAACCGGAGACCGGTACCTCCGAAACCGGGGGTGGCATCCATTTTATTTTTGCGCAGAACAACTTTCTGCGTTGGCGGCCTATGGCCGCGCTTATAAAAAATAACCCTGGGCTACGCCAAACCAAGTCCGGGTGTGTGGTATAACCGTGGCTACCGCCACGGTGATGCACAATTTTTTTTGTGGGTACAACCACAACAACAACCACGTGGAAATCGCCAACTTCAACTGCAAATATCTCCGGACAGAGATAAAATTTTTCTTTTCCGCCTTCGGGATATTGTTCTTGAGATTAATACGCGTCTTTTGACACCTCACTCGAAATTTTTGGTAGCGTATTAGCAGTCGACCCCTCAACTAGACTATTACCCGGAGGTACCCGCGGGTCTTTTTTCGGTTTTTCGTTAATATCTTTTGAACGAGTTAAAATTTTTATTTTCCGCCTTCGGATTATTAATATTGATGTCAAGACGCGTCTTTTGACACCTCACTCGATATTTTTGGTAGCGTATTAGCAGTCGACCCCTCAACTAGACTATTACCCGGAGGTACCCGCGGGTATTTTTTCGGTTTTTCGTTAATATCTTTTGAACGAGTTGCAATTTTTATTTTCCGCCTTCGGGTTATTAATACTGATGTCAAGACGCGTCGTTTGACACCTCCCTCGATATTTTTGGACGCGTATTAGCAGTCGACCCCTCAACTAGACTATTATCCGGAGGTACCCGCGGGTCTTTTTTCGGTTTTTCGTTAATATCTTTTGAACGAGTTAAAATTTTTATTTTCCTCCTTCGGATTATTAATACTAATGTCAAGACGCGTCGTTTGACACCTCTCTCGATGTTTTTGGTAGCGTATTAGCTGTCGACCCCTCAACTAGACTTTTACCACATTTTTATAAATATAAAACTAATTTCTGTTTTTTTTCCAGCTCGATACATCGTTCATTAAAGCGTCGTAAATCATTGTTCATTTCGTTACCAATTTACAGGGATTTTATACCATTTTTGTAAAGTTTTGGTAAGTTTGAAATTTCATTTTCTACTTTTATAAATATAAAACTAATTTCTGTTTTTTTTTCAGCTCGATACATCGTTCATTAGAGCGTCGTAAACAGTTTTTGATTTTTTTGCCAATTTACTGCATTTTATACCATTTTTGTGAAGTTTTGGTAAGTTTGAAACTTCATTTTCTACTTTTATAAATATAAAACTAATTTCTGTTTTTTCCAGCTCGACACTTCGTTCATTAGAGCGTCGCAAAACCGTTTTTGATTTTTTTTTGCCAATTTACTGCATTTTATACCATTTTTGTGAAGTTTTGGTAAGTTTGAAATTTCATTTTCTACTTTTATTATTATACAATAGTTAAGTTGAAAATTTTCATGTGGCCGCCAAAACAGAAAAGTTTCTGTGTAAATACTGTAGATCCCGACGAGATCGCGACGGGGTCATTTCGGGATCATTTGTGGTACCTAGCGGCATCATTTCTGGATGGTTTTCGGTATCCGTCCGGTATCCCGTCGGGGTCATTTCGGGGCTAATACGGGATCATTTGGGGACCCTTCCGGCATCACTTCTGCATGGATTTTGGGATCTGTACGGGGACCCATCAGGGTAATTTCGGGACTTTTTCTGAACTATTTCGGGATCATTTGGGGACCCCTTAGGGGTCATTCCATGACTTTCTGTATTATTTCGGGATCATTTGGGGACCCTTCCGGCATCAATTATTGATCGTTTGCCGGATCCATCAGGGTCATTTCGGGACCATGTTGGGATCATTTGGGAACCCTTCCGAGGTCATTTCTGGATCCGTACAGGATGCCGGAGGAGTAATTTTGAGATTTTTTTTGTTACTTTTTCGAGATAGTTTTGGAACCCTTCCGGGATCACATCTGGATCCGAGCGGGATCCCATCGGAGCCATTTTCGGACTATTTCGGGACCATTTTATGACCCTTCCGGAATCATTTCTCTATGGTTGTCGCGATCTTGATAATTTAGGAGCCCTTCCTGGATGGTTTTTGAGATTCGTCCGGGAGCCCGTCAGGGTAATTTCGGAACTTTTTCGGGATCACTTTGGTACCCTTCAGGAAACATTTCTGTGTGGTTCTCTGGATAAGTCTAGAATCGTGTCGTTGTCATTTCGGGTTTTTTTGGGACTATTACGGGAACTTTTGGAGACCCTTCCGGGGCGTTTCTGGATGGCTTTCGGTATCCGTCCGCGATAGCGTCGGGATCATTTCGTGGCTTTTTCTGGATAATTTCGGGATCATTTGGGGAACATATCAGGTTATCAGCTCATTTAGTTCTCTTTTTTACTCAATTACAAAAATAAAATGCATTAGATAGAAAAAAATTTTTAAGTAGATAACTTGATAAGCAGGCTAACGTGAATAGCCCATATATCTCATTTTCTCCTTGCGGACGGGGCCGCGGGTAAAGGCTAGTCTAATCTAATATATATTATAAATGGGAAAGTTTGAATGTGAAGATGTTTGGATGTTTGGATGTTTGTCCAGATGTTTGTCTTTGTGACTCAATAACGCAAGAACGGCTGGACCGATTTGGATGAAATTTTGAACACATATAGCCAATAGTCTAGAAGGATCTACTAGCTATATATTTTTCAAAAGGGGCGTGGTCCCCGCCCCCTAGGAACAGTTATAATTTAATTATTATATTTTTTCGTCTTTTCGAGTGAATCACGCCAGAATGGCTACACGGATTTTGATGAAATTTGGGACACAGACAGTAGTCTATTAGCGAAATTTTGTTCGAACATGGAAAGAGGGGTGGGGGTCCCACGACCCTTTCGAGCAATTACTTTTTAATAATTTTTACACATTATAACTTTACGTATACTGGCCTTTACCAATATCACAGACTCAAGGGGTCAAATAAGTCGAGGGCTTACAAAGTAAGCAGTGAAACACTCCGCCGCCCCTCCCCCCTTTATCACCCCTCTGGTATAAAATCTATAAATTGTTATAACTCAATATAAATTTTCTCCTACTTCAATAGTTTTTGGTATCTGGCACATACAGATCGAGATCTAGACAATTTTGAAAAAAAGAGCAGCGGTCCTTCTCATCCCGCCATCCGCCCTCCTTCAATTGTTTTTATTAGCACGCTTTTATTAGCTTTACCTGTATGTTTCTTTGTAACTCTTCATTCACTCCAACGCGCCTGCTGCCTTATTAAAATAGTTCTACAATTAGCTTCGCTTTATTTGTAATCCCGTTGGGATCATATCGAGGCCCTCCCGGGATCATTTTTGGATGGTTTTCGGGATCCGTCCGGGATCCCGTCGGGGTTAGTTTTGGATATTTTCGGGACTATTCCGGGATCATTTCGGTACTATTTCGCGATAATTTAGGGACCTTTCCGGCATCATTTCTGTATGGGTTTCGGGATCCGTTCGGGATCCCGTCGGGGTATTTTCGGGATCATTTGCGTACCTTTGAGATAAATTCTTGATGGTTTCCGGGATCATTACGGGACTTTTTCGGGGTCATTTTGGGTCCCTTCCGCCATCATTTCTGGATGGTTTTCGGGATCCGTCCGGGATCCCGTCGGGGTCATTTTGGGACTTTTTTCGACTAATACCGGATCATTTGGGGACCCATTCGGCATTATTCCTGGATGGTTTGCGGGATCCGTCCGCGATAGCGTCAGGGTCATTTCGTGGCTTTTTATGGATAATTTCGGGATCATTTTGGGATCCTATCAGGTTATCAGCTCATTTCGTTCTTTTTTTACTCAATTACAAATATAAAATGCATTACACAGAAACAAAAATGTAAACAGATAACTTGATAAGCCGGCTAACGTGAATAGCATATGTATATATTTCATTTTCTCCTTGCGGACGGGGCCGCGGGTAAAGGCTAGTATATTATAAATGGGAAAGTTTGGATGTTTGTCCAGACGTTTGTCTTTGTGACTCATTTCGGGATTTTTTGGCGTCCCTTCCGGCATGATTTCTGGATGGTTTTCGGAATCCATTCGGGATCCCGTCGTTGTCATTTCGGGACTTTTTCGTGATTTTTTGGGGTTCCTTCCCGCATCATTTATGGATAATTTTCGGATCCGTCCGGGATCCCGTCGGTGCCATTTCGGGGCTATTTGGGGATCGTTTGGAGTATCTTCCGGCACCATTTCTGGATTAAGGACCTTTCGAAACCGGTAGTTCAGCACATATACCTTTTTAAATTATGAGCTTTTATGGCCATGGATTTGCTGCAAATTATTTGTAATTAAAATTCGATATATTTTATTTTTAATATCTAACCCAGCTTTTTCGTTCTCTTTTTGAGTTTTTTTAAATGAATCCTGTAACGAACTGTTATAACTATAATTACTCTTTTTGTAATATTATAACCAACTAAATACTCGAAAAAGCAAGGCTATTTTCATCTAAAAAAATATCTTTGTTTTTAGCTAATTGTTATTTCACTTCTTTGTTCTATGAATAGTAATTCCTTCACCCCTGTCATATCAATTAATTCAACTTAAAACATGTGCCTTACAAGTTATCAGCTCATTTAGTACTTTTTTTTTACTATATTACAAAAATAAAATATATTAGACAAAACAAATTGCTTGATAAGCAGGCTAACGTGAATAGCCCATATATTTTTTCAAAATTTTCTAATTAAAAAACTTGGAAATTTTACTTTCTAGATTTAAGGATCCTACCCACAAATGTATTAAGTTGTTCTATTTAATAAACAAAATGTTTGTTTGTTTTTGATAAACTGTTTACAAAAAATTTCAAAATCAAAGTTCATGAACATTATGTAACATACACATACAAGGACATATAAATAAAATATTGAAAACAATAATTGATGTTTTTGCTTATTTTTTAAATTTAATTTTTCATCGAAATGTTGTCTAATGATATTTATTAGAAATTTTTATTTCTTTATTCGAATAATATAATTCTCTTAATAAATAAAATGAAATTAAAATACCTTACATTACTATTCGAACACGTTATTCGAAAATAAAGATTTTTGGTAAATTTACTTTGTTTTTAGAAAAATGGACTGCCAATTGTGCCAATTTACGCGGTCATCGTTTATGGAATTAAATAACGAGGACTTGGACGATTTTTTGGTGGCGCATGGCGTATTGGCTGGGGCCATGGCATGCGGCCAGTGCTCCAACCCATGTAGACTGGTAGACGACATGTGGGTATGCACTCGGCAGAGGACCATGACCACAACCACCAATAAAAAACGTAAGGTCGTATGCTCTTTTAAACAGAGCCGAAAAGCCAACACCTTCTTTTCGGGAGCCAGGCTCAGCACAAGAACCATTTGCAAGCTTGTGGTGCTTTTTATAACGTCGCCCTACCCGAAGGTAAACGCAATAATGGAAGACCTTAGGATATCAAAGCAAAGCTGCAGTGACTGGGTAAGCTTCATTAGAGAGGTGTTGGTAGACTGGAGCATACACAACGGGGATAGTACGATAGGCGGTCCCGGAAAAACCGTGGAAATAGACGAGGCCAAAATGGGCCGCAGAAAGTACAATCGCGGCCGAATGATAGAGGGCCAATGGGTGTTTGGTGGCATAGAGAGAGGGTCTCGCAAAATGTTTGTCTCGGCTGTCGCAGACAGGACCAGGGAAACACATCTCCAGGTTATTAAGGAAAAAATAGCGCCTGGAACTACTATAATAAGCGATTGCTGGAAAGCATATGATAGCCTGGAGGAGCATGGGTACACCCATTTTTCGGTGAATCACTCCCAAAATTTTGTTGACCCGGTGACTGGTGCCCACACCCAAAACATCGAACGGAACTGGCGGGAATTCCGGTCCTCTATTCCCGATTATGGCCGAACAGATACAAATTTCGACGGTTACATAGCGGAATTTCTATTCAATAGAAAGAATACCAATATGGGGTACCGCATTCACTATTTATTCAAACACATCGGGGTTGTGTATGCTCCAAGCGGCTCTTAAGGCGCTAGGAATTCCCGCCGCGGTCATGGTCCCTAAGCTGAGCAACGCAACCTTAGCATGGTGAGTAAAAAGTATATATGTAAAAAAAGATGTCAAATTTATTATTCTTTCAGATATATGCAGACATTTATTGGTCCTTTCGAGAGGTCGCAAAAGGCCCTTATCAGGGCCACCAAAAAATTAACAAAGAGATTAAATTTAACTAATTGATATTACTTTCGTCCTTTCGGGACGTCATAAGAGGCCCTTATCAGGGCCACCAAAAAATAAAAAAAAGAGCAAAAATTTATTTTTAATAACTGATCTAAAATTTTATTTTTTCTTGAGCGAACACGGTCACGAGGACGTCCACTGAAATGTGAATTGTTCGAATAATGCGATTCACCAAAATGTGATTCGTTGTTGGCGTTACGATAAAGTGGAGAGCGGCCCTCTATCCATGTTGAAGAAGTACGTAAAATTTTGGATATGCTATCTAACGAAAGACAATACATTAATTTATATTGTAAGATAAATTGGTATTTCTGAATGCATACTACCGAAATCCTGAACTTTCTCCATTATGTGGAGTACTCTCAGCTCACTGTGTAAATGGTGTTCTGTGGACATAAGAAGACAGCCCGTGCATAAGATTTGTTTATGATAATGAAAATAGTTATATTAATAAATAATAAAAGCACCACCAGCGCTACTTTGATTTTCAATGATAACACTTATAGGATTTGGCATCTAATCGGGATCTAAACGGCGTTGGGCTTGAGCATACTGTTGCGGCTGTTGATACATACCAGTACCAGGTGCAGGTGGTTGCTAAAGAAAATAATATAAAAAAAATCATCAGCAATATTTGAAATATATTAGTTGTATTAGCATACATTATAACCAGGACGTCCGGGTATTGGAGGTTGACCCGGCATGGGTGGCCGACTGGGCATTGGCGCCTGTCGAGCTTGTGTTGGTGGCATAATTTGACCCATGTAACCGCGCTGCCCAAGGCAGTCGGTTCTATGTACTTCCTAGAGTTCCTAGCAGGAATGTAATATATTTGTAATTTTTCCATACTCAAACGTTTCTCGTTTTCGAGATTTTTTACAATTTTCTAGTTTTCCTAAAAAAGAGATGGAACAAATTCATTCTTCAGAACTCATATCTGATTTTCGATTTTTACGTCGTCGGCAATCGTCCTCATCATTAGCTGCTCCATGTGTTGTATTATGTTTGTTTGTGTTACTGCTATGAGCACCACCGCTACCTTCCCTTTTGCCTTTACTAACGCTATCTTTTTGACAGTAGGAACGCAATTTAACACTAATTATTTGCACGCATCTCAAGACCATGTTGAAATGCGCTAACCACATGATAGGCGGTTTTACATGTATTCACGGAACATTGTATACAAGCACCGACTCGTGCTCGACACAAAATACAAACGAGTGCCCAACGACTCGATGGAGTGCTCGATATTTTTGTTATTGGTTCCATGCGATCAAGTACTTACTTCAAGTATCCATAGAGCGCAGGAAACATGTGCCCAATGTTTGCCTGATTTGGTTGATTTCATGGCGCCAGCCTTATTTGGGCAGAGCAAACAGTCTAGATTAATACCCACTCAACATGTTCGACAGAGCCATTGTCCTGGTATAAAAGAAAACAATATTTTGTTTAAATTTAGTGATTGTTCAATTAATATAAAATACTTTTGATAATTAGATTTTTTTTAAGTGAACATTCGTAAGAGGCTAAAATCATTTATAGGTGGGATATGAAGTTAATTTACACATTTAACAACTATTACTAAACGCTTTCATATCTTTGTTATTTTGATTAGGTTCAAATATGTATTTTTTATTTAAAAGTAAAAGAAAAACAAACCTGATGTAATCGCTGTCATGCCCTAACATGCCTGATTTACACAAATATTGCAATTATCACAGAAAACCATTTCATTTGCTTCCTCTGAGTCTGGTGATCGACACACATCGCATATAACATTTTCATCATAATCAATGCCAAGGCTTTCCTCATTCTTCAGGATCACCTGTATTTGTTTCCAACATCGTATCTGTACATATATAAAAATATATTTCTTTCAGTACTATGTTATGTATAGATTTGTATATACACAAATTAAACAGAAAAGTAACAGCGTACCTCCAGTTCTTTGATGACGCGCTCAAATTGCGTTTCCGTTATGGAATAAGCACCATATTGCTTACGATCGGAATTGAGTAATTGCAGCGATGATTCATCGACCGGGTCATTGTCGTAGGCACATGTATTTTCCGCTTGCGTAACCACATTTGTTAGACAATGCAAATCGCTCGAGTAGGCATCGTCTTTGCTTATACGCAGGAAGCGATTTTTGGAGCTAATATTACAAAAAAGTATTAAGCATATTAAACTTGAGTGAATAACATGTAGAACTTACAGTTTAAAGTCATGCGAAGGCGGCATAATTGGTTCTGATAGCACATAAACGGTTGGCTCTGGCAAAGAGTCAGGATTGACAGGCACCTGCACGCCCTTCTCCCACTCTTGCTTCCATTGATCATTTACAATAAATAAAAAAAAATGAGATACTCGTAATTAGCCAAAGGCTCTGAATCCGGCACTTTCATTGCACTTATGACATCCTTTCTGTAAGTGAAAGAGAAAACAATTTCAAATTTTAAACTTATATGTATCGCTAAACCATATTAAACTTAATTAAATTAAACAACTTTGTAAAAGAATAACATTTATTCAGTTATAACCTTCCTTGTTAACAAGGCATCTTAGTTACGATATTTCTATTAGGATATCGCACCCCCGCTTCAGAAGTGACACAACTCAAAAAAATCAATTTCTGGTATTAAGGCATTTTGGAATGGTATAAGTTTAGTCCCATACGCTCGGAGTCGGCATAAAACATTCATGTCCCGTCCGGCCAATTTGTAATTTGTAGGGAAAATCAAGAGGAGCACGACGCAAATTGGAAGAGAAGCTTGGCCTTAGATCTCTTCGGAGGTTATCGCGCCTTATATTTATTTTTAGGTATGCCTGTCGTAAGACGCGAGTAAAATACCACACTTATTCAAGGGGTTGCCAGCGTAATTCATAGCTTATCGAACCCATTTGTCAACCTCACCTACCGGTGACGAATACTGTTTCTTTAGCTGCTGAGACTATGGCGGCCCCAAGTTCCTCTGGATTTAGGTGGGACGGCGTGATAGCCTAGAAGATTCCATGTGGTCATACTAAATAGTACCCGAGATTACCGAGCTAGTACCTTAATGGTGCTTGGGCCGTCCAGAATGTACCGAATCTATATCCGTCAAAGGACCATCAACACCATTAACACTCCACAAAACGTACGTACTACGTTTTACTCTTATTTTATATTGGGAACTATGGAAACGCTTTAAAGCTTTGCAATGAATGCGAGACTTTTGTAAATTTCCCAAAAGAATGTTTCAAAATCTGCCTAAGCTCCAAACAACCAGTAATAGATTCAACTGTTTCTCCTCATTACAGCAGAGAATGACGAAATGGGTTGTGTGGAAATAATAGCAACATTGCTTTCCATTATAATTATGATACTTACCTTCCCCATATAAATTTTTGTATGCTTCAAAGTCGTCTCAGAGTATGAGCGTTCTGTGATCTTTCATATGGGCCGTTTACGTAGTGGTGGGGCACGCGGTCCTGGTGTCTTCTTCGTATTACCCTGCGTCGATGATTACTGCAAAGTGGATTTGCGCACCGTTTCATTTGATGTGCCGCCACAAGAAGTACTATCGAAGGATTCCGTAACTGTCACAGTAGATGCAGTTGTATATTATCGTATCAGTGATCCTCTTAAAGCCGTCATACAAGTATCTAATTATAGTCACTCCACCCGTTTATTGGCGGCCACAACATTACGAAACGTCCTGGGCACACGAAACTTATCCGAATTATTGACGGAACGTGAAACTATATCACATACAATGCAAGTATCGCTGGATGAGGCAACCGATCCGTGGGGTGTAAAGGTGGAACGGGTGGAAATGTAAGTTTTAATTATTGTGCCGGATTTTTTAAAAATATTTTATGAATATTTACTTTATGTTTGAATAGCAAAGACGTATCATTGCCAACGGCATTACAACGCACTATGGCAGCTGAAGCAGAAGCAGCACGTGAAGCTCGCGCAAAAGTGATTGCTGCTGAAGGTGAAATGAAGTCGTCGCGTGCATTGAAAGAGGCATCTGAAATGTTTTCAGCGAGTCCATCCGCATTGCAGGTGGGTGGGAAAGGTGTTTCTTATTATTATTCTAATTATTTTAGTATTTTATTACTTAATTGAACAACCAGACGCATCGGCCGCAAAAATTGCTACTCTGATGATTCCGTAGGGCATCTTTTCAAACCTCCCATCCAGTGAAAGCCCTTACCAGACATAATGCCTCTAAGGAGGACCAAACTGGCATTCATATCTCACACACGCAAAGTGATGATCAGAGCACATTTGTGCTCGCACCAAACATAAAATGGGCCATAGGTATATCTACCACGGCCGCCGTGGTGTGATGGTAGCGTGCTCCGCCTACCACACCGAAGACCCTGGGTTCACGCCCCGAGCAAAGCAACATCAAAATTTGAGAAACAAGTTTTTTCAATTAGAAGAAAAATTTTCTAGCGGGGTCGCCCCTCGGCACTTCGAGTGTAAAAAAAAAAATTAAAAGGAGCACGACGCAAATTGGAAGAGAAGCTCGGCCTTAAATCTCTTCGGAGGTTATCGCACCCTTCATTTATTTATTTTTTATATCTACTAAATTATTACGACCGCCAAGAGAGCTTTTTCTGCTACCATTTATTTCTTTTTTTTTCTTCTTTTAGCTCAGGACCTATCCAAAAAATTTCTGGCGAACTCACCTAACTCTGCTTTATAAGTGGAGTGGCGTACCACCGTTAAGCTCTTGTAAATGAATTTCTAACATTTTGTATGTATTTAGGGCTTGAGTGTGAATCAAATATACAAAACCTGATATATAGGTGGTTGTTGTTGTTGTTGTAGCGATAAGGTTTCTCCCCGAAGGCTTTGGGGAGTGTTATCGATGTGATGGTCCTTTGCCGGATACAGATCAAGTAACACAGCACCATTAAGGTACTAGCCCCACCATCTCGGGAACGATTTATATGACTACATTAAACCTTCAGGATATCCCTCCCTCCCCACCCCCTAGTTCCATGAGGAGCTTGGGGTCGCCAGAGCCTCGGGTGTTAATGAAACTGGATTCGCCACGGTTAGGTAAAGTTGACAATTGGGTTTGGAGAAGCTATATATTTAGATTTGCTTTAGATAATATACAAAAACGAGGCTTACCTTTATCATGTGCGCTGTAAAGCTCATATTTCAGACTCATGCCACAGATCCACTCCTGCTTTCGAGGCTCATCTATCACGCCAATGACCTGCTGATTCTTGGCGATGTACACGAAAGACCGTGTCAAGTCTCCCAGGATCTTAGATCTTTTTGGTTGCAATGTTAACAGTGCTTCGCCCCATTTAATAGGTGTGGCCGCTTACAATTTGTCATCAAAGCCGTCTAATGAGACTCCAAGTTTCAACAGGGTTGGACCACAGGAAATTTGCTGTTAGAGGCTTGGTTCCGCATTACAATTGATGTCATGTGGAGACACACATCGCATGAGCTGCTTTTGGTACCTTTGCTGTTCGAACTAACCCAAATGCCTCGCAGGCTAGGACATGCTGAATGCGACTGAATAGATGCTCCGGCCCAGAAAGACGATAACGAAGGTTTTGACTAGTTTTGATGATGTTGATGGTCCGTTGCCCGATATTGATCCGCTACATTCCTGAAAACAGCACCATTAACGTACTAACCCGAACTTTTTGTATATTGGTCGGTTACTTCGTTCTCTAAGAACATCTTCAAGAGAAAGAAGTAGTAAAATGCTCTCCAAATGCTTGAGCTTAGTTTTTTGAAGATCAAAAGATTTGTTTGATATGTTCTACGTTATGTTAAACGGCCAAATGCCTGGGTATTCCGTTCCCAACTGCGAACCTGGGAGATTAAAACGTTTTCCATTGAGTTTTTAAACTGTGCTTTGTCAAAGTCGGTAGCCGATAGGAATACCTTTTTGAACGAAGCGTCACATAGTATGACTTAGCCCGCGCATCCGCTTCCCTGCATGAACCTCGCACTGCTCATTACAATATTCCCGTCGATACCCGCCATTAGGCCGTGGCGAGGGACTATAAGTCTTCCGCATAACCTTTCTTTCGATTAAATCTCAGAGGTTTATTTCCCCTTGCTCTCTTGGCTGGTGTTCATGATTCCTAGCAATAAATTCAAAGCCTGACTTTCTGGAAAGAAATTCTCTACGGACATTGTTTTCGTTATTAGCTATGCTTCCCAAAAAGGGATCCATTCCAAATTTAGAGTTTATTTCGGTACGTCGATTACTTCATTGCCATTATTGCCTCTGTCCCATATACCATATTTTTGACTTAGTCTAAATTGAAAGTCACCTGCAACACGAAGACTGATTATACGGGTAAGTTACCTTTCGATTTGTAACGTAAAAAAACGTGGTAAATCGCATAATTCGTACAGAATTCGTTCAGAGATCCTATCGATGCTTGTCCTCCTCGAACTCCAAAATATTTTGATGTCACTCCTACCGGACTATACGTTATATGTATTTGTTCCAAATATGATCCAAATCGGACATCATAGGTCGCTTTCTATTCATGTATGTATTAAAATAAAAAACATTTAAGGTGCGATAACCTCCGAAGAGATCTAAGGCCGAGCTTCTATTCCAGTTTGCGTCGTGCTCCTCTTGTTTCCCTAAAATTGGCCGGACGGGACCTACAAGTTTTATGCCGGCTACGAACGGCATCTGCAAGGCAGATGAGTTTTCACTGAGAGCTTTTCGTAGCAGAAATAAACTCGGAGCGCTTGCCAAACACTACCGAGGGGCGACCCCGCTTAGAATAATTTTCTTCTAATTGAAAAACCTTATTTCCCAAATTTTGATGTTGTTTTTTCCAGGGTATGAACCTAGCGGCGATTTTTTCATAGTTGTCTTTCTATTCTTGTATGTATTATGTGTTCCAAATATGAGCAAAATCGGACCACAAATACGATTTGTTTGAATATCTCGATCCTTGCGCCAACCAGCCAACCAGTCAAGTCAAGCTAAATAAAACACTTTAAAAATAATGTTATTACTAATTTTAGGCTGTCGGAAAGAAAGAGCTTCCGAACAGCACAGAAATTTGTAATTCCCATGGACGAGTCTTAAGAATCAACTCATTGGGAGGTTGGAAAGAACCATTTCCAATCCTGTCCTACCCCGAGGCATAAGTTCGAAAGCAATTAAATTCAGATCAGCATAACAACTGGCATCTCTGACTGAACCATATAGTCAATGTGTTTGGGAGGTTGAAAACGACATGTTACACGATCCGTCATGGTGTCATGAACGAATTGACATCCGAAACATCACTGTCATTTCGGCAACTTGCTTGGTGGAATTAACCGTTTGGAATGGAGGCTGTACAGACCAACGCACTGTAAGACCGCAGTGGGTGGTGGTAGCTTGCTCCGCCTACCACACCGAGGGCGGGATAGAGTAGAAGGTTTCACGTGGTCATACCAAATCGTTCCGAGATGGTCGGCTTGTACCTTTATGGTGCTTGGCACCGGAACGTACCGGATCTGCATCCGGCAAAGGACCATCAACATCGATAACACTCCCCAAGACCTTCGGGGAGTGTCCTTATCGCTACAACAACAATAACAACAGGATCCTGGGTTCAAGTCGCGGGCAAGGCTACATCAAAAGTTTAAAAATAAGTTTTTCCAATTTAAAAAAAGTTATTCTTATCGGGGTCGCCCCTCCGCAGTGATTTGGCAAACACTACGAGTGTATTTCTGCCATGAAAAGCTTCTCAGCGAAAATTCATCTGCATTGCCCTGTAATTTGTTGGAAAAAATACAAAAGGAGCACGACGCAAATTATAAGAGAACCTCGGCCTAAATTATCAACGAAGGCATATCGTGCCTTGCATTTATTGTGTCTCTTTTTTATTTATCTTTTCAGTTACGTTATCTGCAAACTCTCAGCAGTATTTCTGCCGAAAAGAACTCGACTATAATATTTCCTTTGCCCATGGAATTATTGTCGCCTTTCTTGGGACATTGCACGGGGAATCACGTGTGCCGACTTCATGCCGCTCCGGCTCAAACAGGAAGCCATCAGTGACGATTACTATTAGGGCAATACCTAGATGATCTGACCCAATATGAAATCGACTGTAATTGGAAAATAAACCAATAACTGTAATACATGTACTAAGTTGTTTGTTTTTTTCTTTTTGTTTTTATTCTGACATTCCGAGCAAAATAAAGGAATGGGTTCCACTTTCATTCCCTTTTATTAAGACATTAGGGGGACTCATGATAGCTTATAAACTTATAAGGTGTAAAATTATATGCATTTACACACGCTGTTATATGAACGCACCTAGTAATACTCTTGATAAACTTGATTGTTTATCAGCTGTATTATTGCCGAACAACTTTTTTTGATTGTTATACAAATTAAAAAATGCCAAGACTAAGTGAAAAATCAAAACTAAAACGCCTTTACTTGCTGATGTTGGAGATTTTTGATGAAAATGCAGTCTGTAATGTCTGCAAGGTTGCATTCCTTTGAGTTTACCGCGTTTACACAATGAAATGTGCGCGTAAATTTATACAAATTGTGTAAATGATTTTTCATACAAAGTTTGACAGCTCGTGCGTAAACTAGATAAATTTATACGTTTACACACTTTATAAGGCATTTATACGGTTACATGAGTCCCCCTATTTACTCTTATTCCCGTACTTACTCCCGTATGCACATGCAAATAATGATGTTCGTTAATGGTACGATAGATATGCTTATATTCTACACAATACCTGCCATGTACGTTTACAGATGAAGAAGATATTTTTCCAGCTTTAGGTATGTATGTACACTTTTAATTTTGCAGCATATTTGGTAATAAAATACCATGTAAAGTAATTCCATGTGTTGAGTAAACAATTACATGCAAAAGTCATTAAACGGAACAGTAATTCTAACGACAGCATGGCACTATTAATACATGTCCAAAAACATCAAGTGGGGTATCAAAAGATGTGTTTTGGATCTAGGATCGCATAGGTGTTTTTCTCGGGTATAGTTTTGGTTTCCAAACCGTTGTTGGACCCAACCAAGTTAGTTTTTTATAAGCGCGGCCGAAAGCCACCAATGTAGAAAGGTGTTCTGCGCAAAAATACTTTGAATCCCACCCCTGCTTTACGGTTTTTCGTTAATATTTTTTGAACGAGCTACATTTTTTTTCCGCCCTCAGATTATTGTTGTCGATGTCAATACGCGTCATTGGACACCTCTCTCGATATTTTTGGACGCGTATTAGCGGTGTCATGCTGTCGTATAAAATTACCAACAGAACTTATGTGAAAGTTCGCAAATCAACTTCAGTCTGCTACGAGTATCCATATATATTTGGTAATGGAATACCAAGTAAATTATTCTTTGTGTTGAGTAGCCATGTAGAATTCACTAAAAAAGAACTTATGAGACAACTAACGTTAGGTTGAACTGGGCGGTCCGTGAATACCTCACATAGACTGAATGGGTTCGTAGTGTTACTAGAAGTTTATTTAATGACCAAACTGAATAGCCTTATAAAACCCAGAACCTATGTATCACTCCTAATAGCTGAATCCTGATAAGCGCAGGGCAGGAGCACGATCGTTTCCTCCTCCAACTCGTACTTCCTACATCTGCTATCACTGACCAAGCCTAAGTTAAAGGAATGTGATGTCAGACGGCAGTGTCCAGTCAAAATCCCCTAATGAGTCTACAGCCCTCTCTTTTTAATGATAGAAGCAACTTTGTTAGCCTAAGGTTGTAAGACCTACACATTATCTTCGACCTCTAGAGCCCGCAACTAATGTGAAAGTTCTCAAATCAACTTAAGTTTGTCAAGTATTCTACGAGTTAAGTGTGACTACGTGGCTCTGAGCCCTGAGGCGTAACCCAGGTAAAATATCGAGAGAGGTGACAAAAGACGCGTATTTACCTCGACAATAATAATCCGAAGTTGGAAAGAAAATTCTTAACTCGTTCAAAAGATTTTAACGAAAACTTGAAAAATTACCGCGGTTCCTTCCGAAACCGTGGTGGGATCCACAGTATTTTTGCGCAGAACACCTTTCTGGGTTGGCAGCCGCGATTATAAAACATTACGGTGGGCGGTCCACCAATGGGGTGGGATCAAAATTAAATGCGTGCAAAATCCCTCAAATAGAGTTTTACCGTTTGATATTTCATCATTCCCCGTAGTCATACTCAACTCGTAGCATTTAAATGCGTATAGAATATTTATGATGATATTATTAGAATTTATAAAGTTTTTTCTTTAATTGCAGAATTAGATTTTAAGACCAAGATACAAAGAAGTTTTAAGTGTAGACTCTATGTAAGGAAAACCAAGGTCCTAAAAAACGCCGATCCGGTGGCAACGCTGGCAATTTGAGGTAAAAATTTTTTCGGGCATAAGAAAAGTGGTGAGTGTTATAAAACAAAGAAAATAATAAAAATAAAACCATTTTGGTTGAATGTTTTGATTAAAAAAAAGAGAAAACATGTTAATAAAATGATTAAAAGTGGTGAAGTGAGTGATCAGTGCGCAGTAAGTGTTTAAGTGGGGTTTAAAGATAGGGAATTTTTGGGGGGGTTTTTCGCAAATATCTCGAGAAGTATCAGAGATAGAGGTTTTCCGCCACCGGATTCGAGATCCTGGGGCCGAAACGCGTCTCTGGGTACCACTCTCGAATTTTTACGTCGCGTATTAGCAGTCGACCCCTCAACTAGACTATTACCGATTTCAGTTTTCATCGCCACGTGTTACAATTGCATTCGCCTTTACTTTACCCAAATTGCATTTTATGTAATCGTGTAACTCTGCGCGTGTGCCTGGAAAATAGTAAAATCAGGAAATAATCAGTATTTTATAAGTAGCAGCAGAATACAAAAAATAAATACTTAATATCCGTGCAGAGTAATTCAAAATCATCATTCAACGTATTTCATGTCCACCACTCCTTTCGTTGCCACCCGTACTTTGCATAACAGTGGTGTGTTTCATAAACCCACCCTCTACAAAACAACGGAAAGCACCCGTATATCCGTAATAGTCTTCGGAAGATCGCGTCTAAATTACGACGGATTGTGCCATTACAAAGATCACAAGTACTATCATAGGGAACACCCGTATTTATTTATTAATCATTGCTCCCGGTACACACGATTTTGTAACTACTCGTCGGCAGCATGCACCGAATCACAACCATACGGACGTATCCAACCGTTCGATATAAGGAATGCCAGTGGGTATGTCCAACCAGCTGCGGTATTGACACCAGTATGACATGTATATTTGCCTTTGATATAAGTAAGTTCGGTATCAGTATCAGTTTGGCTACTGCAGCAACTTAATATTCCGGTTCGCCTAGATTACATACTTCAGCCATGAAAGGTATCAAATCATAATTTATACAAGCCGTATATGCATCTCCAGCATCGAATACAGCAATACCCGCTTTTCCAGATTGTATCCATTGCATGCAATTTTTAGGTGAATGCATATTTTTGCAAATCAATTTTGGCTTTAGGATTTTAGCTTTTAAGGCGGCCTAAATATAAAGAGTAAGCAGCAGTTAAAGGAGTAGTATATACACATAAACATACTTGGTACTGGACACTCACGTATGCCATAGAATTTTGTAAATATTTGCTAAAGGATTGATCATCTTCTGGTGTAACAGCTAATGAGTGCTAAATATTAAATAACAGTATATTATATATTGAGCTTCTAACTAACATATCCGAATTGTCGTCAATCGGATTGTTTTTATTAATCAATGAGTAAACACCGCAGGGATTGTTAAAATAATTGTCGCTGTTTTGACTTGGTTATTACAATCTACAACTTCTATTCCACCTTCATGTTGTAACTAATACAGAGAGCAGATTAAGTTTATTTTAAACTTTGAATTTCAGTAAAAATTCCATAATTCTTACCGTACATATGGGAACAATGCAATCGTATATACGGGAACAATCCACCTCCACCAAACATGCACGCTTATTACGCGATTCACGTAATATTATGAATACATTCATCAGCGCTGTATGCTCTGTGGGAAATTTCGTTCGATTCCAACTGTTGGATTTTGGCATTTAAATTGTTCCACCTGACTGTACAAAATAATATTTTTGATTTGCTCCTTTTCATAGTATTGCTGGGCACCTGGTAAGATTAGAGACAAGTTACTTGATTAATAGACACAATAATTATCTATGGCAGTGAGGCGCAACTGCCACCTGATGGAGCAAATTATGGTGAAAAACAAAAACCGTTTAGGTTACAGTAGCTTAGCAAACACTATCGCTGCGCTTACCCCTGTCAATATATTTATTTTATTAATGTTTAACATTGTTAGAATACTACTTCAGGTATGTTTTTTAAGTTAGTTAAAATCACAGGTAATAGTCTAGTTGAGTGGTCGACTGCCCTATTCTTGAATCCATCGTAGAAAATCTACGAATACAACCCTCCGTTAGGAATACGAAGAATTTGCTATCACTGAACTCATGTGAAACCGAAAAAAGTGCTGCCAACATATAATGCCAAATTTTGGGTATTCGAAGTCAGCTGAGCGATTGTAAATAAAAAATTTCAATTTAAATTTTAGTTTAAAATTGCATTATATCATTAAAAAAAGTTTAGTGCTTAAAATGGATTTCATATCATTTGCAGCTTTGTTAGAAGAAAATGAGCAAGAAAGGCGTGATTTAAAAATTGCGAGGAGTCTTGAAATTAGAAGAGGCTATGTATGTGAAAGGACCCGTGTTTTAATGAACTTATAAAGGTTTTAAAAAATTGTGTTTTATAAAAACTTTCCGCCTAAACAAGGCTGCGTTTACCTACGTGCTCGGTGTTATAAATGAAGTAGTATACCGTTCGGTGGGTCATGTTCAATGAGTCCTATAATTCGCTTAGCATCGGTAAAACTTTTTTTTTTTTGCGGAAGGTAGCTATCAGCACGGAGTTGGAAAAGATTTTGACTTTCCGATGTGTCAGACCACATTTTCCAAAGTTTTGAAAGATGCCTTACTAATTTTCCAAACGCGGCTATGTCCACAATTGATATACTTACATATGACCAACGAAGAGAACCGTAGCGTAAAAAGGGAGTTCTACGAAAAATATAGGTTTCAGGTTGTAATCATGTTTTATAGTTTTTGCAATAATTGTCATTATTATAAGACCCTTAAAAATTAAAATAAATATTTTAGTAATTTAATTCTTTTAAGCCTTCTTCCAAATCTGTGAAGCTAAGTTGCCGATATGCATACGTATTACAAAAGCATTACTTTTTTCCAGATAGTTGCATCTTTTGTTGGTGGCGCATTACTATTTGCAATGTTTTCCCAAAATTTGTTAACCTCCTCCGTTTGGCACTTTGTAAAGCCTAGCGCCATTTCAGGGTGCTGCTGCAATAGGTCAAGTGCAGGAACATTGTTGGCGAGTTGTGACAATTTTTGACCTATTATAACAATAGATTGTAATTAAATTAGTATACATATCACTTTTAATAATATACTTATGTTTTATTTGTTTAATATCCCTTTTTATTCTGAATTTTTAATGATTTTACTTTTTCCCGCAAACTGATACGCGTCGTAGAAAATTTGTACGAAACTCTACGATTTCACAGTTCGAGTGTGTTCAGTGAAGGCTTTCTACGAATTTCGAACTTACGATGGATTCAGTAAACGTACTTTCGTAGAAGTTACGAAAATCGAGTATACGATGGATTCAAGAATAGGGCTGATAATCAGAGAAGCTTTGTGTTGAATGTTGATTTATACCACAAAGAAAAACCAAATTCTTAACAAAACCAGGCTAAACGATAACGTTAACTACCAAAAAACAAAAGTTATTTTACGATGCTTTCATGGATCGATTTACACTTAAATACCAATTTAATTTTTTTCTAAGTTTTCACATTTTTTAGTTTAAAATGCGATATATACATTCAGTGGAATAATTTTAGATTTTCTTTCTTCATGATTTTGCAATAATAAACGTAGGTACACATAGCAATTTTTTTTTTTGAATTATGTGATTACAATATTTATAAGGACCATTTAGTTGATGGTATTGGTAATGTCAGTTAAATTCATCAGCAATTACTTATATCAAAATATTTTTTATTGTTTTATAAATTTTGGTTAAAAATTATTGACAAATTCGTTGCAGTTAAATTGCTTTAAAAATCTTTGCAAACTTTTCGAGATTGTTGAATATTATTTTAATTAGAGCATAAAAAGCTTAGAATAGTAACGTAGGAAAAAACTTAGAATTAGTTAAGTTCATCACAAATATTTATATTCAAAATACTTTTTTGTTATACATCTAGTTTATAAATTTTGGTTAAAAATTATTAAAAAATTCGTTGCAATTAAATTGCTTTCAAATTCTTTGCAAACTTTACGAGATTGCTGAATATTGTTTTAATTAGAGTATAAAAAGCTTAGATTAGTAACGTAGGAAAAAACTTAGAATTATTAGATTCTTAGATACTTTTTAAGCAAGATTCAGTGTGTGTTGTTCGTTTGTTCTACAAATTCGTTGCATATTAATTTTCAGATCAAGAATACTCAAAGGTGTCGTGGCATCGTCTTGTTGGTCAATCGCGCGCCGCAATATCCAGTGATGGGAATTGACATTTATTACAAAGTAGCGAACGCAAGGTCCTGCGCAAACACAGCGCCAACCTGTGTTGGCAAAAGATATGCTGAACTGTAGAGGAAGAAATATTTTTAAAATTTAATAAAACCAAAAATGATAGTTGTGCTAAAAAGGGGTAAAGTATTGTATGTTAATGTATAGCAAAGTCTCAGCGGCATTGTCCTGGTGAAAATTGAGTTTGAATAGGTCTCATTCTTCATTCTCAGAAACATTTACAAAGGTACCTCGTAAGATATTAAAAATTCTCAACGCTTTTGCAATAACTCGAAAAAACTCACATTCAAACCGGTGCCATATCTCTACTTCTGTTTAAATTGTACATATCAATAGCTATCTTCACCACCAGAAGGAGTCACTATTGTTTCCTACACCATATGGTCGCCAAGCCTAAGGATTACCCACTGAAAGAAGCTACAGGCCTGCCAAAATAAGGCCCTCAGAACCGCCACGGGTTGTCTCCTTATGTCCCCAGAACACCATCTACATAATGGGGCGAGAATACTCCCAATAAGTGAAAGAAATGAAATGCTAACCGAAAAGTTTCTGTTGAATACCCAGGAACCTGGGCACCCCAACAGAAATCTCATTGACCGCCCAGGGTCTTAAGGAGTCACCCCCGTAAGCACTATGAGGAAATACGGCATCTAAGAACACAGCCGTATGAAGCCAAAAAACATGCAGGTCCTTGGTGAACTCCATAAACATGCGTCGGACCTCTATGTCAGGAATTGCCCGGTGAATTCAGTACTCAAAGAACAATACCGTAAAATTGCAGAACAGGAACGCACGCTCCCTAGGGAAACGCGAGTCACTCTAGTCCAACTTCGATCTGGATACTGCAACAGGTTAAACTCTTACCTATCCAGAATCAACCCCGACCTACAAAATGTCCCTGCTTGCAATGTGTCCCCACATGACACCAACCATCTCTTCAATTGTAATGTGGAACCAACTCCTCTAACACTCCTCTCTTTATGGTCCACCCCTGTTGAAAGAGCAAGTTTCCTCGGACTCCCGTTGGAGGACATTGATGGCAATTTGTGATTGGTCAGACCTATTGGATTGGGCAAAGCACTGCTACAACAACAACATCAGAAGGCACTCGCAATAATTATCATTTCACTGACACAAATTTTATAGTTTTTTCTTCCGTAGTTGGACACAATCTTTTCATAATATTACTTAACAATTTAATATTAAACATTTTTTTTAAGTTGTATTTTGACTTACCAGCAACAATAGAATCATGTTTAATTGTACGGTGCACAATCATTGTACCATCATGTAACGAAGCTCAGTTTCTTCCAAAAATTGTTCGGCACTGCCACGTAAATTCAATGTACATGTTCTAGCATTAACGCAACCTTTAAATAATTATAAACTATAAAAATAAATTTAATGTCAAACCCACTATCAAACCTTGGAAAATGTTGAAATGTTCACCACCAACTTGACGTTCTTCAAAGTAATCACATTGACCCAAAACACTTGAATTAATATCATTAGTTGTAGTCATAACAGCACCACAACAAAACATTTCATGATCTGCAAAATACTGTGTACCAACATCACCAATTGGTAGTTTGGATAACACAATTTTGGCGTCGTACTTGGCTAGTTTATTGTACAGAATACGCCATTCAGCATCAACAATTTTCTGATACTCTTGAACATTATCAATACGTACTTCAGCATTGTCACGCTCAGCCTTGAATTCCAATTCTATATTTAAAATTGCGATTTTATATTTTTTGTATGACGTTGGATCCACCCAAGAAAAATACAGCGTCCACAACCATTTTAGAAAAGAAATCTTTTTGTTGATGAATAAGTTTGGAGGATATTGTTGTGGCAGCGCATTTTTCCAATAAAGCACGTTGTTGTTCCTTTGATTGGCGCTTCGACATGTTCAGCCATGTCATATTCTGGTCATGCATAATTGTAATGGTTTGCGTATAGTTTTAATGATGATACGTGCATGCACGCCTTCCTCAACATATGGCTTAACTTTTTTTAAGATTTCATATGCTTAAAGTACTACTGAAGTGGTGCCATCGCCGACCTGATAAAAGAAAGATTTTTATTCTACACATTCTAATATAACAAAAAAATGTACCTCAGCATTTTGAGATTTGGCGATGTCGGCTAGAGTTTTACGGCTGGATGCACAATATCCAATATTTTCATAATGTTTGCCCCATCATTTGAAATTGTGGCCCTACCACTGAAATCAACAATATGTTTGTCCATACTGTGTGAACCCAATGTAGTGCGTACAGCGTCCACATTTGAATGCGAGGCATTGATGTTGGATATGAGTTGAGGTTCTACCTTGAGAGCTATCGGTACCCAAATATTTTTCACACAAAAACTCATATACCCAATACAAGTTCAGGACCTTCATATTTATCGACACGCTGTCCGGTGTGGCCCAAATGTTGAAAATATTCAGTTAGCACTGTTGAGAAAAAATATTGATCAATGAACACAAGAAAAATTGAAAGATTTTTTTTTATCATCTGTTGTTACTTTACACATTAGACATTGGAAACGACGACCAGCATCTACAAATTGCATATTAGCCTTGCAACGATTACATCTAATTGGACCCATTTCACCAAAATTTACAATGGGTGGCTCATATTCACCCTCAACCGTGCGTGCCATTGGTGAGATGGTAAGTGTAAAGGACAAACCTGTTGTTTTTAATAAATCAGCAGTTGCAGGTATGCAATAAAAAAAAGCCCTGCAAACGAGAAAGATCAATGTAATTGCCAAACAAAAAATTTATTTCGAATATCAATACCTAACGTAACGTGGCGAGGAGTTACCCTGATCTTATACCACATATTTTGTCGTCACCAATGGTGGTAATAAACCCTGTTCATTAGTAATAAAAGCACCACCAGCGCTATTTTGATTCTCAACGATAACGCTTATCCGATTAGGCATCTGATCGAGATATAAACGGCGTTGGTCTACTGTTGCGGCTGTTGATATATACCAGTACCAGGTGCAGGTGGTTGCTAAAGAAAATAATACAAAAATAATCATCAGTAATATTTGAAATATATTAGTTGTATTAGCATACATTATAACCATGACGTCCGGGTATTGCGGGTTGACCCGGAATGGGTGGCTGACTGGGCATTGGCGCCTGTCCAGGTTGTGTTGGTGGCATCATTTGACCCATGTAATCACCTGGTTTACCTGGTTGTTATAGAGGATAGCCTGGATGTTGAGGTTGTGGAGGGCAACCAGGTGGACAAGGTTGTGGTGCCCGACTTTTGTGGCATTGGCAGATAGGTTGTTGCTGCTGCTGTCGTGGCATTGCATAAAAATGGCTTTTCGTTTGAACTCCGGAAATAGCTTTCACAACAGTGGACTTACCGTGTCCAATCCTGCCAATATTGATTGTTGCCTGACGCGTAATTACCTCTGGCGATAATGGGAGAAATTTTCGATATCCTGTAAATAATAGTTTTTTATTAATTCAAATTATATTAAAGCAAATCGTACAATTGAACGATGCAGATTTTTTAGCACCAGTAATGAAAATGAATGAATGGATGTGTAGCGATATGGGAAAATGATGTTAGATTTCCCAGAAAATGGCTTTTCCCCATATCGCATTAAAACTTACTTGATTTTGGTTCCTTGTGGTTTAAAGCTGAAAACAACCAATGGCGGATTCGCAGAAAATTTTTGTGACCTATTTGAGGGTACATTGTATGTAAGAAAAGGGAAGCATATATGGATCGAACATTTCAATTAGGCCATCTCATTCTGTCATACTAACAATTGTGGAACAATGTGGGATATTTTGTTGTTGGTCGCCATTTTCGGTCACTAGATTTTTGCTGGGTCCCTATTCACTATTCACAATGATGGTTTCGGCAACAAAACTTGCCGTGTGTAAATCCGGTCTAAAAGTACACCTAAAATATGAATATTAGAGGACTCATGTAACCGTATAAATGCCTTATAAAGTGTGTAAACGTATAAATTTATCTAGTGCGTAAACGAGCTGTCAAATTTTGTATGAAAAATCATTTACACAATTTGTATAAATTTACGCGCACACTTGATTGTGTAAACTCAAAGGAATGCAAACTTGCAGACATTACAGCAGGCATTTTCATTAGAAATCATTGTGAATTGTAACTAAGTGTGATATCTTATCTGTCAAATGCCTGACAGGATGTTCAATATGGCTACTTTTTAGCGTTTTCACAGGGTGTTCAATATTGCGGCCCCTATCTTCAGCGAGTGATAGAAAGAGATACAGAATGAGACAGCGATAGCAAATACAAATCAGGTAGCTACACTGGTATGGATGCAGTACGACTCACCTGGTGTATATGTACTCCTGCTGTGAAGATAGTGGGACGTGCACTGATATTTGCGGCACGCTCCTCAGTACTAAATGCAGTATACTGAATGTGAAAAAACGCTTCACTAATGATACCGGCAACAATGCTTTGAAAGCCGGGAATGTAATGGCGAAATATGTATGTATAAACGAAACTCTCACTTGTGAAGTACTGGCTTGAATGTTTATCTTGCTTATTTAATCTGCTTTCTTTTCCAAGGTTTGTAACTTCCAGGTGATGTATTTGGGTTGTTTGGTGGTTTAGTCACATTCGTTGTGTGATATTCAACAAAACATTGTTATGACAGTGCGATATTAATGCACAAACACTTGCATTTACTTATTTGTTGGTTTGTTTGAAAAAGCTCTAATCTTTTGTACAAGAAAATAACACCAGAATTATTATAAAATGCAAATAACAAAATGCCAATGAAAAAATGTATAAACTTGCTAATTCGCACGATAGCAAAAATATGTAATAAGCAAAAGTATTGATTTGCATAGAAAAAGGAAATTTTACAAAAACTGTGCTGTTCAGATCACAATGTGTAACGAACCCCGTTAGTCGGGTTTATAGCTGGGGTATAACTCAGCGAATGGGTTCGCCTATACAATAAAAGATGTTGTTTCGCGTTATAAAATAACGATTTATTTAAATCAATAATAAAATCTATATACATACGTATATGTTTACGCGGCGTAGGCTGCCAACCGTCCCATCTCCCTTTTGTACATACGTATATCCTTGAATTTATATCTATTCCGTATCTTGTACTGTATTTTATTATGGAATTGTATTATAGTGAATTACCCGCATAATCCATGAATTGTATTTGCCCTTTAAATTCCCTATTGGGAACACTAATGGACGTGTGGCAGCCTCCACCGCGAAAATCCACCAAATTTAATTCGCCGCAAATGCAGGAGGGCGATCTGGCATGATCGCCACCTGTCAAAAAACCACCACCGTTCGCATATATATATCTTTTTTCGTGCGAAGTACAATTATTAAAAGAAATCTTCACCATCATCGTTTTCTTTTTGAGCCACCAAAAACTGCACAAAGTTATTTAAAAAATTCTGATACCTTTCGCGAAACCTTTGTATGCGCACCCGCGAAGTTTTGATAAGCTTACTCCGCAAAATCATCAAGTGTTTACAAGGGTTGAATAAACCAAATACATCATTGTGAGTTCTCCGCCTACTTGTACGCGGCAAAATCTGTATAATTGCCTTAACATTTTTTGGAGTGTGAAATCTAATTGAAATCGTTCAACTATTTAAACATTAAACCCGAGTTTGGCTGTGCCAATACATTGAAACTATATTATTCGTAATTATTTAAGTGGCAAACACAGTTTGTATTAATTGCACGAAGCCAAATAAAGTGAAGCACTTGAACCATCACCGAGTTGTCCATTATTTGATCTGCAAAGCGCAGGAAGTTATAGTACATTACCAGGTGGAGATCCGCAAAGCCGAACCTGACGTCTGCAATAACCCCAAGGAATTTCCGTCCCGGAGCAACCAGTGTCATCTAACCCTATCCAAACCAGGAATTGGTGAGTTCCAGCGTGCCACACTGAACATATACAGCAGGTGAGTCGTATTGCATCAACACCAGTGTAACTAGTGGTCCTTCGTCGCCATTGACGAACCCAGCCCCCTTAAAACATAATAATACTCCTCAAAGTATATCCCCAATTAAAATTTGGCGATTCCCAAGAGCTACATATATAGATTTTCCCGCCATTTACATAAATTTCCCGCCAAAAAATACACTTTCCCGCCAGAAAAATATATACATATATACATATCGCGATGCAGTACAGACCCAGCAAATCCCACTCATACTTTTACAAAATTAACTTGTGTCCCTTGCGGTATAAATTAAATACATATCTCCACATTTACATTGTTGACGATACCCAGCAAAAAATTCGGCCACTTTCACATAGTCTGAAATACCCAGCAGCAAATTCTGCAGGTCATCCCAACTGGTCTCAGACTACTCCCAATTAATCTAACTGGTCCTAACCTACCCACTCTTGACCGATAGGAAAGCTTCTGCCTTTGGTATTCCCTCATAAATAAACACCAGGCAGTCCCAAAAAATTCCCAAAATAGCTAAAGTAAAACTAAGCAAGTCCTTTTTTAGAATGGCTACCGTGGTCGAAAATAAATTTATATCCGAAACGGATCTCTTTACTGATTACTGCGCTCGGTTCGGCACAACCGAGATCCAAGATAACACCGAGGCATCCCTAAAGATAAAAGACAAAAATATTGATGTGTTCTGGGAAAGGCTACAGAGCGCATATGACGCTGTCGTGGAATCTGATGACAACGATCTTCCCGTCGACTTTAAGGCCTCAGCCTTCAATAAATACCGCGACTGCCTTATAGCATATGAAGACACAAAGGCAAGAATAGGCGATCAGCTCCAGCTAAGGGTACTAAGCAATCCCGTCCCCACTACAACTACCACTCCCCAAGAAAGTTCCGGGATGCACCTCAAGGTACCCGCCTGTGACACCGAAGTATTTTACGGGAGTTATGATCAATGGCCGTCCTTCCGTGACATGTTCACGGCGGTCTATATCAACCACCCCAAACTCTCGAGCGCCCAAAAACTGTACCACCTCAGGTACAAAACCCAAGGAAAAGCCGGCCAGATAGTAAAACAATTTCCACTGATTGATGACAACTTTGCTCTGGCTTGGGAAGCTCTTAAATCCCGTTATGAAAATAAAAGAGTCCTGGTCGACAACCAAATAAAAGCCCTCATGACCCTCAAGCCCATTCCGACTGAAAACAGCGAAGACATCCAGCGATTACAATCCTCCGTTAATAACTGTCTCCAGATATTAGCAACCCAACAAGTCTCGACAGACAGTTGGGACCCCATATTAATATATCTGGTAACCTCAAAACTGCCGGAAAATACAGTTGCGCTTTGGGAGCAATCTTTAAGCTCCAGAAGAGACCTACCGAACTGGTCCCAAATGGATCAGTTTTTGACTACTCGCTACGAGATAGTGGAAAGGGTGGATCAATGGCGACCAGCCAAATCCCGATATAACCCACCCTCCACTAATTTCTCAAAGCCTCCCACAAGTCAAAACAATCCCCAGTTCAGGCAGGCTCAAACCCCTAACCAAAGCCGCAACCCCCCGCAGAACAACAACTACTCTCAAACTCACACAAATGCTCATGTGGCCGAGCATCAAAAAGTATACGCCTGCAGAAAGTGCAAGCAGAACTCCCACAAGCTACAAAGCTGCTTGCATTATAAACAGCTGGCAATCCCCGAACGGAAAAAATTCGTGAGAGAAAGCAATCTCTGCGAAAACTGCCTGTCACAAACCCACCTCGTAAAAGATTGCACAAGCACAGGAACGTGTCTATACTGCCAAGGTCGCCACAACTCCACCCTCCACGATACCGGAATATCACACCAAACCAATGGCCCTCGAAGAACGGCAGCCCAAGTAGCAACTACTCAGGACGTTACCAACCCAGATCCCAACGAGGAACTTCCCACCACCTCAAACGCTGCCCGCATCCAATCTTTGCATGCGGAAAATGATAGCAAGATCATTCTCCCCACAGCGATAGTGTCCATAGAACACCGAGGGGACTGCTTCAGGCTCAGAGCCTTAGTGGATCAAGGGTCAGAGCGTAGCTTCATCTCGTCGTAAGCTCAAATCAAGCTAGGCCTCACATATACCCACTCCCTATTTGAAATATCGGGAATGGGAGGCGGAGTAGTACAAACCTCCAACAAGCTATGCTCACTGACCCTAGTCTCAAACGACCACAAGGTAAAAATAAAGGCCCAGGCAATCGTGCTACCTCGGCTCACTAGGCAACTCCCAACACTCACGCTAAATAACGACCAAATGCGTAAATGGTCCCATCTCAAGCTAGCAGACCAGAACACTCAGAACCCCTCCCAAATTGATCTGGTATTAGGCAGTGATCTTATCCCACAAATAATGCTAAATGGCATAGAAAAGATCTCGCCCACACTGCTAGCACAAAACACGATATTTGGCTGGATAATAAGTGGCCAAACCCCCGAAAAGGTCGGATCACACTCCTCTCAAGCGTGGGAAGTGACGAATGTCCAGCTGAATGAACAGCTAAGGCAATTCTGGGAAATCGAAGAAATACCCAGAGTGCGAGTGGAAACCCCAGAAGATAAAATGTGCGAAGACTTTTATCAAAGCACAACCACTCGCATGGATGACGGTCGATATATGGTTCGGCTCCCCTTTAAACCAACATTCCCGAACGATGTCGACCTAGGTCAGTCCCGTACTGCAGCCCTACGACAGTTCCACGGCATGGAACGTTCCCTCTCAAAAAAGGGCGATCTCAAGCAGCAGTACGACCAGGTACTCGAAGAATATCTGTCCCTAGGCCACATGGAAGAATGCAGTCCCAATGAAATAGAATCCTGGGGTAAATACTGCTCATTCTATCTCCCTCACCATGCAGTCGTAAGGCCAGACAAAAAGACAACAAAAGTCAGATTTGTGTTCAACGCCTCCAAAAAGTCGGGTTCCGGTCACTCCCTCAACGATGTTTTATGTACCGGACCAACCCTCCAACCCGATCTCCGACTTATGTTGCTGAAATGGCGAACATATAAATATGTGTTTAATGGCGATGTCGAGAAAATGTACCGCCAAATTCTCTTGCACCCCGATGACCGAGACTACCAACGGATAATATTCCGAACCCCCGAACACAGTCCAATAAAGGACTACAAGTTAAAAACGGTCACCTTCGGGGTTAACTGCGCGCCTTTCCTGGCTATTCGCACTCTACACGAGCTAGCGAAAGACATAGCCGATTCCCATCCACGCGCAGCCCCAATACTAAAATCCGAGACGTATGTTGACGATATTTTATCTGGCAGTCATGATCTTCAATCAGCCGAGCAATCCATAACAGAGACTATAGACGCTCTCAATTCAGCCGGCTTTCCCCTAAAAAAGATCACGGCAAACCATCCCAACATCCTCCAAAAAATATCGAAAACTGATCTGCTGGAAACAAACTTTCTCGAGTTCGAAAAGACTAGCACCGCCAAGACCCTGGGCATCCAGTGGAACGCCCTAACGGATACATTCTCGTATACCGTCGACTCAAATCCGGCATCCACTGCAGCCACGAAGCGGCAGATTCTCTCCTCTATTGCGAAACTTTTCGATCCCGCAGGGTGGCTGACGCCCATAACGATCCAAGCGAAGATGCTCATGCAAGAATTGTGGTTAGATGGGACCGAATGGGACGAGAAGGTTAAACCCATCCGTCTAGCCAAATAGGCGCAGTTCTCTCAAAACCTTCCCTCTATCTCAGCCATCCAGATACCCCGATGGATGAATTTTACGCCCGATCAATACGTTGAGCTCCACGGATTCTGCGACGCCTCAGAAAAGGCTTATTGCGCAACCCTGTACCTAAGAAGTACCGTCGGTACTCAGGTCCACTCTCACCTTATAGTGTCCAAAGGCAAAGTGGCTCCTCTCAAAACTATTAGTCTGCCACGCCTGGAGCTATGCGGAGCGCTCTTATTAGCAAAATTAGTCGCAGTAGTCCAACCCCATCTCGGCCTAAGTCAACAAAAAGTAATCATGTGGTCCGACTCGGAAATCGTGCTAGCCTGGCTGGAAAAGCCACCCCACTCGTGGAAAACTTACGTCTCTAACCGAACAGCGCAGATCATAAACCTCGTTGGAAATGTCCCTTGGCGACATGTGCGAAGCAAAGACAACCCCGCGGATCTTGGAACCAGAGGATGCAGCCCCGACGATCTCTCTAACTCGTCGCTATGGTGGAATGGTCCAGAGTGGCTTTCCCGACCCCCCGAGGACTGGCCAACACCAACGGCCAGAAATATTGTACCCCCCGAACTTCGCCGAGTCGAATCACTGCATGCAGCGGAAGAGTCAGAAGACTTCTTGGAACGGTTCTCCTCCTATCCCCGTGCCCTACGCGTAACAGCATACGTGTTAAAATTTGTAACTCGGCTTAGAAATGCCGTAGGAGGCAGTCGTACCCCTAACGATCCCGCCCTCTCTTACGCCGACGTCATGCGCGCGAAAAACCGTCTGCTAAGCTTGACTCAGTCGAGATTCTTCGCTTCCGAAAGAGCCTCCCTCGAAAATTCGAAACCAATCGGAAGGCGAAGTCCCCTACTCGCACTTGACCCCTTCCTGGATACAAACGGGATTCTCCGTGCCAACGGAAGATTAGTAAACGCCGACATGACCTACAATGAGTGTCATCCCATCATTCTCCCCGAAAAGGCTAGATTTACTACCCTTTATATAAGGTTTCTACACGAGAGCTTCCTCCATGCGGACCTCCGCCTCCTGCAACAAGCTATGAGGCAGGAATTCTATACCCCCCGACTCAAACCTCAGCTGAAAAAATGTATATTCCAATGTAAAGTCTGCACCATTCATAAGCGACAAACGCAATCCCAAATAATGGCAGCTTTACCCCCCCAACGATGCACTTTCGCGCCCCCCCTTCACTACTACTGGCGTAGACTTCGCCGGCCCATTTCACATCAAAGCTTCGATGCTCCGATCTCCAACCCTCGTAAAAGGTTATGCGGCCGTTTTCGTTTGCTTCACTACCAAGGCGATCCACCTGGAATTGTGTTCGGATCTCACTAGCAAGGCTTTTCTCGCTGCCTTCGCCCGGTTTGTAGGGCGTCGAGGGTACCCGAAGCAAATGATGAGCGACAACGGCACAACATTCATTGGTGCTAAGCGAGCTACCGAAGTAGAGTTCGTCACCTTCCTCAACGAAGTCTCGACAGATATTGTCAAAAAGTATGCGCCACAAGGCATCGATTGGAAATTTATACCCCCAGGCGCACCCCACATGGGCGGATTATGGGAATCTGCCGTCAAAAGCTTTAAAACCCATTTTAAAAAGGTTGCCGGAACACACAGCTTCACCTTTGAAGAATTATCGACTCTATTAATTCGTATCGAGGCCGTTCTCAATTCTCGCCCTATCTCCCCGCTTTCCCAGGACCCAGCGGATTTCACCGCCCTCACACCTGGCCATTTTCTCCGAGGCGCACCCCTCCTCGCCATCCTCGAACCGAACTATGAGCACCTCTCTATGATCAACCGTTGGGACCGGTTGAAAGTTTTACATCACCAATTCAGCAAGCGCTGGAAGAATGACTATCTCATGGAGTTACACAAGCGTTATCGATGGCAAACCGCTCAGCCTCCCCCTAAAATCGGCGATCTAGTCGTCATCAAGGAAGACAACCTACCCCCTACCGAATGGCGCCTAGGACGCGTGGAAGACACCCATCTAGGAAGAGACGGCCATATCCGAGTAGTCGACGTACGCACGCAAAACGGTGTGCTCACCAGGCCTATCACAAAATTGTGTTTCCTGCCACCAGCGGAATTGGACTCAGAACCCCACGGTTCCCTACCATCTCCCCAACCAACTACAGTCCACTAAGCTTAACTATCGATACCATCTCAGAACAACCTGAATCATACCGTATCTCTCACAGGCAGTCCCTAACCTGGCGTTTCCTCTCAGACATACCACTAATACGCATTCATATTCTCTTTCACAGATGGATCGTCAGCGCCTTCCGGTTCCCGCACCACGCCGCTCGCTTGAATCGCGAGTCGTAGTGCCCACAGCCCCGCCACGACACACCAATACCGCGATGGCCGACTACCGGAAATGCCGATTGTGTATGCGGCATCACGCCCTCTTGAGGTGCCCTGCCTTCCTGGCCATGCAACCGCAACAACGCGCACTAATCGCTAGGGCACATCAATATTGCACCAACTGCTTGGCGCTGTCCCATCGCACCGACGAGTGCACCTCCACCGAACGCTGCCGGGTCTGCGGGCATCCCCATCACACCCTATTACACCGGGAAACCGGAGGTCGCCACCCGTCATATGCCGTTCCACCACAGCAGGAGGCTCGTCCGACATCACGCCGCCCGGAGCTGCACCGTCGCATTTCCGCAGCTCATCGTCGACATCGCCAGCCACCAGCCACCCATCGTTCTTCGAATGCATGTCAACCTCAACGGCCATCAAATGTCGAAAATCGCACTATACGATGCACCGCCACCGGATTGCGCACGTCAACTTATAAACATAAAGTTGGAAAAATATTAATTCAAGAAGCAGTTCGGGCTCTGACCGAGCTGCAGCACACGTTAGGCGCTTAGTACGCCTAGGCGGGCCAGGATGTTTACGCGGCGTAGGCTGCCAACCGTCCCATCTCCCTTTTGTACATACGTATATCCATGAATTTATATCTATTCCGTATCTTTTACTGTATTTTATTATGGAATTGTATTATAGTGAATTACCCGCATAATCCATGAATTGTATTTGCCCTTTAAATTCCCTATTGGGAACACTAATGGACGTGTGGTAGCCTCCACCGCGAAAATCCACCAAATTTAATTCGCCGCAAATGCAGGATGGCGATCTGGCATGATCGCCACCTGTCAAAAAACCTCCACCGTTCGCATATATATATCTTTTTTCGTGCGAAGTACAATTATTAAAAAAAATCTTCACCATCATCGTTTTCTTTTTGAGCCACCAAAAACTGCACAAAGTTATTTAAAAAATTCTGATACCTTTCGCGAAACCTTTGTATGCGCACCCGCGAAGTTTTGATAAGTTTACTCCGCAAAATCATCAAGTGTTTACAAGGGTTGAATAAACCAAATACATCATTGTGAGTTCTCCGCCTACTTGTACGCGGCAAAATCTGTATAATTGCCTTAACATTTTTTGGAGTGTGAAATCTAATTGAAATCGTTCAACTATTTAAACATTAAACCCGAGTTTGGCTGTGCCAATACATTGAAACTATATTATTCGTAATTATTTAAGTGGCAAACACAGTTTGTATTAATTGCACGAAGCCAAATAAAGTGAAGCACTTGAACCATCACCGAGTTGTCCATTATTTGATCTGCAAAGCGCAGGAAGTTATAGTACATTACCAGGTGGAGATCCGCAAAGCCGAACCTGACGTCTGCAATAACCCCAAGGAATTTCCGTCCCGGAGCAACCAGTATCATCTAACCCTATCCAAACCAGGAATTGGTGAGTTCCAGCGTGCCACACTGAATATATACAGCAGGTGAGTCGTATTGCATCAACACCAGTGTAACTAGTATATGACTATAATATATACGTAATCGGTGAGCGTTTTACACAACTCACCGAATCCCTAGTAAAATACGTAATCGGTGAGCGTTTCACACAACTCACCGGATCCCTAGTAAAATACGTAATCGGTGAGCGTTTGACACAACTCACCGGATCCCTAGTAAAATACGTAATCGTCGAACGTTTTACACGACTCGGCGGTATACCTAGCATAAACAGCTGGGGTTTGACACCACCAGTTGCTCCGTAGTGGATGTTTAACATAGCCCACTGTATAGCTCACTCTACGACTTCGAAGCCAAGAGTGCCTTGCTTATGAATTTGCCGCTCCTTTTATACCATTTTTGAGTCGGCTTCCGTTGATTTTACAATAAGAGTTCTTAAAGCTAGCTACAAGGGATGACGGAAAATCGTTCCAATATACTAGCTAAGCATCCTAAATGTATATTTGTACGCATGTGTGTTCGCTATCGTTTGATAATTCCATTTCTCCTTGTTTGCTTATACGTAAGTATGTATGCTTGTGTATAATTATTTGAGTTCTTACACTCTGCGATAAAAGTTTTCATCATTCTATATATAATTTAATATATGTCATAATTATATATGTTTTAAAATGTATTTAATTCCAAATGTATGTTAATTCATTTCATATGTATAAATTTTTATAATTCATTTTATAATTGAAAGGTATCTATATAACAATAGGTAAGTTCATTATATATAAATTATTATAATTTCAGTTTATAGCTGGGAAGCGTATATACATGTATGTATAAGTAAATTATAATTCAATTTATACAAAATCCAAATTTGTGGAGGCCCGAAAGCCTGTAATTTTGGGGTCTTCACATCCCCCCCTTACTTCCAGCTCGTGACTGTTACCTCGCCCCCTCTGTTGATCCGTTGTCATCGCGTGAAAGCTGTAAATTTTGTCCAAAACCATCTAGTTGTAACCCGAACCGTGTTGGTATTTTCTTCCAAAGGTTTTAAATTTCGCAAAATTTCGTATGTTTATGTGTATAAATGTACGTGTGAGTTTGTTAATTTCTTACTTGTTGTTGCTGTCACCAAATAATTATTCCTCTTTAAGTTACGTTGACCTCTATTGTTGTTATACTGCAGCTTTAATACCTCGCAATTCTTATGTTAGTTGCTGTCGGTATCCTCGTGTCTTTGCCCTTTCTTGTATTGCTTGTGTTTGTTGTTGTTGTACCACCGTATCTTTTCATTTCGTGCTTGCATGCGTTGTTTGTTGTTGTACCATGTAGCTGTGATATTTTCTATTACGTATGTTAGTTACTATTGTTATGCGCGTGCATTTGCCCTTTATTATATTGCTTGTGTTTGTTATTGTTGTACTACTGAGTTTATATTTCGTGTTTGCACGTGTTGTTTGTTGTTGTACCATTGCATTTCTTTGTTCCTTGTTATTGTTAGTCGGCTGTGATTTGTTTGGGGATGCCGTTTATGGAGTAGATAAGCGTTGTTTTGGCTTGTACCAAATTAGGGTTGCCGAAAAATTTTGTTACCGGTAATATAAATGTGACGGTTACTATTATTGTGATTATTACTATCATCATAAATAGGGCTATTATGAGTATTAGAGCATTATTATTAAAATAATAAATAATAATATTATAGAAAATAAGTTTAGGTAATTGTAATAATTATTAGGGCAATGATTGAAATTTATGAAACTTGTTTATATTGTGATTTACCGTCGTGCTACGCCTTCCTTTGTAGTTTTCGGTGATTTTACTCTTCGGTTGTGTTTGCAAGGATGTAGATGGGCATCTGTGGAGGGTTTTGTTGCGCTTTCGCTTCCTCCGTCGGTTAACTTGTTTTCATAAAATGGTTTAAGCTCGCTTGAATGCGCTGTTCTCTTCTTGCCTTGAAACGTTTTGTCCAGTTCGACGATGACTGGCGAAATAAAATTCGTGATTCTATGGGGCCCGCTGAATTTTGGTGCTAGTTTGGCCGCAAAGTTGTCGGTTGCCTTAGACAGATGGTGTTCCTTTACTAAAACTCTGTCTCCTATCGCCAGATTCCACTTCCTTCTCCGCAAATTATAATGTCGTGCCTGTTCTGCCGACGCACGTTGCTGGTTTCTTCGTACCATTTGAAATATCTCCTTCATTTTCGCTACCTTTTCATTTGCCGTTGTTGTGGCTTCACCTGTGCCAAATGTTCGTTCGTCGTATAAGGCGTTAGGGATCCGTGGCTCTCGTCCTTGTACCAAGAATGCCGGGCTGTACCCTGTTGCCTCACACACACTCGAATTTAGTGCTAACATTATATCTGGTAATAACTCGTCCCAGTTGCGTTGTTCTTTTCCCGTGAATTGTGCCAACATCCGTTTGATGTTTCGGTTTGCCCTCTCCGTTGGGTTCTCTTGTGGTGTATAGGGTGCTGTTAATTGGTGCTTTACTCCATAGTCCTGAAGGAATCTCTTGAATTGTCTGCTCGTGAACTGGGCACCGTTGTCTGTAATAATGACCTTCGGAACTCCAAATCGTGATAATATACGCTCTCTAAATGCTTTGATGAGGCTGTCCGCTGTTGCCTTACGTAATGGTAGGATCTCTACCCACTTGGTGAAACGATCTAGAAATACTAGAACCATGGTATTGCCGTGCTTTGAACGTGGTAATGGTCCAACGAAATCTGCGCTCACCGTTGCCCACGGTTCTTCTGGAATTTGGGTTAACATTTTCCCCGCTGCTTGCTGTTGATTAGGCTTGTAAATTTGACAGGTTGGACATTGTTGTACATACCGTTTTATGTCGCGAAACATTCCTGGCCAGTAGTACCTTGTGGCTGCTCGAGCTATTGTCTTCCGGATACCCATGTGTCCGGCGCTTGGACTGGCGTGCACTTCCTGTAATACTTTACCGCATTGTGGTTTCGCTACACATAGCTTCCACGGTATCGCGTCTTGATCGTCGATCTGAACAGCTATGTGCCGATATAACTCACCGTTTTCAATTATGTAGTCTGGAAACTTCTCCGGGTTTCGTTTAACTTCCTCCTTCCTTTTTTCAAGCCATTTACACGATATTTCGTTTTCGTGTTCCAGTCTGTTGAGTTGTGCGTCTTGCGGCTGTCGTGACAGTGCATCCGCTACTACGTTTAGCTTACCTTTCCTGTACCGTACATCGAACGAGTATTGTTGCAACTCCAACGCCCATCTCGCGATACGTCCCGAAGGGCTTTCGATGGCGTTCAACCATTTCAATGATAAGTGGTCCGTGATTACCGTGAATTCGTAGCCTTCCAGATATGGTCGCATTTTGCGTATAGCCCATACAATGGCTAGACACTCTTTCTCCGTGGGTGAATAATTAATTTCTGCTTTGTTGAGGCGGCGGCTAGCGTACGCGATTACACGCTCTCCGTCTTCTAGCTCCTGTGTGAGGACTGCTCCTAGTCCAAAATCGCTCGCGTCTGTTTGTAATGTAAATCTTCGTGTAAAATCTGGGCACGCCAGTACTGGTGCTTCGGTGAGTGAATTCTTCAGTGCCTGAAATGCTGTTTCTTGTGTTTCGGTCCATTTCCATCTGTTACCCTTCTTTAACATGGTTGTCAGCGGATGCGCTATTTTTGAAAACTCTGGTACGAATCGCCGGTACCAAGATGCTATACCTAAAAATCGTCTTAATTCTCTTACGTTTGTTGGTGCTTGCAATTGCTTAATCGCTGCTACTTCATCTGGGTCCGTGTGTATACCCTTTTCGCTTACGACATGTCCCAGATACTTCAGTCGCTTCTTGAAAAATTCGCACTTTTCGGCGTTGATTCTTAAATTTGCTTTTCGTAGGCGTTTAAACACTTCCGTTAGATGTTTAATATGCTCCTCTAGCGTTGATCTTGTCATCTAGGTATGCGAATGCGTTCGGTTCTAATTCGGGGCCGATTACTTGATCTAATGCCCGTTGAAATGTTGCGGGTGCTGAATGAAGCCCAAATGGCATCACGCGCCATTGAAAGAGCCCGCGTCCAGGTACAGTAAATGCCGTATATTGCTTACTTCCTTCCTCCATAGGGATCTGCCAGTAGCCGTTTTTCAGGTCCAGACTACTTATGTACTTCGCATTTCTTAGCCGGTCTAGTATGTGTTGGATCCGCGGTAGTGGGTATGCATCGGGGACTGAGCGTGCGTTGAGCTGGCGATAGTCTATACATAACCTCCACTTACCAGTCTTCTTCTTTACGAGTACGATCGGTGCACTATGCGGGCTTCGCGATGGCTCGATGTACCCCTTCTCCAGTAACTCGTTTATCTCCATATTAATGGTTTCCTGCATCTTCGGATTCCGTGGAAAGTATCTTTGTTTTATCGGCCGATCGTCACGCATGACTATTTTATGCGCCGCGATATTTGAGGTACCAGTCATATTTTCGAAGCTAAGAATCTGTTCGTCTAGGAAATCCTTAACTCTTGTACTGTTTTCAGACGGGCTTTGTTGGTCCATAGTTAGTTCTTCCATGTCGTTTGCCTCAGGCTCGCCTGCCTCAGTTATTGTCCTGCACATAACCGTGTCTTTGCTTGCCTCTTCTGCTTGTAGCGTTACCGTGTGACCGCCGAAACTTAGTGATGTGTTTGCCCTGGAAAGTATGTCCATGCCGATGACAACTTCTTCTATTAGTCCTGGAAGAACGAGTATTTCGCTGTTGTACTTCTCTTTCTCGATCTCTACGTCTGCCACCATTGCTTCCTTTATCGTGCTGACTCTACCATCGCCCAATACCACTCGGCTTCGTACCTGTTTCAAAATCGCCTTACCTAATCTCCTCGAACATGTGTCACTCATAAAACTCCTTGTCGCTCCTGTATCTACTGTTGCTGTTACTTTGCAGCCATTTATCGTTACGTCGGCCAAAATGCGCCCTCCTGTTTGCTTCAAAATAGTTAGACCTCCCGAATTTGTATTGTTGGAGACCCCACCCCTCGGGTCTGGTCGAGTCTCCGGTCGTTTCCCTATGCTACGCGGCAACAATTTTTTGTGAGAATGTTGTGCCGACCACATTCCCAACAAAAGTCTCGACGCTCATTGCGGCACGCATAGGCCCGATGTCCGTTTTCACCACATCGCCTGCACGCGGTCCTGGGATTCGTATACGTTTGTCTTGTTGGTGGGTTACTTCGTTGTGTATTGCCATTGCCAATCCTGCTACTAGGCTCTACATCTGGTAGTTCTTGTATGGAAAATTGCCGGTCATCTGGACGCCTTGCTGGGAGTGCTCTTGCCGCTACCCTTTATGCATCTCTGCCATTCGTGATATCTTCGAAGTCCTCTGCCAGACTCACCAAGCCTTCGAGCGTCTGAAATTCAGTTCGTTTTATATATAATTGATACTCACTGCGGCAGTTTCGATATATTCTTTGCAGTCTTTGTTCCTCGGTGAGGTTAGCGTGTCTCATAAGGTTCTGTAGTTCCAAAACGTAATCCTTGAACGACTCTCGTGGTCGTTGTGTTCGCTGACGTATCTCGTCTTCCAGCCTTTCGAAGTATGATGCGCTCAAGAAGAAGCGTAAAAAGTCGTGTTTAAATTTGTTCCATTCGCTCCAGTGACGATTATTGTTCCGCAGCCATACCAGGGCTCTGTCCTTGAATAGTTCTGGTAGCGCTCGCGGGAGTAAATTAAGGTCCACTTCATATCCCTCCGCCAGCTCTTCTACTCTCTCAACGAAACTCAGTGGGTCACCTTTGCCATCGTACTTAATTCCCCATTTTCGTGCTCGATCCATTACGCAGACGGTAGACGGAGGTTGGGTCAGTTGTCCTGCAAATTGATATGACATATTAGGTATCGTAGGTATGCTTACGCTTTCAATGTTGTTGACTGGGGTTGCTGGTCGACTTCCGAAAGCGGTTCCACTGTTGCCTTGACCTTGCTGATTAGTGGTATTATGTTGTTTTGGAATGCTTTGTTTCCAACTCTGCGAAACGTGTTTCGTAGCTCGGATTTTGGTTAATAAACTGGGCGAACTCCTTCCTCAACTCGTCGACGGTTCCGCTGTCGTTGAATCCAAACTCGGTCGCGTATGTCAAAAGATCTTCCTTCTTCAGATAATAAATCCAATTTACCTTGACCATGTTGTTTTGTTATATGTTCCGGTGATATAAAATATATGTCCCCTTATATGTATAAGGGCTCTGCTCCGGCGCCAATTGTAACGAACCCCGTTAATCGGGTTTATAGCTGGGGTATAACTCAGCGAATGGGTTCGCCTATACAATAAAAGATGTTGTTTCGCGTTATAAAATAACGATTTATTTAAATCAATAATAAAATCTATATACATACGTATATGACTATAATATATACGTAATCGGTGAGCGTTTTACACAACTCACCGAATCCCTAGTAAAATACGTAATCGGCGAGCGTTTCACACAACTCACCGGATCCCTAGTAAAATACGTAATCGGTGAGCGTTTGACACAACTCACCGGATCCCTAGTAAAATACGTAATCGTCGAACGTTTTACACGACTCGGCGGTATACCTAGCATAAACAGCTGGGGTTTGACACCACCAGTTGCTCCGTAGTGGATGTTTAACACAGCCCACTGTATAGCTCACTCTACGACTTCTAAACCAAGAGTGCCTTGCTTATGAATTTGCCGCTCCTTTTATACCATTTTTGAGCCGGCTTCCATTGATTTTACAATAAAAGTTCTTAAAGCTAGCTAAGCATCCTAAATGTATATTTGTACGCATGTGTGTTCGCTATCGTTTGATAATTCCATTTCTCCTTGTTTGCTTATACGTAAGTATGTATGCTTGTGTATAATTATTTGAGTTCTTACACTCTGCGATAAAAGTTTTCATTATTCTATATATAATTTAATATATGTCATAATTATATATGTTTTAAAATGTATTTAATTCCAAATGTATGTAAATTCATTTCATATGTATAAATTTTTATAATTCATTTTATAATTGAAAGGTATATCTATATAACAATAGGTAAGTTCATTATATATAAATTATTATAATTTCAGTTTATAGCTGGGAAGCGTATATACATGTATGTATAAGTAAATTATAATTCAATTTATACAAAATCCGAATTTGTGGAGGCCACACGTCCATGAGGAGACCAAATGGGAACTTTAAAGGTAGATACAATGCATTGATTCTAGGGATACTTCAATATAAAAATACAATTCAATAATCGAATACAATGCAAGATACCGGTTATATATAAATTCATAGATATTCGATACAATACAATTCGTATAAAAAAAGGAGGGAGATGGGACGGGTGACAGCCTACACCGCGTAACCATCCTGGGCGCCTAGGCGCACTAAGCGCCTAATGTGTGTTTCAGCTCCTGCAAGGCGCGTATTGCTTCCTGGATCAGGATTTTTCCCACCTTCGTTTTGTATGTGGCGGTGCGCAAGCCGGTCGCGGTGCACCAGATGGTACGCTCCCCGACGCTGCGTCGAGGGGTTGGATGCGCGGTTGGCGCGCTCCGAGGCGACCTCGCAGGCTGCTGTTGACGACGACGACGGTGATGTGTAGCTACGCGGCGGCGTGGTTGTGGATGAGACTCCTCTTCGGTGGGTGCTTGGCGGCCTCCGGTGCCGACGTGTAGCATGGTGTGGTGGAAGCCCCACAGTCATGGCATCATTCAGTAGATGTGCATTGTTTGGTCCGATGCGATAATGCCAAACAGTTGCTACAGAATTGGTGTGCCTTGACTAAAACCAACCGTTGATGCGTGGGCATTGCCTGAAAGAGAGGGCACACCAAAAGCGCGTGATGCTGCAAACAGAGATGACATTTGCCGTAATCAGCTACCACGGGGATGATGCGACATGTCGGGGCTGCGGGTACTACGACTCGCGATTCCAGCGAGACGTGGTGTGGGAACCGGAGGACGCTGACGATCCATCTGTGAAAGGAGAGGATATAAATGCATATTAGTGGTATGTCTGAGGGGAATCGCCAGGTTAGGGACTGATTGTGAGAGATACGGGATGGTTCAGTTATGTTCTGAGATGGTGTCAATATTTAGTCTTAGTGGACTGTAGTTAGTTCGGGAGATGATAGGGAACAATGCGAGGCTGAATTAGGTTTCGCTGGTGGTAGGAAACACAATTTTGTGATAGGCCTGGTGAGCACACCGTTTTGCGTGCGTACGTCGACGAATCGGATATGGCCGTCTCTTCCTAGATGGGTGTATTCCACGCGTCCTAGGCGCCATTTGGTAGGGGGTAGGCTGTCTTCCTTGATGACGACTTGATCGCCGATTTTAGGTGGAAGTTGAGCGGTTTGCCATCGGTAACGCTTCTGTAACTCCATGAGATAGTCATTCTTCCAGCGCTTGCTGAATTGGTGATGTAAAACTTTCAGCCGTTCCCAACGGTTGATCATAGATAGGTGTTCATAGTTCGGTTCGGGGATGGCGAGAAGGGGTGCGCCTCGGAGAAAGTGGCCAGGTGTGAGGGCGGTGAGGCCCGCTGGGTCCTGTGAAAGCGGGGAGATAGGTCGAGAATTGAGTACGGCCTCTATGCGAATTAATAACGTTGAGAATTCTTCAAATGTGAAGCTGTGTGTTCCGGCGAACTCTTTAAAATGGGTTTTAAAGCTTTTGACGGCAGATTCCCATAATCCGCCCATGTGGGGGCGACGGGGGGTATAAATTTCCATTCGATGCCTTGTAGCGCGTACTTTTGGACAATATCTGCCGAGACTTCGTTGAGGAAGGTGACGAACTCTACTCCGGTAGCTCGCTTAGCACCAATGAAGATTGTGCCGTTGTCACTCATCGTTTGCTTCGGGTACCCTCGACGCCCTACAAAACGGGCGAAGGCAGCGAGAAAAGCCTTACTAGTGAGATCCGAACACAATTCCAGGTGGATCGCCTTGGTAGTGAAGCAAACGAAAACGACAACATAATCTTTTACGAGGTTTGGAGATCGGAGCATCGAAGCTTTGATTTGAAACGGGCCGGCGAAGTCTACGCCAGTAGTAGTGAAGGGGGCGCGAAAGTACATCGTTCGGGGGGTAAAGCTGCCATTATCTGGAATTGCGTTTGTCGCTTATGGATGGTGCAGACTTTACATTGGAAAACACATTTTTTCAGCTGAGGTTTGAGTGGGGGGGTATAGAATTCCTGCCTCATAGCTTGTTGCAGGAGGCGGGGGTCCGCATGGAGGAAGCTCTCGTGTAGAAACCTTATATAGAGGGAAGTAAATCGAGCCTTGTCGGGGAGAATAATGGGATGACATTCATTGTAGGTCATGTCCGCGTTTACTAATCGTCCGTTGGCACGGAGAATCCCGTTTGTATCCAGGAAGGGGTCAAGTGCCAGTAGGGGACTTCGCTTTCCGATTGGTTTTGAATTTTCGAGGGAAGCTCTTTCGGAAGCGTAGAATCTCGACTGAGTCAAGCGCAGCAGACGGATTTTCGCGCGCATGACGTCGGCGTAAGAGAGGGCGGGATTGTTAGGGGTACGATTGCCTCCTACAGCATTTGTAAGTCGAGTTACAAATTTCAACATGTACGCTGTTACGCGTAGGGCGCGGGTATAGGCGGACAACCGTTCTAAGAAGTCTGCTGACTCTTCCGCTGCATGCTGTGCTTCGACTCGGCGAAGTTCGGGGGTACAATATTTCTGGCCGTTGGTGTTGGCCAGTCCTCGGGGGGTCGGGAAAGCCACTCTGGACCATTCCACCATAGCGATGAGTTAGCGAGATCGTCGGGGCTGCATCCTCTGGTTCCAAGATCCGCGGGGTTGTCTTTGCTTCGCACATGTCGCCAAGGGACATTTCCAACGAGGTCTATGATCTGCGCTGTTCGGTTAGAGACGTATGTTTTCCACGAGTGGGGTGGCTTTTCCAACCAGGCTAGCACGATTTCCGAATCGGACCACATGATTAATTTTTTTTGGCTTAGGCCGAGATGGGGTTGGCCTACTGCGATTAATTTGGCTAGCAAGAGCGCTCCGCATAGCTCCAGGCGTGGCAAACTAATGGTTTTAAGAGGGCCACTTTGCCTTTGGACACTATAAGGTGAGATTGGACCTGAGCACCGACGGTACTTCTTAGGTACAGGGTTGCGCAATAAGCCTTTTCGGAGGCGTCGCAGAATCCGTGGAGCTCAACTTGTTGATCGGGCGTAAAATTCATCCATCGGGGTATATGGATGGCTGAGATAGAGGGAAGATTTTGAGAGAACTGCGCCCATTTGGCTAGACGGATGGGTTTGGCCTTCTCGTCCCATTTGGTCCCGTCTAACCACAATTCTTGCATGAGCATCTTCGCTTGGATCATTATAGGCGTCAGCCACCCTAAGGGATCGACAAGTTTCGCAATGGAGGAGAGGATTTGTCGCTTCCTGGCTGCAGTGGATGCCGGGTTTTAGTCGACGGTATACGAGAATGTACCCGTTAGGGCGTTCCACTGGATGCCCAGGGTCTTGGCGGTGCTAGTCTTTTCGAACTCGAGAAAGTTTGTTTCCAGCAGATAAGTTTTCGATATTTTTTGGAGGATGTTGGGATGGTTTGCCGTGATCTTTTTTAGGGGAAAGCCGGCTGAATTGAGAGCGTCTATAGTCACTGTTAGGGATTGCTCGGCTGATTGGAGATCATGACTGCCAGATAAAATATCGTCAACATACGTCTCGGATTTTAGTATTGGGGGAGCGCGTGGATGGGAATCGGATACATCTTTCGACAGCTCGTGTAGGGTGCGAATAGCCAGGAAACGCGCAATTAAACCCAAAGGTGATCATTTGGGACCAGTTCGGAAGGTCTCGTCTGGAGCTTAATGATTGTTCCCAAAGCGCAACAGTATTTTCTGGGAGCTTGGACGTTACTAAATAAATTAAAATGGGATCCCAACTCTCTGTCGAGACTTGTTGGATTGCTAATATTTGGAGGCAGTTGTTTACGGAGGATTGCAGTCTTTGGATTTCATCACTGTTTTCCGATTGAATCGCTTTTAGATTCATGAGAATTCGGATTTGATTGTCGACTAGGACTCTTTTATTTTCGTATCGGGATTTCAGAGCTTCCCAAGCCAGAGTAAAGTTGGCATCACTTAGTGGGAATTGCTTTACTATCTGGCCTTCTTTTCCTTGGGTTTTGTACCTGAGATGGTACAATTTTTGGGCGCTTGAGAGTTTCGGGTGATTGATATAGACCGCTGTGAACATGTCACGGAAGGACGGCCATTGATCATAACTCCCGTAAAAGACTTCGGTGTCACAGGCGGGTACTTTGAGGTGCGTACCGGAATTTTCTTGGGGAGTGGTGGTTGTAGCGGGGACGGGATTGCTTAGTACCCTTAGCTGGAGCTGATCGCCTATTCTTGCCTTTGTGTCTTCATATGCTATAAGGCAGGCGCGGTATTTGCTGAAGGCTGAGACCTTAAAGTCGTTGGGAAGGTCGTTGTCATCTGACTCTACGACGGCGTCATATGCGCTCTGTAGCCTTTCCCAGAACACATCGATATTTTTGTCTTTTATTTTTAGGGATGCCTCGGTGTTATCTTGGATGTCAGTTGTACCGAACCGAGCGCAGTAATCCGAAAAGAGATCCGTTTCGGATATAAATTTACTTTCGACCACGCTAGCCATTCTGAAGAGGGACTTGCTTAATTTTATTTTTGCTATTTTGGTTATTTTGGAGATTGCCGAATGTTTATTTCTACGGGAAAACCAAAGGGATAAGTTTTCCTATTGGTCGAGAGTGTAGTAGGCTAGGACCAGTTAGACTCAATTGGGATTAGTCTGGGCCAGTTGGAATGAGCGGCAGAATTTCCTGCTGGGTAAATCAAACTATGTGAATGTGGCCGAATTTGCTGCTGGGTGTACCGAGTAATAATTATGTGGGAATATGTATTTATATTATACCGCAAGGGACACAAGTTAACTTTGTGAGAGTATGAGTGGGATCTGCCGTTTTGTAATGCACCGTTTTATGTACGTTTGTATATGTACTCCTGCTGTGAAGATAGTGGGACTTGCACTGATATTTGCGGCACGCTCCTCAGTACTAAATGCAGTATACTGAATGTGAAAAAACGCTTCACTAATGATACCGGCAACAATGCTTTGAAAGCCGGGAATGTAATGGCGAAATATGTATGTATAAACGAAACTCTCATTTGTTAAGTACTGGCTTGAATGTTTATCTTGCTTATTTAATCTGCTTTCTTTTCCAAGGTTTGTAACTTCCAGGTGATGTATTTGGGTTGTTTGGTGGTTTAGTCACATTCGTTGTGTGATATTCAACAAAACATTGTTATGACAGTGCGATATTAATGCATAAACACTTGCATTTACTTATTTATTGGTTTGTTTGAAAAAGCTCTAATCTTTTGTACAAGAAAATAACACCAGAATTATTATAAAATTCAAATAACAAAATGCCAATGAAAAAATGTATAAACTTGCTAATTCGCACGATAGCAAAAATATGTAATAACCAAAAGTATTGATTTGCATAGAAAAAGGAAATTTTACAAAAACTGTGCTGTTCAGATGACAATGATCAAATTTTATGTATACACAAAAGGTGGTGGTTTTTTGACAGGTAGCGATCCGGCAGGTGGGTTGCTCGATGGAAGCTGCCACACGTCCATGAGGAGACCCAATGGGAACTTTAAAGGTAGATACAATGCACTGATTCTAGGGATACTTCAATATAAAAATACAATGCAAGATACGGGTTATATTATATATAAATTCATAGATATGCGATACAATAAAATTCAATAATTGAATATAATACCAAGTACGGGTTAAATATATAAATTCATAAAATTAAATTCAATAAAAAAAGGAGGGAGATGGGACGGGTGACAGCCTACACCGCGTAACCATCAGGTGATCCAATCACTTTGGAATTTTGACGTCTATGCAAAAGATATCACACTTAGTTATCATTCACAATGTCAGAAATCTCAAACATCAACAAGTAAAGGCGTTTTAGTTTAGAATTTTCAACTAAATTTTGGCATTTTTTAATTTGTATAACAATCAAAAATATTTTGTTTGGCAATAATACAGCTGATAAACACTCAAGTTTATCAAGAGTATTACTAGGTGTGTTCATATAACAGCGTGTGTAAATGGATATAATTTTACACCTTATAAGTTTGTATGCTTTCATGAGTCCCCCTATTGCCAAGAATCATAAAGTTACCGATAACATATCGTTAGCTTAATGTGAAAATGTGCTAAGTCACTTTTTTTGAAAAATTGTATTTTAATGCAGTTTTAAAACTGAATTCAAAATACATCGATAACAAGAAAAAAATATTTTAATTTTTAATTTTTACGTGTTGTTTGCAATGATGTGTAAATGTACTAAGTCGTCAACTGTTCAAAAAAAAATGGGCTAAGTCAACCAGTCAATAATATCAATCTGAATTACTAGTCATTTCTTTGTGCGCGCATTTTATTTACTTATTTAATTCGTTCAATCTAAAAGTTCATGCTTTGTTGTTGTTGTTGTTGTATTAACTATAAAGACACTCCCCGAAAGCTTTGGGCCGATGTTGATGGTCCTTTGCCGCACATAGATCCGGTACGTTCAGGTAACAAAACACTATTAAGGTACTAGTCCGGCTATCTCGGGAATGATTTATATGACCACATTAAACCTTCTAGGCCATCCCGTCCTCCCCACCCCCTAGTTCCATGAGGAACTTAGGGTCGCGAGAGCCTCGGCTGTCAGTGAAACAGAATTCGCCACGGGAATGTGAGGTTGGCAATTGGCTTGGAGAAGCCATATATTGCGCTGGGAACCACTTGAGAGGGTTGCCTACACAACCCTTGAAATTGGATTCACCCAATTGAGACATACCTTTGCTGTTTGATAAATGCTTTGCGCTCCCCATAATCTACTTCAATTCTTACATGTCGATAACTACGTGCTTTGTTACAGACTAGTTAAAAATAGAAAACAATTCAAGCTTAAACTTATAGAAGCTGTTATTAAAATTAAGAACACACACACATTTGCTAGATGTATAGTCCTAGTTATAGGTTCATTCATAGCATAATTCGTTTTATTAGTTATTTAGATAAATAATCTATTATGCCGAAGATCACGCATTGGAATATATGGAATGAACAAATAGGATAAATCAGAGCAACTCGTGCTAACGTTTATTACATTGTAGGCAAGCATGAGTGAGATTCAAGTTCTTCTGTCTTGCAAAGCCTGAAGACCAAGCAATTTGTACCTGCTGGTATATCATGGGAGGCCGTCTGGCCAATGAAGCATACGTAAAGCAATTTTTGTAAACAAATTTTGAACTCTCTCAATTTTATAGGAGTTATATTCATAGAAAGTATTCCATATTATTGAGCAATATTCAAGACCACTTCTGACCAAGGATATATAAAGTGCCTTCAACGTCATAGGGTCCTTAAATTCCCTGGTGTTACGTCTACTGAACCCAACCAATGCAACAAATTTTGAAACAATGAAGTCAATGTGACTAGAAAAAGAGAGTTTTGAGTCAAAAATTATACCTAAGTCTTTACTCTCTTGACAATGATTAAGAGATTTAGCATTTAGTTTGTAGATACATTATGTGGCAGCTGTCTTTATGGAATAAGACACAACACAGCATTTGTTTAAATTTAAATAAAATAAAGATCGCGGGTTCGAATCGAGCTCAAGGCCTAACAATAATTTTTTATCATTATTATTGTTATGATAAATTTTTTCTTAATTGAAAAAATTTTTAAATTAGAATAGAAGAAAGAAAAAATTTAGACAACTTCCAAAGCTCGTTGTATAGATCCATTTCGGGAACTGCTAAATTCCTTCATCGACAACGTTTAGGCGCCGCTGCTATAACCATTCAGCCATCACAGCGGTTTTCTGTTTGTCTTCATTAATCCTACTTCTATTTTGGTTCGTGCCAATTGATATTCACAACACTGCGACATCTGTTGCAGAATGGATGTGAAAATTGGACTTATTTGATGGCAATGCTGCCATAGTGTCATATTTTATTGACACTTTTTTCCCCGTGCTCTGGGATGTATTAAAAATTTTTGTTGTTATATCGGCCTACTGAATTTAAGATCGCGGGTTCGAATCGAGCTCAAGGCCTAACAATAATTTTTTATCATTATTATTGTTATGATAAATTTTTTCTTAATTGAAAAAATTTTTAAATTAGAATAGAAGAAAGAAAAAATTTAGACAACTGCCAAAGCTCGTTGTATAGATCCATTTCGGGAACTGCTAAATTCCTTCATCGGCAACGTTTAGGCGCCGCTGCTATAACCATTCAGCCATCACAGCGGTTTTCTGTTTGTCTTCATTAATCCTACTTCTATTTTGGTTTGTGCCAATTGATATTCACAACACTGCGACATCTGTTGCAGAATGGATGTGAAAATTGGACTTATTTGATGGCAATGCTGCCATAGTGTCATATTTTATTGACACTTTTTTCCCCGTGCTCTGGGATGTATTAACAATTTTTGTTGTTATATCGGCCTACTGAATTTAAGATCGCGGGTTCGAATCGAGCTCAAGGCCTAACAATAATTTTTTATCATTATTATTGTTATGATCAATTTTTTCTTAATTGAAAAAATTTTTTAATTAGAATAGAAGAAAGAAAAAATTTAGACAACTGCCAAAGCTCGTTGTATAGATCCATTTTGGGAACTGCTAAATTCCTTCATCGGCAACGTTTAGGCGCCGCTGCTATAACTATTCAGCCATCACAGCGGTTTTCTGTTTGTCTTCATTAATCCTACTTCTATTTTGGTTCGTGCCAATTGATATTCACAACACTGCGACATCTGTTGCAGAATGGATGTGAAAATTGGACTTATTTGATGGCAATGCTGCCATAGTGTCATATTTTATTGACACTTTTTTCCCCGTGCTCTGGGATGCATTAACAATTTTTGTTGTTATATCGGCCTACTGAATTTAAGATCGCGGGTTCGAATCGAGCTCAAGGCCTAACAATAATTTTTTATCATTATTATTGTTATGATAAATTTTTTCTTAATTGAAAAAATTTTTAAATTAGAATAGAAGAAAGAAAAAATTTAGACAACTGAAAAAGCTCGTTGTATAGATCCATTTCGGGAACTGCTAAATTCCTTCATCGGCAACGTTAAGGCGCCGCTGCTATAACCATTCAGCCATCACAGCGGTTTTCTGTTTGTCTTCATTAATCCTACTTCTATTTTGGTTCGTGCCAATTGATATTCACAACACTGCGACATCTGTTGCAGAATGGATGTGAAAATTGGACTTATTTGATGGCAATGCTGCCATAGTGTCATATTTTATTGACACTTTTTTCCCCGTGCTCTGGGATGTATTAACAATTTTTGTTGTTATATCGGCCTACTGAATTTAAGATCGCGGGTTCGAATCGAGCTCAAGGCCTAACAATAATTTTTTATCATTATTATTGTTATGATAAATTTTTTCTTAATTGAAAAAATTTTTAAATTAGAATAGAAGAAAGAAAAAATTTAGACAACTGCCAAAGCTCGTTGTATAGATCCATTTCGGGAACTGCTAAATTCCTTCATCGGCAACGTTTAGGCGCCGCTGCTATAACCATTCAGCCATCACAGCGGTTTTCTGTTTGTCTTCATTAATCCTACTTCTAATTTGGTTCGTGCCAATTGATATTCACAACACTGCGACATCTGTTGCAGAATGGATGTGAAAATTGGACTTATTTGATGGCAATGCTGCCATAGTGTCATATTTTATTGACACTTTTTTCCCCGTGCTCTGGGATGTATTAACAATTTTTGTTGTTATATCGGCCTACTGAATTTAAGATCGCGGGTTCGAATCGAGCTCAAGGCCTAACAATAATTTATTATCATTATTATTGTTATGATACATTTTTTCTTAATTGAAAAAATTTTTAAATTAGAATAGAAGAAAGAAAAAATTTAGACAACTGCCAAAGCTCGTTGTATAGATCAATTTCGGGAACTGCTAAATTCCTTCATCGGCAACGTTTAGGCGCCGCTGCTATAACCATTCAGCCATCACAGCGGTTTTCTGTTTGTCTTCATTAATCCTACTTCTATTTTGGTTCGTGCCAATTGATATTCACAACACTGCGACATCTGCTGCAGAATGGATGTGAAAATTGGACTTATTTGATGGCAATGCTGCCATAGTGTCATATTTTATTGACACTTTTTTCCCCGTGCTCTGGGATGTATTAACAATTTTTGTTGTTATATCGGCCTACTGAATTTAAGATCGCGGGTTCGAATCGAGCTCAAGGCCTAACAATAATTTTTTATCATTATTATTGTTATGATAAATTTTTTCTTAATTGAAAAAATTTTTAAATTAGAATAGAAGAAAGAAGAATCAAATAAGTCCAATTTTCACATCCATTCTGCAACAGATGTCGCAGTGTTGTGAATATCAATTGGCACGAACCAAAATAGAAGTAGGATTAATGAAGACAAACAGAAAACCGCTGTGATGGCTGAATGGGTATAGCAGCGGCGCCTAAACGTTGCCGATGAAGGAATTTAGCAGTTCCCGAAATGGATCTATCCAAGAGCTTTGGCAGTTGTCTAAATTTTTTCTTTCTTCTATTCTAATTTAAAAATTTTTTCAATTAAGAAAAAATTTATCATAACAATAATAATGATAAAAAATTATTGTTAGGCCTTGAGCTCGATTCGAACCCGCGATCTTAAATTCAGTAGGCCGATATAACAACAAAAATTGTTAATACATCCCAGAGCACGGGGAAAAAAGTGTCAATAAAGTATGACACTATGGCAGCATTGCCATCAAATAAGTCCAATTTTCACATCCATTCTGCAACAGATGTCGCAGTGTTGTGAATATCAATTGGCACGAACCAAAATAGAAGTAGGATTAATGAAGACAAACAGAAAACCGCTGTGATGGCTGAATGGTTATAGCAGCGGCGCCTAAACGTTGCCGATGAAGGAATTTAGCAGTTCCCGAAATGGATCAATACAACGAGCTTTGGCAGTTGTCTACATTTTTTCTTTCTTCTATTCTAATTTAAAAATTTTTTCAATTAAGAAAAAATTTATCATAACAATAATAATGATAAAAAATTATTGTTAGGCCTTGAGCTCGATTCGAACCCGCGATCTTAAATTCAGTAGGCCGATATAACAACCAAAATTTAAAAATAAATTATTGCGCCATCCGGCAAAAGAGGCCAGATCAGAACCGTTAGAAATAGTTTGACCAATAAATATTATCTTGGGTGAAATATATAGTTTTAGTCTTATATTTCAATCATTAAAGGGGAGGAGTGATGGGGAAATATATTGAGTGAAAAGTGGAAAAAAAGTCAGGAAAAAAATTTGTTTTGAGTGTGGAAATTGTGCTAAGTCATAAAATAGCTGCTGGGTTGACATACAACTTAACAAGGGGGTAGACACACTTACTTGTAAGAATGTGCTGACACCACACTTCAACAAACACGAGCAAAGCCAACACAGGTAATTGATCCGATATCATAATGCGTAAGCAGATAAAATGCAATTCATGGGAACTGCAGCGTAAGCGATATGATATGCGGACAATATGCAAATCGTGTGATTTGCCACGCAAGCGATAAAATATGATTTTGGCCAATCGTGGGAAGTGCAGTGTCAGCAATTAAGAAATCACTTAGACTAATGTAGAAGCTTAGAGTTAGTTTAAGTTAACAAATAACATCAGTCTGTTTTGGATAATCAACGACAATAAATGGTAAATATTCTTAAGTGGAAAATAAACTATTTTTTATTTGGATCTTTGCAGGTTGTAATGGGTCCGCGGGGCGGCCCCCAACTTTAATTTTTTGGAGTTCTAGTCCTTGGGCTCCTTAACTGGCGCCCGAGCTGGGCCCCACTGTCATGTGGGTCGTTCAAAAAGGACCTCCTTAAAAAAGAGGTCTTGAAAAAAAAGTGATAGTGCAAAAAAAAAATAAGGAATTGCATTGTGTGGTGTGTAGTGAAGAATCTAAGTGAAACCTTTTTTGGAAAAATTCCCCAAAGAATAATAATTGCCCAAGAGGCGTGACCCTCCGGTCTATAAAATAAAAACTAGCAACTAAACAAAATTAAAAAATAATTTAAGGCTTGTACAGCCGATAACAAATATTTGTGAAACCGCGACCCTCCGGTTTATAATATGGCTTAATTCTGCGATTCCCTTCGGGACCCTCCAGGGTATAAAAGCTTCTTTCCCAAGGAGAGGTTAAACCTCATACAATAAATTTAATAATTTTACTACGTCCTATCCTGATAGCTAAATCGCTAATACAGGAATAATACGAAAATTAAGGAGAAAACCCGTCAAATGAAAATTTTTTTTTATAATTTTACTATGTCAAAATCATGACCTCCTTTGCAAAAAGCTTAAATACTTTTTTGGATTTTCGGATAGCTCCCTTAAGCTAATGACAAGCTATCTTACTGAAAGAACACAAAGGGTTGTCTGCAATGCTGAGTCTTCTATGTCTAGTAGCGTTACCTCTGGTGTGCCCCCAAGGATCTGTTCTTGGTCCACTTTTGTTTAGTATTTTTTTGTCAATGATGTATTTTATGTATGTCAGTACGTCAAAGCTCATGCTTACGCAGATGATATTCAACTGTATTTGTCCAGTCGCGTTGGTCTTGTTGAGGATTTGTGTTTTAAAATTAACAGTGATATCTTGGCATTTTCCCAATGGGCATCCGATAATTGTCTTTGTCTAAATGCCGCTAAGTCGTATGTATTGCCTATCAGTAATAGTCTGGTTCATGTGGAAGATATTCCAGAATTGTATATTGGTAATAGCGTCTTAATGTTTACTGAGAAGATACGGAATTTGGGATTTGTAGTGAACTCCTCGCTAACCTGTTCAGACCATATAAATAAAATTGTTAGTAATGTGTATGTTGTTCTACGAAGATGAAGAATGTCAGCCTCATTTACGCCTTTAAATACTAGAAAAAAGTTAGCTGTTCAACTAATTTTGCCTCACTTTACGTACTCGGAGCTCGTATACAGCAAACTCGATTTTATTTTGTCTCACAAAATTGATGTTGCATTCAACAATGTAACGCGATATGTCTATGGTATTAAAAGATATGACCACATATCGGCTTGGAAGACTAAAATTCTGGGATGCACCATTTCAGATTACCTGGCAGCAAAAAACTGTATATTCATTTACAAGCTTATAGAATATAAAACTCCAGAATATCTTTATGAGAAACTGAAATTCGCAAGGTCTAAAAGACATCATAAGATCGTTCCGAAACATACCTATTTGTGCTCGTCAAGACTTTTTTTCATTAATGCTGTGAGGCTGTGGAATTCTATTCCAGAACATGTCAAAGCTGCTATGAGTAGGTGTAATCACGAAAGGGTAATTCTCAATTACTTTAGTTCTGCGGAGTGAGTATGATTGCAATATAACTGGTTCATGTTGCTAAGTGTCTGTTCTATCCTATACTGTTTCTAAATCCTATATATGCTATATATTTATACTTTTAAATTTGAAACTAAAACTAAATTTTATCTGAAACGTACATCAATTTAATTGATACCCACTGTAAAGCTTTAATTTAATTAGATTTAATTTCATTCTATTAATTTAAACAAAATTGTATTAGATTTAGGTTTATATACTTGGTAAATTTCCACCTTGTTGATGTATCTAAAACGACTGAAGTCTTACATATACACCCTCATACTTAAAATAAATATGAATATGAATATGTCCTATCCTGATAGCCTAAACGGTAATAAAGGAATAATACGATAATTAAAATAAACAGAAACACGCAAAAAAAAAAACAACAAAAAATTAAAAACAGTGATTGTTCCTACGACTCGCTATCGCATATCCGAATGTTAAAGCACAATCTCATTGGCGGAGTGAGTCCGTATGCCTATACTCCTATGACGGAGCTCACCACATCGAATGCCAAATCGTGGTTAACGAACCCCGTGACCGTGCAATATAAACCGAAACATTTTGCATATTGCGTGCACCCTGCTGTTCCCTAAGGACACGGCAGAGCTTTACCCCTTGCGTCAAGTTATCTCCAGCGTACACATGAGAACACACTGGGGACGACTGCATATTTTTGGAGGCTTCCAGGGTACACAAAAGAACACACTGGAAGTGGCCACTACAATACTTCCAGTATAGCCATCAGAACATACTGCAGTTTTGTGTTTATCGGTACTTCTGGTGTATACATAAGAACACACTGGAGATTGCGTCAAGTTCGGGATTGCATTGTGGAGCAACTGTGCCCAAGTAGGTTACCTTCAATCTGATTGAGGACGATTAAAAAGGTAAAAACACAGCCTCCCCTGACCAAAACTTTACCTATAATGATTAATGTATGGTGAAACGCCCGTTGGGTACATGTCGCCGTTTACATAAGAACACGGTACAAGTTTCACCAGCCTAATCGGGGTTCCTTTTTTATTTTCAGGAAATCCTTTGCAAAAAATGAAAAAAGAGTTTTGCCACAGAAAAAAACAATTACAAAAATTCTAAAGCCAAAGCTTGATTCAATCATATCAAATAAAAAAAAAAAATAAATTCTAATATCCTGCTGTGAAGTATCCCTCCGTTTTATAAATATTCCGTGATGGTCTACATACCCTATTAAATAACGCGAATTACATAAAGGCCACTTTGTGCAAGGTTAAATTTATTCTAAAGAAATTTCCGATTCGATCAAAAACCGTTTAATATTGTAGACATGGAGGCCCTAACCACTAAAGTTAACGAACTCACTGGCGGTATTAATGCTCTGCTCGAGCAGATTAGGCGACTCGAGGGGCGGCTTAGTGGCATAGAAAACAACGTTGTGCCCTCGACTCTAGACTCATGATTTTGGAGCAGAACCTGGCCAAAGCCGACGAAAGATTAGGTAGCATAGAGCAAACTAGAGGTAGGCGCAGGCTGTACCCGTATCAGTGCGAACACCGCCGTCGGAACAGGATTTAAAGGATATCGGCAGACTTCCTGATTGCGTGAAGGAGCTGCAAGTTTTCGATGGTAGTCCTCCCCAATATAGCACTTGGGTTCATTGCGTCGAGGGTATCCTTTCGGACTACGCTGTGGTGAAAGAAAAACCCTTATATCGTGCCATTCTGCAGCACATCAGGCAAAAAATTCGTGGTGTGGCCGATTCGGTACTTGTAGGATACAATTCCTTAGGGGGAGATTGGGCAGAAATTAAAAGAGTTCTTTCGTTACATTACGCAGATAGAACGGACATAAGGACTCTGGAGCACCAGCTCAATCAGTTAGTCCAAATAGGTGCAACGTTGGATGAATTCTACGCAACGGTCAACAACCAGTTGTCGCTGATCGTCAACAAAATCATATCAGATGAGTATAGCCGCGAGACTATGTCAGTCCTTGTGGAAACGTACCGCAATAGGGCACTTGACGTTTTCATTAGGAGCCTTAGCCCGGAAATGTCACGTATGTTAATTGTTCAGAAACCAAAAACCCTACCAGAAGCATATTCAGCATGCTTGGACATTCAAAATTTAACGCTCAGGAATACAATAGTGCACAATAACTCGACAAATACAATTGTGGTTCCCTCCCACGACAGTCACAAAGACCACCACTCCCTCCGAGAGCGCGGGCCAGCTATAACTGGGCCAATAGGAACTCCAGTTGATATGAGAGAAACCCTTTCAATAGACCCCAAATGAATAGCAGGGAAAATCCTGTCCCTCCTAATAAGCCTACGGCTCCAAAACTGGCCGAGAAGATGGAAGTGGATGAGAGTGTCCAAACGAAGCAGGTGAATTATTTGAACAGGCCCAATAGCAACCGTAACGTGGGCCTGAGTCGTCCTTAGGAGAAATTCCAAAACAGCAGCGCGTTTACAACTTGGAGGCACAGGATTTGGAAGTGGAGGAAGAACAATTGTCGACCGAAGCAAATTTTATGACGGCTGGACCGCCGGCGTTTTCATTTAAAGGAGGAAGCCCAACACTCAAGCATACCGTACTTGACATGTCTGTCCGCAAATAACGTCCCTTTAAAATTCCTGGTGGATACAGGTGCCAACGAAAACTTTATTAAGCCCACACTAGCCCTAGAAGCTGACCTGGTGAAGTCACCATTTTAAGTCCACATTGTTGCAGGCCCTCTCCTTATAAAAAATCAAATTAGAGGACAGTTCTTTCAGAATGTAGGTAATGACACCATAGTAAAGTTTTACGTGCTACCTGGCTTAGACTCATTCGATGGAATAATAGGAGATGACACCCTTAAAGCCCAGGCGCCACCATAGACAGGCGAATCATGTCCTAACCATAGATCCCAACATAAAAATCCTTTTAAAAAACAAAACCATTGGCCCCCTACATTTCTTCGAAACCAAGGATATACCCAGTGAAATTCTCCCCGGACTTGAAAGCCATAGTAAAGAACTACTCCCATTATTCGGTCCACTAAATTCTAAAACAAACATTAAAACTTCTGTTCGGGCGGAGATAAAGACTACCACTGATGAGCCCATATACACAAAAAGTTATCCCTATCCTGCAAACATGAGGCCAGAGGTAGAAAACCAAATATCTGAATTGCTTGAAGAAGTTATAATACAACTATCTAAAAGTCCTTACAATTCTCCCATTTGGGTGGTTCCAAAGAAGCCAAAGCCCTCCGGCGAAAAACAGTATAGAATGGTCGTAGATTTTGAACGTTTAAATGCGGTTACCGTGTCCGACGCATATCTTATTCCGGATATTAATGCAACCCTGGCTAGTCTGGGCAACGCCAAATATTTCACAACGATCGATCTCACTTCAGGTTTTCACCAAATCGCAATGAAAGAGGCGGATATTCCCAAAACGGCGTTTTCTACCATGAAGGGGATGTACGAATTTTTGCGACTACCCTTCGGATTGACGAACGCACCTGCTATATTCCAACGCATGATCGATGACGTCCTTAAGGAATACATCGGAAGGATATGCCACGTGTATATAGACGACATCATTGCCTTTGGGAAAAATATAAATGAACATTTAAAGAATATGGAAACGATATTTGAAAGGCTCGCGGACGCTAATTTTAGGGTGCATTTAGAGAAAACCAAATTTATGAGAACGGAAGTAGAATTCCTGGAATACATAATCACATCTCACGGAATAAAACCAGACCCGTCTAAGGTTCAGCCTATAGTGAACCTCTCGCCCCCGGAAACACTAAAAGAACTGAAAAGCTTTCTGGGAATGACGTCATATTACCGACAGATCATTCGGGACTACGCAAAGGTTGCCAAACTTTTGACCAATCTAACTAGGAGTGAAAACGCACAGGCCAGGGCAAATCAATCCAAGAAAATACGAATCTGTATGAACAACGAAGCCCTTCAGGCCTTCGATAACCTCAAAAAATTGCTTGTCTCCTCAGATATTCTTGCCTTTCCAGATTTTGAAAAACCTTTTGATCTTACTATCGACGCTTCAAATTATGCCATTGGTGGGGTGCTATCCCAAGCAGAACCAGGAAAGGATCGACCCATCGCCTACATCTCAAGATCTTTATCTAGAACGGAGGAGAACTATGCCACAAACGAGAAAGAAATGCTGGCAATAGTTTGGGCCCTAAATAACCTTAGGTGGTACCTCTATGGGGCGAAAAAAATCAGAATTTTCACCGACCACCAGCCTCTCACATTTGCGTTGGGAAGTAGAAACTACAACGCTAAGTTGATGAGGTGGAAGGCTAGAATTGAAGAGTATAACCACGAAATGATTTACACTCCTGGTAAATCAAATGTTGTGGCAGATGCTCTCTCCAGAATTCCATGTCAGGCAAACCATTTAACAGCACCGTCGGAAACCAGCGACGTATTAGCGGCAGCCGGAAGCGAGGAAGGGATGGTTCACAGTGCGGACCAAGATTCCTCAGATCTTATACCACATGTGCAGGTTCCTTTAAACGTTTTCCGAAACCAGATTATCTGCACAGAGAGGAGTGCAATGACTTGTTCCGAAAATCTGCATCCGGGTTTCACTCGTCACTACGTTAGGTTGGCCGCCATTGAAAACCCCGGTTTAATCGAGGGCTTAAAAGAACGCCTGAATCCATCGCTGATAAATGGAATAAAGATTCCAGAAAACCGCTTATGTCTTCTACAAGAAGTATATTTAGAACATTTCCTTTTGTACAAAATCAGGATAACACAAAGGGTAGTCGAAGATGTGGCCAACCAGGATAGAATTTACGGAATAATAGAGTCCGAGCATAGGAGGGTTCATAGAAACCCTAAGGAAAATAACGAGCAAATCTTGGAAAGATACTATTTTTCGAAAATGGCGAGTCGAATAAAACAGTTCGCTACCACTTGCGAAATTTGCAGGGCGAATAAATACGATAGGCATCCCGCGGTGCCGCCTATGAAGGACACACCTATCTCCAAATATCCATGTGAGATAGTACATATGGATATCTTCGAAATCCAAGGCGAAAAGTTTTTATCCTGTATAGATAAATTTTCAAAGCTTGCAAAACTATTCCACATAAAAAATCGCTCAGCAGTTACTCTTCGGTCTAAATTGGCTAAGGCAATACACCATTTCACAACCCCCAAAATGATAGTGACGGACTATGAAAGGGGCTTAATAACTCCCTTAGTTTGCAAATATATCAGGGGCTTGGGAATAAAATTGTACCAAACACCAATCCAAAGCAGTGAGGTGAACGGCTAGATTGAGAAATTTCATTCAACCCTGATAGAAATTTTCCGATGCCTCAAAGGAGAAATTCGCAATACTAGACCAAAGGAGTTCGTTTACATAGCAGTAGACCGCTACAACACAACAGTACACTCGGTCACGAAGAGAAAGCCAAGCGATATTTTTTTTAACAGGACGGAAAGAATAAACTATCAAATGTTATCCGATTTCAAGACAAGGGTTCATAAAGAAATTAGGGAACAGATAAGGAAAAATCAGGAATTGAGAAATTCACGGGCAAACAGGAAAAGGAAGGGACCTAGGAAATTTCAGCCAGGAGATTAAATCTATGTAAGGGACAAACAGATAAAGGGGAAACAAAAGGCGATCTATAAAAAGGAAATCGTAGGGAAGGACAACCGGGTAACGCTAGTGACAAGCACCTGGAAAAAAATTCACAAAGCACAAGTAAGAAATCCTTGAATCCCCTCATATAAAATCAATAATAGAAAGTAATCAATGGCTTTTGCAACAACATAAGATCAATTGGCAATAACCGAGCAATAAACAAAATACAGAGAACTGCAAACAAAAGAGGCAAGAGCCTACGAGAATCCTCGAAGCAAACACAATGGCAATCACGCAAAGTCGCTTGGCAATATTCAATTAATTGATTGAACTGCGAAGGAAAAAAAATGTCTTTCCACGCAGAAAAACTAACTAATAAAGAGGCCAACAGAAAAAATTTATTTAAATAAATGGCCCAAAAATTGCTTGTCACAAGTAAAAAAGGCCCAAAACAAAAGAAAAAGAAAACAAAAAAACAATGATTTCTAAAGAAATGACCCAAGAATTTTTAATTAATTTAAATTTTTGGAGCCCTAGTCATTGGGCTCCTTAACTAACATGATTTTTATTTATCTTTTTCAAAGCCTCTACACCCAAAAGTATTACAATTAAGTTATCCCCATTCACAGTTTTGAAAAAAGAAGGTTATTTCAAAAGTTATTAATTTTTTTTCGTCTCCTGTAAAATTCGTAAAAGTTGACTTAGCACATTTTCACATTAAGCTAACGATATATTAGTTGTGGACCCATCGTAATTTTCAAATATCAAATCTAAATAAACCGGGAGCTCCCTTACTTTACATCACTTTCCTTCTATCCCGCAGTTTTCGTTTCGTATATCTAACTCCATAAAGATATGGTTTGGAGGAACAGTATGATGAGTTGGTGTTGTTCTGGAGCAAAACCGGCAACAGGCGTTGTAAATTTTGTAATAAAATTCCAGGGCAATAAATCCGTATTGTGTTATTATTTTATGATTTCCACTGATAGCTGGAAGAGCTTGTATATGAGCTGGACACGAACTATTTGAACATAGGGTCGATCGAATAAAGCTGCTGCCAAAATACTGCTCTCAGAACCGCCACGGGCTGTCTTCTTATGTCCCCAGAACACCATTTACATAATGAGGCGAGAATACTCCCCATCAGGGAGAGAAATGAGATGCTAACCAAACAGTTCCTTTTGAATACCCAGAAACCTGGGCATCCCAACAGACATCTGATTGATGAGCCAACACCGCCCAGTGGCTTAAGGAACATCTCCGTAAGCATTATGAGGAAATACCGCACCTGATAACTCAGCCGTATGAATCAAAAAAACATAAGCAGGTCCTCAGTGAACTCCACAAATAGGCGTCGGCCCTTTATGCCAGGAATTACCCGGCGAATCCAGTACTCAAAGAACAGTACCCAAAAATTGCGGAAGAGGAACGCATTCTTCCCAGGGAAACGCGATTCACTCTAGCTCAACTTCGATATGGGTACTCTAACAGGTTAAACTCTTACCTATCCAGAATCAGCCCCGACATACAAAATGTATGCCCCGCTTGCAATGTGTCCCCACATGATACCAACCATCTCTTTAATTGTAATGTGGCACCTACGCCTCTAACACCCCTCTCATTATGGTCCACCCCTGTTGAAACAGCAAGTTTCATTGGACTCCCGTTAGAGGATATTGCTCACAATTTGTGATCGGTCGCACCTATTGGATAGGGCGAAGCACTGCTACAACAATAACAACAACATCCAATAAAGCTTGGTGCATCTTGAAATAAAACTTTTGATAGTTCAGTGATGTTATCATAGCAATTTATGCGAAGAGCAACTTTAATTTTAGTGGTACCATCTTCAAATTTTTCTGTTCTATATATAGGATATAAGACAGATATCCGTTGTAAATATATTTTCTTGGAGACTCCATTGCTCATGGAGCATTGAAGAAATTTAAAAATAGGAATATCAGAATTACTAATGAATTCACGATAATGATAATATCCAGTGCAGCCGTTAAAATTTGAGATATCGTGTTAAAAGGACAAGTATTCAAAACTGTCCACCTTAATCATTATATACATCGCCAGCATTGAATACAGCAATATCCGCTTTTCCAGATTGTATTTTTTATTATTATTTTTATGTGAATGCAAATTTTTGCAAATCAATTTTGGCTTTAGGATTTTAGCTTTTAAGGCGACCTCAAAATAAAGAGTAAGCAGCAGTTAAAGGAGTAGTATAGTGAGTGAAATGTTTGAAGCGCACCCTCATTTTAATGCATTTTTGCAGCTCCTGATCAGATGTTAAACATAGAGTCATATTAGGTACTGGACGCTCACGTATGCCATAGATCCATGCCAAAGTATTTTGTCAATATTTGCTAAAGGATTGATCATCTTCTGGAGTAACTGCTAATGAGTGCTAAATATTAAATAACAGTATATTATATATTGAGCTACTAACTAACTTATCCGAATTGTCGTCAATCGGATTGTATTTATTAATCAATGAGTAAACAGCGCAGGGATTGTTAAAATAATTGGCGCTGTTTTGACTTGGTTATTACAATCTACAACTTCCATTCCACCTTCATGTTGTAACTAATACAGAGAGCAGATTAAGTTTATTTTAAACTTTGAATTTCAGTAAAAATTCCATAATTCTTACCGTATATATGGGAACAATGCAATCGTATATATGGGAATAATCCCCATCCACCAAACATGTACGCTTTTAACTCGATTCACGTAATATTATGAATACATTCATCAGCGATATATGCTCTGTGGGCATTTTCGTTCAAAGGCACCTGTTGGATTTTGGTATTTAAATTGTTCCTCCTGACTGTACAAAATAATATTTTTGATTTGCTCCTTTTCATAGTATTGCTGGGCACCTGGTAAGATTAGATACAAGTTATTTGATTAATAGACACAATAATTATATATGGAAGTGAGGCGCTACTGCCACATGATGGAGCAAATTATGGTGCAAAACAGGCTACAGTAGCTTAGCAAACACTATCGCTGCGCTTACCCCTGTCAATATACTTATTTTATTAATGTTTAACATTATTAGAATACTACTTTAGGTACGTCTTTTAAGTTAGTTAAAATCACAGAATCAGTCTTATTGTAAAGTATAAAACGCTGCGTAAGGTTCTACCCCGGCATTGACAGATGCCGATTCACATTTAGTCAAATGATATATTAATATTTCTTTATTATTACGGCGTTTTAAGCCTAAAACTTAGATTATTACAAATTATAAATACATTTTAATAATAATAGGATTTCTAGCGTTTGGGGTGTCGGAATGGTATCCAGGTGTATCCGGGTCCACGTTTTATGCTATATCTCGAGACCCTAGCCTCCCAGTTGTATGAAAATTGTCCTGTACTATAGCACTCATCAACAATTTTCATTTGATATCCATATTGTATAAACACATTCTAGGGCTACCCGGGTCCACGTTTTGGGCTATATCTCGAGACCCTAGTCTCCCAGTTGTATGAAAATTATCCTGTACTATAGCACTCATCAACAGGTTTCATTTGATATCCATATTGTATAAACACATTCTAGGGGTACCCGGGTCCACGTTTTGGCCTATATATCGAGATTCTAGGCACCCAGGTGTATGAAAATTATTCTGTACTATAGCACTCATCAACAGCTTTCATTTGATATCCATCTATATATATAAAAAGAGGTGTACATTTTTATTGTCATTCCATAACTCGAGAACGGATAGAAAGATTGCCATGCAATTTTTAGGAAAGATTCAGGAAGAAGAGGTGATGGTTAGTTGATTTTGAAATCCCAAAACGGTTTAGCCATTCTTGAGTTATGATTTTTTTTTAGAAAAAATTCAATAGGTATATAAAATTCTTCTGTCGCGGTGTTAGAGGCTTAACTCCTCCGAAACGGCTGAACCGATTCTCATCAAATTTTGTGAGCATATTAGATAGGTCCGAGAATCGGGCAACGTTTACCTTTTTTTTCGCTACGAGCATAGGGTCTTGAGATCAAAACGTGGACCCGGGTACCCCTAGAATGTGTTTATACAATATGGATACCAAATGAAAGCTGTTGATGAGTGCTATAGCACAGAATAATTTTCATACACCTGGGTGCCTAGGGTCTCGAGATATATGCCAAAACGTGGACCCGGACACCCCTAGAATGTGTTTATTCAATATGGATATCATATGAAAGCTGTTGATGGGTGCTATAGTACAGGATAATTTTCATACAAATGGGAGGCCAGGCTCTCGAGATATAGCCCAAAACGTGGACCCGGGTACCCCTAGAATGTGTTTATACAATACTAGCAGACCAGGCAGACGTTGTTCTGCCCTAAATTTGGCCTATCGGCATACATTTTAATAAGCTTTTTCCGTCTAACTCTGTCCTACCCCTCTACACTTTTTCCTAATCTTTTTATTCACTCGTCCCTCCGCCTTTTTCGCTTCATCTACATCTTCGTCTCATTCTATATCTTTCTCTTTCTCAGTCTCCTTCTCTTTTCTTTCTCTCAAGTTTTTCTCCTTCTTCTTCATCTCTTATTTCCAGTCCCAGAGGGTGGTATGTATTTTGTTCCACTCCCACTCCGAGTCGCAGTCTCAGTCCCAGTCCTAGTCCTAATCCCAATCTCAGTCTGTCTCTGGTATACTTCCCGGAAAAAAGCATCGTAAATATTAATATAGGCAAATTTATATACGAAATTTCAGGCAAATCGAATAGGACGTATGTAAAAAGGTATGTGGGTATTATTTATTCTTGCCTAACCGCTTATGTCTTCTACAAGAAGTATATTTAGAACATTTCCTTTTGTACAAAATCAGGATAACACAAAGGGTAGTCGAATATGTGGCCAACCAGGATAGAATTTACGGAATAATAGAGTCCGAGCATAGGAGGGTTCATAGAAACCCTAAGGAAAATAACGAGCAAATCTTGGAAAGATACTATTTTTCGAAAATGGCGAGTCGAATAAAACAGTTCGCTACCACTTGCGAAATTTGCAGGGCGAATAAATACGATAGGCATCCCGCGGTGCCGCCTATGAAGGACACACCTATCTCCAAATATCCATGTGAGATAGTACATATGGATATCTTCGAGATCCAAGGCGAAAAGTTTTTATCCTGTATAGATAAATTTTCAAAGCTTGCAAAACTATTCCACATAAAAAATCGCTCAGCAGTTACTCTTCGGTCTAAATTGGCTAAGGCAATACACCATTTCACAACCCCCAAAATGATAGTGACGGACTATGAAAGGGGCTTAATGACTCCCTTAGTTTGCAAATATATCAGGGGCTTGGGAATAAAATTGTACCAAACACCAATCCAAAGCAGTGAGGTAAACGGCTAGATTGAGAAATTTCATTCAACCCTGATAGAAATTTTCCGATGCCTCAAAGGAGAAATTCGCAATACTAGACCAAAGGAGTTCGTTTACATAGCAGTAGACCGCTACAACACAACAGTACACTCGGTCACGAAGAGAAAGCCAAGCGATATTTTTTTTAACAGGACGGAAAGAATAAACTATCAAATGTTATCCGATTTCAAGACAAGGGTTCATAAAGAAATTAGGGAACAGATAAGGAAAAATCAGGAATTGAGAAATTCACGGGCAAACAGGAAAAGGAAGGGACCTAGGAAATTTCAGCCAGGAGATTAAATCTATGTAAGGGACAAACAGATAAAGGGGAAACAAAAGGCGATCTATAAAAAGGAAATCGTAGGGAAGGACAACCGGGTAACGCTAGTGACAAGCACCTGGAAAAAAATTCACAAAGCACAAGTAAGAAATCCTTGAATCCCCTCATATAAAATCAATAATAGAAAGTAATCAATGGCTTTTGCAACAACATAAGATCAATTGGCAATAACCGAGCAATAAACAAAATACAGAGAACTGCAAACAAAAGAGGCAAGAAGCCTACGAGAATCCTCGAAGCAAACACAATGGCAATCACGCAAAGTCGCTTGGCAATATTCAATTAATTGATTGAACTGCGAAGGAAAAAAAATGTCTTTCCACGCAGAAAAACTAACTAATAAAGAGGCCAACAGAAAAAATTTATTTAAATAAATGGCCCAAAAATTGCTTGTCACAAGTAAAAAAGGCCCAAAACAAAAGAAAAAGAAAACAAAAAAACAATGATTTCTAAAGAAATGACCCAAGAATTTTTAATTAATTTAATTTTTTGGAGCCCTAGTCATTGGGCTCCTTAACTAACATGATTTTTATTTATCTTTTTCAAAGCCTCTACACCCAAAAGTATTACAATTAAGTTATCCCCATTCACAGTTTTGAAAAAAGAAGGTTATTTCAAAAGTTATTAATTTTTTTTCGTCTCCTGTAAAATTCGTAAAAGTTGACTTAGCACATTTTCACATTAAGCTAACGATATATTAGTTGTGGACCCATCGTAATTTTCAAATATCAAATCTAAATAAACCGGGAGCTCCCTTACTTTACATCACTTTCCTTCTATCTATTGGCGGCCACCGTGGTGTGATGGTAGCGTGCTCCGCCTATCACACCGTATGCCCTGGGTTCAACTCCCGGGCAAAGCAACATCAAAATTTTAGAAATAAGATTTTTCAATTAGAAGAAAATTTTTCTAAGCGGGGTCGCCCCTCGGCAGTGTTTGGCAAGCACTCCGGGTGTATTTCTGCCATGAAAAGCTCTCAGTGAAAACTCATCTGCTTTGCAGATGCCGTTCGGAGTCGGCATAAAACATGTAGGTCCCGTCCGGCCAATTTGTAGGGAAAATCAAGAGGAGCACGACGCAAATTGGAAGAGAAGCTCGGCCTTAGATCTCTTCGGAGGTTATCGCGCCTTACATTTATTTTATTTTTTTCCTTCTATCCCGCAGTTTTCGTTTCGTATATCTAACTCCATAAATATATGGTTTGGAGGAACAGTATGATGAGTTGGTGTTTTTCTGGAGCAAAACCGGCAACAGGCGTTGTAAATTTTGTAATAAAATTCCAGGGCAATAAATCCGTATTGTGTTATTATTTTATGATTTCCACTGATAGCTGGAAGAGCTTGTATATGAGCTGGACACGAACTATTTGAACATAGGGTCGATCGAATAAAGCTGCTGCCAAAATACTGCTCTCAGAACCGCCACGGGCTGTCTTCTTATGTCCCCAGAACACCATTTACATAATGAGGCGAGAATACTCCCCATCAGGGAGAGAAATGAGATGCTAACCAAACAGTTCCTTTTGAATACCCAGAAACCTGGGCATCCCAACAGACATCTGATTGATGAGCCAACACCGCCCAGTGGCTTAAGGAACATCTCCGTAAGCATTATGAGGAAATACCGCACCTGATAACTCAGCCGTATGAATCAAAAAAACATAAGCAGGTCCTCAGTGAACTCCACAAATAGGCGTCGGCCCTTTATGCCAGGAATTACCCGGCGAATCCAGTACTCAAAGAACAGTACCCAAAAATTGCGGAAGAGGAACGCATTCTTCCCAGGGAAACGCGATTCACTCTAGCTCAACTTCGATATGGGTACTCTAACAGGTTAAACTCTTACCTATCCAGAATCAGCCCCGACATACAAAATGTATGCCCCGCTTGCAATGTGTCCCCACATGACACCAACCATCTCTTTAATTGTAATGTGGCACCTACGCCTCTAACACCCCTCTCATTATGGTCCACCCCTGTTGAAACAGCAAGTTTCATTGGACTCCCGTTAGAGGATATTGCTCACAATTTGTGATCGGTCGCACCTATTGGATAGGGCGAAGCACTGCTACAACAATAACAACAACATCCAATAAAGCTTGGTGCATCTTGAAATAAAACTTTTGATAGTTCAGTGATGTTATCATAGCAATTTATGCGAAGAGCAACTTTAATTTTAGTGGTACCATCTTCAAATTTTTCTGTTCTATATATAGGATATAAGACAGATATCCGTTGTAAATATATTTTCTTGGAGACTCCATTGCTCATGGAGCATTGAAGAAATTTAAAAATAGGAATATCAGAATTACTAATGAATTCACGATAATGATAATATCCAGTGCAGCCGTTAAAATTTGAGATATCGTGTTAAAAGGACAAGTATTCAAAACTGTCTACCTTAATCATTATATACATCGCCAGCATCGAATACAGCAATATTCGCTTTTCCAGATTGTATTTTTTATTATTATTTTTATGTGAATGCAAATTTTTGCAAATCAATTTTGGCTTTAGGATTTTAGCTTTTAAGGCGACCTCAAAATAAAGAGTAAGCAGCAGTTAAAGGAGTAGTATAGTGAGTGAAATGTTTGAAGCGCACCCTCATTTTAATGCATTTTTGCAGCTCCTGATCAGATGTTAAACATAGAGTCATATTAGGTACTGGACGCTCACGTATGCCATAGATCCATGCCAAAGTATTTTGTCAATATTTGCTAAAGGATTGATCATCTTCTGGAGTAACTGCTAATGAGTGCTAAATATTAAATAACAGTATATTATATATTGAGCTACTAACTAACTTATCCGAATTGTCGTCAATCGGATTGTATTTATTAATCAATGAGTAAACAGCGCAGGGATTGTTAAAATAATTGGCGCTGTTTTGACTTGGTTATTACAATCTACAACTTCCATTCTACCTTCATGTTGTAACTAATACAGAGAGCAGATTAGGTTTGTTTTAAACTTTGAATTTCAGTAAAAATTCCATAATTCTTACCGTATATATGGGAACAATGCAATCGTATATATGGGAATAATCCCCATCCACCAAACATGTACGCTTTTAACTCGATTCACGTAATATTATGAATACATTCATCAGCGATATATGCTCTGTGGGCATTTTCGTTCAAAGGCACCTGTTGGATTTTGGTATTTAAATTGTTCCTCCTGACTGTACAAAATAATATTTTTGATTTGCTCCTTTTCATAGTATTGCTGGGCACCTGGTAAGATTAGATACAAATTATTTGATTAATAGACACAATAATTATATATGGAAGTGAGGCGCTACTGCCACATGATGGAGCAAATTATGGTGCAAAACAGGCTACAGTAGCTTAGCAAACACTATCGCTGCGCTTACCCCTGTCAATATACTTATTTTATTAATGTTTAACATTATTAGAATACTACTTTAGGTACGTCTTTTAAGTTAGTTAAAATCACAGAATCAGTCTTATTGTAAAGTATAAAACGCTGCGTAAGGCTCTACCTCGGCATTGACAGATGCCGATTCACATTTAGTCAAATGATATATTAATATTTCTTTATTATTACGGCGTTTTAAGCCTAAAACTTAGATTATTACAAATTATAAATACATTTTAATAATAATAGGATTTCTAGCGTTTGGGGTGTCGGAATGGTATCCAGGTGTATCCGGGTCCACGTTTTATGCTATATCTCGAGACCCTAGCCTCCCAGTTGTATGAAAATTGTCCTGTACTATAGCACTCATCAACAATTTTCATTTGATATCCATATTGTATAAACACATTCTAGGGCTACCCGGGTCCACGTTTTGGGCTATATCTCGAGACCCTAGTCTCCCAGTTGTATGAAAATTATCCTGTACTATAGCACTCATCAACAGGTTTCATTTGATATCCATATTGTATAAACACATTCTAGGGGTACCCGGGTCCACGTTTTGGCCTATATCTCGAGATTCTAGGCACCCAGGTGTATGAAAATTATTCTGTACTATAGCACTCATCAACAGCTTTCATTTGATATCCATCTATATATATAAAAAGAGGTGTACATTTTTATTGTCATTCCATAACTCGAGAACGGATAGAAAGATTGCCATGAAATTTTTAGGAAAGATTCAGGAAGAAGAGGTGATGGTTAGTTGATTTTGAAATCCCAAAACGGTTTAGCCATTCTTGAGTTATGATTTTTTTTTAGAAAAAATTCAATAGGTATATAAAATTCTTCTGTCGCGGTGTTAGAGGCTTAACTCCTCCGAAACGGCTGAACCGATTCTCATCAAATTTTGTGAGCATATTAGATAGGTCCGAGAATCGGGCAACGTCTACCTTTTTTTTCGCTACGAGCATAGGGTCTTGAGATCAAAACGTGGACCCGGGTACCCCTAGAATGTGTTTATACAATATGGATACCAAATGAAAGCTGTTGATGAGTGCTATAGCACAGAATAATTTTCATACATCTGGGTGCCTAGGGTCTCGAGATATAGGCCAAAACGTGGACCCGGACACCCCTAGAATGTGTTTATTCAATATGGATATCATATGAAAGATGTTGATGGGTGCTATAGTACAGGATAATTTTCATACAAATGGGAAGCCAGGCTCTCGAGATATAGCCCAAAACGTGGACCCTGGTACCCCTAGAATGTGTTTATACAATACTAGCAGACCAGGCAGATGTTGTTCTGCCCTAAATTTGGCCTATCTGCATACATTTTAATAAGCTTTTTCCGCCTAACTCTGCCCTACCCCTCTACACTTTTTCCTAATCTTTTTATTCACTCCTCCCTCCGCCTTTTTCGCTTCATCTACATCTTCGTCTCATTCTATATCTTTCTCAGTCTCCTTCTCTTTTCTCTTCTCTCAAGTTTTTCTCCTTCTTCTTCATCTCTTATTTCCAGTCCCAGAGGGTGGTATGTATTTTGTTCCACTCCCACTCCGAGTCGCAGTCTCAGTCCCAGTCCTAGTCCTAATCCCAATCTCAGTCTGTCTCTGGTATACTTCCCGGAAAAAAGCATCGTAAATATTAATATAGGCAAATTTATATACGAAATTTCAGGCAAATCGAATAGGACGTATGTAAATAGGTATGTGGGTATTATTTATTCTTGCCTTTATTTCGGCTTCGCATGCATATTTATCAGTTTTGCCAGGTTGATGCGACTAAATCGAATATCACAATGAACTTTAGAGCTCTCAGTAACAGCTTTCATTTGATATCCATAATACACACACATTCTAGGGGTATACGGGTCCATGGTTTGGCCTATATCTCGAGACCCTAGTCACTCAGCGGTGTAAAACTTACTCTGTATTGTAGCGCACGTCAACAGCATCAATTTGATACCCGTAATATAAAAACACATTCTAGGTGTATCCGGGTCCATGTTTTGGCCTATATCTCGAGACCGCAGTCACCCAGCGGTGTAAAACTTACTCTGTACTAAAGCATACATCAACAGCTTCAATGTGATACCCATAATGGAAAAACACATTCTAGGTGTATTCGGGTCCACGTTTTGGCCTATATATCGAGACCCTAGTCACTTAGCGGTGTAAAACTTGCTCTGTATTATAGCGCACATCAACAGCATCAATTTGATACCCATAATATATTAAGTTATCGGCAGAATAATTCTCCCAGGATGTTGATGAAACGACTCTTCGTAACGGGTTTGAATTACTTACTTTTATAGCAAATGAAATAGTTTCGTGATCGGATATTCTGTGGTCTTCAAGACAGTATATCAGCGTTTGCATATAATAAATCTATTTTTGTTTGAGAAGTTTCCGCGACTCTTGTATTGAAATTTATTTTTTGTTTCATTGCGCTACGTGCACAAATTTCATTCAGTTTGTAGCTACTCGAAGCGTTAAACTTTAAGTTTATATTGAAATCTCCAACTAGAAGGGAGTTCGTAACTGATTCTAAAACTTCTGATAAAATACTCTCTACGTGATTTAAAAGTATATCAGCGTTTGCATATAATAAATCTATTTTTGTTTGAGAAGTTTCCGCGACTCTTGTATTGAAATTTATTTTTTGTTTCATTGCGCTACGTGCACAAATTTCATTCAGTTTGTAGCTACTCGAAGCGTTAAACTTTAAGTTTATATTGAAATCTCCAACTAGAAGGGAGGTCGTAACTGATTCTAAAACTTCTGATAAAATACTCTCTACGTGATTTAAAAATTCACTGTCACTAGAGCTTGGCGAATAGTACAACACACCTATTTGCCACTTAATGTCCACTTGCTTTAATTTTACTATAGCGCACCATAAATTTCTATCAATTGATCGATTAAACCTGACTTTGTACTTGATTTCCTTTTTCAGTAATAAAACGACCCCTCCCGTATGTATACTGTGAGAGTCGCAGCGAATTAATGTATACGGTGCAATATTAATTTCTGAATCAAGAATATCTGAAGTTATACGTGTTTTTGAGCATAAAACAATGTCCGGATCCACTTCTTCTATCATTTTTTCGAGCTCTGCTTTATTTGCTAACAAGCTACAAATATTCAAGTAGACACATTTCAAATCAAAAATATTTATTACTGGGCTTGTACGTCTTGGTTGCTAAAATTCAACTCTTTATTTTCCAGTTTAAGCTTCCTTTGATAAACTGGGCAGTCATGGCTCATTATGTTATGGTCTATATTGAGCTTAAAACTGATTATTGGCATCTATGCAATTACCACATTTATTAATGGGCATGCTCTCCTTGCAGTTTTCTGCCCCATGTTCTCCCAGACATTTACTACATCTTTGTTTCATAGTGCAATAGGCAGCTATGTGGTTAAACCCTAAACATTTGTAGCACCCTTTTACAGTTTGACCGTCATAAACTGGGCAGCGATCCCATCCAACATTAATTTTATTATGTCTCAGGATAGCTTCATAATAATTATGCTCTATTTCTATAACTGTATTAATATGTTGTCCCCTATTTTCTTTTTTAGCGCGTTTAATTTTAATACATTTGTTTTTAGCTTCCCTCAGTGTATCATTCTGCGCAAGGATCCGGCTAACTATTTCGCTCTCGGTATGCTCTGCACTGATATTAGCTACCACAACTCTAGGAAAATACACTTTTGGCTCAGCTATATTATACACATTTTTATCCAACTTTTCTGTTAGCGTATCTCTAATTATGTCCTTGTCGCCTGCTGTATTAGCGCTTATAACTATCGTACCATTATTTTTGGTTTGTACCCTTCCTATATTTAAATGGGATGGATCTATTTTGTTTAAATACGTTTTTGTTTTCTCAATGGCTTGTTTCACTTTGGGCTTAATAACAATTGGAGGGATCCCTTTTGTAACAGTGGCATATGTAGAAATATTTCCACCGTCAAAATCTTTATTCTGATTTGCAGCCTTCTTAACCTCTTTTATAATTTCATCTTTCTGTTTATTAAATTGTTCATTAGGGATATTAGCAACCTTTTTAACTTCATTAATAATTTCATCCTTTTGCTTAGTGACCGCCTCATTCGGTATACTTACTTCACTTAGTTTATCCTTATTTTCTAAGCACAAGCTTTCTATTTTTTTCATTATCTCTAGTTTTTCTGAGTTCACCTTATAGATTTTATCTACTATTATTTTCATCTCTCTTTCGTTGTGAGTTATGGAAGCGCTTATTTCCCTTTTATGCTCACTCAACATTTTTTCAATTTCGCTTTTTTGCTCTTTCAAAGTAAATTTGTTTACCTCTGAAATAGCCAAGATTTCCCTTAAAGCCTCATCAACATTGGCAACATAAGCCATGCAATCATCACAAATAAATCTTAAAAGTTTACAACCTTGCAAACAATTAAGGCCATAATCATCGATAGATGCACACGCAATGTTTTTATGGTAAATCTTACCACACACACCCTCACATCTTGCACCTGTTTCCCCTCTTACTTGTTTGCGACATTTCCCGCACTCTTCTATTTTCTGCTTAACAGTTACACAAAACTGCACAAGCAAAATATATTTTCACCTTTTTATTTAAATTAAATATAGTTGCATCTCACAAGAAAGGCACTTTATTAATGCTGGTACATAACCTGTCACTACTTTGCTAGTTTCACCAATTTTTAGTGCTTATCAAATCACACAGACTTAATAATCTTTATTCTATTTACGAGCTCAAAATACACGTCCGTTCGCACGCAATTTTCTGAGAATAATCATTATAAATTTGCCAATTACCGTTTAATCGTCGGCAATACGCGAAGTAGTGACCTGTTTCATACGCTGCAACTCTAGATAGTCTGAAAATTAATAAATTGAATATGAATTTTAGCCATAGCAACAAAACTTGCCCTGTGTAAATCCGGTCTAAAAGTACACCTAAAATATGAATATTGCCAAGAATCATAAAGATACCGATAACATATATTAGTTGTGGACCCATCGTCATTTTCAAATTTCAAATCTAAATAAACCGGGAGCTCCCTTAATTTACATCGCTTTCCTTCTATCCCGCCGTTTTTGTTTGGTATATCTAGCTCCATAAAAATATGGTTTTGAGGAACAGTACGATGAGTTGCTGTTGTTTTGGAGCAAAACCGGCAATAGGCGTTGTAAATTTTGTAATAAAATTCCAGAGCTGTTTCCAGGGCAATAAATCCGTATTGTGTTATTATTTTATGATTTCCACTGATAGCTGGAAGAGCTTGTGTATGAGCTGGACTCGAACTATTTGAACATAGGGTCGATAGAATAAAGCTGCTGCCAAAATACTGCTCTCAGAACCGCCACGGGCTGTCTTCTCATGTTCCCAGAACACCATCTAAATAATGAGGCGAGAATACTCCCCATCAGGGAGAGAAATGAGATGCTAACCGAACAGTTTCTGTTGAATCCTGGGCATCCCAACAGACATCTGATGGATGAGCCAACACCGCCCAGGGGCTGAAGGAGTCATCTCCGTAAGCATTATGAGGAAATACGGCACCTGAGAACTCAGCCGTATGAATCAAAAAAACACAAGCCACAACGTCCTCAGTTAACTCCAAAAACAGGCGTCGGACCTTTATGCCAGGAATTGCCCGGCGAATCCAGTACTCAAAGAACAGTACCCAAAAATTGCGGAAGAGGAACGCATTCTTCCCAGGGAAACGCAAGTCACTCTAGCTCAAGTTCGATCTGGATACAGTAACAGGTTAAACTCTTACCTATCCAGAATCAGCCCCGACATACAAAATGTATGCCCCGCTTGCAATGTGTCCCCACATGACCCCAATCATCTCTTTAATTGTAATGTGGAACCTACGCCTCTAACACCCCTCTCATTATGGTCCACCCCTGTTGAAACAGCGAGTTTCCTTGGACTGCCGTTAGAGGATATTGATGAAAATTTATGATCGGTCGCACCTATTGGATGGGGCGAAGCACTGCTACAACTACAACAACAACATCGAATAAAGCTTGGTGCATCTTCAAATAAAACTTTTTATAGTTCAGTTGTTATCATAACAATTTATGCTAGGAGCAACTTTAGTTTTACAGGTATCATCTTCAAATTTTTCTGTGCTATAAATAGGATATAAGACAGACATCCATTGTAAATATATTTTCTTGGATACTCCATTGTTCATGAAGCATTGAAGAAATTTAAAAATAGGAATAACAGATTTACCAATGAATTCACTGATTACTATCCAGTGCAGCAGTTAATAATATTTGAGATATCGTGTCAAAAGAACAAGTATTCAAAACTGTCCACCATCATCCTCTAAAATCAACAGGACCAGTATAATTTCCGTTGCGGAGAAGAAAATTTTAACGTTTTTTGATACATTTGAATTTTTTTTATCGATACCTACATTATCTAATAATTCAGCTTCTGGACAGCTTTGGCAATAGTGACCAGCTTTCTTACTTTCAGACTTTTGTTTTATTAGATTTTCTATAGCAACAGACAGCGGTTCGTTAGGTTCTTCCGTTACAACACAAGCATTTATGCTATGATTAAAATTTTCTTTTTTTAAATTTATACTATAATTGTGATCAATATGTTCTTCAAATACACATATGATGTCATTGGCATAATTTTTGAATTCTGCTACTTGTGTATGTAAATCTAAATCAGCATTTAAAGCTATATTAGTATTTTTTGGCAGTGTGATTGAATTATTTCGTTCAACGGTATCCGATAAATCTACTACGTAATCTAACGTCCAAAAATAATCAATTACTATCTCATTTTTCCCTTTTCCTTTCAAAAAAGATTTCTTCTCTTAAATTTTTTAAATTATCTGGTTTATCGACTACAAATTTAGTTAGCTTAGAACGGAAAATATTTACACCACCTAAGATGTCAGCAATATGTAATTTCAAAAATTTTATAACTGATGTTGGTAACTTTACTTTCTTACTCAAATTCAATTTCAAATCATTAAAGTCTGTTTCTACGTAGCACGAAGTGGGTCGTAGCATAGTCTCAGGCGTGCATACATTTGACCAAAGTGGAAAATCTTTCATATTTTCAACAAGATTATCATACAGTTTTGGTAAGTAGTGAGGGTTTAGTTTCGTACCAGTAAAGGTTATTGTATTAGTTTTTTTACATATCTTGTCAATCCACGATAACTAAGCGACTGAACACCTCTCTTTGTCAACAGCGTTTGGTGATAATTCTTCGAAAACTAACGTTTTGTCAGGGTCTCCTTCAACGGAATCAATAGAAGTAAGATCTAGGTCCCACTGAGCAATTCATTGCTCAAAATTTTTCTTAGCTTCTCCCGAAGTAATCATACGGTTTCTATTGCTATAATCGAATCTTCGAAATCTGTGTTGCACACTATTAATATTAATGTAAAAATGTTCTCTAATGCAGATAAATTCTGACAGTCTATCATTAGTGCAACGCAATATAAAAAAAGATTTGACGATTTTGTGCAGGACAGACTCAAAACATTTCCATTTGCTGACAGCATGAAAGTACGTGGTTGTAGACCACTATGTGTCGTTAAATTTTCGAACACAAAGTTAATCGATTCCTTTAAATTTTTACCATTAAATGCTGTTGACATTGCATTTAAAAGAGCTCGGGACGCATCACAGACTGCTTGTCACGGTAACTTCACTTTGATCGCCCACTCAGAAAACCAAAAAAAATAAAATTTGCGCTATGTTTCTCTGATAGCATTTGATATATAGGTACGGTTGAATCACTAAAATTAATTACAATTTGATATAAAAAAATTAAACAATTTTTTTACCACCAAATTCGGTTAGCTTCTTTACTACCCCACCAGTCGCATCGATGCATATTGATGAATGTTGCTTATGAATTCGCACATATTCCACGTAAGTGTGTAATGACGTAGGAGTCATATAGAACACCAAGGAACGGATTATCACCGACCCATGAAAGGAGTTCGCGTATTTTGGATCTTGATTCATATTACGTACAGGCAACACTGTATCCCTTCGATCATCGGGAGTTATCCCAAGTTCTTCGTATGAAGCTTTCATTTTATTTTGGTGAAGTACGTTCAAGTCGTATAAAAATGGCGATCCAGGATCCGGTTTTAAAATATTTTTTGCTTCTTCTTTTCTCCAGCCTAAAACACCAGAACGTACAACTTTTTGCTGAACTTCCTTCCATTGACATTGGTCACGAGAAATGGTTACGTGAAATTCATCGTTCAAATTCATCATTATCAGATAAGTCATCAGGTTCATCATCTTCTTCAATGTTTTCAGCACGAATATTGTATGAATTACCAGTGCTATCAAAATCGCCCCATGCGGGGTTCCAGGGGGGGGAGGGGGGACTTTTTTGTATTGACTGTAATGAAGTATATAATACTAATCTACATAGTATCTTCTTATCACAAAACGGATTTTTACTAATTTTTAATTTTTCTTGCTTTTTTACGTTCTAGGGGGGGGGGGGAGGGGGACTTTTTGTTTAAATATATGTAATAATAACGTAAAAAAGCAAGAAAAATTAAAAGTTAGTAAAAATCCCTTGTGTGATAGGAAATTACTTGTAGATTAGTATTATATTCTTTATTAGAGTCAATACAAAAAAACCATTGGAACCATTTGAAAAAGTGCACCCTTTTTTTGCAAAGCAAATATCTCGAGAACTATTGCAGATATTGGGTCTTCAGATTCGTGATCCTGGGCCGAAACGCGTCTCTGGGTACCACTCCCGGATTTTTAGCTAATTTTTTAGCAGTTGCAAGCCAAAACCTAGAATTACCATTACTTTTTGATACATATATTAATAAGAAACAAAGGTGTTGATGTAGAGTTTTAGGGATATAAATATTTTGTTACAAAAATGTTATTATAATTTAATTATCTTCGCTCCCGAAAACCTTTAAAGAGGCTTGTGAATGAAACAATAATCGTTTTTCGATTAACTGTCAACATATGCAAGGTCAGCGAGCAAACCCAGTAAGAATGCTGCATGTTAGATAATGAATTGACCCATTCATGCATTGGTAGTTTTGAGTCCCAACCAAACAGTATATATTTATTTAGTTTTTTTTTTTACTAAACAATTAAGGAACAAACCTCTTTTAAGAACAAACGACAAACTATCGATGTAAAGTAATGAAAATTTGAAAATCAAAAGCAATGTTTTTTCGGGGGCCAAGTTGGCCCCCAAAATAAATAAAAATTGCAAACTAAACAATAAATCAGCAATAAAATGTTGGAACAAACGTTATTTATTGACGAAAAAACGTTAATATATAATTATAAACTAACAATGGGGAAAAATACCATTAATTTTGAGTTAGAGGCCAACTAAACAGTATATTTTTATTTAGTTTTTTTTTAATTATCAATTTACGAACAAACAATTATTTATAGCGAACAATTAAGAAAAAACGATGAACTAACGATTTAAAATAATAAAAATTTGGAAATAAAAAAAATGTGTGAGCCTGGCTAATAGGTTATCTATCAAAAAAGCTGTAACTAACTTTAAGTACCTACCCGGAAAAAAATTAAAAATTGCAAATAAAACAATAAAACAGCAGTTTGATATACGAACAAACGTAATTTATTGACGAACAAACGTTAATATATATTTATAGACTAATAATGGGGGAAAATATCAATAATTTTGTAAGCGAGGCCAACTTAAGGCAAAGAGGATAAATCAACAAGAGACATCACTTAACATGTTTGCTTCTAACACAAACTACTCGCTGATTAAGATTGTGGTTACTGACATTTCTTTTTACGGCTGTTCGCAAAAACGCGCCGAAAACCACGGTTGCCACTTCGGACTCTGTTTTGTGCGCTGGTACCTTCTTGTCAATTTTGGTGATTTTTAAGCAAGTAGCCACGATTTTGATATTTTTGTCTTTTTCACTAATTCACAGATTCAAAAATCGTTCAATCATTTAACTGTAGCCGAACAAAGGCAATTCCGGCACATAAAGGAGTAATGTCGGATTTTACAAATACCAAAAAAGAGGTCTTGTTTTGGTGGTTAGATATTTTGATCGATTAAATTAAAAAATTATTTAAAAATCACGTGTGTCTCTTGGTAATTTTATACAGCTTGCCATTGATGGAGTGAATAAGATGGGCAGCGAAAAAATTAATTGAAAACAAAATTTTACATTTAGTTCATTCAAGCGAATCGACTTGAACTAGGTAACCTGTCACTCTGCAAAATGGCTGAGTTTGTACCCCTTTTCTTATTCTGTACGAAATATTGCCCCGATTTTGTTATGCTACGATATGTATGCTGTCACGACTTTGTTATAAGAAATGATCTCATTAATTCTCATACATCAGCTGATGAATAGCACTGTGATATTGAAATATTTTGAGACTTATTTATGTATATGGGCAGTTCTGGGTCCCTGATGCGACATTTTCATGTATTTTATGAGAATCTTCGCAAAGCTTTGGCGAAGTTTTATATTCCTTAGACGAGAGGCTGATGATCGCAGATTAACGAACGCGACAATGGTAACTCAATTAACAAGACTTTATGACATTGAAAATATATTATTTTCAAGATATACCTCAAGTTTTAGGTATAGTCTAGTATACAAAATTTGCATACTTGGATAATATACGCCCTTTTAATAAGCGGAGACATCTACTGTCATATAACTTTCCATCTGTTTATTCTTTCATGTATTTTTACGTCATTGAAATGAATAAATTTTTGTGCTTGCAACGATGCACAAATGTAGGTATAATTGACAGAAATATAGGAGAAACAGTATAAAATAAACCCAAAATATTATAACGAATTTGCTTTAAAATCCTCCTATTTACCTTTTTGCTAAGTTCGTATCACTAAACTGTTGAATAAATAACTCCAATATTGAATAACGGAAAAATGGCCTTTATTAAAGTACATCACAATAACACTTATACTTTGCAATTAGCTGGTTTAATAACCAAACTGATAGTTTAAATGAAACTGACTTTCCAAATTAATACTGCTATTGCTCGCTAGATATCGTCTTAATCGAAACTGATTGACAACTCAAATCAAACTGAACTCCAGCAACTGCCGCCTTTTATACTCTTTGATTTCAACCTTCGCATCTTCTAGGCGCTTCCAGAATCTACTAGTCCAGCAGCTCTCAAACTTCTCAGCTGTAACTACAATTGCACAATTTTATAGTTTTTCTCATTGCATACTTATAGGAGTATCTCAGATATATGCATGTGTTTGTACATTGACTCTCCGCTGCTCGTATACGTACCGATCAGACAAATCTCTCGATCTAAACGCTGCTAGCATCGCCAAATGTACCACTCTTCTATTTCGTGATTTCCCAATTGCTTGTATGCGGTAGATGACATCACTGATCGTCTTCACAACTCTGTACGGGCCTTCCCAACTGCACCGATATTTGGATGGAACACCTTTCTGCCGGTGAGGGTTGTATAGCAGTACCAAATCTCCCTCCAGGAAACCTTCCGAATTATTTTCCTTGTCGTACCTGTGTTCGATCTTACTACTCATTATTCTGGATCATTCTCTCGCACTCTGTTGCTTGGCCAATGAAGAACGACTTTGTAGAGCTTGTTCTTGACGGATTGGCTTCACATACCCAGTATCGTTCCGACGTTTCCCAACAGAAGTGCGCGCTGGCTTGGAACCATCCTTGCATTCTTTCTGAAAAATTCTTCCAGTCATTTTAGTGCATCCATTAGGGTTTGTCGATGCCGGTCTTTTTCTCGCAAGAACTTTTAATTTCGCTTTATTTGGCACATTCGATCCACCAACCTTCCCTTTTGACTTTCGTGGCCTTCGTCGAGTCTTCTCCACCAGCAATCGTTTACTGCTGAACCCTTTTTCCAAACTGAAGTTAAGTGGCACATCTTGGTTCTCATAATGCATCACGCTTCTCTGCATATCGATCTTGATGTCATGGTCAACCAAGAAATCTACTCCCAATATAACTTCATCAACAATCTCCGCCACAACGAATTTGTGTAAAACCATGACCTTCCCAATTAAGACTTCACAGATCACTTCTCCCTGGACTTGGTTATATTCGCCAGTGACCGTACGCAACGTCGCTCCAGGTAACGGTTTTACTCTCCTGTTGACCAAGTCAGATCGGATCAAGGAATGAGATGCGCCCGTATCTACAGTCAGTACACGCTCCTTGCCATCCACATTCCCTCTGACGGTAAGACTGCTTGATTTCCTTCCAATTTGCGACACAGATATCACAGGAAATTCAATAGCCGGGGCAAGTTTTCGTTCTTTACATCCGACACACTCTTGCCCATTTCCTCCAGCTTTGCGTTTAAGGCCACCCCCATTGTTGGAACTATTAGGACCAAGATCGCAATGACGTGTAATGTGACCGGACTTCCCGCATTTGAAACATTTGATAACTTTTTCACTCCGCTTTTGCGATCCTTTCAGCGCCTCCAATATTGCGTCTACCCACTCTGGCCTTTCTACTTCCACACGGCGTGCTTTGAAAACTGGCTTACACAGAAGCGACGCTGTTTCCTGAATCAGAGCTTGTGACACCGTTTCTGCTAATGTTAGTTTTGGATTCGCATATGTAGCCCGCTTCGTTTCCGCATCCCGTATGCCATTTATGAAGCTCTGGATTTTTACCCTTTCAGTGTATTCCACGGGTTCGTCCGCATTTGCAAGATGAGCCAATCTTTCAATATCTAAAGCAAACTCCTGCAATGTCTCATTTGCTTTTTGGTAGCGATTTTGCAACTCAATTTGGAATATCTGTTTTCTATGCTCGCTTCCATAACGTCGTTCTACAGCAGCCATCAATGCTTCATCATTGTTCCGCTCTCCTTCGGGAATCGTCTGTAGGATTTCCGCTGCTGGCCCCTTCAATGCCACGAACAGTGCAGCAACTTTATCTTCCGCATTCCAGTTGTTCACTGCTGCGGTCTTCTCAAACTGTAGCTTGAAGATCCGGAAAGGAACAGAACCGTCAAAAGATGGAGTTTTTACCTTCGTATTACTCGCTGAAGCAGCCGGCCGATTAAGTTGCAATTCCTGTATACGACCTCTCAACGCATCCACCTCTGCCTCGAATTTTTATTCAAACTGCGTTATTTTCTCGTCCATACGGGCTTCGAGTTTTGATGATATACGCGCCTCTTGCTCTTTCAGTTGTGTTTCCATCTTTGATGTAATCTGTGTCGACATTTCTGAAATACGTGTCTCATATGATTCCAGCTGGGATGCCATATATGTCTTCTGCTCTTCCAGTTGAGATGATATTTGCGATGACATTTCTGAAATACGTGCCTCCTGTGCTTCAATCTTCGCTGTTATACGGTTCTCCTGCGATTCCAGCTGAGTTTCCATCTTGGATGTTATTGTCGATGTTTGAGCAGTTATTGCAGCCAATATCATTTTCAAGTCTGTGCTGGTAATTGTCTGCGATGTTTCGTTTTTCTCTTAAATTTTTGTTGTCTCCTCGCCATCAAGATGAAAGACATACTCTTCTACATCAATTCCTTCTAATTCCATTGCCTCTCGTAGTCGTGCCTGAAGTTCGAGTTTAATGCCGGTTGTATTAAATCCACGGTTCTCCAACTCCTTCTTCAGTTGCGGGATCTTCAATTCACTTAACTTTGCCATGTCCTCGTTGTCCTCTGGAATTTATTCAACAATTCCTCTTCTGACACCAAATCCTCTTATTTGCCTTTTTGCTAAGTTTGTATCACTAAACTGTTGAATAAATAACTCCAATATTGAATAATGGAAAAATGGCCTTTATTAAAGTACTTCACAATAACACTTATACTTTGCAATTAGCTGGCTTAATAACCAAACTGATAGTTTAAATGAAACTGACTTTCCAAAATAATAATGCTATTGCTCGCTAGATATCGTCTTAATCGAAACTGATTGACAACTCAAATCAAACTGAACTCCAGTGCCTCTACAACTGCCGCCTTTTATACTCTTTGATTTCAACCTTCGCATCTTCTAGGCGCTTCCAGAATCTACTAGTCCAGCAGCTCTCAAACTTCCCAGCTGTAACTACAATTGCACAATTTTATAGTTTTTCTCATTGCATACTTATAGGAGTATCTCAGATATATGCATTTGTTTGTGCATTGACTCTCCGCTGCTCGTATACGTACATGGTACATATATGTAGACGCAGTTATTGTTTCGTTTATGTAGATACATAATGATTGAATTATTGATGTGCATTCACGTCACTGCTTAGCATCGGCTTAGAGACGATAGCATCGCTCAGTGCTGCTAACAGTCGTTACAATATGAATTTTTGCATTTTGAGTAACCGTTTCCTTTACCATTTTGTTTGTCACTAATCGATAAATATTTTCACTGCATTCATACACTGCATTCAAAAGAAAAATGCTAGGTAGTTTGACTGCTTCCTTTTGATTGTGCATATGCAATCGTTGACAACACCAACCTCAATTAATCTTTAAAACATTCATCCTAGACTAATTGCATTTTTTGCAGAGTTTATCGTTTTTATGAAAAAAAAATAAAACTCTTGAAAAGTTGCCTTTAACTTTTAGCTTTTATTCTTAGCCTTAAAAAATTTTATTTCGCTTCTTTTAGCCTTTAATTTTTGTACATATAGCTTTTTTTCTGCAAAGAAGTTCTGGCCACACTGCTCTAGTATTTTGACATGCGACGAAAATTAAAACGAAAAGTGGGAAGAAGACAGAACACAATCTAGTGTTTGATAACAAACATACGAACTGACGTCTCTTGTTATGTATGCTCTTTGCTTAAGGGTATATTTTTATTTCTTTTTTTTTTAATAAACAATTGACGAACAAAAAATTATCTATAGCGAACATTTAAGAACAAACGATGTAAAATAATAAAAATTTAAAACTATAAAAAAAAAGTTTTTTGCGGGGGCTAAGTTCAGTGAAGTATCACCTACAATAAGAATTATCAGCAGAGAAAATCATGCGAGTCAAGTGACCAATAGCCAGCAAAGCGACAGCGAACATACGTATGAACAATAGCAAAGCAGAATGCCGCTACGAAATCTAAAGCAACAGCGAACACCACGGTTGCCACTTTTGGTCCATTTGGACCAAAAATGGTCCCTTCCAACCCCATTTGGTCCGCTGGTCCCTTTTTCAATTTTGGTCCTTTTTAGGCAGTAGTCACGATTTTAGTACTTTTTTTTCCTTTTTCACTAAGGTTAAAATTCACAACTCTGCTCACAACATTTGGCACACTTTCATTTACCCACATATAATTTTCAATGTACTTATTTATATGGAAATCTTACCACAAAAATTGCTGAGTCAATAAAATGTAGCAGACCCATGACATTTCATAGGAGATATTTTAGGCGAGGCATTAATAAGAAAAGTGATGGATCGAAGGGCGCAAACACATTACATGGACTTATCAGAAAAAATCTTGTTTTAGTATCCAGATATTTCGATCGGTTATCAAACACTTTTCGTGATAGATTTTTTCACTAGTTGAGCCAAGAAAATTTCTCTCAAATGCACGTGTGCTTCTAAGAAATTTGGCATTTTTTATAAAGAAATCCTATGTAAAAATTGTAGGAGTATTGTGGTGTTCCAGGAGTATTGTGGCGTTAAGGCACGCCGAATACTTGAAAACTAAGTAGCTTGGCATAAGAAATATTTTAACTGTAAGTAAGGCAGGAATACTTCTTGAAGGCGGTAACTTTATAAATGAATAACGAATCTCGATTGAACAAATTTACTTATATATTCAGATTTTGAAGCAAATGTAAAAAAGATTTGATTTCGAAAGAAGTGTTTTGTGTTTTATACTCGTAGGTACAGAACCCCAGAAACTTCAATAACAACGCTGTTAACTAATTTCTAGTACCTACTTAAATGTAATCAGGTTCCGTTATTGCACAGTTGAAACTTTTAAGACGTTTGATTTTTAATCTGAAGCCTGGGGCTAGATTCAGTAAATGTGAGTTTTTAAAAAATCACACTTACAAAATCTAGGATTTGGTATGAAATTTCAACGTTCAGGGGGAAAAATAAGCATGATTTATGATTTATTGAGTTTGCTCATAGTTCGGCTACACCAAAACGAAAATGTTTGAGCCTTTTCTTACTAAAACCTAACATTTTATTTCTTTCCTATTAACAACATAATGCTGGAACTAAGAGCTTTGTCAGCAAAACTACGTTCAAAACGTATAGTTATTGAAGGCATAGACTTATCCTAGAAATTTGAAAATATTATACCTAAAAGTAGTGTTTTTGTTTGTGCAGTTTGAATTAAGTCTCCTATTCGCTAAGTTTATTAACCATGGAAACATCCTGAAATTTTATATTTAACAACGACTACGACACTTTTGTGAACTGCTTGTATCACAATCAAATAAAACAAAAATTTGGTTCTTTTTTCTGAGATTTGCTCCTTTTTTCGATGAATTTTGGTCACAAATGAAAACATGGTGTGGCAACCGTGCCTAACACACGCATGAACATGCCAAATGCACGGCCGATATTGGAAAACACGGCATGCATATTAGACTGGGTCGATTTATTAACCGATATCGCGCCATTGATTTTTCGATGGGATTTGGGCTCAGGAAAAGAAAGGTCCACTACGCATACCCAAAAAAATAATTTTCGAGCCTGCAAAAAAAAAATGACGAAAAGGTAAATTTTTCGACCAAATAAAAGCTTATAAAAACCCAAAAAATATTTTTTTCAAAAGCTGTTATCGCCAACGTTTTTATAACAGTTTTTTGAAGAAAAAAAAATATTTTTTGGGTTTTGGGGAGTGTTTTGGTCGAAAAATTTACCCTTTCGTCATTTTTTTTTGCAGGCTCGAAAATCATTTTTTTGGGTATTCGTAGTGGAACTTTTTTTCCTGAGCTCAAATCCTATCGAAAAATCTATGGCGCGATATCGGTTAACTTTCGTCCATACAAATCGACCCAGGTTAATGCATATGGGCAAGCATACAAACATATGTACGACACTAGGGACACTGATTTCTATGTATATTAGGACTCCCGAAATTGGGGTAGGTAAAGCTGAATGCCGGGATAACAGATTATCCTACATGCCTGAAAATATGCATATATACATACACACAAACCAGAGCCATGACAATGGAAAAGGGGAATGTATGTTAGCATGTAAGCGTATGTATATATTATTAGAATACAATGAAAGTGTCGTTAGGCTACTATTCGAGTTCATCACTCTACCTTTTATAAGCTTTTATTTAGTTTCACTTGGATGTTGTTTGTAATCAAATCTTGCAAGTTAAATTTGATACACTTCCCTGTGTCCGATTGAGCTGAAATTTTGCACGCATGTATAACTCCGATGACAATGCAATATTACTTTGCGATAATTCCATAAATTAATCGATAACAGAGTTATCGGAAAAGATTTGTGCTCACCTTGGCATAAAAGCCTAATCTCTCAAGAACGCAGGTAACGTCGCTTTGTTTGTGTATACAACGAACGTAGAAGTTACGCTGTTATCGGGCTGGTGAAAATCCTTGGGCAGAACCCCCCCCAGAGGGTGCCGGCTGGTAATAGCACAACAGTTTCCCCTTCCAGGGGAGTGCTAGCTAAGTTTGGGAATGATTTCCATTTGTGCCCCATCTCCTTAATTGCTCAGGCATATGGAAATGGTTTTCAGACGTGGCCTCAGGGTGGGAATTGGACCACGCCCAGTTGAAAAAGTGGTCCACCCCTAATTCAGGGTGTTATGCGTTTCCATGCCCATTTGGATGGTTTGCAGTCAAGGGTAACAGACTGTATTTTTTCGGAGTCTCCCGGATACCGGTCCACCTCCGGGAGAAACGGCGACTTGCTGCGGTATGGGGCTGTACCGCAGTCGACCGCACTTTTTACCTTTTCCCTTTTTTTCAGGCTACCGAACGGTCTCATCTTAGCAGGCAGCCGACGACAGGTATAATGAATCGACAAAAAAACCATGCCTCGGATCTCTGCACGTGTAAAGATGCGGCCCTTGGACTAGGCGTTAAAAAAGAAACCAATCAGTCGGGAACCGCACAGACGGCGCCGACCAGGCCTCCACGGCCTCAAAATACTCCTCGGTCACCTGTGCAAGCTAGTGGAAGGACTAAACCCCTTGAGGGTAAGTCCACTCCCGCGGCAGCCGGCAAAGCTAGCCCCAAAGAGGGAAAGCAGCGTCCGACTGAGCAAGTACAGGAGGCCCGTCGCACGTCCGTACCGGGCGCCTCTCGCCAGCAGAGTGGAAACAGCACTAAGTCCTACACGGACAAAATCACTGCCTCTACCGCTGCAAAGCTATCTAGCAATCCGGGTGAACCCCTAGAGGGTTCCAAGGCAAACAAGCGAATCCCGATTTCGATCCGCAATAAGCGGAACATCCGCAACGCCGTCAAAATCGTTGAGAGACTTGGCAATTCTCCCACCGACAAGTTTACAGCAGAGCAAAAAAGTTTTCTGGCCTGGGCCAAGAAGAGCAGCAATAACAACCCCATCCCCCAAGGTACTCCGACTACCTCTTCTGCCACCAAACAATCTTCTGACCCGAAGATGCTGGGCTTTAAAAGACAAAGATATATGGGAAATGTTTCGAGCGTTTCCAAGAGGCACAAGCCTTCGGCCTCTACTCTCCCTGCCCTGACCAAAACCTTCAGCGAGGCGGCTAAGGCCAACTTTACGCTGGCGGTTTTGAACCACGGTCACCCGGGTGGGAACATGACCCCGGATAACTGGAAGGATGTCTTTAACGGCCTTCTCAAGATATTTAAGGACATCATGACCCAGTATCCGAACAGACCGAGAGCTTGGACCTGGGTCCCAGACGGCATAGCGGATCCTAGCGTGATTTTAGAAGCCATCGCGAAATCAAATAAGGGGCTACCTTCGAGTGATTGGAGGATATTCCGGGTCGGCGAGAAAAGAGCGAAGCAGCGTTATGTTGGTTTCATCATAAACGAGGCTTCTCTCCCTTGGCTGACGAATGTGGTGGGGTTTTAAGCTACGGTTTCTACTCCATCACGTTAAAGATTCGAAGGGACGAAGGTGAGCCTGTACCTCAGGGCGAGGGTTTAGACGGAAACACCCCTAGAGTATCTGCTGCCCCTGGCCCTGAGGAAGTTACCGCCTCCGCGCCGGAAGATATGTTGGGTGGGGATACCGCCTCGAGAGAACCCGCAACAGCCACAACGAATCTCGGGGACCCATGCAACACCTTGAGTGGACATGGGGCCGATATCGAACTGGCACGCAGCACTCCGGATGCCGAGAGCGATACACTCTCGGTATCTGAGGTTGCGGGCCAGTTCTTTACTGGCATGTATGAGCTGCTTCTGCTGGAATCCGACCCGTCGGATGCCGAATTCGACGATACCATGGTAGGAGGAGGCATCCGACGTTGCGGATCATCAAAGGATGGACGTCGATGCTGAAGCCGGCCTTTAACGGGCGCGCAGGTACTGCAAATAAACCTGCACAACTCTAATCAGCCTCGGCTGCCCTAATCTTATGCCTCAGCACAACTTATGAGGACGTCGTTCTAGTCCAGGAGCCTTGTGTTGTTGGCAGAAAGGTCTGTGGGTTCCCTTCTAAGGACTACCCGCTGGTGACACCGCCCGTGAAGGGTAGAATCAGATCTTGCATTCTAATAAAGAAAACTCTAGTATTTATTCTACTATCTCTAATCAAAACTAATCAAAATTAAAAAGATTAAGTATATGGAGAAAAATATCGCCTTAAATTCCTCTGATAGGAACTTAATGTGGAAACACCTTATGCAAGCAGTAAAATTAACTGAGGTGCGAGACAATATCCTGACAGTAATTGTAAATAGTATAACATATGAAACACCCGAAGATATAGCTGAAGCATTGAATTCCTTCTTTGTTGATAGTATTGTTGACATAAATCGAGAAATCGGAACTTTTGATAATGGCGACAGTGTGCAATACACGCTTAGCACATGTCTGAAATTCCAAGAAGTTGCGGTTGATGATGTCATATTGGTAGCTAAAAGGTTAAAAAATAAAATCGGAGGAACAAATTTACTATCAGAAGGAACAATTAAGGATTCGGTGTCATACATGGGACATTTCTATGTGGATATAATAAATAAATCATTAGTAGAGGGAATAGTGCCCGACGCATGGAAAATATCAACAATAGTGCCAATAAAGAAGGTAAAGAATTCATTAAAGGCAGAAGATCTTAGACCGATCAACACGTTGCCGAATATCGAAAAAATTCTAGAAACAGTAGTAAAAAATCAGCTCATAAATTACTTGGAAATAAATAAAATACTAATTAAAGAACAATCCGGTTTCAGAGAAGGCCATTTGTAAAACAGCTTTAAATTATGTAATATTGAGTTGGAAAGAAGAACTAAATCAAAAGAAAAGTATACTTGCTGTTTTTATCGACTTAAAGAGAGCATTTGAAACTATAGACAGAAATATAATGATTAAAAAATTAGAAAAAATTGGAATTAGGGGCAACGAGCTGCAGTGGTTTCAGAGCTTTTTAGGTAACCGAAGACAAAAAACAGCCATTGAGTCAGTTGTCTCGGATGAGGTATTGACAGGAATTGGATTGCCACAAGGATCGGTTTTGGCACCGGTCCTATTTAACATATATATAAATGATATATCTTCGGCACTAAAACATAGTAAAATAAGGAGTCATCCGTAAACTCATTGCTCGAAGTAAGTGAAATTGATATCACGTTAGCTAGGAGCAAAATGCAGGAAGACTTGAACTCCCTATACAGGTGGCTTTGTAACAATAAGCTTAAACTTGATGTTAATAAAACCCATTTTATGGTCATATCTAGATTGATAATAAATTAAAATTTAATGATCATATTGATTATATAGTTGCCAAAATAGGCAAGGAAATTGGTTTTTGGAAGAGGTCATGCAAATTTATCAGTAGAAAATACAAACTGAAATTGTATAAATCCATCATAGAGCCGCATTTCATACATTGTCCCACAATATTCTTTATGGCCAATGAAACACAGGTAGATAAGCTAAAAGTTATGCAAAATAAAGGTATGAGATTTATATTAAATATGAGGTATGAAAACCCGGAAAATCCCAGTGGACTTACTGGCAAGCGAAATGGCCGATCTGTTTAACACTAATATCGAGCGACCATCTGAAGACAAGAAAAGAGCAAGGACACAAACAATAGCTAAGTGGCAAGAACGGTGGGAGGCCTCGAGTAAAGGGCGTTGGACTTTCACACTAGTTTGGAACGTAGCTCAATGGAATGAGCGGAAGCACGGCGAACTGAACTACCATCTCACGCAAATAATGAGTGGACATGGCGGTTTCAAAGAGTATTTATGGAAGCGTAGGATAGAGGAAGATCCTCATTGCCCAATGTGTACCACAGAGTTAGAAAACGCAGAACACGTCATGTTCTACTGCCCCCGTTTCCACGAAGAAAGACTCACCTTGCATGGAGTCTTTGGGGAGGAACCTACCACGAGAAATTTAGTTTCACATATGTGCAGCAGGAAAGAATGCTGGACTGCAGTGAGCAAAATGGCATTTAAAAAAAAAAAAAAAAAAAAAAAAAAAAAAAAAGGTATGATACTCCCATTGAGTATAAAACAGCTTATAATATACCACAGTATGAAATTTGTATTTAATATTAATTACCAACATACCTCAGCGAAAAGCTTATAGATGTAAATGATGCGCATTCACACATAATCAGAGAAAACAATAATTTTAGATTACCTCTTTTCAAAACAGAAGTGGACAAGCAAAATATATTGTATAAAGGCTTGAAATATTTCAATGAACTTCCTAATCACATAAAAAGTAGCAATAACTTCAATACTTTAAAAAAAGTTTATTGGAGCATTATTAGATAAAGTTTTTTCTTTTATTTTTTTACATGATATATCCGATACTGGAGCGCGAAAAGGGAATGGTAATATTGGTAGCAGCAAAATACATTGCACTCGGTCCTAAGGAAAAGATAATCAGTCGCCACCTGTAACTCCAGACAGTTCCAACAATTAATTTCGCTGGAATTGGGTATTTGTCTTTACTAAACAAAGTTGAGGGGTGATTGGGTATACGTTATTTTCAATTTCCAACATCCAAAGACATGTTTAGCTGTGTTGATCGGAGACCAATACATTCCGACAGCTTAAAATACAAATATAATTGAAAAATATATGTTCTAAATTTTGTTGCCTTAAGCTGGGAGCATTGGAGGTTTGGAAACGCGTCCTTACCAACCTTACTTAAATGAGTGGCTCCCAGACTTGTCCGTTTGTCACGCCAGTAAATATGCTGATCGGAATCACATGGCATTCCAACAGAATATTCAATATAAATAAGTGATTATAATAATGAATTTTAATTAGTACTTTAAGTTTTAGGCCTAAACAGCCGTAATAATAAATAAATTAAAATAAAATTATCCGGCTCCGGACCGGCTCTGCAAAGCGGTACGGGAGGCCCACAGTAAAAGGTTCCCGATAATAATCGGAGCCGATGCCAATGCACATCACACCGCTTGGGGCTTTACCGACATTGACACTAGGGGTGATTCTCTTTTTAATTCTATTATTAAAAACAATCTAAGTATATGCAACTCTGGAGACAAACCAATTTATATCACCTTAAACAGGAAGGAGGTTCTAGATAATACTCTAGTTTCAGGGCCATTGTCTGACCTTGTCAAAAATTGGAGAGTCTCCAACGAAAACTCCTACTCTGATCATATGTATATCACTTTTACTCTGCTTTTGCGTACACCGCCTAGGGTGGCTTGCAGGAATAGGAGACGTACGGACTGGAACCTTTATAAAAAAGTCTTATCCTCTACTCTCCTAAGAAACGCTTCTCACGGTAGGTCGAGCCTACCGCTAAGACTGAGGAAGCGCCTCCTTTAGACACAACATTTGATTCTCTAGGTGAGCTAGACTCATCGTCAAAAATAGAAGAAGCAGCAGACAAATAATCACTCACAACAACAAACATAAAACACAACCCTGCATCAGCTGGCGTTCCGATGGTCGAGCCGTGAGATGAGAGAAATGTTCACGGTTCGGGCATCTTGTTCAATTATACATTCGGATTTGAACTGAGCGGTTGTGCCGACAAAAATTTTATTTCATTTCGGGATGCAATTCCCAATAAAAAATGCAACAAGTTTTTAAGTTAAATTTAAATAACCCAAAAGTGCGTGTTTTATTGTTACAACAATATTTGAACGGTATGCAGCCTCCTGACGTCAGCCAGTTTGGCCACGCGCCACTTCAAGAAGGAAGCTGCAGAATTTATAACACCAAATGAATGGTATGTAAGTATGTGTGTCTGTGCGTGCCTACAGCAGTGACTGGCCCCAGGGACACAAACTAAAATATATTTAATCTTTAATTGCAAATAATAATGCAATACATGGCGACCGTGACAATGTGTCACAACTATTTAATATAGTTGAATTCATTTTCTTTAAACGTGGAAAATTTGGCAATCCAAGTGCCCACATCACATTTTATATACATAACGGGTCCCAATAAAGGACCCCTAATTACCGTTACAAACACCACACGCCAACACACACACAGGCGAACACAATATAAATACAAATTCCAATGCAATAAGGGTACATGCGAATATATACTAAATAATTGGATGAGTTTCGAGCGAGATTGTGTAACTATAACTGCAGTTACAACGTGGACAAATTCCATTCGACAAATAGTGGCACAAAGGTGGTACACCTTGGAGGACGGCGCCGGAGCGCCAGGTGCGTTAGCAGAAAAGCTGTATGTATAAGTGTATGTATAAAGTAGGGTACATGTGTAAATTTTTGCATGGAAATGGCCAAATTCATTTCATTAAAAAGATTCACATTTTTTCAATACTGGTTGTTAAATTTCGCCAAATTAAATTCCTTTCAACTAATTAAATTTAAAGTATATATCATACACATTTTTTGTTTTACAATAATTCAAGATTCTTAAACCTTATGTAGCATACATACACATAAGCCAATAAGTATACACATTTTTTCGTTTTTCAATAATGCAAGATTTTTAAACCTTACGTATCATACATATATAAGCACATAAGTATGCGTATATTTCGGTTGTCCAATAACTCAAAATTTTTAATTCGCTTTCACATTTCTTGTACAGTTTACATTATATATATATACAATACAAACTCGAACGCAATCACTTGTATTAATTTGCATGTCAAGACCCTAATGCATGATACCTTCCTTTGCATGGCAATTTCATATGTTTTCAGGTGGCTTTTGCAAACGATACATCTGGAATTTCGTAAGTTCAATCTTAGCGTTTCTTTTTCCGTACCAGATGCAATTAGGAAACCCTACCTCAGTTCAGTGCGTCCTTAACGCACACTACAAAATAACTCTTCATTCCAATTCCGCTTCTGCCTCGAATTTCTTCTTTGATTTAAATAACGAGTTGGAAATACATCAAGCTCTTCGAAACTTGTGATATTTTATTTAATAACTTCTAGCACCGAATATATAAAATTAATAATTTCGCTTCGGCAACGACATCTCTCATTTTCACTTTATATACTTTTTTTAAATCAAACAAGGGTTCTCTTCAATTTTAAACGCATTTTTTTCTTCGAGTTTAAATACAAATTCATATTTCATTAAACCGTTCATTTAGCCACAATTTCCAGATTGATATCCGCTATAACACTCCTTACAAATTCCTTATTAATTTCATCCTAATTGCTGATACACCTTATAAAACCCTTATTATATCATATTCAATTTACTTAATAAATCAATATATATGAGATTTTTTTGAAATAAAGCGGTGCGTCCGTGGATATATGAGATTTTTTTGCAAAAAGCGGTGGTTCCGTAAATAACCAAAGAGATTTTTTTTTGCGTGAACGGTGGTTCCGTGAAAAACCAATGAAATTTTTTTAATCCCGGTGCATCCGAGGGCATTCATATTACAAGTGTGAAAAGATGCGGTGCGCCCGTATCTATAAAAATAAAACCATACAATTTTAATAAAAACGGTGCATCCGTAATAACAAAAACACATTGAGATCTTTTTAATAAAGCGGCGCGTCCGTTATCAACAGCCAAGTCCTTTTACCAAAATAAAATATTTTCCTTTGAAATCAAATTACATTAAATTACTTCAATATACATTCAATTTATCATTAAATATTCAATCTTTCATTAAATTGCTGGATAGTTCTTTCAATTTCAAATCAACATTCAATTCAATTTCAATTTCGGTTAAATTTTCGTAATCAATTTCTATAAATTCGACTTTAATCAGTTTAAATATTTCTTCTTTGCTTCCTACTACATATGTTTCTTAGAAACAAGAAAGTCGTTCCCAAAATTTCAGAGCAAGACTCAGATTCCGAAAATTCAGATTCCAATTCAAAAAATTCAGATTCCAATTCCAAAAATTTTAATTCCGAAAGTTCCGATTCCGAAAATCTTGATTTTAAAAGCCCAGTTTCCAAAGGCTCAACCACATATTCGCCCAGTACAATCAAGAACCTTGTTGTTAGACTTTCTTTGTCCGGAGAATTTCACGGATTTGAGGAATTGCCCGAAACACATATTTCAAATCCTCCTAATTCCGATACAAATATGGCAACTCCTGAGGAAAAAAGAACGTTTATTGGCATGTGTGCTGGTATTATGCGTGAAAATTATAGCGGCGAGCCCTGGGTCTTGAATCTTTAATTAATAAAATTGAGTTAATCGAAGAAATTGGCGACGAAAATTTAACTGGCACTTGTATTTCATTTATTAAATCCAAACTCGATGGTAAAGCTCGAGAAGCGATACCAACTCAAATAATTTCAGTTAATGATATAAAAATAGCACTACGTAACTGTATAAAACCCGACAACTGCAAAGTTGTGGCCGGAAAAATTGCAGCTTTGCAAGTTAATAATAATAATTGCACCGATTTTGCAAAACGCGTCGAGGAATTGTCTGATTCTCTAGAGCGTTCGCTCATTATCGAAGGGATTACTCAGGCCAAAGCCCATGAAATGGTCATCGAACAAACAGTTAACGTTTGCCGATTGAACGCAAAAACAAGTTTAGTCAAATCAATCATCGCTTCAACCAATTTTTCTGGTTCCAAGGACATAGTAGCCAAAGTGATTGTGGGGGCAATCAAATGAAATAAAAAATGCCAAGTTTTAGCATTTAGGGCTCGGAACAATAACAATTTCAGAAATTTTCAAACTAATAACCGAGGTCGAAATTTCCAAAATCAAAGTCGTAACTTTAACAGTTATAGACAAAATAGACCATCTTTTAGAAACAGCAACTATGGCAACAACTTCAATCGCGGCAATCAAAGTCAAAATTTCCGTTCCGGAGGCGGAAATCGGCATCAGTCTAATAATAATAATAGCAGCAATAGACGTACTAGCAATAATAACGGTTCTAACACTTCCAACAACAGAAATAGAAATGCGAATGTCAGGGCTTTAAACGCGGAAGCCCCTCAGCAGCGAACAATGAGGGAGGAAGCGATAGATTACTAATTGAATCTTCACAAAAATCCAATTCTTTAAATATTTACTGTTTAAATTTAAATTTCTCTGGCTTCATCCAAATTAACCTAAACGGTTCTAACACACTTTGCACATTTCTTGTCAACACACAAGCCGACATCTCCTTAATCAAAATTTCTTGCATCAACAAAACTTCATCAGTTAATCATAATAATACAATTAATTAACGGGAGTTACTACCGATACGGTTTCTACGCTAGGCACATTGTTCGCATTTTTTCATCAAACATACACTAGACGTGGTAAATAATGATTTTAATATTCCGACAGACGGAATACTAGGAAAAGATTTCTTAAAAGAAAACAAATGTAATATCAACTTTAACGCAAATAGTATTTCTTTTTGGATAGGCAATCCTGCACGATGCGAAGTTTTTCGAATTTTTGATTTAAACAAATCACCAGAACCACTTTTCGTGGACTCACAAGAATTTACAGATGGTGTTTTTACAGCAAGATGTATCATAGATACAAGTAATCCTATTCTAAAAGTAATAAATACTACCAACAGCATAAAATATATAAAAAATTATAACATTCGCACCGAACCTATTTCTAATTATAACGTTTATAAAATCAACAAAACGTCAAAAGAAAATAATCGCATTAAAAAGTTAAAGAGAATTTAAAAAAACCAAATGCCTAAGTACGCCGCAAGCAATTTAATAGACTTATGTTTAGAATATTCTGACATTTTTGCCCTTAACAATGACAAAATGACACTAAACAATTTCTACGAACAAAGATTAAGACTCAATGACACCACGCCGGTGTATATAATAAAATAATAAAAAAAAAATTTTAAGTTAAACGGTTTTATTGAAAACAATACTTACATGAAATAATAATAATACGAAAAGCTAGAAAATAATTAGGTAGGTCCTATGTACTAGTCATCACACTCCTTATCAATCTAGGGCGTTGATCAGACAATTAAATAAAAGCGTTGGGCGCGTGAAATTTCTAAAAATGTGAGGCGTAGCATAACCTGATTAAGGTTCAGTTGGTTTTACTTATGACTATCAATAGAAATATGACGCGTCAAACGCTTTTATTTAATTGTCTGATCAACGCCCTAGATTCACAAGGAGTGTGATGACTAGTACCTAGGACCTACCTAATTATTTTCTAGCTTTTCGTATTATTATTATTTCATGTAAGTATTGTTTTCAATAAAACCGTTTAACTTAAAAAATTTTTTTTATTATTTTATTTTCAAGTTTTTAGTCTTTAATTAATTGCCTATTATTCCTCATTCTATTTAGTTCATTTAGTGACTCATTATTACAAGGACTCTTTCCTGACAATTTGTTACAACGTAAGTCCACAATACATAATCCTTCCAAAGACTTTACTCGACTCTGCGCCACGTATACTTGTCCCTCCTCCAACTCCAAAATATTTTGATGTCACTTCTACTGGACTGTATGCAATATTTGTTCCAAATATGAGCCAAATCGGGCATCATAGGTCGCTTTCTATTCATGTATGTATTATGTGTTCCAAATATGGACCAAATCAAATCGGAACACAAATACGATTTTTGTGAATATTTCGATCCTTGCGCCACCTAGGTCGCTTTCTATTCTTGTATGTATTATGTGTTCCAAGCATGAGCCAAGTCGGACCAAAAATACGATTTTTGTGAATATCTCGATCCTTGCGCCACCTAGCGGCGATTTTTTTTTTCATAAGTCGCTTTTTATTCTTGCATGTATTATGTGTTCCAAATATGAGCCAAATCGGACCACAAATACGATTTTTGTGAATATCTCGATCCATGCGCCACCTAGCGGCTTTTTCGATTTCTATTCTTGTATGAGGTGGGTTTTGTCTAAGGCTGGGGTAAACCTCAGTCAATCCAGAGTCGAGTAAAGGTCCCACAAACCCCTACTGAATAAATACACGATATTTATGTGTTACGAACACACGCACACACGGCTAGAGATATTAGGCGGGCAGCAGCTTTCCGTCGCAAGATGGCGAGGGGGCGGAGCGGCGGCTAACGGTCGTTGGACTAGGGGAGGTTCGGTAGGGCGGTTGAACGATCGGGTAACCGACGGACTGGTACGGCGGTACGGAAGCAGTGGCGGGAAAGAAGCAGCAGCTTAACGACGGTAGGATGGCAAGCGGCCAGTGGCAGGTGTAGCAGCGGCGTGACGGATGCAGCAGCTTAACGGCGGTAGGACGGCGAACGGCCAACGTTCGTCGTAGCAGCGGCGTGACGGATGCAGCAGCTTAACGGCGGTAGGATGGCGAACGGCCAACGTTCGTCGTAGCAGCGGCGTGACGGATGCAGCGGCTTAACGGCGGTAGGATGGCGAACGGCCAGCGGTCGTCGTAGCAGCGGCGTGACGGATGCAGCAGCTTAACGGCGGTAGGAAGGCGGACGGCCAACGGTTGTCGTAGCAGCGGCTTAACGGCGGCAGGATGGCTAACGGCCAATGGTCGTCGTAGCAGCGGCGGAACGGATGAAGCGGCTTAACGGCGGTAGGATGGCAGACGGTCAACGGTCGTCGTAGCAGCGGCGTGACGGATGCAGCGGCCTAACGGCGGTAGGATGGCGAACGGCCAACGTTCGTCGTAGCAGCGGCGTGACGGATGCAGCGGCTTAACGGCGGTAGGATGGCGAACGGCCAGCGGTCGTCGTAGCAGCGGCGTGACGGATGCAGCAGCTTAACGGCGGTAGGAAGGCGGACGGCCAACGGTTGTCGTAGCAGCGGCTTAACGGCGGCAGGATGGCTAACGGCCAATGGTCGTCGTAGCAGCGGCGGAACGGAAGCAGCGGCTTAACGGCGGTAGGGTGGCGAACGGCCAACGGTCGTCGTAGCAGCGGCGGCACCAGCAAGGCGGAATGGCACGGAGGTAGTATGGCGGACGGCCAACGGTCGGGGATGGAAGCAGCGGCGGTACCAGAGGGGCGACGATGCGACGGCAGCGGCAGTGGGCTACGGAGCGCGTACCAGGGTCGTGGTGAGGGGGGAAGTAGGCTGGCGATGGGGTTTACCTGGACAGTGGCGGCTCGTTCCGGGCGGGGTCGGTTGACGGAATCGGCGGGATCGGATTGAACGGCAGTCTTCGGTAGAATCGATAGTAGGCCAGTCGGTCACCTGGGGAAGAGACTGCGAGGACTCGTTAGTGCTGGTTTCACCGCTGGACACCCCCGCCTCCCTACTTGCACACTAGTAGAAGGTGCGTAAGGGGGGCGGAGTTGTACCAGCCGGAGCACCGTGGGTCGACCCGTGGGCGGAGGGAAGTGCACCTTAACGGCACATCGGTAGCCCCTTTGCGCACGCATCGGCTCACGGCTGAAACCAGAGCTATGGAGAGGGGTCGTGCGGTCGTTCGGGCAGCGGGTCATTCCTTACCGCTGGCTCACCTGCGAGGACTGAATTGCAAAAATGCAAATTCGATGTTTATATGGGTGGTGCCGCAAACTGGTTGAGAAGTTAACACACAATTATTGTAATTTTCATTGGTTTGCTATTAGTGGTTGTTGACTATGCTATAAAAGAATAAGTACAAGTGGTTGTTGACTATGCTATAGAAAAATAAGTACAGGGAGGTTCAGGTTTAAGTGAATAAGGAAATACAGGGATTACGTTATTGTAACGCTACGTTACAGTCCCCCTCGCACTTCGGTTGATGGAAAGCTGCGGTGGGGAAAGATGGATCTCCAGGCCTGGCCTAGGTCTTGTGCCGGTGTGCATGTGTGCGAAGCACTTTATTAATTATTTTTTCTTTTTTTTCTCAAAAATAAACAGAGCCATTGCACTTATATCTAACAGAGTTTATGTTTTTAATTCATTTGTATAACGTAAGAATAATTACATTTCATTGTTCTTAAAACTAACAGAGTATATTTCATACAATTCATTATAATATATAATATTCTTCTTCTTCGTTTCCATCTTCCTCGGGTTGTGATTTCATCATTGCTATCAGGTATTCGGTAAAATGTGGCCCGAAAAAAATAGGTCCCCTTCACGTTTTTGTTCGGTTGGCTGGCCACTGGTACTGCTCCCTCCGTGTGCACCCGCTCTGAAGTCATTTTATTTCGCCGCAGTTTATGCCTGCTGCAGATGCTTTTGTACTCTCTTTTCTGACCATGTTTATTGCAAGTGCCATTTGTGGAATCTCCTAATCCCATGTGCGGTGGTCGCTCAGGAACCGTGCTAACGCTTTTCCGCCGAACGGCTTCCCATTGTCGGTGAGGAAGGTTTTCGGACAACCAAGTATGTATATGACCTTTTCTTGTAGAGCTTTGAGTACGCTTGTCGTTTTTGCTTGGCGCGTCGGGATTAACTCCACCCACTTGTAGATCATGGCGAAGAGGTAGTTGCTTATTTGCTTGGAACGTGGTAGTGGTGGCACGAAGTCGATGTTTACTATTTCCCATGGCTGCGGATATTGCATGGTTGCCAATAATCTCACCGGGCTCTTCTCTGTCGCTTTTCATTGTGTAAAATATGTCTGGTTTTTTTGTCGGTGGGTCGGTGTTTTGTAACGGGCGGCGGGAGAGCGTATTGAATATCGCGTTCGGTGCTCTTTTTCGGTACACTTTATTGCGGTTGTATTTTTGTATAGCCGGGTAACGGGGGTGGAAGCGTTGCTTCAGCGGTCGGTTATGTTTACGGATGGTCGAATGTTCGGCTGCGGTAATTGGGCTAACGGTTTTACTCAATCGCTTCTGGTGGTGCGTAGAAAAAGTTTCCTGCTCCGAATTTTGACCATTGCTCACGTGTTCCCGGCTGGTAATTGCACATAGTGTGTTTAACTCGGCTGATCTTCTGGTCAAAGTGGCTTCTAACGGCTGGCCATCTAGCGTGAGGGTGATTCCCCTTTCCCGTAAAAAGTCCATTCCTAAGATCGTCCGTTCTGCCAGGTTCGGGATGACGGACATCATTGAGTTAGTCATTCGTCCTTGGTACGTAATCCTTGCTGGGTAGGAATTCGAACTATAGACACACGTCTGGTCTGTGAATTGAACGCTCCGCCTGTTAAGACGTGGTTTGATGTTGCTTCTCTCCAGGTGATTTCGTATTGACTCATCGACGTATGAAAGGGTGGCCACTAGCGCGCGCACGCTCATGCTCTCGATGGTTATCGGTATATAGAAACGATCATCTAATTGCATTTCGGCAGCGGGATCGCAGGCTGGTGGTTCAATAAGCTTCTGTGGCCGCACAAATAATGCTTGGCGGCTTCCTCTCACATAACTTGACGGCATCCTGGATGTGTTGTTGTCGGTGGATTGGTTGGTCGAAGGGCATAGGCAGCCCCTGGAGAGGATGTTGTCTTGTCCACACCTGGAGCAGAACATTCTCCAGCGGCCCCTGCATTGGAAGCGGCGGTATCCACGTTCCTTGCAGCGCCAGCAGCACTCCTTGCTATCGTACTCCCTTTGAAGATGATACAGGCTGTGGATCGCCTCTTTGTCCTGTTTCGCTTCCTCGCTTTTTAGCAGCTAATATTCCTCCGTTATTTCCAAGAGCTCATCGATCGCCTTAAACTCGCTGCGCTTGACGAAGAGGCGGTATTCAACGCGTAGGCACTCGTATATTCGCTCGAGGTGATTTTCCTTGCACATTGTCGGATGCTGGCGGATCAGCGTTTCCAATGCGAGGACGAAGTCCTTGGCTTTTCTCGGCCTTGTTGCCTGCGTTTTCGGATGGCCTCTTATAAATGTTGAAGCTGACCCTTAGGCAGGAAAGAAAATTTCACCCCCTTCGAAAATCACTCCAGTGGTTGATTTGTTGCTTACGGCTGCGGTACCATTGGAGTGCTTTGCCACGCAGCAGTTTCGCCAGCATTAGAAGGAGCCGGTCGACGGGGATGCGGTAACATTCGGCGAGCTCCTCTATTCTCTCCAGAAATTCGTGCAGTGACTCCTCTCCCGAAAAATGCAGATTCCAGTGGCGGACGGTATTCTTTAGCTCACTGGTGCTCATTTCGTCTCGTTTCGGTTGCGCGCGTTCTCTCTCATGCGCATGCGAGAGGGAATTTTGTACCTGGATGGCGGTTATTGACTTAGTCGGTTGTGTTGGGGTGATGTTTAGTGTCGGTGTTGGTAGTTTAACGGGTTTCCCTTCGTCCTCTTCTACTTCCTTCTCCAACTCCTTCAGTAGGTCTTCACTTGATTTCCTCGTGCGTTTTGCTTGCACGTACGTGCTCAGTGCGCGGCGTAGATCGGCTACGGTTTGGCCTTCCGCGGGAATGCTATGCTTCTTACACTCCTCTATCAGCCTCTCCCTTTTCAGTAAGTAGATCCAATTGAGTGAGTCGGTATTCAGCATCGTAACTTCGGGGCCAGCGTGTTTGTTGTTTCTGATGGTGTGTTCGTTGAACCCACCCCGGCAGTGTTGGTGGTTGTTGTATTTGTCTTTCCACTGTCATCTGCGGAGGAGGGTCCCTGCTCAGGCGCCATTTATGAGGTGGGTTTTGTCTAAGGCTGGGGTAACGCTCAGTCAATCCAGAGTCGAGTAAAAGTCCTACAAACCCCTACTGAATAAATACACGATATTTATGTGTTACGAACACACGCACACGCGGCTGGAGATATTAGGCGGGCAGCAGCTTTCCGTCGCAAGATGTCGAGAGGGCAGAGCGGCGGCTAACGGTCGTGGGAGTAGGGGAGGTTCGGTAGGGCGGTTGAACGATCGGGTAACGGACGGACTGGTACGGCGGTACGGAAGCAGCAGCTTAACGGCGGTAGGATGGCAAGCGGCCAGTGGCTGGTGTAGCAGCGGCGTGACGGATGCAGCGGCCAAACGGCGGTAGGATGGCGAACGGCCAACGTTCGTCGTAGCAGCGGCGTGACGGATGCAGCGGCTTAACGGCGGTAGGATGGCGAACGGCCAGCGGTCGTCGTAGCAGTGGCGTGACGGATGCAGTAGCTTAACGGCGGTAGGAAGGCGGACGGCCAACGGTTGTCGTAGTAGCGGCTTAACGGCGGCAGGATGGCTAACGGCCAACGGTCGTCGTAGCAGCGGCGGGACGGAAGCAGCGGCTTAACGGCGGTAGGGTGGCGAACGGCCAACGGTCGTCGTAGCAGCGGCGGCACCAGCAAGGCGCAATGGCACGGCGGTAGTATGGCGGACGGCCAACGGTCGGCGTAGCACCGGAGGGATGTAAGCAGCGGCGGTACCAGAGGGGCGACGATGCGACGACAGCGGCGGTGGGCTACGGAGCGCGTACCAGGGTCGTGGTGAGGGGGGAAGTAGGCTGGCGATGGGGTTTACCTGGACAGTGGCGGCTCGTTCCGGGCGGGGTCGGTTGACGGAATCGGCGGGATCGGACTGAACGGCAGTCTTCGGTAGAATCGATAGTAGGCCAGTCGGTCACCTAGGGAAGAGACTGCGAGGACTCGTTAGTGCTGGTTTCACCGCTGGACACCCCCGCCTCCCTACTTGCACACTAGTAGAAGGTGCGTAAGGGGGGCGGAGTTGTACCAGCCGGAGCACCGTGGGTCAACCCGTGGGCGGAGGGGAAGTACACCTTAACGGCACAGCGCACGCATCGGCTCACGGCTGAAACCAGAGCTATGGAGAGGGGTCGTGCGGTCGTTCGGGCAGCGGGTCATTCCTTACCGGACCAGGGCGACGGAGGGAAAAGTAGCCCGAAGACACCACTCTCGTCGTCCTGGTGCAGCAAGGGGTGACTAGCGCCATGGCCGCACCCTCTTCTCCCTAGCTAGCTAGTGCGAATGGTCCCACCGCTCCGGCCAGCCTATTAAACCAGAGCTGAGGGGAGGGGTGCTTTGGGTGATTGAGGCGGTGGGCCGCTCAAGCACCAAGTGGGCGACGGAGGGAAAAGTAGTCCGAAGACACCACTCGCGTCGTCCAGCCCTGGTGGAGGGTGACCCGCGCCATGACGGCGCCCCTGCCACGCAGCCCGAGTTGAGGGGGAAGGGTGTATTTGGTCATTGAGGCAGCGGGCCGCTCAAGCACCAAGGTGGGCGACGGAGGGAAAAGTAGTCCGAAGACACCACTCGCGTCGTCCAGCCCTGGTGGAGGGTGACCCGCGCCATGACAGCGCCCCTTCCACTCAGCTAGCTAGCCGAAGTGGTTATTTTGTCTTTAAAAAGACAACCACTCCCGCTGGCTTACCTGCGAGGACTGAATTGCAAAAATGCAAATTCGATGTTTATATGGGTGGTGCCGCAAACTGGTTGAGAAGTTAACACACAATTATTGTGATTTTCATTGGTTGGCTATCGGTGGTTGCTGACTATGCTATAAAAGAATAAGTACAAGTGGGTTTTGAATAAGGAAATACAGGGGGTTACGTTATTGTAACGCTACGTTACACTTGCAAGTATTATGTGTTCCAAATATGAGCCAAATTGGACCACAAGTGCGAATTTTGCGAATATCTCGATCCATGCGCCACCTAGCGGCGATTTTTTTCACAGGTCGATTTCTATTCTTGTATGTATTATGTGTTCCAAATATGAGCCAAATCGGACCACAAATGCGAATTTTGCGAATATCTCGATCCTTGCGCCACCCAGCGGCGATTTTTTTCTTATTATTGCATTGTCATCGGGTTCTGAACTATATGCCAAGTTTCAAGCTTGTAGCTCTTCGGGAAGTTACTTAAATTTCAATTACAAGATTCGTTCACAACGGCCGTGCGGCCGTCCATGCGGCATGCCTGCCAACTCAAGCTATATAAAACCGTTTAAAAAATTACCGCTTACCGCATTCGCAACGCGAAGAGATAAACAAGCACGTTAGCAACTTGTTAGAAAACGATTTAATCCAAGAAAGTTATTCCAACTATAACAGTCCACTTATTATAGTTCCAAAAAAAGATACGAATGGATATATGGATAGGTGCATATGCATATAGGATAGGTGTAGATTTTCGAGCGGTAAACAAAAAGCTCATCGCCGATAAATTCCCTCTCGCTACAGTGGATGACATCCTTGATAACCTTGGCAGAGCGAAGTATTTTTCAACGCTAGATTTATTTTCCGGTTTTCATCAAATACCGTTACATCACGACTCGCGAGATATAACATCCTTTAGTACCGACCTTGTATCATTTAGAAGGAAAATTTTACCTTTTGGCTTGAACATAGCGCCGAATTCCTTCTCAAGAATGATGACTATAGCTTTTTCTAACCTAACGTAGCATTTTTATACGTTGACGACATTATCTTCATAGGTTGGAGCGAAGCGCATCATATTAAGAATTTATCACAAGTTTTCAGCACTTGTCGGAAATTTAACCTAAATTTAATTCCTAATAAATGTCATTTTCTCAGACCAGAAGTAACCTTTTTGGGTCACAAGTGTTCGGCAAAGGGCTTGTTGCCAGGTTCGACAAAAATTGAAGCAATTAATAAATATACAAAACCAACCGACAAAGACGCTGTGCGACGCTTCATAGCGTTTGCAAATTACTATCGAAGATTTATTCCTAATTTTGCTTCACTGGCAGCACTTTGCCATTAAGCATTTCAGACCATATATTTACGGAACTCATGTTCTTGTTAAATCTGATCATAGGCCACTTGTATATTTTTTTAGTATGAAAGATCCAACATCGAAACTTGCGAGAATACGACTCAAGTTAGCAGACTACAATTTTGAAATAGAATACATTAAAGGAAAGTCAAACGTTGATGCCGATGCACTTTCACGTATCACTTTCAATGAAATAAAAGAGTCAACAAAAAATGTTTTGGTGGTACAAACTAGAGCTATGACAAAACAAAAAAAAAACGACACAGACGTACAAAATAGCGATAACGACACACAGAGTCCATATAACGTAAATGTTTACGAAAAATGTGCATACAAATTCTCTAAAAAGGTTCCGCGCATCAGATCGATAATTTCTCACGATGATAAAAATAAAATTTCTAGAATACATATCAGCGCGCATATGCGTCGTAAAAAGATCGAACTACTTAATATGGAGATTGCTAACGAAATAACAAACTTAGGAGAGTTACTTTTGAAGATACAAGCAGTAGCTAACAAGCACCATATTAACAAAGTTGAATGGCCAAAAGATGATCTATTTTTCAAATATTGTACAATTTTAAACTTAAAACAATGCGGAAATAAAATTTTAAAAACATTAGAAATATTTCTTACAGACCCAGTCGAAACAATAATAGATGACAATACAAAAATCAAATACATGACAATTTATCACAATGACCCTATGTCAGGCGGTCACTGCGGTGTTAAAAAGCTTTACGCGAAAATTAGTACTAAATACTATTGGAAAAATGTGACTCGTGATATTGCCAAATTTGTTAAGAATTGTCAACAATGTTTGTTGAACAAAGTCAAACCTAAAATCAAAGAAAATCTAGTACTGAATCCAACGCCGAGTAAACCATTTAATATAGTTGTTATTGATACAATCGGACCTTTACCAGAATCAAGTTACGGTAACAAGTTCGCAGTTACCATTATATGCGATTTAACAAAATACCTGGTAACAATAGCTGTGCCAGATAAAAGCGCCAAAACAATAGCTTCAACAATTTTCGAAAGTTTTATTTTGATATATGGACCTATGAAATCCATCAAGTCAGATTTAGGTACCGAGTATACGCATGAAATTCCTGCAGAACTTATGAAACTTTTAAATATCAAACACGATTTTTCAACAGCATATCATCACGAAACGGTAGGCTCAATCGAACGTAACCATAGGGTATTTAACGAATACCAACGGGCTTATCTTAATGATACATTTTCTGATTGGGATACATACTTAAAGTATTTTACTTTCTTGAACAACACAACATCCAATACTGTGTTCGATAATAAATTCACTCCCTTTGAACTAACATTTGGTAGAAAACAGTTTTACCAAATGAGCAAAAGAAAGAAACCATTGATCCAATATATAATATTGAGAATTACGCAAAAGAAGTAAAGTACCGCATGCAAAAGTCCCATACATTAGCAAAAGAGCTCATAACTAAACATAAAGAACCACGCAACAAACATACAAGCATTTACGAGGGTCCACATGTAGTGAAACAAGTGGATGGCGTAAATGTAACAATCCTTGACAAAGAAACTAAAAAGCCAAAAACAATACACAAAAATAGATTACATAAAGTAACTTAAAATCGTTTTTCATTGATTATCGTTGCATAAACACAAAAAGAAAAAAAAGAAAAGTTTTGAATCTAAAATTTTTCTCATAAGCATTGCTACATACAAAGCAAACTTCATGAATGACCTATTAAACAACCCTATACATAAGAACAACAATAAAAATCAAAACTATTTTATAAGTTTTTTCATCGTTGTTGTAACAAAACAACAGATTCCTAAGGAAAACTTGAAATTAATGTACCTACACTTTAAACTAATGTACGAAGTACCTAGAAAAAAAAAATTAATCATATTAATCTATACTCAATACTTGTATAATGAAATACAAAAAAAAAAAAAACCAACTATATAGTATAAATCGATTTAAGTAGTATACAACTATACTAATTATACTAAATAAGGTTAACAACTAAATTAAATAATTTTAACAACCTTTGAAATTCATAGGGACACAAGTTGATGTCGGGTTAAATCTCTTTTTGTATGATTTTTAATAATCGGGGATTGCCCATATTGCTTTTTTTTTAAATGTATGAAAACATTTATTTGAAGCAATTTTTTAATTTTATAATTTATTTAATAATTTGGGAAAAATTTAAACAACGTGACATCAGGACGGACAAGGCGACAGCTGTTTCGATTATACCTTGTAAATCTCTTCAAAGCCTTTTCTCCCGGGAGTGGGAGTCGAACTCGCACCCCTACGATAGTTGAAATGGTTGTAAACGCATTCAGCTACGTCATGCCTGTTGTGAAGTCTTTCCCAATTGCCTTCTTTTTGCATATTTTAATCTTTTACACATTGCATACTTCGTATGCAATTATGTGTTAAAGCTATGCTTGGTACGGCGGTTTTCAAAGAAACTTTGGTTTTTTGCTGTTTTTCGTTCTATTTATAGAACTACAACGAATTAACCAATTTTGTCTGTTTGTATGATTTTTAATAATCGGGGATTGCCCATATTGCTTTTTTTTTTAAATGTATGAAAACATTTATTTGAAGCAATTTTTTAATTTTATAATTTATTTAATAATTTGGGAAAAATTTAAACAACGTGACATCAGGACGGACAAGGCGACAGCTGTTTCGATTATACCTTGTAAATCTCTTCAAAGCCTTTTCTCCCGGGAGTGGGAGTCGAACTCACACCCCTACGATAGTTGAAATGGTTGTAAACGCATTCAGCTACGTCATGCCTGTTGTGAAGTCTTTCCCAATTGCCTTCTTTTTGCATATTTTAATCTTTTACACATTGCATACTTCGTATGCAATTATGTGTTAAAGCTATGCTTGGTACGGCGGTTTTCAAAGAAACTTTGGTTTTGTTGCTGCTTTTCGTTCTATTTATAGAACTACAACGAATTAACCAATTTTGTCTGTTTGTATGATTTTTAATAATCGGGGATTGCCCATATTGCTTTTTTTTTAAATGTATGAAAACATTTATTTGAAGCAATTTTTTAATTTTATAATTTATTTAATAATTTGGGAACAATTTAAACAACGTGACATCAGGACGGACAAGGCGACAGCTGTTTCGATTATACCTTGTAAATCTCTTCAAAGCCTTTTCTCCCGGGAGTGGGAGTCGAACTCGCACCCCTACGATAGTTGAAATGGTTGTAAACGCATTCAGCTACGTCATGCCTGTTGTGAAGTCTTTCCCAATTGCCTTCTTTTTGCATATTTTAATCTTTTACACATTGCATACTTCGTATGCAATTATGTGTTAAAGCTATGCTTGGTACGGCGGTTTTCAAAGAAACTTTGGTTTTGTTGCTGTTTTTCGTTCTATTTATAGAACTACAACGAATTAACCAATTTTGTCTGTTTGTATGATTTTTAATAATCGGGGATTGCCCATATTGCTTTTTTTTTAAATGTATGAAAACATTTATTTGAAGCAATTTTTTAATTTTATAATTTATTTAATAATTTGGGAAAAATTTAAACAACGTGACATCAGGACGGACAAGGCGACAGCTGTTTCGATTATACCTTGTAAATCTCTTCAAAGCCTTTTCTCCCGGGAGTGGGAGTCGAACTCACACCCCTACGATAGTTGAAATGGTTGTAAACGCATTCAGCTACGTCATGCCTGTTGTGAAGTCTTTCCCAATTGCCTTCTTTTTGCATATTTTAATCTTTTACACATTGCATACTTCGTATGCAATTATGTGTTAAAGCTATGCTTGGTACGGCGGTTTTCAAAGAAACTTTGGTTTTGTTGCTGCTTTTCGTTCTATTTATAGAACTACAACGAATTAACCAATTTTGTCTGTTTGTATGATTTTTAATAATCGGGGATTGCCCATATTGCTTTTTTTTTTAAATGTATGAAAACATTTATTTGAAGCAATTTTTTAATTTTATAATTTATTTAATAATTTGGGAAAAATGTAAACAACGTGACATCAGGACGGACAAGGCGACAGCTGTTTCGATTATACCTTGTAAATCTCTTCAAAGCCTTTTCTCCCGGGAGTGGGAGTCGAACTCGCACCCCTACGATAGTTGAAATGGTTGTAAACGCATTCAGCTACGACATGCCTGTTGTGAAGTCTTTCCCAATTGCCTTCTTTTTGCATATTTTAATCTTTTACACATTGCATACTTCGTATGCAATTATGTGTTAAAGCTATGCTTGGTACGGCGGTTTTCAAAGAAACTTTGGTTTTGTTGCTGTTTTTCGTTCTATTTATAGAACTACAACGAATTAACCAATTTTGTCTGTTTGTATGATTTTTAATAATCGGGGATTGCCCATATTGCTTTTTTTTTAAATGTATGAAAACATTTATTTGAAGCAATTTTTTAATTTTATAATTTATTTAATAATTTGGGAAAAATTTAAACAACGTGACATCAGGACGGACAAGGCGACAGCTGTTTCGATTATACCTTGTAAATCTCTTCGAAGCCTTTTCTCCCGGGAGTGGGAGTCGAACTCGCACCCCTACGATAGTTGAAATGGTTGTAAACGCATTCAGCTACGTCGTGCCTGTTGTGAAGTCTTTCCCAATTGCCTTCTTTTTGCATATTTTAATCTTTTACACATTGCATACTTCGTATGCAATTATGTGTTAAAGCTATGCTTGGTACGGCGGTTTTCAAAGAAACTTTGGTTTTGTTGCTGTTTTTCGTTCTATTTATAGAACTACAACGAATTAACCAATTTTGTCTGTTTGTATGATTTTTAATAATCGGGGATTGCCCATATTGCTTTTTTTTTTAAATGTATGAAAACATTTATTTGAAGCAATTTTTTAATTTTATAATCTATTTAATAATTTGGGAAAAATTTAAACAACGTGACATCAGGACGGACAAGGCGACAGCTGTTTCGATTATACCTTGTAAATCTCTTCAAAGCCTTTTCTCCCGGGAGTGGGAGTCGAACTCGCACCCCTACGATAGTTGAAATGGTTGTAAACGCATTCAGCTACGTCATGCCTGTTGTGAAGTCTTTCCCAATTGCCTTCTTTTTGCATATTTTAATCTTTTACACATTGCATACTTCGTATGCAATTATGTGTTAAAGCTATGCTTGGTACGGCGGTTTTCAAAGAAACTTTGGTTTTGTTGCTGTTTTTCGTTCTATTTATAGAACTACAACGAATTAACCAATTTTGTCTGTTTGTATGATTTTTAATAATCGGGGATTGCCCATATTGCTTTTTTTTTTTTTTTAAATGTATGAAAACATTTATTTGAAGCAATTTTTTAATTTTATAATTTATTTAATAATTTGGGAAAAATTTAAACAACGTGACATCAGGACGGACAAGGCGACAGCTGTTTCGATTATACCTTGTAAATCTCTTCAAAGCCTTTTCTCCCGGGAGTGGGAGTCGAACTCGCACCCCTACGATAGTTGAAATGGTTGTAAACGCATTCAGCTACGTCATGCCTGTTGTGAAGTCTTTCCCAATTGCCTTCTTTTTGCATATTTTAATCTTTTACACATTGCATACTTCGTATGCAATTATGTGTTAAAGCTATGCTTGGTGCGGCGGTTTTCAAAGAAACTTTGGTTTTGTTGCTGTTTTTCGTTCTATTTATAGAACTACAACGAATTAACCAATTTTGTCTGTTTGTATGATTTTTAATAATCGGGGATTGCCCATATTGCTTTTTTTTTTTTAAATGTATGAAAACATTTATTTGAAGCAATTTTTTAATTTTATAATTTATTTAATAATTTGGGAAAAATTTAAACAACGTGACATCAGGACGAACAAGGCGACAGCTGTTTCGATTATACCTTGTAAATCTCTTCAAAGCCTTTTCTCCCGGGAGTGGGAGTCGAACTCGCACCCCTACGATAGTTGAAATGGTTGTAAACGCATTTAGCTACGTCATGCCTGTTGTGAAGTCTTTCCCAATTGCCTTCTTTTTGCATATTTTAATCTTTTACACATTGCATACTTCGTATGCAATTATGTGTTAAAGCTATGCTTGGTACGGCGGTTTTCAAAGAAACTTTGGTTTTGTTGCTGTTTTTCGTTCTATTTACCGCCGTACCAAGCATAGCTTTAACACATAATTGCATACGAAGTATGCAATGTGTAAAGGATTAAAATATGCAAAAAGAAGGCAATTGGGAAAGACTTCACAACAGGCATGACGTAGCTGAATGCGTTTACAACCATTTCAACTATCGTAGGGGTGTGAGTTCGACTCCCACTCCCGGGAGAAAAGGCTTTGAAGAGATTTACAAGGTATAATCGAAACAGCTGTCGCCTTGTCCGTCCTGATGTCACGTTGTTTAAATTTTTCCCAAATTATTAAATAAATTATAAAATTAAAAAATTGCTTCAAATAAATGTTTTCATACATTTAAAAAAAAGCAATATGGGCAATCCCCGATTATTAAAAATCATACAAACAGACAAAATTGGTTAATTCGTTGTAGTTCTATAAATAGAACGAAAAACAGCAACAAAACCAAAGTTTCTTTGAAAAACGCCGTACCAAGCATAGCTTTAACACATAATTGCATACGAAGTATGCAATGTGTAAAAGATTAAAATATGCAAAAAGAAGGCAATTGGGAAAGACTTCACAACAGGCATGACGTAGCTGAATGCGTTTACAACCATTTCAACTATCGTAGGGGTGCGAGTTCGACTCCCACTCCCGGGAGAAAAGGCTTTGAAGAGATTTACAAGGTATAATCGAAACAGCTGTCGCCTTGTCCGTCCTGATGTCACGTTGTTTAAATTTTTCCCAAATTATTAAATAAATTATAAAATTAAAAAATTGCTTCAAATAAATGTTTTCATACATTTAAAAAAAAAAGCAATATGGGCAATCCCCGATTATTAAAAATCATACAAACAGACAAAATTGGTTAATTCGTTGTAGTTCTATAAATAGAACGAAAAACAGCAACAAAACCAAAGTTTCTTTGAAAACCGCCGTACCAAGCATAGCTTTAACACATAATTGCATACGAAGTATGCAATGTGTAAAAGATTAAAATATGCAAAAAGAAGGCAATTGGGAAAGACTTCACAACAGGCATGACGTAGCTGAATGCGTTTACAACCATTTCAACTATCGTAGGGGTGCGAGTTCGACTCCCACTCCCGGGAGAAAAGGCTTTGAAGAGATTTACAAGGTATAATCGAAACAGCTGTCGCCTTATCCGTCCTGATGTCACGTTGTTTAAATTTTTCCCAAATTATTAAATAAATTATAAAATTAAAAAATTGCTTCAAATAAATGTTTTCATACATTTAAAAAAAAAAGCAATATGGGCAATCCCCGATTATTAAAAATCATACAAACAGACAAAATTGGTTAATTCGTTGTAGTTCTATAAATAGAACGAAAAACAGCAACAAAACCAAAGTTTCTTTGAAAACCGCCGTACCAAGCATAGCTTTAACACATAATTGCATACGAAGTATGCAATGTGTAAAAGATTAAAATATGCAAAAAGAAGGCAATTGGGAAAGACTTCACAACAGGCATGACGTAGCTGAATGCGTTTACAACCATTTCAACTATCGTAGGGGTGCGAGTTCGACTCCCACTCCCGGGAGAAAAGGCTTTGAAGAGATTTACAAGGTATAATCGAAACAGCTGTCGCCTTGTCCGTCCTGATGTCACGTTGTTTAAATTTTTCCCAAATTATTAAATAAATTATAAAATTGCTTCAAATAAATGTTTTCATACATTTAAAAAAAAGCAATATGGGCAATCCCCGATTATTAAAAATCATACAAACAGACAAAATTGGTTAGTTCGTTGTAGTTCTATAAATAGAACGAAAAACAGCAACAAAACCAAAGTTTCTTTGAAAACCGCCGTACCAAGCATAGCTTTAACACATAATTGCAATGCAATGTGTAAAAGATTAAAATATGCAAAAAGAAGGCAATTGGGAAAGACTTCACAACAGGCATGACGTAGCTGAATGCGTTTACAACCATTTCAACTATCGTAGGGGTGCGAGTTCGACTCCCACTCCCGGGAGAAAAGGCTTTGAAGAGATTTACAAGGTATAATCGAAACAGCTGTCGCCTTGTCCGTCCTGATGTCACGTTGTTTAAATTTTTCCCAAATTATTAAATAAATCTCTTATTTAAAATCATTTTGCGTAAATGAACGAATTTAAAATTAAAACGGGAGTAACATCCACTTATCAAAGTTAAATTCGTTAATCATTTCGCTACTCTGTATCTTGAAAATGCACACTAAACTTCCTTAAAATTTGACCTAATAAATTGAGATATACATCATTCAATTTTTCACTCTATTTTGGTTAAGAAGAAGCCGACAGACTTGATCACTCTGCCGACTTCTTCTTTGCCAAAGGAGGGTGATGTAATGTCACATGTGAACTGGCCTTAAGTTCACCAATCATCATTCACCACAACAAACATAAAACACAACCCTGTATCAGCTGGCGTTCCGATGGTCGAGCCGTCAGATGAGAGAAATGTGCACGGTTCGGCCATCTTGTTCAATTATACATTCGGATTTGAACTGAGCGGTTGTGCCGACAAAAATTGTATTTCATTTAGGGCTGCATTTCCCAATAAAAAATCCAACAAGTTTTTAAGTTCAATTTAAATAACCCAAAAGTGCGTGTTTTATTGTTACAACAGTATTTGAACGGTATGTAGCCTCCTGAATCCAGGAATCAGCCAGTTTGGCCACGCGCCACTTCAAGAAGCTGCAGAAATTATAACACCAAATGAATGGCATGTAAGTATGTGTGTGTGTGCGTGCCTACAGCACTGACTGGCCCGAGGGACACCAACTGAAATATATTTAATCTTCACTTGCAAATAATAATGCAATACAACATCGAAGAAGTCGCAGAGCCCAATCGTCTACGAAAAGTCCTTTAAAAAAACCCCATACCTCCCAGCTGCATTCGCAATGCGAACGGAGAATGGTCCCTTCTAGTACCGAAATTCTAGATACCCTGACTAGCACTCACTTTCCAGGCTGCACCTCTCAACCATACCTCTTAAACACGCGATCTAACCCAGGGCCGATTCAACCCCTGGACCACATTGTAAGCGAAAAAGGAGTTATCTGGGTAATCAAGTCCTTTAAACCCTTAAAATTCCCGGGAATGGATGGAATATTTACCGTTGAATTACAAGCTGCAAGCGATCCTATAAGCCCGCTGCTAGCTAAAATCTACAAGGTTACTTCAACCTGATCTATATCTCCACGGAATGGACCAAGGTACCTTTGCCAAAGGAGGCAGGATATCGTGCAAGAGTCCAAAGGACTTCAGACCAATTAGTCTGATTTCCTTCCTCCTGAAAGTTCTAGAACGATTGCTGGACGCCTGTATTAGACGATCGGCAAATCTAGCACTAATCTCCAACAACCAACACGCCTACTCTAAGGGCAAATCCGTGGAGACAGCTCTACGTGCTGTCATTACTAATATAGGGAAGGGACTTGCCTTTACAGAATTCACGCTGGGTATCTTTCTAGACATAGAAGGAGCCTTCAACAACGTTCTCCCAGCAGCGGTCACAAAATATCTAAGTTCATTAGGGGAAAAGAGCCTCTTTTGGAATTCGTCGAGCTCCTTCTAAACAAGAGAAGCATTATTTCTGAGCTGGGCAACTCCTCGTTAACAAGGTATACGAACAGAGGAACACCCCAGGGGGGCGTTCTTTCTCCTCTACTATGGAACCTGACGGTGAACGCTCTGCTATCTATACTACAGCCCACCGGATGACAAGTCATTGCATATGCCGATGACATAGCCTTGACAGTTACCTTCAAACACCTTCCGGTGCTTGGCGAAGTCGTGCAATATGCTCTTAATCTGACAAATACTTGGTCTAGAGAATGCGGACTCAGCATCAGCAGTGAAAAGAACTGAGATGGTGCTTTTTACCCGCAAACGTATTATACCGGAATTAACCCCCCCCCCCCCCCCCCCCCCCCATCCCTAAATGGGAGGGAAATCAAACTCTCTACAGAGGTTAAATATCTCGGAGTTATTCTAGACAGGAAGTTAGACTGGAAGCGAAATGTGGAGGAACGATCCCGGAAAGCCACAATGGCTCTCCACGTTTGTAAGTCGACAATAGGAAAAAGGTGGGGTCTCCAGCCCCACATCGTCCATTTGCCGTATGGTGGGCGGCACTCGATATCGAATCTAACAAGAGCAAAGTAACGAGAGTGCAGAGGATGGCGACAATGCTTACTAGAGGTGCCCTTCCCTCCACTCCCACCAAAGCTCTTGAAACCATATTATTCCTTCTCCCCACTGATCTATATGGAAAATACTGTGCCTCCTGCAACGCGGCAAGGCTCAACGCCATCGATACATGGCGGGACTACAGGTTTGGTAACACCCGGTTGTGGGACAACAAATTCTCCACAAGAAACTCAGAGAGGAACGAGTGGGCAAACGGCGGGGAGCCGGGATCTCACGAAATCTCCGTTTTTATAGATGGCTCTAAACTGAACAACAGAGTCGGCAGCGGAATATACTCAGAGAAGCTAAATCTAAGCGAAAGCTTACGCTTACCAGACCACTGCAGTGTTTTCCAGGCTGAACTTATAGCTATCTGGAAAGCAGCCCTCTATCTTGCTAAACCGCAGGTGAGCAATTCTATTTCGATTCTCTCGGAATTCAGGCTGCCATAAAATCCCTGCAATGCAGCAACACCTCGTCACTAGTGGCGTTGAAGGGCAGAGGAACCCTCAACAAGAAAGCTGATAAATGCAACCTGGGCATTATATGGGTTCCTGGCCACTGTGACATTTCAGGAAACTGGGCTGCGGATGAGCTAGCCAGGGAAGGCACCAATCTGCAAACAATAACCTCCGCTGGTTCGGCCAGCCCTCCTCTAGACACCTGCAAGCACTGCTTGCGATCTCTATTCACGCATCAAGAAAACGCCAGATGGGCCATGGAACCTACATGTAGAATATCCAAGAAAATCTGGCCTAAGCTGGATGAAAAGAGATCGCAATCGGTGATACTGTTAAACCATATCTCTATAAGCCCACTAGTGGGCCTTCTCACAGGTCACAGTTTCATGGGCACTTATGGTACCTATATGGGCCTACAAACAAATGACTTCAGCCGTAGCTGTAGGGACGATGTGGAGATAGAAAGCGTAGAGCACTATCTGTCCCACTGTTCCGCACTGTTAGAAACCAGGTACCGATGCCTCAGGCAAACGCGCTGGTTTAGCCTCACTGGGGTCTAAACATTCTTCGGAAGTAGGGAAATAGGAAATAGGGGCCACCGAGTGGTAGCACAACGGGCCACAACGGCCTACGTGAGCCTCCGCTTGGCGGAGGAATCCACTTCAATCTAACCTAATCTAACCTAGCCTAGGCTGTTATCGCTAAATGTTGCATACTTTTCTGCGCACTTGATTTTGTTTTACAGATTTCTGGCGATAATAAAAGCCTAAGTCCTCAAGAACACAGGTAACTTCGCTTTGTTTGTGTATACAATGAACGTAGAAGTTAGGCTGTTATCGCTAAATGTTGCATACTTTTCTGCGCACATAATTATCGTTAAAGGTTACAATGAAAGTGTTATATTTCTTTACAGTCAATTTATTTTTTACTTTTTAGTTTATTTTATTAACCAATAATAATAACTTATTTTTAAAAGTTTTTTTCTTTAATTTTATTATAATTGTTATTGGAAAATTATTGACTGCCTGCGCGCAGCTCTACACAATTTTGTAACGGAGGAATTATTACTAGTGAATTGTTTTTAGGAAATAACCGTCCGCCGACGTACGAAATCGTATAGAGTGGCGACAAATTAGCATGTAAGATAAGAAGCTAAGAGATAGGCATATGAGTCAGTGGGCTTCTACCACTGATCAGAAACGCGACCTGAAGGTTTCCACTTCATTTCGTGCTTAGTTGTATATTCGGTAGGAGGTTTCCATTTCAACTGGCGGAGAGCCTGGCAGAGAGGTTCTACCTCAGCTACTTTTATCGAAACAGGGCCAGAGAATAGGAGTAGCTATTAAGGACATTTGGTTTTTAAATAAATTTTATAACGTTTTCAGAACTTCTTTGTTTATTTCTTGCAATAGGAATAGGTTCTCCCATTGATTATAGGAACCCTGGACGGACTGGACTTACCTCAGCGGAAATAAGTCCGTCACAGCGGCACGCTTAGCTCTCAACCATTTCTGTAGGAAAACCATCTTTCTTTTCCTTCGGAACCAGCATGCAGAAAACATCATATCAAGTAAGTTTTAATTAATATCGAGCGAATGGGACTTATAAAACTAAATTTATCAGTGTAGTATTAATTACTTTCATCGCATGTCGTCATAGTTTAATTAAAGAGAAAAAAGAAACCATCCTCCACTATACTCGTACAAGCCAGCAATATAGCCAGCCTTCACCAGGAATTATCCCCTGAATGGTAAATTTTGCCAATAATTTTGAATCCAAGTCCAGTGAGATTACTAGTGAGGACTCTATTTTAAATAAATTGTTTCCAATAGATATTGTGAAGTGCTAAAAATAAAACCCTTGTAATTGTGAAATACCTCCAACATCCCTGCGTTTCTGTTATCCAAAGTAAGGAGAAGGTCAATTCCACAGGCAAATCATATTTTATCAAGATCACAAGATCAAGATTCCTTAAGCGGTACTACATGAGTTAAGAGCGAAAAAACTCCGACATTCCACGTAAACAAATTTTGAAAATATTATAAGAACTAAATATATTATATATTTTAAGTAACCTTAAAATTACGACCCCCTTTAAATATAACTTCTGTAGGGAGAAAATAATTAATAACTTTCTCTCTTGGAAAGGTATAAAATATACCAGCGTACTTGTATGTTACTGAGTATATCTGAAAAAATTTTAGATTTTACTTTACATTTCCAAATTTTTCTAATACCTAATCGTTTTATTTGCTTTATGAAATTAGTTTCCTATATACATAAATTAAAAGTATATTTCCAAAAAAAGAGAAAAAAAAGGAAAAGAAAAAAAACCCAATTCAAAAATTAGGTAATTAAATATTATTTCTGAATTCTTATATATATATATATATATATGATGATAAATATCTTTAAATAATCTACTGATTTGGTTTATTTTTTTTCGATAAGCGAATGAATCGCATATGTATGTGAGAAATGTGTACATTTATATGATATACATATATTTAATGCATCTAATATATTTAGTACATTATATTGGATATTCTTTCAAAAAACTTTAAAAACTTTAATACCATTTATTTTGCATAAAAGACTATATATATACATAAATATATATCGGTAGCTTAATGTGAAGATGTGCTAAGTCAGTTTTTTTGAAAAATTGTATTTTAATGCAGTTTTAAAACTGAATTCAAAATACATCGATCACAAAAAAAAATATTTAAATTTTTCATTTTTACGTGCTGTGGGCAATGATGTGTAAACGCGCTAAGTCGTCAGCGGTTAAAAAAAATGTGCTAAATCAACCTGTCAATAATATCAATCTGAATTACTAGTCATTTCTATGTGCGCGAATTTTATTTATTTTTTTTTAAATTCATTCAGTCTAAAAGTACATGCTTTGTTGTTGTTGTTGTATTAACGATAAAGCCACTCCCCGAAGGCTTTGGGGAGTGTTACTGATGTTGATGGCTCTTTGCCGTATATAGACCCGGTACGTTCCGGTAACAAAGCACTATTAAGGTTCTACTAGCTCGACCATCTCGGGAACGATTTATATGACCACATTAAACCTTCTAGGCCATCCCGCCTTCCCCACCCCCAGTTCCATGAGGAACTTGGAGTCGCCAGAGCCTCGGATGTCAATGAAACAGAATTCGCCACGGTTAGGTGAGTTGACAATTGGTGTGGAGAAGCTATATATTGTGCTGGCAACCCGTTGAGGGTTGCGAACACAACCCCTTGAAATTGGATTTACCCAATTGAGACATGCCTTTGGTGTATGATAAATGCTTTGCGCTGACTAAAATCTAGAGTTGTCACGAATATTCGGCAAATATTCGGTATTCGGCCACTTTTTTGCTATTTGGTATTCGGCCGAATAGTACGTATTATTCGGCCGAATACCAAATCGTGTAAAAAAGACACGCTATATTACTCAAAATTATGTACTTATTTCCAAATAACAACACTTTAGTATTTAAAATTGATCAGTGGTAAGTTATGATAGATAAAAATAAGCTTTTCATCATTTTTGGGTAGCAAACGATTACGCTTTTCATCGTAAATGTTACCAGCATCAGAAAATAAGGTCTCACTATACACGCTACTTCCAGGTGAAGAAAGATAACCTTTAGCAAACTTTTAAACTTTGCCACAGCATTCTTTTCCACGTCCTCCTCATCATTAGCATTTCGCACATTATCTGTAGCGACTTCCTCAAAGCAGTTCCAGAAACTGCCGTGTATTTCAGTAGTCCTTTCATTTTCATTCAGGTTTCTTTTCTTACGAATTGGAAAAGAATCGTCATCGGTACTATTTTCAGAGCTTCTAGAAGAATTTTTTGTCTTGCTCTTTCTGCTTGAACCAATCTTAGGAAACACGGTTTGAAGCGAGGATCCAGAAAAGCAGCAACCAGATATTGATTTTTTTCATCGAAGCTGAATCGCCTTTCAAACTCGCCTTGCAGTGAAGATCTCATTGTTACTAAATTTGGTACTTTCTCAGCTGTCTCTGCTTTTCCCAGATATTTTAATAAATTTACTGCATGTAGAAACACTTCAGAAATGCAACAGATACCTGAGCTCGTTATTTTTGTAATCTCTTCGAATGGTTTGAGGAGCTTGATACATTGTTCCAATAGTTCCCATTGTCAGATTTATTAAAGTTTGATGATCTGTTATGTACAAGCAGACAGCTCGCTTTTGTTCTAATAATCGCTCCATTAAATAATACGTTGAATTCCAGCATGTGCTCACATCTTGTACTAGTTGTTGGTTTGGCAAGGCAAGTTTTTGTTAAATGGATTTAAGTTTCTGCTATGCTAAGCCAGAATGATTAAAATGGGTAACAATTTGTCTCGAAGCAGCTATTATCTGTAATACTTCTGATTGAGATTTTAGTGAGTTCTCTATAGCTCGTTGCAGTGAATGAACAAAGCATCTGCCTGAATCATATTCTGCATCACGCACACCTTTTATGATATTAGAGCCTCTATCATGGACAAGTAAATGGATCTTGATTGAGGAATATTCCATCTTTCGGTAATAGCATTGAGTTATTTTGCAATATTGATACCGGAATGTGCGCCGGGAAATGATTTCATAGCTAAAACGCCATGTTGCAGAATGAACTCTGGAGATATCCAGTGCGCAGTAAAGCTCAGAAAGTGCGCTCTCGTTATTGTGCTGACATGTACATATATCGGATGTCATTGATAATGCTGCTGCCTATGAAATACTGGCTCCTATTTTAGCACAAATTCTGTTGTATATACCAGGAACAATTTTCTCGGTCATATAAGTGCGACCAGGTGCTTTATAATGGGGCAAAGCGTTTGCCATAAGTCTCTGGAATCCAACTCGTTCAACAAGTGACAATGGCTCGTTGTCTACAGCAATCATTTCGCCAATCAAGTAATGATATTTTATTGATTTCGGATCATTAATATCCCAGAGTAATTTCCTTTCTGATATTTTCTTCAAGGTTAGCTGCCGTTCCTTTGATCTGGACGTTCCAGGCACTGCTGGCATCTTGGATTCAGTAGAAGTAAAAGTACCGAAAGTGTTGCTAACTTTCCGATGGGACATTAATTAAAGCATTTTTGGTTTTAAGATGGTTTTTTTAAAGAGGTTGTAGCTGTAAATAAAAAAACTAAAATTAACTATAATTAAATAAGTTGTTTTATTTCCCTTGTCTATCTTGTAGGAAATCAAATAAATATAAATAAATAATTTCTCATAAAACTTTATTCCCAAACCACTTGGGCAATAAAAAATCGATTTTGTAAGTTTCCACAAGTAGGTACAGTACAACGACAAGTAAGTAAGTAGATTAAGATATAACCAGTTAACCACCTACCTATGTAAACTTATTAAGTGAATAAAACTATTATATTAAATGAAGGTTTTTCTTACTTGCTTTCTTTCCTTCTCTGCCTCTTGAGATCTTGATGCTACATAGCAAACACTGGGCCAGTTTATTATTTTCACTAAAAATTTTATAATATTCCCATATGGGCGAGTTTTATTAACTGGTGTCATTTTATAAGCCTTTTAATGAACAAACAATTGAAAATGAACTAAGGAACAAACTTCTTAGCAAAATAGTAATTAAGTTTTATTTTATGTATTATTTATATACCGATAAATCGTTCCGTGACGTGATTTACTCGCAATTGAAAATTGAAACAAATACTAGCTCGCGCTGTGTAGTGTTTGCTTGCACACCGCCACGCGCGTGCGCCGTCGACGCATGCCACGCCAAACTGAACGAGGAAAACAGGTGTCCACTTGTCTTAATCCAGCTAACGCGCCCCGGCAAGCATGTATTTCGTGCCGAATATTCGGCGCTTCGGCCGACAGCGTTTCCGAATATTCGGTATTCGGTATTCGGCCAATTTACTATTCGTGGCATCTCTACTATAATCTACTTCAATTCTTACATGTCGATAACTGCATGCTTTCTTACAGACTAGTTAAAAATAGAAAACAGTTCAAGCTTAAACTTATATAAGCTGTTATTAAAATTAATAACACTACTGAATCGATTTGCTAGATGTATAGTCCTAGTTATAGGTTCATTCATAGCATAATTCGTTTTATGAGTTATTCCGATAAATAATCTATTATGCCGAAGATCACTCAGTGGAATATATGGAATGAACAAAGTAGATAAATCAGAGCAATTCGTGCTAAAGTTTATTACATTATAGGCAAGCATGAGTGCAACAAAAGTTCTTCTGTAATGCAAAGCCTGAAGGCCAAGCAATTTGTGACTGCTGGTATACGATGGGAGGCCGTCTGGCCAATGAAGCATACGTAAAGCAATTTTGTAAACATTTTTGGAACGTTCTCAATTTTATAGGAGTTAGATTCATAGAAAGGATTCCATATTATTGAGCAATATTCAATACCACTTTTGACCAAGGATATATAAAGTGCCTTCAACGTCATAGGTTCCTTAAGTCACTGGTGTTACGTCTACTGAATCAAACCATTGCAACAAATTTTGAAACAACGAAATCAATGGGACTAGAAAAAGAGAGTGAAGTCAGAAATTACAACCAAGTCTTTGTAACAAGTGGTTGTGTTAAGTGCTATGTTGAGTGATTAAAGACAACAACGATTGTTATTTTAATATAGTACTTTAATTCTCTAAGTTTAACATGTGGTGTTTGCCACGTAGCGTACAAGTAAATTAAGTTAGTAAAATTATGTGTGTGTATAGGCCAGTTCACATTTGGTGGAAACACGTTCGATTATTTTTGTAATATTGTAAATCGTATATAATATGGTGGTTACATTATCAAGCTCTTATTACATGCTTTTCTGTTTAAACAAAAATCAACTTTAATGCTACGATTGCGGCAAGCTAATCCCACCCGTATCGCGGTGGTGGTCTCGTGATTCTACCTGCTCGAGTTCGTCTGAGGTTCGGTTCGATTGCGTTTGGTGGTACCCTATCACTATGTTTGTTTAGCTCCATTTCCGACCCCGAACTCTCAGCCGTTTCATATTCATCTGATGAATTGTTATTGTCGACTTCCACCAGCTCTGATTCCTCCACAGCATTTGGCTGCTTGCCAACATCACTGCTTGTTGCCACAACCGGTGCATTTGTCACTCTATTCCTTTCCTCACTCGGACGCGCCTTAACACCCCCCTTGTCAATTTCCTAAAGTAAAGCTTCACCTCCGTTTATTTCATTATTTTTTACCCTAGCAATCAATCGTCTATTACGCCTGAAGTGGTTGTCGAAATTGTCCTTGATTATGTAGGACCGATCGTTTACCTTTTCTACGATGCATCCGTAGCACCACTCATTCGCATTTTTTTAAATATAACAAGATCGCCTAATTTTAGCACTGGTAAAGTTTTTGCATTTCTGTTATAATAATACTTTTGCTTCTCGCGTTTTTCTTGAATCGCTTGTTGTACAGTGCTCTCATCCACGTTGCTGCGGTGAAGCGACGAACCTGACACTGGCATACCCGTTTTAACTAATCTACAAAAGAAGAGTTGAGCTGGCGTCAGTTTCATGCTTGCCACCGGAGTTGAGTTATACTCGAGTATTCTGTATAAGTAGTTGGACGAGTCATGGGCTTCGTAGCATCGCTTTAAGATGTTTTTCGCTATCGCGACACCTTTTTCCGCTAAGCCATTACTTTGTGGGTAACGCGGACTGGAGAATTTCATTTGAATATTATATTCGTTGGAGAATTTCAGAAATTCACGGGAACCGAATGGCGAGTTATCTGACTTTATAACAGTTGGATACCCCAGCTTGTTAAAGTTGTGTTTCAATTTTTCAAGAATATGTTGTGAAGTTTTGTTTTGTAGTGGTTCCACAATCAATAGCGGACAAAAAGTCTCGACCCGCATATTCAAAAAGGTCTATGGCAACAACTTGAAAAGGATATTGTGGTGGGTCTTCCTGAACTAACTCTTCCTTTTGATTATTCCTCCTAAACTTCTCGCATATATTACAAGACTCAACTAGAGCTTTTATGTGTTCATTCATTTTCGGCCAGTAGTAGTGCATCCTAGCCCTAGCCAGAGTTTTCTCTATACCGAGGTGATTTGCGTGCAGCCAGGTTTTAATCGTGTCTTGTAATTCCGTTGGCACAACCAATCGATGGTCTCGAAAAAGGAGACCATTTTCAAAATGAAGCTAATTTTTAAATTTATGAAATAACCTACTCAAATCATCCAAAAGATTGAAGTTTGGCCAGCCGTTTTCAACCCACCGACATATTTTCAAATATTGCTGATCCCTCTCTATAACCCGCCGATATAAATCATAGTTGGCTTGTGATAGACAAGCTGATTTAATAACTGAATGTATTATCCCCGATAGATCTGCGTTTTCCAGCGCTTCTGGTAATTGCGCCCGTGACAAGCAGTCGGCAACCAGCATTTGCTTTCCAGGTTTATAAACCACGACCATTTTTGGGTATTTTAGAAGGAACATGAACATCCTTTGCAGTCTTGCACTCACGTCATCAATATCACGCTTCACCAAGGTTTCAAGTGGCTTATGATCACTTTCAATAGTAAACTCCCGCCCATATAAGAAGAAGTGAAATCTCTGACATGCAAAAACTATGGCTAACAATTCCTTTTCAATCTGCGCCCATTTCTGCTCACTGTTGCTCAGGGTACGAGAGGCAAACGCTACCGGATGCCCATTTTGTATTAATACACATCCAAGACCACATTTGGATGCATCTGTCTGCACTATCACCGGCTTGGCAGCATCGTATACTGTTAGGACAGGGTCAGATGTTATAGTTTGCAACAAACTTTTCATTTCTTGCTCATGTTCATCCGTCCAATCAAATTTAACGTCGTTGCGTGTCAAGCTCCGTAGTGCAGCTGAGCGTTGTGACAAATTTGGTATGAATTTAGCTAGATACTTAAATAAACCCAAGAGACACATTAAGTCTTGTTTGTTTCTTGGTTTCTGCATGTTTAAAATTGCTTATCTATATTTACTATCTGGCCTAACAGTACCCTCAGACAAAATATGACCCATAAATTTTACTTCAGATTTCCGGTATTGAATTTTAGTGACATTGAGCTTGATTCCGTTTTTCCTTGATCGATCCATCACAGTCGCCAAAATCCGATCGTGCTCCGTTTCGGTTTCCGCCACTATTGCTAGGTCATCAAAATAAATGATTACTCCTGATATGTCTCCAAATATTTCCACCATCTTACGCTGGAACATATCACGGGCACAGTTGAGACCAAACGGAACACGATTGAACTTAAATCGACCAAACGGGGTCATAAAAGTAGTGAGATTAGAGCTCGAAGCATCCAACTCCATGTGCCAGAACCCACTACTTAGGTCAAGAACTGTGAAAACTCGTTTCTTTGCTAATCGTGAGGTAAAATCATCAATTGTAGGAATGAGAAAATGTTCGCGTTCGATACACGCATTCAAAGGCTTCGGATCGACAAAAATTCGCAGTTTGCCATTAGGTTTCTCTACTATCTGTAAATTATTTACCCACTGTGTTGGATAGTCAACCTCAGAAATTATCCCATCCTTCATTAACACGTTAAGTTCTTCTCTTAATTTATCAATCAATTGCAAAGGTATACGTTTTTTATAGTGCAACACAGGGTTTGAATCATCTTTCAACCTAATTGAAAAGGTTCCAGGAGACCCCTATACCCTCAAAAATATCACGATTTTCTTTTACAAAGGCTTCTTTTGTTTTAGGTAAGATGGTCACAGAATTAACGTCCACTCTTGCTATTAACCCAAATTTTTCGCATGCTTCCAGGCCCAGTATCGGCTCGCACATATCATCTACAACAACAAAACGAGAACACCATACATTTCTTGATTTTTTTTCTATACATTTCAAATTCACAGTGCCAAAAACTTTAACTCTATTTCCATTGTAATCAGATACTAAAAGGTTATTTTTATTGTTCAATTCAATATTAAGACGTTTGAATGTTTTGACTGGAATACAATTCACATCCGATCCATCAAGCTTAATCTAATTGTTTTATTTCCCACTTCGTATTCTTTGTACCAACGCTTTTTCTGATACCCACTTTCGTTCGAATTTATTCTAAAAAAATTGTCTACATTACTACAACTACTCACATTTCCACCAATGATTTTAACATTACCTGAACTGGCCCAGTTAATAGAGTGTTGCTGATATTTCAATTTGTTGTTATCCGTTTTCCGATTATCGTCTTGCTTCTTAAAGTTGTTATCTTTCCATCTTTTCCATCTGCTTGTTTTCCCTTGGATTTACAATAACGTTCAAAATGGCCTTTTCGCCCACATGCCCGACAAATGACATTATTTGCTTTGCATACGCGCAAATGCGTTGATGTAAAAACTTGACTACAGTTGTAGCATCGGCTGTCAGCTGATTTTTCCTCTTCAATGCTTTACAAGAGTAGATGATTCGTTGTAACGATTCATTGCTACCCTCTAATAACTTTAACTGCAGCTTCATATCTCCAACTCCGATGATTATACGATCTTTAAGTATGCGTTCTTCATATTTTAATACTTTTCCGCACTCACAACGGCAGCTAAAATTGCACAACTGGAGCAGCTTGCGAAGGTTGGTTTCAAATTCTGAAAACGGTTGACCTTCCTTTTGTACAATGTTGTTTAGCGCTTGAAGGACTCCAGTGTTGGATTACTTTTGGGAATGCAGAATTTATCAAACTCCTTCAAAATATCTTCTAATTTTCTGTTGCTGACAGTGTCGCTTGAGTCACCATTACTTTCGTCCCCTCCTGCTATTTGATTGCTATTTTGGTTTCCCAATATGCTAGTAGCGGTTCCATCATTTGGGTAAAGAGTGTTATATATTTCTCGGGCCTGACGCCCCGCCAACCACAAGAATATTGCAATCTTTTTTTCCTCGGCCTCGCCTATTTTATCTGTGGCTAACATGTACATAAGAAATTCGCTTTTCCATGCCGGCCATTCCTTCGAAATATTAGTGCAGTCCAACTCTTTCAGCGCCCGTTCGGTGGCCATATTGAAAAATATCAAACTTTATCTTAGTAATCCTTGTACGTTATGCTGACTTCACCACTTCTGACACCATGTAACAAGTGGTTGTGTTAAGTGCTATGTTGAGTGATTAAAGACAACAACGATTGTTATTTTAATATAGTACTTTAATTCTCTAAGTTTAACATGTGGTGTTTGCCACGTAGCGTACAAGTAAAGTAAGTTAGTAAAATTACGTGTGTGTATAGGCCAGTTCACATTTGGTGGAAACGCGTTCGATTATTTTTGTAATATTGTAAATCGTATATAATATGGTGGTTACATTATCAAGCTCTTATTACAGTCTTCATTTAGTTTGTAGATAAAGTATGTGGCAGTTGTTTTTATGGAATAAGAAACAACACAGCATTTGTTTCAATTTAAAAATAAGTTGTTGTCTGTGCACCATCCGGCAAAAGAATCCAGATCAGAACCGTTAGAAATAAAATAAATAAATAAATGTAAGGCGCGATAACCTTCGAAGAGATCTTAGGCCGGCACCTACTTGTTGTATGTCAACTCCAAACGGCATTTGCGAGGCAGATGAGTTTTTACTGAGAGCTTTTCATGGCAGAAATACACTCGGGGTGTTTGCCAAACACTGCCGAGGGGCGACCCCGCTTGGAAAAACCTTATTTCTAAAATTTGACGTTGCTTTGCCCGGGGTGTGAACCCAGGGCATTCGGTGTGGTAGGCGGAGCACACTACCATCGCACCACGGTGGCCGCCAATAGTTAGAAATAGTTTGACAAATAAATATTATTTTTTGTGAAATATATAGTTTTAGTGTTATATTTCAATCATTAAAGGGGAGGAGTGATGGGGAAACATATTGAGTAAAAAGTGCTAAGTCAGGAGAAAACATATGTTTTGAGTGAGGAAATTGTACTAAGCCATAAAATAGCTGCTGGGTTAGCATACATGATTTTTATTTATCTTTTTCAAAGCTTCTATCCTCATACATAGTTTAAAAAAAAGAGGTTATTTAAAAAATTATTCAGTTTTTTCGTCTCCTGTAAAATTCGTAAAAAGTGACTTAGCACATTTTCACATTAAGCTAACGATATATATATTAGAGCGGGTAACATTTTTTTTTATCAGGAGTATAGCAAAAACTTAATCTACAGATAATTCTAAGAAAAATTGCTGAAGACCCCATAGCTCTAAGTCCGATTTCGAGGTCCCAATTTTTGCAAAATAAATATTTTGCCATATGAATGTAGAGTTTGGCCAAAAAATCTTCATAGCTTCTGATAGAATTATAGAAAGAATATCATATTGGGCTTAATTTAAATATATTTTACGTAAATTTCAAAATCTGTATTAATATATGTAGTGTTTTTGAATTTTAGAAGAGATGTCAGGCTTAAGTTATGAGAAATTAGCCTAAAATGAACTCTTAACTACTATATTATCATTTTTAACAAATTTCTTATGGACAATTTTTTTTTCTTTACAGCTAAAAGAAGTTCAGAACATTTACAACAACTTTAACTCAGACAGTTTTTCTTTTTACGAATTCGTTTTAGTAGAAAACAATTTTCTAAATAAAATTAAAGAAAAACAAACTTTTTTAAAAATAAGCTTTTATTATTGGTTAATAAAATTAACTAAAAATAAAAAATAAATTTACTGTAAAGAAATTTAACACTTCATAAGTTCATTGTAACCTTTAACGATAATTAGGCTTCTTCGTCTGCGCAAAAAAATGTCATATTGTACATAATTATATATTTTTAACATTAAAACTCTACACCTAAATTATAAAATCTTACAGTTTATATCACAGTTCTAATTGTTCTAATAAAAAGCGTGTTAAATTTTGATGGTATAATTAAAAACATTTAGGACCTCTTTTTCTTGCTATCACAATGTAACACGCTTTTATTATACAGACAGACAAAATAATTTTTCTCTATTTGAAAGGTATAAGCTTCTTTTAGATCAATAAAATACAAAGTATAAACTCAAACAAGTACATTAAATTGATATTTCTAACACCCTTCCTCAATTGAGAAGTACTTTAGCAACTGCTCGCAGATAGTTTAACTTAACGGCAGGTAAAGGCTTTGTCAACATATCTGCTACCATTTTCTCGCTGGGACAAAATAAACATTTGATCTTGCTCTTCTGAATATGATCCTTGACAAACTAAATTTTCGTATCAATGTGTTTTGTTCGGCAGCTGAGTTTCTCCTCCTTAATTAAATTTAAACAGCTTTGGTTATCTTCATATATCACAGTAGGTGATGCTTGTTCCACATAAAAAACTGCAAGTACTTGTCTAATCCATAAGGCTTCTTTACATGCTTCAGACAGTGCTACGAATTCAGCTTCTGTTGACGAAAGTGACACACACGTTTGCTTTTTACATGACCAACTTATAGTTCCACCATTTAAGTGAAAAATATAACCAGAATTAGATTTGCGATCACATCTATCTTCAGCCCAGTTTGCATCAGCATAGCCAATTAAAATGTTATTATTTTGCATATTACTTAATTTCAATGAAAAATCAGTAGTGCCCATTACATATTTCAGTTCTCGTTTAGCCTCATTCCAGTCCTCCTGAGTTGGAGTACTCACTTTTCTTGCCAAAATTGAAACACTAGCTGCAACATCAGGCCTTGTATTAACACTTATATACAGCAATGATCCAATGAGTTGCTGATATTTTGTGTTGGATAGCAAAAGTTCTGATTTTGATTTTCCATACTCTGGATCCATGGGATAGCTTGAAACTTTAGCATCCAAATTTATTTATTAATTCTTCAATATACTTTCTCTGTCGAATACAGAAATTATTATTTTTATCAGTAAAAACAAACTTTCCTAAATTATAAATTTCAAAGTTTCCTTTGAGTAGTTTTTCTACTTCTAGAATATTATTCCTTTTGGAACTTCCAAATAAAATATCATCGACATATACCAACGCATATGTAATCCCTTCCTTGGTGGTATATTTGGTATATAGACACACATCAAATTCTCTCTGAGAAAACCCTCCGGATATGAGTACGTTATGCAAAGTTTTATTCCAAACATTCGCAGCCTGCTTAAGGCCGTATAGGCTTTTGTTAAGTTTGCAAACAAGTGTATTATTCCCATCCTCGAACCATTGAGGCTATCTCATGTAAATACTTTCGTTCAAATTACTTACTTACTTACTTAATTAATTGGCGCTTAACCGTCTAAACGTTCAAATTACCATTTAAAAATGCGGATTTTACATCAATATGCACTACCGTCATTTTCATAGATCCAGCAATGCTTAGTAAAATTCTAAAAGTTGGCTGTCGCACAACTGGTGCAAAAACTTCGTCGTAATCATCACCATATTTTTGGCTAAAACCTCTTGCTACAAGACGGGCTTTATAACGACTTATTTTTCCTTTTTCATCACGCTTAATTTTATATGCCCATTTACAACTGCCGGCTCGGCCTTAGATCTCTTCGGAGGTTATCGCGCCTTACATTTCATTTTTATTTACAACTATCTATATTTGGATCTATAGGTGGTACTACCAAATCCCAAGTCTTTGACGATACAAGTGATGAATATTCTTTCTTCATTGCAGCAATCCATTCATCACGTTGGTTAGATTTGATCGTTTCGTTATAGGTATTTGGTTCTATAATTTCATTACTAACATTGTAATTCAAACGTAGTGGAGGTCTACCTTTATTTACTCTTGAAGACCGTCGTGGCAAGGGCTCTGATTCTTGAATATCAGGTAATTGCTCAATAAAATTTTGAGCTGCTGATTTTTCGTCACTATCATTTGAACAAACGTGTTCAATAATAATCCCCTTTTCATCTTCTTCAGGACTATTTACAAAATCAATTTCATCATCTAAGCTTTTAAATGAATTATTATCTTCACACTGAATACTTGTTGCTACATTTTTCCTACCTTCTTCAATTGCACGATTCTGAGGACTAAGTACAGATATTTCTGAACATTCCTTAGTATCAGTCAATTTATCTTCTGATTCTTCAGTATCCACGAAGATAACATCTCTGCTGGTAATAATTTTCTTTGTCTTTACATCTAACAATCTATATCCTTTTGCATGTTCATCGTATCCTACAAATGTTAATAATTCAGACTTTCTATCCCATTTCTTCCTTTTTTCTTTAGGAATCATAACAAATGCCTTTGAACCAAATATTCTTAAATATTTCACACCAGGATTTTACCTTCCCATCTCTCATAAGGCGTACAATTAATTGAGCTCGTTACTATATGATTTTGCAAGTAGTTTGCCGTTGAAACCGCTTCACCCCAAAATAAATTTGATAATTTTGCTTCTGCCAATAAACATTTTCAACTAAAGTTCTATTTTTTCTCTCAGCAACACCATTTTGCTCTGGAGCATAAGGTATAGTATATTAGCGCTGCACCCCCTTAGAATCGAGAAAACTTACCAAGGCTTTCGAACAAAATTCACCACCGTTATCAGAACTTATTACTTTTGGATAAGTGGAAAACTTGTTCCTAACATACTCCATATACATTTTCAATTTATCAAATCGAAGTACAGTACGGTGTATCTACTATAGTCGTCAATAAATGTTATGAAATAACTCTTTCCACCTGGCGTTATAGTTTGCATAGGTCCGCAAACATCCATTACTGAGTGAGACTTTATAGAAGAATCACTAATAGGTTTCCTAGTAATCTTATTTTGAATACAAATATCACAATTCTTCTTTATACTGCAACTTAGAAGTTTAAATTCGCTTACCATATCTTTGTTTGGCATCATCTTTATTGCGTTAATATCCCGATGGACAAACACTTTGTGCCAGTAATCTTGACAATTTTTCAGCTCACAATTTTTAACTTGTATAACGGATTCTATGTTATTTTGCCTTAACAAGAATATACCATCATGAAGATATCCTGATCCGATTTCTTTACCATCAGTCGTTTGAATGCTGCACGATGTATGCTGAAGTTGTACTTTTTTAAAATTCTACTCACAGGCATGATTTTTCCATGAAACGATGGAATGAAAAGTACACCTTCAATCTTTACCAAATGCTTTTCTCCGTTTCTATTATAAAGAGTAATTTCACATATACCTTTACCTTCAGATATAACCGTTTGACCATTTGCAACAGTAACTTTCTCATGAATGAACTCATCAAGCGTTTTAAATTCATGTCTCTCTGAGTTGATATAACACGTAACACCGGAATCGATGACCCAAGATTTCAGGTCGTACGAAACTCCAAAACAGTAATTGTTTGTTTGTTTGCTTTCTTTATTTTTTTATAAACATTAATAATTATACAGTATTACAATCTAAGTTAACAATTAAATTAGAAAATAGATAATGACATTAAATACTCATTTTATGAGCAGAGGAAATGCCATTTCTTCCACTCGGTATTCGCTTTTTTTAAAATTCTTGTAGGGCTCATTACAATAAAAAGGTACAATATATAAGATAAGCATGAGTAGAGAGATTCAATGATACAGCTATTATAAATACAAACAATAATTAGAGATAAAAGTTATTTTTTTAACTATAAAATACATCAGATCTTTATAAACAGCAAAGAATTATGAGATAGGAAGCAACAGAATTTCTATCTCCTCGTGATTGAAACCAAAAAGCCACTTCATCACTTCCCTCAGAAACGCTGGTAGCCTTCTAATAAGCTGTATCCCAGCAGGTAGTTTATTGTATAGTTTACAAGAGACAATGGTGTAGAAGTTACGAAAAAGTGTGGTGCGAAATATAGGAACTCTTACTAGAGGCTGCAATGCCCTTCTTAGATTGTGAATGTTGTATATCGGACTTTGTGCATACCCGCTCCTTATAAACAAAATTTTTAGAACTTTATAATGGTATAAATGCCTCATGAGAAGAATGTTCAGTGTTTTGAAAAGATCTATAGAATGCGTTAGACGACCACCGTTGGACATTCTTCTGATAAGACATTTTTGTAGAATTAAAAGCGAATTAATTTTACAAGCATAGGCACCACCCCAACAACTAACACCGTATTGTAATTTTGAGTGGAATAGTCCATAATAAACCATAGCAAAAACCCTATTTGAGCACAATCTTTTTAAATTATAAAAAGAGCGTACGGCTGACAACATATAAGCCTTCATAGCAGATATATGCGATGACCAGCTAAGATTTTGGTTAATTATAACTCCTAAATATTTGAAATTTGAGACAACTTCGATCTTAAAGCATTTACTGACACAGTTTATTGTCTCGTTAAAACTGAGTGTAGAGCTATGTTGATAACAATTATTAGCGCACAATTTGTGTCTCTTACAATTGGAAGCATGACAGATAATATCGTTCCTTGCTGGGTCCTTTCCACATAAGTTAAAATATATTATCTTTGTTTTACTGCTTACCACGAGTTTATGGGTTGCGAACCAAGTTCTTAACAAAAACACATCGTGACTAATATCAGCATTAAAATTAAAAGAATTTTCTGAACCATATGCGATGGCTAGGCTAGCAAAGGCTGTAACTTTACCAATTAGTGGTAATGAGAATACCGAATTTATGTAAATTAGAAACAAAATTGGCCCAAGAACCAAACCCTGTGGCACACCTAAGTCTATAGATCTGTGTTCGCTTAGAATATTATTAACTTTAACTCTCTGAACTCTGCTCGTTAAGTATGACGCAAGCCAACTAAGAAAGTTACCACGAAAACCTGCCGAACAAGGCTTATTCATTAACATACTGTGATCTACCATATCAAACGCTTTTGTTATATCTACAAAAAGACTAGCACAGCTTTTCCTTTCTTCAATTGCTTTGTAAATAGAAGAGCAAAAGTCAAGAAGAGCGTCTTCAATTGACAGTCCAGACCTAAATCCAAACTGCATTGGGCTAATAAAATTTATTTTACTTAAATAAAATAAAATCCTACTTTTCACTGCTTTCTCAAAAACTTTTGATACTGACGACAATAGTGGTCGGGCCTGTAGTTATTTTTGTCTTTTTTTGTTACCCTTTTTGAAAAGCGGTATCACGGTGGCGCATTTTAAGTCTTCTGGAAAAACTCCCGAAGATATACTTAATTAAATAAATATTTCAATATATCGACAATAGCCGTGTTTTTTAACACGCGCGTATACGTTTCGTTTTCGCGTGTTAAAAAACGCCTATCTTCGCTTAGATAATGCTTAGGAGACCCATCTAGCGGCTGTGGTTAAACAACTAGCTACAGCAACAGGGTGTATCGTAAAGCGGAGACGCAACGCTCTGATGGCCATATTGTATAACATATAGCTGAATCAGTTGCGATGAATTGTGGACACACTCTTAATACATAGAATTAGTGTACAGGGTGAAACAAAGACACATATTTCAGTTACATCTGAGTATAATGCGTATTGAAATTTAGTAGGACAAAATTTATGCGCAGCAATTTCAGAGGTGTATTTATAGTTTGTCGACTAGCAGTCAATATAAAGTTTAAGCGTAAACGGATATACGCGTGTTAAAAAACACGGCTAATATAAAGAGTTACGTTCTTTAGCATGCGATTCGAAATGTTGTCGCTACCACTAGAACCGGAATTGTTTAAATTCAATTGACAGTCCAGACCTAAATCCAAACTGCATTGGGCTAATAAAATTTATTTTACTTATATAAAATAAAATCCTACTTTTCACTGCTTTCTCAAAAACTTTTGATACTGACGACAATAGTGATTTGGCCTGTAGTTATTTTTGTCTTTTTTTGTTACCCTTTTTGAAAAGCGGTATCACGGTGGCGCATTTTAAGTCTTCTGGAAAAACTCCCGAAGATATACTTAATTAAATAAATATTTCAATATATCGACAATATAAAGAGTTACGTTCTTTAGCATGCGATTCGAAATGTTGTCACTACCACTAGAACCGGAATTGTTTAAATTCAATTGACAGTCCAGACCTAAATCCAAACTGCATTGGGCTAATAAAATTTATTTTTTTACTTATATAAAATAAAATCCTACTTTTCACTGCTTTCTCAAAAACTTTTGATACTGACGACAATAGTGATTTGGCCTGTAGTTATTTTTGTCTTTTTTTGTTACCCTTTTTGAAAAGCGGTATCACGGTGGCGCATTTTAAGTCTTCTGGAAAAACTCCCGAAGATATACTTAATTAAATAAATATTTCAATATATCGACAATATAAAGAGCTACGTTCTTTAGCATACGATTCGAAATGTTGTCACTACCACTAGAGCCGGAATTGTTTAAATTCTTGATAATATTAAGAATTTCTGAACCTGAGATGGGATCAAAGAAAAAGCTGTTACTAGGAGGTATGAACTCTGCGTACATTGGATCTGTTTGGCAAATGAAATGATTTGTATCGCTTAATGTTTCAGAGACGGTACCTACATTCACAAAAAAGTTATTAAATATGTTTGAAATTTCGAGAGAGTCAGAGACATCAACACCATCCACACTTAACACAATAGAGTCAGGCTTTCTCTTATAGCTAGGGTTTATAATTTTATTCACAGCATCCCGATCCTTTTTTGAGTTGCTATTTGCTGCAAATATTATACGTTGAAAATATTCATTTCGACTTTTGCGTATATCTTTATTTAATCTATATGTCAAGAGAAGTACACGTTTCCTGAGCTTGGTGTTCATCGGATGCTTATTGCTTTTGTTCCTTAACATATTCTTCAAATTAATCTTTTTTAATAAGGTACGACTTATCCAAGGTTTGAGAGGTAAACTGGTTCGGTTAGGGAAAAATGAAATACTTGCATAGCTTATATAGTCAGTGAGTGTTTTTGTGAACAAATTGTAAGCCCGGCTTACGTTGCTTTCAGCAAGAACAGCTCCCCAATTTTCATGGCGAAGGGATTCACTTAGGACATTGAAATTTATTTTTCTTGTGGCTGATAATATAGTATTGTTAACTCGCCTATTTACATTGAGATTTCTTAGCTAAACACCAGTGTGCAATGATCGGAAATTCCAAGATCAAGGTTTATTCCAATATATATATTATCATCCATACTATTCCTTCTAACATATAGATGATCAATACAGGTCCCTGAGTCTGCACGTGTTGGCTCTTGAATGAAAGAAATTAAACCATGGTCTGCTAGAAGCGCAAGATAGCTATCTAATAAATCGTTAGTTCTTAATAGGTCAAAATTTAAGTCTCCCAAAATAAAAATATTAGACGCTTTTTCATTATTTAAAAAAACAAAAAAAAAAAAAAACTCCTCATGGAAAGCTGTGAAATGATGACAATGAAATCTATACAGATACACAAAAGTATAAGATACATTGCATATTTTCAAAGAAACTTTTATTATATCAGTGCTTGTCAAACTAAGGCATGTAACTTCACATTCGTAATAATCACGTATAAAAACTCCAACACCGCCAGCGGAGTACGAGTCATTGGTATAGCAAAAATGTATAATTGGGAATGATATAATCAGTTACTTCGTAAGAAAAGATCCAAATTTCAGAAACAAATAATATATCAGGAAGGTTACTGATGGATTCAAGATTACAAACTAAAGAGTCAAAATTCCGCCTTAAGCTTCGACCATTATGATGTAAAACAATGAATTGGTTGTCCTTTGTTGCTAATAAATAAGCGTCATTAACAACATTTATTATAGGGCTGTTATTTATAAAAAAAACTGATTTTGTCTTCATAATTTAACTAGTTGTAAACTTAACAAACGTAATAATAAATTTAGTTTAGCTAAATTCAAGAAGATCGTCGAAAGTTTTTATAATAACAACTCTTTCATTTTCATTTTTTTTGCATTAAAAGCTCCGAATTATTGAACCATAAATATTTATACTTTTTTCCCTTTTTACTTTACTAGCAGCTAAGAACAAAGCTCTATAATAAATAGTAAACCTATTATTTATATAAATTCTCCTGTTGCTAGTATCAGAAAATAGCCACGTATTAAGCCTCTTCCCTGCAGTCCGTTTCGCCATCATAATTTTTTTCTTTACTTCCACCGATCTGAGCTTTATGCAAACAATACTACTGACGTTATTATTGGAGGGTTGGGATTGTCGCGCATTGATGTGCTTAAGGCTGATATTTTCAATTTCATCTTCAGATACCTGCACATTTAATGCATCTCTGAAAATTTTCTTCACACATTCTTTTGCGTTCTCTATGCTGACATTCGGAACACCCACAACTTCGATCGAGCTCTCTAATTGGCTTTGTTCTTTCCAATTCAACCTACTTTCAAGCTTATTCACGCTTTGCTTCAACTCCGCATTTTCATCTCTCAGCTATTGTATGGTACTTAAACATTCAATATTTACTTGTTTCAGGCTTAGTATCCCTTCGTACAAAAGCTGAAGAGTAACTTTTTCCTCAAATTCGCTACCGCATACCGTGTTTTCTTTTTAATGCAAATTCAGATTTATTATCTGCTCCGAAATGTTTGTTGCTTTGTCCTGCTCACCCAGTTTTTGCTTATTTTGCTGTTCCTTATTCGCCCAGGTTCGCGCGCACTCAAATGCACTGTATTGTTTTTTTCCATTTGATGCACTTGTAGCATTAGCAGAATGAGCCGGCGTAGTTGTCTGCAGTGTTTTCCTACGCATAGCAGTGCATTTGTCACAACGATATTTTTTGTTGTTTAACTTGAAGAATTCGATATCGGCGGCTTTTATATTTACACACTTGCAATGAAAGAAATTCATGCAATCTAAACGATCAATTTTATTTGAACTATTACGTTCGATTTTTTCTTTGCACACCAATCAGTTCATTTTAGAGATATAACAATTTATGCTGTATTATCATCAAAACTCACTTTTCGCTCACATTCTTCCAAAATACTTGCCTCTACAACTTTCAATGTGAGATCATCCATTTTCTTGCTTCCAATGCAGTCACCTACCGCATATCCTTGTCATTAGCCTGACACTATTACCGAGTGTATCCTTTTCGTGATTACTCCTCAAAATCTCCCATGCTTCACGTGCATTTTTAGCTTTATTGGTTAGCAAAAGCTGACTGTCCTGTACACTTAAGCCTATGGTAACAGTCGCCTCGTCATCTAACTGAGTCCAAGCTGCATCTGGCTCCTTTGGCGTTTCTTCTGCAATGCATTTCCATGAACCCTCTTTCTTCAAAATTAGTTCCAGCCTACACTTCCATAAGTGGTAATTATCATTATTCAATTTAGCAAAAGATCCTTTAACGAAATCCATCATTGCAGAGCTATGTGCAGTGAATTTAAAATATAACAAGAACGATCTTTATTGTATGAGATTTTATAACAGACAGACAAAATAATGTTTCTCTATTTGAAAGGTATTGAATCAAATGTATAAGCTTCTTTTGTAGATCAATATACAAAGTATAAACAAATACATTGAAATTGATATTTCTAACAGTATATGCATTGGAATATTAGGATCATCTAGTGTTGGCTGAGAATTGTACCAAGTTATCGTATGGAATGGCGGCCACCGTGGTGTGATGGTAGCGTGCTCCGCCTATCACACCGCATGCCCTGGGTTCAAGTCCCGGGCAGAGCAACTTCAAAATTTTAGAAATAAGATTTTTCAATTAGAAGAAATTTTTTCTAAGCGGGGTCGCCCCTCGGCAGTGTTTGGCAAGCACTCCGGGTGTATTTCTGCCATGAAAAGCTCTCAGTGAAAACTCATCTGCTTTGCAGATGCCGTTCGGAGTCGGCATAAAACATGTAGGTCCCGTCCGGCCAATTTGTAGGGAAAATCAAGAGGAGCACGACGCAAATTGGAAGAGAAGCTCGGCCTTAGATCTCTTCGGAGGTTATCGCGCCTTACATTTATTTATTTTTTTTTATCGTATGGAATATTTCTTGTGAATGCCGGTTCAGATAGTAAATGATCGTCATTCAGATCAATTATATCAGTATAATCTGAGGCATTAAAATTGATATTATATTTTTTGTAAACTCTGAGTTTAGTTGGATCAAGTATTTTTTCTCTAGTATAAAACTTTTTTGATAGCTCTATCACGTGTGGCTTTTCTGTCATCAAATAACATTGTTAATAAACTGTTTTCTGGATGAGCGTAATATGAATTATTTTCGATTACACCATCTACAACATTAAGTAAATTACGTGGTAGGTATCGTGTCCAACGAATAAACTTTGATAAAATTACACTGCCATATACAACAGAATTATAGTATTTTACATTAAAATACATTTGCACATAAATTCTAATAATATAAAGAGCTAGAGTTTTCAAATTTTCCGATGGTGTATTAGTTGTAGTATATAGACGTTATACCCTGCTTGGTTTGGTTAGCCATCGAGAATGTACAGTTGTTGTTTGAGATTGGGAATAATTACCCAGAAACACCCCTCTGGTAGTGCACAAATACTGCGCCCATCTTATCATATAGTTTCGCATATATTACATTGGTATAATATATAAATACTGCATAACATATTTACCTACATACCGCTGTACATATCTATCTTACTTACTTACTTAATTGGCGCTTAACTGTCTAAACGGTTATGGCCGTCCAACAAGGCGCGCCAGTCGCTCCTTCGCTCCGCCAACCGGCGCCAATTGGTCACACATATCTATCACAGCACAGCTAGCTGCACTAAGAATCGCACATAGCATTTCAACACATATTTTATTTTTTCTTTTGTCCCTCTAAACACAATGTACATAAATAATATATATACATATAGTTTTAGCTAATTCAATTCGACCTAACTGCATATCAAAAAGAGCATATAAAGTATATGCATCTTGTTTTATGTTTAAGCACCGTTTTATGTGAATTTGGTTTTTGGGAAAATAAAGGCAGTTGCTGAAAAGGTACAGGACAGTGAAGTCCAATTGAAAATTGATCGTGTTCTTTTTAATGTTATACATTTTTTGGTGCCTTCTGTGAGGACCTCGATCACCTATATCATCAGCTTATATTTTATGGCCGCATTAAATTTACGTGCCTCAGCACACTCGTCAATTGCGCGTCTTGGAAGAGAAATCCAAGATGAAAACGTCGATCCCGACGACGTGGAGTGTGAGGTGTTACTTGGCCGCGTAAACCCACATTTTAAATAGTTTGTAAAGCATCACTTCGATCTAGTAGGCAAGGCCAAACAAGAGGATGTTACAGCGCTTCCCAAGGCAGTTGGTTCTATGTACCGGAGCGACTCGGGATTTTTCCCGACCAAGGACTGTCATTTCAGTGTAACCCCATTTAATTTGTTATGTCCTTCCCTGCAGAAGCTCCTCGCAGCGGGACTGCTCCATACTCTCCTGCTCCGGGCAGGTATCGAACCCAATCCGGGTCCGTCTTCTGACCCCTGACCTGAGAAAGGGTTTTGCTGCGTTTGCCGGAAAATAATCTTTTTCGGACGGTCATACTCTTGTCAGTGTGTCTCGTGCAAGGGATGGTTGCATCGGACAGGTTGTTCCGGGCTAGACCCTCAAACCAGACGTCCCCGTAATTTCTATAAATCTTTTGTGGCTCCCTGCTGTTCACGCCCAGGGGCGTCCCGTAGTCTGAGCCTTAGCACCCCGCACTACATTCCAGCAGCTCCGCTGCTCAGCAAGCCACTACTAGTTCCGCCAGTTGCTCGCGCCCTATGGTGCCTCCAGCTCATACGGCCGCTCCCACTCATAACTACAATCTCCGTAGTAGAGGGGCAGCAATTCCACTGCCCCGTCTTCTTCCCCTTCTTTTCCGGAAGCAATCGTGTAGGTCAGGGAAACAGGCTCTTAGTCCCTACCACCTTTTGCACTGTCTGCAAGCACAGAATATATATTTTTGCGACATCCGCCCAATGCAGCTCTTGCCGCGGTCTGTGCCACTTTCCTAGATGTTCTGGTCTCCGCGACGGAAATCCCCGACGGGCTTCATTGCGCCGTGTTGCCAAGTCGCAAACCCAAATACACCGGGCAACCCAATGCTTACCCAGGGACGACCAGTCCCAGGGCCACAACAGCAATTGCGTCCTAGCCTCTCACAACCCAGGCGTAGTCACCCGTCACTTACTCCTAGAGTGACGACGTCTCCCCCTTGCACTTCAGAATTCTGTAGTTAAACTGTAATGGATGTTCGGCCGCTGTGCGTCTAATCCTGGAGAGGTGGGCGCACCGGGTCGATCTCAATGGGAATATGGCGTGTGGAAATAAAAATAGGAGAATACGAGATTTCTCATTATAATGATATGTTTTATTGGGTAGCTAACAAATATACAGGAAAATATATTACCTTGTGAATATGTGACTACGGCAGAGATCGCTGGCGGCAGATGTGTACGCGTTGGCTGTTGAAATCAAAGAGGCCGGTTGTATAGCAAGCTACAACCGTTGACCCGCAAAATCCTCCGTTTTGGAGGGGAAAGGCACCCACACATCAACCCCGACATGCATATGCATGAGTGCTGACAAAAAGCACACATACACGTGCATGTACATGCATGCACATGCATGAGGGTGATGGTGTGGGTGGTTATAAATTAATTCGAGTATCGAGTATCGATTTGCAGAGTTGCATTGGGGGGGTCGCAATGAGATGCGGAAAAGTTAGGCATCCTGCCTAAACATGCCGGCCCCCTTGCGATACGCAACATCGTTTTCCGCCAATGACCTCCGCTGAAACGAGAAAAATTATTATAAGACTTACACACTAAACTTAATCTAAATGAGGAGTTCGTCTGCGACGCAAAATGGCCGGGAATCCTTTCCGACTTGCCTAGCATGCCACCTAAGCTATGATGATAAAAGTTAACGGTGATGAACAGATGTAAGTGAATATTTCTTGCCATTGAATTATACATAATTCTTAAATATAGAAATTCAGAATGTAATATGTGTATAGTCGATGGCCAGTAAGGCTGGGCGAAGAGGCCGAGGTCTCCGTTCCAGATTGGCACCATTTTTTGTTATTCTGTGGTTTTTGTCGTTCCGGATGGAGAGGCCGAGGTCTCCATTCCAGATTTGCGGTTTTTTTTTGTTGGTTGGACGAAGAGGCAGAGGTCTCCGTTCCAGACTCGATGGTTTTGAGGTTTTTCTGGGCTGGACGAAGAGGCCGAGGTCTCCGTTCCAGCGTATAACGTGTCGTGTCGCTCTCAGGGCGACTGTGGCATTTTTATGGATGTGCCAGGGCGAGTGGCCATGAGGTTGGTTGGGTGAAGCGAAGGTGTTTTATTACAAAAACGTATATTAAAATAGATGAATAAAAGCGAGTTTAAAGCGAAGCGTAGGGGCCGACGAAGGTATGTATTTAATTTTGTACGAAAGCTCATGACGAGCAGCGCAAATCGTAATTAAATTGGAAAGTGTACCAACTGCCGGTGCTTGCATGCAGATTGGCGATGCGTTCTCAACGACGCGTTCTATCTGCACGTACCATTTTGAGATGGCGTGCAACCCTGTCGTGTATTTATTGGTCAGCTGACAGCTGGTATGGTGAATTTGTGGCGTGCGAATATATATACATATATGTATTTGCTTGCCCTTGAAAAAAAACTAGGTCACTGGGGCAGTAGCACACTAGGCCGATAGAAACAGTTGACTTTTTTCCATTTCGGGATTTTGTCGTGTCGGGATTCTTTTATTTCGGGACCCGTATTGTTTTGTACCGAGCCCTTATAATGACTCTTTGTGATATTTGTTGTTGAAAAACAACAAGTCCTGCCCCCCAGCCAAAAAAACAAGCAGTACCGAAGGCAAAAAAATCAAAAAATCAAAAAGGAATTTTTTTGTTTTTTTTTTTTTTTTTGTAAATGAGACCATAATTATTTTTAAATGAGGTTTTCGCCTTTATTTTTGTGAGTAAGTATGTTTTGGGACTGCCCGGGCGCCCATATGGGTTAAAAAAATGCCGATCCCGATTTTGTGTTTTGCGGGTTTTCGGTACCCGGTTGCCTCTTTTTATGCAACACTAATATGATATGGCGAGCCAAGTAGGCATACATACATACATATGTACATACGTTGGTTACAAATATGCCAACGGCAAAAGACAAAGCAACTGAACATTCATACACACCCGTGTATAGAATGTAAAATTCCATTGAATTGAAAGAAGCGGTAAAAAAATCGAATGATTTTTTTTTCGCTCTTTCAATTCTTTTTACTACGGCGATTGAAGCATGGCGCATGGACAATGGGAAGAAAATGGTAAGTTCGTTTTAAGATTTGTTCATTTGATATATTCTTTTAGTTTAAATTATTAATTCATTTTTCTTTATTTTCAGGGGTGCTCCAACTGCGGCGTCGGCCGCGCCGTCAGTTGTCACACTTTTGCGATGTCCATTGATGCATGCACTAATGGCTTTTTCTCTTTTTCTTTACAGATTTTGTCATGGATATTTCTGGGCACTAGAGTTAACCTTGGAAGTTACAGGTTTGGAAGCTGGAGAAAGCTTTTCAGAAGTGCAGCAAGCAAGTGCTGCTGGCACTATACACGGCAATGACGAAGTAATGGAACATTGTGAAGATTCGCAAATTGCGAGCTTTGCCAAATCAGGAGAATTGCGGCGACAGAAACTGCATCATGGTGAAAGACCATTTAAATGCAGATATTGTGAATTAAGCTTTGTGCGAGCGGATGATCAGCGCCGTCATACACGTACCCCTGCCGGAGAAAAACCCTATAAGTGCAACTATTGCGAGCGCCCTTTTCCTCAAAGTAATGATCGTATTAGACATATGCGCCTGCACATTGGTGAAAATGTTTATAGATGTGAATTGTGCCCGTCAGAGTTTTGTTCTGCCTTTGAGCTGCGTGCACACTACTCAACGTCTAAACGATGATGAAGAGACACGTGAGCGCAATATGAAGGCCTTAAAGGAAGCAGAAGCTAAATTGGGATTGAATGTGTCCTAAAATGCAAATCACACGCTAGATTCTAAAGTGTAGGTACAATCGTATAACTTCTATAGCGCTGTAAAGTGATTGATGCTTGTGATTAGGAGAGGCGTTATAGGCCTCTAGAATTGGCCATATGAGCGTTAAAATGCCTTTAGCTCCATATGGGGTAAATTATCCTTTGTAGAATTGTTCTGCTATTAGACTTCGACTAATATGCAAAAAAGCAAGACTAAGTTACAACGGGTTGTCAAGGTATAGCTTGAAAATTTAATATTTCTCTCATGTACATAATGACCGACTTCATCATATTAAATCGTAATTATAAATATGCTGATAGCCTTCATAGTTTTTGGCGGCCGTGAGTGCTGTTCAAAAAATTAAAAAAAAAATTTTTTTTTGGCTGACTATTAGTCTAATATTTCTATCTTTGCAATGTTATAAAGACATGCATTATGGAAAAAGAACATGACATTTACTCTACTTGTTTGGGTTACTTTGGTGGTGTCACGTGGGTTATGTTGGTAGCGCCCACATGCCAACTGTATCCAAATGCAATAGCCTCCACTTTAGGGCATAAACTCCTTTGGGTATTCTCGCGTTGGAAGTGGCCAAATCCGGTGCTGCTGACGCATCCAGACAATGTCAATTTAAGGTTTCCGGTTTGGGATCCACGCGTTAATGCCTCGGATCGTGATCATCTTATGCCAATCATAACACCGGCATATCCTCAACAAACCTTCACTTTCAACGTGTCGGAATCAACCAAGCAAGTAATACTTAATTAATTTAATCGAGGTATGATTACAACTGATGAGATTATGCTCGGACGTCTGACATGGGATCGACTATTTGAAGCCCCTAGTTTCTTTTACCAATATCATCACTCTATTGTACTTTTAGTTACATCGCAAAATGGCGACGACCAGCTCGAATGGTGCGGCTTAGTGGAGTCAAAAATACGTTAGTGGGTTGGTAATTTAGAACGTAATCAACACATTGCATTGGCACATGTAAATCCTACATGTTTTGATTATAAGAAACCAGCTGTTGTCGGCACACACAACAACAGCGCCAATGATGATGATAAAAATCAATGAAGTGGTGGTGGTAGTGCACCCATAAGTTCATCCAACTCTTGTGCGATGGGGTTGATTGGTTTGGAATTTGAGCGTACAGAGAACTTGAATGTAGGCCTGAACGAGAGTATTCAAAGTTTCACAGAACACGTCATACAACATGGGGTAAACGTAAAAATGCTTATGCACGGAATGAAAATTGAGGCGCGGCATGTAAAGCGTAAAGCACTGTCACAGTATTTAGATACGGACTTTTTGAAGTGCGTATGCACGTCCAGGGAACAACACCAATTTTAATAACGCAGTTTTAGCTAATCGTAAACGTTTGTCGACCGAATTATCTGCAACACAGCAACAGAAAGATGGTACGACTAAAAAGGGTCGTGTAGGTGAATCGCAAACAGAGGACATTTCACGCATGTGGAATGATTCACGTACACGTGTGTCAAGGTCAAGCACAATAGCTTACGGTTAGTATAGTTTGTAGTCTAAAATATATATCGTCGGTGAAAGTTCCGACCACCTGTTCTGGTTGTTGTATTGGTTTGAGTTTTTGAAGTGATTATATCAAATCGCCTCCAAGACTGTCGGATTACTACCGGGCTATGGGATTATTTCCACTATTTGGTATTAAGGCCCGTGGAAAACGTTTTATATGTGGTTTGAGCTTTCATAGACGATATAAACGTATTCGCATAAATGAATCTGTGCGATGGAAAACTTCATATTTCCTTTCCAATAAAATTAGGTGTCATTAGCTTACTTGCAACATACGCGACACTTAGGTGCCTTCACAATTCCTTGCGGACGTTAGGAAACCAATGAAGGTTGGTGAGATCATGGATCCGGAAGTACCCAATTTATCTGGTGGTGCACTGGAACGAGTTACACATCCATTCACGAAGCGCAGCTATCAGTCAATGAACAAAGAGAGGGTGAGTTTAATTCAATTATTAGATGTTTGTTCTTCGATGAGCAATCTGGACGGGTTACTTGTACGAAGTAGGGAAACGGGGAATAATTCAATCCCCTTCAGTGAAATAATAGTAGGAAAGTATCTTTTTTAGTTAAAAATTTAATGGGCCGCATGACCAGGTAGTATATTAGTAGTGATAATAAATTTGTAAATGCCAGAGGTTTTGGGGAAATAATTCATGTTTCCACTAAATATTCAGTGAGTTGATAAAGTTATGTTGGTTTGGTCATTCTTGCAGAACTTGTTTGAGGAATGGTGGACCATTCCAATATTTGTTGCCAAAACTCCCTATATGAGCATAAGTTCAAGGCATTTTGTCGTAAGAAAAGTTAATGGAAAGTTTTCCGAGATGCAGCGTTCCTCAATCTAACTCTAATATAGGGCGGTTTTTTTTTTTTTTTTTGGGGGGTGATACGACCCTCAAAGAAATTACACATTAACTTGCTCCTGCACAGAAGTGTATATAATGGTATACACCATTTTACAACAATAAGAAGTGGTTACACGAATTGTTTGCTTTTTGCGATCCTTGGATTAAACTTGAGTTATGTAGTTCTTGTGTTTAATAATTTATCGGTAATTTTTCGCTATTTCGAAGTGTTGAGACATGTATTGTATTGTGTTTTAAATAGCTTCAAAAAAAATGTTTATTTTTTGGTTTTAAATACGTAGCACTCAACCTCGCAAACATTTTGCGTGTTGGATATTTCGGTTTTTCGTTTGTTGATTCCTCGTATGAACACTGGTACTTGGAGTCTTCCCTAAATGAGGTGTCACAATTCCGAACCGTAAGTGTTCTGTGATCCGCGCTCCGGGTAAGGGGATGAATTTTGGTAAATTCTGTTGGCCTCGCGCCTTTGGCCGAGTGCGTATGTGTTCTGTGGTCCTTGGTCGGGCTGATGGAGGGAATTCGGGTTGACTTGTTGGAAGTTTGAAAATATGAAAGGCCGAAGGCCCTTAGATTCTGTGGCAGATCGGTTCGCCCTTCTGCGGTAGGCTTTTATGATGTCCTCGTTATGGGATAACGAGTGAATGGGAGTGGTTTCTTGTGTCCTCGCTCGGGGTGAGCGGGTGAATTTGGGTTAATTTTTGAAATTGAATTGAATTTGGGTTTTTTTGGTGTCCTCGCTCCGGGGTGAGCGAGTGAACTTGGAGTTTAACTTTTGAAAATTCAAAAATAAGTGTTTTGCGGCAGATGGGGAATCTGCATTAGGCTAGGGTAGATTTTTTTGAAAATAGGGATGGGGAGGAAAGGAGGGATTGTTAAGAGGAGCCCGTGGTCCTCTCACAATCGATCTCCGTAGGCAGAAGGATCAGTTTGACCAAAGGTCGTCTGACTTGGCCCTTCTCGGTTATGAGGTCGACTACACGTACTCGGCCATCTTCGCCGGGGTGTACGTTGACGACTCTACCTAACCTCCATTCGTTGGGAGATAAGTTGTCCTCTTTGAGGACGGCGAGATCTCCCACTTGTATGTTTTCTTTAGGATGCTTCCACTTCACCCGTTTTTGAAGTTCGGATAGATATTCCACCTTCCATCGCTTGCAGAAAGTCTGATGGAGGGCTTTGAGTTTCTACCACCGATTTATCATCGAGGCAGGGCTTTCACTAGAATCTGGTTCTGGTGGAGCCAGTAGGTGGCTGCCCGTTAGGAAATGTCCTGGGGTTAGTGGTTCCAGATCCGTTGGGTCATTCGACCCTGGACTGAGTGGGCGCGAGTTGAGGCACGCCTCAATCCTGCACAAAAGGGTTTGGAACTCCTCCATGGTGTACTTATGGGGAGACGCGATCTTTTTGAAGTGGCTTTTGAAGCTCTTCACTCCCGCCTCCCACAAGCCGCCCATATGTGGAGCAGCGGCGGGAATAAAATGCCAGCTTAATGCTTGATGATTGTACTTTGAGACTGTCTTGTCTCGGCTTTCTGCCAGGAAGGCTTTAAACTCGGATCGTAAAGATCTTGACGCTCCGACAAAGTTTGTACCATTGTCGGAGTAGATGCTTTTCGGACATCCTCTTCTCGCGATAAAACGCGCAAAGGCTGCGAGAAAGCATGGAGTACTAAGGTCACTAGTGGCTTCTAAGTGGATGGCCTTAGTGGAGAAACAGACAAAAAGGCATACGTAGCCTTTTGACAGTCGACATCCCCTACCGCGGTAGCTTTTGATGTCGAAAGGCCCCGCAAAGTCTACCCCGGTATTGGTGAACGCGCGGGTAAAAGTAGTCCGTTCGCAGGGAAGGGTACCCATAAGTTGGGACTGCGCCTGTTTTCGGTGAATAGTGCAGGTTTTGCAATTATGAATGGTTGCCCTAATCATGGTTTTGATGTTAGGTATCCATTATTGGGTGCGTATCAGACGCAACATGAGTTGATTTTCCCCATGCAGACTTTGTTGATGAAACATTAGGACTGTAAGACGGGATAACCTGCAGTTGTATGGGAGGAGGGTTGGGTGGCGTTCATTAAAGGCTAAGTCCTTTGACGCCCCGAGTCGCCCTCCTACCCGAATGATGCCATCTTGGTCTAAGTAGGGATTAAGTGAAAGTATTGCACTTTTCCCTGCAATTGGGTTTCCGGCCTTTAGATAATTATATTCGGAACTATAATGTTGTTTCTGATAGATTTTAATTAAAAGTCGTGTAGTGGCCTTAATTTCATCAGGGGAGATTAAGTGCGACATGACCTGGAATGAATTTTTTGTTTCGGGGTGGGTTCTTCGGTAGAACCTCATAACGTATGATAAGACCCGTAGAGCCCTAGGTAGGTCGGAAAAGCGTTGAAGAATATCGGTAGGATTGACGGTTGTAGTTGCGCAGGTCTTTGCCCTCTTTTCCTCTACGGAGGTGATGTAGTCACTTTCTTGTGCTGGCCATTGGGAAGTGACTTCTTGCAGCCAAGAAGGTCCCTGCCACCACAACGAATTGTTGACCAATTCAGACGCAGGTAATCCTCTGCTACCTAAATCTGCTGGGTTGGACTCTGAGTTCACGTGCAGCCAGTCCCTATGTCCGACCATGTCGATGATCTTGGTGATCCGATGTGCGACGAAGGTTGACCAGGAACAGGGCGGTTTCCTTATCCATGCGAGGACGATCGTTGAATCCGTCCACAGGTGCACTTTCACTGGTCCCAACTTGAGATTCCTGAGAATTGATTCGGTGATTTCCGCTAACAGCACGGCTCCGCAAAGCTCCAATCGTGGAAGAGAAAGAGTTTTCACTGGGGCTACTCGGGTTTTGGCTAGAAGTAGGTTTGTGCAGACATTATCATCCGTTTTGACACGCATGTAAATGACTGCTGCATAAGCCTTCTCGGATGCGTCACAAAATCCATGGATCTCGATGTCGGTTCCTGGAGAAAAGTTGACCCATCTAGGTATCCGGATTTTATCGATTTCATGGTATTGGTCGGTGAAGGTTTTCCATCGTTCCAGCGTACTGGTAGATACTGGTTCGTCCCAAGCGGTGCCTTCCAACCAAATACTCTGCATGAGTATTTTTGCCACAATGACCATTGGTGCCAGCCATCCCAAGGGATCGAAAAGTTTGGCGATTGCTGATAGTATCGCTCTCTTCGTAATGTTTTCCGGGTTGTCCAGCGTCCCTGCTTGAAAATAAAATAAATCGGAGAGGGCATTCCATCGAATGCCTAACGCTTTAACTGAACTGGTATCTTCGAATGCCAGGAAGTTTTCATTGAGTAGGTCTGCTTTGGGGATGTCCCTTAGAATGTCCTCTGAATTGGATGTCCATTTGCGAAGTGGAAAGCCCGCTGAGTGTAGGACTTGACGAATTTCATCTCTGGCTTTAATAGTCGATGTGATCGTATGTCCACCCGCTAACACGTCATCTACATACATGTATTCTCGTAGTATGTTAGCCGCTGTAGGGTGTGAGTCTGACACGTCGTCTGCCAGTTGTAGGAGCGTTCTTATCGCGAGATATGGAGCGCAATTCACCCCGAAGGTAACCGTCTTTAATTCATAAAGACTAATAGGGTCATTCGGGGACGTGCGATGCACAATACGTTGAAATTTGGTGTGATTTTCGTTCACCCAAATTTGTCGATACATCTTTTCGATGTCGCTATTGAATACGAAGCGGTATAGTCTCCATCGTAAGATAAGTATGGGTAGATCGGCTTGTAGAACTGGGCCTGGGAGGAGAATATCGTTTAAGCTATTGCCGTTGGCCGTAGGGCTCGAGGCGTTAAATACTACGCGTACCCTGGTGGTTGTACTTTCTGCTTTTACAACGGCGTGGTGGGGCAGGAAATAATTATCCGAATCGTCGGATGGAATATTCTTTTCAATTTTTCTCATATGTCCGAGCGTTTCATATTCTGACAACACTCGAACGTATTCTTTTCCTAAATCTGGGTTTTTTATTATCCGCCCCTCATTCCGGAAGAATTGAGAGCATGCACGCTTCAGGGATGGTCCTAAGTTAATATTGTTAGGGTAATCCTGCCGGAATGGTAGTGACACGGTGTACCATCCATTCTCACTTCGCTGCGTTGTTTCTTTAAATAGTTGTTCGCAGTACCTTTCATCCTCATTTAATATTTTATTTTTGGGTACATTTTCTACCTCCCAGAAAGCTTTGAGTTGATTGTCTAACGCAACCTCGTTGTAAAAAGACATAATGCTCTTCGTTGGATTCGGTGATTCGATACGACCGGTTAGTATCCAACCGAACACTGTCTCTTGTGCTAAGAGTGTGTTTAGCACATTCTTCTTTATACCGCTCATTATAATGTGGGGATATATGTCTCCGCCAAGTATGAGGTCTACGTCTTCGTTGACGTAGAACCTCTTGTCTGCCAAAATCAAGTCTGGGAATGCCTGCATAGTCATTGCGTTGATATGGCAGGATGGAAGATTCCCAGTGAGTTTCGTTAGAACTAGTACGGGTGTAGTCAGGCTGAAGCAGGGATCCACTGGTGAACGTAGTTCGATGTTGGATGCTTCTTTCACCTGAGCTGACACCGCATTTGTGATGCCTGAAACATGGGCATGCATTTTCCTCGCTGGCAAATTGATTCTGCGTTTCAGTCTTTCAGTTATAAAGGAACATTCAGACCCAGAATCAATTAATGCCCGCGCGGAGAAGTCGGTACCATTATGGTGAATGTGTACGCGAGCAGTTCCTAATAGCACGCCTGTGCTGGAATTGGCATGGCAGGATTTAACATTCTGATTCGCAGAGGAAGGTGGTTGTCCCGATTCCTGTCTTTTCCTTGCCTGTGCCGAAGTTGATGGGGCATTATCCGCATCTTTGAAGGGATTTCATACCGCCCGTTGCTGAAGTGTGTCCGCATGCAGGAGCGTGTGGTGACGAGAGTGGCATTTGGAACAGTTGTATGAACTGGTGCACCTCGTCACTGTGTGTCCTGGGGATAAACAATTCAGGCAGCCATTTGTGGATTTGACGAATTTAATCCTTTCTACTGGGTTTAAATCGCAAAAACGTGAACAGTTGCGTAATCTGTGCTCCGTAGATTTGCACATTTTACACATTGATTTTGTTGATTGCTTGGTTACTTTGGTTTGAAAAGCACCAAGTCTTTTTGTAGGGTTTTCCGTCGACTGGCGCGACGTGTTTGATTTTTGCACTTTAGAAGTGGGATTCCCTGTAAAACCAGACATGGTTTCAAGTGTCTGGAAACGATTTGACAAGAATTTGTCCATATCCTCCCACTTGGACATGTCCGTCTTGTGGTCAATGCTCTGCTCCCATAGAGCCAACGTATTTTCAGGTAATTTTGTCGAACATAAATAGGTAATAATCGCATCCCAATTTGAAACATCGATCTGATGTGTTTTTAAAGATGCCAAGCAATTATTTATGTCGCGCTGTAAGGTTTTGATAGAGCTGCCGCACTCGCTATCTATCTTTTTTAGATTAAACAAAATTTGTAGTTGTGAGTTTACGAGAATCCGCTTATTCTCGTATCTCTCACATAGGTTTTTCCAGGCTGTTTCGAAGCCTTCATTTGTCAAGGGACATTTCTTGACGATGTCCTTTGCCTCACCTTGAGTTTTCTGATTGAGGTGGAACAACTTTTCTACCGGGCTTAGGCGACTGTTGTTTTTGTATATGGCCGTGAACAGGTCACGAAACGTAGGCCAAGATAGGTAGTCGCCCTTGAACACCTCAGTATCACAAGCTGGCAGGCGGATACTATGTTCGCGCGCACGTTCTCCCTCAGGTTTGACTGCCCTATCTTTTTCCTCCTTCAATTTGGCTTGAAGTTCAGCCATGTTCGACATGCATCTCAGGAATACGGCATATGCCGCTTTATGCTTGATCTTGACCGCTGCAATTTTCTTTGCGTCGAGCGTGTCAGAGCCAAGCAACTCCTCTAGGGCGTTCTCTGCTTTTCCCCACTTAGCTTGCAACTCTTTTTGCTGTATTGCAAGAGTGTGTACAGTGTGCAGAGCCGCATTGATGTCATTAAAATCGGCCTCGAATTCGATTATTCGATCGGCCAATCTAATATATGATTCCATGTTCATGGATTAAAATTTGTGATCAAATTAAAAAGGGGTTGTAAAACTGAAAAAACCTGTGCGAATCACCCAACCAACAATGATTAAAATATAGAAAAAACTCTTTATTTAACGCTTTCAACTTGTTTATTTTTTCACTGACTTTGCAGATTATTGTGCCGTAAAACAGGGAGCAGGGGGAAGCAACACCAATGTGTTTTGTGTAAATAAAGGGGGCCACTCACCACTTCCAAGTTTAATTGTATTGTATACTAAGTGCGCGCGCTGGTATGAACTCAACGAAAAGTGGAAAAACGTGTGATAAATTTTGTGCGAAAATTTATTAAGAAACTAGTGAAATTAAAGTGATGCAAAACGAAAATTTAAATCGAATGACGTGAAATTTTGTGTGAAAGTGAGGTTATGTGTACCTCTTCCTTGTGCTGTGTCCGGAGAGCCTTACCGCTGGTGGGGGGACAGGCCAGATAGTCACAAGGAATTAAAAACGTTAATGTTACGCGCTTGGGCTTATTTTTCTTTTTGGCACCACACAGTTTTTCACACTTTTCGCGGTCAGTTACAAGCACGTATGGCACTTCAAATGGATTTTCGCACTTTTTATTTATTATTTTTAACCAAAAAAAAATGTGGCAAGAAATATTGCACTTACTTTGTGGCTGTTTGCTGTTCTGGTGATTATGTGGCAAGTAGTTTGTGTGATGCAGTGGCTTCCGCTGGCTGTCGCTTGCTCAGTGTTTTGACGCTGGTATTAAATAATAGACTTTTTGTTGGTGGGCAAAATACCTTTCCTGATGAATTTTTGTGAGGAATTCTTAAAATGTATGCGGTCAGCTATGATGCTTTGTTGTGGACTGTAATTTAGGTGCTGTATATTCCTTTCTCGGGGAGATAGGACCAAAGTTTCGGCCGCTGTGCGTCTAATCCTGGAGAGGTGGGCGCACCGGGTCGATCTCAATGGGAATATGGCGTGTGGAAATAAAAATAGGAGAATACGAGATTTCTCGTTATAATGATATGTTTTATTGGGTAGCTAACAAATATACAGGAAAATATATTACCTTGTGAATATGTGACTACGGCAGAGATCGCTGGCGGCAGATGTGTACGCGTTGGCTGTTGAAATCAAAGAGGCCGGTTGTATAGCAAGCTACAACCGTTGACCCGCAAAATCCTCCGTTTTGGAGGGGAAAGGCACCCACACATCAACCCCGACATGCATATGCATGAGTGCTGACAAAAAGCACACATACACGTGCATGTACATGCATGCACATGCATGAGGGTGATGGTGTGGGTGGTTATAAATTAATTCGAGTATCGAGTATCGATTTGCAGAGTTGCATTGGGGGGGTCGCAATCAGATGCGGAAAAGTTAGGCATCCTGCCTAAACAATGGATTAACTGGTAAGATCACGGGGATAGTCGATTTCATGAAGCGGCACAACATCCGCATTGCTGTGATTCAATTGACTAAACTCACAGCAAGATCTGCTTTGCAGACCTATTCTGGGTACAATGTCCAAAGATCGCCAGACGGGAATGGAGGCGGTCTCGCGTTTATCATACACCACTCAGTGCAATATCATATATTTGATCCCGACATCGGCCGCAGGGACAATGCCCTGGAACGTCATGTCTTATCAGTCCGGTCAGGCGATGTAAACCTAGATCTCATCAACATCTACATCCCTCCTGCCACCTGCTGCCCCTGTGGATACCACCCTAATATTAGTGCGTTACTCAATAGCGACAATCGCATTATCTTAGGCGATTTCAATGCCCATCACAACCTATGGTATTCAAACTTGCAGGCGAACAGCAGAGGTGAGATGGTGGCGGATCAAATAGAAGAAACGACGTTCTGCACAATAAACGGAGACGCCCCCACTAGTATGGTAAGAAGCTGTCACAGGTCGCCATATATATCAATCGTGAGCGCAGGACTCGTAAACTGCGTCAACTGGCAGCCGATGGTAACATTGGCATCCGGCAACCGGCCAATAGTCATCTAGCTCGAGCATACCGCCGACTTCATCGTCCCTGAAAACGCACTTTCATAAACTTTAAAAAAGGAAAGTGGGAAGAATATAAATCCTTTACAAACAGCCGCTTTGCTGCCCTCCCTATCCCGACTGATCCTCGCCAAAGGGAACGTGCTTTTCACAACGTCATTGAATCCACCGCGGCTCGCTTTATTCCCGCCGGAAGAATTCCCGAAATTCGGCCTCACTTTCCAGCGGAGACCGCAAATTTAGCGAGAGAACGTGACCTTATAAGACAGCTCCATCCCGGCGACTTCAAATAAGGGACATAAACCAACACATCAGATTGCTTGTGGATGAACACAAGCGGGCGAAATGGGAGGAGCATCTAAGAAGCTGTAACCTCTCTGCCGGTGTTGGTAAGCTTTGGTCCACCGTAAAGTCCCTATCGAATCCGTCTAAGCACAACGACAAAATTTCCATGGCCTTTGGCTATAAAGTGCTGTCGGATGCGAAAAAATGAGCGAGCGCCTTTTGCCGACAATATATAATGCATTCTACGGTTGACAAAGCTAGACGAAGGGCCAACAGACACGCCCGCAAACATAAATTCAGCGCGTCCCCAATGACCATCACCGCCAAAGAGGTTGAGGACGACATCGGTCAAGCTAAACCATCTAAAGCGGTGGGCCCTGACGGCATAGCCATGCCGATGCTTAACAGCATTGGAAATGAGGGTTTTAAATATTTAGCACATGTCTTCAACCTGTCTCTTTCCACCTTTGTCATTCCCGAAAAATGGAAAATGGCCAAGGTGGTCCCGCTACTAAAGCCTGGGAAACCAGCTATCATAGGAGAGTCATATCGTCCGATATCTCTCCTATCGCCAGTAGCTAAGACGATTGAAGCCATTTTACTGCCCCATTTCAAGGCAAATTTGCCACTAGCTTCTCATCAGCATGGCTTTAGAAAACTCCATAGCACCACCACCGCGCTAAATGCCATTAGCACCCAGATAAATTGCGGTTTAAATCAAAGCAAGAAAGAGTATTCGTTGCGCTAGTCCTATCAAAAGCTTTTGATACGGTCAACTATGGCACGTTACTGTAAGATCTGGAAGGGTTTACTCTTCCCCCATGTCTTAAAAGGTGGACCGCAAATTATCTGGGTGGTCGGCAGGCATCGGTGCAATTTCGAAACAACACACCTAAACCAAGGAGAGTTAAACAAGGGGTGCCACAGAGTGGTGTCCTATCCCACTTTTGTTTAACTTCTACATATCTAAGCTACCTTCGCCACCAGAAGGAGTTACTATCGTTTCCTACGCCGATGACTGCACAATAATGGCCACAGGCCCAGGCCCACAGATCGATAAGCTATGTAACAAAATAAACGGCTAGCCCCTGATCTCTCCAGTTTCTTCACCTCGCGAAACCTGACATTATCACCGACTAAATCATCGTCGACCTTATGTAAAACATGGACGTCCCAAATGTCGACCATTTTGAACGTCCGCGTCAATGGCACTACGCTACCGCCTGTCTTACACCCCAAAATATTGGGTATGACGTTCGATCAGGATCAACATTTTGGTGGGCATGCAGCCGCAATTTTACCGAAAATCCAGAGCCGTAATAAAATCGTCAAATCTCTTGCTGGCAGTACGGAAAAGATAAAGAAACGCTCATTACCTCTTACAAAGCAATTGGCCACCTGATTGCATGCTACGCGTCCCCGATATGGTCGCCAAGCCTAAAGATTACCCACTGGAAGAAGCTACAGGCCTGCCAAAATACTGCCCTAGGAACCGCCACGGGTTGTCTTCTTAGGTCCCCAGAACACCATCTACATAATGAGGCGAGAATACTCCCAATAAGGGAAAGAAATGAAATGCTAACCAAACAGTTTCTGTTGAATACCCAGAAACCTGGGCATCCCAACAGACATCTGGTTGATCAGCCAACACCGCCCAGGGTCTTAAGGAGTCACTTCCGTAAGCACTATGAGGAAATACGGCACCTGAGAACACAGCCGTATGAAGCCAACAAACATAAGCAGGCCTTTGGTGACCTCCATAAATAGGCGTCGTACCTCTATGTCAGGAATTGCCCTGTGAATCCAGTACTCAAAGAGCAATATCCTAAATTTGTGGAAGAGGAAGGCACATTCCCTAGGGAAACGCGAGTCACTCTAGCCCAACTTCGGTGTGGATACTGTAACAGATTAAACTCTTACCTATCCAGAATCAACCCCGACATACAAAATGTATGGCCTGCTTGCAATGGTCCCCACATGACACCAGCCTTCTTTTCAATTGTAATGTGGAACCAACGCCTCTAGCACCTCTCTCACTATGGTCCACCCCTGTTGAAACAGCAAGTTTCCTCGGACTCCCGTTAGAGAAAATTGATGATTGGTCAGACCTATTGGACGGGGCGAAGCACTGCTACGACAACAACAACAGGAGGTTACGGCTCATTATGAATTATTTGCTACAACAGAGGAGCTGTATACTACAATATGTGTTGCGTTACAGCGTCGTTTAAAACCTTCTGCTACTCAGGTGAAGCCTACGATAACCAACTATCAGGCTGATATGCGTCTAGAACCTTTAACAATTTCTCGTTTTAACGGGAAATCCACAAGTTGGTTGGCTTTTAGGTATTTATTCGAAACTTTGTTACATAACCGATCCGACTTGAATCCTGCCTTCAACTAGGCAAGCTTCGTCAATGTGTTGACCAAGACAGGGCTCCCATGACTGGGGATTGTATACTGGCGGCTACGATGAGGTGTGGTCAGAGTTAAAATGCGTTATGACAATCGCCGCCTATTATCCGAACCTCCTTAACCTTCCAAATAATCCAGCAGATACTCCGCTTGCGCTGCGAAACATTGTCGATTGTGCGCGCAACTCATTCCGTACCCTCGCCGTAATGGAAATTCCTGTGGAACACTGGGATGCAATTACCGTTCCGGTCCTTTTGCCGAAGCTACCGACTACGACGCGAAACGAATGCGGTATGCGCCTCAAACCGTCCGACATACCGAAGCTAGAAGACTTACTACAGTTTATCGAGAGGCGTTCCGACAATATAAATCTACACCAAAATCTGCTATTATGCAACCTGCACTGAAGCGCAGTTCTGAGCGTACCGTTAAATCGCATGTTGGTACCGAAAACGCCACGCAATCATTGAGTACGTCACCAGATGGTGTATGCCGACAGTGGTCAGCTAATTATCGCCTAACGAAATATCAATGTTTTTGCAACTTAGATATACAACGACGCTGGGTGACTTTAAAACAGGTATCAGTGTGTTTCAATTGTCTCCGGCCAGGGCATACAAGTCGGCAGTGCTCTTCTTGTGTGCGCGTCGCGTGTGTATTCACGTCAGCAATGACATACGGATGTGGTCCAGTTATTCATTGTCCAAGGTGTCCAGAGTTCAGCTGGCTAATTGCTATGGACAGCGACATGAGTGTCGGGCACTATGCGACATTGGATCTCAGGTGAGCTTCCTCAGTGAATCCATGTTTAAATATCTGAATCTCCGCAGAACCCCTGGCGAGATACGAGTGGAAAGTATAGAGGGAAACGCAACAATTTATACTAAAGGCACCACGACGGTGCAAATGACGTCCCTCATCGATAACACGTTTTCAGTACAATTCAAGGCTTACATATTGCCAACCATAACGACTACGACACCAGTGTCAAAATTTGACACCTATTCCTGGAACCACATTTTAGGACTCCAATTTGCTGATCCAAATTTTGGCAGGCCCGAAAATATCGATTTGCTTATTGGTGCCGATATTTAGACAGCGTTAATAGCCGAAGGTATTTCTAAGGGATCTCTCGACGAGCCGTGTGCGCTGCGCACCCACCTAGGCTGGATTGTTTTCGGCCCTGCGCTCTTTGTATCAGTAAATACACCAACACTCGGCGACTGGACGAGCTTTTGCAAATGTTTTGGCAAGTGGAGGAGATTGGCCCTGCAACCGACCTCTCAGTAGATCCATGCGAACGTATATTCATCGACACGGTACGGCGTATATCAAATGGCCGTTATAGTGTACAAATCCCCTTTCGTCCGGATTCGCCTGCTTTGGGTCAGTCATATCAAATAGCGAGACGTCAGTTTTTCAACCTTGAGCGTAAGCTAGCCGGCGATGTTGAACTTCGCAGCAATTACATCATGTTTATGCGCGAGTACATTGCGCTTGGCCATATGAATGCAGTCGATTATGACTCGATTGGCTCAACGGAATGCTACTACATCCCTCACCGTGCGGTAACGGGAAAGTTTCGTGTTGTATTTAACGCGTGTTGTAGAACAACCAATGGGTTATCTCTCAACGACACGCAGTTTGCAGGACCACAACTTCAAGATTAATTTGATAGATATTCTTCACCGGTTCCGTCGCTTGTGGATTGCCATAACTGCAGATATAAGAAAAATGATCCGCCAGGTTGATGTCAATTCATTGCATCGAAAATAGCAACGTATTTTATGGCGAGAGTCTCCTTCCGATTCACTACGCATATGTGAGATAGCAACAGTGACGTACGGCATGAAAAGTGGTCCGTACAATGCGATCCGTTCATTGCGCCAATGTGCCATAGATAATTTCGGGATTGTTGTCAATGATTGCCTGGCAGTTACAGCGAAAAATAGCATACTTAGTTCATTTTATGTGGACGACTACTTGGAGAGTTTTGATTCTTCCGAGGAGGCTGTTCATTGCGCCCAAAATGTGGATAAATTACTTCGCCAAGGTCACTTCATTTTAAGCAAATGGAACTCTAACTGTGCCAGTGCCATCCATTGTGCTGGAGAGGTCCACGTCGCTGCCAGCTTATGATGATGAGGCTGTGGTTCCAGAACTTACTGATGATCAATACCTATCGCATACTGCGGAGTGTCACCCTCTGCGTGCATTAGTAGTTATAAACCCAGATCATCAATTACTTACAACAGCAGCATTTGGTCATCGCATTCCTCTTCTTGACAAATTTAGCACACTTGGTCGCGTCCTGAACACAACAGTGAGACTGCGGCGATTTCTCAAATTCTACGGAGGTCAGTGGTCGAAACCGTTGACAGCGGAGGAACGCGAATGGGCCCTTCATCTCACTATTAAACAAGTGCAAGGTAATAAGTACAAAACCGAAAACAATTTCCTTATATCGAATTTCAGGCTCGATAGCAGAAGTCAAATCTTGACACTTAACCCATACATGGAAGATAAGGTATAATTCGAGTCGGGGGACGCCTCAAAAATGCCGACATACCGCACGAGCAGCAGTTCCCAATAATTTTCCCCAAAGGTACACTTGCCAACTTACTAATTGCTGATGCTCATCATCGATGTCTTCATGCAGGTATTCAGCAGATGTTACAATACTTAAGACAAATATTCTGTGTAATACAGGCGCGGTCACAAGTGAAGGCGTACGTCTGGAGATGTAGCGTGTACCGGCGACATCAGCGAATCCTTCAGAAGCAGCAAATGGCATCGCTGCCTAGAGAACGAGTACTTGCAGCCCCACCGTTTTCAAACAGCGGTATCGAATATTGTGGCCCGTTTAATGTACGCACGGGTGGCAAGAGGTCAAATGCAACGACGAAGACTTATGCGGCAGTATTCGTGTGTATGGCCTCACGCGCTATCCATATAGAACTTGCAGAAGATTTAAGCACCAGGTCCTTCATAGATGTGTACGATCGCTTTATAAACTACCGCGGAATTTGTGCTAAGCTCTTCAACGACAATGGTACTCAATTTGTAGGAGGTGATAGGCAGATGCGTGACGATTTAAAGGCCTGGGCGTCAGCGTACGCACAGCAGCATGTAGCTCAAGCAGGTACTCAATGGAATTGCATAGCACTAGCTGCACCACATGGAGGAATCTGGGGGCGGCTGTTCGCTCTACCAAAATGCATCTACTTCGCATCATGGGCAGACAATAATTACGTTATAATGATCTTAATACGCTTCTAACTAGGATTGAAGCCTGTTTAAACTCCCGGCCACTTATGGCATTACACGATGCCCCGCAAGGTGTCTTGGCTCTAACACCGGGCGATTTTCTTATTAGCCGCCCTCTAAATAGCCGTCCAGAACCGCGCCTGCCGGACTTCCCCGTAAACCGCCTAATGTAATGGCAACGGTTGCAAAAAATGTACGACCATTTTTGGGTACGCTGGCAGAATGAATATTTGACCTCGCTCCAGGCACGCAGCAAGTGGATAAGGCCTGAACCAAACCTACAGCTCGATGATGTAGCACTTATTCGAAATGAGAATTTGCCACCGGCGTACTGGCGAATTGGTCGCATTATTGATACCCACCCTGGCAGCGATGGCCTTGTAAGGGTGGTTACCATTGCATATAACGGGGACAAACTAACTTCGGAAGGAACATACGTCAACCGCCAGTGTTAGCGACCAGTACGAAAGGTTGTGAGGTACAGTCAATTTATTTTTTACTTTTTAGTTAATTTTATTAACCAATAATAAAAGCTTATTTTTAAAAAAGATTTTTTCTTTAATTTAATTTTTTACTTTTTAATTCGTTTTATGAACAATTAATAAACTGTGATTAAGTTAGTTGAAGCATTTTTGACAGAGATTAGATATAAAATTGTGTCAAACAGCGTTAACTAACTTAAAATCATATTTTATTGTGACTTTGCATATGTCGCGTTCAGTTTACAACTACTCATCGCAGATATCTGCTCTGTTTTAAAATAAAATTCAACTTTCGCTTACCTAAAATTCCATCGCCAAAAATCTATAAAACAAAAGTGCGCATAAAAGTATGCATCATTTAGCGATAACACCCTAACTTCTACGTTCGTTGTATACACAAACAAAGCGAAATTACCTGCGTTCTTGAGGACTTAGGCTTTTATGACAAGGTGAGCAAAAATCTTTACCGATAACTATGTTATCGCTTAATTTATCGAATTCTCGCAAAGTAATATTGCACTGTCATCGGAGTTATACATGCGTGCAAAATTGCAGCTCAATGGGACACCGGGAAGTGTATCAAATTTAACTTGCAAGATTTGATTACAAGCAACAGCTTATAAAAAACCTATATTTTCAGTAATAAGTAATAAGCAAAAAAACAAATTTTTTATAATTTTAATGTAATTTATTTAAAAAATTATTTTTTTTTTTCTTAGAATTTACCATTTTAACGTATTTTTCAAAACAAAAGTAATGTTATATTATTATTTTTTAAAATCTTTTTTGCTCTCCATTCGTGGTTGTTTTTCACGACTTTCTGCTGTAACAGCCATAACACCTTCACGTTTTTTTCTATGACACGTTTGGAAACAGATGTTAACAACTGTACATATCTTTCTGTTGCTTGTATATGCATTGGAATATTAGGATCATCTAGTGTTGGCTAAGAATTGTACCAAGTGATCGTATGGAATATTTCTTGTGAATGCCGGTTCAGATAGTAAATTATCGTCATTCAAATCAATCATATCAGTATAATCTGAAGCATTAAAATAGATATTATATTTTTTGTAAACTCTGAGTTTATTTATTTATTAAAGTCAACACAGACACAAAGCGGTCGACTACTGGATATAAGATACAATACAAATAACAAGGAAAAAAACATAAGTGTAAAGTAAATACTTAAATAATAAATAATCTAATTAATTAAGTTAAATTTTAATTAATACATAAATCAAGTCAAAAATAAAAATTAGTTAAAATTAATATTGAAATAAAATTGACATCTTATTAAAAAAACTTTGAATAATATCATGCCAGACGTGAGAGTATTTCCTTCCGGATAACAGCAATCGAATACTCAAAACTAATACAGTTGTACAGTTCATTATAGCGCGAGCACCAATTGCGAAGAGGGCTATATTCGGCAAAATTATTTTCTGTCAAAAATGTCTCATGCACATACAACTTGTATGAGAGCAGCCCAAATTGAATTTGCTGCGTGAGAACCTAACTCGGTTTCCAATTTTTGTTCTGCGTGACATTTGACGTTTGCACACATGCTTTATATTGTCGCAACGCATACTTATTTGGGTTAGGGCAAAAAACGCCGGTTGTTTGCGTGCGCTAAAAAAATGCAGTGCGGTTTCATTAGGATGGCTTGTTACGCCGTAGAATGGGTAAACGAAAGAGAACATAGTGTCTTTTAGTTCTCGCAGGAACAGTAAATTCAGTCTGCTTACAAGTTCAGTGGAGTCTATCTCACCGATAATCAGTTTATGAAGGAACATTTCCCCGAGTAATGTTCTTCTATTCTCTAAAATTGGCAAACTAATGAGAAGAAATATATTTCTATAAGGCGGAAGTTGTTGATTAGATTCCCAGTTAAGACCGCGTAAAGCGAAGATTAAAAACTGCTTCTGTACCGATTCAATTCGATCTATATGATTTTTACCAAATACAGGAACAATACTCAAGTATTGGGCGTACCAATGATGTATAAAGGATCTTGGTTAAATAAGGTTCATCAAATTCTTTAGCCTATCTTTTAATAAATCCGAGTACACCCGATGCTTTGTTTACGATAGATGAAATCTGCATGTTAAAGCTCAATTTCGCATCAAAAAGAATACCTAGGTCACATACTACAGATATACGCTCCAAGGGAGCACCATCTAGCATATAGGATTTTAAAACTGGGTTGCCTCTGTGAAATGTCATTAGTTTACATTTGCAGCAGTTCAAAACTAGTAGATTTACTGTACACTATAATTGAAATGAGTCCAATTCGGCCTGAAGTAGATTCAAACGGGAAGAGTCAGAAGGCAAGTATGTATAGCATAGTTTAACATCATCCGCATACATTAGAGCACGGGAATACGATATAACCATTGGTAAGTCATTTATAAAGAGGGTAAAAAGTACTGGACCCAAATGGCTACCCTGGGGCACACCAGAAGTTACTTCTATCGACTCTGAGAGACTGTTTTTGAACATAACTCGCTGAGTTCTATTTAAGAGATAGCTGCGAAGCCAAGGTAATAAATTCTTCGGACTACCCAGTAAGTTTATGAGTTCAAAGCTCATGATTAGCAGAATCAAATGCTTTGCTGAAGTCGGTGTAAATAACATCGGTTTGATTATTGGATACAAATCCATCCATGACTAGAGAGGTGAACTCAAACAAGTTGGTTGTGGTTGATCTTCTACGCACAAAACCATGTTGGCTGGGTGATAATAAAGAAGTACATATATATTGAATGTGGCAGGTGATGATCTTTTCAAACATTTTAGGAATAGCCGAAAGTTTTGCTATGCCCCTGTAGTTCTCGATATTGGACCTACTACCTTTCTTAAGTAAGGGAATAATAAATGATTGCTTCCAAATTGAAGGGAATACAGAAGATTCAAGAGATAGTGTAAATAATTTAAGGATCGGCTTAGACAAGTTGACAGCGCAAAACTTTACAACACAACTAGCAACACCATTTGGAGCCGGAGAGGAAATTGGTTTCAACTCTAGAAGACTCCTCAGAAGAGTATCTATATCTATGACAGGATCTACAATACAATTAGAACTTTCTAAAGTGTACGGATAGAGATCTGATTGAAAAAGCTGAAATGAATAGGTCGACTTAAAGTATTCAGCAAATAAGTTGGCAACATCATCATTCGAGCTTGCGTTCTTACATCCATAGGCAAAAGCAGACGGAAATCCTGAGGTTTTTCTCTTGGAATTGACAAACTAAAAAACGTCAAAAAGTTTAATTCATTGTTGTCAATCCAACTTACTGTAGGCAAAATGAAGTCACCAAGCACCACCAAGCGGTTCCTATCTCGCAACTGAGAGTAAACACTACGTATAGATAAGCTATGTTGAGTATAAACATGCATATCCGAACGTGGCGGAATATAGCAGCAGCAAATTAATAGACTAATACTACGTAATGACATCTTTACTGCTATAAATTCAATGTCATGGTCAATGTCCAACGACAGTAATTCTGACGGTAAGCTAGAGTATACGGCTATAAGGACACGCACTAGCCCCACGATCGCGCCTATACACGTTATAGTTACCCGAGAAGATCTCTGAGTTATAATTATCTTCCTTAAGCCAGGTCTCAGCAAAGGCTATCACTTGCGCTGTGAACGAAAAACTGTTTAGAAATAACGAACTCAATTTAGATCGTAAGCCTCGAACAATCTGATAATGAATAGATATATAAGACAAACCGATATTTACGTCTGTGGTATTCTTGCCGAGTCCGGTAAGTTTTTTGAATTTCTTACATTTGCCTTTTTTGTGAACAAATGTACCACCGAATGTTTCGGCCAAAAAGGCTGTTCAAGAATTTTGTCAAAATATGCATCTGGCACTGATATTTTAAAATACGAGTTGTCCCTTTCATACTTAAAATTAAATTTGTAAACACTTAATTTAATAGGTTTAGAATCAAGCTTGGATACAATATAGTTAATTATGTTATCTTCCTCAATGATGCGTGAAGCCGTGATACAAATATCGACCTACGAGGCGGCACAGCAGTCACCTCTCTGGGGGCCTCAGGTTGCACTCCAGAATTTACATAATTACTAGTATTATCAGCTTTATAAGCACACACACAACATTGGCGTAATGAGGCTTATCATTATTTACAGCATAAGAGGTACTTGAAGTGGCAACAGTATCATTATTAGCATTGGATAAAGTATTTTTTCTCGATAGTATAATTTTTTTTTGATAGGTATTTATAGCATGGCTTTTCTATCATCAAATAACATTGTTAATAAAATGTTTTCTGGATGAGCGTAATATGAATTATTGTGGATTACACCATCTACAATATTAAGTAAATTTCGTGGCAGGTATCGTGTCCAACGAATAAACTTTGATAAAAGTACACTGCCGTATACAACAGAATTATAGTATTTTACATTGAAATACATTGGCACATAAATTCTAATAATATAAACTGCTAGAGTTTTCAAATTTTCCGAGTTGTTGTATATAGGGTATTGCTTTGGTTAGCCATCGAGAATGTACAGTTGTTAACATCTGTTTCCAAACGTGTTATAGAAAAAAAAACCTGAAAATGTTATGGCTGTTACAGCAGAAAGTCGTGAAAAACAACTACGAATGGATAGCACAAAGTTTTTAAAAAATAATAACATAACATTACTTTTATCTTGAAAAATACGTTAAAATGATCAATTCTGAGTAAAAAAAAATAATTTTTTAAATAAATTAAATTAAAATGAAATTATAGAAAAAGAACTTTTTTAAAAATAAGCTTTTATTATTGGTTAATAAAATTAACTAAAAAGTATAAAATAAATTGACTGTAAAGAAATATACAGTAGTCGCTCACAAATTAGAACCACTTTATTTTTAGGGTCATTCTAATTCCTGAAAAATTCTTATTCCTGTACGTTTTTTTATTTGTATAAAACCTCAAAAATTAAGTCAATTTGCATTAAAAAACTACAATGAAATTTTGTCTTATTCAATTTTATTCATAAAAACGAGAAAACATGAGGTAACAATCCAGTGCAATACATATTACATATTTTGCGGGTATGTATTATTCATGGGTGGTAGTGCAATCTCGTGGGAAAGTAAGCGACAAAACAGCGTAGCCCTCAGCAGCACAGAGGCAGAGTCCATCGCATTGGCATCAGCTGCAAAAGAAGCAGTGTATTTACGAAGTCTTATGAAAGATATTGGCGTATGTGATTCTGGTAATCCAATTGTGGTTTACGGCGATAATTTAAGTGCACTGCAATTAGCGAAAAACCCGGTTTATAACTCACGAAGCAAGCACATAGATATTAAATATCATTTCGTTAGAGAAGCAATTATTAATAATCAAATCGAAGTTAAATATACTTGCACTAATGAGATGATTGCTGATGTGCTTACAAAGAATTTAAATAAAACTAAAAATGAGAAGTTTGTAAAATTGTTAGGTTTGAGTTCAAAGCATATGTAAACGACCTACTCGTGTTGAGGAAGAGTGTTGAAAAGTAACCGGTTCAGGATTACAACACGAATAGATCGTACCTTTAAATGCAACTCTACATCTTATTACGCCTTTGATGTATTGTATTTCTTATGCACAATATTCTTTTAGTCTTTCAATAAACTCAATTATAGTAAAACGTGTTTTATTAATTACGATCCAAGTAGCTATCCCCAACATATCAAACAAAAACTCTTTTTAGGCCATGACTTTTGGAAAGCCTTCGAGCTTGCTCCAAATGTCATATGTTCTCTGGAACAATTCCCTGATTCCATTACATCTGACGAAGTCAACTTTTACCCATTAAGTCAACAACAAAAGCAGCAGCCAGAAGTTGTTAAGCATCTGTTTCCCAGTGCTTCGGAAGGTTTAGGTCGCACTAAATGGATACAGCATGATATCGATTTAGGAAGTGTGAAGCCTATTAAACAGCGTTTTTACCCAGTAAGTCCAGCGGTGGAAAAGCTTCTTTATCAAGAAATTGGCCGTATGCTGGAACTTGATGTGATTGAACCTTCTGGAAGCGCGTGGAGTTCTCCAATGAGACTTGTTATTAAGCCTAACAAAGTTCGACTTTGCTTAGATGCTCGTAAGCTTAACGATGCTGCAAAAAAGGATGCGTATCCATTACCTAGCATCGATGGTATTTTTTCTAGACTATCTAAGGCAAACATAATTACCAAATTAGATTTAAAGGATGCGTATTGGCAAATAGAGCTCAGTCCCGAGTCTAAACATTTGACAGCCTTTACGGTTCCCGGTCGTCCGCTATACCAATTTAAGGTAATGCCGTTCAGCCTTTGTAACGCGCCGTCGACCATGTGTAGATTGATGGACACAATCATTCCGCCAGACCTCCGACATTGTGTGTTCGGATATTTATACGATATACGTATTGTGTCCGAAGACTTTTCATCACATCTGACTGTTTTAGTTCGCCTCGCTGAGCAGTTTCGTAAAGCCAATTTAACGCTCAACGTAGATAAGAGTCAATTTTGCGTAACAAAAATTAACTATCTGGGATATATCATCGGCAGTGGAGGTATATGTACAGACCCTGAAAAGATAGCTTGCATCTTGAATTGGCCCACGCCAAGAAATCTGAAACAGGTGCGAGGATTTCTCGGTGTATGCGGATGGTATCGTATCGCATTTATAGCGTAACGGAGCGCGAGTGTCTGGCCGTAATACTTGCCATTGAGAAATTTAGGTGCTACTTAGAACTTCAGGAATTTGAGGTGGTGACGGACCATTCGAGTCTTTTATGGCTGATGCGCCAACAAAACGTATCTGGTAGACTGGCACGGTGGATATTCAGGTTGGATATGGGACCTGTAATAGACCTCGAATCAAATGCTTTTGACGACGATGCCTATGCAAAGCTTAAAGTTAAATGCCAAGAAAACAAAGAGAAGTTTCCTGATATAAAAATCGTAGACAAGTCTTTGTATATGCGCACAGAACATGCAATTGGTAATGAAGTTGAGGATAAGTATTCTTGGAAATTATGGGTTCCCGAAAGGCTAAGGAGCGATGTACTCAAGCAGGCCCATGACAGTTGCACTTCATCTCATGCAGGTGTACAGAAGACCATTGAGAAGTTGCGGCGTTATCTTTTTTGGCCTGATTTAGCAAAAGATGTACGCGCTTATATAGCTCAGTGTGACAAGTGTAAGGAGAACAAAGCCACAAATGTAACTCTTCGTCCACCCATGGGTTCCCATAGTCAGACGTGCAGACCGTTTCAACGGTTATATATTGACCTGCTTGGCCCGTATCCGTGCAGCAAGACCGGCCATATAGGGATTCTAATCGTTTTAGACCATTTCAGCAAGTATCATTGGATACAAAACCCTTAAAAAGTTTCCGTCTGCTGCCATCCAAGACTTTTTGTTAAAGAATATATTTCATAGTTTCGGTGTGCCCGAAACTATAATCAGTGATAATGGCACACAGTTTAAGTCTAACGACTTTAACGCCTTCCTGACAGAGCTTGGTATTCATCATTTGTATACTGCGTTGTACTCCCCTCAAAGTAATGCTGCAGAGCGGGTGAATCGTTCACTATTAGCCGCTATTCGGTCATACCTGAAGCATGATCAGACTGAATGAAACGTACACCCGACTAGTATTTCATGTTCCTTACGATCATCATTGCATCAATCCCTAGGGTGTTCTCCATATAGAGCTTTATTCGGATTGGACATGACAACGCATGGATCAGATTATCAGTTATTGAAGGAGTTATCGCTGTTAGAAGAGCCAGTAGTGCCGATTGCGCGATCAGATAATTTGGCCTTGCTTAGAAAAGATATTCAAGCAAACATACGTAAAGCTTATGAACGCAATGAAAAACAGTATAACTTGCGCTCAAAGCCAGTATCGTTCAGGGAAGGTCAAGAAGTCTACCGTCGAAATTTTGTCCAAAGTAAATTTACTCAAAATTTTAATGCCAAACTAGGTCCACTGTTTGTCAAATGCAGAGTTCGTAAAAAACTTGGAAACTGCTACTATCAACTTGAAGATTTGCAAGGTAGAGAGATGGGTACTTATCATGCTAAGGACATTCGTAGTTAGTTCCCCCTAATACTCCGCCTGACGGTGTCATATTATAAGATAGATCGAAAATTTATTGAGAATTGCACTGCGAGCATTTGTCTGTTGTACCGTCATCAGATTGCGTCGCATTCCAGGAGGATATGTTTCCCGTCTTCGCTGATCGATCACGAAATCGACATGAATACAAAATTATATTTTTTAATTAATTGAAGGGGGATAGAAACTCGTTTTTTTCTAAAATGCAAGAAAATTCAAGAAGAACTTAAGTTTTTAATGATTTGTGTGTTGCTTCGACGTGGGATGGATTGAAGCAATTAAAGCGCGTCAGATGTAGACGCAACGCAAGGGCCAAAACGACGCAAAAGTCACCTTAAGCGTAGTTACTTTACGTGTTATTTATTATTAATAAAAATGTTGGATCTTGTACAAAGTTAAACTTGGCAAGATACACACGAGGCGTAGCTTCGTAAGAGCTTAGAAAATATGGCATGCAGCTAAGATCTCTCTACACCTCAAGATTGCCTATGCTGTGCCTAATACGCGTCTATGAAGCTACGCCTCGTGTCCATCTTCTCTTAGATTATATTTCAAAGAAAAATTTGTTAGTTTTAAACTTTGTTCATAGTATTCATGTACATGTCTACTACTATGGCAGTCGCTTGCATACTACTATTTCATTATTAAAAAAAAAAAATTTACTTCTGAAAAATGCAACCTTGTCACGTGCATTCTCAAACATGGTTGCCACACCATGATTTCATTTGGGACCAAAATTCATCGAAAAAAGGACCAGACCTCAAAAAAAGGACAAAATTTTAGTTTCATTTTGTTGGTATACAAACAATTCGGCAAGTTACTAGAGTGTCGTATTCGTTGTAAAAAGCAAAAATTTTAGGATGTTTCCCTAGTTTCCTGTATAAATTTTTTTTTAGTTCAAACTGCACAAACAAAAACAAAGTAGGTAATACATTTTCAAATTTCTGGGATAAACCTATGCCTTTCATCAATAAAACGTTGTGAACCTAATTTTGCTTTATTGCAATGAAATAAAATGTATAGCGCAGTTAGGTTTTAATAAGGAACGGTTAAAAAATTTGCGTTGTTGCAAACTCAGTAAATCGTAAATGAAACTAAGCAATTGTGTTAATGCTATACTTACTTTTTCCCTAACAGTTTAAACTTCATACCAGAGATTCAGTAAGTGTGAGTTTTGAATTCAGACTAAAAATCAAGCGTCTTAAAAGTTGCAACTATATAATAACTGAATACCGATCGAAATATCTAAGTAATAAAACAAGTACTTTTTCTGATAAATTCGTTGTGTCATCAAAAATTAATGACAATGTGTTTGCCCGAACATTCACCATTTCCCTTTTAAATGCCTCGCCTAAATTATCTCCAAAATGAAATGTCATTGTTCTGCTACATTTTATTGATAGAGCAATTTTCGTGGCAAGAATTCGATTGAAGTAAACTGAAAATTATATATGGATAAAATATTTGAGGAAAATTTTATTAGCAGTACATATTTTGAATTTTTGTTTCAGTTTCAGTGAAAAAGAAAAAACATATAAACCGTGCCGAAAAAGAACCAAAATTGAGAAAAAGGGACCAGCGGACCATATAGAGTTGGAAGGGACCATTTTTGTTCCAAATGGAATGAAGTGGCAACCGTGTTCTCAAATGCAAGCTTCCACATCAAATACATATACATATAAGTACTTCGGCATTACGAAATGCATTGTCGCGTTGTGAGGCAAAGTATTGTTACATTAAACCTGTTTGACCACCACAATACAGATTAAGTATAAAATTTCACGAAAAATATATTTTCGAAAAATCACGTCGAATAACTGCAGTCATTGTTTACGAATTTGGAAACAATGAGAGCGGCAAATACGAACGTTTATGAAATGTAATGTCAAAACGTATATGCACATGGTTGTATTTATATGCACGAAAATGCTTTAAAAACACATGAAATTCTTAAAATAAGGTTGAAAAAAAAATGATAAAAACTTTAATATAAATAAAAAGGTTCTTTTAATAACAACAAAAACGCCTTATATATTCTATATATACATCAGTTGGTAAGGATTATCTCACTTTAAAATTTAAGCTAAAAATCTGAAGTTTTTTTTTTGAAACTGAGTCGAGAACTGTGCGTGTGAATGTGCGAATTTTGAGCGATCAGCTGTTAGTTGCGCTAATTGGTAAAATTTACAATGCTTACAACGCTTTTATGTAAAGATTGAACTTGATTTTCAAAAGCTCTATCCAGAACGGACTAATTTGTTGTTTGATTCCTGGAGCCAGTTTCATCAATCAATACCATTTTTGTTTGACACTCATATCAAGGATGCAAACAGTTTACATAAATGGAAGCAACTCAAAGAAGGAATTTTCACAAGCGGTTGGTGTGATTTAGTCCACTTTTACATTATATAATTCTTGAATTAAATTTTATGTATGTTCCCTTTTGGCTTTTCTATAAGTATTTAATTTTATAAATGTTTGTTACAACAAATTCAAATTAAAAACTGGTGTATATTGGAACGATTTTCCGTCATCCTTTGTCAAATTTGGTGTGGAGACAAACCGGTTCCAGCGTTGTGCCATCATCAGTGGGTGAGGCCATTTCAAGTGAGCATCGCATTTACCAAGTGTTCGAATAACCAAAAAAAAATGTTTCACATTAAAGCCTTATAAAAGTGTAGGAAATCCTGTTAATTTTTTTCTAGAAATTTTTTCCCCTTAAATTTGTTGTTAAATAACATTGATTGTTATAAACAAATTATTATATAACTAACTTCTGTGCCTCTGAAAAAAAATTCAATAACAGTAAATTATGTGGTATTCAATTATATTTTTATTTCTGAAAACAAAATATGGGGGCCCAACAATAGTTTCCTTATAATAACGTTATATGTGCGAGTGTATCCGCCGTAAATGTGGGGAAGTATGACTGTACTTAATGCTGTATATATGCTGGGGAATTGAAATGAGACTGCCTCAACAACAAGAATTAGCTAAAAAATATTAAATAGGTCAAGTTCATTGGAACTGAGCAGTTAGATAGCTTGGTGCATCTAACTGCATAATACGACTTTGAGTTTTAAGTAATAAGCTCTTTGATTTGAATTTAAAAATTTAGTCGCAAGCGGATGTTATTTTAGTAAATACTTGTTACCTATATCACGTTAATTTTTTCAAAAACAAAGTATATTGTGAATAATAGTTTCTAAACAGATAAATTTATAAGTCGACTGGCGTGAATTTCCCAATTTCGTTAATTAGTAAAATGCCAAATCCACACCGGTGTTGTAATCCTTTGCAAACGAAAAATTACTGTCGAGTTTACAAAGATTTAGTGCAAGTAAATTAAAAGTACAGTGAAAAGTTCAGTGTTCTTATCGGCCAATACATATGTCGCTCTTGCAAACGTGCTTTGTCGAAAGCAAAATCTAGTGAACTGGAAAATATGTCTATCGAAAAAGATGCAATTAACTCGCGTGATAGTTCTCCGGAAAAAATCATTGTTCCTGATGATGATGTAAATGCTGATTCAGATTTCGATAGTGAAATTGTTGACAAATTAATAAGCGTGGATAATATAAATAATTTGTTTGAACAATGTGATGTGAGCCCAATAAAAGTTCGGCGCATTTCAAAATTTTACACAACAGCTGTTAGTGTCAACAGTCTTTAGCAACCAAAATGATTTTCGTAGCTACGTCTAGGTTTCCTTCCTTACATTTACCGAACTAGGTTTGTTAGATACTGGTGCAAATATTAGTTGTATTGGCTCATCGCTTGCGTCCGAAGATTTTATGAGGTTTCCTGAATTCAGACGGTTGAAGTCACATGCCACAACCGCTGACAGCATATCATAGGTGTACTTGACGTTATTATGACCTATAAGTCTCTACAGAAGCCAATTAAACTATATGTTATACCATCTATCATGTTGAAAAGTAACCGGTTCAGGATTACAACACGAATAGATCGTACCTTTAAATGCAACTCTACATCTTATTACTCCTTTGATGTATTGTATTTCTTATGCACAATATTCTTTTAGTCTTTCAATAAACTCAATTATAGTAAAACGTGTTTTATTAATTACGCTCCAAGGACCTATCCCCAACATTGGTTATGGGCCCAGGACACAGTCCGCGAAAGTAATTAAGACGTTTATAAATAAATTAAAACGAGTGTGTCGCGTTTTAAAGAAAGATATACGCAAAAATGAACTCGCTATATCAAATTGATAAACTCGATGAAAAGAATTTTGACTCATGGCGGGTACAAATGAAAAGTGTCCTAATACATGCCGGACTATGGCACATAGTGAGCGAAAAAGTTGTAAAGCCTGAAAATGATGCATCCGAGTGGGAAGCGCTTGATGAGAAGGCTTTGGCCACAATTACTCTTAGTGCAAAAGCGTCGCAACTCAACCACATAAAGCAATGCAAAACATCAACTGAAGCGTGGAAGGCTCTCGAAAATTTGCATCAGCCAAGTGGACCTGTACACAAGGTTTCGTTATATAAGAAGCTTCTCGGTATGAAGCTAAGTGACAGCGAAAATATGTCTAAATATTTAAATTACTTTACTTGCGTTGTAGAAAAGTTAACCGAAATCGGAATTGAAATTAAAGACGAATTAGTTACAATAATTCTACAGTCAAGTCTACCAAAGCAGTACGAACATTTATTTGTTGCGATGGAGACAAGAGACACGTTGCCGACATTGACCAATTTGAAGGTCAAACTTCTAGAAGAGTTCGAGCGAAAGAAACAGACAAAACGCGGTTCAGCTGAATCCGAAGGGGAATCGCAAGCCTTTGCTTTGTGGTCAAAGAATACAGAAAAAGGGGAAACATCAACGAATAAGAGAAATAGAAATATGCAAAATGTCAAAAGCTATAAGTGTGGGCAGCGCGGTCATTATGCTGCAAACTGCAACTTGAAATCCAATAAGAACGATCAGAGAGCAACGAAGAGAAATGAGCATTCATTTACGATGTTAGCAGCAGCAGAAGCTAGTGCGTTTGACAACTCGACTTGGCTTCTTGACAGCGGCGCGACAGCGCATATGTGTTGCAACAAAAATTTGTTTATTTCACTCAAACATCACAAAGAAAAAATTAGTCTAGCGGGAGACAATTTCATTTACGCAGAAGGTGTGGGTGAAGTGCGAATTTGATATCAAGAGAGTGATATTATACTACACAATGTTTTGTTTGTGCTAAATATGGGCAGTAATTTTATATCCGTCGCTGGAGCTGTAGAAAATAGTCTACAAGTAATGTTTGATAAACATAGCGCAAAAATAATTAGCAAAAATGAAATAGTGTTGAGCGCCATGAAGGTAAACAAACTTTTTGTATTTCGATGCAGTAGCAAAAGCAATAGCAAAAGAAATAACAACAAATGTTTTTATTCTTCAAATGAAAAAGCAATTTCGTGGCACGAGCGATATGGACATTTGAACTACGGTAGTTTACAAGAATTAATAAATAAAGACATGGTGCGAGGAATTGACAAAGTGACGTTCGCTAAAGACATTGAGTGCGAAGTATGTGCACGGTGCAAAATAAAAGTAAAGCCTTTTCCGAAGAGTACGGAAAACCGATCAAAAGAAATTTTAGTATTAGTACACACAGATGTGTGTGGCCCATTTCGTACAAAATCGCTTGGTGGTGCGCGTTATTTCTTAAATTTCATAGACGATAAATCCAGGCGCATGTTTGTTTATTTTCTTAAGTCTAAAGAAGTAGTCTTAGAAAAATTTAAAATGTTTGCAAATTTGGTAGAGCGCCAGACTGGAAAAAGAATTAAAATAATTCGGAGCGATAATGGACGTGAGTTCGTAAATAAAGATTTTGATAAATATTTAAATGAGTGTGGCATAAAACGACAGCTGACAGTGCCGTATACGCCGCAGCAGAACGGGGTCGCTGAGAGGGCCAACCGTACCATAGTTGAGATGGCACGTACCATGTTGCTTCAGAGTGGGCTTCACGAGTGTTTATGGGCAGATGCAGTTAATACGGCAGTATTTCTGCGAAACAGATCGCCTACAAAGGCATTAAATAATATGACGCCTTACGAGGCTTGGTCTGGGCGAAAGCCAGTTGTAAATTTTTTAAGAGTGTTCGGCTCAGAAGCAATTGCGTTGAATCAAGTGAACAAAAGTAAATTCAAGCCTAAAGGAAAGAAGTACGTTATGGTAGGTTATTCACTAACGTCGAAAGCGTATCGCTTATATGATTCAGAGCAGCGCATGATAGTAGAGAAACGCGATGTAAAGTTTTTACCGATGAATAAAAATGAATTAGTAGATTTTTCTGACCTGTTAGCCACTGAAAATCGTGAACACATTACTAAAGTTAAAGCATCTAAAGTATTGAATGAAGATGAAGCAAATGACAGCGACGATTTGTTTGAAGAGGCGAAGACATCCTCTGATTTAGATAGCGACTACCAAGATAGTTTTTGTGAAACTCCGACTAAGGAGGATGAATCTCCTGCGCAAATTGTTCGAGGTAGGCCGAAGTTTGTACGTACTGGAAAGCCTGGGCGCCCACGAAAAGTATATAATTCGGTAAATATGATGCAAAGTTCGTGCGAAATTGAAATTCCTCAGACGGTGAAAGAAGCTGAAAGCTGCGAGCTTAAGGAAGAGTGGGCAAAGGCGATGAAAGTCGAATATGATGCTTTGGTGCGAAACCAAACGTGGCAGTTAGTTGACTTACCAACTGGCGAAAAGGCAATCGGGTGTAAATGGGTTTTCACCGTAAAGAACGACAAAAATGGTGGCGTTGAACGATTTAAGGCGCGTTTAGTCGCAAAGGGCTGTAGCCAACAATTCGGTGTAAATTACACTGAGACATTTTTTCCGGTAGTACGTTACGCTACAATTCGTATGGTGTTGGCATTAGCGGCAGAGCTCAAAATGTACACTCATCAAATGGATGTTTGTAGCGCATACCTTAACAGCGAGCTTACTGACGTAGTATATATGCAGCAACCTGAATGTTTTACCGACGAACAATTTCCTGATCGAGTATTGAAGCTCAATAAAGCCATATACGGACTGAAACAATCCGGAAGAGAGTGGAACCAAAAACTGGATGAAGTTTTAAAGAGCATTGGGTTAGAGGCATGTAATAATGAGCGTTGTTTATATAGAATGGGTAACAAAGGTGATTTAAGTCTCATTGCTGTATATGTAGATGACTTGATCATTAGCTCCCAAAACAAAGATGATCTCTTGGCGATTAAATCACAGATATCAAGAAGTTTTGAGTGCGTCGATAAGGGTCCCATTTTTTATTTCTTAGGAATGGAGATCACTAGAGAAGGCGAGACGGGAAACATCTCAATTGGGCAATCACTGTATGTGAGAGAGATTTTAGAAAAATACAGTATGACAAGCTGTCGCGTAGCGAAGACACCGTTAGATGCAGGTTTTCAAATAGGATGCACTAGTGAGTCGTGTGCTAAAGTAGATGTTACAAGTTACCAATCAGCAATCGGTGCATTAATGTATCTCGCTATTTGTACAAGGCCAGATATATTGCATTCAATTTCTAAGCTGGAACAGCGAAATCAAAATCCGCATAAAGAGCACGAATCTGGTATCAAGCATATTTTAAGATACCTGGCAATGACTGAAGACTACAAACTAGTATACCGTTGTACTGGCAAACCTATAGAGGGATTCGTAGATGCCGATTGGGGCAGCAATACTATCGACCGTAAATCGTACACGGGGTATGTATTATTCATGGGTGGTAGTGCAATCTCGTGGGAAAGTAAGCGACAAAACAGCGTAGCGCTCAGCAGCACAGAGGCAGAGTACATCGCATTGGCATCAGCTGCAAAAGAAGCAGTGTATTTACGAAGTCTTATGAAAGATATTGGCGTATGTGATTCTGGTAATCCAATTGTGGTTTACGGCGATAATTTAAGTGCACTGCAATTAGCGAAAAACCCGGTTTATAACTCACGAAGCAAGCACATAGATATTAAATATCATTTCGTTAGAGAAGCAATTATTAATAATCAAATCGAAGTTAAATATACTTGCACTAATGAGATGATTGCTGATGTGCTTACAAAGAATTTAAATAAAACTAAAAATTAGAAGTTTGTAAAATTGTTAGGTTTGAGTTCAAAGCATATGTAAACGACCTACTCGTGTTGAGGAAGAGTGTTGAAAAGTAACCGGTTCAGGATTACAACACGAATAGATCGTACCTTTAAATGCAACTCTACATCTTATTACGCCTTTGATGTATTGTATTTCTTATGCACAATATTCTTTTAGTCTTTCAATAAACTCAATTATAGTAAAACGTGTTTTATTAATTACGCTCCAAGGAGCTATCCCCAACATATCAAACAAAAACTCATTTTAGGCCATGCCTTTTGGAAAGCCTTCGAGCTTGCTCCAAATGTCATATGTTCTCTGGAACAATTCCCTGATTCCATTACATCTGACGAAGTCAACTTTTACCCATTGAGTCAACAACAAAAGCAGCAGCCAGAAGTTGTTAAGCATCTGTTTCCCAGTGCTTCGGAAGGTTTAGGTCGCACTAAATGGATACAGCATGATATCGATTTAGGAAGTGTGAAGCCTATTAAACAGCGTTTTTACCCAGTAAGTCCAGCGGTGGAAAAGCTTCTTTATCAAGAAATTGGCCGTATGCTGGAACTTGATGTGATTGAACCTTCTGGAAGCGCGTGGAGTTCTCCAATGAGACTTGTTATTAAGCCTAACAAAGTTCGACTTTGCTTAGATGCTCGTAAGCTTAACGATGCTACAAAAAAGGATGCGTATCCATTACCTAGCATCGATGGTATTTTTTCTAGACTATCTAAGGCAAACATAATTACCAAATTAGATTTAAAGGATGCGTATTGGCAAATAGAGCTCAGTCCCGAGTCTAAACATTTGACAGCCTTTACGGTTCCCGGTCGTCCGCTATACCAATTTAAGGTAATGCCGTTCAGCCTTTGTAACGCGCCGTCGACCATGTGTAGATTGATGGACACAATCATTCCGCCAGACCTCCGACATTGTGTGTTCGGATATTTATACGATATACGTATTGTGTCCGAAGACTTTTCATCACATCTGGCTGTTTTAGTTCGCCTCGCTGAGCAGTTTCGTAAAGCCAATTTAACGCTCAACGTAGATAAGAGTCAATTTTGCGTAACAAGAATTAACTATCTGGGATATATCATCGGCAGTGGAGGTATATGTACAGACCCTGAAAAGATAGCTTGCATCTTGAATTGGCCCACGCCAAGAAATCTGAAACAGGTGCGAGGATTTCTCGGTGTATGCGGATGGTATCGTATCGCATTTATAGCGTAACGGAGCGCGAGTGTCTGGCCGTAATACTTGCCATTGAGAAATTTAGGTGCTACTTAGAACTTCAGGAATTTGAGGTGGTGACGGACCATTCGAGTCTTTTATGGCTGATGCGCCAACAAAACGTATCTGGTAGACTGGCACGGTGGATATTCAGGTTGGATATGGGACCTGTAATAGACCTCGAATCAAATGCTTTTGACGACGATGCCTATGCAAAGCTTAAAGTTAAATGCCAAGAAAACAAAGAGAAGTTTCCTGATATAAAAATCGTAGACAAGTCTTTGTATATGCGCACAGAACATGCAATTGGTAATGAAGTTGAGGATAAGTATTCTTGGAAATTATGGGTTCCCGAAAGGCTAAGGAGCGATGTACTCAAGCAGGCCCATGACAGTTGCACTTCATCTCATGCAGGTGTACAGAAGACCATTGAGAAGTTGCGGCGTTATCTTTTTTGGCCTGGTTTAGCAAAAGATGTACGCGCTTATATAGCTCAGTGTGACAAGTGTAAGGAGAACAAAGCCACAAATGTAACTCTTCGTCCACCCATGGGTTCCCATAGTCAGACGTGCAGACCGTTTCAACGGTTATATATTGACCTGCTTGGCCCGTATCCGTGCAGCAAGACCGGCCATATAGGGATTCTAATCGTTTTAGACCATTTCAGCAAGTATCATTGGATACAAAACCCTTAAAAAGTTTCCGTCTGCTGCCATCCAAGACTTTTTGTTAAAGAATATATTTCATAGTTTCGGTGTGCCCGAAACTATAATCAGTGATAATGGCACACAGTTTAAGTCTAACGACTTTAACGCCTTCCTGACAGAGCTTGGTATTCATCATTTGTATACTGCGTTGTACTCCCCTCAAAGTAATGCTGCAGAGCGGGTGAATCGTTCACTATTAGCCGCTATTCGGTCATACCTGAAGCATGATCAGACTGAATGAAACGTACACCCGACTAGTATTTCATGTTCCTTACGATCATCATTGCATCAATCCCTAGGGTGTTCTCCATATAGAGCTTTATTCGGATTGGACATGACAACGCATGGATCAGATTATCAGTTATTGAAGGAGTTATCGCTGTTAGAAGAGCCAGTAGTGCCGATTGCGCGATCAGATAATTTGGCCTTGCTTAGAAAAGATATTCAAGCAAACATACGTAAAGCTTATGAACGCAATGAAAAACAGTATAACTTGCGCTCAAAGCCAGTATCGTTCAGGGAAGGTCAAGAAGTCTACCGTCGAAATTTTGTCCAAAGTAAATTTACTCAAAATTTTAATGCCAAACTAGGTCCACTGTTTGTCAAATGCAGAGTTCGTAAAAAACTTGGAAACTGCTACTATCAACTTGAAGATTTGCAAGGTAGAGAGATGGGTACTTATCATGCTAAGGACATTCGTAGTTAGTTCCCCCTAATACTCCGCCTGACGGTGTCATATTATAAGATAGATCGAAAATTTATTGAGAATTGCACTGCGAGCATTTGTCTGTTGTACCGTCATCAGATTGCGTCGCATTCCAGGAGGATATGTTTCCCGTCTTCGCTGATCGATCACGAAATCGACATGAATACAAAATTATATTTTTTAATTAATTGAAGGGGGATAGAAACTCGTTTTTTTCTAAAATGCAAGAAACTTCAAGAAGAACTTAAGTTTTTAATGATTTGTGTGTTGCTTCGACGTGGGATGGATTGAAGCAATTAAAGCGCGTCAGATGTAGACGCAACGCAAGGGCCAAAACGACGCAAAAGTCACCTTAAGCGTAGTTACTTTACGTGTTATTTATTATTAATAAAAATGTTGGATCTTGTACAAAGTTAAACTTGGCAAGATACACACGAGGCGTAGCTTCGTAAGAGCTTAGAAAATATGGCATGCAGCTAAGATCTCTCTACACCTCAAGATTGCCTATGCTGTGCCTAATACGCGTCTATGAAGCTACGCCTCGTGTCCATCTTCTCTTAGATTATATTTCAAAGAAAAATTTGTTAGTTTTAAACTTTGTTCATAGTATTCATGTACATGTCTACTACTATGGCAGTCGCTTGCATACTACTATTTCATTATTAAAAAAAAAAAATTTACTTCTGAAAAATGCAACCTTGTCACGTGCATTCTCAAACATGGTTGCCACACCATGATTTCATTTGGGACCAAAATTCATCGAAAAAAGGACCAGACCTCAAAAAAGGACAAAATTTTAGTTTCATTTTGTTGGTATACAAACAATTCGGCAAGTTACTAGAGTGTCGTATTCGTTGTAAAAAGCAAAAATTTTAGGATGTTTCCCTAGTTTCCTGTATAAATTTTTTTTTAGTTCAAACTGCACAAACAAAAACAAAGTAGGTAATACATTTTCAAATTTCTGGGATAAACCTATGTCTTTCATCAATAAAACGTTGTGAACCTAATTTTGCTTTATTGCAATGAAATAAAATGTATAGCGCAGTTAGGTTTTAATAAGGAACGTTTAAAAAATTTGCGTTGTGGCGTTTTTCACATTAAAGCCTTATAAAAGTGAAGGAAATCCTGTTAATTTTTTTCTAGAAATTTTTTCCCATTCAATTTGTTGTTAAATAACATTAATTGTTATAAACAAATTATTATATAACTAACTTCTGTGCCTCTGAAAAAAAAATTAAATAACAGTAAATTATGTGGTATTCAATTATATTTTTATTTCTGAAAAAAAAATATGGGGGCCCAACAATAGTTTCCTTATAATAACGTTATATGTGCCAGTGCATCCGCCGTGAATGTAGGGAAGTATGACTGTACTTAATGCTGTATATATTCTGGGGAATTGAAATGAGACTGCCTCAACAACAAGAATTAGCTAAGAAATATTAAATAGGTCAAGTTCATTGGAACTGAGCAGTTAGATAGCTTGGTGCATCTAACTGCATAAAGCGACTTTGATTTTTAAGTAATAAGCTCTTTGATTTGAATTTAAAAATTTAGTCGCAAGCGGATGTTATTTTAGTAAAGACTTGTTACCAATATCGTTAATTTTTTCAAAAACAAAGTCTATTGTGAATAATAGTTTCTAAACAGATAAATTTATAAGTCGACTGGCGTGAATTTCCCAATTTCGTTAATTAGTAAAATGCCAAATCCACACCGGTGTTGTAATACTTTGCAAAAGAAGAATTACTGTCGCGTTTACAAAGATTTAGTGCAAGTAAATGAAAAGTACAGTGAAAAGTTCAGTGGTCTTATCGGCCAATACATATGTCGCTCTTGCAAACGTGCTTTGTTGAAAGCGAAATATAGTGAACTGGAAAATATGTCTATCGAAAAAGATGCAATTAACTCACGTGATTGTTCTCCAGAAAAAATCATTGTGCCTGATGATGATGTAAATCTGATTCAGATTTCGATAGTGAAATTGTTGACAAATTAATAAGCGTGGATAAAATAAATAATTTGTTTGAACAATGTGATGTGAGCCCAATAAAAGTTCGGCGCATTTCAAAATTTTCAAAAGAGGAGAAAGCAAAATTGGCAGCTAAGCTCGATCTTATAGGAACAACGTGTGGCAGCAGTTTAAGCAGTGAGATGCCACCTGAAGATGAAAATATTGAAGCACTAAGAGTATCCTTTAATAATCAAAAAACTCGAGGAGACAAAATAAATATATTGACATTTGTTCCAAAAACGTGGACCATCAGAAAGATTCGTGAAACTTTTAATGTGTCTCGTCGTATGGTTTCTACTGCAAAAAAGCTACAAAAAACACAAGGAGTAGGATCTCACCCTAAGAAGAAAAAAGGCCGTCCCATAAATCCAGAAACTGTAAAAACTGTTGAAGAATTTTACCTATGCGATGATGTCAGCCGCATAATGCCGGGGATGCATGATAGCAAATCCGTTAAAAAGGATGGAGTTCGTTGTCATGAGCAAAAACGATTATTGATGGACAATATTCGAAATCTGCACAGTATATTTCGGGAAAAATTTCCAAACATGCCGATATCATTGTCAAAATTTAAACAATTGCGGCCCCAACAATGCATACTTGTTGGGCCTAAGGGAACGCATAAGGTGTGCGTATGTAAAATACACGAGAATATGTGTTTAAAGTTTGCTGGATTAAAACGAATGTCAATTTACCCAAACCCTAAACTGAACTATCGGGACTGCTTAAAGAACATGGTCTGTCAAACACCTCTTTCCGATTGTTTTTGTTAAAATGTAAATATTGCCCCAGCGCGAAAGAGTTCATTAAACATTTAGAACAAATTTTCAGGAATAACATGGTTACGTCGGTTATTTACGAACAATGGCGGAGTACTGACAGGTAAACTGTATTTTCATGTATATGGTTTACATATTTTACATCCCATTATTATATAATATGCTTTTTTTCAGATGCACATAAGAAAAAAAAAAGAAAATACAGATATCTTTCTGAAAAATCTACCATCTGAGTTAGCAGATGTTCTAAAACACGATTTTCTTGAGAATAGTCAAGCTAAGTATTTGACTGATTTTAAAAACTAATTGTGTGACAAGGAATATGTCGAATATTTGGATTTTTCTGAAAATGACTCCTGCCGTGTACAAAATTCCATTCAGTCCGAGTACTGGAACACAACTCAAGCTGCTATCCATCCTAATGTAATTTATTATAAAGAAAACAGCAATGTACGGCATAAAAGTTTTGTAATAATTTCGGATGTCTTAGACCACGACAGCACAGCGGTAAATTTATTCAATTCCAAACTGATTTTGTTCATGATAAAACTTTTCGGAAGAAATAACGTAAAAAAATTTTTTTACTTCTCGGACGGGGCAGGTTCACAGTACAAGAACAAGTACAATTTCATCAATCTGTTTAATCACAAAAAAGATTTCGGAGTTGACGCCGAGTGACATTTTTTTGCTAAAGCACATGGGAAGGGTGCTTGTGACGGGGTCGGTGGCGTTGTAAAAAGATGTGCATATCGCTCAAGTCTCCAGAATAGCAATGGAACCAAAATCACTGGACCAAAAGCTCTATGCAATTGGGCAAAATCATATTTCAAGCTAATCAATTTTGAATATTGTACAAAGATAGAACATGAAAGTCATGCCGCTAAATTGAAAGAGCGTTATTCTGTTGCGAAAACTTGAAAAAACACCCTTCAATTTCAGTGCTTTGTCCCTAGGAATAGAAATGAAATCGAATGTAAAATATTTTCGGCTTACGAAAAATCTGTTATTTTAAGCGTAAAGTAGAAAGTGTTATATGTATAATTGTCGTGCTATTATTTATAGTCATCAAAAAAATAACTTGTAAGCAACCACCATATTTCAGCTACTGACAATATAAATGTGATAGTAGCTGTATTTCGTTGCTAACTAGTACAATTAAAACACTAGCTAGCCTACCGAATTGCATGGAAATCAACAATAAAAAGTAATCGAGTTGAGTTGGCTAAGCGCTTTCGGTTGAAACCGCTTAGGTAATTGTCGACCTGATTGATAGTGTTGTATAGTGTTGCATATTCAAAAATGGGGCACTATTGTGAACGAGCGAATGAAACGAACATACGGATGTGCAGATAAACAAATATAACAAAATACCAGCGTGACGGCAGGGTGGCATACATACAAACAAACACACGCATTTCATGTATTTTGTTTTTGTAATTCTCTGGTTGAGTGTCATAAACATACTGCGCTAGAAGTAGAAATGTCATAGCAAAGGAACAATTAGCTGATAAACCTCCACCATCTGTATGGTTTTGGCATAATGAAACTGTTTAGCTAGTTGAAGCGTTTTCTTCAAGCTCGCTTAAAAAAAAATACACCTAGTATAGAAAAATGTTCATAACATGCGAAGTGTAGTATGGGAAGCGGCGGATGCACTCGCACATATAACGTTATTATAAGGAAACTATTGCTGGCCCCCCATTTTTTTTTTCAGAAATAAAAATATAATTGAATACCACATAATTTACTGTTATTTAATTTTTTTTTTTCAGAGGCGCAGATGTTAGTAATATAATAATTTGTTTATAACAATTAATGTTATTTAACAAAAAAAAAATTTAATTTGTTTATAAAAAAAATTTCAAAATTATAATGCATTGTTTTATAAATGCCAAAAAAAAAATTATTAAAATCGGTTCAGTAGTTTCTGAGAAAAAAATTTTTGACCGATTTGATGCGACAAAATTCAATTGGTTATAAAAATTCAACGGTAAAAAATTTCGAGAAAAAAAATTAACAGGATTTCCTACCCTTGTATAAGGCTTTAATGTGAAAACAATTTTTTTGGTTATTCGAAAACTTGGTAAATGCGATGCTCACTTGAGATGGCCTCACCCCAGTATCGATTTTCGTTCGACCACGCCGAAACCGGTTTGTCTCCAAACGAAATTTGACAAGGGATGACGGAAAATCGTTCCAATATACATCAATTATCCACCCTGTCGGAAAATCAACAAAACCAAAAGAAAATAAAAACCGTCATACATTCTTGTAAGGAAAGAGATTGGCTGTACGGACGCAGTCTTACTCTTCCCCAGTATTACACTCCCTTTGCGTCTGTCGCAGCAGTCCTGAATTCATGGATTTTATAATGTAAAAGCGGACTTACTTTTATTTGCAATATAATTTAAAATGTTAACAAATTTGCAATCCCCAGTTGTAAAAGATTGCGTGGTATTAAATCTCCTTCATTCCGTTTTGGTGCCAACTGGCAGACAGTATAAATTTGCCCACAAAGCCGGAAAAAGGTTATAATAAAACCAACAATCAGCGATTCCCGAAACAGCTTCTTACTTTTTGCGTGTACACAAAGTGAGTTGCAAGCAAAAGTAAAATTAATGGGGGATGAGAAATCCAAAGACAAAAATACTGTACAGCCGATTATATGTGATGTGGGACTCGATGTTTTTGAACTTGGAGAATATTATATTTATTTCGCAGATATATATTACAAGTTCCAGAACTTTGTAAAATGTGCTGATGGTTGTTCATTTTTTTACTTTGATTATTGGAGACGTAGTAGAAAGAGATGATATCGTATGCAAATTGTTGGTATTATCTGAGTACACGAGCTTAGATATGATAAATTTAAAATCTCATATACAAACTTATAACAGGGATTACCCAATCATTTTTTATGATACTTTGAAACCAAAGCATCATCTTTTCATCCACTACTGCAGAGTGCTTGAACATTCGAATCCCTTGAAATTGCTTTGGACACTACCTTTTGAATCAAAGCATAGGCAGTTGAAAGAATATGCTAAAAATATTACATCAAGAAACAACTTAACATTGTCTTTAGCCATTAAGTTTGCAATAGTATTTTCGGAAACTGCAACTAATTTCGAAAATATTGAGATTTTACTTGGTAAAAAAATAGATTTGCTACAATGTTCTTTGTATTGGACGCATTTACAGAGTATGTTTAATAATGAAACACTGGAAGAGTGTGTATGTTATTTAAGTTTCAAAAGGTATAATAAATTGTATATACGAAATTTTATTATATTTTTTTATGATCCCAATTTTTCCGCTTATCAATACCTACTTGAGATTTACATAAAGGATAATAAAACTTTCATATTTTGTGAAAAAATTTGTATTCTAACATATAATGCACACTTTTTATCGTACGAGGTTGGTGGGAAATCATCAGAATTTAAGCTTTTTAACGCAGATAACTTAAAAAATCCACCAATTCATCTTTATACAGTTCAAAACCGAATGTTTTTCAGACCAAAGCAGTTCTTTTAATATCGATATATATTTGCAAATTAATTTTTATTTCTGTTATTACTAGTACGTATAATATTAATTATGGATGTAAATGGATTGTTTGGGCTGTCCATTATAGCCAAGGCAATTTAAATAATGATTTCATCTGGAAACCGTTTTTTGTAAATTGCACCCTAGTATTACATTAAAAAGCCAATTAGTGCAAAAGATATTAAACAGTTCCGGTTTAAATGTAAAAAGGCGTTAAAAAATGAACTTGGTATTTATATAACGACCATGCTTATATACACACATATGATTAGTACATGCTGTCTTGTTTAATTCTTAAAATAAAAATAATAAAACTAATTAAAGAAAACCCCAGGAAATATTTTGTTTTTTAATGTACACAAGATTCAAAGAAATATTTTCTCCAAAGGCTGGAAAAATTGAACCACTTTTAGGATTTTTTTTCTCAAAAGTAAGAAATTTTTGCTACTTTCAAGTAAATTATTAGTCATTCTGTAGTGTAAATAGCCAACAATTTAATGCCAAATATTTAAACCAGTCTAATATGCTACCCTGATACAAAAATAGTCTAAATGTTCATCAACACATAAATATGCATTTGATAATTATTTCTGACATAGAGGGTCACACGATTTAATACAGGTGTGTGTACAACACACAACCAACCAAATTTGAATTCCAGCAAATTTGCAAACATTGCATTTCCCACAGAAGTCACAGCTCCACACCGATGTGTAGGTACATATTTTGTATCGAGTTGTATGTAGGTATGTAAGTATGTATGCTTAAGGTAGATATGAATGTAGGTATTTATGCTTAAATGTAAACATGTATGTAAGAATATGTTAGAATAATTTAATAAAAATAAGCTGAAATATTTGAATAAAGAGACATTCAGAATTCGCTCACTGATGTCAAAACTCATTTACCTGCATTTAATCTTTTATATGGCGATCCTGCCTATGATTCTACTGGCTGAATTTTCAGCCTAATTTCATAGCTGGCAAGGATTTTACTGGCTGATTACAGCCTAAGCCTTGTAAAAGAAGCACATGATTTTTCGATGAATTAAATTTGTAGAACTCAAAAATGACGCCATTTAGCAAATTTTATGATAACTTACGGGCTTTATAATCGAACTGATGCAGGAGCAGTGGATATGACCAATTTGGAGCACTCAAAAATGACGCCATTTAGCAATTTTTATGATAATTTACGGGCTTTATAATCGAAATGATGCAGGAGCAGTGGATATGACCAGTAAAACTATTGATATTACCTTGGAAGGAACAAAAGAACCACATTCGGAATAAGAGAGGCAGCATAATACGTATAAATATATGAAAAATATAATTACCTTAATTTTGAAATAGTTGTAACATTTTAGACATAATTTCTAAGCAGGAAAAATATTCGGGCACCCTAACGGCTGCCGATTGACAAGCAAAAATTCAAATTTGTAAAACCATTTTTTTTTTGCTAAATTTTGAGATATGTTCCAAGAAGAGAACATACAAAGTCAAAGCCAATTTGATCAAATTTTTGAAAGATTGGTTAAACTAAATCTTAAGTTCCAAGAAGGTGAAAAGAAAACACCTGACATACTCAAACAGCGCCCTAACATTCGAGGAATATAGACAGAGGAATAAGATTCAAAAAATTGAAGAACCTAAAGTTCCAAAACCGATAAAATTGAAAAGAAAAAGAGGAGGAAAGCAATTTGCCATTCGAAAAATAATAGCCAAGATTTATGAAAAAAATTAATTTAAGCACAAATCAGGCAGAAAAATTAAACTAAAACAAGAAGTCAAGGAATTAAGGAAATAAAAACCAAACCCAGCAATGTAAACATTAGGGTGTTGAAAAAAAAATAAAAATAAATAAAATACAATTTTGTAAAGCTGTTGATTTTAAAATTCTGGAAAGATCAAGAAAAATTAAAAGTTATGTAAAAGGCCCACTTGAGGACCTTAAAAATGAAATTAAAATTGTAGATGAGGAAAAAACTCTAGTATGGTTGAAAAAACGGTGGAAAGTTATTGATATGCCAACAATATGGAATGTGAAACCCACCAGCAACAACACCCGAAGAATTATATATGTACGAAGTCAAATTTATGGGAAGAACAGATTAATATATTGAAAAAAAAGAGAAACATTTTTTAATAAAAGAAAAAAAAACAAAAAAAAATGTTTTTGTCTTCATAATTTTTTTACGATGGTAAGCCAAGAATCAAAAATAGAAAAACCAACGGCAAACGTTGTAAACTCAGTCCAAGTAGTAGATCATACTGAGGCACTAGATACTATCAAAATCATGCTTCTAATAATCTGCGTAGTCAGTTGCATCCGTTTGTTTCTGAAACTCTACTCAGCCCCTAATAAATTCCTAAAAAAACGATATACCAGCCGTGCAGACGGTTTAGATAAGGTTTAACTAAATTTTAACTGCCATCCCCAATGGGCAAATGGGAAGATATCGTTAAATTACTCATAGAAGAAAAAACGATAGGAGAAAAATCTTACAAATGTATTAATAAAAATACAAAAGTTAAGGCAGAAACAGTAGTAAAGCATCTTAAAATAATAGTTGAAGCATTTAACAAAATAAGAGAAATAATTGAACAAATAAATGGTAAACTAGACGGCAATCGAAAAGACGAGCATATCAAATTTTTTCCAGCATTAGAGACAAATTGGTATCCTCACTGGCAAGATATGATATAGGATTCATAGTACCAACGAGTTTCAAGAAGGAAATAGAAATAGACTTTAGCATGTTCCTTCTGGAGTCAGCATCCGATTTAGGAGAGAAACCAAAAGTAGAACAAAAAGAAGAAGAAAAACAGGAACAAAAGGAAATTTTAACAGGGACGCCAAACTACCAAACAAGAAAAGACAAAATGGCTCAAACCACAGTAGAATTCCTAAAAACGGCTTCGTCAATTCTACCTGAGTTTGATGGTAAACATGAGAACTTACATAGCTTCTTAGACGCACTAGATATTCTAGAACAAATTAAAGATACTCACGAGACCATAGCAGTCTCCATGATAAAAACTAAGCTCAAGGGAACAGCTAGAAACCTTTTGAGCACTGAAAACTCAATACTGGCAATAAGGCAAAAGTTGGGTTCAGCAATTAAAGGTGAATCTGTAGAATTTTTGACGGCAAAACTCCTAAACGTCCAACAGCGCAGTAAAAAAGCTAACCAGTACACTGTCGAAATCGAAAAATTAACAAAATCGTTGGAAGGTGCTTACATATCAAACGGTCTTGCACCTGATGTGGCAACCAAATACGCAACACAATCAGCTGTAAAGGCCATGTGTAAGAACTTGGCTACAAAGAGTTAAACTGATAATGCAAGCAGGAACGTTCAGATCTATGAACGAGGCTATTTCAAAATTCGTACTGAAGTCACGGGTAACCAAAATACAGGGTTACGCCTTACGCGCTCACAAGGTAATTACCAAGGTAACTTCCGAAGAAGCTACCAAAATAATAATTATCGAGGGAGCCAAAACCGAAGATATTATGGTAATACTAACAGATATAATAACAACAATAGTAATAGACAAAATAATAATTTCCAAATATGTAATTTTGGGGGTCAGTCAAGATCATCCAATCACAGTAACACGAGCAATCTCCGTAATATAAACCAACAGGAAAACCAGCAAACTCCACTCCAACAGTAAATTCTAACGGTAATAAAATAAGCACATTCAACTTGCATCTAAACAGCTACATATCTTCCTACCCTAAATAAGTCAACTTCGACCTTTCTGATAGATACAGGAGCTTATATCTCAATAATAAAGAAGGGTCAAATTGACAGTAATATCACAATAAATAACTCACAGATCACAGATTTAAAAGGTATTGGCCGAGGCATAACAAGCACACTTGGAATAGTAAAAGTAGATCTAACAGATGATAGTCATTTAATAGGACACAAATTTCACATAGTAGAAGAAAATTTCCCAATCCCATGTGATGGAATTTGGGGACTCGACTTCATTAAAAAATATAGGTGCATTTTAGATTATAAAAAAAATGGGGACAGCCTAATACTACGACCATATGATTACCAAGGACTGTCATTTCAGTGTAACCCCATTTAATTTGTTTCGTCCCTCCCACAAATTGTCATCCTCCCAGCAGATCCTTGCAGCAGGACTGCTCCATACTCTCTTACTCCGGGAAGGCATCGAATCCAATCCGGGTCCGTCTCCTGACCCCGGTCCTGAGAATTGGTTTTGCTGCATCTGCCGGAAAAGAATCTTTTTAGGACGGTCATACTCTGTTCAGTGTGTCTCGTGCAAGGGATGGTTGCACCGGACAGGTTGTTCTGGGCTTGATGCCCAAAACCCGACGTCCACGTAACTTTTATAAATCTTTTGTGGCTCCTTGCTGTTCACGCCCAAGGGCGTCCCGTAGTCTACGCCTAAGCGCCCCCACTACCTTCCAGCAGCCCCGCTGCTCAGCAAGCCACAACAAGTACCCGCTGCTGTTCGCGCCCCACGGCGCCAACAACTCAAACAGCTGATACCACGCATAACTACTACCTTCGTAGTAGAGTTAGTAGCAATGCTGAGCATCAGCCCCTGCCCCCGTCTTCTCCCCCCTCTTTTCCGGCAGCAATCGTGCAGGTCAGGGAAACAGACCCTTAGTCCCTACCTCCGCTTGCACCGTCTGCCAGCACAGAATATATAGGTTTGCGACATCCGCCCAATGCAGCTCCTGCCTTGGGTGGTGCCACTTTCCTAGATGTTCTGGTCTCCGCGACGGCAACCCCCCGACGGGTTTCATCGCGCCATGTTGCCAGGTCGCAAACCCAAATCATCCGGGTACCCCAATGCTTGCCCAAGGACGCCCAGTCCCAGGGCCACAACAGCAATTGCGTCATGGCCTTCCACAACCCAGGCGTATTCACCCGTCACTTACCACCAGAGTGGCGGCGTCTCCCCTTACGCACTTCAGAATTCTGCAGTTAAACTGTAATGGACTAACTGGGAAGATTACGGAGATAGTCGATTTCATGAAGCGGCACAACATCCGCATTGCCGCGATTCAAGAGACTAAACTCACAGCAAGATCTGCATTGCAGATCTGCTCTGGGTATAATGTCCACAGGAAAGACCGCGAGAGTGGAAATGGAGGCGGCCTGGCGTTTATCATACACCACTCTGTGCAATACTATATACTATACAATGTCTTAGAACGTCAAGGCCTATCTGTCCGGTCAGGCGATGCAAACCTAGAAATCATCAACATCTACATCCCTCTTGCCACCTGTTGCTCCAGTGGATACCGCCCTAATATCAGGGCCTTACTCACTGGCAACAATCGCATTATCCTAGGCGATTTCAATGCCCATCATGATCTATGGCATTCAAACTTGCGGGCGGACAGTAGGGGTGAGATGTTGGCGGATCAAATAGAAGAAACGATGTTCTGCAAAATAAACGGAGACGCCCCCACACGTAAGGTAGGAAGCTGTCACAGCTCGCCAGATATCTCAATCGTGAGCGCAGAACTCGTAAACTGCGTCAACTGGCAGCCGATGGTAACATTGGCATCCGACCACCTGCCCATACTTATTTCGCTCGAGCGTACCGCCGACTTCATCGTCACTGAAAAACGCACTTTCATAAACTTCAAAAAAGGAAAGTGGGAAGAATATAAATCTTTTACAGACAACCGCTTTGCTGCCCTCCATATCCCGACTGATGGCCGCCAAGGGGAGCGAGCCTTCCGTAAGGTCCGGCCCCACTTCCTGGCGGAGTCCGCAAACTTAGCGAGAGAACGTGACCTTATAAGACAGCTTGATCCAGGCGACCCCCAAATAAGGGATATAAACCAACGCATCAGATTGCTTGTGGATGAACACAAGCGGGCGAAATGGGAGGAGCACCTAAGAGGTTGTAACCTCTCTACCGGTGTGGGTAAACTTTGGTCCACCGCAAAGTCCCTATCGAATCCGACTAAGCACAAAGACATAGTTTCCATCGCCTTTGGTGATAAAGTGCTGTCGGATGCGAAAAAATGCGCGAGCGCTTTCTGCCGACAATATATAATGCATCCTACGGTCGACAAAGATAGACGGAGAGCCAATAGACACGCACATAAACACAAATTCAGAGCGTCACCAATCACCATCACCGCTAAAGAGGTTGAGGACGCCATTGGTCGCGCTAAACCATCCAAAGCAGTGGGCCCAGACGGCATAGCCATGCCGATGCTTAAAAGCCTATGGAAAGAGGGTTTCAAATATTTAGCGTATGTCTTCAACCTGTCTCGTTCCACCTTTGTCATACCCGAGAAATGGAAAATGGCCAAGGTGGTCCCGCTACTAAAGCCTGGGAAACCAGCTAACATAGGTGAGTCGTATCGTCCGATATCTCTCCTATCGCCAGTGGCAAAGACGCTTGAAGCCATTTTGCTCCCCTCTTCAAAGCAAATTTGCAACTAGCCTGTCATCAGCATGGCTTTAGAAAAATCCATAGCACTACCACTGCGCTAAATGCCATTAGCACCCAAATAAATTGCGGTTTAAATCAAAACCCGCACCATAGAACAGTACTCGTTGCGCTAGACCTATCAAAAGCTTTTGATACGGTCAACCATGGCTCGTTACTGCAAGACCTGGAAGGGTTTACCCTTCCCCCGTGTCTTAAAAGGTGGACCGCAAATTATCTGGGTGGTCAGCAGGCATCGGTGCAATTTAGAAACGAAACATCAAAACCAAGGAGAATTAAACAAGGGGTGCCACAGGGTGGTGTCTTATCCCCACTTTTGTTTAATTTCTACATATCTAAGCTACCTTCACCACCGGAAGGAGTCACAATCGTTTCCTACGCCGGTGACTGCATGGCTGCAATGGCTACCTACCTGATCTCTCCAGTTTTTTCGCCTCGCGAAACCTGGCATTATCACCGACTAAATCTTCCGCGACCTTATTTACAACATGGACGTCCCAAATGTCGACCATTTTGAACATCCACGTCGATGGCACTACGCTACCGACTGTCCTATACCCCAAAATCTTGGGTGTGACGTTTGATCAGGATCTACATTTTGGTGAGCACGCAGCCGCAATTGTTCCGAGAATTCAGAGCCGTAACAAAATCCTCAAATCCCTCGCTGGCAGTACCTGGGGAAAAGATAAAGAAACGCTCATGACTACATACAAAGCAATTAGCCAGCCGATTACGTGCTACGCGTCACCCATATGGTCGCCAAGCCTAAAAATTACCCACTGGAAGAAACTACAGGCCTGCCAAAATACTGCTCTCAGAATCGCCACGGGCTGTCTTCTTATGTCCCCAGAACACCATCTACATAATGAGGCGAGAATACTCCCCATCAGGGAGAGAAATGAGATGCTGACCAAACAGTTCCTGTTCAATACCCAGAAATCTGGGCATCCCAACAGACATCTGATTGATGAACCAGCACCGCCTAGGGGCTTAAGGAGTCATCTCCGTAAGCATTTTGAGGAAATACGGCACCTGAGAACCCAGCCGTATGAAGTGAAAAAACACAAGCAGGTCCTTGGTGAACTCCACAAACAGGCGTCGGACCTTTATGCAGGGAATTGCCCGGTGAATCCAGTACTTAAAGAAAAGTATCCAAAACTCGCGGAAGAGGAAAGCATACTCCCCAGGGAAACGCGTGTCACTCTTGCTCAACTTCGTTCTGGTAACAGGTTAAACTCTTACCTATCCAGAATCAACCCCGCAATACAAAATGTATGCCCCGCTTGCAATGTGTCCCACATGACACCAACCATCTCTTTAATTGTAATGTGGAACCAACGCCTCTAACACCCCTTTTCTTATGGTCCTGTTGAAACGGCAAGTTTCCTTGGACTCCCGTTAGAAGATATTGATGACAATTTGTGATCGGTCGCGGCTATTAGGTGGGGCGAGCATTGCTACAACAACAACAACAACCATATGATTACCCAGAAGATATAGTTATACAAATGACAAATAAACCAACAATTAATAGCATTCCAATACCCGCAAGAACCGAAGTAATTAGACAGGTTCATATCAATAGTCACAATAAGGAACTATTAGTACCTCATCAAGAATTGACTGATGGCATTTTTGTATCCAATACGATAGTAAACTCAAATCACGCTTTAATAGGAATAATAAATACAACAGATAAACATGCAATCATTCAAGATTGTGACATCAAAACAGAACGTTTAAAGGATGACGTGATAATTGAAAATACAGCTCACTGTAAAGCTAATAACAAAGAAAATAAAATAAATAAATTAATAAAAATTTCACACCATTCGCTAGTAAATCACTCCATACCTTATGCTCAGAATACGTTGATATATTCTCATTAGAAACAGAACCAATTATGACCAACAACTTTTACAAACAAAAGTTGCATCTGAAGGATAACACTCCTGTGTATATTAAAAATTATAGACTACCCCAAGCACATAAGAATGTAATAAATAAACAAGTAAATAAACTAATTTAAGATGATATTGTTGAACCATCAACCTCAGAGTACAACAGCCCTATTTTATTTGTACCTAAAAAATCTCTTTCGGACAAAGAAGAAAAAAGGTGGAGGTTAGTTGTTGATTTCAGACAAATAAATAAAAAATTAAAAGCTGATAAATTCCCTTTGCCTAGAATAGATAATATTCTGGATCAATTGGGAAGAGCGAAATATTTCTCATGCCTAGATTTAATGTCAGGATTTCACCAAATAGAAATCAGCCCAGAATCAAGAGATATCACATCCTTTACAGCGGATAACGGTACTTATCGTTTCAAAAGATTACCTTATGGTCTCAAAGTAGCTCCAAACTCATTCCAGAGGATCATGACATTGGCATTCGCAGGTCTAAAACCATCACAAGCATTCTTATACATGGACGATTTAGTCGTATTAGGATGCTCTGAAAAACATATGATTAAAAATTTGCGGGATGTATTCTCCACATGCAGAAAATATAATTTAAAAATACATCCGGACAAATGTCAATTTTTCAGCCAAGAAGTCACTTATCTTGGACATAAATGCACAAGTACTGGAATTTTACCAGACCCAAGCAAATTTTAAATTGTTCAAATTTACCCAACTCCCAAAAATGCCGATGAAGCAAAAAGATTTGTGACTTAGTAAGAAAAGTGTAATTTTCAATTGGACAGACGACTGCGAGAAATCTTTTAATTACCTAAAAATGCATTAGTTAGTCCAAATATCCTACAATATCCCAATTTTGATAAAGAGTTCTTTATTACAACCGACGCAAGTGGTTATGCCTGCGGTGCTGTGCTAAGCCAAGAAAAACAATTACCCATTGCCTATGCCTCAAGATCATTTACAAAAGGCGAAATAAATAAAGCCACGATCGAAAAAGAATTAGCGGCCATACATCGGGCAATTATATATTTTAGACCATATGTTTATGGCAGAAAATTCACAGTGAAAACGGATCATCGACCTTTAACGTATTTATTTTCAATGAAAAACCCTTCACCTAAATTAACTAGAATCAGGTTGGATTTGGAAGAATATGCTTTTGGGGTGGAGTACATAGCAGGAAAATAAAATTACGTGGCAGACGCTCTGTCAGGAATAGATATCAATGATTTGAAATAATTGTCAGTACAGGCATGTAAAATAATGAAAGTCACGACAAGATCGCAAACTAAAAAGAATTCAAGTAATAATAGTAATAGAAATGAAGAGAAGAAAAGTCACAAAGAGAACCCTATAATATACGAAGCGCTTAATAAATGTGAAGTAAAAAGACTAATCCAGCTCGTTTTCGATCCTCCGAAATTATATTCAAAAAAGGAAAGAAAATTTGTAGTGAAATAAATATAGAGAATAAAATTTTGAGGCGAAAATTGACTTAGGCCAATTCTTTACCAGGCTTATGGAAAAAGCCGGCAATTTGGAAATTAAGAAAATACAGTTGTCTTTAGGAGACAAATTGTTTAATTATACTCGAGTAGACACATTTAAGGAAATAGGTACCAAAGTTCTCAAAAATTTAACAATTGCATTAACTCCGGAGGTTGTGCATGTGACGGAAAATGATAAAATTAAAAATATTCTTCAAAAATATCACGATGATCCTGTTAATGGTGGCCATTCAAGAATCAATCATAAAACTAATAAAATAAGACAAAAATATTACTGGAAAAATATGAAAAATGATATAAGAAAATATATAAAGAAATGCGTTAATTGTAATAAAAATAAAATTTATAAAAATTTAAAAGAACCAATGCTTTTGACTGAAACACCACCAAAGGCGTTCGAAACAGTACAAATAGATACAATTGGACCGTTACCAAGATCATTAAATGGAAACGAATACGCTGTCACTCTGATATGTGATTTGACTAAATACTTAGTTGCAATTCCTATATATAGCAACCATGAAAAACAGTAGCCAGAGCCATATTCGAAAATTTTATCTTAATTTTTGGAAGTATGAAAACAATAATAACGGATATGTGATCTGAATATAAAAATAGCCTGTTTGAAGAACTATGTAAACTTCTCAATATTGAGCACAAAACATCTACGCCGTATCACCACCAAACTTTAGGCACTGTTGAACGTAGCCATAGAACTTTCAATGAATATGTGCGTTCATACATATCCATTAACAAAGATGACTGGGATGAATATCTCAAATATTTTGCATACTGTTACAATACTACCCCATCTACAGTCCTTAACTATTGTCCATTCGATTTGATCTTTGGCAAAAAACCCCAGACTTACGAATTTTTACAAGAAAATTCGGTAAGCCCATTGTACAATTATGAGGCTTACGATAAAGAAATTAAATATAGGTTACAAATAGCACAGGATAGAGCCTTTAAATTAGTAAAAGAGGCTAAAGAAAAACAAAAGATTATTTATGATAAAAATATTCACTATAAGGAAATAAATATAGGAGATGTAGTGTTAGTAAAAAATGAGGTAGGCCATAAGTTAGATAGTAGATATAAAGGGCCCTATAAGCTAGAAGAAATCGATGAAAATAATAATTTTACTCTAATACCCTATAAAGAAGAAAATATTGATAATAAAAATAATGACACTTTAATTCCATCTAGAATAGGAAATGAGGATAAGCAAAAATTTCTCAGTAACATCGAGAATGGCAATATCATAAATAACAAGAAAATAATAATACACAAAAATAGACTTAAATTAGTAGAATAAGACAATTTTCAACCTGCAAACACAAAATACAAAAGTAGAATTAATTCATACTTAACTAAATAAAAATAGAAGCTCAGGGAGTGTAAAAAGCCAACAATTTAATGCCAAATATTTAAATCAGTGTAATACAACAAAAATAGTCTAAATCTGATACAAAAATAGTCTAAATGTTCATCAACATATAAATATGCATTTGATAATTATTGCTGATATAGCCAGTCACACGATTTAATACAGGTGTGTGTACAACACACAACCAACCAAATTTGAATTCCAGCAAATTTGCAAACATTGCATGTCCCACAGAAGTCACAGCTCAACACAGATGTGTAGGTACATATTTTGTATCGAGTTGTATGTAGGTATGTAAGTATGTATGCTTAAGGTAGATATGCATGTAAGTATGTATGCTTAAATGTAAATATGTATGTAAGAATATATTTAGAATAATTTAATATAAAAAAGCTGAAATATTTGAATAAAGAGACATTCAGTATTCGCTCACTGATGTCAAAACTCATTTACCTGCATTTAATCTTTTATAATTCTGAAAAATATTTTCTCCAAATACCGGAGAAATAGAACTCATTCTTAGGATTATTTTTTCTCGAAACTGAGCAATTTTTAGTATTTTTGAGTAAAATATTAATCATTTTAAAGAAGAAAATTTTAAAAATTCAATACAAATATATTCATATTATAAGAAAGCCTCTTCTCTTTCTTACGATAATTCATATTCCTTTTGAAGAAATGCTTTTCAATAAAACAAATACTTTTTTCATATTTTTAACTAATTTATTATTAATTTTAAGGAAAATACTTTCATAAATTCTATACAGTTTTTTCCTTATTTTATTAACACCGTATAAAACGTAAAAAACAGTGCCGAAAAAGAACCAAAATTGAGAAAAAGGGACCATGGTCCGCTGGAGTTGGAAGGGACCATTTTTATTACAAATGGAATGAAGTGGCAACTGTGTTCTCAAATGAAAGCTTCCACACCAAATAGAAGATATACATATAAGTACTTCGGCATTACGAAATACATTGTCGCGATGTGAGGCAAAGTATTGTTGCATTAAACCTTTTTGACCACCACAATACAGATTAAGTATAAAATTTCACGAAAAATATATTTATTCGAAAAATCACGTCAAATAACTGCAGTCATAGTTTACGAATTTGGAAACAATGAGAGCGGCAAATACGGACGTTTATGAAATATAATGTCAAAACGTATATGCACATGGTTGTATTTATATGCACGAAAATGCTTTTAAAACACATGAAATTCTTAAAATAAAGTTGAAAAACAAATGATAAAAACTTTAATATAAATAAAAGGTTATTTTAATAACAACAAAAACGCTTTATATATTCTATATATGGGGTATTCCATCCCATTTCGACCAATTTTGAACCCGACCCCTTTAGAATTGGCTGAAAGTTTTTCTTCTTTTTCTAGCATACGAAAGACGTTTTTCAGAATTTTTTCAAATCTTTTCATCCAACTCAAAAAAAGTTATGAATTTTAAAAAAAGCACCGTTTTTGTTTTCAAAATGCTATAACTTTCTCAAAAATTTACCTTTTGGGATCTTTTTTTTTAAATTTGTTTTTAAATGTACTTTTCTGAAAAAATACAAACAAATTTTTTAAGTTTTTTTTAGTTTTTCGAGTTTGTTCGAATTTCACCATTTTTTTTCTCATAAAAAGCTCCAATCAATTCTGCAATCATCCCCACTAATCCAGGAGTGAGCCGATTTTTTTTATATTTTTTTTATTTAATTGAAAAAAAAAATTTTTTAAATTAAAATTTTTTTTATCAATTTTATTTACATAACAAAAAAATGTAAGAAAATGATTTTTAAGTATTCTTTTCTTTATATATTATGGTAATCTACGATTAAAATGACATATTTACTGTGTCAGTCATTAATCCTGGTTATTTTAATCGTAGATTACCATAATATATAAAGAAAAGAATACTTAGAAATCATTTTCTTACATTTTTTTGTTAAATAAATAAAAAAAAATTTTTTTTTTTTCAATTGAATAAAAAAAAATATAAAAAAAATCGGCCCACTCCGGGATTAGTAGATATGATTGCAGAATTGATTGAGGTTTTTTATGAGAAAGAAATGGCGAAATTCGAAAAATCTCGAAAAACTGAAAAATTAAAAAAAAAAACTTTAAAATATTTTTTGTATTTTTGCCGAAAATTACATTTAAAAACAAATTTAAAAAAAAAAGATCCCAAACGGTCAATTTTTGAAAAACATAGCATTTTGAAAACAAAAACGGTGTTTTTTTTTTAATTCATAACTTTTTTTGACTTGGATGAAAAAATTTGAAAAAATTCTGAAAAACGTCTTTCGTAAGCTAGAAAAAGAAGAAAAACTTTCAGTCAATTCTAAAGGGGTCGGGTTCAAAATTGGTCGAAATGGGATGGAATACCCCATATATATCAATTGTTAAGGATTATCTCACTTTAAAACTTAAGCTAAAAATCTGAAGTTTTTTTTTTGAAACTGAGTCGAGTACTGTGCGTGTGATTGTGCGAAGTTTGAGCGATCAGCTGTTAGTTGCGCTACTTGGTAAAATTTACAATGCTCACAACGCTTTTATGTAAAGATTGAACTTGATTTTCAAAAGCTCTATCCAGAACGGAATAATTTGTTGTTTGATAAATGGAGCCAGTTTCATCAATCAATACCATTTTTTTTTTGACACTCATATCAAGGATGCAAACAGTTTACATAAATGGAAGCGACTCAAAGAAGGAATTTTCACAAGTGGTTGGTGTGATTTAGTCCACTTTTACATTATATAATTCTTGAATTTAATTCTGCGTATGTTCCCTTTTGGCTTTTCTATAAGTGTTTACTTTTGTAAATGTTTGTTACAACAAATGGAAATTAAAGACTGATGTATATTGGAACGATTTTTTTTCATCCTTTGTCAAATTTGGTTTGGAGACAAACCGGTTCCGGCGTTGTGCCATCATCAGAGGGTGAGGCCATCTCAAGTGAGCATCGAATTTGCCAAGTGTTCGAATAACCAAAAAAATTTTTTTCATATTAAAGCCTTATAAAAGAGTAGGAAATCCTGTTAATTTTTTCTCGAAATTTTTTTATCATTAAATTTTTATAACCAATTGAATTTTGTCGCATCAAATCGGTAAACAATTTTTTTTTTCAGAAACTACTGAACCGATTTTAATAATTTTTTTTTTTTGACATTTATAAAACAATGGACTATAATTTAGATTTTTTTTATACACAAATAAAATTTGCTGTTTTTAAATAACATTAATTGATATAAACAAATTATTATATAACTAACTTCTGTGCCTCTGAAAAAAATTAAATAACAGTAAATTATTTGGTATTCAATTATATTTTTATTTCTGAAAAAAAAAAAAAATATGGGGCGCAGCAATAGTTTCCTTATAATAACGTTATATGTGCGAGTGCATCCGCCGTGAATGTGGGGAAGTATGACTGTACTTAATGTGTGTAAATAGGTATGTATGCTGGGGAATTGAAATGAGACTGTTTCAACGACAAGAATTAGCTAAGAAATATTAAATAGGTCAAGTTCATTGGAACTGAGCAGTTAGATAATTTGGTGCATCTAACTGCATAATACGACTTTGATTTTTAAGTAATAAGCTCTTTGATTTGAATTTAAAAATTTAGTCGCAAGCGGATGTTATTTTAGTAAAGACTTGTTACCTATATCACGTTAATTTTTTCAAAAAGAAAGTAAATTGTGAATAATAGTTTCTAAACAGATAAATTTATAAGTCGACTGACGTGAATTTCCCAATTTCGTTAATTAGTAAAATGCCAAATCCACACCGGTGTTGTAATCCTTTGCAAAAGAAAAATTACTGTCGCGTTTACAAAGATTTAGTGCAAGTAAATTAAAAGTACAGTGAAAAGTTCAGTGGTCTTATCGGCCAATACATATGTCGCTCTTGCAAACGTGCTTTGGTGAAAGCAAAATCTAGTGAACTGGAAAATATGTCTATCGAAAAAGATGCAATTAACTCACGTGATTGTTCTCCAGAAAAAATCATTGTGCCTGATGATGATGTAAATCTGATTCAGATTTCGATAGTGAAATTGTTGACAAATTAATAAGCGTGGATAAAATAAATAATTTGTTTGAACAATGTGATGTGAGCCCAATAAAAGTTCGGCGCATTTCAAAATTTTCAAAAGAGGAGAAAGCAAAATTGGCAGCTAAGCTCGATCTTATAGGAACAACGTGTGGCAGCAGTTTAAGCAGTGAGATGCCACCTGAAGATGAAAATATTGAAGCACTAAGAGTATCCTTTAACAATCAAAAAACTCGAGGAGACAAAATAAATATATTGACATTTGTTCCAAAAACGTGGACCATCAGAAAGATTCGTGAAACTTTTAATGTGTCTCGTCGTATGGTTTCTACTGCAAAAAAGCTAAAAAAAACACAAGGAGTAGGATCTCGCCCTCAGAAGAAAAAAGGCCGTCCCATAAATCCGGAAAGTGTAAAAGCTGTTGAAGAATTTTACCTATGCGATGATGTCAGCCGCATAATGCCGGGGATGCATGATAGCAAATCCGTTAAAAAGGATGGAATTCGTTGTCATGAGCAAAAACGATTATTGATGGACAATATTCGAAATCTTCACAGTATATTTCGGGAAAAATTTCCAAACATGCCGATATCATTGTCAAAATTTAAACAATTGCGGCCAGAACAATGCATATTTGTTGGGCCTAAGGGAACGCATAATGTGTACGTATGTAAAATACACGAGAATATGTGTTTAAAGTTTGCTCGATTAAAACGAATGTCAATTTACCCAAACCCTGAACTGAACTATAGGGACTGCTTAAAGATCATGGTCTGTCAAACACTTCTTTCCGATTGTTTTTTGTTAAAATTTAAATATTGCTCCAGCGCGAAAAAGTTCATTGAACATTTAGAACAAATTTTCAGGAATAACACGGTTATGTCGGTTATTTACGAACAATGGACGAGTACTGACAGGTAAACTGTTTTTTTCTTGTATATGGTTTACATATTTTACATCCCATTATTATATAATATACTTTTTTTTCAGATGCTTAATAGAAAAAAGGAAGAACATACAGATATCTTTCTGAAAAATCTACCATCTGAATTAGCTGATGTTCTAAAACACGATTTTCTTGCGAATACTCAAGCTAAGTATTTGACTGATCTTAAAAACAAATTGTGTGACAAGGAATATGTCGTATGTTTGGATTTTTCTGAAAATTACTCCTGCCGTGTACAAAATTCCATTCAGTCCGAGTACTGGAACACAACTCAAGCTACTATCCATCCTTATGTAATTTATTATAAAGAAAACAGCAATGTACGACATAAAAGTTTTGTAATAATTTCGGATGTCTTAGCCCACGACAGCACAGCGGTGAATTTATTCAATTCCAAACTGATTTTGTTCATGATAAAACTTTTCGGAAGGAATAACGTAAAACAATTTTTTTCTTCTCGGACGGGGCAGGTTCACAGTACAAGAACAAGTACAATTTCATCAATCTGTTTAATTACAAAAAAGATTTCGGAGTTGACGCCGAGTGGCATATTTTTGCTACAGCACATGGGAAGGGTGCTTGTGACGGGGTCGGCGGCGTTGTAAAAAGATGTGCATATCGCTCAAGTCTCCAGAATAGCAATGGAACCAAAATCACTGGACCAAAAGCTCTATTCAATTGAGCAAAATCATATTTCAAGTTAATCAATTTTGAATATTGTACTAAGATAGAACATGAAAGTCATGCCGCTAAATTGAAAAAGCGTTATTCAGTTGCGAAAAAAATAGAAATATAATTGAATACCACATAATTTACTGTTATTTAATTTTTTTTCAGAAGCGCACCCCAGTATCGATTTTCGTTCGACACGGTTTGTTTCCAAACGAAATTTGACAAGGGATGACGAAAAATCGTCCCAATATACATCAATTATCCACCTTGTCGGAAAATCAACAAAACCAAAAGAAAATATAAACCGTCATACGTTCTTGTAAGGAAAGAGATTGAGAGAGAGAGAGATAGCAAGACAAAATTAAAACATCTTGACTGTACGGACGCAGTCTTACTCTTCCCCAGTACATACACTACCTTTGCATCTGACGCAGCAGTCCTGAATTCATGGATTTTATAATGTAAAAGCGGACTTACTTTTATTTGCAATATAATTTAAAATGTTAACAAATTTGCAATCAGCAGATGTAAAAGATTGCGTGGTATTATATCTCCTTCATTCCGTTTTGGTGCCAACTGGCAGACAGTATAAATTTGGCCGCAAAGCCGGAAAGAGGTTATAATAAAACCAACAATCAGCGATTCCCGAAACAGCTTCTTACTTTTTGCGTGTACACAAAGTGAGTTGCAAGCAAAAGTAAAATTAATGGGAGGTGAGAAATTCAAAGACAAAAATACTGTACAGCCGATTATACGTGCTGTGGGACTCGATGTTTTTGAACTTAGATAATATTATATTTATTTCGCAGATATATATTACAAGTTCCAGAACTTTGTAAAATGTGCTGATGGTTGTTCATTTTTATACTCAATTGAGCAGAGCTCACAGAGTATATTAACTTTGATTGGATAACGGTTGGTTGTACAGGTATAAAGGAATCGAGATAGATATAGACTTCTATATATCAAAATCATCAGTATCGAAAAAAATTCGATTGAGCCATGTCCGTCCGTCCGTCCGTCTGTCCGTTAACACGATAACTTGAGTAAATTTTGAGGTATCTTGATGAAATTTGGTATGTAGGTTCCTGGGCACTCATCTCAGATCGCTATTTAAAATGAACGATATCGGACTATAACCACGCCCACTTTTTCTATATCGAAAATTTCGAAAAATCGAAAAAGTGCGATAATTCATTACCAAATACGGATTAAGCGATGAAACTTGGTAGTTGAGTTGAAATTATGCCACAGAATAGAAAACTAGTAAAATTTTGGACAATGGGCGTGGCACCGCCCACTTTTAAAAGAAGGTAATTTAGAAGTTTTGCAAGCTGTAATTTGGCAGTCGTTGAAGATATCATGATGAAATTTGGCAGGAACGTCACTCTTATTACTATATGTCTGCTTAATAAAAATTAGCAAAATCGGAGAATGACCACGCCCACTTTTAAAAATATTTTTTTTAAATTCAAATTTTAAAAGAAAAGTTAATATCCTTACAGTTTATAAGTAAATTATGTCAATATTCAATTCCAGTAATGATATGTTACAACAAAATACAAAAATAAAAGAAAATTTCAAAATGGGCGTGGTTCCGCCCTTTTTGTTTTAATTTGCCTAGGATACCTTTAATGCGATAAGTCGAACAAAAATTTAGCAATCCTTGTGAAATTTGGTAGAGGCTTAGATTCCAGGACGATAACTGTTTTCTGTAAAAAATGGCGAAATAGGTTGAAGCCACGCCAATTTTTTATACACAGTCGGCCGTCTGTCCTTCCGCTCGGCCGTTAACACTATAACTTGATCAAAAATCGATATATCTTTACTAAACTAAGTTCACGTACTTATCTGAACTCATTTTGTATTGGTGTAAAAAATGGACGAAATCCGACTATGACCACGCCCACTTTTTCGATATCGAAAATTACGAAAAATGCAAAAAAATGCCATAATTATATACCAAATACGAAAAAAGGGATGAAACATGGTAATTGTATTGGTCTATTGACGCAAAATATAACTTTAGAAAAAAACTTCGTAAAATGTATTAAGTAGAAGAAAATGAAAAAGTTTTGCAGGGCGAAATCAAAAGCCTTTGGAATCTTGGAAGGAATACTGTTTGTGGTATTACATATATAAATAAATTAGCGGTACCCGACAGATGATGTTCTGGATCACCCTGGTCCACATTTTGGTCGATATCTCGAAAACGCCTTCACATATACAACTAAGGGCCACTCCCTCTTAAAACCCTCATTAATACCTTTAATTTGATACCCATATCGTACAAACACATTCTAGAGTCACCCCTGGTCCACGTTTATGGCGATATCCCGAAAAGGCGTCCACATATAGAACTAAGGCCCACTCCTTTTTAAAATACTCATTAACACCTTTCATTTGATACCCATATCGTACAAACAAATTCTAGAGTCACCCCTGGTCCACGTTTATGGCGATATCTCGAAAAGGCGTCCACATATAGAACTAAGGCCCACTCCTTTTTAAAATACTCATTAACACCTTTCATTTGATACCCATATCGTACAAAATGATTCTAGAGTCGCCCCTGGCCCACCTTTATGGCGATATCTCCAAAAGGCGTCCACCTATATAACTAAGGCCCATTCCCTTTTAAAATACTCATTAACACCTTTCATTTGATACCCATATCGTACAAACAAATTCTAGAGTCACCCCTGGTCCACCTTTATGGCGATATCTCGAAAAGGCGTCCACCTATAGAACTAAGGCCCACTCCCTTTTAAAATACTCATTAATACCTTTCATTTTATACCCATATCGTACAAACAAATTCTAGAGTCACCCCTGGTCCACCTTTATGGCGATATCCCGAAAAGGCATCCACCCATAGAACTAAAGCCCACTCCCTTTTAAAATACTTATTCACACCTTTCGTTTGATACCCATATTGTACAAACGCATTCTAGAGTCAACCGTGGTCCACCTTTATAACGATATTCCGAAAATTCGTCCACCTATAGAACTAAGGCCCACTCCCTTTTAAAATACTCATTAACACCTTTCATTTGATACCCATATAGTACAAACAATTTCTAGAGTCAGCCCTGGCCCACCTTTATGGCGATATCTCGAAAAGGCGTCCACCTATAGAACTAAGGCCCACTCCCTTTTAAAATACTCATTAACACCTTTCATTTGATACCCATATCGTACAAAAAAATTCTAGAGTCACCCCTGGCCCACCTTTATGGCGATATCTCGAAAAGGCGTCCACATATAGAACTAAGGCCCACTTCCTTTTAAAATACTCATTAACACCTTTCATTTGATACCCATATCGTACAAAAAAATTTTAGAGTCACCCCTGGCCCACCTTTATGGCGATATCTCGAAAAGGCGTCCACCTATAGAACTAAGGCCCACTCCCTTTTAAAATACTCATTAACACCTTTCATTTGATACCCATATCGTACACAAAAATTCTAGAGTCACTCCTGGTCCACCTTTATGGCGATATCTCGAAAAGGCGTCCACGTATAGAACTAAGGCCCACGCCCCTTTAAAATACTCATTAACACCTTTCATTTGATACCCATATCGTACAAATAAATTCTAGAGTCACCCCTGGTCCACCTTTATGGTGATATCTCGACAAGGCGTCCACCTATAGAACCAAGACCCACGCCCTTTTAAAATACTCATTAACACCTTTCATTTGATACCCATATCGTACAAAAAAATTCTAGAGTCACCCCTGGCCCACCTTTATGGTGATATCTCGAAAAGGCGTCCACATATAGAACTAAGGCCCACGCCCCCTTAAAATACTCATTAACACCTTTCATTTGATACCCATATCGTACAAATAAATTCTAGAGTCACCCCTGGTCCACCTTTATGGCGATATCCCGAAAAGGCGTCCACCCATAGAACTAAAGCCCACTCCCTTTTAAAATACTTATTCACACCTTTCGTTTGATACCCATATTGTACAAACGCATTCTAGAGTCGACCGTGGTCCACCTTTATAACGATATTCCGAAAATTCGTCCACCTATAAAACTAAGGCCCACGCCTTTTTAAAATACTCATTAACACCTTTCATTTTATACCCATATTGTACAAACGCATTCTAGAGTACCCCTGGTCCACGCTTATGGCGATATCCCGAAAAGGCGTCCACATATAGATCTAAGGCCCACTCCCTTTTAAAATACTCATTAACACCTTTCATTTGATACCCATATCGTACAAAAAAATTTTAGAGTCACCCCTGGCCCACCTTTATGGTGATATCTCGAAAAGGCGTCCACCTATAGAACTAAGGCCCACTCCCTTTTAAAATACTCATTAACACCTTTCATTTGATACCCATATCGTACAAAAAAATTCTAGAGTCACCCCTGGTCTACCTTTATGGCGATATCTCGAAAAGGCGTCCACGTATAGAACTAAGGCCCACGCCCTTTTAAAATACTCATTAACACCTTTCATTTGATACCCATATCGTACAAATAAATTCTAGAGTCACCCCTGGTCCACCTTTACGGTGATATCTCGACAAGGCGTCCACCTATAGAACCAAGACCCACGCCCTTTTAAAATACTCATTAACACCTTTCATTTTATACCCATATTGTACAAACGCATTCTAGAGTACCCCTGGTCCACGCTTATGGCGATATCCCGAAAAGGCGTCCACCCATAGAACTAAGGCCCACTCCCTTTTAAAATACTTATTAACACCTTTCGTTTGATACCCATATTATACAAACGCATTCTAGAGTCAACCGTGGTCCACCTTTATGGTGATATCCCGAAAAGGCGTCCACCCATAGAACTAAGGCCCACTCCCTTTTAAAATACTTATTAACACCTTTCGTTTGATACCCATATTGTACAAACGCATTCTAGAGTACCCCTGGTCCACGCTTATGGCGATATCCCGAAAAGGCGTCCACCCATAGAACTAAGGCCCACTCCCTTTTAAAATACTCATTAAACCTTTCATTTGATACCCATATCGTACAAACAAATTCTAGAGTCACCCCTGGTCCATCTTTAGGGCGATATCTCGAAAAGGCGTCCACCTATAGAACTTAGGCCTAAGCCCTTTTAAAATACTCATTAACACCTTTCATTTGATACCCATATCGTACAAACAAATTCTAGAGTCACCCCTGGTCCATCTTTAGGGCGATATCTCGAAAAGGCGTCCACCTATAGAACCTAGGCCTAAGCCCTTTTAAAATACTCATTAATACCTTTCATTTGATACCCATATCGTACAAACGCATTCTAGGGTCACCACTGGCCCACTTTTATGGCGATATCCCGAAAAGGCGTCCACCCATAGAACTAAGGCCCACTCCCTTTTAAAATACTTATTAACACCTTTCGTTTGATACCCATATTATACAAACGCATTCTAGAGTCAACCGTGGTCCACCTTTATAACGATATTCCGAAATGGTGTCCACCAATAGAACTAAGGCCCACTCCCTTTTAAAATACTCATTAACACATTTCATTTGATACCCATATCGTACAAACAAATTCTAGAGTCAGGCCTGGTCCACCTTTATGGCGATATCTCTAAATGGCGTCCATCCATAGAACTATGGCCCACTCCCTCTTAAAATAGTCTTTAATACCTTCCATTTGATACATATGTCATACCAACACATTCCAGGGTTACCCTAGGTTCTTTTTACTACATGGTGATTTTCCCTTATTTTGTCTCCACAGCTCTCAACTGAGTATGTAATGTTCGGTTCGACCCGAACTTAGCCTTCCTTACTTGGTTTACTTTGATTATTGGAGACGTAGTAGAAAGAGATGATATCGTATGCAAATTGTTGGTATTATCTGAGTACACGAGCTTAGATATGATAAATTTAAAATCTCATATACAAACTCATAACAGGGATTACCCAATCATTTTTTATGATACTTTGAAACCAAAGCATAATTTTCTCATCCACTACTGCAGACTGCTTGAACATTCGGGTCCCGTGAAATTGCTTTGGACACTACCTTTGAATCAAAGCATAGGCAGTTGAAAGAATATGCTAAAAATATTACATCAAGAAAAAACTTAACATTGTCTTTAGCCATTAAGTTTGCAATAGTATTTTCGGAAACTGCAACTAATTTCGAAAATATTGAGATTTTACTTGGTAAAAAAATAGATTTGCTACAATGTTCTTTGTATTGGACGCATTTACAGAGTATGTTTAATAATGAAACACTGGAAGAGTGTGTATGTTATTTAAGTTTCAAAATGTATAATAAATTGTATATACGAAATTTTATTATATTTTTTTATGATCCCAATTTTTCCGCTTATCAAATACCTACTTGAGATTTTCATAAAGGATAATAAAACTTTCATGTTTTGTGAAAAAATTTGTATTCTAACATATAATGCACATTTTTTATCGTACGAGGTTGGTGGGAAATCGTCAGAATTTAAGCTTTTTAATGCAGATAACTTAAAAAATCCACCAATTCATCTTTATACAGTTAAAAATCGAATGTTCTTCTACAGTTCTTTTAATATCGATATATATTTGCAAATTAATTTGTATTTATGTTATTACTAGTAGGTATGTATATTATTATGTATAATATTAATTATGGATGTAAATGGATTGTTGGGCTGTCCATTATATCCAAGGCAATTTAAATAATGATTTCACCTGGAAACCGTTTTTTGTAAATTGCACCCTAGTATTACATTAAAAAAGCATTAAGTGCAAAAGATATTAAACAGTTCCGGTTTAAATGTAAAAAGGCGTTAAAGAAAAAATTAACTTGGTATTTATATAACGACCATGCTTATATACACACATATGATTAGTACATGAAATTGAAATATACCATATGTTTCATAGTTATGTAATTTTTGCTGTCTTGTTTAATTCCTGAAATAAAAATAAGAAAACTAATTAAAGAAAACCCGAGGAAATATTTTGTTTTTTAATGTACCCCAGATTTAAAGGAATATTTTCCCCAAAGGCTGGAAAAATTGAACCACTTTTTAGGATTTTTTTTCTCCAAAGTAAGAAATTTTTGCTACTTTCAAGTAAAGTATTAGTCATTCTGAAAAATATTTTCTCCAAATACCGGAGAAATAGAACTCAATTTTAGGATTATTTTTTTCTCGAAACTGAGCAATTTTTAGTATTTTTGAGTAAAATATTAGTCATTTTAAAGAAAAAAATTCAAGACAAATATTTTCATATTATAAGAAAGCTTCTTCTCTTTCTTACGATAATCCCTATTCCTTTTGAATAAATGCTTTTCAATAAAACAAATACTTTTTTCCTATTTTTAACTAATTTATTATTAATTTTAAGGAAAATACTTTCATAAATTCTATACAGTTATTTCCAAATTTTTTTCACATTAAAGCCTTATAAAGGGTAGGAAATCCTGTTAATTTTTTTCTCGAAATTTTTTACCGTTAAATTTGTATAACCAATTGAATTTTGTCGCATCAAATCGGTAAAAAAATTTTTCTCAGAAACTACTGAACCGATTTTAATATTTTTTTTTTGAAATTTATAAAACAATGCACTATAATTTTGATTTTTTTTATACACAAATTAAATTTTTTGTTGTTAAATAACATTAATTGTTATAAACAAATTATTATATAATGAACTTCTGGGCCTCGGAAAAAAAAAATTAAATAACAGGAAATTATGTGGTATTCAATAATATTTTTATTTCTGAAAAAAAAAATAAAAATAAAAATGGGGGCCAGCAATAGTTTCCTTATAATAACGTTATATGGGCGAGTGCATACGCCGTGAATGTGGGGAAGTATGACTGTATTTAATGTGTGTAAATAGGTATACATATATGCTGAGGAATTGAAATGAGACTGTTTCAACAACAAGAATTAGCTAAGAAATATTAAAAAGGTCAAGTTCATTGGAACTGAGCAGTTAGATAGCTTGGTGCATCTAACTGCATAAAACGACTTTGATTTTTAAGTAATAAGCTCTTTGATTTGAATTTAAAAATTTAGTCGCAAGCGGATGTTATTTTAGTAAAGACTTGTTACCAATATCGTTAATTTTTTCAAAAACAAAGTCTATTGTGAATAATAGTTTCTAAACAGATAAATTTATAAGTCGACTGGCGTGAATTTCCCAATTTCGTTAATTAGTAAAATGCCAAATCCACACCGGTGTTGTAATACTTTGCAAAAGAAGAATTACTGTCGCGTTTACAAAGATTTAGTGCAAGTAAATGAAAAGTACAGTGAAAAGTTCAGTGGTCTTATCGGCCAATACATATGTCGCTCTTGCAAACGTGCTTTGTTGAAAGCGAAATATAGTGAACTGGAAAATATGGCTATCGAAAAAGATGCAATTAACTCGCGTGATTGTTCTCTGGAAAAAATCATTATGCCTGATGATGATGTAAATGCTGATTCAGATTTCGATAGTGAAATTGTTGACAAATTAATAAGCGTGGATAATATAAATAATTTGTTTGAACAATGTGATGTGAGCCCAATAAAAGTTCGGCGCATTTCAAAATTTTCAAAAGAGGAGAAAGCAAAATTGGCAGCTAAGCTCGATCTTATAGGAACAACGTGTGACAGCAGTTTAAGCAGTGAGATGCCACCTGAAGATGAAAATATTGAAGCACTAAGAGTATCCTTTAATAATCAAAAAACTCGAGGAGACAAAATAAATATATTGACATTTGTTCCAAAGACGTGGACCATCAGAAAGATTCGTGAAACTTTTAATGTGTCTCGTCGTATGGTTTCTACTGCAAAAAAGCTACAAAAAACACAAGGAGTAGGATCTCGCCCTCAGAAGAAAAAAGGCCTTCCCATAAATCCGGAAACTGTAAAAGCTGTTGAAGAGTTTTACCTATGCGATGATGTCAGCCGCATAATGCCGGGGATGCATGATATCAAATCCGTTAAAAAGGACGCAGTTCGTTTTCATGAGTAAAAACGACTATTGATGGACAATATTCGAAATCTGCACAGGATATTTCGGGAAAATTTTCCAAACATGCCGATATCATTGTCAAAATTTAAACAATTGCGGCCACAACAATGCATATTTGTTGGGCCTAAGGAAACGCATAATGTGTGCATATGTAAAATACACGAGAATTTGTGTTTAAAATTTGCTGGGTTAAAACGAATGTCAATTTACCTAAACCCTGAACTGAACTATCGGGACTGCTTAAAGACTGTCTGTCAAACACCTCTTTCCGATTGTTTTTTGTTAAAATGTAAATATTGCCCCAGCGCAAAAAAGTTCATTGAACATTTAGAACAAATTTTCAGGGATAACATGGTTACGTCGGTTATTTACGAACAATGGATGAGTACTGACAGGTAAACTGTTTTTCCTTGTCTTGTATATGGTTTACATATTTTACATCCCATTATTATATAATATACTTTTTATTCAGATGCACATTAGAAAAAAAGGAAGAACATACGGATATCTTTCTGAAAAATCTAACATCTGAATTAGCTGATGTTCTAAGACACGATTTTCTTGCGAATACTTAAGCTAAGTATTTGACTGATCTTAAAAACAAATTGTGTGACAAGGAATATGTCGTATGTTTGGATTTTTCTGAAAATTACTCCTGCCGTGTACAAAATTCCATTCAGTCCGAGTACTGGAACACAACTCAAGCTACTATCCATCCTTATGTAATTTATTATAAAGAAAACAGCAATGTACGACATAAAAGTTTTGTAATAATTTGGATGTCTTAGCCCACGACAGCACAACGGTGAATTTATTCAATTCCAAACTGATTTTGTTCGTGATAAAACTTTTCGTAAAAAAAATTTTTTACTTCTCGGACGGGGCAGGTTCACAGTACAAGAACAAGTACAATTTCATCAATCTGCTTAATCACAAAAAAGATTTCGGAGTTGACGCCGAGTGGCATTTTTTTGCTACAGCGCATGGGAATGGTGCTTGTGACGGGGTAGGCAGCATTGTAAAAAGATGTGCATATCGCTGAAGTCTCCAGAATAGCAATGGAACCAAAATCACTGGACCAAAAGCTCTATGTAATTGGGCAAAATCATATTTCAAGTTAATCGATTTTCAATATTGTACTAAGATAGAACGTGAAAGTCATGCCGCTAAATTGAAAGAGCGTTATTCAGTTGCGAAAACTTTAAAAAACACCCGTCAATTTCATTGCATTGTCCCTAGGAATGGAAAAGAAATCGAATGCAAAATATTCTCGGCTTTCGAAAAATCTGTTATTTTAAGCGTGAAGTAGAAAGTGTTATATGTATAATTGTCGTGCTATTATTTATAGTCATCAAAAAAATAACATGTAAACAACCACCATATTTCAGCTACTGACAAGATAAATGTGATAGTAGCTGTATTTCGTTGCTAGCTAGTACAATTAAAACACTAGCTAGCCTACCGAATTGCATGGAAAGCAACAATAAAAAGTAATCGAGATGAGTTGGCTAAGCGCTTTCGGTTGAAACCGCTTAGGTAATTGTCGACCTGATTCATAGTGTTGTATAATGTTGCATATTCAAAAATGGGGCACTATTGTGAACGAGCGAATGAAATGAACATACGGATGTGCAGATAAACAAAAATAACAAAATACCAGCGTGACGGCAGGGTGGCATACATACAAACAAACACACGCATTTCATGTATTTTGTTTTTGTAATTCTCTGGTTGAGTGTCATAAACATACTGCGCTAGAAGTAGAAATGTCATAGCAAAGGAACAATTAGCTGATAAACCTCCACCATATGTATGATTTTGGCATAATGAAACTGTTTAGCTAGTTGAAGCGTTTTCTTCAAGCTCGCTTAAAAACAAATACACCTAGTATAGAAAAATGTTCATAACATGCGAAGTGTAGTATGAGAAGCGGCGGATGCACTCGCACATATAACGTTATTATAAGGAAACTATTGCTGGGCCCCCATTTTTTTTTTTTTTTCAGAAATAAAAATATAATGAATACCACATAATTTACTGTTATTTAATTTTTTTTTTCAGAGGCGCAGAAGTTAGTAATATAATAATTTGTTTATAACAATTAATGTTATTTAACAAAAAAAAAAATTGTATTTGTGTATAAAAAAGAAATCAAAATTATAGTGCATTATTTTATAAATGTCAAAAAAGAACATATTAAAATCGGTTCAGTAGTTTCTGAGAAAAACATTTTTTACCGATTTGATGCGACAAAATTCAATTGGCTATAAAAATTTAACGATAAAAAACAACAAAAATTGTTAATACATCCCAGAGCACGGGGAAAAAGTGTCAATAAAATATGACACTATGGCTTCATCGCCATAAACAAAGTCCAATGTTCACAACTATTCTGTAACAGATGTCGCAGTGCTGTGAATATCAATTGGCAAGAACCAGAATTGAAGTAGGAATAATGAAGACAAACAAAAAACCGCTGTGGTGGCTGAATGGTTATAGCAGCGGCGCCTAAACGTTGCCGATGAAGGAATTTAGCAGTTCCCGAAATGGATCTATACAACGAGCTTTGGCAGTTGTCTAAATTTGTCTTTCTTCTATTCTAATTTAAAAATTTTTTCAATTAAGAAAAAATATATTATAACAATAATAATGATAAAATAATTATTGTTAGGCCTTGAGCTCGATTCAAACTCGCGATCTTACAAATCAGTAGGCCGATATAACAACAAAAATTGTTAATACATCCCAGAGCACGGGGAAAAAGTGTCAATAAAATATGACACTATGGCTTCATCGCCATAAACAAAGTCCAATGTTCACAACTATTCTGTAACAGATGTCGCAGTGCTGTGAATATCAATTGGCAAGAACCAGAATTGAAGTAGGAATAATGAAGACAAACAAAAAACCGCTGTGGTGGCTGAATGGTTATAGCAGCGGCGCCTAAACGTTGCCGATGAAGGAATTTAGCAGTTCCCGAAATGGATCTATACAACGAGCTTTGGCAGTTGTCTAAATTTTTCTTTCTTCTATTCTAATTTAAAAATTTTTTCAATTAAGAAAAAATATATTATAACAATAATAATGATAAAATAATTATTGTTAGGCCCTGAGCTCGATTCAAAGTCGCGATCTTACAAATCAGTAGGCCGATATAACAACAAAAATTGTTAATACATCCCAGAGCACGGGGAAAAAGTGTCAATAAAATATGACACCATGGCTTCATCGCCATAAACAAAGTCCAATGTTCACAACTATTCTGTAACAGATGTCGCAGTGCTGTGAATATCAATTGGCAAGAACCAGAATTGAAGTAGGAATAATGAAGACAAACAAAAAACCGCTGTGGTGGCTGAATGGTTATAGCAGCGGCGCCTAAACGTTGCCGATGAAGGAATTTAGCAGTTCCCGAAATGGATCTATACAACGAGCTTTGGCAGTTGTCTAAATTTTTCTTTCTTCTATTCTAATTTAAAAAAATTTTTTCAATTAAGAAAAAATATATTATAACAATAATAATGATAAAATAATTATTGTTAGGCCTTGAGCTCGATTCAAACTCGCGATCTCATAAAAAATTTCGAGAAAAAAATTAACAGGATTTCCTACCCTTTTATAAGGCTTTAATGTGAAAACAATTTTTTTGGTTATTCGAACACTTGGTAAATGCGATGCTCACTTGAGATGGCCTCTCCCCAGTATCGATTTTCGTTCGACACTGATGATGGCACAACGCTGAAACCGGGTTGTCTCTAAACAAAATTTGACAAGGGATGACGGAAAATCATTCCAATATACACCAATTATCCACCCTGTCGGAAAATCAACAAAACCAAAAGAAAATAAAAACCGTCATACATTCTTGTAAGGAAAGAGATTGAGAGAGAGAGAGATAGCAAGACAAAATTAAAACATCTTGACTGTACGGATGCAGTCCTACTCTTCCCCAGTCCATACACTCCCTTTGCATCTGGCGCAGCAGTCCTGAATTCATGTAAAAGATGAAAGATGTAAAAGATTGCGTGGTATTATATCTCCTTCATTCCGTTTTGGTGCCAACTGGCAGGCAGTATAAATTTGCCCGCAACGCCGAAAAAATTTATAATAAAACCAACAATCAGCGTTTCCCGAAACAGCTTCTTACTTTTTGTCTGTACACAAAGTGAGTTGCAAGCAAAATTAAAATTAATGGGGGATGATAAATTCAAAGACAAAAATACTGTACAGCCGATTATATATGCTGTTGCACTCGACATTTTTGAACTTATAGAATATTATATTTATTTCGTAGATATATATTACAAGTTCCAGAACTTTGTGCTGATGGTTGCTCATTTGTTTACTTTGATTTTTGGAGACGTAGTAGAAAGAGATGATATCGTATGCAAATTGGTATTATCTGAGTACACGAGCTTAGATATGATAAATTTAAAATCTCATATACAAACTCATAACAGGGATTACCCAATCATTTTTTATGATACTTTGAAACCAAAGCATCATCTTCTCATCCACTACTGCAGGGTGCTTGAATATTCGGGTCCCTTGAAATTGCTTTGAACACTACCTATGAATCAAAGCATAGGCAGTTGAAAGAATATTGTTACGAATATTAGCAAAACTAAGGGGTGCTTCCATCTCTAAGCCGATGCTAAGTAGCGCCTTGCATGCACTTCCATAGATCAATCATTATGTATCTACATAAACGAATCAATCATTATGTCTACACGCAGCTGAGAGCAGCGCACAAGCACATGCAGATATCTTATCTGAAATGCTCCTAAAGGTATGCAATTGTGATTGTGGAAGTGTCGCTCACACATACAAGCGCATGGGGTATGAGAGAAGCTATAAAAATTATACATCTGTAGTTGTAGCTGAGAAACTTATAACTAACTAAGTAAATTCTGGGAGCGCCTAGGAGATGCCACGAGGAAATCACAGAGTATAAAAGCATCAGCGGTAGAGGCGCTATGGGCAGTTTCAGTTAAGCACGCTATCTGTCGGGCAATAGTTTAGTTTCATTTAAGCTATCAGTCAGTTTGGATATCAAGCCAACTAGTTGCAAAGCATAAGTGTTATTGTGAAGCACTTTAATAAAGGCAATTTTTCCATTATTCAATATTGGAGTTATTTATTCAACAGTTTAGTGATTCAAACTTAGCAAAATGGCAAATAAGAGGATTTGCGGTAAATTCATTACAATTGGTGTCAGAAGAGGGATTGTTGAATAAATTCCAGAGTTGCGACCACAACAAGGACAAGGCGAAGTTAAGTGAATTAAGGACCCAGCAACTGAAAAAGGAGTTGGAAGCCCGTTGATTGAATACAACCGGCAATAAACTCGAACTTCAGGCAAGACTACGAAAGGCAATGGAAGCAGAAGGAATTAACGTGGACGAGTATGTCTTTTATCCTGATGGGGACGAACAACAACAAAAATTTGAGAGAAGAACGGAAGTCCAAGTCCAGTAGCAAGCGGCGAGAATAATGCGATATTGGCTTTGTTATCACAGATATCGGCAACAATGGAAACCCAGGAAACACGCATAACATAAATGTCATCACAAATATCCACAAATATGTAATCCAAGATGGAATCACAGGAGACACGTATTGCAGAAATGTCATCTGAAATAACAGCGAAGATTGAAGCACAAGAGGCACGAATATCCGAAATGTCGGCGCAAGTTTCAGCACAGATATCATAGCAGATCTCTGCTGAACTGGAAGACCAAGAAGAAGGTTGGAGGAGCAAGATACAAAAATTTTACAATTTGAAGAAAAAATCGAGGCCGAGGTGGATGATTTGAGAGAACGTATGGAGCAGTTGCAACTAAATCGCCCAGCAGTTTCAACGAGTAATCCAAAAGGAAAAAACACCATCATTTGACGGTTCTGTTCCTTTCCAGGTCTTTAAGCTACAATTTGAGAAGACCGCAATGAACAACTGGAATACAACTGGAATACTGAAGATAATGTTACTGTCCTCTTCGTAGCATTGAAAGGACCAGCTGCTGAAATCCTACAGACTATTCCCGAGGGGGAGCGACACAACTACGAAACATTGATGAGTGTTCTAGAAAGGCGATACGGAAGCGAACACAGGAAGCAGATATACCAAATAGAGTTGCAAAACCGTTACCAAAAGCTAATGAGACTTTGCAAGAGTTTGCTTCGGATGTTAAAAGGTTGGCTCATTTGGCAAATGCGGACGCACCCGTGGAATACACCGAGAGGGTAAAAATCCAGAGTTTTATAAATGGCATACGGGACGTCGAAACGAAGCGAGCCACATACGCAAACCCAAAGCCAACATTTGCTGAAACGGTATCACATGCATTGACTTAGGAAACTGCCTCCCTATTGAGTAAACCAGCATATAAGGCTCATCGTGTGGAAATAGAAAGACCAGAGTGGATAGACACAATTTTGGAAGCATTGAAGGGTACGCAGGAGAAGAATAATGATGCAGTCAAATGCTTTAAGTGTGGAAAGCCAGGGCATATTGCGCGTCATTGCAACACCAACCCTAACAGTTCCAACAATGTGGGTGGTCGTTAGCACAAAGCTGTAGGAGATAAGCAAGAGTGAGTAAGATGTAGATATCGAGAGCTGGATCCAGCAATTGAATGCCTTGTGATATCTGTGTTGCAAATTGGTAGAAAATCGAGCAGTCTTACCGTCAGAGGGAATGTGGATGGTAACGAACGTGTACTGACTGTAGATACGAGCGCATCTCATTCCTTCATTCGATATGATTTGGTCTACAGGAGAGCAAAGTCATTACCTGGAGCAAGGTTGCGTACGTTCACTGGCGAGTATAACCAAGTCCTTGGAGAAGTGATATGTGAAGTCTTAATTGGGAAGGTCATGGTTTTACATAAAGTCGTTGTGGTGGAGATTGTTGATGAAGTTATATTGGGAGTGGATTTCCTGGTTGACCATGACATCAAGATCGATATGCAGAGAAGGGTGATGCGTTATGAGAACCAAGATGTGCCACTTAACTTCAGTTTGGAAAAAGGGTTCAGCAGTAAGCGAGTGCTGGTGGAGGAGATTCGACAGAGACCACGAAAGTCAAGGAAAGTAGATCGAGCATTGGATCGAATGGGCCAAATAAAGCGAAATCAAAGGTACCTGCGAGAAAAACACTGGCATTTAAAAACCCTAACGGACGCACTAAAACGACTAAAAGAATTTTCTAGAAAGAATGCAAGGGTAGTTTCAAGCCAGCGCGCACTACTGTTGTGAAACGTCAAGACGATATTGATGATGCAAAGTCAATCCGTCAAGACCAAGCTCTGCGAAGTAGCTCTTCATTGGCCAAGCAACAGAGTGCGAGGGAACGGCCCAAGGTAATGAAAAGTAAGATGAAAGACAGGTATGACAAGAACTTTAATTCGGAAGGTTTCTTGGAGGGAGATTTGGTACTGCTATACAACCCTCACCGGCGGAAAGGTATTCCATCCAAATATCGGTGCAGCTGGGAAGGCGCGTACAGAGTTGTGAAGAGGATCAGTGATGTCATCTACCGCATACAAACAATTGGGAAACCACGAAGTAGAAGGGTAGTTCATTTGGCGATGCTAGCAGCGTTTAGCTCGAGAGATTTGTCTGATCATGACGATCAGACTTAGGTAGAGGGCAGCTTAGCAAAACTAAGGGGTGCTGCCATCTCTAAACCGATGCTAAGCAGCGCCTTGCATGCACATCCATAGATCAATCATTATGTATCTCCATAAACGAATCAATCAGCTGTACGCAGCTGAGGGCAACGCACAAGCACATGCAGGTATCTTATCTGAAATGCTCCTAAAGGTATGCAATTGTGATTGTGGAAGTGTCGCTCACACATACAAGCGCATGGGGTATGAGAGAAGCTATAAAAATTATACATCTTGTTATGGATTCGCATTTTCGGTGGAAGCAGTAAGGAAGGCGGTCGGCATGATGTGGTGGTGCACAGTGGCTAGTCATTGTCGGCTGGGGCGAGTCCTTGCCAACCTTACTGTTCCTGCGCCATAATCAGAAAAAAATGTCATATCATGCCTTAAAAACTCAGCTGTGAGACCGACTCAAAACGCTTATCAATACAAATTAAAACGACATCCGGTCGAATCGGATGCCACGGACAGACCGTTAACATTCGAAAATTTAAAAATTCAAAAAAAAAACTGACGCAAAAATAATTACCGAACCGGACATGGCCGGTTACTAACGCTAAATCCAAAATCAAAAAAAAAAAAAAAAAAAAACGCTGAAAAATTAAAAGAAAACAAAAAGTGGCCGAATATACATAGGGGCGCCGCGGGTGTTGTTGCGACGCCCGGTGCTTAGTCTCACCATCAAAAACCATCAAAAACCATGGCCCCCGACGCACCTAAAAATTCGGTGGCCGTTACCTGAATACCCTACGTACCTTCTAAATAAAAAAAGACGCCAGCATTCCCATTACTACAATGTTGTTATTGACAATTCATTATAAAAACAAAAAAAAAACTGAATTAATACTAGGCAAAACTCGAGAGATTACAGCTAACTAATGTTAAATCTTCCAAAATCACGATCAAAAGAGACGGAGGCTTGCTTATCATTGAAAGTTAATTTGGCTTTTATATCTTAATTGTATCTCCTGTTAATGGGGATAAGAAAAGAAAACTGAGTCTGTTTGGATGTTGATTTTGTAAGATAATATTCCTTACAAACATTCTGATATAAAACCTAGGTACATTAATTCAAAGAGTTAGGTTCTCAGACGTTACATACATCAATTTCGCAATTCAGATTGATAGAACGAAAACTGAGGTCATCTTGATACAACTGTGATCATGCTAGTTCGAAAGTTTGTTTTTAAAATAGTAGTCTGAAGACAGTTGACTTGAAGTCGAAAATAACAGCTCCTGTCGCTTCGATTGCTGCACGATTGGTCTATACCGGTCAACCTCAAAATCAACTACATTCTTCTTTTTGGTTCATTTTTTTTTTTTGAACTTAGTATACAAGCGTTCAAATGTTACTGCCAATGCAATGTGGAAGTTTGTTGCTAACTGGTTGGAGCGAGGTAAAAAAAAATTTCTAGAACATTGATCAAAGTTAAATCAATTGGCCAACTACTTATAATCTCCTCACCTACTATACAAATTTACTTATCACAATTACATTGTATATCTGTGTTTCTATTGTTCTGCACAACACTGTAGGTGCTTGTGACCCTTGCACTTATCTAGACTCTGGCCGAAATAGCTACTCCGTAAAAAAATTTATTGGTTGCTAAGTTAGAGGAAGGCCCTAGATGTAACCAGTAAGAGGGGGAGGGGTACATTTAGAAAAAAAAGTGTGGTATTTTATTTTATTTTAGTTTGTTTTACTGTAGTTTATTTTATTTTATTCTGTTTTATTTGAGTTTTACTTCTTTTCTTTATTTTATTTATGTTAGGTTATTTTCTTTTAGTCTATTTTATTTCAATTAATTTATTTTAGTTTAGGTAACTTTATTTTAATTTAATATTCATTTTTGTTTAATTTTTACCATTACTTTCATTTGAACATATTTCCCCCCTTTTTTCCAGCTATAACACTTTCCTTGCCTGATTCCAATAATTTATATTTTATCAAAGGTTTTTATGCTAATTTAGCAAAATCTCGCAAACGGTAAGGGCCTGTATGCACCTACAAATTCATGCTTCCCTAAAGTACCTATTCATCGATGATTTAAACTAACATTTACGTATGCTTATCTATGTAGTAGGCAGTGCGTCAATCGCGCAGACCTATTTATTCGGTTTACTAGATAACTTAATAACCAAGTTAACGTTTATAATGCACATAGTGTATAGTTTAAATTTTTTTGTAGTTTTCTTTTTGTGTATTCCTAGTAAATATATTCAATTAAAACTTAAACTTTTAAATTTATGGTAAATCATACTCATTGAAGAAACTGTTTTAACATATTCAAGTAAAACGTAAACTTTTAAATTTATAGTAAATCATACTCATTAAAGAAATTGTTTTACATATTCAAGTAAAACGTAAACTTTTAAATTTATAGTAATTCATACTCATTAAAGAAATTGTTTTTCATATTCACTATCAGTGTTGGTATTGTTTTGTTTTTTTTTGTTTTTTTTCTCCTTGCTTCTAAATTAATTAAACTTCTTTAACTTTACTTTACGTTACGTTTACATTTTTAACTTTGCAACAAGTGATTGCTGCTTGCTCTCTTTAATTTAGGTATATGTATATATGTATTACGTGTTAAAATTTTATACTAGCGTTATAGTCTTAAGTTTGAATATGGTAACTAAATGTCGTTGCAGAGTCAAAAATGATAGAAAAAAGTTGAGAGTACAAATACGTATATTTTGGTCAGTATCCGAACGAACTCACCGCTTTAACCGTAGATATTTGTTGTCGTAACCGGGGGTGGCAGCAGGCCTATGTTCGCGGCCCTGCTGTTGTTGTTGTAGCTGGTATTGTTGTAGTAGCTGGTATTGTTGTAGTAGCTGGTATTGTGGTCTGTGGTGCCGCCTGTTGTTGCTGTTGACAGTAGTGGCGGCAGGCCTATGTTCGCTGCAACTGGTGGTGGTGGTACATCTGGTGGTTGTTGCGCTCGTGGTTGGCGCTATGGAAGGGGTTGTGGTTGTACCGACGATGGTGATTGCGAGTTGTAATGGTAGGCGCTGTTGGTGGTGGTTGGTGCGTTGTAATGGTTGTGGTTGCACCGCGATGATGGTTGGCGCGTTTGGTTGACGCTGTAGTAGTGCGTTTGTTGTTATACGGACGACTGGCGGAAGCGAATTCGAGCTGGCGGGCCTGCCAAGTATTGGCGGGCGTTACAGCGCTGTTTGAGGGTTACCAATTGACTATAAATTGAATAGAATCGTTGTCGGCTAACATGCTAATATGTCGACAAATTGTGAGGTGAACGACGACGAGGTGCTAGCTGCTGTATTCCCAACTTCTTTAACACGTTGCCGCCTGAAATGTGGGTGCGGTGCTACCTCTCGTTGTTATTTTAGGGGTGACGTGGTTATGGGCGTCGTTGTTGCTGGTACGAACGCAACCCCTACTTTTCGCAGAATTTAAACGCTTTTTTTGGGGCATCAAACGCTTTGACTAATAAGCCTTGCTCGAATTGTCGTTGTTGCCAATATATCAAGTGGCCCCTCGCATACGAACTCCGCGTACCAACCAGGACAAGAAAGAATTAAAAGCAGACAAATCGTCAGCGTGCCAACCAGGACAAGAAAGAATTAAAAACACACAAATCGCTAAACGCCACTATAAATCTGTGATTCTCGTCTGACTTACTCCGCGTGCCAACCAGGAAAAGAAAGCATTAAAAGCACACAAATCGCTAAGCGCCACTATAAATCTGTAATCCTCGTTTGATCCGCGTGCCAACCAGGAAAAAAATCATTAAAAGCACACCAATCGCTAAACGCCACTATAAATCGGTGATTCTCGTCTGACTTACTCCGCATGCCAACCAGGAAAGAAAAGAAAGAGATTTTCGATCTGCGGAAACTCGTGGTTTTTTTTTTGCTAGTGATCGCCGATTTTTTCTTTCTTTGTTTCGATACTTTTGCATCGCAACTTTTAGGTCCCATCACCAGTCACTAGGTGTGTTCGCACGAAAACGCTCCCAAGTGGACGTAACCGTAGACCATAACAGCAGACCGTAACAAACCTGCCTCGCTTTGAAGACCTGACGATGAAGCGAACAGGAAGCCGGATCCTCTGTGGGAAGCCACTGCCAGGGACCTCCGATGCCAATCAACGTGGGGCACGACTGACCCCTGAGATAAGAGTCTCATGGTCCTACTACGAAGCTAGCCGGGCAACATAGGTCCATCAAAAAAAAATTAAGTCAAATTGGGGATTAAATCTGTTTCCTAGTTTAAAAGGGCTTTGCGGCAATTAGACATTTGTTATGGAGAACTCGTCAAAACTCCGAAAGATGATTTATAGTGGTTATCGCCCCCACAGAAAGGCAAAAAAACAATATGGGTGTAGACATTGTGATATGGAGAACTCGTCCAAATCCGTAAGGTTCTAGTGGTTATCGCCCCCACAGAAAGGCAAAAAAAAATATGGGTGTAGACATTTTGATAAGGAGAACTCGTCCAAACTCCGAAAGGCTAGTCCAACCTAAGCGTGGACTGCCAGGGTGTTCACGGTCCTCGGCGAGTACGCGTGTGAACATCCTATGAGGTCAGTGCTCGGAGAGAATACTGGCCGATATGTCCCCGACCGCCAAAACGCCCAGACAGGGTAAAAAAATCGAATTTGTAAGTTTAAAAAAAAAAATTATTTTATAAATTTGATAAAAAATAAAAAAATTGCCATTACTCCCGGAAGGGTGTTTCTGGTGGGCATTCGCCCGAACGATTGGTCATTCGTCATTATAATTGAAAAGGAAAAAAATAATTAGTTAAGTCGTAATTTTGGGTATCTCAAAAAAACTTATGCGTAAAGCAGTTAAGGGTTAAGAAAAAAGACCTGGATTCACCCCCCTTCACCCTATAGTCTAGAAGATGGTTTAAAAAAACGTATAAATATATGTAGAGAAAGAAAAAAAATTTTGCGCGAGGGAAAAAAAATTCGCGAGGACAAATATTAAAATATATATATATATTTTTTTTTGCGATAATCGTATCGAAGAGAAAAGAAGAAAAAAAAGCTGTAAAGGAAGAGGGATTAGTTATATATATACACGGGGGGGTGATGATGGGAATGCTGACATCCCATCATTAGAAGGCAGTAGGCTACAGGGAGATAAAAAAAATAACACAAACTCATTCATACTTGTCCCTAGTGCTCCCAACCGCAACACATAAGTGGGTCTTAAGGACCTGCCTCTGGGACTGGTTGGGGCCACTAGGGTCAATGTCCTACACACACAGGTTGGTCCCAACACACCCAGCCGCAACGCAGAGGCGGTATCTGGGGACGCGCTAGTGGGACTGGCTGGGGGATGCTGAGGCCTCCCGTCCATTCACCGGTTGTCGAGCCGCTCCCCAGACTCGTGGGACAGGAAGAGGTGCCACCTTGAATCCCGGCTCAACCCGTCACAATCCAGGTGATATTCTGCGGTACCACCTGAGCCGTGGGCTGAGCTGGGGTCCTACCATTCGCTCACACACTCACACCAGACAACACAAATTCGGCTAAAGAACTAAAAAAAAACTATAAAAATTAGACAAAAAAAAAAAACCAAATTTAGCGGACAAAATATTTCCAAAACCGACTACGGACAACATCCGGCAAATTAAAATCCCATTTACAAAAAAAAACTAACTGCGTTCAGCACTGCCTCACCGGGTGAATACAAAAGTCCGGAGGACTTGACGTGCAGTCACATGGCTCCGTCAGCTACTGCCCCCGATGACCAGTCCGGACAACCTGATCCGTCAACCATTCCACCGCAATGCAGGTGGCTGCTCCTGCGGCTGCTCACCTCGGACTGGTGGAATGGTCATCTTCACACGTTGCCCGAACTGACAACTGAGACCAGCGCCTCAGGTGCCACGTTGGGCGCCATCTGTTATGGCGCCCTCAGCAACTGTCAACGATGATCACTCCGGACAACTTGATCCATCCAACCATCCCACCGCAACGCAGGTGGCTGCTCCTTCAGCTGCTCACCTCGGACTGGTGGGATGGTCAACTTCTCAAGTTGACCAGGAATGACCAACGCGACAGCGCCTCAGGCACCAAATCCCGTTGGGCGCCATCTGTTATGGAATCGCATCTACGATGGAAGCAGTAAGGAAGGCGGTCGGCATGATGTGGTGGTGCACAGTGGCTAGTCATTGTCGGCTGGGACGGGTCCTTGCCAACCTTACTGTTCCTGCGCCATAATCAGAAAAAAATGTCATATCATGCCTTAAAAACTCAGCTGTCAAATTCAAACAAAACCGACAGAAGCGCAGAGACCGACTCAAAACGCTTATCAATACAAATTAAAACGACATCCGGTCGAACCGGATGCCACGGACAGACCGTTAACATTCGAAAATTTAAAAATTCAAAATTCAAAAAAAAAAAACTGACGCAAAAATAATTACCGAACCGGACATGGCCGGTTACTAACGCTAAAATCAAAAAAAAAAAAAAACAAAAAAAGGCTGAAAAATTAAAAGAAAACAAAAAGAGGCCGAATATACATAGGGGCGCCGCGGGTGTTGTTGTGACGCCCGGTGCTTAGTCCCACCATCAAAAACCATGGCCACCGTCGCACCTAAAAATTCGGTGGCGCCTTACCTGTATACCCTACGTGCCTTCTAAATAAAAAAAAACGCCAGCATTCCCATTACTACAATGTTTTTATTGACAATTTATTATATAAACAAAAAAACTGAATTAATACTAGGCAAAACTCGAGAGATTACAGCTAACTAATGTTAAATCTTCCAAAATCACGATCAAGAGAGACGGAGGCTTGCTTATCATTAAAAATTTATTTGGCTTTTATATCTTAATTGTATCTCCTGTTAATGGGGATAAGAAAATAAAACTGAGTCTGTTTGGATGTTGATTTTGTAAGATAATATTCCTTACAAACTTTCTGATATAAAACTTAGGTACATTAATTCAAAGAGTTAGGTTCTCAGACGTTACATACATCAATTTCGCAATTCAGATTGATAGAACGAAAACTGAGGTCATCTTGATACAACTGTGATCATGCTAGTTCGAAAGTTTGTTTTTAAAATAGTAGTCTGAAGACAGTTGACTTGAAGTCGAAAATAACAGATCCTGTCGCTTCGATTGCTGCACGATTGGTCTACATCGGTCAACTTCAAAATCAACTACATTCTTCTTTTGGTTCCTTTTTTTGAACTTAGTATAAAAGCGTTTAAATGTTACTGCCAATGCAATTTGGAAGTTTGTTGCTAACTGGTTGGAGCGAGGTAAAAAAACTTTCTAGAACATTGATCAAAGTTAAATCAATTGGCCAACTACTTATAATCTCCTCACCTACTATACAAATTTATTTATCACAATTACATTGTATATCTGTGTTGCTATTGTTCTGCACAACACTGTAGGTGCTTGTGACCCTTGCACTTATCTAGACTCTGGCCGAAATACCTACTACGTAAAAAAAATTTATTGGTTGCTACGTTAGAGGAAGGCCTTAGATGTAACCAGTAAGAGGGGGAGGGGTACATTTAGAAAAAAAAAAATTGTGGTATTTTATTTTATTTTAGTTTATTTTACTGCAGTTTATTTTATTTTATTTTATTTGAGTTTTATTTCTCTTCTTTATTTTATTTATGTTAGGTTATTTCCTTTTAGTCTATTTTATTTCAATTAATTTATTTTAGTTTAGGTAACTTTATTTTAATTTAATATTCATTTTTGTTTAATTTTTACCATTACTTTCATTTGAACATATTCCCCCCCCCCCCCCCCCCCCCCTTTTTTTTTTCCAGCTATAACACTTTCCTTGCCTGATTCCAATAATTTATATTTTATGAAAGGTTTTTATGCTAATTTAGCAAAATCTCGCAAACGGTAAGGGCCTGTATGCACCTACAAATTCATGCTTCCCTAAAGTACCTATTCATCGATGATTTAAACTAACATTTACGTATGCTTATCTATGTAGTAGGCAGTGCGTCAATCGCGAAGACCTATTTATACGGTTTACTAGATAACTTAATAACCAAGTTAACGTTTATAACGCACATAGTGTATAGTTTAAATTTGTTTGTAGTTTTCTTTTTGTGTATTCCTAGTAAATATATTCAATTAAAACTTAAACTTTTAAATTTATGGTAAATCATACTCATTGAAGAAACTGTTTTAACATATTCAAGTAAAACGTAAACTTTTAAATTTATAGTAAATCATACTCATTAAAGAAATTGTTTTACATATTCAAGTAAAACGTAAACTTTTAAATTTATATTAATTCATACTCATTAAAGAAATAGTTTTACATATTCACTGTCAGTGTTGGTATTGTTTTGTTTTTTTGTGTTTTTTTGTTTTTTTCTTCTTGCTTCTAAATTAATTAAACTTCTTTAACTTTACTTTACGTTACGTTTACATTTTTAACTTTGCAACAAGTGAATGCTGCTTGCTCTCTTTAATTTAGGTATATGTATATATGTATTACGTGTTAAAATTTTATACTAGCGTTATAGTCTTAAGTTTGAATATGTTTGAATATTGATAACTACATATTGTTGCAGAGTCAAAAATGATAGAAAAAAGTTGAGAGTACAAATACGTATATTTTGGTCAGTATCGGAACGAACTCACCGCTTTAACCGTAGATATTTGTTGTCGTAACCGGGAGTGGCAGCAGGCCTATGTTCGCGGCCCTGCTGTTGTTGTTATAGCTGGTATTGTTGTAGTAGCTGGTATTGTGGTCTGTGGTGCCGCCTGTTGTTGCTGTTGACAGTAGTGGCGGCAGGCCTATGTTCGCTGCAACTGGTGGTGGTGGTACATCTGGTGGTTGGCGCTATCGAAGGGGTTGTGGTTGTACCGACGATGGTGATTGCGAGTTGTAATGGTAGGCGCTGTTGGTGGTGGTTGGTGCGTTGTAATGGTTGTGGTTGCACCGCGATGGTGGTTGGCGCGTTTGGTTGAGGCTTTAGTAGTGTGTTTGTTGTTATACGGACGACTGGCGGAAGCGAATTCGAGCTGGCGGGCCTGCCAAGTATTGGCGGGCGCTACAGCGCTGTTTAAGGGTTACCAATTGACTATCAATTGCATAGAATTGTCGGCTAACATTCGCATTTGTCGACAAATTGTGAGGTGAAGGACGACGAGGTGCTGGCTGCTGTATTTCCAATTTCTTTAACACGTTGCCGCCTGAAATGTGGGTGCGGTGCTACCTCTCGTTGTTATTTTAGGGGTGATGTGGTTATGGGCGTCGTTGTTGCTGGTACGAACGCAACCCCTACTTTTCGCAGAATTTAAACGCTTTTTTGGGGCATCAAACGCTTTGGCTAAAAAGCCTTGCTCGAATTGTCGTCGTTGCCAATATGTCAAGTGGGCCCTCGCATACGAACTCCGCGTACCAACCAGGACAAGAAAGAATTAAAAGCGCACAAATCGTCAGCGAGCCAACCAGGACAAGAAAGAATTAAAAACACACAAATCGCTAAACGCCACTATAAATCTGTGATTCTCGTCTGACTTACTCCGCATGCCAACCAGGAAAAGAAAGCATTAAAAGCACACAAATCGCTAAGCGCCACTATAAATCTGTAATCCTCGTTTGATCCGCGTGCCAACCAGGAAAAAAAGCATTAAAAGCACACCAATCGCTAAACGACACTATAAATCGGCGATTCTCGTCTGACTTACTCCGCGTGCCAACCAGGAAAGAAAAGAAAGAGATTTTCGATCTGCGGAAACTCGTGTTTTTTTTTTTTTATTTGCTAGTGATCCCCGATTATTTCGTTCTTTGTTTCAATACTTTTGCATCGCAACTTTTAGGTCCCATCACCAGTCACTAGGTGTGTTCGCACGAAAACGCTCCCAAGTGGACCATAACAGCAGACCGTAACAATCTGTAGTTGTAGCTGAGAAATTTATAACTAACTAAGTAAATTCTGGAAGCGCCTAGAAGACGCCACGAGGAAATCACAGAGTATAAAAGCATAAGCGGTAGAGGCGTTATGGGCAGTTTCAGTTAAGCACGCTCTCTGTCGGGCAATAGTTTAGTTTCATTTAAGCTATCAGTCAGTTTGGTTATTAAGCCAACTAGTTGCAAAGTATAAAAGTTATTGTGAAGTACTTTAATAAAGGCAATTTTTCCATTATTCAATATTGGAGTTATTTATTCAACAGTTTAGTAATTCGAACATAGCAAAAGGGCAAATAAGAGGATTTGCGGTAAATTCGTTACAATATGCTAAAAATATTACATCAAGAAAAAACTTAACATTGTCTTTAGCCATTAAGTTTGCAATAGTATTTTCGGAAACTGTAACTAATTTCGAAAATATTGAGATTTTACTTGGTAAAAAATAGTATTGGACGCATTTACAGAGTATGTTTAATAATGAAACACTGGAAGAGTGTATATGTATATTTAAGTTTCGAAAGGTATAATAAATTGTATATACGAAATTTTATTATATTTTTTTATGATCCCAATTTTTCCGCTTATCAAATACCCACTTGAGATTTTCATAAAGGATAATAAAACTCTCTTGTTTTGTGAAAAAATTTGTATTCCAACATATAATGCACATTTTTTATCGTACGATGTTGGTGGGAAATCGTCAGAATTTAAGCTTTTTAACGCAGGTAACTTAAAAAATCCACCAATTCATCTTTATACAGTTCAAAATCGAATGTTTTTGAGACCGAAGCAGTTCTTTTAATATCGATATATATTTGCAAATTAATTTTTATTTCTGTTATTACTAGTATGTATATTATTATGTATAATATTAATTATTCCTAGGACTTATACCCAACTTTTACAACGACTTCTTATACCCGGGTACAGGTGTGGCCAGTAGCCTGTTTTACCCGTTTTTTCTCATTTTTTCTGAGAAACAAATTATTTTTTTAATGCAATGTTGTAGCTGACTGTCTTACGAACATTTTAAGTAGTTATAAACATATATGTATTTGTAGCCTGCTTCTAAGAATTGCGCGCTTTCTAAGTTATTTCTAAGAAGTCAATAATTTCTATTGTTGTTAGAATTTTTAGAATACAACCTTTTTCGCGCACTCTTAATTATTTAGAAGAAGACATTATATTGTACCCTTGCTAGATTTGCTGACAAACAACATTTGATATAATCCAACTACCTGGCAGGTAAGAAATTCTTCCAGAAACTTAAGGGTTGCAGCTATATAAACGGCAGTTTTGCGATTTTATATTCATTGTAAAGCGTTCTTTTGAAGTGTGAAGTTGATTTATATTTGTGAAAATAACAAGTAAGAAAAAATTTAAAATGTTACAACATGGATAGCAGAAGGAACATGGAATATTTGTCTTCGAACCAATATATGAGGTAAATACAAATAACTCAAATATAATTTCATAAATGGAATAAAAATTAATTATTTTCATATAGATTATCTGACGCTGAAAAAGAGTAGTACATACAAAACCTGTTCGACGAAATCTCAGATGATGAATTATTTTCCAACCCTGAAGGGGATGAAAGCGAACAAGTAGCAGTAGCAGATGGCGTGGTTGAATCGGATGTAGAGGACCCTGATTACACAATTGACAATGCCCAGGTAGATGAGGCTGATTACGAAGAATCTGACAATGAATCCGATGCTGCAGATGATTCTGAGGAGATTAATTTGCGTGCAGGTGAATTCGTAGCACGTGATAGTACCATATGGAGCTCACAGCCACGACTTGCACGCCAAACTAGGCAACAAAATATTTTGCGACAGCGAAGTGGGCCCGCAAGATCAACTACTATGATGTCAATAGTCAATACATATAAATGTTTTATGAATCCGGAAATGGTGGATATTATAGTACGCTACACCAACAAAAAAGCAGAAGCTACATATGCGGAATTAAACGCAAAACATCCAGAGGCGGAACCAAAAACATGGAAGAAGGTTACTTTGAGCGAAACGTATGCGTTAATTGGAGTGCTTATTATGACTGGCGCTAACCGCAGCAATGCCGAATGTGCGCCGGACTTGTGGACGGTGGAAAATTGTTCAATATATCATGCGTCAATGGGCATTAACCGCTTTCAGGCCATACTGCGGTTTATAAGGTTTGACGATGGCAACACATGGGCACAACGTTTGGTAACTGACAAAGCTGCACCAATATCCGAGCTGTGGACCATGATGAACTACAACTTTGAGCAGTCATATAAGCCAAGTGAATATCTAACGGTAGACGAGCAGCTCTTTCCATATCGTGGCCGCACCCGTTTCACGCAATACATCCCATCGAATCGGGCAAAATATGGCATCAAAGTGTGGCGGGTATGTGATGCCAAAAACGCATATCCACTGCATGGACAAATATATACTGGCCAAGCACCTACGGGACGGGAAACTAACCAGGGTGAACGCGTGGTCAAGGATTTAGTAAGCCGCTTTCATGGAACCGGCCGAAATATAACGACGGACAATTTTTTTACATCCCTAAATCTACTGGAAAGCTTGTCATCCATGAATTTGACGGCAGTTGGAACTCTGCTGAAAAATAAGCCCAACATACCAAAGGAGATGTTGGCACACAAAGATCGTGCAGAGAGGTCAAGTACATTCGGTTTTAGGCCCAACATATCCATTTGCTCCTATGTGCCGAAAAAAAACAAGGCAGTTATATTACAATCATCAATGCATGACGATGATCACATTGGCGAAAGCGGCAAACCAGAAATGATCGAGTTTTATAACAAGGCAAAAGGAGGAATGGACGTGATGGACCAATTGCTTGGGGAATATACTTGCCAAAGGATGACAAAGCGTTGGCCGTTGTCCCTATTCTTCAATATGATTGATTTGACGGCATTGGCAGCGTACATCATATATTATGAGAATAATGCCAACATCAGATGCACCAATGCGAAGCGTAAGAGATTTCTTCGCCAGCTCGCCAAGGAACTGTCTATGTCCATAATTTAAGAGCGGTCGGTGAATCAGCAAGTGATGCGGAACTTCAACACAAAAATTGCAGTCGCGAGTTTCATAAGTACGGCCTTGCAAAGAAGTGCTGACAATAGGCCATCAACGTCTGCAACTGCTGGTGAAAAACCAAAGAAACAGCAGGTTGGAAGCTGTTTTCTCTGCTACATCCATGACCAACACAGAAGACGAACGCGTAACATGTGCAGAATATGTCAGCGCCCAATATGCATACAGCATTCTTCAAATACATTTACATGTAATATTTGTGAAAATAATGAAGACAATTGAATAATTTAAATTTGTTTGCATATTTAGTTATAAGAAATAATGAATAAAATAATATTTTATAAAGAAAATAATAAATAAAAATTGTTTTCCTTCAAAAAATGAGAAAAAACGAGAAAAAAAGCTACTGGCTACACCTGTACCCGGGTATAAGAAGTCGTAGGTGTCAACTCTGAATGCTTATATCTCATCAATGCATGGACCTAGCATGACAAATAAGACACCAATCGTAGATTTACTTCGTTTTCCTAGGTCAACAATTTCAAGTCAATATCTTTAGCGATTTAGGAGCTACATCACTCCAAAGTAGCTACTGGCCACACCTGTACTTGGGTATAAGTCCTAGGGTTATGGATGTAAATGGATTGTTTGGGCTGTCCATTATATCCAAGGCAATTTAAATAATGATTTCACCTGGAAACCGTTTTTTGTAAATTGCACCCTAGTATTACATTAAAAAAGCATTAAGTGCAAAAGATATTAAACAGTTCCGGTTTAAATGTAAAAAGGCGTTAAAGAAAAAATGAACTTAGTATTTATATAACGAAGATATGATTAGTACATGAAAATGAAATATACCATATGTTTCATAGTTATGTAATTTTTGCTGTCTTGTTTAATTCCTGAAATAAAAATAATAAAACTAATTAAAGAAAACCCGAGGAAATATTTTATTTTTTAATGTACCCCAGATTTAAAGAAATATTTTCTTTCTTTCTTTCAAGTAAAGTATTAGTCATTCTGAAAAATATTTTCTCCAAATACCGGAGAAATAGAACTCATTCTTAGGATTATTTTTTTCTCGAAACTGAGCAATTTTTAGTATTTTTGAGTAAACTATTAGTAATTTATTTATTTATTTGTAGACATACATGACAAGAGTGCACTTACAGACTAATTACAAAACTTTAGATTTTTTTTGTTTTTTTTTTTTTTGTGCTTAGTATAAATAATAAATGTTAAGTGATCAATATAAATATTACACGATTATACAATTACAACATTAATAAAACTTACAAGTAGTGAAGCTACAAATTTGGCTTTAGAGCTAAATAAATCAGAGGTAAAAGAACCCGATGGAGTGTTAAGTTCCCTTAAAGCTCTATAGATAGGTGCATTGCTAGCATAAGTACTTCTGACTTGTTTTAAGGAAAAAAGATCGTTATTCCTAAGACAACGCTGCAGGACATGGAAAAATATACGTTCAAGTAAAAGAGGGCAATCTATTGTACCATTTATAATGTCGAACACTGTAGAGAGGGAGAGAATAGTTCTTCTGGAGTTTAACGATTTCAGGTTGATTAATTTGCATCTGGCAATATATGGTGGAAGTGGGTCTATAAAATTTAATGAGCGTAGAGCATAGTGCAAAAACACCTTTTGAACACGTTCAAGTCGTTTGATATGACAATCAAATTATGGTCTCCAAATGAAGGCGCCATATTCAAGTTTGGAGCGAACAAGTGACGTGTATAAGAGCTTCAGCGTATACGGATCACTAAAGTCCGAACTAAACCGAGGAATGAAAGCAAGCATAGCATACGATTTTGCTATAGTGCTATTGATATGGCTCAAGAATGAAAACTTAGCATCGAAAATAACACCCAGGTCGGATATTTCATTCAGGGTGGATAGATTAGAGTTGCCAATGGAATAGGAGGTGGGAATAGAGGAACGAGACTTCGCAAACGACACATGGAAACATTTACTAACATTAAGAAGAAGTCGATTTTTTTCACACCACAAAACAACGTTGTTTAAATCATTCTGAATTCTAGATGAATCAGACAGAGAACGAACAGAGGAATAAATTTTAAGATCGTCAGCGTATAGCAGAAAATTGGAGAAGGTAAAACACTCACAAATATCATTAATAAAAATGATAAAGAGTAAGGGCCCCAGAATGCTACCTTGAGGCACACCAGAGGAGGCAATAAAGTTATAAGATGATAAATTGTCAACAACTACAATGCAGTGCCGAGAAGAAAGGTACGATTTTATCCAAGATAGAAAAGTAGAGTGAAAGCCCAGATTCGCCAACTATTCAACTAAAAGTGTGTGACTCACTTTGTCAGAGGCCTTGGAAAAGTCAGTATAAATAGTGTCAATTTGCAGGTGATCATTAAAAGCAGATGTACAGAATTCAGAAAACACGGCAAGGTTGGTAACAGTGGATCGACCAGACATGAAGCCATGTTGGTTGATAGAAATATATCTCTTGATGGAAAAGAACATCTTTTGCTTGACAATATATTCAAACAATTTAGATACGGTTGACAATTTTGAAATTGGCCTGTAGTTGGCAATATCGTTGTTATTACCTTTTTTGAAAACAGGCGTGATAGAGGTAAATTTCCAGGCATCAATAAAAACACCCGAATGAAGTGATTTATTAAAAATTATCATAAGCACCAGTCGCCATCTGATGGATACCATCATCTAGGATCTTCGCCTTTGAATAATATATGCAACAAAATTCTCGTAACTACGCTCATAATAAATAGTACTCTACAGCAAATGGCCATACCCAGACGTAAAACGAGCATATAACTCTGTATTCGTCATCGGATAATCCATATGTCATTAATGCGTGTGACCAAAAGTACACAGTGCCACATCCAAAGCACCAAAGAGCACCACATTAGTTTCCTAAATGTTACCAACAATGCTTAAGCCCGAACACGAAATTAACCGAACCAAAATGCAATTTATTGTAACGCAGCAATAATGAGCCAAAGTTTGGATGATTACTATATAGTTGTTGTATCGGTCGATATCGCATATAAATGGTAATGCCCAAGAGAATACTACCAATATTCATGAGTTGTCCAAAAACGCAACTTTCAGGAGAATATTTGCCATAATCCCTGATATATGGCGCAGTCGGTAGGAGGCCCTTGTAGTGAAGCAGCGAGATAAGTTCCGATAAATGTCATTTGGAATAAAAGAAAAATTGCTGATTTACCCACCCCAGCATCATTTCCAAGCCACCCACCCACTTGAATGTGAAGTTTGTATTACGCTGCCACTCTATAGGCTTCCGGCATACGCTCAATATCATATTTGTGAGTTGACCAAATCCAATTTTTTGTTTCATACAATTTACGTTAATATCAAAACAATTTAATTTCACTAAACTGCAAATATAAATACTTTTCACAGCCGTTGTGATATTTCTGATTAAAACTTCCATTTCTTAAGCAGTGTAGAGGACTTTTAAGTTTATTTTCAGCGTTTTACATTTTCTACAACAATAATTATGACCACCAGTTTGTACGCTATCATAAACACAGCTCGCACTCCTTATTGGTAACGACTCGTGACATAAATGTCGAACGTAATTGTAGAGGTTTATCACAATACTTCTGTAGGATGTAACAATTCCTCTTTGCCGTGTAACAATGTCTAAAACCCTTCTGGTCGGCCATAATTTCTTTTTTTTGAAGTTTTTCGCAATATAGTATTTAACACTTAATCTCAGAGCAAGAAAGAAAAAAACGACTCTTAACAACCGCCCCCTGTTGTAAATTATTACCACAAATTTTAATATTTTGATAACATTAGTTGGTGCACCGTCTTGTAAAACGTTATCGAGGCAGGAGAGTGTTTACCAATTTGACGGTAAAGAGCCTTCTGCAAACTTAGAGACACTTTTTAAAAATGGATACTCGTGTACCCATTGCAAACCCCAATCATAGTCATATCTCGGCTCTTGCTTATAGCCCATGTTCTCCAATAACCGAATCACATGGCGTAGGTGATTACCCATGGCATTAATATCGGGATAAACTTATATCTAATGTATGACCAAGCGGGATCATCAGAAGGCCCTTTTAATGTTAGAAATAAAGTACTAACATACAGAAATACTTACATTCAACAAGTAGTCTCTGCTCACCTTCATCGAAGTTGGCTAGTTTTCATTGGCATATTTGTATTTTTCGGTAGGATTTTCTGTGAGTGGTAGTAAGTAATGTAGTGTAACAGAAAAGTAACTTGTGGGGGGGGGGGGGGAGTTTTACGCAAATAAATCGTGCCTGATGGAACTGGTATCAATTCAACGCCTGCCGGCAACGATTTTTGTGAAATTTGTGACTGACGTAAATTTGGTAGCACCCTTTGCATACGGCCAGGCGATGGTGCAATTTATAGTTCTCCAACGTCCCCCATGTCGTCTGGCCTGCAAAGAAAAGAAAAAAATCCATTAATAAATACATCAAGGGACATCGCAAAGGTGTGACAACTGACAGCGCGGCCGACGCAGCAGTTGGAGCACCCCTTTGCGATGCCGGCCAATACAGTCAAAAAACAATAAAACCACACAAAACTAATTAGTAGCCCCATCTCCTGGATCTTCACCGCTGGTCACCTGAAAATAAAATAATATTAATTGTTCATATGAAATAAAAGAATATTAATTAATAATTTAAAATAAAAGAATATATCAAATGACCAAATATTAAAACTAACTAACCATTTCTCCCCTCCATTAGCAATACGTTATACTCCACGCGCCGTAGTACAAGAATTAAAACAACGGGAAATCATTCGATTTAATTCCCGTTTGTGTCAATTCATAGGAATTTATATTCTATACACGGGTATGTATGAATGTTTGTCTTTTTTTGCTTTTTCGCTTTTTTATAATTTAGTGGAAAACAAATAAAAGCACATTTCACGGAAAGAACATTTTTCTAAAACATGTAAACGAAACAAAAGGCATATTTAAATTTGTACATACATAGATTATGCCTATATGAGACTTTGTTTTTTTTTTCGAAAAGCATCAGCTTGAATTGCTTCCGAAAATTTACCGCAGCGTCTAATTACACAATCAAGTTCCTAATGTACTAAACATACTGCCCCATAACCGATTTCGGCAAACTTGTTTCCGGCAGGACTTGTTGTTCTTAACAGCCAACATCGCAAACAGTCATGATTAAGGTTTCGGTACAAAAACAATCCGAGTCCTGAACTTAAAGAGTCCCGAAATAAAAAAGTCAGGTTTTTCTACGGCGCTAGCCCAACGAAAAATGTTGATTACGTTTTTGCTATACTCCTGGTGGAAAACAATCAATCCATACAATTTGACCCGCTCTAATGCATATATATACATATATCTTCTACAGATTCTGAAATGTACGTAAAATACCTTTAAAGTAAGCCCAATATGATATTTTTCCTATAGTTCTATCTGAAGCTATGAAGATTTGTTGGCCAAACCCTACATTCATATGGCAAAATATCTATTTTGCAACAATCAGGACTTCGAAATCGGACTTAGAGCTATGGTGTCTTCAGCAATTTTTCATAGAATCATCTGTAGATTACGTTTTTCCTATACTCCTGATGGAAAAAAATTTACCCGCTCTAATATGTAATCTAATATCTAAAATCACGTGTCACATTGTTTGTCGCGATGGACTCCTAAGCTACTGAACCGATTTTGAATTTGTTTTGCACCCCATGTGTAGTTTGATCTAACTTGAAATATTTCAGATATATATATATATATATATTCATTCATTCATTCATTCACTTATTAGGCATTTTCCTTATATCTATGCATGTACATATTAATAACATCGTAAAAGCAAACAATTTAATGTTATAGATATGGGATATATGTACAAGTAGATATAGGAAAAGTTAAGACATTTTTATGCCAATTCAGCATAGTGACAAATGTCAATTATAGCAAATATAAAAAATACAGTGGGGTGGACTGTTAAAGAAAATGATTAAATTATACATAGTTGTTTAATTTAATTCTAGTATATAAAAAGATGTAGCTGGCTGAAGCAAACTTCGATTTCATTATATGCGAGGCCTAAGAGGAACACTTTCTGTAAATTGCCGAAGATTCCGTAAAGTACGTATTTCGGTGGGAAGTATATTAAAGAGTTTTCGTGAAACAATTGTGAAAAACTTGCTTGAATGTGTGGTTCTGGTCGAAGGTACAACGACTATAGTTGTGAGTTTGTCCTCAGGTTATATGTTTCCGACCTCATACTTTGCAGGTAGCCACATCTAATGAAAAAAATTTTTAAAACTTTGTAATAATACAGGTCCTTGACTGGGAGAATCCCTAGACTTCTGAAAAGTTCTCTCGATGGATGCAGCCGGTTTACATTAGATATTTTTCGAACAGCATACTTTTGCAATACTAGTAAAGGCTGGGTTTTGTTAAGGGTGGCGCCACCCCAACAGCTGATTCCGTATTTTAATTTAGAATGAAAGACCGCATAATAAACTATTTTGAGAAGATTTTTGGAACCGGAAGTTCTTAGATGATAAAGACAACGCAAAGAGAATTGAAGATAATTTTTAGACGGGATATATGGTTACCCCAGCTCATATTCGTATCAACCGTTTCACCCAGATACTGAAATTCATCAACATAGTCTATCGTGAAGCAATCCTTACTCTAGGCCACAAGCGAGGCGAAGGTACCGGATTGAAAATCTCGCTCGCAAATCGCAGAGTGAAAAAGAATACTTACATCCGGTGGTTTTTTTATATTTAGACTAAAACTCATGAGTTTGGTCTTATTGCTAGCGACGCGCTTATGTTTTGCAAACCAAGTTCTCAGTAGATGTGCATCATGGTTTATACTACTTATCAAATCAAGGGTGTTAGGAGAACTATAGGCCATCACAAGATCATGTCAAGAAGGGCATGTCAAAAATTGAATTAACATAAATTAGAAATAAGATGGAACCGAGCACGGAGCCTTGCGGAACCCCTCTCGTGATTGGATTAGTTTTCCCCAGCTTTCCGCAAACTCTGACGCATTGTACCCTTTCAGAAAGGTATGATTGAAACCACTTATGTACAAATCCTCGAAAACCGGCATCATATAATTTATTTATTAAAATAGCATGATCTACCGTGTCAAAAGCTTTGGTTATGTCTACGAAAAGACCAGCGCAATTTTTTTATTGTTCAACTCTTGATAAATAAAAGAGCAGAATTCTAGGAGAGCATCTTCACTAGAGCGGTTTGCTCTAAAACCAAACTGCCTTGGACTAAGAAAGCTTCTGCTTTCTAGAAACTGCATAATTCAATTTTTAGGAGCTTTTTCAAAGACCTTAGATATAGAGGATATAAGTGAAATATGCCTATAGTTATTTGTATCTTCCCTGTTACCGTTTTTAAACACGGGTATAATAATTGCACACTTCAAGGCATCGGGGAAAATTCCTGTAAAAACACTAGTATTAAATAGATGCTTTAGTACGTCCAGCAAATAAAGGGCTATGTTTTTAAGAAGTTTATTTGAAATTTGAAGAAGTTTATTTTAAATAGATGCTTGAGTACGTCCAGCAAATTAAGGGCTATGTTTTTAAGAAGTTTATTTGAAATACCGTCGTATCCACTAGAGCCAGAGTTGCTTAGACTTTCTGCACCTAGAAATAGATGCGTCACCACTGGACATGATGCAGTTGCAGGAAGAAGTATTACATTGACCAACAGACACAAAAAAATCATTAAAAATATCAGCAACAACAGAGGGGTCGTCAATCATATTGCCACAATTATTCAGAGCAATAACACGTTCACTACCAGAGCTATTTCGGTTGATAATGCTATTTACAACTTCCCATTCTTTTTTAGTGTTCCCAGGGCAGCTCAATAGTCTACTCCGGAAATAAGTATCTCGGTGCGATTTTATGTCTTTATTTAATTTTTTGCACAACTTTTTGTAACGAGATCGAAGCGCAAGATTTCTTGGATGCTTTCTACACTTAACACCTAACTTATTTTTCAATTTAATACTTTTTAAAAGCGCAGAATGCATCCAGGGTTTAAGCTTGGTTTTGGATTTACGTCGAGCACAAGTGAAACTAGAGAATTCTATGTGACCATGCAATATATTTATAGACAGAGAGTATGCTTTTGAAATATCTTTCTCAGCGTAGACCACAACCCAATCCTCATAAAGCAGCTTTTCATTAAGCATGGAATAGTTTATCATATTCGTTTTTGTATTGCTCGTTAAATCTTTCTTTTTCATATGGAACTCAAGTTTGACACCAGTCACACTCTGATCTGTAATACCTAGTTCCAAATTAATGCCAGTGCACGCACACAAGCTAGTAAGACGGCAGAAAATATGATCCAGACAAGTGTCAGAACAGTTCCTTGTCGGCTCATTTAAGTACGATGTAAAACCGTGACTGGCCAATAGTGCTAGGTAGCTTTCAGATACCGCATTCAACTGCATTATATCTATGTTAAAATCACCTAATATAACTACATCCCCCTCTTTTAAACCATTTAAAAAATCTGAGAACTCTTCCAGAAAGGCCTGACTAGTTTCAGAATGTAACCTATATACACATATTAAGGCTAAAGTTTTTTCACCATTTTTTAGCAAAACTTTCAAAATATCAGCACTTTGCACGTTATATTTAGCAATAGTACAATCAAACGTGTTTCGCACAAAAGCTCCCACACCTCCAGCAGAATAATCGTCATTATTATTTGCAAAAAAGTTATAATTAGGAATATCATAAAAGCTATTCTCATGAGAATATATCCATATCTCCGACACAACTATTATGTCTGGGTAGACTGGAAACGTTTCTGTATAACACAGTAGAGAATCGAAATTTTGCCGCAGACTACGTATGTTTTGATGCAATATATAAATACAATTTTCAATATAAGAAAGCTGGCTAACATTATTTAAAGGGCTGTTATTGATAGGGTTGTCGATGTAGAGATCATTGAAATCCATTATAAGTTAAAGAACTCAAAACAAAATAATAAAAACGATAAAAATATAAAGTTAGTCCGGAATACCAGACAGATCATCAAATGATCGTACAACAATAACTGCATCATTATCAGCTTTCCTCAACATAAACTTAGTATTACTAAACCACGCATATTTATATTTTTTTTCCTTTTTAATTTTATTAACAGCATTATACAGAGCTCTGTTAGAGGGTGTGTGGCTGTTATTAATGTATATCTTGTGCTTACTGCTGGCGGCCGTAAAAATCTCGGTTGTTAGTTTCTTTTTCGCCACATTTTTTGAACTCATTACTTTTTTCTTAACCTCAAGCGAAGAGAATCGCAAACAAAGAATTTTGCGCGGTGAAGAGGAAGAGTCATTGTATTGCTCGATGTAACTTCTCTTCTATTTTTTTCAAAAAACTGTTTTCGCCAACGTTTTTACAACAGTTTTTTTTTAGAAAAAAAAATATTTTTTGAGTTTTGGGGAGTGTTGTGGTCAAAAAATTTACCCTTTCGTCATTTTTTTTTTGCAGGCTCGAAAATTATTTTTTTGAGTATGCGTAGTGGAACTTTTTTTCCTCAGCCCAAATCCTATCGAAAAATCGATGGCGCGATATCGTTAACTTTCGCCCATACAAATCGACTCAGGTTAATATATATGTCTTCTATGCAAAATAAAGGGTATTAAAGGTTTAAAAGTTTTTAGAAAGAATATCCAAAATAATGTACATACTAAATATATTAGATGCATTAATTATATGTATATCATATAAATGTACATATTTCTCACATACATATACGATTCATTCGCTTATCAAAAAAAAAATAAAATGAACCAAATCAGTAGATTATTTAAAGATATTTATCATAATATAAATATATAAAAATTCAGAAAGAATATATAATTACCTAATTTTTGAAATGGGTTTATTTTTTTTCCTTTTTTTCTCTTTTTTTGGAAATATAGCTTTTAATTTATGTATATAGGAAACTAATTTCATTAAGCAAAGAAAATGATTAGGTATTAGAAAAATTTGGAAATGTAAAATAAAATCCAAAAGTTTTTCAGATATACTCAGTTACATACAAGTACGCTGGTATATTTTATACCTTTCCACGAGAGAAATTTATTATTATTTAAATGGGTGTCGTAATTTTAAGGTTACTTAAAATATATAATATATTTAGTTCTTATAATATTTTCAAAATTTGTTTACGTGGAATGTCGTTGTTTTTTCGCTGTTAACCCATGTAGTACCGCTTAAGGAATCTTGATCTTGTGATCTTGATAAAATAGGATTTGCCTGTGGACTTGACCTTCTGCTTACTTTGGATAACAGAAACGCAGGGATGTTGGAGGTATTTCAAAATTACAAGGATTTTATTTTTGGCACTTCACAATATCTTTCAATAGAATTATTTAAAACATAGTCCTCACTAGTAATCTCACTGGACTTAGATTTAAAATTATTGGCAAAACTTAGAATTCAGGGTATAATTCCAGGTAAAGGCTGGCTATATTGCTGGCTTGTACGAGTATAGTGGAGGATGGTTTCTTTATTCTCTTTAATTAAACTATGCCGAACCGCGATGAAAGTAATTAATACTACACTCACAAATTTACTTTTATAAGTCACATTCGCTCGATATTAATTAAAATTTACTGGATATGATGTTCTCTGCATGCTGGTTCCGAAGGAAAAGAAAGATGGTTTTCCTACGGAAATGTTTGAGAGCTAAGCGTGCAGCTTTGACGGACTTATTTCCGCTAAGGTAAGCCCAGTCCATCCAGGGTTCCTATAATTAATGGGATAACCTATTCCTATTGCAAAAAATAAACAAAGAAGTTCTGAAAACGTTATAAAATTTATTTAAAAACCAAATGTCCTTGATAGCTACTCCTACTCTCTGGCCCTGTCTCGATAAAAGTGGCTGAGGTAGAACCTCTCTGTAAAGCTATTCGTCAGTTGGAGTGGAAACCTCCTACTGAATATACAACTAAGCACGAAATGTAGTGGAAACCTTCAGGTCGCGTTTCTGATCAGTGACTCATATGCCTATCTCCTAGCTTCTGATCATGCTAATTTGTCGCCCTTATATACGATTTCGTACGTCGGCGGACGGTTATTTCCTAAAAACAATTCATTAGTAACAATTCCTCCGTTACAAAATTGTGGAGAGCTGCGCGCAGGCAGTCAGAAATTTTCCAATAACAATTATAATAAAATTAAAGAAAAAAAACTTTTTTAAAAATAAGCTTTTATTATTGGTTAATAAAATTAACTAAAAAGTAAAAAATAAATTGACTGTAAAGAAATATAACACTTTATAAGTTCATTGTAATCTTTAACGATAATTAGGCTTCTTCGTCTGCGACAAAAAATTCCATATTGTACATAATTATATATTTTTAACATTAAAACTTTACACCTAAATTATTAAATCTTACAGTTTATATCACAGTCCTAATTGTTCTAATAAAAAGCGTGTTAAGTTAATTTTATTAACCAATAATAAAAGCTTATTTTTAAAAAAGTTTTTTTTCTTTAATTTTATTTTAATTTAAGTTATTTAAAAAATAATTTTTTTACTTAGAGTTGATAATTTTAACATATTTTTCAAAGTAATGTTATGTTATTAGTTTTTAAAATCTTTTTGCTCTCGATTCGTGGTTGTTTTACACGACTTTCTGCTGTAACAGCCATAACACCTTCACGTTTTTTTTCTATAACATGTTTGGAAACAGATGTTAACAACTGTACGTTCTCGAAGGCTAACCAAAGCAAGCAGGTTATTACTTCTGGCGTTTAATTTATGGTAAAACTATTAAGGGGGATGATAAACAGTCCATTTCTGCTTGGCGAGGTGATGTTTAATGTCCCTTTTAGGCCCTCTCGGTATTTCCAACCGCTATATTTAAATACATGTAGATCGAATTTTCAAATGCATGAACCTCTTCGTTGTCTGTGTCAAGATTTCAATAATCACTGCAATAGTATTGATACTTGCGACACACTTTACAGTATAAAAAAATATATACTCACTTCCTTGAACTCATAACTGTTTCAAAATCACATGTTAAACTAAATCTGTTACCTGCTCCAGTTACTTTGGGCGGGTGGCTTGGAATCACGTCCTTTCCAACCTCCCACACATCGCAGCCCTACTCATTGTGTGTTAAATATACATCAGCTGCTCGAAATCACGTCCATTCCGACAGCACTAATAATCAATAGCTAGTTTGGGCGGGTGGCTTGGAATCACGCCCTTTCCAAACTCCCACACATCACAGCCCTACTCATTGTGTGTTAAATATACATCAGCTGCTGGAAATCACGTCCATTCCGACAGCACTAATAATCAATAGTTACTTTGGGCGGGTGGCTTGGAATCACGTCCTTTCCAACCTCCCACACATCGCAGCCCTACTATTGTGTGTTAAATATACATCAGCTGCTCGAAATCACGTCCATTCCGACAGCACTGATAATCAATTCCGTTGCTCGGCATCACAGTCCATCCCGACAACTGATTCAATTATATATGTATTACATATTTTATAATATAATTTTGCTCACTATGTATGCTTGTTAATTTTACACTGTAATCCGCATTTATATTCATTCATTCATTCATATTTAGTCTGGTTGATTGTAAAATTTGTAGACTAACAAATAAATAAATAAATAAATAAATAAATAAATATATACAACAACTAATACATCATCGGGAAATTTGAAAATTCTAGCAGTTTATATTATTAGTATTTATGTGCCAATGTATTTCAATGTAAAATACTATAATTCTGTTGTATACGCAGTGTACTTTTATCAAAGTTTATTCGTTGGACATGATGCCTACCACGAAATTTACTTATTATTGTAGATGGTGTAATCCAAAATAATTCATATTATGCTCATCCAGAAAACATTTTCTATACAATGTTATTTGATGATAGAAAAGCCATACGTGATAGAGCTATCAAAAAAATTGTATACTATCGAGAAAAAATACTTGATCCAACTAAACTCAGAGCTTGCAAAAAATATAATATCAATTTTCAATTTTAATGCTGCAGATTATACTGATGTGATTGATCTGAATGACGATAATTTACTATCTGAACCGGAATTCACAAAACATATTCGATACGATCACTTGTTACAATTTTTAGCCAACACTAGATGATCCTAATATTCCAATGCATATACAAGCAACGGAAAGATATGTACAGTTGAGGGGATGTGTGGAATAACGGTATAACTCAAAAATCAAACTTTTGAGAAAAGTGAAAAAAAACTTAACAATGCAGGTAAAAATAAATTTATAATAATCCTACTTGGTAGGATTTTAGATAGTATGATTCTTTGATAAGAAAAAGTAACAAATTTTATATATACATAATTTTATCAGAAAATGGATGATTTATTTTTTTTGAGTTATAACGTTATTCCATAGATCGAATATCAAATATTTTGATTGAGATACTTTATTAAAAAAAATAGTAGATACATTAATAAGCATTGTTCTATTATTTAGATATCCTTATAACTATTTGTTATTTCCGTTTGTTATTTTTAGCAATTTTTTTTTACTACTTTTATCATTTTTAAACATTTTCTATTTTTAGCAATGGAGTTCTCTGTCTGCTTAGACGTTTTTGAAACTGCTTCAATTCTTTTATTTTTCAGTTCTTTCTGGTCTACGACATTGAATATATTTTCATACCATGCTTCACTACTGCAAAATTTTATTAGAGAGTGTTTAGGCCACCAGCCTAAATATTTCGGACCACCCTAACACGCGCATTAGTTTTTATTATTATTACCGGTAACGGCTAACACCAGCCGAAAGCTAACTTTGAAGGGGAAAAACTCAACGAAAGTTAGCTATCGGCGGGTGCCGCGGACTTGTTCGCGGTTTTGGTCTGCCTTTCTATTTTGGAACGTCAACGAGCCAGCAGCTATCTCACAGGTGAGTTATCATATTACGTATCTTCATAGGTTGTGCATATAATTTACGCTATAATCGCACTTTGCTATTGCGATTCTTCTTAATAATTACGATTTTAACATCAGAATTTGCACTTGGCAATTGTCTGGCAATCAGCCACCAATATTTCTATTTTTGAATTGTAATTTATCCAACAATTTGCGGTCGTCATATTGCTAACATTTGTCGTGCATGAATGTGTAATTAACAATTTTAAGAACATTGAATTCGAATTAGTTTGTGAAGCAAGTCCCCTTTTGATAATAAATAAAGCTGAGAATTCATATTGTTTATAACGTGAATACATTTGTTATTACTCGCCCTAATTCTTTTCTTTGCTTTCTTTTTATTTGCGACGCACACGCCCGACTTCCCCGGGTCCACACTGCCCCGCAAAACATTGGTCCTTACGCACCGAGGAAATTAATATTCAGACGCATACTACAGAGAAAACAGCACTTTTTTTTTAAAATTTTTGCCAAAGTCGAAAGAGGTTATTTATTATATCCAACAACATAAAAACCAGCGAAAACACAAAACAAGCGAGCACACATACAGCCACAAATCATCACACACAGTCTATTGACGTCGAGATCACATCATCATACAGTCCATTATCACTCATACAGTCCACTAATATCATCGTCACGACATCACATACAATCTTATCATCATCATACTCATCAGTCAAAGTCCATCATCAAACACATACATTAGCATCACATCTTACAGTCATACACATCATATCATCATCACAATTTGTCATCACTCTACAGTCCATCACATCAACACATCGCTGCCCATCGATCAACTAAAAACACAAGGTACGTGGTTGCTTGGTTGCACAAAACATTTTTTTTAGTTGCGTGATTTACGCACGGAAAGTGCATTCCGTGTTAGACAAAAAAGGCAAAGCAAGTGAAATTGTTAGAATTCGTGGTTATAAACACACCAATCGCCTTTTGACGATCGGGTAATTCCCCCCACCAGTGGTAAGGGTTACTCGACACCGCTCAAGGCAGACAGTCAGTGAATTTTTTTTAGTTTTTTTTCACACTCATCACTGCACTGTGTTGTACCCCCTCATCGTCACATACATTGACAAACTTCCTAGTCAGGAACCATAATTTCACTTGGTTGATAGCCGTAGCTTGTCTATCACGGAATTCACTTTAGTAATCAGTTTGCGAGCTGAAATATTACCAAAGGCCAAAAAAGTATCACTACGTTGGGTGGCTAGTGGCTTGATCACACAATTTATACTGAGTTTTATATTATATAGCTGTATCTTTATCACTTTTTTTTCTTAATAAATACTTTAAATCGTAATTTTCCACAGTAAGTTGGATAAACAAATTTATTTTTTATATTGGGAAAGATCCCTGGTTGGCTACTCGGGAATACTCAGCGTTCACTTTCACTTTGTATACACATTTAATCCTCGTCAGGATTTCTATCTGTGTTTCACATTAAATCCTCATTGGGATTTTCTATCTGTGTTTCACATTAAATCCTCATTGGGATTTTTTATCTGTGGTTCACATTTTACACTATATCCACGTTGGGATTACCATCTGCGTTTTTAATTTTTTTAAACACGCTAAGTTTTCAAAATATTTCTATCTGTGTCCAACACACCTGTTAAGACACATTAAATATTTGCAGACGATTCTCTTCTCTGCATTGCATATCACTGTAGACACATTAAATCCCTTCAAGATTTCTATCTGTGCTGCATATCACTACATTTATATCACTTTATACACACTAAATCCTCGTCAGGATTTCTATCTGTGTTTATTTCCATATCCACTGCATACACATTAAATCCTCGTCAGGATTTCTATCTGTGCTGCATATCACTACATTTATATCATTTTATACACACTAAATCCTCGTCAGGATTTCTATTTGTGTTTATTTCTGGCTTGCACAATCCTCGTGAGGATTTCTATAAGTGGTTCATATCACCGGCCACATTACATACACGGCATAATTTACATTTGATTAAATTTTTGCTTAGCACTATTCACATAAGATTGCTATCTGTGTTAACACATTCAATCAGAATTCGTGTGTTCCTAAAGCTTTTATAGCGCAATCACAGCAAAAACGAAAACACTCTTATAATTTTTTGTTGTGGTTGCATTTACACCAAAGCCACTAAGTCGTTTACCTCCGAGCTCGACACCTTCAAAGAGACAAAATATTCAAATTAATAAAATCAATGGAGACTTATATTAGATTGGCTGATTCCATAGTGGAGTTTGAACAAGAGTTCAACTACACCCCGGCCGAATCCCGGAACAAGCACACCCTTGCACTACTGCAAGAGGAGCTAAGGGCACTATGGAAGAAGACCAAGTCCACATATGAAAGTCTTCTCAGCAATTCTGAACTGTCCAAAGACGAGCTCAGCTCATTAAGAAAGAAAAATAAAAGTTGCTTTGCATGCTACCTGCAATGCATGTCTGCTGTGGCGGCTGAAGCCGAAGCTATCACCCCACAGCCGGCGAAAGATGAAGCAAAGGAGGAAGATTCCTCGCGCCGTGGACATAAAATGCGGCTGCCGCCTTGTGACACCGATGTATTTAAAGGCGACTACCTTTCCTGGCCAGCTTTTCGAGATATGTTCACGGCGATATACATCCACAATAGCGATCTGAAAGATGTCGAGAAATTATACTATTTGAAGCAAAAAACGCAAGGGGAGGCAAAAGAAATAGTGGGCAGGTGCTCATTAACAAACGAGGGTTTTGCAACCGCCTGGAAGAATCTAAGCGACAGGTACGAAAATAAACGTATCCTCGTCAACACACAATTAAAACGTTTATTTAATCTGACGGCAGTCGAGCAGGAGTGTGGAACATCAATTAAAAAATTGCAACGTGAGATCAACAATTGCATTTCTGCGCTACAATGTCATAATATTGACATCACAAATTGGGACGCAATCATAACTTACTTATGCTCCACAAAACTCCCTGAATCTACATTGGCTCTTTGGGAACAGACCGTAGAACGGAAGACAGATATCCCGAAATGGGAGGATATGGACAAATTCCTGTCCAATCGCTTCCAGACATTGGAGACGGTTTCCGATCTGAGGGGTAATAAAACAACAAAAACACCCAAAAGTCAGAGTTCGAATTCTAGGGAAAATTCTACGAAACTTGGGGTTTACCAAGCAAGCGTACCAAAGTCGGCATGTAAGATGTGCAACAGTACGGAGCACAAATTACGAAATTGCCAAAAATTCCGTAGGTTGTCCACGTCAGGCAAAATCGAATTTATCAAAAACAATAGTTATTGTCTGAATTGTCTGTCGGGTGGACACACCGTGACACGATGCACTAGCCAATTCAATTGCAGCACGTGCCACGCAAGGCACAACACCTTGCTCCATCTTCCGACAGCACAACCAAAGACAAATCCTCAAAGGTGGACTCAAAACGCCACCGACAATTCACCTTCAACCTCACAGCAGGCTAGGGCAAGGATGGAGTCTGAAAAAAGACAAGATAATACTAATAACGTCTCTTCGTGTCATGCTAACACCACTAAAGGGGTGTTATTACATTAACAGCGCGGGTTCATATAAGGTACAACGGGGTGAAATTTTCCGCCAGAGCGCTGATAGACTCTGGGTCCGAATGCTCTTTCATAACTGAAAGACTAAAGAAGCGAATAAACCTTCCGTCCAAACGTTTGCATGTGCAGGTGTCAGGAATAAATAATACACCATCTGCACAGGTAAAGGAATCATGCTCAATTAACTTAGGTTCGCTTACAGACCCCTTAGTAAGCATCCATACAGTGGCCCTAGTCCTGCCTCAATTAACAGGGGACCTTCCGACTTGCCAAGTGAGCGCAACGACTCGGCAAGCATTTCTTGATCTGATTCTGGCGGATAAGAGGTTCTTCATTAATGAACCGGTCGACCTCATACTTGGAGGCGATATTTATCCCCAGATCATACTAAACGGTATACGGAAGAACGTCCTAAATACGCTTCTCGCCCAAGAAACCGTCTTCGGTTGGATTTTAACCGGTCGTGCAGATGCACCTCACCCAACCAATACACGAGTATCCTTTTTCAATGAAATTAGCCTAGACAAGCAGCTAGCCGCTTTCTGGGAACTTGAAAACGTACCTACAAAAAAGGCCCTGACCGAAGATAATGCCTATTACGAGGCACTATATAAAAACACAACGGAAAGGAACTCAGATGGAAGATATACTGTCGCCCTTCCATTCAAACAAAGCTTCCCAAAAACCGTCTGTTTGGGCCCATCTCTCAAGAGCGTCTGCTCTCAGTTCTATCGGAACGAGACGCGCCTAGCCAAGACCCCGGCCCTACAGATGGAATACAATAGGGTACTGACAGCATATGTCACGTTAGGGCACATGACTAAGGTGCACACCGTAGTACCACCACAATCAACTGATTGCTATTTCTTACCGCATCATGCGGTGATCAAAGAAGAAAGCACAACGACTAAAGTAAGGGTCGTATTCAACGCGTCATGCCCGACTTCCAATGGCATAAGCCTGAACGATGTTCTACACACCGGCCCAGTACTTCAATCCGACTTAACAATACTGCTCCTCCGATGGAGATTCTACAAGTACGTCTTCAATAGCGACATTGAGAAGATGTACAGGCAAATTTGGGTAAAGGAAAATCAAACCCAATACCAAAGAATAGTTTTTCGACTCAAAGCAGAGGACCCTGTCAGCGTGTTTGAGCTCAACACGGTAACCTTTGGGGTAAACTGTGCCCCCTATCTAGCGATCAGAACCCTACATCAACTTGCTGATGACGTCGAGGCGTCTCTGCCAACCGCAGCGCATATCTTGCGAAACAGTATGTACGTCGATGACGTCCTTGCAGGGGAACATAGCATCGAGGCAGCAATCGCGGCCCGCGATGAAATCACAGCTGCATTAAAGTCAGCAGGATTCCCTCTGCGAAAGTGGACATCTAACTGCAGTAGGATACTACAGGGCATACCCAAACCTCACAGGCTTACGGAAGACTTTCTGGAATTCGAGAACGCGAGCATGGTAAAAACCCTAGGAATCCGTTGGAACGCGCATTCCGACCATTTTTATTTCACAGCGAAACCAATCGAAAACCAGGATATCTTAACAAAGAGGGCGATTCTATCTGCCATCGCCAAACTCTTCGACCCGTTAGGCTGGCTTGCTCCAGTTATCATCGTAGCTAAGATACTAATGCAGAACATCTGGCTGGAGGGGACGGATTGGGATGAACCGGTATCCGCAATTACTTTAGATCGGTGGCAAACCTTTATGCAGGAGTACCCCGCCATTAACCAGATTCGTATACCTCGGTGGGTGCACTTCACACCAACCAACGATATCGAAATTCACGGCTTCTGTGACGCGTCCGAAAAAGCCTACGCGGCTACGGTTTACGCGCGAGCTAAGATCCACGATAGGATCTACGTTAGTCTACTCATGGCAAAAACGAGGGTGGCACCAGTAAAAACAATTTCATTACCACGATTGGAGCAATGCGGTGCCGTCTTGCTGGCAGAAACTTTTGAAGCTGTGATGGAGAACCTGAACTTAGGCACATTCAACATGCACCTATGGACAGACTCGACCATCGTCATAGCATGGATTCGAAAACCCCCGTGTTCCTGGTCAACATTTGTAGCTCACAGGGTGACAAAAATCGTGGAGAAGGTAGGAACGAAAGCATGGCATCATGTCGAGTCCGCATCAAATCCAGCGGACTTAGCCAGCAGAGGACTTCCAGCCACGGACCTAGTCGACAACTGTTTGTGGTGGCAGGGACCCTCGTGGCTGCAAGAAGGCAAAGCGAGATGGCCATCTCAAGGCGAACAGGAGTACCACACAGACATCGAAGAAAAACGAGTACAAGTGCATGTAGCAACGAACAGCAACAATAGCGAGGATATTCTTGATCGGTTTTCCGATCTATCAAGAGCGTTGCGGGTAATCTCCTACATTATACGATTCTCGAATAGAACACGTCCAAAAACTAAAATGTCCTTTAAAGCAGAGTCTCACCAGATCTCGCCCGATGAAATCAAGGCTACGACTAGCCGCCTCATAAGGATATCCCAAACCAACCACTATGCCGAAGAAATAAGCTCTTTGAGAACTAGGAAACCCATCGCGACCAAAAGCGAGATTCTCTCTCTAAACCCCTTTATCGACGAAGATAATGTCCTTCGGGTGGGGGGCCGCCTCAACGCATCCAGGGACGTTCCCGTCGACGAGCGTCACCCGATAATCCTCCCTTACGCCTGCCGACTCACCCGTCTCCTGGTTCAGTTTGTCCACACCATTTCCATACATGGCGGAAACCAACTAATGCTGCGGCTCCTACGCACGCAGTATTGGATACCTCGGGTCAAAAACATGATCCGATCCATCATACACAACTGCAAGGCCTGTACGCTATTCCGCAAACGTTCCCCGACGCAACTCATGGGAACCCTCCCTGCGGAACGCACTACCTTTAGCAGGGCATTTACCAACACCGGGGTGGATTTCGCAGGACCATTTGACATAAAGTCTTACAGCGGACGAAGATAATGTCCTTCGGGTGGGGGGCCGCCTCAACGCATCCAGGGACGTTCCCGTCGACGAGCGTCACCCGATAATCCTCCCTTACGCCTGCCGACTCACCCGTCTCCTGGTCCAGTTTGTCCACACCATTTCCATACATGGCGGAAACCAACTAATGCTGCGGCTCCTACGCACGCAGTATTGGATACCTCGGGTCAAAAACATGATCCGATCCATCATACACAACTGCAAGGCCTGTACGCTATTCCGCAAACGTTCCCCGACGCAACTCATGGGAACCCTCCCTGCGGAACGCACTACCTTTAGCAGGGCATTTACCAACACCGGGGTGGATTTCGCAGGACCATTTGACATAAAGTCTTACAGCGGACGAGGATGCCGCATGTCTAAGGGTTACGTCTGCCTATTCGTCTGCTTTGCGACTAAGGCGATCCACTTAGAGGGGACTAGCGACCTCAGCACCGCCGCATTTCCAGCAGCATTTAGTCGGTTTATCTCCAGACGAGGATGCCCGAAAAACCTCTATTCCGACAACGGAACGAACTTTGTCGGGGCGTCTAGGGCTCTCCGCTCAGAGGTCAAGGCATTCCTCGTTGATGCGCGCAACCAAACCCTCTCTAAATATGCCCACCAAACCCTTACATGGCATTTCATACCAGCAGCTGCTCCTCATATGGGCGGACTGTGGGAAGCGGGAGTCAAGAGTTTCAAAACTCATTTCAAAAAGATCGCATTGGATCATAAATTTACTTTAGAGGAGTTTAGCACCCTCCTGTGTAGGATTGAATCCTGTCTCAACTCCCGACCCCTAAGCCCATCTTCCAATGACCCGTCCAACTTGGAGCCACTCACCCCCGGGCACTTCCTAGTCGGGGGCCACCTACTAGCGCCACCCGAGATTGACGTCAGCGAGAATCGCGCTTCACTCGTCAATCGATGGGAAAAACTTAAGGCGCTGCATCAAACCTTCTGCAAGCGGTGGAAAACGGAGTACCTCACCGAACTGCAGAAGCGCGTTAAGTGGAAGCATCCACAATCGAATCTCAAACAGGGGGACTTAGTCGTCATTAAAGAGGACAATCTGCCCCCCAACGAATGGAGACTAGGTCGGATAGCCAACCTCCATTATGGCCCCGATAACCGAGTTCGAGTCGTCGAACTGGATACGGCAAGGGGACAAACCACCAGACCAATCACGAAATTGGTCCTACTACCGCCCTCCAGTGAGGGTAAGGGAGACTTGTAACTCCCACCAGTTATAACAAACCCCCTTAAATAAAATTACCCCGCTCTCGTTCACCCCGAACGAGGCCAACGGAATCCTAATGCAGATCCGATATCTGCCACAGAACATAAAGGCCCTCGGCCTATTATATTTCAAACTGTCAAAAGTCAACCCGAATTCACTTGCTCCCCCGAGCGAGGACACCAGAACCCTAACGCAGACCCACGTCTACCACAGATTGCATATGCATTCGGCCAAGGCACGTGGCCAACAGAACCCAACAACTAAGTGCAACTGATGGACTGTCCCGACATCCATATACATACAAATATTCACGCATATTTGAAATACACGTCCTCTAATGGTCACCTCACACAGCACTACACATTAAGCGCATGAGAGGCGGTACCCATTGTTTCACAAACAATAGTCACTCTTTTTAAGGGTCATTCAGTCTCAGAACAAGCTTGAACTTTTACAGAACTTTATTCGCGTCTGCAAAGAATTTCCTAAGAAAGAGTTCTAGAAGTTGTGGATTTTAAAAGGTTAGAAATTCAAAAAAAAAGGAATTCTTAAGGCAATTTCCAAGAAGGACAACTCATTTAAAGATTATAATTTGCAATTTTGATTGCATTTATTTTAAAAATAATAAAAGTTTGAGAAATGTCTACTAAAATCAAATTCACTATGACTACATAGTGTCTACATATCTTTTTCAAAGTAGGTACACTTGAATATACTAAATTTCGCATTTTTAAGAGTGCCTCTCACCAATTTAAGTATAAAAAATATATCAGTAGGCATATTCTATTGACTAATAATTCTTACTTAAGGAAAAATTTATCATAACAATAATAATGATAAAAAATTATTGTTAGGCCTTGAGCTCGATTCGAACCCGCGATCTTGAAAATTGTTTTTATTCGCTATGCTTCGCAACTTATCTGATTAAAATTTATCCTCTCTGCTGTCTTTCAGTTTAACAACAGGCCTGCAAAGATGGACAATTTTGTAAACTATTGTTGTTTTCGAAAATCAATTTGAGATTGAATGACCCTTAGCCCCAAAAAAAAAAAAATTTTACGAGTATAAGATTCATCAGTCCGTCAATGAATATAGACAGCAAAGAGTCAGGAAAGCGAATTAAAAGCGGTTATACAGTTTGATCACCCAAAGTAAACACATTTGATTCGTCTATGATTCTAAAGATGACTGCAAGACGTTATTTCGTTTGATAATCCATGATTAGCACAGGTTACTATTATGAATTATACCAAGTTACTCATCAATGAACTTCAAAAGGGATTCATGAAAGGTGATCGAAAAACGCCTTTCAGTTTTTCGGACAATCAATGGTATTCATATTGTGACTAGTTCTTCGGTTCCATTGTCAAAAAATTCAATAATAGGGAAATCCAAACTTTAGGCACCTCAAGGCAGAGTGGAAACTAACTAAAACGAAATTTGTCGTTCAACAACAATGAAGGCCCTGCGATATTGTATCTGGTACGATCATTCTCGTCGATACATCTAACCCCCCCCCCCTTTCCACCACACCAATTGGCGATCGAATCCTCCTGAAGAACGTCACATAACCATTATAATTATTATCGCTTTATTAACACTAGAGTCCCATACATTGGCGACTCACCCTATCAGTTACTGGGTTCTTTGTACGACCCACTTAGCAACTAAATATATATATATATATAAGAAACATAATTAAGACCCTTTTGAATTCAACTTACAAGTAATCGAACGTATATCCTTCATTCCTTGGCCAACGGTTAAAGTCTCATCCGGTGGGAAGCATGTTCGTTTGGTATGCGCCTCCATCTCAGAAGCTCACTAAGCAGCTGTACTACCTCCTCAGCCTACAAGAAAATAAATATTCATTTCATCATCCAGCATTGTATGTAATCAGAAAATCACTTACCTCGAAAAGCGAATTAGTTATTACGAGCGCCCGGTGAATCCAATTGTTGTGGTGCCTCGAATATCACCCAAATCCTTGTTACCACCACCGACGCCATTGGTCAGATCCCCATCCATCACCATTAGACGTATATCAAGTGGCATGCCAGCCATGACACGTCCCATAAAACTCAAATCGCCGTCCATGGGCGCATATATCGACAAAGCGCGGTAAAGCATTCATGCCCAAACTCAAATCCCGCAACGCCAAATGTATATGTATGACGTACACCAACACGATCTGGCCGATATTCATGTATTGCAGCCAATAATTTAGCGCACAACTGACCATTTAAATTGGCGGTGCGTGATGCAAAGAGCGCATGCAATGTTTGAAAGCAATTTGTGCGTATGAGTACATTAGCAGCAGTCATTATAGAAAGAAAACTTTCGCAAACTGTACGTGTATCTTCAGTTTTAAAAACCGCTTATAATATCTTTGAGCAGTGTTAGTGTATGCAGCACTTCGGGCTTGCATTGGCTCAAACAAAATTTCGTAATGCGACTGCTGGCCGGATGGTTTTTCACCTTTGGCAGCTCTATATTGGTTGTAGCCTCTCCATCATATGCCTTAGTTGGCTGTATAAAGGAGCTACCATAAATAATTGAGACAATAGCATGTTGCGCAGCCTTGCGTATCTTCGGCCTCGAATGTACAGTGAAAGAAAGTATAGCATCAAGATATTGCCAAGTTGAGGAATACGACCAAGTCACATAATCTTGAGCGCGCAAAACGGACAAATTTCCAATGATATATTTTAAAATCGTTGCAACCACGTTAGAAACGTTTGAGTTGTTTCCCCAAATCGTTTGCGCAACATCGCTGCCGGTACCGATTTAATGCCCATGGCAAGCAGCGAAAGACCTGCAATAATATCATTATCTTCTGTATTCGTTTCAATTTGCTCCATTAGAAGTATAAAGTATTCCGTTGATGACTCTGTGCCACCACGTTCACGTATAACTTCTGTAATTGCGGTTAGAATAGTTAACGTTTCTTTATGTAAATCGGATGCACGAAAACCAACTAAGTTTCTTAAAACTCATATTGCTGCGAGCACTATAATTGGAAGCAAAAGTTTTGAAGGTCTTGAAAGTGCTTTGCTGAGATTGGGACATGCGTTCATCCTCCAAACTATAGTCGTGCAGGCTAAATGATTTGAGGCTACCGGCAACAGGTGCCTATGGTATGTAAACCAACCTGAAAACCGACGAGTGCCCTTCTTCCATTTGAACATCTTCATCACTCTCTAACATTCACCCACGTTCTCGTGTAGAAACACGCTGTAGATATTGGTCACCAATAGAGTCCCGTTTAATAGGCCTTCCACTATCAATATTGCCAGCCGTGGTTGCAACGCTGCCCGACACACAACCACGCGGCCCAGGTTCACGCTTACAATCATCTGTAGTCACAGAATTGTGCCACTTCATCCATTTTCCTATCACCTGTCTCCTGTAGACATAAAATACGTGACTGAGCCTCTAACAATTAACTTCTGTGACACAACCATATTGTGAAAGCTTTTTGCTTTAGTGTGGTGGAGGATGTTCGAATGGATTTCGGGATCAATTGTAAAAAAAAAAAAAACAAAAAAAAAAAAATTTTATCCACCCGCCGCAGAGTCAAAGTGGACTTCTACGCACAGGATTACATGCGTGCAAGTTGCTAATATCAGAATTGTCCAACTTAGTATTTTGGACACCATTCTGTATGTACCACCCCCTAGAAATCGAATTTTTCACTCAGGTGGTGCCAGCAAACCACCCAAGTTGTAGCTGGATACCTGAAAATAAAAAAATAAATAAAATGAAAAGAATTAGTCAATTTAAAAAATTATAAAACGGGAACGATACTGGCATACTCATACTTACCATTACAAGTTTTTCTTCATAATGAAAATTCATTCAAAATGTCTCTATACTCATTTCCATGAATGAATGTCATTTTGAATGAACGAAACAAGGTTGCCACTTGATGACATTTGTTTTTTTCGGTTCTTACGTAGTAAGCACATTGCGCGCGATCCAAAGAGTATCACAAGTCGGATCCGTGGGATCCAAAAAACTCCAGTGTTAGTACCCGAACAAAACTAACGAAATACGAAACACGAAATAAAACAGCCTAGTTCATTGAAAACAAACGAGTCAGTTCGTATTTTCGATAGGTTTCCTCTGACAAATAAACATTTTCCTTCAGTTTGGAAATTTGTTGCATTAGAACACTATCAAAGTCAACCTTCTTGTGAAGAGGGTGAACCACTCGGGACCGAAATAATTTTCGCGTGTTCGTTGCATTGTTCTTCCTGATTCAAAATGTTAATGCAAAAATAAAAAGTAAAACTTACACAAAAACAGGTCTAACTCGCGAATTTTGGGGGAATAGTGCCATCGCTTTCGTGAGAGCAATTGTTTTGGTGTTTTAACGTTTCGACAATTCCTCTAGCTTAAAATCCCAGCAAGAATAAAGTAGTGTCATCTATGCTTTCGATACTACAAACAAGGGAGGAATTACACTTTTTAGAACAGCTATAAATTTAATGTCGCGTCAGGACTCAGACGCGAGCTGTCCCTAAATACTTTCATGACATGACCATTATGCATCAATACATTGCAATGGGCAGCACCGCACAGCGGTCTCATTCCAACGATTGGAAGAGTGAACAGCTGACAGCTCTACCAATTGCCACACTCGTTAGCGTAGGCTATTCCCGCCAGGGTTGTGTTGGAATTAACAAACACACCACAATTTGTGATTCTCACACAACATGGCCCAAATCAACACAAAGAGTGTTCCCAGACAGCGAGTAAAGGCCTCTTTACATTTGTCGCACATTTGTATGCACGACGTCATTTGACTAGTCATTTTACAGGGATTCATAGGTTATATTCACAGCCACATTTGTATCGGCGTGGGTGAGTTTTGTGACCAAATTTTTGTAGGGCAACTACAAGGAGCCGTGAAAATACACGGGTAACTCGTGATACCATCTGCTACACAAATGTAGCGTATATTACCGCATATTGCCTGTATTAGGCAAACACCAAAAAATGACTGCTTTCAATATCAGAATTTCGTTATGATGACAATATTTACCAACACTAAAGATACCTTTAGGCGTATCTCGATCAAATTATATGAAATATAACAGTGGTTTCAACCACTACAAACACATCATTGCATCGACATAATAACTTCATAAGATTATTCGTTCCACACAACCCTTTATCCCGAGTACGCCAACCACAAGCTCAGCCAATTGAGCTCCTTGTCTCCGCTCATAAGCCACCCAACCTAAGGGCATCTACGAATGTTCTACTAACAATTTGATATTCCAGAATGACCGGATTGTCCCACAAACGCGCAAAGACGGAGGCACGCGGCACCACATTCAGCGTCCCCTGCCGGCTATGTCAAAAGCCACACAGCATAAGGCTCTGCCCGATTTACCGGGGCATGACGAACATGGATCGACTAAAGACGATCATAGATTTCAGATATTGCACAAATTGCCTATCGCCATTCCACCAACGGAAGACATGTCCCAGCGAAGATCGCTGTCATCGGTGCAACGAGCAGCACCACACGTCAACACACCTCGACGACGTTCCACCACCGTCCCACGAGAGTGATGGCGAAGAGAGCTCCGACGGAGCCCTATCCATCCACGTCACGGAACAAACCCTGTGGTGGGAAGCGGACGTCGCCGAGGAAGAGATCGAACGACGGGAAGATCCTACTGCGACACTAGCCACGACACCACAAGGCGGTTCAGGACCACAACGTTTCCGACCGCTCCTACGACACGAGAAGCCTACAAACGTACAACGCGGGGATGGCGGGGAGACACGTCCTTTCCCCCCATCGCACCGCTCTACGGGGGGGGGGCGCCGTGGTGACGCGGAACCGCGTCCGTCCCGCTCGTCACGACGCTCAATTGGTAGGGCGGCCCCGTATAATGCGCGTAACCAAGTAACCACGCTCGCGCGCCAACCAACAACGCCCACCGGCTTCAGAACAGGACGCCTCCGGGAGACGCCTCTAGCAACGACCATCACACGTGCATTCGTAGCCATAGCTCCAACGGCGGTCGTTCGGATAGCAGCAGGAGGGAAGCTCCACGCAGTACGCGCCCTTATCGATCCGTGCGCTCCGAATTCAATCATTGATGCGAATCTCGCAAAGGACCTCGGGTTAGAGCGTACCGGCACGTCCTATCATGTGAAGTGCACGCTTGTTCTGCGAGGGAAATACGGGGTAACGGGAGCCGTGACAACCCAGGCCACAGTGGTGGCACGATATTCACGGCTTAGTCCGACAGCAACGCTGGATCCATCGGTAGCCACGCCATTCCAATTCATGAAGCTGGCGGATCCAGCTTTCCACCGGTCTACACCTGTCCGGCTCACACTAGGTGCCGACGTCTACGCCAGCCTAATGGTTAGCGGCACACCACCGTCGAACGTCGGCGGGCTGCTGACTCAAGCCACCATATTCGGGTTGGTAGTGTCGGGAGCCCACCAGCAATAATCAGGCATCTGTCCATTCAATAAGTAAAGTGCACTAAAACCAAGCAACCCCACGTACATGACCACTAACGTTTTTTCTCTTTTCATCCACAGTTCAGCGAGGCTGCATTACTGCGAGCATGGATGTCCGCCGGAGAGCGTACTGACGATCCGCCTATACATACATACCATATTTTTTAATTTTAGTTAAGTTTATCCCGCCTTGGGAAGGTTGCTGGCGCACTCACCCAATTTCAAATTGCTCGCCGCAAGGGGGCCGGCATGTTTAGGCCACCAGCCTAAATATTTCGGACCACCCTAACACGCACATTAGTTTTTATTATTATTACAGGTAACGGCTAACACCAGCCGAAAGCTAACTTTGAAGGGGAAAAACTCAACGAAAGTTAGCTATCGGCGGGTGCCGCGGACTTGTTCGCGGTTTTGGTCTGCCTTTCTATTTTGGAACGTCAACGAGCCAGCAGGTATCTCACAGGTGAGTTAACATATTACGTATCTTCATAGGTTGTGCATATAATTTACGCTATAATCGCACTTTGCTATTGCGATTCTTCTTAATAATTGCGATTTTAACATCAGAATTTGCACTTGGCAATTGTCTGGCAATCAGCCACCAATATTTCTATTTTTGAATTGTAATTTATCCAACAATTTGCGGTCGTCATATTGCTAACATTTGCCGTGCATGAATGTGTAATTAACAATTTTAAGAACATTGAATTCGAATTAGTTTGTGAAGCAAGTCCCCTTTTGATAATAAATAAAGCTGAGAATTCATATTGTTTATAACGTGAATACATTTGTTATTACTCGCCCTAATTCTTTTCTTTGCTTTCTTTTTATTTGCGACGTACACGCCCGACTTGCCCGGGTCCACACTGCCCCGCAAAACAGAGAGTTATACCGTTTTTCCCTAAATGAAGCTAATCCCTTTGTTAAATATCACTATTATTTTCTAACATTAATATGGTATGTGTATGTAATCGTGCTCTTTTTATTTAGTTGATTTATGGAAAAACGGTGTACCTCGAATTATATCATTATTCCACACATCCCTTCAATTATGCCATCAAAATTGAGCACGCTTTTCATTAGAGCAATTAGGACTGTGATATAAACTGTAAGATTTAATAATTTAGGTGTAAAGTTTTAATGGTACAAATATATAATTATGTACAATATGGAATTTTTTGTCGCAGACGAAGAAGCCTAATTATCGTTACAGTCAATTTATTTTTTACTTTTTAGTTAATTTTATAACCCAATAATAAAAGCTTATTTTTAAAAAAGTTTGTGTTTCTTTAATTTTATTTTGAACATTTTTTTTTTTTTTTCTACTAAAACCCCATTAGCTTAACATCATTTCTGCTCAAAACCTTTGAGAGGCTGATAGATGTGTACATAAAGTCCAACGTGGATGAAAAGCTGCTCTCCACAACACAGTATGCATGCACCAAAGGCAAGTCGGTAGACACCGCATTGCATAGGGTGGTAATAAGCATAGAGAAATCCCTGGAATATAAGGAGTATGCTCTAGGAGTCTTCTTGGACATTGCCGGGGCTTTCAATAATGTTGCAAAATGGGCGATTATGGATGGTCTTAATTACATTAAAGTACATCCTGCCTTAATCAGATGGATCGGCTGCATGTTAAATTGCAGAAAGATTACATCACAATGGGGATTGTACGAGGCCACGAAATCAGTGGACAGGGGCACGCCGCAGGGAGGGGTGCTATCACCTCTGCTGTGGACACTGGTCATCAACCAACTGCTCAGGCAATTCGATGAGGGACCCGTAAAACTTACGGCTTACGCAGATGACGTTGCAATTGTCATAACTGGAAAATGCCTTCCAACGATTAGTTCTTTGATGGATCGGGCGCTTCGGGATATTCATACCTGGGCATCTAATGTCGGGCTGAAAGTCAATGCGGAGAAGACGGATATGGTCTTGTTTACAAAGAGGTACAAGGTCCCAAATTGGACCAGGCCTAAATTAGGAGTGGTGACCTTACAGGAGAAACCTTGCACAAAATATCTAGGAATCATCCTAGAGAGTAAGCTGTCATGGAAGCTCAACGTGGAGGAGAGGGTCAAGAAGGCCTCAACGGCACTCTATGCATGTAAAAGAATGCTGGGGTGTACGTGGGGCCTATCGCCCTCTCTTTCTCATTGGGTTTTTACAGCGATTGTAAGCCCTATTCTATACTATGGAGTTCTTGTTTGGTGGAAAGCCACACAAAAAACAACATACCTCAAAAAATTAGAGGGGGTATGCAGACTATCGATGCTTTGCATTACGGGAGCCCTGAAAACAACCCCGACGGCTGCACTGTATGCCATTCTGCACATTCCACCTGTAGATCTGGGAGCAAAGAACAAAGCGTTAACGACCGCAACCAGGCTCGATGCTTCGGGGCAGCTTGAGCGCCGACCATATGGCCATAGTAGTATAGCGTCCTCAGTCACAAGACGAACAGACTACATGATTCCCTACCTGTACTCTTAAGGCCACAATAGAGGTGGACGGTTGGCGCAAGGGTGCGCAAATGGCGGACGAGGCGATACATGTGTACACCGATGGTTCCAAAATAGTGGAAGGAGTAGGGTCTGCTGTATACTGCGCTGATCCGGAATTAAGCAGATCCTACAGGCTGCCGGATTACTGTAGCGTTTTCCAAGCGGAAATATTAGCCGTAACCAAAGCAGTAGAAACCCTGGAAGAGAATAGCTTAAGCTACAACCGTGTTAACTTTTATATTGACAGTCAAGCAGCAATTAAGGCAATAATCTCGCATAGCACAGCATCTAAATGCGTGTTAGAGTGTAAGCAGTCTCTGGAGAGAATCGGGACAGGGAGAAGCATACATCTATATTGGGTCCCAGGGCATATGGGAATAGATGGGAATGAAAAAGCGGACGAATTAGCTAAAAAGGGCGCATCCCTTGAAGCTTGCTCCGTAGACGTCCCAATTAGATTGGGCGAGATTAAGCGAAGGCGAGAGGTGCACATGATCGACCAAGCAGGAAAGGCGTGGGTTCAAGCGCGGGGCTGTAAAGTGTCGAAGATTATGTGTAGGTCTTACAACCTTAGACTAACACAGTTGCTTCTATCATTAAAAAGAGAGGACTGTAGACTCATGACGGGTATTCTAACTGGACACTGCCTTCTGGCGTCACATGCCTTTAAATTAGGCTTGGTCAGTGATAGCAGGTGTAGGAAGTGCGGGTTGGAGGAGGAAACGATCGAGCACGTTCTGTGCTCGTGCCCTGCACTTTCCAGGCTAAGACTCCAGCTATTAGGAGTGATACAGCTGTCAGATCTAGAAGCAGCAAGTGGCTTAAGTCCTAGGAAGCTTCTAGTATTTGCCAAGAGGACGGAGTTATTTTATAACATAGGTCCTGGTTTTTGATAGGGTTTTCAGTTTGGTCGTTAAAACAAACTTCTGGTAACACTACGGACTCAATCAGTCTATGTGAGGTCCTCATGGACCGGCCTGTTCAACCTACCTTTCTACTAAAACGATTTCGAAGAAAGAAAAACTGTCTGAATGAAAGTTGTTTGGAAATGTTCTGAACTTATTTTAGCTGTAAATAAAAAAAAATGTTCCATAAGAAAATTGTTAAAAATGATAATATAGTAGATAAAATTTCATTTTAGGCCAATTTCTCATAATTTAAGCCTGATATCTCTACTAAAATTCAAAAACACTATAGATATTAATACAGATTCTGAAATGAACGTAAAATACCTTTAAAGTAAGCCCAATATGATATTCTTCCTATAATTTTATCAGAAGCTATGAAGATTTTTTGGTCAAACCCTACATTCATATCACAAAATATCTATTTTGCAAAAATCGGGACCTTTAAATCGGACTTAGAGTTATGGTGTCTTCAGCAATTTTTCTTAGAATCATCTGTAGATTACGTTTTTGCTATACTCCTGATGAAAAAAAATCCATCCATACAATTTGACCCGCTCTAATACAAACATATGGGGTATTCCATCCCATTTCGACCAATTTTGAACCCGATCCCTTTAGAATTGGCTGAAAGTTTTTCTTCTTTTTCTAGCTTACGAAAGACGTTTTTCAGAATTTTTTCAGATTTTTTCATCCAACTCAAAAAAAGTTATGAATTTAAAAAAAAAAACGGTGTTTTTTTCAAAATGCTATAAGTTTTTCAAAAATTGACCGTTTGGGATCTTGTTTTTAACTTCTTTTTAAATTTATTTTCGGAAAAAATACAAAAACATTTTTAAAGTTTTTTTTGAGATTTTTCGAATTTTGCAATTTTTTTCACATAAAAAACTTCAATCAATTCTGCAATCATTCCCACTAATCCTGGAGTGGGCCGATATTTTTTTTTTTTTTATTTAATTGAAAAAAAAACTTTACAAATTTTTTTGTATTTTTTTCGAAAATTACATTTAAAAACAAATTAAAAAAAAAAGATCCCAAACGGTCAATTTTTGAAAAAGTTATAGCATTTTGAAAACAAAAACGGTGTCCAACTCAAAATAAGTTATGAATTAAAAAAAAAAGCAATTAAATAAAAAAACAAAATGGTTAGCGCAGCATGCCTAAAGCGTACTGATGATGAAGGCTTAGCACCCTTCGAAATGGATCTATCTGCGCAGCTATGGCAGGTTGTCTGAAAAATTTTCTACTTACTATTCCAAAAACAAAATACAATTTTTCAAATTTAGAAAAATTAAAAAATAACAAAAATTATCATTAGAAAAAAATTATTGTTCTGGCCTTGAGCTCGATTCGAACCTTGAAAAAAAAAAATGATTGGCCCACTCCGGGATTAGTAGGGATGATTGCAGAATTGATTGAAGTGTTTTTGGGGGAAAAAAATGGCGAAATTCGAAAAATCTCGAAAAACTGAAAAATTACAAAAAAAACTTTAAAATTTTTTTTGTATTTTTTCCAAAAAGTACATTTAAAAACAAATTAAAAAAAAAAAGATCCCAAACGGTCAATTTTAAAAAACTTAATAGCATTTTGAAAACAAAACCGGTGTTTTTTTAAAAATTCTTACCTTTTTTTGAATTGGATGAAAAAAATCTGAAAAACGTCTTTCGTAAGCTAGAAAAAGAAGAAAAACTTTCAGCCAATTCTAAAGGAGTCGGGTTCAAAATTGGTCGAAATGGGATGGAATACCCCATATATATTTTCTTATTATTCTTCTTTATATATATTCTTTATATTCTTTAATTTAATTAATAGTGTGTTTTATATACATATATATATTTAAGTAAGACATACATACATATTATATCTAGATCATACCTACCTAAATAAGAAAATTAAATTAAAGAAAAATACTTTTGTTTTATAGATACCTAAATTAGTTATACATACCTAATATCGTTTAAGTTTTTGTTGTAACCATGTGGGTTCAAATCACAAGGTAGCAACCCTAACTTAACTCAACATGTTGTCAATTTACTTTTTGATTGCATTTTAGATTTTCCAGAGAGATATTATAAATAAGTTTTCATTCATAAATTCCTTTGTTTCTTTCATTTATTTTGGTATGGAATATTATGTGCACAAAGTTCCTCTTATTAGCTCTCCGAATTTAACTCCCAACTACACAAAGCCAAAAATGTCACCTAAAAAGTATGAGTTTAACGTCTTAAAATATTCTTAGGCGACGGGGTATGACGGGAGATGAAAACGAAGACATTTTTAGAAGATATTCTTTTTGCTTTCATGTTGAAAATCCTATTAAATTTATTAAAACGATCAGTTTGAAATTACCATATATCGCCTTATTTTCAAATTTTTCTGTTGAAAATGTGGCACTTTCTGTTAATAATTCAAAAATAAAACGAAAACGAAAAACATTATAATATTAGAAAAATGCAAAGAGAATAGACGCGTATTCGGTTTCGCTGCAGTAAATTAATATTTAATTATAAATTGACGTCATATTAATTCCTTGAAATACGCGGACGTTCTTTGTAAGGCAATCTGTGATAAAAGTGTGAAAGCCTATTGAAAGTAGTGTTGCTTCTGTGCTTGTTTTATTAATATTTCAATTTTAATTTGACCACCAATATGGCTCCGCCGATGAAAAAAATCACAACACGGAAAACGGCTAATTCTCCGCTTCACACACCAACATTCGTTAAGCATACGAAAATTGAGAGCCCACCGGCAGTTTCAGGTGAGATTTCGCGCCTTGAAGCAAAACTTATACAGTGGAATTGAGAGCATGTTAGAGGAGATTGCAGAAAAAGTAAGGGATCAACTAAGAGAATCGGAACAGCGGGTTCTTCAGAGAGTGGGTGAGTTGGCTGCTGAGATCTCGAATTTAAAGAGCAGCTTCAGCAGTCTGCAGTCCAGAGTACAAGCAGCGGAAAGTGAATGCAGTCAGCTTCGATCTGATGTCAACTCATTAAAGGCTCAGTTGAATGAATGCCAAAACAATGCCGTGCTATCTGATGTGCTGGTAAGTGGAGTCCCCCAAACACCAAACGAAGATATAGGCGAAGTCTTCACAAAAATATGTAACTCGGTTCAGTTGACCGCGCCGTCAATACGCTCTGCATTTCGCATTCAAAAGAGCAAGAACAAAAACGGTAGCTCTCCCATCATAATAAAACTAAATTCACCCACTGAGCGTTCCTTGCTTTTAAGAGCAATTTCAAATTTTTGCAAATTAAATAAAAGATCTGTGACTCTCAGTGATATTGGGCGCAACGAAAATGGAAAGATCTTTGTGCATGAGTGCCTAACTAAGAACAATCGCGAAACACTGCAGCATGCACTGCAACTAAAAAAACAGAGAAAACTTACTTCTGTTTTCTCTATACGTGGAGATGTATATGTGCGTACACGTCAACAAGGTGAAGCAGTGAAAATCAGTGACAAAGAGAGCGCTGATCGAATTGCTGTTAGCGAGCAATGACAACAACAATGCATACTTATATTGGCAATGCAATGCTTTATGTGTTATTAGTTTTTAGTTTATTTCCATTCTATATTGTTCTTTTCTTTTTTCTACTTCCCCCCTCATTCTGCTTTGTTGATCTCATTTTGCTTCGTTGCTATGAGTTTGGTTAACTTGACCAATAATTGCACTGACAGTGGACATGTGCGATGCATTTTGAGTCAAATTTGTAAAAGTCATAACAGATGATTACCTTTCGTATTTATTTGCCGATCAAAATATTCATTTAATTTGCCTTACGGAAACCTGGTTCAGATCCAACGTTAATGATGATTCGTATTCTATAAATAAATATGTACTGCTGAGGAATGACAGAAAAGATAACATTCGTGGTGGTGGTGTTGCAATTTACTGCAAAGATGTTTTAAATCCAAAAGTGGTTTATCGTTCAAAGCATGCAAACGAGGTTGAATGTATTTTTATTGAAATAGGCGATGCCAGTACAAAGTGTTTTGTGGCATGTGTTTATAACCCCAATAGGTCTAACGATTTAACACACCTTTTTCACAAAATAACAGAGTTTTCTTTAAATTATGACCACGTCATTATTTGTGGAGATTTTAACGTAGATCTGCTTAACTGTGATTCCCGTAGTAAAAGTATTATTAACAATTTTCAGGCGTGTGACTTAAAAATTATAAATAAATTTGCAACCCGTTTTGCTCCTAATAGTAAGCCTAGTTTGCTAGATTTAATGTGTGTTAACAATATAAATTATATCAATCATACTGACCAGCTTCCGATGGATGGTATCTCTGACCATGAAATGCTCTTCTTGTGCTATGATTTGAAATTTAATACAGCAGAGCCCGAATCTGTCATAACCTACAGAAATTACAAAGCTGTTAATATGGAACTTCTTAATGAAGAAGCCTCTCGTCTTGATTGGAGTGGCTGCTTGTCCATTTCAAATTTGGACGAGAAGGTAAAATTTTTAATAACCTGGTTTGGTACCTTTTCGATAGATTTGTTCCGCTAAAATCTTTTAAAATCCAAGGCCATAAAAAGCCCTGGTTCACACCGGAGGTTTTGAAACACATAAAAAAACGGGAGAGGGCTTACAGGGAATGGAAGAGATATCGCGATGATAAGCACTGGGAAGATTACCGCCTTCTGAGAAATCAAGCTACCCTTTTCATTCGGAATGCTAAAGTAGCATACCTGAATATTAAATTTAATTCAAATTTGCCAACGAGAATGCTCTGTTACCTGCCTTATCTAAGGTGTTTGAGAAGCTATTAACAATGCAAATAACTCACCATATATATAATAATAATTTGCTATCCGAAGCCCAGTCGGGATTTAGAAGGGGGCATAGTTGTGCAACATCTATGCTTAAGATCCTTGAAGATATACGTCCGGCCTTTGACAATAATGAACTTACCGTGTTCATGCTTTTGGATTTCTCAAGAGCTTTTGACATGGTTGATTTTCAAGTACTAATTCACAAACTTGAAACTAGTTTTAACTTCAGCCCATATGCCATAAAATTAGTGCAAAGCTACCTCTGTAACCGGTTTCAACAAGTAAAATGTGCTGATAAAGTCTCAAATTTAAATTTCATAAAATCTGGTGTTCCGCAAGGATCTATCCTAGGTCCAATACTCTTTACGCTTTTTATTAATGACATAGTCATCTTTATGCCGATGATACTCAAATATACATGTCTCGTCCAATTGGTCTTTCCGAAGACCTATTTTTCAGGCTGAATGAAGATTTAGCACGCATAGGAGAGTGGGCTCAATTTAATAAACTTTCTCTTAATGCAACTAAATCAAAGGCAATAGCAATATCGAACACCTCGTATGACTTAAACAACCTTCCTGAAATTATGCCAATATGTAGTTACCAATTTACAAGTGAAGTTTATGATTTTAATGTTTAAATTCAATCGCTGTGAAATTATTTAAATCTTATATGAACATAAATTTATAAAAGTTTTCATTCAATTTCGTATGTATGTATATGCAATCGAAAGTTTTTATATTGAAATGTGTTGAAAAATCAAAGTGCAAACATTTTCAGTGAGCTTTAACACGCAACAACGCACAAAAATTAAAATGGCGGATATCGACGCGCTCCATAGTGTAGCTGAAATATTGGATTTAATGAAATCATGGGAATTGAATGATGAAATCATGCAAATTTGAAAAATGAACGCGGCATCATGTCTTATCCCGTTAAAAAAAATTGAAATTGAAGATGTAGAAGCTCTCTTTAGCAGTTTGGAAAGCAGATTTTTCGGCGAGAAAATAAAGTTCAAATCTGGATTGAAGGAGTGGAGAAATCCTTCGATAAGTTTTTATCTTTAAATAAATATATGATTGCTCTTATTATAGTTTTTTTTCCAGAATATTCCATTAATGTGTGACAGAGATACCGACTCAGGGCATAGTACAATATTGAGTTGGTTGGAAAAAATATCGAACGATTTAGACACCGTGAAATCCTGAGAATCTACACCAATTTCATTGCCGTCTGAAAATACGTCATTCAACGTTTATCATCTTTTGAAATCGACTCTCAGAGGCCAACTTGTGCTTGCTTTTCACGATCAGAAGGGATATATTGACAATAAACACCAAAAGACGCTCACACATTGTACTATAAAAAGCTATACAGGCACCGGTCGGAAGATGAAATTACTTAGACATGAAACAATGGGCAAATGCAATATGTCAAATATTCCCAAAAGAAAAACCGGTAATTTAAATAGTTTGTTAGATTTTTTGACTGTGGCTTACATATTTTAGCTTTGTGGAAAACAATTACCTCAATTACTTTCTAACTTTCTTTTAGAAAAATGCAAAGTATGCAATTTTATAACCCATTAAATTTGAGTATAACGAAATGATTGTTTTATGATGCTAAAATATTGCGTTTATTTTAGATAATTTATTTTGTTTACAGTGCATTTTTTTTTTTTTTTTCAAAAGATGATTGCGTTCTCTTTTCACGAATCTTACTTTTTAGATAGAAAAAAGGAAAGAAGAATCCCTCCTGTATTCACGTTGGGCAAACTCTATCAGGATTGAAAGACCTTCAAGTACTGAAATCGAAACAGAAGAAACATCGCATGGTTAGAATTACTAGTCCCCATTTGAAAATTATTTATTAATTTAATTTAATTATTATTTTTTGAAATTGCAGAAGAGTTCCTGGAAAAAAAAATGTTGGCTAACACACAACTGCACACCTTGGGATCAAGTTAAATCGTATTGGAAAGAAACATCTGTTATGAGGCTAAAAAGTGGAAACTTTTTATAAGATTTGTTGGAGTATTGGCTTAGGTATAGCGACTCCAATGATTATGAATTAGTAAGTATTTTGATTTAGCTTTCGTTGCTCCAGGTTTAGCCACAGTCACATGATGACGTCACTAGCCCTCCTCACAAATCCCTTATAGGATACACAAGTTAGCGATGTTATAACACGCGTTGAAAGAATGTGTCGATAAAAATGTCTGCCCCGTAATTTGATGCAAAATTCCAACCCTTAGTGGATAAAAAATACTCAATGTTGTGTTCAACGACGTGTTTGCTGAAAGCGGCCATTATCTTTATTTCTTCTCAGGACATTGCTTCTGAATACATTCCTGTTCACTTCATTACCGCGGCGATTCTTTACGAACTCACAGACAGGTGGCACTGGCAGGCATCTGTCGGATAGTTTTCCTGGCCATACTTGATGTAGTTAACTATTTCTGACGAATGCACAGTAAGCAATATTGCTACTTGCTACTGCTTGTATATTAATAAGATCATAGGTTCGATTGTGTAGCTTTCGATGAAAATTTGTAAACTTTTGCTGGTACGCTGACCCTATTTCTTATATATAAATTTAAAAAATAAATGTGAGGCGCGATAACCTCCGAAGAGATTTTAGGCCGGGCTTCCCTTCCAGTTTGCGTCGCGCTCCTCAAAATTTTTCTTACGAATTGGCGGGACGGGACCTACTTGTTTTATGCCAACTCCGAACGGCATCTGCAAGGCAGATGAGTTTTAACTGAGAGCTTTTCATGGCAGAAATACACGCGGAGTGCTTGCCACACACTGCCGAGGAACAACGCTGTTGAAAATACATGGCAACCTATGCTTAAGAAGATTTGTTTTCAAAGGGTGACAACCCATGCATGAGAAGCCATGTTAAACCAATGTTCAGTAACATTCGATAACGCAATAATTCCATGTTATTTCATAAGCAAAATTACAGCATTCATATGTATTAGTTTATCCATATACATATGTATTATGTTAAGTTTAAATTCTTTGAAAGGTTGGATTTTATCTATTAGTTGTAAATAGATAGCAATAAGGATAAGTCGTGTTCTTAAATGAAGAAAAAGAACAAGTTTAATATAATTAAAATTCAAATTAAAATATAAATGAATAGTGTGTTTTATTGTCGAATAAAGATTTACTGATTGCCTGTTCGTGTCGCTGTTGCTGATGAGTTTAATAAGTGCTTGATTAGAAGAATAAGTGTAATCATATCGATTCAACATTGGAAATTTATATACCAATTCAAGGTGCTGTTGCACAGAGGAAAGCAGGTACTATATTTCCAGGAACAGGTGAAGTCTGTACGATTCAACAGGTTATGGGCCAAGTCCTCGCCAAATAATTGCAATAAGTATTACTTAACAAATTTCAAAAATGGAGAAAGGTAAGCGTAATATCAAGGCATTTGACGGTGAAAAATATTCAATATGGAAGTTTTTTGTTAAGAGCTCTCTTAAGCGAAAGTGATGCATTGAGAGTTATAGACAGTGAAGTAGCAGAGAAACCCGACGATTGGGAAAAGTTAGAAGGAAGTGCAAAAAGCACTATAATAGAATATTTGTGTGGCTCCTTTCTTGGTTTTTCTAAAAGCGAGTGTAGTGCAAAATAAATTTTTTTAAATTTATATGAGATATATGAAAGGAAAAGCTTAGCTTCACAATTGTCTTTGCGTAATCAGTAGGGCGGGTCGATTTGAAAATCGTATTCTAGGGATCAAAATAAGAAACTTTACCGAAAGAACCATACCTCTAAAACGAATTCTGATGTCCCCCAATTTGGGTCGAACTTTTGGGTAGGGGCAAATTTTGAAAAATCCCACTTTGACCCATTTAGAGTGCTCCAATCGAGTCCAAATGTATGACCGACCCCCACTAACTTTGGAGGCCCGACCCACCGATGCCAGTGGCACACCCCCTGGAACCCCCCTGGGGGTTCACCATACAAACATTTCAAAAAATCGCCGGTTTTGCACTTTACATGAAAAAATCAGCTAAATGGCTATGTTTTTTCTTTATTTTTATTTATTTATTTATAATAATATCTATTTTTTCTCTTAAGAAATTTATTTAGTCAGAACATATGTAAATGAAAAAATTAATTTAAGTGAGTTATAGAAAAGAAACTACAAAAATTATTGTTTGAAATCTTTTTTACTTTCAAGTCTGGGCAATTTCGCACGGATCTCTAATGTCGTCGCCATTACAGCCTCTACATTTTCCGGTATAACCCGTTTGGAAACGCTAGCTAGCAATTGAACATGTCGTTCCGTTCCTTGTATGTGTGATGGAATTTTTGGATCATTACACGGTGGATCATCTTGATTTGCGTGAATGGTGGTTCAAATACGATATTTATATCGTTCAAGTTGATCATTTCCGTATAACTTCTGCAATTAAAGTTTATATCTGGTTCTTTATAAACTATAAGTTTCATTGGCTCGTCAGCATCGGTTCGATAGCGTAGAATTTTCTTGATGGCACAGTCGCGCTTTTCTTCGCTATCATCAAACAACATTGATAACAAGATATTTTCCGAATGCGCATAATATGAATTATCTTTAATTACTTGATTGACAATTTTGCGTAGACGAGGTTCTAGAAATCGTGACCGACCAATGAATTTGAAAAATAATGCACTGCCGTACACGACAGATCTGTAATACTTGATATTGAAGTACATTGGCACATAACATTTAATTATAAATTCAACCAGAATTCTTAAATTTGCAACTGGGTTTTCCGTTGTCACATATAATCGCAATAATCTAGCGGCCTTGGTGAGCCACCGAGAATGTACAATTTTCCCTGGTTTGATGTTAGCCAGATCCACCGGAACCACGCCGCTAGAAATTGCATGGGCCATGTCGTATAAGTACTTCGAATCGGTGGAAAATTCAATTTTTCTGGAGCAGGGGGCATATTTTGCAACTCAATTTTCTGGAAGCCGTCCACCACCTGAAAATATATAATAATAAAATAATTAAAAATGGTTGATAATTATAATAAATGAGTGATAGCAATAACTTACCGGAAGAGTTTCACAAGTAAAAAATTGTTTCCAGAGATTTTACATACTCTGTAAATTGTTGGGTGTTGTTTCTTTTCTTGATTTGCTATTGATACTTGACAAGCAATTTATTCAATTTATTAAATACACTTTTTTTCAGCATTATTTCCATACCAAGTTTTTCCCAAATTCCAATCAACTTATCTTGTACCTGAATAGGGAATGATTTATGGGAAAACTTTTTTTTCTGTTTTAGCACGTTCGCTTAAGTAAAAATAATATCTCAAGATATCCAGATGGGTTGGTAAATTAAGATCAGTTAAATCAGTAGAGACACCAAAAACAGTAACATCATGCTTGGGTATATGACTCATTGGGTTTTCGATAGTTGTTGATGTAGTTGCTTCATCTTGTGTAGAGGATGGTGGATTCATTGTAAACTTTTTGATTTGGAATGGTCACTTCACTTATTATTTTTTTTGAAATATTTTTTTTGAAATATTTTTTTATCTGAAATTAGCACTTCACACTTCGAGTTCTTCACAACGACTTAATGCATTCACAAAAACTGTTGCATTATATATGGTCTACGAGACGAGGTAATAAGAATGAAATGGTAATTTCAATTCTACCTGCTGTGTCTTGTGGTGGCTTAAAAAAACAACGCAAGCAATTTTACGATCTGCAATTGTGTCACAGTGATACCTTCATTTTTTAAAACGGTTGAATAAAAAACCCACACAACTATGTTTACGACATGCAAATGCATCACAGTGATGCATTGGTTTTAAAAGGGTTGTAAAAACGCTAATTTCTAATAATTTTTTTTTAATTTCTTTTCTATTACTAAGTTAAATTCATTTTTTCATTTACATATGTTCTGACCAAATAAATTTCCAAAGAGAAAAATAAACTCCAAAAAGAAAAAAATAGGCATTTCGCTGATTTTTTTCATGTAAAGTGCAAAACCGGCGATTTTTTGAAATGTTTGTATGGTGAACCCCCAGAGGGGTTCCAGGGGGTGTGCCACTGTCATCGGTGGGTCGGGCCTCCAAAGTTAGTGGGGGTCGGTCATACATTTGGACTCGATTGGAGCACTCTAAATGGGTCAAAGTGGGATTTTTCAAAATTTGCCCCTACCCAAAAGTTCGACCCAAATTGGGGGACGTCAGAATTTGTTTTAGAAGTATGGTTCCTTCGGCAAAGTTTCTTATTTTGATTCCTAGAATATTTTAACAGAGCAATGGGCGATTTTTTTGCCTCCCCACAGTTGCTATCTTTAAAACTAAAGCTGGACACTTTGAAGGGGAAACACTCGACGAAAGTTAGCTATCGGCAGGTACCGCGGACTTTTTCGCGGGCTTGACTCTTTCTTCTATTTTGGAACGTTCACGAGCCAACAGCTAGCCCCAGGTGAGTTATTCTATTACGTATCTTTATAGTTTGTGCATATAATTTACGCATTAATCGCACTTTCCGATTGTGATTCATTTTAGTAATTGCGATTATTGGAATTTGCACTTGTCAAGGATTGGCAATCAGCCACCCATATTTCTAGTTTGAATTGCAATTTATTTAACAATTTGCGGTCGTCATATTATTAATATTTGCAACTCATCATTTTGCAATTTGGAATTTCTAAGTGGTTTGTGAATTAATTATCCTATCTCATACATATATTTTGTTACTACTCGTTTCTAACTCTTTCTTTTATTTCTTTTTATTTGCGTGCGTTTGCGCCCCACGACCCGGGTGCCACATTTCGTCATTCGTGCCGAGAAATTCAAGTTTGGAGAAATCAGCACCTTTTTTTAAATCATTGCCAATTGTAGACTTCACATTGGATAAATGAAACAAATTTAAGGAGGATTTTATACATTATTACAAACACCAGCAAAACCAGCGAGAACAACAATAGTAGCTCGCTATCTCACACATACAGTCAGTACAGCACCACACCATCCAACTACAAGTCACCACAATATACAGGTCATACAATCTTATCAACGTCCCATCATCACAATATTGCTATCACTCATACAGTCCATTCGCATCACATCGAAAACACATTATCAGAATATCATACAGTCCATCACATCAACACACCGCTGCCCATCGATCAACTTAAAACACAAGGTACGTGGTTGCTTGGTACGGCATATATTTTTTTTAATTTAATTTACGTGTTTTACGTAAAAAGTGCACTCCGTGATAGTTCCAAAAAAAAGGCAAAGCAAGTGAAATTGTTACATTTCGTGTTTAATAAGCACACAACGCGTTTTGACGATCGGGTAATTCCCCCCACCAGTGGTAAGGGTTACCCGACACCGCTCAAGGCAGACAGTCAGTGAATTTTTTTTTAGTTTTTTTTTTCACACACTCATCACTGTACTGTGTTGTGAGGGGGTACATACGTTGACAAAAAATTGCTGCAGGAACCATATTTTCACTTGGTTGATTGCTTTAGCTTATCTATCACGGAATTCACTTTGTTAATCAGTTGCGAACTGAAATAATACCAGAAAGCCAAAAGATTAGCACTGCGTTGGATGGGTAGTGGCTTATCACAATTGCTCACAAATACAATTAATCTATATCGCTTGTATTTTAACACCTAATAAAATAATTAAAATTTTACTTTACCACGTAAAGTTGTTAAGCAAATTGACTCCTTTTATATTGGGAAAGATACCCTGGTTGGCTACTCTGGGATAGCGCTCACTTGACATTGTTATTGTGTACACATTAAATCCTCGCCAGGATTTCTATTTGTATTTCACATCACGAGGTTGACACAGTAGATCCACACCGGGATTACATTTTGCATTTTTAAAACCTTCTTCAGACACATTAAGTTTTCAGAAAATATTTCTATCTGTGTCCAACACACCTTTTAGACACATTAAATATTTGCAGATGATTCTCTTCTCTGCACCGCACATCACTATATACACATTAAATCCTCTTCAGGATTTCTATCTGTGCTGCATATCACTACATACACAATAAATCCCCCTCAGGATTTCAATCTGTATTTTATATCACTTTATACACACTAAATCCTCGTCAGGATTTCTATCTGTGTTTATTTCTATATCACTGATTATATATCTGTGGTTTACATAATTATCTTATAATTGTGATTTTTGGCGAACAAAATAAGTAAATAATTATCTTATTTTTGCTTATCGCACTAAATTCACATAAGGATTTCTATCTGTGTTAACATATTCAATTAGATCAGAATTTCAATCCGTGTGTTTTTAAAGATTCTACTTAGACACAATTCAATCTCAGCAGGATTAATAGCTGTACCACTCAAAAAAAAAAAAACACTTATAGTTTTTGTTGCGGTTGTATATACACCAACGCCACTAAGTCGTTTACCTCCAAGCTCGACACCTTTAAAGAAACAAGATATTCAAATTAATAAAATCAATGGAGACTTATATTAGATTGGCTGATTCCATAGTCGAGTTTGAACAAGACTTCAACTCCACCCCGGCCGAATCCCCGAACAAGCACACCCTTGCACTACTGCAAGAGGAGCTAAGGGCACTATGGAAGAAGACCAAGTCTACATATGAAGGTCTTCTCAGCAATCCTGAGCTGTCCAGAGAGGAACTCAACTCGCTAAGAAGAAAGAATAAAAGTTGCTTCGCATGCTACCTGCAATGCATGTCTGCTGTGGCGGCTGAAGTCGAATCTATCACCCCACAGACGGCAATAGATGAAGCAAAGGATGAACTTTCTTCGCGCCGTGGACATAAAATGCGGCTGCTGCCTTGCGACACCGATATATTTAAAGGCGACTACCTTTCTTGGCCAGCCTTTAGAGATATGTTCACGGCCATTTACATCCACAATACCGATCTGAAAGATGTCGAGAAATTATATTATCTGAAACAAAAAACTCAAGGGGAGGCAAAAACTGGGGAGGTGCTCGTTAACAAAGGAGGGTTTTGCAACCGCCTGGAAAAATCTAAGCGACAGGTACGAAAACAAGCGTATTCTAGTCAACACACAACTTAAACTTTTATTTAACCTGACGGCAGTCGAACAGGTGTGTGGAACATCAATTAAAAAATTGCAACGTGAAATCAACAATTGCATTTCTGCGCTGCAATGTCATAACATTGACATCACAAATCGGGATGCAATTATAACGCACTTGTGTTCAACAAAACTCCCCGAATCTACCTTAGCGCTTTGGGAGCAGACCGTGGAAAGAAAAACCGATATACTGAAATGGGAGGATATGGACAAATTCCTGTCCAATCGCTTCCAAACATTAGAAACAGTTTCTGACCTCAGGGGTAACAAAACCACAAAAGCGCCCAAAAATCAAAATTCAAGGGAAAATTCAACAAAACTTGGGGTTTACCAAGCCAGCGTACCAAAATCAGCATGTAAGATGTGCAACAGTATGGAGCACAAATTACGAAATTGCCAAAAATTCCGTGGGTTGTCCACGTCAGGAAAAATCGAATTTGTAAAAAACAATAGTTACTGTCTGAACAGTCTGTCGGGTGGACACACCGTGAGACGATGCACAAGCCAATTCGATTGCAGCACGTGCCATGCAAGGCACAACACCTTGCTCCATCTTCCGGCAGCACAACAAAAGACAACTACTCAAAGGTGGACTCAAACCGCCACCGACAACACATATTCAATATCACAGCAGGCGAGGGCAAGGATGGAGTTTGAAAAAAGGCGAGATAATGCTAATAACATCATTTCGTGTCATGCTAACACAACTAAAGTGGTGGTATTGGGAACAGCGCGGGTTAATATACACTACAACGGAGTGAAATTTTCCGCCAGAGCGCTGATAAACTCTGGGTCCGAGTGCTCCTTCATAACAGAGAGACTAAAGGAGAGAATAAACCTGCCATCCAAACGTTTGTATGTGCAAGTGTCGGGAATAAACAATACGCTATCGGCGCAGGTAAAATAATCCTGTTCGATTAACTTACAGACCCCTTAGTAAGCATCGATACAGTGGTCCTAGTCCTACCTCAATTAACGGGGGACCTTCCGACTTTCCAAGTTAGCGCAACGACTCGGCAGCGTTCCCTGATCTGATTCTGGCGGATAAGAGGTTCCTCATTAATGAACCAGTCGACCTCATACTTGGAGGCGACATTTATCCCCAGATAATACTAAACGGTATACTGAAGAACGTTCTAAATACGCTTCTCGCCCAAGAAACCGTCTTCGGTTGGATTTTAACCGGTCGTGCAGAAGCACCTCACCCAACTAATACACGGGTATCCTTTTTTAACGAAATTAGCCTAGACAAGCAACTAACCGCTTTCTGGGAACTTGAAAACGTACCTAAGAAAAGGGCATTTAAAGAAGATAATGCCTATTGCGAGGAACTTTTCAGAGCTACAACAGAAAGAAACTCCGATGGCAAATATATTGTCGCCCTTCCATTTAAAAGGGATTTCCTGAACAACATCTCCTTAGGGCCTTCCCTAAACGGCGTCTGCTCCCAATTCTACCGGAATGAGACGCGCTTAGCCAAGACACCGGGCTTACGGACAGAGTACAATAGGGTAATAGCGGAATATGAGACATTCGGACATATGTCCAAAGTTCCAAAAATCATATCACCCCACTCAACTGATTGCTATTTCTTACCGCATCATGCGGTGATCAAAGAAGAAAGCACAACGACTAAAGTAATGGTCGTATTCAACGCGTAGTGCACTTCCAACGGCACGAGCCTGAACGATGTCCTACACACAGGCCCAGTACTTCAAGCCGACTTAACAATACTACTCCTCCGATGGAGATTCTACAATTACGTCTTCAACAGCGACATTGAGAAGATGTACAGGCATATCTGGATAAAAGAAAACCAAACCCAATACCAAAGAACAGTTTTTCGTCTCAAAGCAGGTGACCCTATCAGTATTTAAGAACTCAACACGGTAACCTTTGGGGTCAACTGTGCCCCTATCTAGCGATCAGAACCCTATATAAACTTGCAGATGACGTCTAGGCATCGCTGCCAATTGCAGCGCACATCTTGCGAAACAGTATGTACGACGATGACGTCCTTGCAGGGGGGCATAGCATCGAGGCAGCAATCACTGCCCGCGATGAAATCAGAGCTGCATTAAAGTCAGCAGGATTCCCTCTGCGAAAATGAACCTCTAATTGCAGTAGAATACTACAGGGAATACCTAAACCTCACAGGCTTACGGAAGACTTTCTGGAGTTCGAGGACGTGAGCATGGTAAAAACCCTAGGCATCCGTTGGAACGCGCATTCCGACTACTTTTATTTCACAGCGAAACCAATCGAAAACTAGGACATCTTAACAAAGAGGGCGATCCTATCTGCCATCGCCAAACACTTCTACACTTTAGGCTGGCTCGCCCCAGTTATTATCGTAGCCAAGATATTAATGCAGAACATTGACTGGAGGGGACGGATTGGGATGAACCGGTATCCACAATCACTCTAGATCGGTGGTAAACCTTTATGCAGGAGTACCCCGCCATTAACCGGATTCGCATACCTCGGTGGGTGCACTTCACCCCAACCAACGATATAGAAATTCACGGCTTCTGTGACGCGTCCGAAAAAGCCTACGCGGATACGGTTTACGTGCGAGCTAAGATCAACGATAGGATCTACGTTAGTCTACTCATGGCAAAAACGAGGGTGGCACCAGTAAAAACAATTTCATTACCAAGATTGGAGTTATGTGGTGCCGTCTTGCTGGCTGAAACTTTGGAAACTGTGATGGAGAACCTGAAGTTAGGAACATTTAACATTCACCTATGGACAGACTCAACCATCCTCCTAGCATGGATTCGAAAACCCCCTTGTTCCTGGTCAACAATTGTAGCTCACAGGGTGACAAAAATCATGGAGAAGGTAGGAACTAAAGCTTGGCATCAAATCCAGCGGACTTAGCCAGCAGAGGACTTCCAGCCACGGACCTAGTCAACAACTCTTTGTGGTGGCAGGGACCTTCTTGGCTGCAAGAAGCCAAAGCGAAATGGCCATCTCAAGGCGAATAGGAGTACCACACAAACATTGAAGAAAAACGGGTACAAGTGCATGCAGAAACAAACATCAACAATAGCGAGGATATTCTCGATCGGTTTCCGATCTATCAAGGGCGTTACGGGTAATCTTCTACATTATAAGATTCTCGAATAGAACTCATCCAAAAACTAAAGCGTCCTTTAAAGCAGAGTCTCACCAAATCTCGCCCGACGAAATTAAAGCTACGACTAGCCGTCTCATAAGGATATCCCAAACTGACTACTATGCCGAGAAAATGAACGCTCTGAGAACTAGGAAACCCATCGCGGCCAAAAGCGAGATCCTCTCTCTAGACCCCTTTATCGACGAAAATAATATCTTTCGGGTGGGGGGTCGTCTCAACGCATCCAGGAACGTTCCCGTCGACGAGCGTCACCCGATAATCCTCCCTTACGCCTGCCGACTCACCCGCGACTAAGGCGATCCACTTAGAGGCGACGAGCGACCTTAGCACCGCCGACCTAGCAGCGTTTAGTCGGTTTGTCGCCAGACGGGGATGCCCTAAAAACCTCCATTCCGACAACGGGACGAACTTTTTCGGTGCGTCGAGGGCTCTCCGCTCAGAGTTCAAGGCATTCCTCGTTGATGTGCGCAACCAAACCCTCTCTAAATATGGCCACCAAACCCTGACATGGCATTTCATACCAGCAGCTGCTCCTCATATCGGAGGGCTGTGGGAAGTGGGAGTCAAGAGTTTCAAAACTTATTTCAAAAGGATCGCATCGTATCATAAATTTACTCTCGAGGAATTTAGCACCCTCCTGTGTAGGATTGAATCCTATCTTAGCTCCCGACCCTGAGCTCATCTTCAAATGACCCGTCCAACCTGGAGCCACTTACCCCCGGGCACTTCCTAGTCGGGGCCATCTACTAGCGCCACCCGAGATTGACGGCAGCGAGAATCGCGCATCACTCGTCAATCGATGGGAAAAACTTAAGGCGCTGCATCAAACCTTCTGCAAACGGTGGAAAACTGAGTATCTCACCGAATTGCAGAAGCGCGTTAAGTGGAAGCATCCACAATCAAACCTCAAACAGGGGGACCTAGTCGTCATTAAGGAGGATAATCTTCCCCCTAACGAATGGAGACTGGGTCGGATAGCCAACCTTCACTATGGCCCCGATAACCGAGTTCGAGTCGTCGAACTGGATTCGGCAATTGAACAAACCACCGCACCAATCACGAAATTGGTACTACCTCCTGTGAGGGTATGGGAGACTCGTAACTCCCAACCGTTATAACAACCCCCCTCCCCTCTCTCAGACTTCCAGGCAGGGACTCCCACAAACGCATCTTGTCACCCTAAGAGCGCAACCTAGGAATAACCAAAAATTCCGACTCCACGTGGGAGGCTCCCACTGAGGATCCTAAAACCTCCCTAAGCACTGTGTGCTACACCGCAATCCTCGGGCTCGCCACGTGAGCGGACCTATTCCAAACCAATTTTTAAATCAATTTTCAAACTACGCAAAAGTCCTGACATCACGTGCGAGGCTACCACTGAGGATTCTAAACCGCCCCCGGCGCTCATTACCAACTTCAGAATCCTCGGACTCGTCACGTGATCGGAAACCTAGCAATCTAAACTAGCTTCCCAAGTATTCGCCGTGTGAAGCTTCCCTTGAGGATTCCCACCTCCCTAAGCACTGTCTGCCACACAGGAATCACCGGGCTCACCACAGGAATCTACACTATTCTCTAAACCTCGCGCTCTTGGGCGACGGGGATGGAAGGAGTGCCTGCCGGGAGGCTGTCGAGGGAAAGGGAGAACCCAGCTCTCGTTCACCCCGAACGAGGCCAACAAAACTCTTAACCCGGCTCTCGTTCACTCCGAATGAGGCCAACAAACCCCATAACCCAGCTCTCGTTCAACCCGAACGAGGCCAACACAATCCTAACGCAGATCCATTATCTGCCACAGAACACCGTTGAATCAAAAATACTTTGGTTACTGCGTTGCACCAAGAAATTGGGATCGGTTGTGCCGTGCGCAGATCGTTCCAAAAGTGTTGTGTCACCCGCAAGCGCGGAGGGAAAGGTTTTTTTCCATTTTTTTTTTTTAAGATTTGGGAAAAATAATGAAACAATTACATCGCTAATGCCTTCGCCAGCCGGTCGAAACTTTAAGACTTTATTTAACATTACCTTCATATCATGAATTTGTCAATACGAAAACTATGAAAATCTTCACACCCCATTCAGCAATGCTGTGTTACGTCTCAAAGAGATACCAAGAAAAGTTGTTATGTGGTGGTCTCAAGCGCCAATAGAATGGTTTAAAAATTTAGTATCGAATTACAAAAAAAATGTTGTAGCTCATATAATCACTGCGAATAATAGTGGGCATTTCGAAAACAAAGGTAGTTGAAATATTTTGCAGTCGTTTTTCTGCATCGGCAACTAATTTTTGGCATTTATTTTGCATGCAGCTTGTACTCGTTTTTCTTCGATGTTTGTATGGTACTCCTGTTCACCTTGAGATGGCCGTTCCGCTTTGCCTTCTTCCAGCCAAGAAGGTCCCTGCCACCACAAAGAGTTGTCGACTAGGTCCGTGGCTGGAAGTCCTCTGCTGGATAAGTTCGCTGGATTTGATGCGGACTCGACATGATGCCATGCTTTCGTTCCTACCTTCTCCACGATTTTTGTCACCCTGTGAGCTACAAATGTTGACCAGGAACACGGGGGTTTTCGAATCCATGCTAGGACGATGGTCGAATCTATCCATAGGTGAAGGTTAAATGTGCCTAAGTTCAGGTTCTCCATCACAGTTTCCAAAGTCTCAGCCAGCAAGACGGCACCGCATAACTCCAATCTTGGTAGTGAAATTGTTTTTACTGGTGCCACCCTCATTTTTGCCATGAGTAGACTAACGTATGTCCTATCGTTGATTTTAGCTCGCACGTAAACCGTAGCCGCGTAGGCTTTTTCGGACGCGTCACAGAAGCCGTGAATTTCTATATCGTTGGTTGGGGTGAAGTGCACCCACCGAGGTATACGAATCCGGTTAATGGCGGGGTACTCCTGCATAAAGGTTTGCCACCGATCTAAAGTGATTGCGGATACCGGTTCATCCCAGTCCGTCCCCTCCAGCCAAATGTTCTGCATTAGTATCTTGGCTACGATGATAACTGGAGCAAGCCAGCCTAACGGGTCGAAGAGTTTGGCGATGGCAGATAGGATCGCCCTCTTTGTTAAGATGTCCTGGTTTTCGATTGGTTTCGCTGTGAAATAAAAATAGTCGGAATGCGCGTTCCAACGGATGCCTAGGGTTTTTACCATTCTCGCGTCCTCGAACTCCAGAAAGTCTTCCGTAAGCCTGTGAGGTTTGGGTATGCCCTGTAGTATCCTACTGCAATTAGAGGTCCACTTTCGCAAGGGAATCCTGCTGACTTTAAGGCAGCTGTGATTTAATCGCGAGCCGCGATTGCTGCCTCGATGCTATGCCCCCTGCAAGGACGTCATCGACGTACATACTGTTTCGCAAGATGTGCGCTGCGGTTGGCAGAGATGCCTCGACGTCATCAGCAAGTTGATGTAGGGTTCTGATCGCTAGATAGGGCGCACAGTTTACCCCAAAGGTTACCGTGTTGAGCTCAAACACGCTGACAGGGTCCTCTGCTTTGAGTAGAAAAACTATTCTTTGGTATTGGGTTTAGTTTCCTTTACCCAAATTTGCCTGTACATCTTATCAATGTCGCTGTTGAAGACGTACTTGTAGAATCTCCATCGGAGGAGCAGTATTGTTAAGTCGGATTGAAATACTGGGCCGGTGTGTAGCACATCGTTTAGGCTTGTGCCATTTGAAGTCGGGCACGACGCGTTGAACACGACCCTCACTTTAGTAGTTGTACTTTCCTCTTTGATAACCGCATGATGCTGCAAGAAGTAGCAATCAGATGATTGTGGTGGTACTACGGTGTGCACCTTAGACATGTGCCCTAGCGTGACGTATTCTGTCAGTACCCTATTGTATTCCGTCTGTAGGGCCGGTGTCTTGGCTAGGCGTGCCTCGTTCCGATAGAACTGAGAGCAGACGCTCTTGAGAGATGGGCCCAAACAGACGCTTTTTGGGAAGCTTTGTTTCAATGGAAGGGCGACGGTATATCTTCGATCTGAATTCCTTTCCGTTGTGTTTTTATATAGTGCCTCGCAATAGGCATTGTCTTCCGTCAGGGCTTTTTTCGTTGGTATGTTTTCAATTTCCCAGAAAGCGGTTAGTTGCTTATCTAGGCTAATTTCGTTAAAAGAGGTACTCGTGTATTGGTTGGGTGAGCTGCATCTGCTGGACCGGTCAAAATCCAACCGAAGACGGTTTCTTGGGCGAGAAGCGTATTTAGAACGTTCTTCCGTATACCGTTCAGTATTATCTGGGGATAAATGTCGCCTCCAAGTATGAGGTCGACTGGTTCATTAATGAAGAATTTCTTGTCCGCCAGAATCAGATCAGGGAACGCTTGCCGAGTCGTTGCGCTCACTTGGCTAGTCGGAAGGTCCCCTGTTAATTGAGGCAGGACTAGGGCCACTGTATTGGTGCTTACTAAGGGGTCTGTAAGTGAAGCTAAGTTAATCGAACATGATTCCTTTACCTGTGCAGATGGTGTATTGTTTATTCCTGACACTTGCACATACAAACGTTTGGACGGAAGGTTTATTCGCTTCTTTAGTCTTTCTGTTATGAAAGAGCATTCGGACCCAGAGTCTATCAGCGCTCTGGCAGAAAATTTAACTCCGTTGTGGATTATATTAACCCACGCTGTTCCTAATAACACCCCTTTTGTTGTGTTAGCATGACACGAGGTGACGTTGTTAGCATTATCTTGCCTTTTTTCAGCTTCCAGTCTTGCTCTAACCTGTTGTGAGGTTGAAGGTGTATTGTCGGTGGCGTTTTGAGTCCACCTTTGGGGAGTTGTCTTTGGTTGTGCTGTCGACAGATGGAGCAAGGTGTTGTGCCTTGCGTGGCACGTGCTGCAATTGAATTGGCTAGTGCATCGTGTCACGGTGTGTCCACCCGACAGACAATTCAGACAGTAACAATTGTTTTTGACAAATGCGATTTTCCCTGACGTGGACAACCTACGGAATTTTTGGCTATTTCGTAATTTGTGCTCCGTACTGTTGCACATCTTACATGCCGACTTTGGTACGCTTGCTTGGTAAACCCCAAGTTTCGTAGAATTTTCCCTAGAATGCGAATTTTGACTTATGGGTGCTTTCGTAGTTTTGTTACCCCTAAGATCAGAAACCGTCTCTAATGTCTGGAAGCGATTGGACAGGAATTTGTCCATATCCTCCCATTTTGGGATATCTGTCTTCCGTTCTATGGTCTGTTCCCAAAGAGCCAATGTAGATTCAGGGAGTTTTGTGGAGCATAAGTAGGTTATGATTGCGTCCCAATTTGTGATGTCAATATTATGACATTGTAGCGCGGAGATGCAATTGTTTATCTCCCGTTGCAATTTTTTGATTGAGGTTCCACACTCTTGTTCGACTGCCGTCAGATTAAATAAGAGTTTAAGTTGGGTGTTTACTAGGATACGTTTATTTTCATATCTGTCGCTTAAGTTTTTCCAGGCGGTTTCAAAACCCTCGTTTGTTAACGAACACCTGCCCACTATTTCTTTTGCCTCCCCTTGCGTTTTTTGTTTTAAATAGTATAATTTCTCGACATCTTTCAGATCGGTATTGTGGATGTATATCGCCGTGAACATATCTCTAAAGGCTGGCCAGGAAAGTAGTCGCCTTTAAATACATCGGTGTCACAAGGCGGCAGCCGCATTTTATGTCCACGGCGCGAAGAGTCCTCATCCTTTGCTTCATCCTTTGCCGGCTGTGGGGTGATGGCTTTGGCTTCAGCCGCCACAGCAGACATGCATTGCAGGTAGCATGCGAAGCAACTTTTATTCTTCTTTCTTAGTGAGCTGAGCTCGTCTTTGGACAGCTCAGGATTGCTGAGAAGACTTTCATATGTGGACTTGGTCTTCTTCCATAGTGCCCTTAGCTCCTCTTGCAGTAGTGCAAGGGTGTGCTTGTTTCGGGACTCGGCCGGGGCGGAGTTGACCTCTTGTTCAAACTCGACTATGGAATCAGCCAATCTCATATAAGTCTCCATTGATTTTATTAATCTGAATATTTTGTTTCTTTCAAGGGTTCGAGATTGAAGGCAAAGGACTTAGTGGCGTTGGTGTGTATTCAACCGCAGCAGAAATTATAAGTGTGTTTTGTGTTTTAAACGTAGTCCAGCTATCAATACTGCTGTGATTGTGCTGTATAAGTAAAATCTTTAAAAAATACACGAATTGAAATTCTGGTCTGATTGAATGTGTAGCACAGATAGCAATCTTATGTGAATTTAATGTGTAGCCAGTGATATGAACCACTTATAGAGATCCTCACGAGGAATTTGTAAGCCACAGATAGAAATCCTGGCGAGGATTTAATGTATACACAGTGATATAGAAAGAAATCCTGACGAGGATTTAGTGTGTATGTAGTGATATGCAGCACAGATAGAAATCCTGAAAAGTTCTAGTGTGTACAAAGTGATATTAAACACAGATAGAAATCCTGAAAGGATTTAATGTGTCTACAGTGATGTGCAATGCAGAGAAGGGAATCGTCTGCAAATATTTAATGTGTCTTAACAGGTGTGTTGGACACAGATAGAAATATTTTCCAAAAAATTTGGCGTGTTTAAAAAATTAAAAACGCAGATGGTAATCCCAATGTGGATATAGTGTAAAATTTGAACCACAGATAGAAATCCCAACGAGGATTTAATGTGTATGCAAAAATTGTGATGTGAACGCTGATGAGTATCCTCGAGTAGCCAACCAGGGTATCTTTCCCAACCAAAAGAAATAAATTTTGTATATTCAACTTGACGTGGAATACGTACAATTTAAAATATTTATTAAGAAAAGAGTGAGAAAAATACAGCTATATAATATGAGGTGATATAGTTTAATTGTGTGATCAAGCCACTAGCCACCCAACGTAGTGATACTTTTTGGCTTTTGGTATTATTTCAGCTCGCAAACTGATTACTAAAGTGAATTCCGTGATAGATAAGCTAAGGCTATCAACCAAGTGAAAATATGGTACCTGCAGCAAGTTTTGTCAACGTATGTGACGACGAGGGGGTACAACACAGTGCAGTGATGAGTGCGAAAAAAAACTAAAAAAAAATTCACTGACTGTCTGCCTTGAGCGGTTTCGAGTAACCATTACCACTGGTGGGGGGAATTACCCGATCGTCAAAAGGCGTTGTGTGCTTAGTAAACACGAAATCTAACAATTTCACTTGCTTTGCCTCTTTTTATAACTATCACGGAGTGCACTTTTTACGTAAAACACCTAAATTAAAAAAAAAGTTTGTGCAACCAAGCAAACCCACGTACCTTGTGTTTTTAGTTGATCGACTGTAGCTGATGAATGTGATGTTATGATGATGATATGATGTGTATGACTGTAAGATGTGATGCTAATGGATGTGTTTGATGATGTGATTTTGATGCGATGAATCGACTGTATAATGTGATGATTTTATGGCTGTATGAGTGATAATGGACTGTATGATGATGTGATCTCGATATTATGGTTTACTGGACTGTATGTGTGTGTGAATGTTGTGTGAGATGACGAGTTGGTCGGCTATATTGGTTTGTTTTCTCGCTGGTTTTGATGATTTTAATGTTGTTATTTAATAATTTAATGCAATGCAAATTTTGTGTAATATCCTGTGTAATATGTCTCTTGAACTCTGGGGGTTTTTCTCGGCGCATAAGGACCAATGTTTTGCGGGGCAGTGTGGACCCGGGGAAGTCGGGCGTGTGCGTTGCAAATAAAAGAGAATAAATACCGAATTAGTAAATCGTAACCACAAGTTTGTTTACAAAATATAATTTTATTGAAAATGTAGAAAGGAATTAGCGACGAGCTACAATATGATTATGAAAGTGAAACACTCACAAACTTCCTGGTCGTCAGGAAAGTTAATTAATTCACAATATAAATAGCAATTCCGATTTAATATGCAGTAGTGCAGAACGAAATTAATGGAAATACAAAATGCACTTGACACATTCAAATTTATCAAAGTGATTACTTGAAATCTTACTGCAAGTGCAAGTAGTTAAGATATAAGAAATTTACACTTGGCAATTCAAAGCGTACAATTATAATTTTATTAATTCAAATGCGCACGGATGAGCGCAATTATGATGCGGAAAAGCTATATATATCAATTAAATCGACAATTCACTGTGCACTTGGAAAATTCACATTTATGAAAATTTATAATTTGCAAATATTAATTACAATGAAAATCGCACTTAGTAAAAAATGAAAAATGTGGGAAATGGTTGGTTTATATTACTCACCTGGGGCTAGCTGCTGGCTCGTGAACGTTCCAAAATAGAAAAAAAAAACAAGACCGCGAACAAGTCCGCGGCACCTGCCGATAGCTAACTTTCGTTGAGTTTTTTCCCTTCAAAGTTAGCTCTCGGCTGGTGTTAGCCGTTACCGGTATTAATAACAAAATAATTAATGTGCGTGTAAGGGTGGTCCGAAATATAAGTATGGAACTCAAGTTTTTTACCATCTATCACAAAGCAACATCTTCAAAACGGTATTCAAATCGTATATCTCAGACAAAATAAAATCTTCAATGAGAAGTAAAATTATAGCTTGCACGACGTTTTACTTTGACAAAATTTTAATCAAAAAGGACAAAAAATAAGTAATGGTCTTACATTAAACGATTCGTTACTGCCCATATTGAAGTATTACATAGATGGTATAAGTGGTGCAAAGGTAAAATAATATGGCAATATATAAAAGATATTCACATACCAACCGTTAATGGGTTTTGCGTCGTGTTGCCATAGAAAAGTCCCAAACGTCCAAGATTTTGCCGAAATTCACTCTTAACACCAATTTGTAATATTTCACTCTCAAAAGTACACCATCATGCTTGAAGAGGAACTTCTTCGTATTATAAGTCGCCGCATTATTATTGCCACAGAGATCGCCCAATACATCAATTAATGTACCACTACCACCAGTATTCTTTAAACCAGCTGGTGGTGTGTTCAAGCCCAACAAATCAGCGTTTGCATTGCTGTTCACCCTGCCAGAACAATGTACAAATGATAAATTGAACAAATATTAACATTACAGATTCTTGATATTCACAAAACATTATGGCACGTGCGTCTGGATGATCTGGAAAATGTTCGAGTAAATATTTTCCCGCATCATCAGATTTCGAGTGCGCAAAATCCAAAATTTAAGGTACCTTAAGTGTGTGTCCATCAGTCATTGGGTTCAAATCCATTCGAAATTTCAACGCCCCCAATGATATGTTGCTAGACGTTAATCGGTGGAGAATAAACAATCAGCTGCTAAACCTTTGAATATACTAAAATAGAAGACACCATTTGGATAATGACGATCCGTTTTGAGAGTTGAATTGAACAGCAACATTTCATTATTGGTGTTCTTTTCATGCTTTATTGAAGGCGGCAATAACCACATCCCTTCGTTGGTGGTGTGCGACTGTTGTTTCTGTAGTATATCTTCCAATAATGCTTCATTCCTTACAGCACATAATTCTTCGTCATCGTTTATGGCAGCCAATACATATTTTCGTATGAAATTGGAATCATCTAGTCCTTTATCGTGATGATCACGCAAATGCTTATATGTATTACCTTCATTTAATTGTACAGAATTACATATTTTACCAGCATATACATAATTAACAAGTACATTTGGCGGATATTGGTGAGTGATTTAATGCACGCATTTCTACAATTTTTCGAATGACATTTATGTCATTGCATATCAAATTCGAATGGTTTTGCCATTTCCGAATGACATTTATGTGATTGCATATCAAATTAGAATGTTTTTTCCAAATTACAACCACCACATTGAAAAGCATATGCGCCGTATGTGCAGCAAAATGTTTGCAAAAATTAATAAATTTATCCATTACCGCATCCTTCAAAGAAATAACGCTTATCTCTAGCAAAATAGACCACCAACCATTGCTGGTGAAGAATTGGCTGTGTGGCATCCGCACTTCTTGGCGCTGTACGTCGTTTGGTGCCGAACCAGCGAAAACTCAAGTGCCAATTAAATGCACCCCAATGGTTTTCAAATGTTTTCGTATAACTAAAATTGCCATCGGATATAATATCTATAACTAGTGCGACTACACTGGGACGCAGCAGTGGCTCTAGCCAACCTCGCTCACATTCGCAGTGCGCCACAAAACGTGAGGGCCTTCAGCCTGTTCTGCGCCCAGTAAACGTGCTGGCAGTAATCCACCACGTTTTTGTATACGCAACAAGTGTGTTGGCACTGTGAGCACCTTGATATAGGCTTATTATTGCTTCTTTAGATAAGTGCGATCGCTAGCATCATCAACCCATATGATTTCTTTAAGTAATTTCCGCGGCGATTGATAACGCTGGTTATTGTGCGCAACAATACCGACAAAGCCTCATTATGGAAAGCTATAATTACCGTCATTGTGGGCATTCATGTGATGACATATTTTTTGGCGCGACATGCCCCTATTCTGTAATCTTTCAATGTGCGATTCAAGGGAATGCGGTCACTGGCCAATATATTAAAGCTATTTAGTCTAAAAATTCGTTGCATGCGGAAGCTTCCGCGAGCTGGTACCACAACTGGACGCCGCTGGATATTGGCAACATAAACTCTGACATCCCTCAAAATTTGGCAGATGCGTAATTTCATTATGCTGCAGGTACAGGTACAACATCTTCTTTAGACTGCCCATGTCCTCTGTTAGAGCAACCAAATCATTGTGATTCAGATCCAATTTTTGCAAAGAACGCATATTCACCAGGTCGGTTGGCAGATATTTAATGTGATTATAAGAGAGTAAATGCTCAGAAACGCGCACGAGAAAACCAATACCGTTCGGCAGCGCCGTAAGCGAATTATGTGAAGCATCCAAATACTCTAACATATGCAAATCACTTAGAGCTTGATGCAGTTCTTCGAATTCATTGTACGATATGTTCCAAGTAACTTAACTCAGTTAACGAATAAAAATCAACAGGTAACTCTCTCAATTTGTTGCGAATCAAATTAACACGCACTAATTTTTCCAATCTGAATATTTCTCTAGGAAGGCTGGTTAATAAATTGTCACGGAGAGTTAAAGTAGTCAGTGAATCGAGCTTCTCAATTTTTGGCGATAAACGTGTTAGAGCATTTGAACTCAGGTCTAAATTCGTTACAGGCATTTGATTCCACCAAGCATCCTCTTCCTTCCCGAAGGCTGTTCCAGTGATGATACCTTTTAAATCTGTTTGCTGAAATGAAGCAAAAGAACAGAAATTAGAAAATTTATAAAATTGTAAAAAGGGAACGATACTGGCATACTTACCCAGCACACGTTTTCTTCGTAGTGAAAATTTATTCGGAAATGTCTCTATACTCATTTACATGAATGAATGACATTTTGAATGAACGAAACAAGTTTGCCACTCGATGACATTTTCTCTTGTCAGTTCTTACGCAGTAAACTCATTGCGCGCGATCCCAAGTCGGATCCATGGGATCCAACAAACTCGAGTGTTAGTACCCGAACAAAAAAAAAAAAACTAACGAAACACACGAAAAATACAGCCTAGTTCATTGAAAACAAACGAGCCAGCCAGTTTGTATTTCGATAGGTTTTTTTGACATTCGGCCGTTTTTTCTTTATTTTTTTCTGTTTTATTTTTCTTTGAGCTTAAGGCCTATTTTTATTTTTTTCTGACAAATGAAAATTTTGTTTTAGTTTGAAAATTTGGTGCATAAAAACCCAATCAAAATCAACTTTCTGGTGAGAAAGGTGAACCACTCGAGACCGAAACAATTTTCGCGGGTTATTTGCTTTGTTTTTATTGTTAAAGATGGCAATGCAAAAATAAAATGTAAAATATAAACAAAAACATGCCAAACTCACCAATTTTGGGGGAACATTGGTCTCGCTTTCATGATAAAAATTGGTTTTGTGTTTTGAAGTTCCAATAAAGTTTCGTCAGTCTTTTTAGCTTGAAATCCAAGCAAGAATAAAGTAGTGTCATATATGCTTTAGATACTACACCCAAGAGAGAAATTGAACTTTTTAGAAAAGACTATAAATTGTATGTCGCGTCAGAACTCAGACGCGAGTTTTCCCTAAATACTTTCATGACATGACCATATGTATCATTACGCTGCCCAATGGGCCGCACCGCACAGCTGTCTCGCTCAACTATGTGGTAGAGCTAACAGCTGATCGTGCCACCAATTATCGCAATCGGTGAGGTAGTCTATTCCCGCCAGGGTTGTGTTGAAATCAACAAACACACCACAATTTGTGTTTCTCACCCCAAAATTGCCAAAATCAACACAAATAGTATCCAGGTAGGCGAATGAGGAACACTTTTACGCCTGTAACACATTTCTTTCTAACGACGTCGCTTAAACAATAATCTTATTAACCAGCTCTGAATCACAAAGAGCATTGAAAATACACGGGTAACGCGTGATACCATATTTTACACAAATAATAGCGCATATAAACGCTGATTGCCTGCATCAGGAAAGGAAACAAATGGGAAAAAATACAATTGTTTTAGTTTATTGTCACTTTGTACTTAGATATGCTCTCCTCATTTGGTAAGGAAAGAGTAATAACAGAGTGTACTAGGGTAGACATTAAGCGTGGGACAAGTACCTGTATAGACCATTTATTTATAAAATGTAAGAATACCGTCATAGAATCAGTCACTGTTGAATGCAACATCACAGACCATTTCTCATTGCTGTTCGGGCTATCCAAACAATCACATAAAAACAACGTAAAAAGTAATGCAACACAATCTGCCAATGCTTTCGATAGTAGACAAGTAAGAGAACAGCTACGCAACGAAAACTGGAGTGACACTCTATTACTGAATGACGTAGACGAATTATACAATTATATTCATAGCAAATTTGAAAATATCTATAAAAACGCGACTCGTAAAGTTAAAAATAAAAAACAAAGAATCCGTAACGAGTGGATGACAAAAGATCTAGAGGCATTATGCGATAAGAGACATAAATTATACCGTAAATGGAAAGTTAGGCCTAACGATAATTTAGCAGAAAAGCAGTATAAAAGTTTTAGAAACTATGTCAATAAACAGGTCCATAAAACAAGAAATAACTATTATTTGAATAAATTCTCGGAATGTAAAAGCGATATGAAAAAACCTGGCAAACTATAAACGAAATAATTGGTAAAAAACTTATTAATTTAGACGACTCTATTATGAAAAATTTCAAAAACACGGATGCAGGGAATATCTGCCATACCTTCGCGAAAGCATTTGAAGATGGGTAAAAAGTGCAATGCATGCCTGTGATGTTAGAACAACAAATACATCAGATTTTAAGACACCTAATTCGATATATGTAGATGAGGTCGGCGAAGAAGAGGTTTACAAATATTGTATTCTCAAAAAACTTGTTATTTAGTACATATTTATTTTACCCGCAGACAAGCTCCTAGCTTCGCGGGTTAAGTGTTATCCTGTTATATATCATGTGAATTGTAATAAAAAAATGAATGAATGAATGAACATGCACGCTTGAACCCAACCGCGTTTTGAGAGACGACCGTCCAATTAAGCAAAGGTACTATCCGAAAAATCCGAGAATGCAAGAAATTATCAACAAGGAAATCGACGAGCTGATCGAAAAAGGTTGCATCGAACCATCGAATAGCCCGCACAGTGCACCCATACTTTTGGCAAAGAAGAAAAATGGTTAGTGGAGACTATGCGTGGATTGCCGCCAACTAAACGCAAGGTCATTACCAGACGTATACCCATTACCCCGTATCCAACACACCCTGGACAGGGTGAGAAGTGCTCGGTTTATCAGCAGCCTTGATTTAAAGAATGGATATTGGCAAATCCCCATGGAAGAAAACAGCAAACAATACACCGCATTCACTGTACCTGGACGTGGACTATATCAATGGAAGGTAATGCCGTTCGGTCTACACTCAGCCCCAGCAACTTTTCAGAGAGCACTCGATCACGTTATAGGACCAGAGTTGGAACCTTACGCATTCGCATATCTAGATGACATCATCATTACTTAAGATAAACCCAGAAAAATTTGAGTTTTTTAAGAAAAGTTTATAGTATCTAAGCCATGTCGTTAGCGAGGAAGGCATCCATACCGACCCAGACGAGATAACAGCCATCAAAGAACTGGAACCACCGAAGAACATACGAGAGTTATGGCGTCTTCTAGGAGTCGTGTCGTGGTATAGAAGATTCGTGCCGGATTTCTCACAAGTCGCGCACCCGTTAACATCGATGCTTAAGAAAGGTAGTAAGTGGAGGTGGTCGGAAGAGCAACAATCAGCATTCGAAGCACTTAAGGTAGCACTGACGCAGGCGCCGGTACTCGCTTGTCCAGATTTCTCAAGGAAGTTTAGTTTACAGATGGATACAAGTGATTTTGGTCTTGGTGCAGTACTTACGCAAGGTTCAGGCGACGAAGAGCGAGTAATAGCATATTGCGACTTGCTTGGTTAAACAAGGCAGAGATGAACTACTCACCGACAGAAAAGGAGTCTTTGGCAATAGTTTGGGCAATACGAAAAATGAGGCCGTACGTAGAAGGATACACGTTTACAGTAATAACAGATCACCTAGCGTTGAAATGGTTGAATGCGATAGAGAGTCCGACTGGTCGGATAGCGAGATGGGCGCTGGAACTACAGCAATACTCATTTGACGTACAGTACCGAAAAGGAAAGTTGAACGTTGTGGCAGATGCATTATCAAGGCAACCGATGGACGAGCAGTTGGGTACGTTGAAGATGAATGACGGAAAAGCCGAGTGTAAGTGGATTAACGCAAAGATGGCAGATGTAAGAAAGGCCCCGGAGAAATTCCCAGAGTACGTTATCGAGGATGGAAAGTTGTACAGACGCATAGGAAGTCAAGTGGATGGCGACGACGCAGTGCCATGGAAGCTATGTCTGCCGACTTCACAGAGACGCAGAGTGCTAGAGAAGATTCACGACATACCGAGCGCAGGGCATATGGGCATCCGAAAATCGATAGCAAGAGCAACAACACGTTATTATTGGCCAGGAATGTTCAGCAGTGTCACGCATGTGAAACGACAGAATTTTTACTAAGAGGATTTCGAGAGAAGATTTTGGCACGGTTCGGCGTCCCAAAAGTATTTATTACGGACAACGGAGCACAGTTTATCAGCAGACGTTTTAAGAGAGTTTTAGAGGAACTTGGCATGAAACACCAATTAACGGCACCGTACACACCGCAGGAGAACCCGACAGAGAGGGCAAACAGGAACATCAAGAGGATGATAGCACAATTTACGGGAAAAGAGCAGAAGACGTGGGATGAGTTGCTACCAGAAATAACGCTGGCATTGAATACAAGTGTATGTGAATCAACCGGTTACAGTCCAGCATACATAGTACAAGGGAGGGAACCGAGAATTCCCAACAGTCTTTACGATGAGCAGACATTTGGTACGGGTGAGAAATTAGCGAGGAGAGAAGTCAACGAGGATGAAAGAAATATTCGAGATGGTACGACGGAAGCCAGAGAGAGCATCTATAGAGCAAGCGAAATATTACAACTTAAGACGAAGGCAATGGCGACCGGCGATAGGCGACCTAGTGCTGGTAAAGGAACATCAGCTGTCAAAAGCGGCGGATAACTCTGCAGCCAAACTAGCGCCCAGGTACAGTGACCTCACCGGGTAACGAACTTTGTGTCACCAGTGATCGTAGAGCTAGACAAAATCTTCAGAGGAAGGAGGAGGACAGCCCACCTAAGTGAGCTGAAAGCATACCACGCAGCCGACAACAACGAATCCAGGAAGTCATAAACGGAACAAAAAAAGAACGCTAGCAAAAATCAAATCCCGTCAACATCGTCCAATCGAACAGCAAGCAATATTTCCGAGGTACAACAACAGAGAGAGAACAGCGAGATAGCCATGTGCGGTACGCTCACACGAATCAGCGAAGAGACAGAGAGACAACACGGAGGGAACCAAGGCACAAGTCAGCAGCTGATAGCATACAGAGACGGTCAAGTGCAAAACATTGCGGAGAATCAGGTACAAACATTTCCAGAAAATCAGGTACTGATCGCCAGAGGACCGACACATGGATCAAGATTACACCTAGGAAGGCAGTTCGCTATGGCAGCTCTAAACGAGCACACACCCCGAGACAACTGCGGAATAACAGACTATTTTGTAAGATTCTATTTCAATCCGCATCAAATCAGTAGTAACGGACACGCCCAACCGAAACAGTGTCAAATCTTACACGAAGAAATTTCATTTCAAGAAGTACCCGGAAGTCGGATCAATCACTAGAAGTTCGGTAAACTCTAACCACAATTACATAATCATAAATATATTCTTTAACTACCACATTATTTCCAATGTCCACCACATACGGTGGGAACACCCTAAGGAAAATCCACCAGTTTTTTATTTAAAGTATAGACTGGCAGAACACACACCACCGACTGGAAGGGCAGTGCAAGCAACAACATAGCAGCATCCTGCTGAAAGGCACAAAAACTAAATTGGTAAGAATGATCGCATGATACCCGCTGCCAGGAAAAGTACCGTCTAACGCGTCGGAAGAAAAACCATATATAAATCGGTCCGCAGAAGGTCAAACCTTAAAGTATTTTGAAGCAAAGCAAGATGAGTACACCATACCAATCTGTCGAAGAGCAGTACGCCGCCGAAGGGACCAACTTTGGATCCCTACAAATGAAATTGAGAAGAACCAGAGCAACAGAGGTACGGGAACCGGCCACGAGCAGCAAGGGAGATAGCAACGCCACCGAGGAATTCGGCTCACAGAGTCTGAGTCAGAGGCAGAGGAATGGGCCGTGGTACGGGACCACACACCGATTCCCATATCCTCGGAGAGTGAGGAAGACGAAAGACAACGGCATAAGCAGACGGGTGAGCTCTCCATAAGACAGGAAGACGAGGAGACTCAGGGCCGAGGGTTCGTGGAGTACATTCGGCGCGTCAATCTCAGAATGCGCATATATAACGCGCATGTCGAAACCGAACCCCCGGCCAAGCAGAGAATCGCGGAGGCGATATGCGAACCGCCAACAACGAACGACGACGACAACGAAGCATTAAGCCGTATAGCCAGCGAGGCCAACGGCAGCCTCAACGACGACAAAAACATATTAAGCCGTCTGACCAGCGAGGTCAACGGCAGCCTCAAAGACAGCAGCAGCGACGTGCTAAGTCTGACAGCAAGCAACGAGGATATCGGCGACGGCAACAATAACGACGGAGACGGCAGCAATGTGATCGGCGAAATACAACAATGGCTGAACAGCGCCCAAACCGACACGCCGGAGACGTGGGAGAATCGCTCCGGTATTCAGCCACTGCCAGAGGAACTCATCAAGGACATCGGACTACACCTACACCAGCCACAACAGCAGCCACAGAAACAACGACAACGGTCTTTCAAACGCTTTATTGAGCGGCATCTCTACCGCGTACGCATCACGCGCACTGGGCTGGTCACGGTGAGTCTCGTTGCGGTAGGTGAGGGGGGAGTGTGAGGACCCCAAAGCCGATGACTTTGTATCCTCACAACATACACATATCCATACATTTTTCTGAAGAACATACATTTTGAAATAACTTGGAATTTATAATAATATTTGTATTTACCACTTATACATTTTATATGAAGCACCAGAAATATGAACTTTATGAAATATACCCTTTATGAACTATACCCTAAATACATATATTATGTTGTACATTGAATGGATAATTACTAAATTGAAGGACAAATTAGACTTGCGCACTTTTGCACGCAAGCAAAATATTTACATTTCCGCTCACATAAATTTTAAATATAGGATCACCTTGACATGCGTTGAATATTTGGAAGGGAGGTAGATACGCACAAAATAAAAATGCAGCGGTCAATCAACCCTTTGCACACTCAAAATCCAATACACCCAGCTACAAATACAATATACATAATAACTAAAGTTAACGGAGATCAGCAGCAAGTCGTCAAAAATAAGCGCCGCTACTAACTGGAATTTTGCTATACATACCTACGCACTAGCATACAACACACCAACGCACGCCATACAGTAGAAAACACAACGTTAGAATCAGGTGACAATAAACAAATGTACAAACACACAATATTTGAAGCGGAGGCTGGAAGGCATGGAATGCGGGCAAATACAAAGGCATAGTATTCAATAAGGAGCATTATGGTGCGTGGATATTTATGGTAAGAAATATTCACCGGAATAACTGTTGTTTTATATTGTTAATATTATTAGTTAGAAATTGTTATTATAAAATAATCGTTGCATGCGTGCAAAAATTAGTATATAAGGGCGACGAATTCGCATTAAAATTCAGAGAGAGATTAAGAGACAGGCATACGAGTCGGTAGGTTTTATGACTATCGACCAAGAGTACACCTGAAGTTTTTGACTTTCATTTGTACTAACGTAATATCGGTAACGGCTAACACCAGCCGAGAGCTAACTTTGAAGGGGAAAAACTCGACGAAAGTTAGCTATCGGCAGGTGCCGGGGACTTTTTTGCGGGCTTGACTCTTTCTTCTATTTTGGAACTTTTATAGTTTGTGCATATAATTTACGCTATAATCGCACTTTCCAATTGTGATTCATTTTAATAATTGCGATTATAACATTGGAATTTTCACTTGTCAATGGTATGGAAATCAGCCACCCATATTTCTAGATTGAATTGCAATTTATTTAACAATTTGCGGTCGTCATATTATTAATATTTCGAAGTAGTTTGTGAATTAATTATCCTATCTCATACATATAACAATTAAATTCCATTGTTTATAAAGTGAATAAATTTGTTACTACTCGTTTCTAACTCTTTCTTTTATTTCTTTCTATTTGCGTGCGATCGCGCCCCACGACCCGGGTGCCACATTCCCTCCGGAATAATATTTAATGATTTGGTTACAGAGCTACTAGCTTCTGGAGCACAGGTAGAATAAGTGCCGCATTTACTTTTAACGTTACCTTCTCCATATGATGCGGTAATAACTGCAATAGAAACATTCAGGGCTGTCATGGAATCCAAGTCGGTTTTGCGTTTCGTCGGAACTACAAACCAATATTGATTTAAATTGGTAATATAAAACCGTATTGGTTTTGCTCTTTTTGAATGTAAATAAAAGCGATGTTCGAATCAGCTGTTTTGCAGTGTTATCGGTGCACCGGCAATTTTGATGTTAATTTTTTGGCAAAATTTTATAAAAGAATTGTTTTGTGCATCTAAACAGAAATAAAGAAATTTATTGACTTCAAAATGGCATCATCAGTTGTATCATTTATGTTATTGGAAGAAGAAAGTTGCGAGAAGGTCAAAAGGAAAATTTTGAGAGATCGCAGAAATCCATTTGGGTTGCAAGAGACGGCGTAATTAAAAATATTTCTTAATGTGGGTTTCTAAATATTTATAGTGTATTTGCAGTCACATTGCATACTATCGCATAAACAAAGAGGCTTTCTGAATGGTATTGGACACCATTGAAGGACTAGTGGCTACGTTACGATTTTTAGCTGAAGGACCCTATCAAATATCAGTTGGGATTCTGGCATGAGTGTAGGTAGCAGAACGATTTTAGATGATATGCTTCATGAAGCCCTTCGCAATATCGGGATGTTTCTCCATAAATTCAGTCAAAATATTGTTTTGCATTGAATTTTTATGCTTTCCCCTATTAAGAATGAAAATATATGTAAATTTACATTTATTTTTATAAAATAAACCTTTATTTACTTACATTTTTAGAAAATACTCAACTGCAAGAGAGTTACAACTATGAAAAAATAAAATCCAACAGCATTTAACTGATTGGATTGTTTCCGATAGCAAAATCGATATTATCGGATTCTGTGACACCTAAAATCGACACTAATTCCAATTCGAATATTAAACCGATAACATTGGATTTCATGACACCAAAGTAATTTTTTTGGCGTTTTTAAATCCGATTCCGACAACAATTGGATTCCATGACACCCCTAATTGTCTGAAGAAAATTTGACTTATATATATATATATATAGCATTCGTAAAAAACAGATTACTAGATCATGAGATCAAATTGAAGCAAGCAAGTAAAGAAACCAGTTTAAAAGTGTTGCAAGCCGTCATGAAAGAGAACCATACTCAATATTTAAAAATAAAAACAAAAGAATAAATTTAAATTTAAAAATAAGTTTAATAAGCACAAGTTAAAATGTTTTCACTGTAGACATATTAAAAAAGATTGATTCATATATAATAAGGAAAAGGGGGCAGAAAGTGGTGGTCAGGAAAAAGGTAAACAGGTACAAAGCCGGTTCGGAATCAAGTCAATCAGGTTTTGCGTTCATGTTAAAACAACCACTTAATTAATAATGAAGATATGTTCACAATATGACAATTTGGAGCCACCCATAAAAATTTCTGTAGCAAAATGCGAAGAGTATATATATGCCACTAAGAAAGGTATGGTAGAACTATGCAATGATTCTCAAATAAAGATCTGAAAATCTAATATCTATTAAGAACATGCGTGATGCTGGGTTTACAATAGTATTTCATCCAGGTGGTCTAACGGTCAACAAATATGAGAAATGTATAATTAGTGTTAAATATGTAAATAACGTTCCAATTATTAGTTTTTCCTTACATAAAAGTGTATATGCAAGTAAATAAAACACGCGACACTTATTATATTGAGCCGTGCGCTCTTTATTACGATTCTTTATAGAATGAATTAATTCTAACAATATAACCTAGCTCTAACCTAACTTAACTGCTTGCGCTTAGCCGCTGTAGCTATTTGCATGTCCTCCACACTAATGGAACGCCCTCCTCCGTAGGTTTTATTGTTAACAGTTATTTTAGGGTTTTGTTTTAGTTTAATCAGGAGAAATGTAATGAAACATATTGAAATAAACGTAAGTGCGAGCCATAGCCAGGTTACGGCATTTTACTGCTCAGCTTCGACTGCGATATGATTTATACTGTTTTCACGCAGACGGCTTATTGAATAATAAAGGCAGTTTTCTACATTAAGACGCTTATTGAGCTCAATCTTCCCTACAAAATTCGAATCTATAATTATTTCATTAGTAGCTAATCGAATGCCTAATGAAGTCAAAAGCACAATGCAACTCTGTTGGGAGCGTTCAATTTCTTAGTTTTTGATGTATTCAGTGCTTAAAAATGTCATTTGTCAAAGTAAATGTCATTGTCTGCATGGCGGAACAATACAAGGTGGCCGCATCGAACAGCTGATTATAACCTTTTTTTATTTGATTTGATACATCAACTTCCGGCGCAGTACAATTTTGACATTTGTATGTAGGTATGTCACCATGCCACCTTGTATCGTTCCGCCATGATTGTCTGTCATATAGCGTTGTCATTTTATTCGCTTGACATTTCATCCTTCATACTAATCGAGCAGTTACTTCTGTGTGAAAGCAAAAATTTACGATTTCATTAGAAGGTGAAATGAGATCATTAAGTTTCTGTGTGAAGAAAGTATTAGCCTTTTAGTGTTGATTATATGAAGGTTGTTTAAATACTCAATAGTAAGGGCCTCTTTATGGTCGGAGATGTTTATCGATATCTTTTTTGGCGGCTCAACGATATGTGTTGGGCTTTGGCTGGCTTCAAATTTTGAGTCATTAACCAATAAACTGTTTTTAAAGTTAATCAAGTAGGTTCCTTTCCCTAGTGTCATTGTAGTTTTACCATCTTCTCGCACATCAGCCGAGGCTTCGTTGACTATCACGAGACCATCATCAACATGCTGTATTTTGGGTATTCCAACTGCTGTTATTGTCTGACATGTTGCTGTATTATTGTTCAGTAATGCGGTTACACATGGCGAGTCTACGGATTCGATGCACACTAACATGTCTGCGGCTGATTGGCATGCGGTAAGCGCTTTCACAGCTTCAATACACCTATCCATAATATTAGTTTCTAAATTTAAAAATGAACCGCTATGAATAACGGGGTAAGTTACAAGATTCACTAAGTTTAGAAAATTTCACAAAGTATTTGATTTCGTGTTCCGATGCATAAATTTTTACTTTTTCTAACAGCATTAGACCCGCTATTGAAATTATAAAATCTAATTTTATTAACTCATTTATTTCATACAGATCAAATATCATAGGATTTATGGTGTTTAGTTTAGAAAGTGCCTATACTCTTTACAATATTAGTCAAGTCGGATATTATAATTCTATTTCTTATCATGCTTAATTCTACTAGCTTACTGCTTTCACTATTATGCTTAGGTATTGCGTTTGTTCTTTTAATCAATTGATTGATTTTGTTTGTTATATCGTTCATCTGAACCTGCAAATTTTGATTAGTGTTAATTTGCGTATTTCCGTTTTCTATGAGAGCCTCTTCCGTGGCATGCAACTGTACCAAGTCATCGTAGTCTGGGGAGCCAGATATAAGCTTCCAAACAGATCCGATAAAATTAATAGATCTTTTCGATCTTGAATTTTTAAATAAAGAAAGAAGCTTTTTAATTTGGTTTATATCGTGTTCCAAAATTGTTTTTTCGCCTTTTTCCTTGCCGTAAACTTCGTAGAGTTCTTCATTTTCCTTCAAAATATCTTCATATTGTTTTAAATTAACGGTATGGATGATAAAGAAATGTCCCTTCGCAATAGCTACCTTCCCATGATTTACAACTATTATCGGAGATGACGAGTACTCGTATATTTCCGAGTGCACTACGTGCCTGTAAAGATATGACTTATTACTTTAATGTTACTCTTATGGATTATACGTCCGTCTTTTAATTTAACGGTCGTTCCTAAATCTTCTCAAACTTCAACCTCTATGAAAGTGTTTTTAATTTTACTCCCTAATCTATGATTTACCTTTAAAAGCACTTTTTCTCCTTCTTTTACAGTTTTGTTCTCTCTTTTCTTATTGTGCATTTTATTACTTCTACTTTGATTCTCTTTCAACTTATCAATAATTTGGGATTTCGTTTTCTCTGAAATGGATTGAATAATACTCCAAGGCTTTTTGCCGATTGTAGAGTGAATGGTATTGTTATACTTTGAAGTGCTTGTAAGCACCAGTTCCGTCAACCCCATTGTTGGGTTCTCACGCCTCAAGCATCTGGCAATTTCAATCATAGTCGAGTGAAATCTCTCTACTTGACCGTTGCTTCTGCTGTGAAGCGGAGGTACTTTATAGTGGGTTATGCCTAAATTTGTGAAATTTTTTTTAATTGTCTCTGAGCAGATAACTCTTTCATTATCGGAAACGATTATCTTCCTTACAAATATTGTAAGAATCTCTAAAAGAGCTGATTTTACATCAATTATAGATTTTGTTTTAATTGGGTTCACTATGGCTAATTTTGAAAATTTATCTAAGCAGGTAAGAAACAAGTTATTATCTGTTGAGAAAATATCCACATGTAGGATCTCACCTATTTCGGTAGGTATAGGAGTTTCACGTAATAACTGCTGCTTGGGTTTCCTGTCATATTTGCACACCTGGCATACAGAGCAATCTTTCGTAACGGACTTTAACATTTCCTTCATTTCTGGGAAGTAGTATTGGTTCAAAATTTGACAAAGGTTCTCTCCGTAATGCCTGTGTGCCCTGTTGTGTTCAGTATTGACAATTTCCTGCTTGTCGTTTTCGTTAAAAATGTCTATAACCATTTTTTCGGTATGTTTAAATTTCACCGAAGGAAAGGTTTCTATAAGCTTATCTTGTATTTTACCCAACACGTCTAACAAACATTAAATACCATTTACTGTGTTAGGGTCAATGGCTGACCTCATCAGGGGCATCAACTCATTCGTAGTATTAAAATTTATGGTATGTCTGATTCTGTTTTTAAAAACAATTTTTCTTTTATGACTTGGGTTACCCTCTGAGATAAAGATCTGATTTTTAAAGGTATTAATTGGTGTTACAACTGATCTAATTGTGAACGTGTAAGATTCTTCGATGTGACAGGCAGCTGCCGTTGAACTAGCTGTATCCTGTATTGCATCCATGGATTGACGTGATAATGCATCAGCTACAACATTTTGGTTCCCGGGTTTGTAGAAAAACTGTGGAGAAAACTCTTCTATAAAAGCTTTCCATCTTTGAATTTTACTGTTGGCGTTTCTTTCAGATACTGTAAAAATAAGGGGTTGGTGATCTCTAAATACCCGGATATCGCCAGCTCCATAAAGATAATTTCGCAACTTTTGGAGAGCCCATATGATTGCCAGAAGTTCCCTTTCGTTTGTCGCGTATGACTCTTCTGTTTTTGATAACGTTCGTGAAATAAAGGTTATGGGTCTCTTATTCTGAGACAAGACAGCACCTATTGCCACACTTGATGCATCAATGGAAAGCTCAAAGGGTTTCCCAAAGTCGGGATGTTGCAACAGAACATCCTCCGAACCTAGAATCCTCTTAATACGTTCGAATGCACTTACTACCTCTTCATCTAACTATATTTTAACATTTCTTGATTGTTTTGTTTTTGCATTTCCGTTATAACCTCTTAAATATTTGGTGAGTGGTTTGGCAATACAGGCGTAGTCTTGGATGAACCGTCTGTAGTACCCAGATAGTCCAAGGAATGACCGAAGAGCCCGAAGAGATCATGGTCTCTTATATTGAAGGATATCATTAACCTTTTTTGGACATGTTTTAATGCAATTTTCATTAATAATAAATCCCAAAAACTCGACTTCTTTCATAAAAAACTTTGATTTTTTTGGAGAGATGCGCATATTAGCTCTCTCTAATTTCTGAATGACCTCTTCTAAATCCTTTAGGTGTTGTTCTTTCGTAGCTGAGTAAATAATCACATCGTCCATATAAACATGACAAATTCTTCCAATGACGTCTCTCAAAACGTCATCGATTGCCCTTTGGAATATACTTGGGGCATTTTTCAATCCGAAAGGTAGGCGAATAAACCCATATTTTCCATTATTTACAGAAAACGCAGTCTTCTCGCAGTCCCTTGGGTCAAGCAAAATTTTATGAGACCCGCTCTTCAAATCTAAGGTTGAAAAGTACTTCCCAGTGCCCAGATTTGATAAAATTGCAGAGGTTTCCGGCATCGGGTATCTATCGGCGATGGTTACTTTATTTAATTTTTGAAAATCGATAACCAACCTCAAGTCCCGGACACCATTCTCATTTGTGGTTTTCTTTTTTACAACCCATATCGGGCTATTATAGGGACTTCGCGATGGTTGAATGATCTTATCCTTTAGAAGACGCTGGATCTCTTCATTCACGAATTTTGTGCATGCAATGGGGTAGGGGTACGACTTTCTGTATATGGCCTCATCAGTTGTAGTCCTAATCGATCCCTTTACTTTAGTATGGGAAGGCAACCCTAAATTTGGGTCTGCAAACGCGCTTTTATTTTTCTTAATGATATCTTCGAATTCAGGTAAAACCTCAGAGGGTACATTCTCGGAATCAACAAATAAATGCGACACATCTCTACATTTAAAAAACTTTATATTTTCAGATCCCTCTAAATATTGCAGCATGTCACTCGTCGTATAAATTTTTGCACCTAAGTTTTTTAGAAAATCGTAGCCCACTATGGCATCAAACGAAGTCAGACCGGACAAAATAAAGAATTTAGAAATGTGTCCTAAAATTCGTACCTTGCACTTCCTTGTTATAATTTGTGACCCGGAGACAGATTTAATTCTAAAAGGATTATCTACCTGTTGAATGTTTTTCAATACTGAAGGATTATTTATGTAATTTTTAGAAGTGCCGGTATCCAAAAGAATTTTCAGAACAGTTTTATTGTACAGCCTCTTCTCTATATAAGGGAGGGAAGAGGCTCCTACTCTAAAAAATTGTCCTCGCCGTCAAACTCTTCTTCCTCCGATTCCTCGGAAATGGTATTTATCTTTTGTGCTTTATGACTTTTTTGAAATGGTCCGGGGCCCCTCATTCTTTCCCGCACTTGTACCGGCGGTTCGACCTTTACTATGTAGGGAGGGATTTCGAGGATATTGGTTAAAGTCGTTTGTTCGCACATTTCTTTTGTACTGAGATAGCGATGGATCTACATCCATTGGAACAGGACCCTCGGGACTTCTTTTTTCTCCCCTGGAAGCCTGTTTATAATAAGGGTTTTTTTGCGGGTGCCTGTAGGTAAATTCTTCGAAGGAGTTAGCAAACTGGTAACTCCACCGGTTGCTCTCTATTTCATGAGCCATCGCAAGCGCAGTGGGCATGTCCTGCGGACCTTTTGAGTAAATACTATTACCTAATGAGGGTTGTAGACCTGATATAAAAGTCCAAAGAGCGTCGGATCTATATTTTTTGAGCAAAACATCTATTATTTCCTGACTTTCTTTTTCCATCATTATCTTCGACGATATCAGTGTAAACTGTTTTTCAATTCTATCATAATATTCGTGTAACGGCCTTCTATCTGCATATGCGTGGTCTAGCCTCGCCACTATGGCGTCTAAATTGAGGACAGTGTTATATTCGGATAGAACCTGGTCGGCTTGGCCAGTCACCTTTGTTCTAATTATAAGGAGGGCTTGGACATAGATTGTTGATCTTTTATACACTTTGTCCATATACAACGCTAATCGTCTCCATGAAAGGTATGCTAATCTATCACCTTTGAATTCTGGCAGGTTTTTTATGGCCTCTAAAGTCGTTGGAAATAAATTTTCCATATTTACCTCCGAATAAGTCTCTATTTTTGGGCCCGTTTCGAGCTTTTAAATTTTTTTGTTACTCGTAAATTTTTGCGTCATATTGCGCATTATTATTTTTCAAGAGCTCCGCGAAATGCTTCAGCATCCATTATAGGGCTATGAGAGTTTACCACAAAAACAAAAACAAAAAAAAAAACAGCAAGGCAGGGTCGAAAACCGTTCAGGTAAAGTATAGTATGCTAGGGCGACTCGATGGTAAATTTAATTAAAATTGTGAGTTTAATAAAAGGAAATTGCGTTCACTAAAATTTTCAAATATTGATTTTATAATTGTGTTCGTATGCAATTGTTTTTGTATCACTTCTCCTAATTTATTTTTAAATTTTTCACTACAAATCAATAAATTTAAAAGAACACTCGCAATATTCACAAATTTTGTTCTTACAATATAATTATTAGCAGCCAGCTCATTATCGGATACTTCCTTGTTTTGATTAGTTAAATCGCGGTAAAATTTGGTGAATCCTTGTTGGGCGCCAGTAAATAAAACACGCGACACTTATTTTATTGAGCCGTGTGCTCTTTATTACGATTCTTTATCATTGTGAATGATAACAAAGTGTGATGTCTTCTGCATAGACGTCAAAATTCCAAAGTGATTGAATCACCTGATTTGTAATTGACTATCGCTGTCTCATTCTGTATCCCTTTCTATCACCCGCTGAAGATAGGCGCAGCCATATTGAACACCCTGTCAAAACGCTAAAAAGTAGCCATATTGAACATCTTGTCAGGCAGTTGAGAGATAAGATAACACACTTAGTTATCATTTACAATGTTCTTTATAGAATGAATTAATTCTAACAATATAACTTAGCTCTAACCTAACATAACTGCTTGCGCTTAGCCGCTGATGTTAGCCGATGTTGTTGTTGCCACTGTAGCTGTAGTCTGGTGCTTGAGAATTCTTATTGTTGCGCGTTGAAGTGAACGGAAGTGAGTGTCGGGTTTAGTCAATATTGTTGTTGCTAAAGTTAAAGCTTATAGCAAGCTATGTGGAGTGTTTGGTCACACGCCCAATGGTAGACATATCGTCAGCAGTTTAGGCGTGAGAATAATGTTGTAAAGTTAGTGCTAGTAGCCAGCGATAGGAAGTATCAGATTACACTTTCAATGGTAGACTTATCATCTGCAATTTTGGGCGTGAGAAGAAAAGCGTTGCTAACTTGCATTAAATACTAATAACAAAAAAAAAAAATTATAATTTGTGGCATGAGAGGTTAGGACATATAAGTACACGAAAGTTTTAAGAAATGAAAGCTAGGAATTTATATAATGATGTAGAAATATTGAATAATATAATTCTAAGTGATGAATTATGCGAAGCTTGCATAAAAGGGAAATACGCAAGACTTAGGTTTGAAGAATTTTAAAATCAGGATCATATTAAGAGGCCGTTATTTGAAATCCATTCGGATGTATGTTGTCCGATATCATCTGCAACTATAGATAATAAGAATTATTATGTGGTATTTGTTGACGAATATACACATTATTGTGTCATATATTTAGTGACTTAAAAATCTGATGTTTTTGCTATTTTCCAAGATTTTACAGCAAAAAGTGAAGCACACTTTAATTTGAGGGTTGTAAAGTTATATATAGATAATGGAGGGGAATATTTATCAAATGAAGTGCGGGAACTTTGTGTTCAGAAGGGCATCAGTTACCACTAACAGTTCCGCATACCCCACAATTAAATCGGGTATCCGAAAGGATGATAAGGCCCATAAGAGAAAGAGCTCTTACTTTGGTTATAGGAGCCAAGTTACCAAAGCACTTCTGGGGTGAAGCTGTACTGACAGCTACATATTTAATTAATTGAACTCCAAGTAAAGAATTGAAAGAATGCGGACAAACACCATATGTTTAGGCCACCAAGCAGAATCCGTCTGTCCTCACGGACGGCACACCCTAATGCCTCAAAACCCAATAAGCCTCATGCTCAAATGAAACGGCATAAGCCTTATATAAGGCAGAGGGAATTCTAAGACGTTCACCTAAACGAGGCTAAGCCTAATACTAAGGCATACATTTTCTGTATGAACAGCAAGGCGCTCAACTTAAGCGCAGTATCCTAACACTAAGGCATTAATTTTTGGCAGAAATCTATGTGGTTTGTCTTTACCAACAAAACATGCACGAACATGTCCGTGAACTAGTGCAATGAACCAAAAATGAAAGTGAATGAAATGTGGCATAATATAAAGTCCAGCCTTAATTATTTGAGAGTTTTCAACAATATAGGTCCTTAATAAAATAAGGAAAAGAAAGTTTGACGAAAAGTCATGGAAAGGCATCCGGGTTGGATGTGAACCGAATGGCTATAAACCGTAGCAAGAGATGTTGTGGTTGATGAAACAAATATGGTGAATTCAAGAGCTTTAGTTGAAATGAATAATGCTGAACTAAATACAAAGAAGATAGTGACTGGGTGGATATGAATAGTGTGTTAAGTACCGCTCCGAATGAAGGTATGGAAAAGGAATGTGATAAGCCATTAGATGAAAAATCTGTAAGAGTGGTAACAGAAAATTTTAATTTCAGTCCAGGTATTTCTGGTGATTGTATATATGACCAAAGTATTTCTAATTCTCCTTCTGATATTAGAAAAAGTAATAGGCTGAAAGATAAGCCAAAGGTATCATATATAGACCTCGTAGAAAACTGTTCTATCTTCCTTTGGTAGTACTCCGGACTCATTTGAAGAAATAAAACATAGGAGCGATAAAGTACAATGGGAAGAAGAAGTTAGAGATGAACTTCAATCACATTTAATTAACGAAACCTGGTCATTGCTTGAGATACCAGAAGATAAGAATATTGTAGATTGTAAATGGATATTTACAATAAAACAAAATGAGTTTGGTACACCAATGAAGTATAAAGCAAGGTTTGTTGCGCGTGATTTCACGCAATAATAATTGACTTTACAAAACCTTTGCACCAGTTGCTAGAGTTTCCAGTTTCAGGTTCATATTGTCTTTTTCAAACCAGTATGACTTGAAGATATATACATCAAATGGATGGAAAGACTGCATTTTTTAATGGAGTATTGCAAGCGGAAGTATATATGAGAGTTTCTCAGGGTCTGGCTAGTGGTGAGAGCAAAGTGTGTATGATCAATAAAGCTATTTGTGGACTCAGACAACAAGGATGTTGGTTTGAAATATTTGAACAAGCAACGAAAGCAAGTGGTTTTGTAAATTCTTCTGTAGATCGGTGCATTTATACCACTACATAGTATAAAACAAAGTCGCTTTTTCTGTCCCTTTGAATGCTTAAACCTTTAAAACTACGTAACGGATTTTGATGCGGGTTTTTTTAATAGATAGAGTGATTGAAGAGGAAGGTTTATGTGTATAATAAAATCCATTATATAGCGGAGAAATACTGTAATTTTTGAAGTTGTAGGTATATATATAAAAGAAAGTGGTGTTAGTTACACTATTTATAACTTAGGAACGGATAAACCCATTTGGCTGAAAATTGGTGGAGAGGTAGCTTAGAACCAGGAGACGGACATAGGATACTTCTTATCCCGTTCTGGGTAGGGTCTTGAGACCAAAGCGTGGGCCTGTGTAATCCTGGGATATGTTTGTACAATATGAGTACCAAGCTGTTTATTAGTACTTTGATACGGGGTATTTTTTGTACCTTGGGTGACTACGACCTCGAGATATAGGCGAAAAAGTGGACCCGGGTACCCCTAGAATGTGTTTACACAATATGGATAACAAATGAAAGCTGTTGATGACTGCTTTAGAAGAGGGTAGTTTCCATACCTATTGGTGACTAGGGTCTCGAGACATAGGCCAAAACGTGGACCCGGGTACCCATAGAATGTGTTTATACAATACGGATGACAAATGAAAGGTGTTGATGAGTGCTTTAGTACAGGGTAATTTTGATACCTATTTGTGACTAGGGTCTCGAGATCTAGGCCAAAACGTGGATCAGAGCAACACTAGGATGTGTTTTTACATTATGGGTAGAAAATTGCAGCTGTTGATGAGTGCTTTAGTACAGGGTAATTTTCATACCTATTTGTGACTAGGGTCACGAGATGTAGGTCAAAACGTGCACTCGGATACCCCTAGAATGTGTGTGTAATATGGATATCAAATGAAAGCTGTTGATGAGTGCTTTAGTACAGGGTAATTTTCATACCTATTTGTGACTAGGGTCTCGACATCTAGGCCAAAATGTGGATCAGGGCAACACTAGGATGTGTTTTTACATTATGGGTATCAAATTGCAGCTGCTGATGAGTGTTTTAGTACGGGGTAGTTTTCGTCTCGAGATATAGGCCAAAGCGTGAACTCGGATACCCCTAGAATGTGTGTGTAATATGCAGGCCCGACGAGAGGGGAGGGGGAATGGGGGATTCCCCCCGGGCCCGCGGTTTCTGAGGGGGTCCGCGATTTAGAGGTACTAAGACATTTTTTTTAATTCAAGAGAGTCTTTAGTTGTTCAATTTTGGAATTCTTAAGCCGAATTTCAAAAGCAATGAATATCTGCATTTCGTTTTAATATTATAGTGAAGTGTGGAAAACCAAAATCTATATATATATAAAGAAAAGCTGAAATGTGTGTTAGTTGGTTGCCGGTGTTTGAAGACATGTATAGGTCGATGTTATTCAAAACTTTTACATAAGTTGCGTATAACTCACGCGGTGGTTACTACATACGCTTGGCTGCGATCGACGTACAGAGTCTCGAGATATAGGCCGAAACGTGGACGCGGGTACCCCTAGAATGTGTGGGTAATATGGATATCAAACTAAAGCTGTTGCTGAGAGCTCTAAAGTAATTTTCATTGCGATATTCTATTTAGTCACATCAACCCGGCAAAACTGATAAATATGCATGCGAATTAATAATACCCGCAAACCTATTTACATACGTCCTATTCGATTTGCCTAAAATTTGGTATATAAATTTGCCTATATTAGTATTTATTATTATTTTTTCCGGGAAGTAGACCAGAGACGTACTGGGACTGGGATTAGGACTAGGTCTGGGACTGAGACTCGGAGTGGGACTGGGACTGGAACAAAATACATACCACCCTCTTGGACAGGCAATAAGGGATGAAGAAGAATGAGAAGAACTTGAGAGAAAAGAAAAGAGAGAAGGAGACTGAGAAAGAGATAGAATGAGACGAAGATGGAGATAGATGAAGCGTGATCATTATGACGAGGCATTTCCTACCTCGTTGTTTAACAGAATCTTGCCAAATTGATAGAAAGTGGAGCGTGACTGGTTGGTGTGGAGTGTCAGTAGCAATGCTTTTTATTGCCTACCATGTCGTCTGTTAAGCACCAATACTTTAAATCGACCTAAAATTTGTTGTCCTGGTGGATATTCGAAATTCCAGGTGTGAAAGAAGCTATACGATAAACTGCTAGCACACGAAAATACTCAAAATCACATTAAATGTTATATTCAATGGCGATCTACAATTGACACACTTATCAATGAACAGCTAATCACTGAAACTCAAAAGTGGAAAGAAATTTTATATAGAAGTTTGGACACTATTTTGTTTTTGGGTGAAAGAGGCATATCTTTCAGAGGTGAAAGTATATATCTTGGTGAACGAAACAATGGAAATTTGTTGGGCATCTTAGAACACATAAGCCATTATGATCAGATACTTAGAGATCATTTGGAGAAAGTTAGGATTTCACACCAGCAGCACAAACGTTTACAAGTTCACTATCTTTCCCCAGACATGCCAAACGAGTTTATAGAAATTTTTGCAAAACACGTGAGGGAAACTATATTAGATCAACGCAAGAAAGCCCAGTATTTTGCCATTATCGTTGATGCTACGCATGATGCTAGTCACTTTGAACACACTACGTTCATTTTGCGCTACCACCATTTCAATTCGAAATCAACAAATTTTACAATTCAAGAACGGTTTTTGGCTTTCGTGGATTGTAACAAAAAAAACTCGTCAGGAAATCGCTGATTTAATTTGATATACTCTAGGTAAACATGAAATCCCATTAAAAGATTGTCGTGCACAAGGGTACGATAACGACGCCAATATGAAACGAGCTTACAACGGAGCACAACGTCGCATTCTCGACAAAAACCCCAATGCTGATTACTCGCCTTGTGCAACCCACAGTCTGAATTTATGTGGTGTTGATGCTGTACGGCTGCAATTACTTTTTTCTGGGTTGTACAAAAATTTTTTACTATTTTCGGCAGCAGTCCACAACGATGGGACATCCTCAAAAAAAAGTACCGAGCTCAATTCACAGTATTTCAGACACTAGGTGGTCGGCTAGAATTGATGCAGTCAGACCATTCGCAAACTATGTTCCAACTACACAAGCACTAAACGCATTACTTAAGCTAAATTTGACTGCACAAGCACAAGGAGATATCCCCGGCATTCTCAAGTACATCAACAATTTCGAATGTATTTTGCTGTCCTCAATTTGGTTCAAAATACTGACTACCATTAATGAAAGAAACGTCGTACTCCAAGCTAGAGTCGCCACCATAGTTGTCGAGGTCAAAATTCAGAAATTTATATTTAGAAGTCAAAATTAAGAAGTCAAATTTAAGAAGACAATTTCAGAAGACAAATTTCAGAAGTCAAAATTCAGAAAGTAATCACACAGCAAAAAAACATTAAATTTTGCGCAAAGTTTTATGTTTTTTGCTCTCTGATTACTTTCTGAATTTTGACTTCTGAATTTTGACTTCTGAATTTCGACTTCTGAAATTTGATTTATGAATTTTAACTTCTGAATTTTGACTTCTGAATTTTGATTTCTGATATTTGACTTCTGAACTTTTGTCTCGGAGTTGTGACTTCTGAATTTTGGCTTTCTAAAAAAAGAGTACTGACTAATGTTTTCTGAAAAAATGTGTTTTTGAATTTTTGTTTTCTGAATTTATGGGTGGAACCAATATATCGGCACTCTGATGTTTGTGAGTGTAGCATGTTGTACCAATATAGGAGTATTACATGTATGATAAATAGTAAATATTCTGTGTTAATTTTACTTTCAGCTCTTAGTCCAAACATCATTTAGTTGATGTGGCAAAAATGTTTTTTGATGTATTCCATGAATAATGATTCATTAATGAGACGTCATTAACTCAAATTAATCAAATGTTTTAGTGGATTTTTTATAGGGGCCGGTAAATTGTTTAGTCCCGGGCCCGGATTTGATCTCTACGGCCCTGGTGTTGAAGACATGATCCAATTTTCGGACTAAGTCCGCCCCCCTCCGTCTGGCAACACCCGCCAGTGCGGTCAAGCGCAAGCAGCATACGTTGCATACATATATATTAAAAAAAATAATAAAACAAAAAGTAAACGGGGTCGGTCCGGACAAAAAATTTATTCTAAAGCGTTACAAACAAAATCTATTTAAAGTAAATTGAACAAAATACATAAATACATAAAATAACTAAAACATACATTAAGGTGTGACAAAAAAAAAAGTTGGAGAAAGTGCAAAGTTTTGCGAGGAAAAGGAAAATTTTAGAAAAACTAAAACCTAGAAAAATTTTTAAGGAAAAATTGAGAAATCAGGAAATATTGAAGAACAAAAATACAATTCTAAGAAAAGAAGTGAAGAACGATTTGAAGAAAAACATTTGTTTCTAACAAAAAGTGGTGAATACAACAAAAAACAGAAAGTGCTTAAGTAGAAATATACAAGCTAAAAAGTGCTGTAAATAGAAATATTTGAAAAAAAAAACGAAAAAAATTGAGCAAGAATACATACCAACCAACATACAACACAAAAACAAAAAAATTATAAAAAAAACAATTGAAGGAAGAAGTGAAACACTTTAGAGGAAAAAATTATTAAATATTTGGAAATTTGTATATAAAAAAACATAAGTTGGGTGGTGACAACAAAAAGTTACATATATTACAACACATCAAAAATGTTTTCTAAAATTAAAATTAAGTTAGTACAAACATATTAAAAATATATGTGCACTCAAAAAAAATATATATATTTGAATTTTATTTGCAACAAAAAACAAAAGCTAAAGAATAAAGTGCTGGGAAAAAAATTTGGTGAAAACAGGAAAAAAATTTGTAAGAAAAAGAAAAATTTAAATTTGGAAAAAATATAATTATTTGAAAAAAAAGAGTTTTTTTTTAAAAAAAGGAAAAACACAAAAAAGAAAGTGGGAATTTTTTTATAAATATTTTTGCACAAACAAAAACAAAAATACAAAAGTACTTAGTACAACAAAAAATAAAAATTTTCATTAAAATTTATAAAAGAAAAACGAAGTAATGTGTTGAAAAAGGAAAAAAGCTTTTTGGAAAAAGGAAAAAATACATTTTGAAAAAAAATGTTTTTTTGAAAAACTTAAAACAGAAAAAAACATATTACCATTACAACAAAACAACAAAGACACACAACATAAAGGAGGTACAACATTATCACATGCAACATATCAACGGGGAACGTCTACAAAAACCAGGACACACACACACAAAACCAAAAAAAAAAAAATATGTCAGAGTGAGTACACTGTTACCCAATTATATATCCACATATATTTTCCCTCCGTCTTAAGTACGGACCCAATTTCTAAAAATTCCCCAATTTATATAGCCCTCCGATCTAAAGATCCGGACCCCGGTTATATAACCATCATCATATAGCCTAAACGGCAAAAAATTTCAATTTCCTACCCACTGGTACCAAAAGGTACAGTCCCTTGAAAAAACCCATATAATTTTTTTAATAAATAAATTTGCATTCCCGTATCAAGGGAAAATCCACTGCCCGGTTCTATATACCCAAAATGTTTGTTGTGCTAAATATCTGCATAATTATAAAAATATATACGTATATATGTAATATATGTATATTAGTTCGGTAATATCACGCGAGCTACATATTTTTCCGGCGTGAAATTCACCGCTGCCCAATTTACCCTTATATACATATGTTACATAAAATATATTTTATAAAAAACCCATAGCAACGAACTTTGCCAAATTTTTCTCACTTCTCCCAATATTATTTTTTGCATACAAAGCTACAAGTATATGCACCCATAACACCCACACGCACTTGTACATCTTTTTGCTTAATCCAAAAACCCACCCTCAACAAAGTAAGTGCATGACCATTTGTAACTATATAATAGAAGGAAGCAACAAAGAAGATCATCGGTTACATATTACATTAAATTATAATGCCAAAAACAAATGAAACCCACACTGATAGAAATGTTTCTAGTAAAATCAAAAAATCGGTTCTGTTTTTCTTGACTTAACGGAGATTCGGTGAAATTGATCGAATTATGGTTAATTTGACCGAATTCTTTGTCAAGCGAACAAATTAGTTTAGTCATTTCAACAGAAAAGAAATTGTCGCTCTTAAGTCAACAAAATTCTGTAAAATTGACAGATTCCTAATCAATCTGATTTTTCTGTTAACAAAACTGATTTCACTGGTCATTTCAACAGCGATGAACAGTCAATACATGAGCAAATTTCGAAGAGAAATTTACGCTCACTGCGCTCTCTACTTTGTACTTATGACGATGGTGCCACTTGTTAAATAAAAACACCGAAATAAGAAAACCACCAAATCGAAAAACACACAAAATGGGGAAACAACGAAAAACTAGTTTTCCAGTTGTCAATACAAAACGAAAAACCCTTTTTTGAATTTGATGTGCATAACACTGCAAAAAATTATGCGATACCGGGACACCTATTTATCGGGTACAATTTTGCAACTTCTCGTCCAAGCGAAATAAAAATTGCGCTCTCTTGTTGCAAAAGTTTTGTTTGAACGAACAGTATTTTTCCAAAGTTAGTAACATTTTGTTCAAGTTTTTACGAATTTTCACTCACGCGAACGAATCTAATAAGATAATAAAAAACATCCCTTTTTAGTGTTGATGTTTCCGACAACATAAAAGTTTGAGTTTGTGAACAACTTCCGTTGTCCTCTCGCCGGTAACCTACCAACTTGTTGGTAATCGCCTTGTGGCGTCACCTTCATCGAAAATGTTGTCTCGGAGGGTGCCTCCTCCATGTAGTCGCCATGAATGCCTTATTGCCTAGGATCGCGTGGCGGTCTCCTACGCCAGATATGGTGCCGCATTAAAAAAAGACGACTACACTTTTTTTTAATTTAAAATACTTTTTATAGCTTTTCACTTCTCAAAAAAATCACGTACAAACTTGAGCAACGTCTTGCTCGTCAAGTTGCCGATAAAATTATGCACATGATGGCGGTGAAACATGAAAAATGCTGAGCCATCATTGCCAGTCATTTTTCATGTTTCACCCCATACATATATATACCTTGTTCTTTCTGCCTAACAGCCTTACAATGGCTGAATACTTATTTATATATATATTTCCTATTCTTCTTAGTATTCACAATGACATGTTAGTAATGCAAGTTATAGTGTTGCCATATGTGTCATTGAAAAGATGACTTGGGTCATTTTACCATTACATCTTCCTTTTTGGGGAAAAGAAGAATTGACAAAGTGATCAATTTTGTCACATTCTTCTTTGGCCAAAAACTTATAAAAATTGTTGCTAGGGTGTTCCTCCCCTTTTTAATTCGTTGGTTCGGAACCATTTTTATTACTGATTATTACAAATGAATGAATTTGATTTTAATTTATTAAATTATGTTGTTTGTTCTTCTTTTTGTTGTAGATATTTACATTTTAATATATATTAAATTTGTTAAAGTTTTACATTTTTAATCTTTGCTGTTTTTGAAATATGTCTTTTTTCTGTTTTGTTTTTTTTTTTGTTTGAACTTAAGAAATACGAACGATTTTCATGAAATAGGTTTTTTTGAATATATAAAATTTGTGTTATTTTACTCTTTTTTTTTTTGTTTTAACATTTTTTAAGCCTTCGTGGCTGCTTAAATGCTAGTACGTAAATTTTGGATTTGTTTTTTTTTTAATCAAATTTAAAGTAAACGAATTGGAGTAATGTTAATTTACTTTACTTAGGCGGTTTTTGTGTACCACTTTTTATTTGTTTTTAACTTCATCGAAAATAGTTACGTTAGGTTCGTTAATTTTAGTTATAATAAAAGGACCTTGGTAAATATTTTCGTGCTTATGATGTGGTTCTTTTTGTAAAAGTACCTTATCTCCGATTTTTATAATTAAAGGTCGTGCCGTTTTATCGTATCGATTTTTACTTTGTAGCTTATTTTTATTAATTAGATTTTGTGCCATTTTGTGCGTTTTCTGCATCCTAAACTTAACTTCTTTGGCATAGTTCTCGACATTATAAATTGGGTCAATTGTTTCTTTACTTAATTCATTAGGCAAAGTTGCCTTTTTCCCAAAGACTAACTCGTAAGGCGAAAATTGGTTGTCGAAAACTGTGCTACTCGTAGTATTGTGTAGGAAAGTAAAGTATTTTAAATAAACATCCCAATCAGAAAAATTGTCTTTTAAATATGCACGTAAGTATTCATTAAAAACCCTATGATTACGTTCAATCGTGCCAACAGTTTCATGATGGTATGCAGTTGAAAAATTATGTTGAATATTTAAAAGCTTTGTTAATTATTCGAATAATTCATTTTTAAATTCAGTACCTAAATCTGACTTTATGGCATTCATTGTGCCGTAAGTTAAAATGAATCCTTCAAAAATTGCTGAAGCGATTGTTTTTGCCGATTTGTCTGGTACAGAGACTGTTACCAGATATTTAGTCATGTCGCAAATCATGGTAAGTGCGAACTTGTTACCATATTTGGACTCAGGACAGTAGGACCCCTATTGTGTCAATTACTAATATATCAATTGGTTTACAAGGAGTTGGTGTTAAAACAAGTTTTTCTTTTGTTTTAGGTTTAACCTTGTTTAAGAGACAATCCTTACAATTTTTGATATATTTCGATATATCACGAGTCATGTTCTTCCAATAAAATGTTATTCGCAATTTTGCGTAAAGTCTTTTCATTCCGCAATGTCCACCAGAAATGGGATCATTATGGTAAATTTTCATAAGTTTTAATTTTGTGTCTTCGTCTGTTACTGTCTCCACTGGAGCTGTTAATATAATTTCTAATGATTTCAAAATTTTATTTCCAATATTTTTTAAATGTGTAATAATGTAATGTTCGAACATAATATCGTTTTTAGGCCATTCAATCTGCTTAATCTTGTGTTTGCCGGCTTCTGATTCAAGCCTCGAAAGTAATTTCTCTAAAGTCATTATTTCGTTAACAAGCTCAAAACTAAGTAACTCGAGTTTCGTATGTTTAATATGCGCAAAAATTCTTAAATTTGTTGTTTTATTATATTTATCGTACGTAATTGCGGATCTTATTCGTGGAACTTTTTTAGAAAAATTAAATGAAAATTTGTCGTAGACATGTAAAGTAAGTTGTTTTTCATCGTTTTTGGCTGTTTTCCTATGTAAATTTTTGTCGTTTGCCTTTTTTGTCATGGCTCTTGTCTGTACTGCCAAAATTTGTTTATTAGCTTCTTTAATCTCATCGATTGTTATACGCGATAGTGCATCAGCACAAACGTTTGATTTACCTTTTATATATACAATAGTAAAGTTATATTCAGATAGTTCCAGTCTTATTCTGGAAAGTTTTGAAGATGGGTATTTCATGTTGAATAAGTATACTAGAGGTCTATGGTCTGATTTTACAATAAAATGGGTACCATACACATATGGTCGAAATTGCTTGATTGCAAAGTAAATAGCTAAAAGCTCTAATTCTATAATGGGCCTTTTCTGTTCAGCTTTATTAAATGCTTTAGAAGCGAAACAAATTGGTAAATCACTACCTTGTTGTTCTTGACTCAAAATAGCGCCACATCCAGTTGTGGAAGCATCAACTGTAATAATGAATTGTTTAGTAAAATCTGGATATTGAAGTAATTTTGGTGAAAGTAACGCTGCTTTCAAAGATAAAAATGCTTTTTCGCACTCAACATCCCATACAAATTCAACTCTTTTCCTGCTTAATCGATTTAGAGGCGCTGCCAGAGACGCAAAATTAGGTATATACCGTCTGTAATAGTTTGCAAACGCGACAAATCGTCGTACCGCGTCTTTGTCAGTCGGTTTTGTATACTTTTTAATTGCGTTTATTTTAGAGTCGTCTGGCAACAAACCTTTGGCTGAACATTTATGACCTAAAAATGTAACTTCTGGTCGTAAAAAGTTGCATTTATTTGGGTTAAGTTTGAGATTAAAAGATCTACAAGTATCGAAGACTTTTGAACGATTTTTAATGTGGTGTGCTTCGCTACACCATATGGCGAGAATATCGTCGACGTACAAAAATGCGACATTGGGTGGTATACCCGAAAAAGCTATTGTCATCATTCGTGAAAACGAATTTGGTGCTATATTTAGGCCGAATGGAAGCACTTTCCATCTAAATGCGCCACGGTCAGTGCTGAAATACGTAATGTCACGAGAATCAGGATGCAAGGGGATTTGATGAAATCCTGAAAAAAGATCTAATGTGGAAAAATATTTTGCCCTGCCAAGATTGTCTAAAATATCGTCAACTCTAGCTAGTGGAAATTTATCAGCAATGAGTTTTTTTGTTTACCGCGCGAAAATCTACGCACATACGATATGCTTTTTGACCATTAGTATCTTTCTTTGGGACTACAATCAAAGGACTATTGTAATTCGAATATCTAGGTTCAATCAAATCATTGTCTAACAATTTATTTACTTGTCGATTTATTTCTTCGCGTTGAGAGTATGGCAATCTATAGTTTTTAACATATACCGGATCGTTGTCTGTCAATCTTAGTTTTTGTCAAGAGCGAAAATGTCGGCATAATCTATGCAAAGGTCAATTAATTTACTATGAGCATGTTGAGGTATTTGATTTTTTAAAATCGAAGTTAGTTTTTTCGTACGTTTGTCTTCTGTTTCTGTCTTGTTAATTGTATAAACATTGTAGTTTGAAAGTTTTTCTGTCCGAATACTTTTTCTTTTCACATACTTTATATCATCTGTGGTATTTATGACTTTAATAATTGGGTTACTGGAATTAACAATGCACCTAGCTGTGAAAACACCTTTTTCGATTTCCTGCGAGTCCACGAAAAGTGGTTCGGGTGAATTTCCTAAATCAAAAAGTCTGAATATTTCGCATCTTGGAGGAATGATACAACTGTCGCTTTCTGTTCCGTGTAGGATTGGTATCGCGACTTTTTCATTACCTACCCAAAAGGAAATACTATTTCTTTCACAATTAATAATGCATTTGTTAATTTTCAGAACATCTTTACCCAGTATGCCATCGGATGGAATATTAAAGTCTTCATTTACTACGTGTAAAGTATGTTTAATAGAAAAGTTTGAAAAATTTAAATTTGCTGTAATTTTACCTAAAGTGGAAACTGAATTGGAAGTGACACCGGTAATGTTAATAATGTCGTTCGTATTTAATGAAATATTACTGTCTAGACATGATATTTTTATTAAGGAAATGTCGGCTTGAGTGTCTACTAGGAAAGAACAAAATTTTTGTGACTCGTTTAGTTGTAATTCTATGAAATCAGAGTAATTTAATTTTAAACAATAGATGCCTATTGGTGAGGGAAGTTCGCTTACTGGGTTCGTCCTCCCTCAGTGTTCGCTCCTGAGGGGCGCTGGCGTTTAAAGCGCGAACGTTTGCGTTTCGACCTCTACTGTTTGAGGATCTTGATTTGTTGTTTCTATTGTTACTATTGTTTGGATTAGGATTGGTATTTGGACGCGTATTATTATTGTGATTATTCTGATATCTATTTCCGTTATAATTCCTATATCTTTGATTATTATTACCGTTATAGTTACTATTGTATGAAAATGAACTGTTATTATTTCTATAACCAGTATAGCCGCGGTTTGGGTAAAAACCTCGATAACTACCACGTGAATTTCTAAATGTACTGTTACCCCGTGATCGAAAAGCTAAAACCTGATGCTCAGTTACTTCATTGTTTTGTTCTACAATTAATTTTGCTACCACGTCTTTCGGATCAGTGAATGCTGTTGAGGCTAGAATGGTTTTTACTAAATTTGATTTTGCATTTAGACGACACACGTTAACAGTTTGTTCGACTGCCATTTCATGAGCTTTCGTTTGAGTGATCCCTTCAATAATAAGAGACCGCTCAAGTGAGTCAGCTAAATCTTCAACTTTTTTGGCAAAATCTGTATAATTGTTTCCATTAACATGTAACGCTGCAATTCTCCCTGCTACAACTTTCGAGTTGTCTGGTTTGATCCTATTACGTAGAGCTGTTTTAATTTCGTTGACTGAAGCTACTTGTGTTGGTATTGCTTCACGAGCTTTACCCTCTAATTTTGATTTTAAGAATGCTATAAAAGTATCGGTTAAATCTGCAGTGGCGAATTGTTCGAGTAATGCAATTTTGTCTATAAAAGAATCAAGTGCTAGTAGATCACCACTGTAGTTTTCTCTAATAGAATTAGCACATGTGTTAATAAAAATTTTCTTTTCCTCAAGTGTTGCCATGATTTGATCGTTAAGATCTGGAGCTGAATTAGAAGAAGATGAGGCCACATTTGTACTATTTGGATCGTTAGGATCTGATTTTAGAGTAGAAGTTAAAATTTCACTATTTTAATCGTTGAGATTTGAAACTAAATTAGAAGTTGAATTTTTAATGGAAGAATTTTCGAAGCCTGGAAAATCTGTTGATAAAGAGAATCTATTTTCCTGGTTTGTGCCTTTTTCGGTCGAAGATGAAGCTAAACTTTCGTAGCTTGAGCCTGATTTATCTGAATCGGATTCTGAATCTGAAGTTTTTTGCACTTGTCTACCACTTCTAAGGTTGTACATATGAAATTACTAAAGCACTTGTTTGAATGTTGAATTTATATTTGGAGTCAAATTGTTGAGGAAAAAGAGCGAAGGAAGAATTAAAGAAATATTTAACAATTTATTAGAAGAATTAATTGAAACTGCAGTAAATTTTTATGTTACATAAAATATATTTTATAAAAAACCCATAGCAACGAACTTTGCCAAATTTTTCTCACTTCTCCCAATATTATTTTTTGCATACAAAGCTACAAGTATATGCACCCATAACACCCACACGCACTTGTACATCTTTTTGCTTAATCCAAAAACCCACCCTCAACAAAGTAAGTGCATGACCATTTGTAACTATATAATAGAAGGAAGCAACAAAGAAGATCATCGGTTACATATTACATTAAATTATAATGCCAAAAACAAATGAAACCCACACTGATAGAAATGTTTCTAGTAAAATCAAAAAATCGGTTCTGTTGTTCTTGACTTAACGGAGATTCGGTGAAATTGATCGAATTATGGTTAATTTGACCGAATTCTTTGTCAAGCGAACAAATTAGTTTAGTCATTTCAACAGAAAAGAAATTGTCGCTCTTAAGTCAACAAAATTCTGTAAAATTGACAGATTCCTAATCAATCTGATTTTTCTGTTAACAAAACTGATTTCACTGGTCATTTCAACAGCGATGAACAGTCAATATATGAGCAAATTTCGAAGAGAAATTTACGCTCACTGCGCTCTCTACTTTGTACTTATGACGATGGTGCCACTTGTTAAATAAAAACACCAAAATAAGAAAACCACCAAATCGAAAAACACACAAAATGGGGAAACAACGAAAAACTAGTTTTCCAGTTGTCAATACAAAACGAAAAACCCTTTTTTGAATTTGATGTGCATAACACTGCAAACAATTATGCGATACCGGGACACCTATTTATCGGGTACAATTTTGCAACTTCTCGTCCAAGCGAAATAAAAATTGCGCTCTCTTGTTGCAAAAGTTTTGTTTGAACGAACAGTATTTTTCCAAAGTTAGTAACATTTTGTTCAAGTTTTTACGAATTTTCACTCACGCGAACGAATCTAATAAGATAATAAAAAACATCCCTTTTTAGTGTTGATGTTTCCGACAACATAAAAGTTTGAGTTTGTGAACAACTTCCGTTGTCCTCTCGCCGGTAACCTACCAACTTGTTGGTAATCGCCTTGTGGCGTCACCTTCATCGAAAATGTTGTCTCGGAGGGTGCCTCCTCCATGTAGTCGCCATGAATGCCTTATTGCCTAGGATCGCGTGGCGGTCTCCTACGCCAGATATGGTGCCGCATTAAAAAAAGACGACTACACTTTTTTTTAATTTAAAATACTTTTTATAGCTTTTCACTTCTCAAAAAAATCACGTACAAACTTGAGCAACGTCTTGCTCGTCAAGTTGCCGATAAAATTATGCACATGATGGCGGTGAAACATGAAAAATGCTGAGCCATCATTGCCAGTCATTTTTCACGTTTCACCCCATACATATATATACCTTGTTCCTCTTTCTGCCTAACAGCCTTACAATGGCTGAATACTTATTTATATATATATTTCCTATTCTTCTTAGTATTCACAATGACATGTTAGTAATGCAAGTTATAGTGTTGCCATATGTGTCATTGAAAAGATGACTTGGGTCATTTTACCATTACATCTTCCTTTTTGGGGAAAAGAAGAATTGACAAAGTGATCAATTTTGTCACATTCTTCTTTGGCCAAAAACTTATAAAAATTGTTGCTAGGGTGTTCCTCCCCTTTTTAATTCGTTGGTTCGGAACCATTTTTATTACTGATTATTACAAATGAATGAATTTGATTTTAATTTATTAAATTATGTTGTTTGTTCTTCTTTTTGTTGTAGATATTTACATTTTAATATATATTAAATTTGTTAAAGTTTTACATTTTTAATCTTTGCTGTTTTTGAAATATGTCTTTTTTCTGTTTTGTTTTTTTTTTTTGTTTGAACTTAAGAAATACGAACGATTTTCATGAAATAGGTTTTTTTGAATATATAAAATTTGTGTTATTTTACTCTTTTTTTTTTGTTTTAACAGTTTTTAAGCCTTCGTGGCTGCTTAAATGCTAGTACGTAAATTTTGGATTTGTTTTTTTTTTAATCAAATTTAAAGTAAACGAATTGGAGTAATGTTAATTTACTTTACTTAGGCGGTTTTTGTGTACCACTTTTTATTTGTTTTTAACTTCATCGAAAATAGTTACGTTAGGTTCGTTAATTTTAGTTATAATAAAAGGACCTTGGTAAATATTTTCGTGCTTATGATGTGGTTCTTTTTGTAAAAGTACCTTATCTCCGATTTTTATAATTAAAGGTCGTGCCGTTTTATCGTATCGATTTTTACTTTGTAGCTTATTTTTATTAATTAGATTTTGTGCCATTTTGTGCGTTTTCTGCATCCTAAACTTAACTTCTTTGGCATAGTTCTCGACATTATAAATTGGGTCAATTGTTTCTTTACTTAATTCATTAGGCAAAGTTGCCTTTTTCCCAAAGACTAACTCGTAAGGCGAAAATTGGTTGTCGAAAACTGTGCTACTCGTAGTATTGTGTAGGAAAGTAAAGTATTTTAAATAAACATCCCAATCAGAAAAATTGTCTTTTAAATATGCACGTAAGTATTCATTAAAAACCCTATGATTACGTTCAATCGTGCCAACAGTTTCATGATGGTATGCAGTTGAAAAATTATGTTGAATATTTAAAAGCTTTGTTAATTATTCGAATAATTCATTTTTAAATTCAGTACCTAAATCTGACTTTATGGCATTCATTGTGCCGTAAGTTAAAATGAATCCTTCAAAAATTGCTGAAGCGATTGTTTTTGCCGATTTGTCTGGTACAGAGACTGTTACCAGATATTTAGTCATGTCGCAAATCATGGTAAGTGCGAACTTTTTACCATATTTGGACTCAGGACAGTAGGACCCCTATTGTGTCAATTACTAATATATCAAATGGTTTACAAGGAGTTGGTGTTAAAACAAGTTTTTCTTTTGTTTTAGGTTTAACCTTGTTTAAGAGACAATCCTTACAATTTTTGATATATTTCGATATATCACGAGTCATGTTCTTCCAATAAAATTTTGTTCGCAATTTTGCGTAAAGTCTTTTCATTCCGCAATGTCCACCAGAAATGGGATCATTATGGTAAATTTTCATAAGTTTTAATTTTGTGTCTTCGTCTGTTACTGTCTCCACTGGAGCTGTTAATATAATTTCTAATGATTTCAAAATTTTATTTCCAATATTTTTTAAATGTGTAATAATGTAATGTTCGAACATAATATCGTTTTTAGGCCATTCAATCTGCTTAATCTTGTGTTTGCCGGCTTCTGATTCAAGCCTCGAAAGTAATTTCTCTAAAGTCATTATTTCGTTAACAAGCTCAAAACTAAGTAACTCGAGTTTCGTATGTTTAATATGCGCAAAAATTCTTAAATTTGTTGTTTTATTATATTTATCGTACGTAATTGCGGATCTTATTCGTGGAACTTTTTTAGAAAAATTAAATGAAAATTTGTCGTAGACATGTAAAGTAAGTTGTTTTTCATCGTTTTTGGCTGTTTTCCTATGTAAATTTTTGTCGTTTGCCTTTTTTGTCATGGCTCTTGTCTGTACTGCCAAAATTTGTTTATTAGCTTCTTTAATCTCATCGATTGTTATACGCGATAGTGCATCAGCACAAACGTTTGATTTACCTTTTATATATACAATAGTAAAGTTATATTCAGATAGTTCCAGTCTTATTCTGGAAAGTTTTGAAGATGGGTATTTCATGTTGAATAAGTATACTAGAGGTCTATGGTCTGATTTTACAATAAAATGGGTACCATACACATATGGTAGAAATTGCTTGATTGCAAAGTAAATAGCTAAAAGCTCTAATTCTATAATGGGCCTTTTCTGTTCAGCTTTATTAAATGCTTTAGAAGCGAAACAAATTGGTAAATCACTACCTTGTTGTTCTTGACTCAAAATAGCGCCACATCCAGTTGTGGAAGCATCAACTGTAATAATGAATTGTTTAGTAAAATCTGGATATTGAAGTAATTTTGGTGAAAGTAACACTGCTTTCAAAGATAAAAATGCTTTTTCGCACTCAACATCCCATACAAATTCAACTCTTTTCCTGCTTAATCGATTTAGAGGCGCTGCCAGAGACGCAAAATTAGGTATATACCGTCTGTAATAGTTTGCAAACGCGACAAATCGTCGTACCGCGTCTTTGTCAGTCGGTTTTGTATACTTTTTAATTGCGTTTATTTTAGAGTCGTCTGGCAACAAACCTTTGGCTGAACATTTATGACCTAAAAATGTAACTTCTGGTCGTAAAAAGTTGCATTTATTTGGGTTAAGTTTGAGATTAAAAGATCTACAAGTATCGAAGACTTTTGAACGATTTTTAATGTGGTGTGCTTCGCTACACCATATGGCGAGAATATCGTCGACGTACAAAAATGCGACATTGGGTGGTATACCCGAAAAAGCTATTGTCATCATTCGTGAAAACGAATTTGGTGCTATATTTAGGCCGAATGGAAGCACTTTCCATCTAAATGCGCCACGGTCAGTGCTGAAATACGTAATGTCACGAGAATCAGGATGCAAGGGGATTTGATGAAATCCTGAAAAAAGATCTAATGTGGAAAAATATTTTGCCCTGCCAAGATTGTCTAAAATATCGTCAACTCTAGCTAGTGGAAATTTATCAGCAATGAGTTTTTTGTTTACCGCGCGAAAATCTACGCACATACGATATGCTTTTTGACCATTAGTATCTTTCTTTGGGACTACAATCAAAGGACTATTGTAATTCGAATATCTAGGTTCAATCAAATCATTGTCTAACAATTTATTTACTTGTCGATTTATTTCTTCGCGTTGAGAGTATGGCAATCTATAGTTTTTAACATATACCGGATCGTTGTCTGTCAATCTTAGTTTTTGTCAAGAGCGAAAATGTCGGCATAATCTATGCAAAGGTCAATTAATTTACTATGAGCATGTTGAGGTATTTGATTTTTTAAAATCGAAGTTAGTTTTTTCGTACGTTTGTCTTCTGTTTCTGTCTTGTTAATTGTATAAACATTGTAGTTTGAAAGTTTTTCTGTCCGAATACTTTTTCTTTTCACATACTTTATATCATCTGTGGTATTTATGACTTTAATAATTGGGTTACTGGAATTAACAATGCACCTAGCTGTGAAAACACCTTTTTCGATTTCCTGCGAGTCCACGAAAAGTGGTTCGGGTGAATTTCCTAAATCAAAAAGTCTGAATATTTCGCATCTTGGAGGAATGATACAACTGTCGCTTTCTGTTCCGTGTAGGATTGGTATCGCGACTTTTTCATTACCTACCCAAAAGGAAATACTATTTCTTTCACAATTAATAATGCATTTGTTAATTTTCAGAACATCTTTACCCAGTATGCCATCGGATGGAATATTAAAGTCTTAATTTACTACGTGTAAAGTATGTTTAATAGAAAAGTTTGAAAAATTTAAATTTGCTGTAATTTTACCTAAAGTGGAAACTGAATTGGAAGTGACACCGGTAATGTTAATAATGTCGTTCGTATTTAATGAAATATTACTGTCTAGACATGATATTTTTATTAAGGAAATGTCGGCTTGAGTGTCTACTAGGAAAGAACAAAATTTTTGTGACTCGTTTAGTTGTAATTCTATGAAATCAGAGTAATTTAATTTTAAACAATAGATGCCTATTGGTGAGGGAAGTTCGCTTACTGGCTTAGTTCGTCCTCCCTCAGTGTTCGCTCCTGAGGGGCGCTGGCGTTTAAAGCGCGAACGTTTGCGTTTCGACCTCTACTGTTTGAGGATCTTGATTTGTTGTTTCTATTGTTACTATTGTTTGGATTAGGATTGGTATTTGGACGCGTATTATTATTGTGATTATTCTGATATCTATTTCCGTTATAATTCCTATATCCTTGATTATTATTACCGTTATAGTTACTATTGTATGAAAATGAACTGTTATTATTTCTATAACCAGTATAGCCGCGGTTTGGGTAAAAACCTCGATAACTACCACGTGAATTTCTAAATGTACTGTTACCCCGTGATCGAAAAGCTAAAACCTGATGCTCAGTTACTTCATTGTTTTGTTCTACAATTAATTTTGCTACCACGTCTTTCGGATCAGTGAATGCTGTTGAGGCTAGAATGGTTTTTACTAAATTTGATTTTGCATTTAGACGACACACGTTAACAGTTTGTTCGACTGCCATTTCATGAGCTTTCGTTTGAGTGATCCCTTCAATAATAAGAGACCGCTCAAGTGAGTCAGCTAAATCTTCAACTTTTTTGGCAAAATCTGTATAATTGTTTCCGTTAACATGTAACGCTGCAATTCTCCCTGCTACAACTTTCGAGTTGTCTGGTTTGATCCTATTACGTAGAGCTGTTTTAATTTCGTTGACTGAAGCTACTTGTGTTGGTATTGCTTCACGAGCTTTACCCCCTAATTTTGATTTTAAGAATGCTATAAAAGTATCGGTTAAATCTGCAGTGGCGAATTGTTCGAGTAATGCAATTTTGTCTATAAAAGAATCAAGTGCTAGTGGATCACCACTGTAGTTTTCTCTAATAGAATTAGCACATGTGTTAATAAAAATTTTCTTTTCCTCAAGTGTTGCCATGATTTGATCGTTAAGATCTGGAGCTGAATTAGAAGAAGATGAGGCCACGTTTGTACTGTTTGGATCGTTAGGATCTGATTTTAGAGTAGAAGTTAAAATTTCACTATTTGAATCGTTGAGATTTGAAACTAAATTAGAAGTTGAATTTTTAATGGAAGAATTTTCGAAGCCTGGAAAATCTGTTGATAAAGAGAATCTATTTTCCTGGTTTGTGCCTTTTTCGGTCGAAGATGAAGCTAAACTTTCGTAGCTTGAGCCTGATTTATCTGAATCGGATTCTGAATCTGAAGTTTTTTGCACTTGTCTACCACTTCTAAGGTTGTACATATGAAATTACTAAAGCACTTGTTTGAATGTTGAATTTATATTTGGAGTCAAATTGTTGAGGAAAAAGAGCGAAGGAAGAATTAAAGAAATATTTAACAATTTATTAGAAGAATTAATTGAAACTGCAGTAAATTTTTATGAAAAATTTGTAAAAAGTAATTGAATTCAAAATGGCTCAAAAGTATGTAAGTATTAATTGGTAAAAGTCTTAAAATGTACTCACGGACGCACCGCTTTATTCAAAAAAAATCTCAATTTGGTTTTTCACGGAACCCACCGCATGTATTAAAAATTGAATTGGTTTTTCACGGAACCACCGCATGTAATAAAACAATCTTAATTGGTTTTTAATGGAACCACCGCATATTGTCAAAAAAAAATTACTTGGTTTTTAACGGAACCCACCGTATGTATCAAAAAAAATTAATTGGTTTTTTCGAAAACCACCGTATATATCAAAAAAATTGATTGGTTTTCTAACAACCCACCGTTTATCAAAATCCAAAATTTATATGAATGTGAAATTATTTTAATTGGAAAGCGAAGACACCGAATTTAATACAAAATTTTGATTTTTAATATACATACATATATAGGTTTTAAAGAAAAAATACCCGTAGGCAAAAGAAATGTTAAATACGTATTGTGCTGCTGCCGTAAACGCTGCCGCTGTCGTCGCCAATGCTGCTGATGCCGGAGTTGTTTCTGCTGCCGGAGTAGCTGCCGAAGTCGCTGCCGGTGTTTTTGCTGCTGTTAAAATTGCTGCTTCTGGCGGTGGTGGTGGTGGTTGAAAATGGCGCTGTTTTACCATTTTGTAGTGGCGTGGGTTATATGCCGTTATTAAAAGCGTTGTTTTACAAATATTTTCCTCGTTTTTGCTTTTATATTATCTCCGTTATATTTATTGTAGTTTTTAGTTGGTTTTATTAATTTAAAGATTTTGTTTTATCTCCGTTAAATTTATTTATCTATTAAAAATTGTCTTTCCTCCAATTGGATATTTAATTTTGTATTACCTCTGCCTTATTTAGTTGCAATTTTTAGTACATTACGTTATTTAAAAGATTTTTATATTATTTTTGTTGAATTAGTCGTAGAGTTAGTTGATTTGTTAAAAATTTCCCTTTTATTAAGGTATTAAATTTCGTATTACCTCCGAATAATTTATTTGTTTTTTTTCTTTAGGTGATTTTATTATTTAAAACGATTTTTCCTTTGTATTATTTCTGTTTCCTTTAAACGTTTGATTTAAACCGAAAATTTTCCATTCTACAATTAGCTCTGTATTATTTCTGTTTTATTTATTTGTAATTTTACTATTTAACCGCTTTTTATAATATTTCTGTTTTACTTTGTCGTAGTTTTAGTTTTAGTTTATTATACAATATTAATTTTTCTCCAAAATTTCTATCACCCACTGCCACTTTTTTTTTTTTACACCACTCTACTCACCGCCGAAATTGTAAATGAACGAGGCTCCAGCCTCACGGTCGCCATGTGAACAACTTCCGTTGTCCTCTCGCCGGTAACCTACCAACTTGTTGGTAATCGCCTTGTGGCGTCACCTTCATCGAAAATGTTGTCTCGGAGGGCGCCTCCTCCATGTAGTCGCCATGAATGCCTTATTGCCTAGGATCGCGTGGCGGTCTCCTACGCCAGATATGGTGCCGCATTAAAAAAAGACGACTACACTTTTTTTTAATTTAAAATACTTTTTATTGCTTTTCACTTCTCAAAAAAATCACGTACAAATTTGAGCAACGTCTTGCTCGTCAAGTTGCCGAAAAAATTATGCACAGATGGCGGTGAAACATGAAAAATGCCGAGCCATCATTGCCAGTCATTTTTCATGTTTCACCCCATACATATATATACCTTGTTCTTTCTGCCAAACAGCCTTACAATGGCTGAATACTTATTTATATATATATTTCCTATTCTTCTTAGTATTCACAATGACATATTAGTAATGCAAGTTATAGTGTTGCCATATGTGTCATTGAAAAGATGACTTGGGTCATTTTACCATTACAAGTTGTTTTGGAATCGTTTCAACTTGAGGTGTTACGAAAATTAACTTGCCGAATTAAATGTAAATTTACTCCAGTGGTGAATTACCATCCTGCGATTTGATTCTTTACTTTGCTATAACTTACAAGTTCTCTATTTAAAATGTTAAGTCAAACATTTATACTTCAAGTATTGTTCGAAACAACCAAGTGTGGCAACTGAAAGAATTGAGAATCAGTTTTGTGACTACTTTTTAATTTCTATTTGCAAAGCGAAGTCAAAACTATACATTAAATAAATTATAAAATATAAAATTTGGTGAAAGTGAGTTTAATAAAACAAAATAATAAAGTGTATAATGTTTAATGTGTGCCAGATATGTATGTTGCGTATATATGTATGTATATGTAGTAAGCATGCGTATTTATGTATTCACATATTTACGTAGGTATGTATGTATATGGCAACATAGGTACTTTCGTACAAAGCTGTCGCAACAACTTTTTTTGTTCATTTGACTACTAAAACGGTCAATTACGAATCAACGATTTGTGCGCAGTTGATTCAACATCTTGTTGCGATGGATAAAAATTTACAGAAATTTCGGTGGAATTGACCCGTATTTCGGTTGATTTTACCAGACTTTTTCTTTCAGTGCAAAAATTGACCACTGCAGACCAATGCCTGCAGGAATTTATATATGGCGGTAACCAATTAGATGTTTACTGCTCAAGATGATCACCCTCCCAAGCAACAGATTTATCAGAGTGTATGCTTATGGTCAATAAATATGGGCAAAGGTGCTAGAGTCCCATCGGGAAGTAAGTTTCTCAGATAATTATACAGATGTTAGCGGTTCGGTTGAGCAAAGTTCTCTAAATGCATGGAAACCTAGCAAACATGCAAATCTGAATTTATGGAAGCCTCACAAACTTTCAACACTGCTAGCACCAACAAACAACAAATACCCGCCCTCCCAATAAATGATTCAAACTCAAATGGTTATTATTTGAAAGTACCAGCATCTGACACCGAAGTCTTCCATGGTGGATACGAAGACTGGCCATCCTTCAGAGATATGTTCACGGCAGTCTATAAAAACCACCATAAATTATCACCCGCTCAAAAATTATACCACCTACGCCTGAAAATAAAAGGGCAAGCAGGACTTATTGTAAAACAATACCCACTGAGCGATAATAATTGCGAGCTTGCCTGGGAAGCGCTCAGATCTAGGTACGAAAACAAAAGGATACTCGTCGACAATCAATTGAAGACAATTGAAGATTGTTCAACGCACCCACAATAATCGCGGAAAATGGAGAACAAATACAGAAGATTCCGACAACGATCAACAACTGCATGTCAACCCTTAACACCCAAGAAATTCCGACAACGGACTGGGACCCAATCCTCGTTTATCTGTGCTCATAAAAGCTCTACTATGGGAACAATCCCTCATCTCCCGGAAGGAGCTCCCCCTTTGGGAGGACATGAATAAATTCCTCACCAGCAGATACGAGGTAGTAGAAAGAATAAGTACCTATCGACCAGGCAAGGCCAAACCCAAGTTTTCGAGTTTTACACCACGAATGGTGAATCAAAACTCGACCCAATCTAATAGCAATAGCACCCATGCATATCACACGTAGTTCAATAAACGGCTTCGTGTAGATTATGCAATCAATACCACGCAGTCAAATCTTGCGTTAGGTTTAGAAATTTATCGGTATCTGACCGAATAAAATTTGTGAGAGAAAATAGTTACTGAAAAGAAAGAAAACCCGAATTAAGAGAAAATATTTCGAAGTCCCTATTGACCCTCACTAGGGTAGGCACCTTGTCGTTGGTTTGAGGGCCCGACTATGAGGCGGAGCTCTTTAGGCCTGACATCTACGCCGTTTCGTCTCATAGGAGGGCGGCGGGATGTCGGTGACCAAGAACTGCCAACCCCTAATCCAGGATGTTATGCGGACCGTGCGTATTTGACGATTTGCAGCCAGGGGATAAATTCGGCTGTATTCGAACGGAGCCTTCACGACACCGGGCCACCTCGGGAAGTATTTATGGCCTTACCACAGTAAGTGGCGCTGCTGTGGCGGACGGTTCTTTCCCCGTATATAATACTGGACCTCTGAGCGCGCCTTGTCGGGCAGGTGTTCCTACGACCAAGATGAACGACTCATTATCTGATTGTAATAAGGACGTTGATAAGAGGAGGACTGAGTCGCAAGCCAAGGACGACAAATACGCATTAAGCCATGCGTCGGACTCGGAGAGCGAGAGTGGTGCTGATTCAATGAACTCCGTGTTGGAGAAGCACACAAATGAAACAGGAGTAGAAGAGAGGAGAAGGGTACGGAGCAGAGGAAGTAAAAGAGCTCTCTCGCAGTACCGTGCAGCACTAAGAATTTTACAACGCTTGGGAGCAGTGGTCAACCCAACGGAAGTGGAGATCGAGCACTTGGAATGGGCCCATGAGGCGGTAGAAGTAGGTCGAAGGCAGTTCAAAAGGTTTGCTGCGAGAAACCCTCGGTTCTGCAACCGGTGAAAGGAGGAAGAAGCGTCGAATGGCAGAATGAAGAGGCCACGTTCGGCGGAAGGCGACAATCCTGCTTTCAAGAGTTAGAATGGACCCAGGCCTAGAGCCGCGAGGCAGCGCAGTCGCATAGACAAGACAAGTAGGCTCAAAGCTGTAAGACAGATGGGCCCCAATAGCGAGGTAGCAACTACGTCGAAAGCTGCAAGTCAGAGGGAAGTTCCAACTACGGAAGTAGAAGATAAGCCAAAGGGAGATAACGCTAAGACTACGGCTATCTCGGAGCTGCTAAAGGGAGTTAACGCTAAGAATCCGGCTTTCTCGGAGGTGCCAAAGGGAGATAACACTAAGATTCCGGCTTTTCCCGAGAAGATGAGTGATGTGGCAAAGCAGTCCTTTCGGACAAATGACTACTGAAAGGTGGAGATCTGTGGAAAGGAGCTTATTAGCTTAATGCTTAAGATAATGCGAAAACAACCAAGTAAGCCCTTTCCAACCTTTGATTCGGGGGGATGGTATAATGGTGTGAAGATGATAGCGTGCGACAACATCGGGAGCTTGCGATGGCTGGAGAAAGTGGTTCCAAACATCAAAAGCCGAGGCACGAACGCGCGATTTGATGTGCTGGATAAAGCACAAATCCCCACGGTACCAAAAGTTAAGGTATGGATAGCATGTGTGATGAAGTCGGAGGATACACTGCGACTTCTGTCAGAATCCGAATATACCGACACAGGATTGGAAGGTTGTAACGGCTCTCTCCTAAATGGCTGCTAAATAAGAGGGATTAAATTGTAGGTGCATGCTTTCAAAGCGTGTCTGCATACCTAGCGTTGCTTCATCGTGTCTCAGGGAAATGGGCGTGGGCTTGCCTTGACGCATGCAGCGAAAGCCATACAAAAAATATAAATGTATGCAGGATTGAAAAGATATCCAGCGAAAGAAAAAAAAAAAAAAAAACACAGGAAACCAAAACTTAAGCAGCGACATGGATATACTTACTAGATGTGGTTCCTAACAAAAAAAAGGAATTCCGGAAGCCAACTCCAACAATATTTCGATGAAGGAAGCAGAAGGTGTAGATGCTCCCTCGGTTGTAACCCACCCTACCTGTTAATGGTTCGCATTTTGTTCCATTAACCCAAGTCAAATCTCCTCTAGCTTACCATAGCCAATCACTACATTTCGCCATCAATTAAATAAATTACTCAAAAGGCATATTTCTGATTTTACTATAGAGACAATATTTAATTAATTATCATTAGAATCTATACATTTCTGATTATAAATAAATAAAAAAAAAAATAAAAATAATTGTAAGGCGCGATAACCTCCGAAGAGATTTGCGTCGTGCTCCTCTTGATTTTTCCCTACAAATTGGCCGGACGGAACCTACACGTTTTATGCCGACTCCGAACGGCAACTGCAAGGCAGATGAGTTTTCACTGAGAGCTTTTCATGGCAGAAATACACCCGAAGCGCTTGCCAAACACTGCCGAGGGGCGACCCCGCTTAGAAACATTTTTCTTCTAATTGAAAAACCTTATTTCTAAAATTTTGATGTTGCTTTGCCCGGGAGTTGAACCCAGGGCATACGGTGTGATAGGCGGATCACGCTACCATCACACCACGGTGGTCGCCATTTCTGATTATACTTATACGAAAATCTAAGTTCATGATTTACATATTTCTGAATCTGATTGGAACAACAATTTAAAGTCATTCACTTAGAAATTTACCTACTTCAGATTTCACTATATAGATAATTTGAATTTATTATAATTAAAATTTTACATAGCCTATTCTCCTCTTTCGTACGTCTAAGCTTAACCTGTTTTTTGTTAAAGTTTCTAATATTATAAGTTTCAATTCAACCAAAATTTCAGGAAATGAGTCTAGAGTAAAGTTCCTTGTACATTTGTACAGGGTTTTAGAGATTTTATCCCGAACGCACAAAGTTAAAATAAAACAAAAGGCGAATTACAGGTTTCACTATCCAACCTCGTACCCTCAAAATAAAAGGTATTTAAGAAGGTGCACATATGTACGTGCATGCGTGATGCTCACGCACAAAAATTTACCAACAAGGCATGTATATACATATGGGTTAGCAAAATTATATTATCAATTATATGTAAATTCATAAGTTTCACTTACCATCATACAAGCAGCATCAGCGAAGGGCCCAAAGACGATGATGATGTTGATGTTACGTTGAACATGTTTGATCGGTAGGTTTAATGATAATTAGAAGTGCGATAGTGACGCATGTATAAACCAATGTGTTAAGCATATTCGGGCACAAAGAAGAAAAAAAAACCACTGACATTCAAATTTCCTTCTAAAATCTAGCGGTCTAACGCCTCGAAATATGCAATGTAAAATCGACATTTATTTTTTTTCTTCACAATTAATAAACTTACTGTATGTACCAAAAAGTTTTTTCTTTTTCTTTTTTTTTTCTACTATTTCCAGTACAAGAGCAAATCTCTTATTGTATAGTAGAAACTTTTTCTTTTTTTTTTTCTTTTGTCAGTCAAGTAAGAAGTGTAAGAAGTATTAATACACTACCCTATACGAACTAATCAATTCCACATATCTATCTCTTTATTTTTACAAAAAGAAGCATTAATTGGGTCACACAAAAAAAATATCTTCTGCTACGGCTGCGACATCCAGGTTGTAGTATAACCGATCGTTGGGGCAAGGCGGAGGTGGCATTTGGCATGCTGGCAAGCCCCTGCTAGCTCGTCGGGCGGGGTGAGTTTTTGCTCACTCGCCTTACCCACGGTTATACAAACAAGAGAGAGGTTCATGCCTGAAATCTATGAAAAGGAAAGGAAAGCTGGAAGAAAAGGTCTGTCCGTGTCAGGTGGAGTCATCCCTCCCACTCTGCGTAAAACCTTGACGCAGCCTTGGACGTCGCTGTGACTCCTAAATTTAGCAACGTCCCCTTGGCCTGACATTTGTCCGTCCGTCAATGTCCCATGTCCCTAATCTGTCTAGTCCGTCACGGTATCCTCACATCTACGTCTCCTCTAATGCACCCGTGCAACACCCACACCAAATTGATGCCTAATTAGCCTGACATTTTTGAAATGACTTCAACCCATAAAATAAGGTCTAAATAAAAAAAGGACTGGTAAATTCAACGTGTAGTTCAATAAGATTTATTTAACAAAACGAAATTAATTGGCAATAAAGTTAAAAAAAAGGACAAGATGGAAATCCACTCGAAAAATATATTAAAAAAAGGTATTTACAATTCACCAAAAAAAATAACTATTTTATCAATAAAATTTATTTCTAGTACTTAATTCAATTTTAACAAATTTAATCCAATTAATTCAAATAATCAGTAAAAGGGAAAATAATTAGGCCAGGCTAATTTTATATATATATATATATATATGTATATACGTATATAGATTAGTATATGTATGTACTTATATGCCGCTTTATACTTCTATAAATGAGACAAAAAACTTCAAGATGCAAATATGAAAAAAGCCAAAACGATAAAAATAATGGGGGTAAGATAATGAAAATACAAGGGTAAATGATTAATGAGAAAAAAAGGGGCTTTTAGAGTCACGGTCCGCGAGGGACAAACAAAATTGTCAAAGCACCAAAGACAAAGGTCGGAATTATCGTACCGCCACTGTTATGCATACGCTCAATTGTGTGGTATATATATATGTTTATGTATATACATAGTGTAAGCAAACTTTAACATAACTTAATAACTAGCACTCACCGATCTACCCAGCAACGAAGGCGCCTGCGTCGAAGGGAGGGGGGTTGGCTGAAAAGTTAAAAGTGCATACATAAACTGACATATACCTATGAGCGGATTCTATGTTGGAAGTTTTTCCAATCTACCAACGTTAGTGGGAGAGGAGATACTTTCTGATTTGACTTTATTCGGACATGCGGTCGCGGTCCGAATCGAAGTAAAATATCTCCTCCCTTTTCTTATGCGAAAAAAAAAAATATTAATAACTAAATAAAAAGGTAATTAAATAAAAAAAAAAGCTATGGATAAAAATCAAGATTGATATAGTGCAAAAGAGGTGGCTAACGTGAACTTTGTGAAGGTAAAAAAACTCTATTGACCTGGCGGAATTTAAGTACAAAAGAAAAAAAGCCAAGAAAGAAATGAGAACAAAAACAAAAAAAAAAAATGGTCAAAAGCGAATATGCGAAAAGGGATTGTGTGATAGAAGAAGCAAATTTACTGGGAAGATAGGCAAAGCAAAGGTAGGAAATTAAAAGAGAATCTAGTGGTTTTGGTTAAAATAAACAAACAAAAAAATAAAATACGCCATCACCTACAAAAAGGAAAAATAGCCGAATTGGGGGCTTGGTGACATACATATATGTGTCTATATACACATATATTCACATGTGTCTTTAAAATTTAATAAGAATTTCACGAAATTGAAAGTTAGTTATTAATATTACGGTGCAAGGAAAAGGATAAAAATTTAAAAATTAACAATGAAACCAAACGAAAATTATTAACCTAAATTACCTTACGGCTAACTAATGGTGTTCAAGAGAACAGACTAATAAAAAAAACCCTAATGCAAACAACGTAATTCAAACAAAAATGTCCACAAGAAAATGGACAAGTAATTTTTGGTCTCTGCTCGGCAGTGGCTCGAGACTTGCTCCTCCTCCCCTCTTCGATGTTTTCCTCTGCTGCAATAATGTATAATCCACAACAATGATGGCGGTGCCAGGATAGGAGCACCAAGACGCCCTTTTACCCCTTTGATGTTCGGCCTGGCACCGTCTGTATGCTTCCTCTTGTCTTCTCCAACTTACTACCCCGCTTTTTTTTTCTGTTGACTTTAGTGTATGTGTGTGTGTGGCAAGTTCCTGTATGAAGTACTCGATGGTGGTGGTAGATGTGGCAGGCTTTACCTTTAGCGCCGCGATCTATTCGAGGGGAAAAGAAACAGTTTCAGGGGCTGGGTCATAGCAAATAAGGGAACATTTAGATGCATGTGAACTTTATTTAGCTTATATCTTTGTTTTGCCCACTGTATCTTTTATTTGTTATAGTTATTGAATTTTATTAAATTGTGTAATTTTATTTATTTATTTGCTTTTTTTTTGTTTTTTTTTTTCCAATATACCTATTTGTCATTTTATCTATTTAGTTGATTTTAGTTTATTTTACTTAATTTTATCTGTATATTTAATGTTATCTAGGTATTAGATTTTACTCAAATGTTGGACTTTATGTATTTATGTAAGTTATTTTATATATATTTTTGCCGGCTCGAGGTCAATTAAAAAATAAACACAAGTTTTCTTTAAGTTATTTTATTTTATTTTATTTTATTTTATTTTATAATTTTAGTTAATTTATTCAAATTTAATTTTATTTTTAACTTTCATTATTTTATTTAATTTTATCACTTCACATTATCTTTGTATTTACTTATATTTATTTATTCAATTTTATGAATTTTAGGTATTTAATTTTATTTAATTTAATTTACATTTTTAACAATTTTATTTATGTTCAGGAATAGTCCACATGCACCAGGGACTGGGGCTGGGGATTTCACTGACTCACCTGAATAGGATCCAGGACACCGAGTTGTTTTTTCCTATGTGCCGGTGCTTAACGGGCCAATAACGCGGTTAGTAACAACCGTAAACCGAAACTTATTTTTTTTTCACAAAGGACTTTTTTTCCACTTAAAATGGATTTAGTAGCTTCCGCACTCACTTGCATGTACTTTACATTTGAGACATGCCCTGTCATCGTTTGGCGATCGTACCCCACAGATCGAAAGCATTTCTTTCTCACCACTTTCACTCAAGAACGAAAGACACCAATACATACACCCTATTTTGGCGGGAAACGACAGACATAAACTTTGACGATACCAATTTCACCCACACTAACAGATACATATTCATACATCCAAATCACGTTACTAACACACATAAGGGTAACTCCGTTGCTGTTAACACACAGATACGGCGGTGTTCGGACTTTTGCAATGTTGCATTAACCCACAGGCCGCCGCTACAGGCTCGGACGCCGCCGATGTTGCATGCAACATGGAGCGTGTCCGCAAAAAGATTCAAAGCGCAGTCTGTACTATCCTAGCTTTGTGTGCCCAACGTGTGGCTTCGACCCGCGACCCAAAGCCGGGCTATCTCCTTACCTATTCGATATTTCGTTAAGCTAACGCTCATTTATTTTATGGGCAGTACTCAGAATTATTTTGTCTGATGTCTACTAAAATCTATATCACAGTCTACTATCTAAACGGCTAGAATAGCATGCGGGTTAAACTTAAAGCTATATCACAGGTAAGTATCTAAGTCTAAATCACAGGTGAGAATCTATATCTATATCACAGTTTTGCAAGTTAATAAAAAGGGTGTCAATAAATAAATTCGTAACTAAATTAGTCAATAGGTGGGCAAATAAATCAATATATAATTACAAAAGGAAATAATTAAATGATTAATAACTAATAATATAATACAAAAATATATAAATACAAATACAATTACAGGGGTGAAACTAAAGGGTATAAATAATTGTCAACATGTTTACGCACCGTCAAGACTTTATTGATTACAACATGAAACATGTAACACTTCTACACAAGCCACCTGCCACATATAACAAACTACATGTAACACAGATTTAAGCAACAAAAATGTCTTTAGCGTGGTATACGCCGATTCTCTTGCCACTGGTATCGCCGAGTTCGTACATTGAATTTCCAATAGCTTTCAGGACTACACACTTAACTTGCTTTGGGGCAAGTTTAGCGTTGTAGTTTTCAATCTTCGAACTCTGCTTGAAATTTCGGCGGTATACCACTTGTCCGGTTTGGAATTTCACATCTTTGCTACGGGTATTATACAACTTTTTACTTCGCTCATGTGCTAGTTTGAGTTCCTTCAGTATAGAGTCCCTAATACTTTGTAGTCTATCTGCCTTAGCATTTATCTCTAAATCCACGTCTTTAACTGTACCCAATTTGCGGCATATTTCGTATGATGCCCCATGTTGCATCATGGGCATGCCAAACGTGGCATAGTATGGGGAGCAGTTAATCGACGTGTGTACCGCGCTGCGAAGGGCAAAAGCCGCATCGCTGATACACCTATCCCAGTTCTTTTGATTATCCTTAATGAAGGACCGCACTATTTGGAGCACAGAGCGGTTAACCCTCTCCGCTGCATTCCCTTGGGGGGAATAAAAAGCAGTTCTTATATGTTTAACTCCATACTTATCTAAAAATTTAGCAAACATGTCGGAGACAAATTGTTTCCCATTATCGGTATGAACGTATTCCGGTACCCCAAATATGTGAAATACTTCTTTTTCTAAAAATTTACAAACATCTACTGACGTGGCTTTACGCATTGGTTTTAAAAAGACAAACTTGGAAAAATGGTCCAGACAAACAAACACATAGACATTACCGTCACTTGTGCGTGGGTATGGACCCATAAAGTCAATATACAAACGTTGGAAAGGTCTTTCGGTTACGTGTTGCTTCCCCATGAGTGGTTTGTGGAAAGAGTTTTGGGTTTTATTTCCCTTACAGACTTCGCATTCCCTAACATAATTTTGAATCTCTGTTACCATACCAGGCCAGTAGTATTTTTCACGTATTCGGGCTAACGTTTTATGGATGCCTCCGTGCCCAGCAGAAGGTGAGCTGTGGGAGGCTTCCACCAATCCTGCCCGCAATTCCGACGGCACCCAGAGTTTCCAGGCTTGGTCCTGCTGAAGATCGTCTCCCCGGTAAAACTGAGTCCGTTTATATACGTAACCGTCCGACACGCATAGTTTTGGAAGTTTGTCCTGGTTTTCTGTCACGGTTTTTCTAAGTTCGTCATACTCTTCAGTTCTAAAGTGGTCCGAGTCCAAGTCAACGTCCATTAGTCTGTCTGATAGCTGCATTTCCTCCATGTGCGCTCGCGATAGCGTATCGGGTACAACATTGAGTGCTCCTTTTCTGTGCTCGATTTGAAAGTCATACGCCTGAAGTTTTAAACTCCACCGCGCGAGTCTTCCTGACAGGTCCTTTTGGTTCATCAACCATTTAAGACTCGCGTGGTCGGTTATGATAGTGAAGGGTAAGCCTTCGACGTATGGCCTAAATCTTTTCACACTTATCACCGCAGCGTAGCACTCAAGCTCGGTGATACTATAATTACGCTGCGCTTTGTTTAGTTTAGCGGAAATGTAAGCTATGGGTCGTTCGTTGTTCTCGTCGTCTAACTGAAAGAGTACCCCGCCCACTCCGTCTGTAGAGGCATCGCACTGGATGTAAAAACGTCTATCAAAATCAGGATGTACCAGTACGGGAGCAGAAATAAGGCTCTGCTTTAGCCGCTCGAACGACTTCCTCGCTTCGTCTGTCATCGTAAATTTCTTGATTTTATCTTTAGTGAGACAGTCGTGCAGCGGCGCTGCAATGGTCGCGTAGTCTTGGATAAAACGGCGGTACCAGCCTGACATCCCTAGAAACCGTCGGAGCTGCTTTGGTGTTTTCGGTTCGGGGAAATCCCTCACAGCAGCAACCTTGTTCGCATCGGTACGGATGCATCCATCGCCCACCACATAACCTAAGTACCTAACTTCTTTAAAACAAAATTTACTCTTTTCCACGTTAATGGTAAGGTTAGCCCCACGTAAACATCTAGCGACCTTTTCCAACAAACATAAATGAGACGAAAAATCTATGGAACATACCAACAAATCATCTAAATACACAAACACGGAATCACGTAAAGAAGCGGGTATAACCTTGTCCATAAGTCTACACATTCTTTGCGCTGCGTTACACAGTCCAAACGGCATGACTGTGTATTGGTATAGTGGACGCCCTGGTACTGTAAATGCAGTCTTCTCTCGGGACTTCTTCTCCAATGGTATTTGCCAAAAGGCATCCTTTAGGTCGATGGCCGAAATGAACCTGGTATTTTGGAGGCGGCTGAGAATCCCATCAACGTTCGGAAGGGGATAAGCGTCCTTTATAGTTCGCTCATTCACCTTCCTCGCATCGAGACAGAGACGCTTCTTTTCACCCTTTATCACCAGCGATACGGGGGAGCTCCAACTGCTATTACTCTCCTCAATCACCCCCAGACCCAGCATGCGGTCTAGCTCAGCAAAAACAAGTTTTTGTATGGCTGGTGATATCGGATAGTGCCTCTGTTTCACGGGGAGATTCTCATCCGAAACCTCGATCACGTGTTCCTCCACGCTGGTTTTTCCCAACCCCAATACAGCAAAGGATGGAAACTGCGCCCTGACCCCCTCTAAGGCAATACTTTGCTCTTTCGTGAGGACATGTTGCACGGCATCAAACGACAAATCGCCCTCAGCGGGTACTAACTCCGCAACGGCAGTGCGGGTTGAACGCACCATCTTTCCTCGACTAACAACATCCAGATCGAAAGCCTGCCAAAAGTCCACCCCTAAATAAACTTCCTGTTGGAGGCCTGGCACGATTAGGAATTCCAAATTCTTAACTTCTCCTTCCCATAAGACAGACAGAGTGATAGCACCTACTACCGGGGTTTCACCGCCGTTTGCTGTACGAATATTTTGATTAACTAACTTAATGATGCTATCCTCTCTGCCTTCTATCAAATTTTCAAAATTTTTTCCTAAACAATTCGCGCCAGCCCCCGAGTCTAACAAAGCTAGGACATCCTTGCCTCCAATCTTAGTTTTCGCAAAGAAGCGATTATCTCCCTTGAGGGTTACGATGGTTGACACAATCTGATGGTGTATTCTTTTCATCATTTTCCGCTTTTCGCGCATCTTCTTAATTTTATCGTAACTCCTCTTCTTTATAGAAATTTCTTCAAAAAAAATACGATGCCTAGCTTCCTCATAATCTATTTTCCTCTGGTGTAGACCTTTTGGCTCGGCTTTCTTCCCTTCCGCTGTATTTTCACTATCCTTCACCCCGCTTTCCCTCTTTAGAATTTTTACGCTGGGTTGGTCTCCGGGTAGTCTGTCTCCTGGCGAGAGCTCCCGGCAATCTCCGCCAGTTGGGAGTTTCCCTTCTTAAACACACAAAAAGACGCATCCTTACCACACGCAAAACAGATCATATTATGGAACGGGGACTTACAATGGTTTTCCTTCTTTAGCTCGGACGGATTCTTTACAAAAAAGTCGACAGGCATACCACACGCATAACACAACATTAAATGGTAAGGGGAGGCACAAAAAGCATTGGTGGTGGGATTAGGGCTGAACGTTGCCTTCGGCTGTGCCGAATTTCCTTGGATTGTTGTAGTCGTTTGTTGCTGGAATGGCGTTCTACGCTGGAAATTATTGTTCGTGATCGCGTCTACGGGAGCTTGCTTTACTTCCTCATCCGCCGGTGCCGCTTCGGGATACACTAACTCACTAACGGCCTTGGCCCTACTTTTATTTTCTTTTATGAGCCGTTCCGCTCGCCTACACTCAGCCTTTAACCCAGCCAGCGTGTCGATTTTCGACGCAAACGTTAAATTTGCCAAGTAGGGCTTCAGGTTCCCCCTAATTATCCCTACCAGCTCCTTCTCTGGGATACTTTTCCGGAGCCGGAATGTCAAATTATGGACCTCACCGTAGAAGTCGTCGAACCCTTCCAGTGGCTGTTGTTTGCGTTCCATTATCTCGCGGATTATCTCATAATCGGACTCCGCTGTCTTGAAGTGGGCTAGCAGCTCCGCCCTTAGCTCGGAGTACCCAAACTCGGGTTCGTCCGAGTGGTCCTCTAAGACCTGCCAGTACCACTTCAAGGCAGAGCCCGTTACGAGACAGTGGAAGTCGGTGGAGAGCTGAAAGTGTGAAATATTATGTTGCTGTCGCAACTTCTCAATTCTAAACAGAAAGCTCTCCACCGTTATTCCTTTACTCGTACCGTCAAACTTCACGTGCCACTTGTCCAGGTCCAACTTCTTCCATTTCTGTGGGTCCTGGGTGTTCCTCGAGGAACCTGAACCCCCCAACGTAGCATTTGAATCGACACGCTGGTTGGCTGCTTCATCCCTACCATCCCTCTCTGGAGTCGATGACTGACCAGGACGGCTACCTATCCCTTGCGCCGAGGTTTCCATCACAGCGACTCGGTTACTGAGGTTTGCAATGTTGTCGCGGATATTGCGGACCTCGTCCATATACTGCACCATCACCTCATTTTGTTGCGCCATCATTGCCATCATATGGCTCAGCTGGTTTATGTTCATGGCCGTTGAAGTTGGTCTGCCTTGCCGCTGTTCCGCCACATCAGCACCCTGGTCCTTTGATGGCTCCTTGCGTCTAGGGATAGCCCCGGGTCCTGATCCGCCAACCACTCCAGCAGCTGCTCCCTCCTGCTCCGTGTCGGAGATATTAAAAAGTTCGTCGATTTTCCTCGAAAAACTACTTTCCCCCCCAGAAAAAGAAAACGTTTCGGTTACTCTAAAACTAGACGGACGGACTGATTGGACTATCTGTTCCCCCGATGACCTAAAAACCTGCGAAGCGCACCTGTTAATTAGGTCCGTTGGTAAGCACTCGGAATGAGGTATGCCCGTATCGATTTGGGTAAAAATGGATCCGATGACCTCGTTCCGCAACGCCCTGGTGATACTTCGAGTCACTATTCGATCCGTGTTCAACCCCAGTCCACCAACAGCTTCTTCCTGCGCGTCCCCCTCTTCCATACACGGAACTTTCTCCACTATTACGAGGTCCGACTCGCCAAACGATGCAGGCACTGACAGTGAGTATAAGGGTTAAGGGCCACAAGTAAAGGAACCAAGGTCTCCAGCTAGAAACCCCAAAACAAATAAACCAAAAAAAAAATCGAAGGCTCGGCCAAGGGCAGGAAAGAAAAACAAAATTATCCAAAAATTTCAAAACGAATTCAAAACTGAAATGATTTATAACCAAAATGAAAAAATATACTATAAAAAAGTACAAGAGGGGAAAGAAACTATTATAGGTCACGGTACCGGAGATAGTAGTTGTAGTAGTTGAAGAGAGAAAAAAAAAAATATATATAGGAAAATTTTAGAAATTCAACAGAGAACAATCTTCAAACGTAGGTAATAATAGGAAAGGGATTGAAAAGTAATAAAAAAAAATATAGTAGGAAACCTATTTGGAATCAAAAAATTCAACCAATCCAAATGTTCCTAAATAGTAAAGCAATTTAAACGAAAATTCAATAAAGTAATAATATAATGAGTAAGAAGAAAAAAAACTTCATATATGAACTTTAAACCTAGCTCACGAACGGGTCAATCAAAAATTCAGAAATTTTAAATGTTGAAAACTTATGAACTATTATGTCTAAAGACTAGTAAAAAAATAAAAAAAAAATATAAGTAACCGAAATTCCAAAAAGAATGATACTTAATGAAAAAGTGAGTAAAAGAAAAAAAAAACACAAAAAAAATGTTTAAATACAAACCCAAATTCGACTTAATTCAAAGCCTACGCTAAAATCCAATACAAGGCGACAAAAAAAAAAATATGTATCTATATATGTTATTAAACAAAGAAAATTATAAAGATCAAATATAGCCAATAAAAGTTAAATTTAGCAAAAAGGAATAAAAAGAATCTACCTTTTCAACCAAAAAAAACAAAAAAAACAGGAATATCCGTGTGTTATTAAAACACACGTGGTGGTAGATACGTAGAGTTAATTATAATATATTTGTATACGCTTTTGTTTTTCAGGTATTTTTTTGTTGTTGCTTCAATTTTTGTTTATATAAATAATTATAAATGTTACTGGTGTGTGTTGGTGTTGCACCTCGGCGAGGTCCTAGTGAATGTGAGTGAGTGGTCCGTTTGTCACTAGTCTAGGTCCTAGTCAAGTAAGTCACCCAAATACGTCCGTGTATTAAGTGTAGCACTACAAGCCTACAAGCCCAGGCCTCAAGCTTGGTTGCCACACTGTTTCCAATCGCCTTCGTGTAGGCTGATTCCAAACCTCACGTGCACGCAGTGCTGGACTAAGTACCCGGTAGCTCAAACAGTCGCCTACACGCTACAACATCTATTTGTCTATATACTAGTCTTACCGCCGAATACCACTTATGTAAGCGTTGCAGCTTACAAAAGGAACTTCTACGGCAAGACGAGTATCCCCCCTTGTGTTTGTTGTAGTGGCACATATCGCGTCGGACAGATCCAAGCGATGATGCCCCTACAACGGTCTCAGTCCTGTCAGAGAAGTAAAACTGAAATTGAGAGAAAGGTAAAAGTTATAAATGTAAACATCAGATATCGTTAAGAAAAGAGTTATGGGAAAAAGGGTATAGGAAAGAAAGGAAAAGTTATAAAAAAAAGACAAAATTTTCTTGGAAAAATAAAAAAAAATTTTTAGGAATGCAAAAATAAAACAAAATAAAGATGGAACTGAAATTAAGAAAAACTTGAAATTGAAAATTGGGCTATTGCGTTGGGCGCCACTGTAGTATAACCGATCGTTGGGGCAAGGCGGAGGTGGCATTTGGCATGCTGGCAAGCCCCTGCTAGCTCGTCGGGCGGGGTGAGTTTTTGCTCACTCGCCTTACCCACGGTTATACAAACAAGAGAGAGGTTCATGCCTGAAATCTATGAAAAGGAAAGGAAAGCTGGAAGAAAAGGTCTGTCCGTGTCAGGTGGAGTCATCCCTCCCACTCTGCGTAAAACCTTGACGCAGCCTTGGACGTCGCTGTGACTCCTAAATTTAGCAACGTCCCCTTGGCCTGACATTTGTCCGTCCGTCAATGTCCCATGTCCCTAATCTGTCTAGTCCGTCACGGTATCCTCACATCTACGTCTCCTCTAATGCACCCGTGCAACACCCACACCAAATTGATGCCTAATTAGCCTGACATTTTTGAAATGACTTCAACCCATAAAATAAGGTCTAAATAAAAAAAGGACTGGTAAATTCAACGTGTAGTTCAATAAGGTTTATTTAACAAAACGAAATTAATTGGCAATAAAGTTAAAAAAAAGGACATGATGGAAATCCACTCGAAAAATATATTAAAAAAAGGTATTTACAATTCACCAAAAAAAATAACTATTTTATCAATAAAATTTATTTCTAGTACTTAATTCAATTTTAACAAATTTAATCCAATTAATTCAAATAATCAGTAAAAGGGAAAATAATTAGGCCAGGCTAATTTTATATATATATATATATATATATGTGTATATACGTATATAGATTAGTATATGTATGTACTTATATGCCGCTTTATACTTCTATAAATGAGACAAAAAACTTCAAGATGCAAATATGAAAAAAGCCAAAACGATAAAAATAATGGGGGTAAGATAATGAAAATACAAGGGTAAATGATTAATGAGAAAAAAAGGGGCTTTTAGAGTCACGGTCCGCGAGGGACAAACAAAATTGTCAAAGCACCAAAGACAAAGGTCGGAATTATCGTACCGCCACTGTTATGCATACGCTCAATTGTGTGGTATATATATATGTTTATGTATATACATAGTGTAAGCAAACTTTAACATAACTTAATAACTAGCACTCACCGATCTACCCAGCAACGAAGGCGCCTGCGTCGAAGGGAGGAGGGTTGGCTGAAAAGTTAAAAGTGCATACATAAACTGACATATACCTATGAGCGGATTCTATGTTGGAAGTTTTTCCAATCTACCAACGTTAGTGGGAGAGGAGATACTTTCTGATTTGACTTTATTCGGACATGCGGTCGCGGTCCGAATCGAAGTAAAATATCTCCTCCCTTTTCTTATGCGAAAAAAAAAATATTAATAACTAAATAAAAAGGTAATTAAATAAAAAAAAAAGCTATGGATAAAAATCAAGATTGATATAGTGCAAAAGAGGTGGCTAACGTGAACTTTGTGAAGGTAAAAAAACTCTATTGACCTGGCGGAATTTAAGTACAAAAGAAAAAAAGCCAAGAAAGAAATGAGAACAAAAACAAAAAAAAAAAAAAATGGTCAAAAGCGAATATGCGAAAAGGGATTGTGTGATAGAAGAAGCAAATTTACTGGGAAGATAGGCAAAGCAAAGGTAGGAAATTAAAAGAGAATCTAGTGGTTTTGGTTAAAATAAACAAACAAAAAAATAAAATACGCCATCACCTACAAAAAGGAAAAATAGCCGAATTGGGGGCTTGGTGACATACATATATGTGTCTATATACACATATATTCACATGTGTCTTTAAAATTTAATAAGAATTTCACGAAATTGAAAGTTAGTTATTAATATTACGGTGCAAGGAAAAGGATAAAAATTTAAAAATTAACAATGAAACCAAACGAAAATTATTAACCTAAATTACCTTACGGCTAACTAATGGTGTTCAAGAGAACAGACTAATAAAAAAAACCCTAATGCAAACAACGTAATTCAAACAAAAATGTCCACAAGAAAATGGACAAGTAATTTTTGGTCTCTGCTCGGCAGTGGCTCGAGACTTGCTCCTCCTCCCCTCTTCGATGTTTTCCTCTGCTGCAATAATGTATCCACAACAATGATGGCGGTGCCAGGATAGGAGCGCCAAGACGCCCTTTTACCCCTTTGATGTTCGGCCTGGCACCGTCTGTATGCTTCCTCTTGTCTTCTCCAACTTACTACCCTGCTTTTTTTTTCTGTTGACTTTAGTGTATGTGTGTGTGTGGCAAGTTCCTGTATGAAGTACTCGATGGTGGTGGTAGATGTGGCAGGCTTTACCTTTAGCGCCGCGATCTATTCGAGGGGAAAAGAAACAGTTTCAGGGGCTGGGTCATAGCAAATAAGGGAACATTTAGATGCATGTGAACTTTATTTAGCTTATATCTTTGTTTTGCCCACTGTATCTTTTATTTGTTATAGTTATTGAATTTTATTAAATTGTGTAATTTTATTTATTTATTTGCTTTTTTTTTGTTTTTTTTTTTTCAATATACCTATTTGTCATTTTATCTATTTAGTTGATTTTAGTTTATTTTACTTAATTTTATCTGTATATTTAATGTTATCTAGGTATTAGATTTTACTCAAATGTTGGACTTTATGTATTTATGTAAGTTATTTTATATATATTTTTGCCGGCTCGAGGTCAATTAAAAAATAAACACAAGTTTTCTTTAAGTTATTTTATTTTATTTTATTTTATTTTATTTTATAATTTTAGTTAATTTATTCAAATTTAATTTTATTTTTAACTTTCATTATTTTATTTAATTTTATCACTTCACATTATCTTTGTATTAACTTATATTTATTTATTCAATTTTATGAATTTTAGGTATTTAATTTTATTTAATTTAATTTACATTTTTAACAATTTTATTTATGTTCAGGAATAGTCCACATGCACCAGGGACTGGGGCTGGGGATTTCACTGACTCACCTGAATAGGATCCAGGACACCGAGTTGTTTTTTCCTATGTGCCGGTGCTTAAAGGGCCAATAACGCGGTTAGTAACAACCGTAAACCGAAACTTATTTTTTTTTCACAAAGGACTTTTTTTCCACTTAAAACGGATTTAGTAGCTTCCGCACTCACTTGCATGTACTTTACATTTGAGACATGCCCTGTCATCGTTTGGCGATCGTACCCCACAGATCGAAAGCATTTCTTTCTCACCACTTTCACTCAAGAACGAAAGACACCAATACATACACCCTATTTTGGCGGGAAACGACAGACATAAACTTTGACGATACCAATTTCACCCACACTAACAGATACATATTCATACATCCAAATCACGTTACTAACACACATAAGGGTAACTCCGTTGCTGTTAACACACAGATACGGCGGTGTTCGGACTTTTGCAATGTTGCATTAACCCACAGGCCGCCGCTACAAGGTTGGTCATTATCCGTGATTGAATCTTGGTCTATACGGGATCATCTCTGTTCTTCCCTTTTTAATGGTGGCACAATTTTCTTCTTTGAGCTGATAATACGGTTTGAACAATTTTTATATAGTTCCAATTAGTGAAATTGAAAGAATGCACTTTTTGGTCTTTTCTCGATTATGTGTCATTACCACGATAAATTAAACATTTCTCTTCGACCTTTTTGGTACTCATGGTATTGGTCTATAGCTTGACCATTGGTCTTCACTAGCACATAAATCACTTTCTAGATCGCAATTTTATTTGGGGGTTTATCTTTGATTTTTAACAAATTTTTTAGTTCGATATTTAATAGTTTTATTATATTCTGTTTTGTAATCAATTACACATTTTATTTATTTTTGTTCATTTTGATGAGCGGGGAGCAATCTCGATCACATGTCGTATCAGGAACTTCATTTGATTTTTCATCTCGCCGGATTTGAACATATCACCGTATCACTTACATTGGACTCATCGTCCACCAGCTCACTTGCATACTAAAACTCCCCTTTTTAGCCTCTGCGGTCGTCTCTTTTTTCTACGCATTCTTAAAAAAAAAAAAAAATAAATGTAAGGCGCGATAACCTCCGAAGAGATCTAAGGCCGAGCTTCTCTTCCAATTTGCGTCGTGCTCCTCTTGATTTTCCCTACAAATTGGCCGGACGGGACCTACATGTTTTATGCCGACTCCGAACGGCATCTGCGAGGCAGATGAGTTTTCACTGAGAGCTTTTCATGGCATAAATATACCCGGAGCGCTTGCCAAACACTGCCGAGGGGCGACCCCGCTTAGAAAAATTTTCTTCTAATTTAAAAACCTTATTTCTAAAATTTTGATGTTGCTTTGCCCGGGGTGCGAACCCAGGGCATACGGTGTGGTAGGCGGAGCACGCTACCATCATTTGTGCTCGTCCCTGCACTTGCCAGGCTAATACTCCAGCTATTAGGAGTGATACAGCTGTCAGATCTAGAAGCAGCAAGTGGCTTAAGTCCGAGGAAGCTTCTAGTATTTGCCAAGAGGACGGAGTTATTTTATAACATAGGTCCTGGTTTTTGATGGGGTTTTTCAGTTTGGTCGTTAAAACAAATTTCTGGTAACACTACGGACTCAATCAGTCTATGTGAGGTCCTCATGGACCGGCCAGTTCAACCTAACCTAATGAATATTTAACCATGGATCACATGGAACCCGCTTCCCAACAAGAGATAATTAGAGATGGTAAATATCTATCATTTTATCTACCACATCATGCTGTCATAAAACCCGACAGTAAAACCACAAAATTGCGAGTCGTCTTCAACGAATCAAAAATGTCACATTCTGGCAACTCGTTGAACGACGTCCTCCATACAGGCCGCATACTACAAAATGACTTAATGCTCGTTATACTTAAATGGCGACTTTTTAAGTTTGTTTTTAATGGCGATATTGAGAAAATGTATCGCCAAATACTCATCCATGAAGAAGATAAAGATTTTTATCGAATCGTTTTTCGGAAACACCCAACTCTGCCGATAGAAGATTTTCGACTAAAAACTATTACCTTTAGTGTAAATTGCTCACCATATTTGGCAATTCGAACCCTACACCAACTCGCCCACGACTGCCAAGACGAATATCCGCTCGCCGAAAACATTTTATTAAACGAAACATATGTTGACGATATTTTGTCAGGCGGTCATAATATACAGTCTTCTTTGAACTCCATGACTCAAGTTATCGACGCCTTAAAATCGGCAGGGCTCCCTTTGAGAAAGATGTCGCTAAATCACCCGAAATTTTAAAACCCCTTCTCAACACTGATTTGCTAGACAACGATTTTCTTAAATTCCACCATTCGAGTTCCACAAAAACCCTTGGAATTCAGTGGAACGCGCTGACCGCCACCTTCACCTATACGTATGATCCACCATCAGCAGAAAACACGACTACAAAAGGGCAGATTTTATCAGCAGTGCAAAACTGTTTGACCCCGCAGGATGGCTATCGCCAAAAATGATTCTTGCAAAAATGTTGCTGCAACAACTCTGGATGGAAGGAACGGGTTGGGACGAAGACGTGAAGCCCGGGGCTTTCCAAAAATGGACCGCAATTTATGAAAATTTACCCCACATAAGAGAAATTAAAATCCCTAGGTGGGTACAGTGTTCCCACGATAAGCTCATCCAGCTGCATGGATTTTCAGATGCTTCGGAAAAAGCATTTTGTGCCTGTGTATATTTACGAGTACAAACTCATGAATATAGTTTTTCATCCCATTGGCTAGCTGCTAAAAGCAAAGTAGCACCACTTCAAGCCATGAGTCTTTCACGGTTTGAACTCTGTGGAGCAGTCTTACTCTCCAAATTAGTGATACAGCTACAAATTGAGCTGAATCTACCCCAACACGAACTCGTTCTCTGGTGCGATTCTGCCATCGTACTGGCATGATTAGAAAAACTACCCCATACTTGGAAAACGTACATCGCCAACAGGACATAGGAAATTATTAAAAACGTTGACAACGCCAGTTGGAGACACGTTTCCAGCAGCGATGACCCAGCGGGGCACTCGAGGCTGTAAGCCTCAGGACTTAGTTGAATGTCCATTATAGTTGGAAGGACCTAAATGGCCTATAGATCCATCAACTTCGTGGCCAAAGGATATATCTCACCACCCAACTCCCCTCGAACAACGACATGTGGAGGTATTCCACACTCTGCGCGAAGAAAATACAGATATACTCGACCGTTTTCATCGTTTTCTCGAGCGCTTAAGGTCGTGGCCTATATGTTGCGGTTTATCCGGAAATCAAAGAAACTGAAAGTTCCAGCAACACTCAACCTCACCCACGCTGAAGTTAATGATGACAAAATCAAAATTATCATTCAAACTCAACGGAATTATTACGGAGATACGATAGAGCAGCTTCAAACGGCAGGACGCTTACCCAAAAAGAACACCCTTCTGACATTAAACCCTATGTTAGATGACTCAGGAATCATGCGAGCTTCCGGAAGATTAGCCTATGCCACATGTAGCTTTAATGAGCGGTACCCAATTATCATATCCACGCGAGAGGTCAACATATTCCCTAACCTTCCATACAACAGGATTCGACTTTGCTGGACCCTTTTTGGTAAAAACGTCTCCCCTCGAGCTTCGTATGTGAAAGCTTACGTTTGTGTATTCGTCTGTTTTTTCACAAAGGCTGTTCATTTAGAAGTGTGCTTTGATCTCACCACGAACGCCTTCAAGGCAGCCTTTGCCCGATTCACTGGCCGCCGTGGCCTACCCCATCAGATATTTACTGACAACGGAAAAACGTTCGTCGGCACACAACGCGTACTACAAAGGGAATTTATCACATTCCTCAAGGAAGTCGCAGAGAAATATGCAACTCACGGATTCTCATGGAAATTCATCCCACCATACGCTCCACACATGGGTGGTCTATGGGAAGAGCGGCCGTGAAAAGTTGTGAGATACACTTTACGAAGGTAGCAGGAAACCAGAAGTTCTCCTTCGAAGAGCTCAATACCCTCTTAGTACGCATAGAGGCGGTCTTCAACTCACGACCACCCTCCCCTATGTCCGAGGATCCAATGGAGCTAATTGGAGAGCATCTCACCTTAGTCAATAAATGGCAGAAACTGAAAGTGCTTCACCATCAGTTCAGCACACGATGGAAAAACGAGTACCTCAAGGAGCTGCACAAGCGGTACAAATTCTTTTAATTCCTTAGCTTTACAATATGAATGCAGCACTCATTGAATTTTCACCAACCCATCCCCCAAAGCAGCGGCACCAGTGGAGACATCGACAAGCACTGAACGAGCAAGAACGGATACATCGGCCAACACTGAGCAGGCAGCAATGACCACGTCAACGTCAACGAAGAAAATGCCGGTACGAACTCACGGCAGATTTGGTACCAAAATAAATAAAAACCAACGAATTAGAATGGTGGTAAAAGTGTTTTTAAAAGGATAAAAACAAAGGTATACAAGCAAAGTAAGTATATAGATTTATAGGTACTATAGAAATTTGATCACGATAGAAAAACTTATAGTTTACCTGTAAGAAACGATGATGGCTGGATGCGATTCCGATGATGGTTATCAAAAGACTCATCGTTCCAGCCAATCATTAGTTACTCCTCTCCTAGTGTGCAAGTGATCACCGGTGATTTTCCAATGACAGAGTTGCTTTGTAGGGAGCTGCTGAATTGAGAGAACACAAGCGATTCCCAACCATTGCAAGCCTTTTGGCTTCAACATTGCCGTCGGCCTTGCAATACTGAGGAATTGCAACTACTAAAGGAGAAGCTCTTTCAGGTGGTAACGTGAAAGAAGGTATTATTGACATGAATTCAACTATAAGAATTTACTAGCCTCTATCCTAGCATGCGTGCAATAATAATCAATTGTTGAGCTTTTTCAATGTGCTTTAATTCATAATTCGTTATAAATTCATAATTGCTACCCAGTAGGGGCTGTAATTCAAATGCCACTTATATAACGATATATGTAATGTAAGTTCAATACAATTCAATTTAATCCTTAAACTGACTTAATAAAAAGTACAACATACGAAACGGTACCCATTAGGGGGCCGATGTGCCTGAAAGGATACTCGGGCCGGATAGGACCCACGCGCACGCGGAAGACGCGAAACGGTACCCATTAAGGGGTCGCTGTGCCTTAAAGGACACATGGGCCAGAAAGGACGCATTCGAACACGAAATTTTGGGCTGTCGGATAGCCTGGATTAAAAGAGATGATAAACGCTAAAGGTTAGTTTGGTAAATCAACTAACTTTACAATGGGGCGGGTTGTCATTCCCTTTTGGGTGCGAATGTCGGCCACTCGAACTCTTTTATCAGTTCCATGGTATTTATTGGTGACCCTACCCAAGCGCCATTCATTAGGTGGAAGATTTTCATGGCGAACTACAATTAGGTCATCGATGGCAATATCCTGTTGAGGGGACTTCCATTTATGACGTTTGTGAAGTTCCTTTAAATATTCCTCCTTCCAACGAAGCGAATGTTGTTGACTAAGAGCCTTAAGTTTTTGCCATCGGTTGATTAATGAGATTGGATTTGTTTCGATTGAGGGTTCCGGTGGGGCGAGTATTGCCCCCCCCCCCCCCCCCCCCCCCTTAGAAAATGACCCGGAGTGTGAGCTGCGCAATCAGCGGGGTCGTTGGAATTAGGTGATATCGGTCTTGAATTTAGACAGGCTTCGACGCGACAAAGAAGGGTTTGAAATTCTTCAAAGCTGAATTTCTGAGAAGCAGCGGTACGACGAATATGGAATTTTAAACTTTTAACCCCTGCTTCCCGGAGACCACCCATATGAGGAGCTCCTGCCGGGATAAAATACCAGGAGACTTCTTGAAGGCTATATAGGTTGCACACAGACTCTTGAATTGTGGTAATGATTTTTTTAAAGTCCCTTTTAAGAACGGTGGATGCGCCTACAAAGTTAGTTCCATTATCCGAAAAGATATTTTTTGGACAGCTTCTTCTGGCAATGAGCCTTGAAAATGCGCCTAGAAAGGTTTCTGTTGAAAGATCGCTGGCAGCTTCTAAGTGAATCGCTTTCGTAGAAAAGCATACAAAAACACAAGCGTAACCTTTGGTCATCTTGTAAGATTTTCCCGAAAAGCTTTTAATGTCGAATGGACCTGCGAAATCTACACCTGTATTTTCAAAGGGTCTGGAAAGTACCGGTCGTTCTTCCGGAAGAGCCGCCATAATTTGACATTGATTTTGTTTTCTGTGTATAACACATGGTTTACAATTATGAACGACAGTCTTTATGAGATTTTTGCCTTTCGGAATCCAATATTGTTGGCGCAGTAACCGAAATACCAATTGATTTCCGTCATGAAGAGAGCCCTTGTGAATCAGTTCTACTAACACCTTTGCGAAATAACAACTATAGGGCAAAATAATCGGACGCTTTTCGTCTTCAGACAACATCTGCGAATTTGTCAGTCGAACGTTGGCTCGAATTACACCATGAATATCGAGGAATGGGTTTAAGGAGAGAATTTTACTCTTTGACGATATTGCCATTTTAGCGGTAAGGTTCTTGTGTTCCTCTGGACAGTGATTCATCTGGGCAAGTATTATTAGCCGAACTCGAATTTTAGAAATTTCTTATCCAGAAATAATTAGAGAGGGGTAAGAATGAAACCGTCGGGTATATCGGTTAGTTCGATTGTAGAACCTAAAGACATATGCTAAGAGCCGCAGTGCACGCGGAAGCGACGAAAATCTTTGTAAGGGGTCATCCTGCTTCGACACTTGTGAAGTATGTGCCTTTAATACCCTCGCTTCAAGCGTAGTGTTGTCTTCATCTACATCCAGGGAAGGCCATTGTTCTACGCATTTGGCTAACCACGGGGGGCCGTGCCACCACAAATTATTTGAGCATAAGTCCTGTGGGTAAATTCCTCTGCTACCAAGATCCGCGGGATTATCCTTGGAATCAACGTGACTCCAATGCCTAACGCTGAGAGCATCTTGGATCTTTGCCACTCGATTAGCGACAAAGGTGGTCCAAGAGCAGGGCCTTTTCCTTAACCACGCGAGAAAGATGGTAGAATCTGTCCAGCAGTATATATTTTCTACTTTGAATGGAAGTTCCTTTAGAAGTGATTAAAGTATATCGACCACCAGAACAGCACCACACAGCTCTAAACGGGGAAGTGAAATGGTTTTGATTGGTGCGACTCTCGTTTTGGCCAATAAGAGATTGGAAGACGTGATTCCCTGATTTTCTACCCTTAAATATATCGCCCCGCGTATGCCTTTTCCGAGGCATCGCAAAAGGCATGAACTTGGAAAGGTAATTCCTCAGAATAACATACCCATCGCGGAATTTCGATTTCTTCTACAAATTGGTAATTTTCTAAAAATACTTTCCATTTGGAAGTAGTTTGAGGAGATAAGGGCTTATCCCAGGGAGTACCATCAGACCATAATTCCTGCACAACTATTTTTGCTAGCACCACGATTGGTGCTAGCCAACCTGCTGGGTCAAAAAGCTTCGCTATAAGAGAAAATGCGTCGGGTTTCGTATACGTGTCCTGCAACGAGGGAACATGAATTTTAAAGAAGAACCGATTTGATTTAGCATTCCATCGAATTCCTAATGCCTTTGTCGTACTTGTTTCGTCTAATTCCAAGAAGTCTTTGTCCAAGAGATGCTCTCAGAATATCTTTCGAATTTGGGGACCATTTCCTCAAGGACAAGCCAGCGTTGTCTAATGATTCGATAAGTTTATCTCGCGCTTGTAAAGCTGTGGCTCTATCTTAGAGTCCAGCTAATCGTCATCTACGTACATGGAATTCCGGAGAATTTGAGCTGCCAATGGATGTGAATCCTGACAGTCTTGAGCTAATTGAGTAAGTGTTCTAATTGCCAAGTATGGCGCGTAATTCATTCCGAAAGTGACTGTTTTAAGTTGACAGTCTTGTATGCTACCTTGCGGGTCATCCCTAAAAATACTCCTCTGATAAGGTCTGTGTTCAGGTTTGACCAGAATTTGACGATAAATTTTCTGTATGTAGCTACTTAGAACGAACTTGTACAAAACGAACGAGCAACTCTTCAAAGTATTGTTGCAAACTGTTTGACTAAGTCCCGAAATAACCGCGTTGGTTTTTGAGCATGGCAGCTTTAAAAGTTTCCGAAGTCGCTCCGAGATGAACGATGCTTCGGCAGCTGAATCAATTAAAGCTCGAGCGACATATGTTGACCCTAAGTGGCAAATATGAACCATCGCAGTTCCTAGTAGAGCTGAAGATAAATTCGACGATTTCAAATTTTCTTCATTCGATGTTGGACTACTATGCGAAGAAGTGGACTGTATATTAGTGTGAAAGGCTTGTGAAGTAGTTGCGTTTGTGGAGTCTTTTGAAGGTTGAGTGTTAGAGGGCACTCTGTGGAGTAGAGTACGATGTCTACTTTTGCACTTAGAGCACGCGAACTGGCTCTTGCAGTCTTTCATTGAGTGGCATTTTGTCAAACAATTCAAACAGCATTTGTGCTTTTTAATTGCCGAAAACCTTTCATTTACTGGAAGAGCTAAAAATTTTGTACATAAACGTAAAGGATGTTGTTGTTTAGGATATAATACGCAGTTTGAATGGGAAACATTGGTAGCAAGCGCTACTTTCTTTTGGGCTCCCGTATTGCCCGATTGTGCAGATGCTTTATGTGGAAGGGTTGTCGACGAGATGAAGGTGCGCCTTTCACATCCAGTATCGACTCCAGGGTCCTGTATCGTTGCGTCAGAAATGTTTCCATTTGACTCCAGTTCGGTAGAGCCGATTTGTCCGCTAAGGATTGTTCCTATAACCCGAGCGTTGTTTCCGGTAGGCGATTCGAACACAGATAAATTAGAATTGGGTCCCACTCCTTGATCTTAGCGTCATACATTTCCAGGGCAGATAAGCATCCACTAATGCTCCGCTGAAGCTCCTTTACCGCTGTTGCACTTTCAGTCCGAATGACTGGAAGCGAGAAAAGCACATTTAGATGACTGTTAACCAACACCCGTTTATTTTCGTATGCCGCCTTCAAGTTAGACCACGCCATTTCGAAGCCTAAATTGGTTAGCGGGGCTTTCGCAACGATTTTTTTGCTTCACCACTTGTTTTCTCAAGCAGGTGGTAAAGTTTTTAGACGTCCTCCAGTCACGAATTCATAATATAAATCGCAGTGAATAGATAGCGGAAGGATGGCCAAGAGACATAATCACCATGGAATATTTCCATACCACATGGCGGTAAACGCAGACTATTAGATTGGGTGGCTAGTTGGACAGGGGCTATGACCGAAGCAACGCTTGCTTCGGCCTTTTGAATGTATTCGCTAATACGCGAAAGGCAGGATATGTAGTCCTTAAGAGTGGTTGACTGCTTTGCTTTAACCGATTCTACTTCCTCGTCATTCTTCAAGGATTGTAGGCATTTTTCATACGCCAACTTTGTGTTCGACCACGAATCGATTACTTCTTGTTTTAAAAGTTCTAGAGACGTTTTTGAATTTTCTTTTAAAAAGGCGTCGTCGAATTGCGCGTTGAATTCAACAACTTGGTCTGAACACTTGGTAAAATAACTCAAAGCCATATCTCTTGTTTAAAGGACCACGCTCTGTGTGCCGAAAATTAAAAACGATCGAATAAAATATGACGACTATTGGAATGTACCCGAATACTGAAAACCGTCAAAGGGAATGATAAGCGCCACCAATTAAATATAAATTTGAAAAAATTTCTCGAATTTAATTGAAAGTTTATTTTTGAAAAATTTTCCTATGGGGTCAATGTAAAAATTTCCTACTGGGCTGTTGTACCTTGTAATGTGATGTGCCTTGTATGTATATGTACACAAGTAACAACCCGCGCTAACAAAATTAAAGAGCGAGAAAATAACAATGGCAATGGAAATGGTGGTTGAAATATTGTAATTACGTATGTATGTATATACGAAATTATTTAAATCAAATGATTTTGTTAACTAAAAAAAGTAACCGAATGACCGATAGCCAAATGCTTATTGCATATTAAGTTAAATACTGAAATTTAATTTAATAAAATTTACGTAGACGTGAAAATTTAAATATGGATTTTATTTATTTTGCGAGTTAGAAAAAAGAGACTCGAAAAAGATTATTAGTTTCCACTAAACGTAAATTTGTATTAGTGGATAAACCGCGAGAACTCAGAGAGTGAACGAAACCGAATTAACAAATTATTACCGATTGCACCTGTGTGCATAAGAAAAACAATACAAAGTTTTATTCAATTATTTATGATATTCAACGATTTGCATATCCAAATTCAAATAAACGTGGAAATAATTAAAATACACTGCCTTTTACTTAACGACGCGAGAAAGATGGTAGAATCTGTCCAGCAGTATATATTTTCTACTTTGAATGGAAGTTCCTTTAGAAGTGATTAAAGTATATCGACCACCAGAACAGCACCACACAGCTCTAAACGGGGAAGTGAAATGGTTTTGATTGGTGCGACTCTCGTTTTGGCCAATAAGAGATTGGAAGACGTGATTCCCTGATTTTCTACTCTTAAATATATCGCCCCGCGTATGCCTTTGCCGAGGCATCGCAAAAGGCATGAACTTGGAAAGGTAATTCCTCAGAATAACATACCCATCGCGGAATTTTGATTTCTTCTACAAATTGGTAATTTTCTAAAAATGCTTTCCATTTGGAAGTAGTTTGAGGAGATAAGGGCTTATCCCAGGGAGTACCATCAGACCATAATTCCTGCATAACTATTTTTGCTAGCACCACGATTGGTGCTAGCCAACCTGCTGGGTCAAAAAGCTTCGCTATAAGAGAAAATGCTTCGGGTTTCGTATACGTGTCCTGCAACGAGGGAACATGAATTTTAAAGAAGAACCGATTTGATTTAGCATTCCATCGAATTCCTAATGCCTTTGTCGTACTTGTTTCGTCTAATTCCAAGAAGTCTTTGTCCAAGAGATGCTCTCAGAATATCTTTCGAATTTGGGGACCATTTCCTCAAGGACAAGCCAGCGTTGTCTAATGATTCGATAAGTTTATCTCGCGCTTGTAAAGCTGTGGCTCTTTCTTAGAGTCCAGCTAATCGTCATCTACGTACATGGAATTCCGGAGAATTTGAGCTGCCAATGGATGTGAATCCTGACAGTCTTGAGCTAATTGAGTAAGTGTTCTAATTGCCAAGTATGGCGCGTAATTCATTCCGAAAGTGACTGTTTTAAGTTGACAGTCTTGTATGCTACCTTGCGGGTCATCCCTAAAAATAATCCTCTGATAAGGTCTGTGTTCAGGTTTGACCAGAATTTGACGATAAATTTTCTGTATGTTGCTACTTAGAACGAACTTGTACAAAACGAACGAGCAACTCTTCGAGGTATTGTTGCAAACTGTTTGACTAAGTCCCGAAATAACCGCGTTGGTTTTTGAGCATGGCAGCTTTAAAAGTTTCCGAAGTCGCTCCGAGATGAACGATGCTTCGGCAGCTGAATCCATTAAAGCTCGAGCGACATATGTTGACCATAAGTGGCAAATATGAACCATCGCAGTTCCTAGTAGAGCTGAAGATAGAGTAGAGTACGATGTCTACTTTTGCACTTAGAGCACGCGAACTGGCTCTTGCAGTCTTTCATTGAGTGGCCTTTTGTCAAACAATTCAAACAGCATTTGTGCTTTTTAATTGCCGAAAACCTTTCATTTACTGGAAGAGCTAAAAATTTTGTACATAAACGTAAAGGATGTTGTTGTTTAGGATATAATACGCAGTTTGAATGGGAAACATTGGTAGCAAGCGCTACTTTCTTTTGGGCTCCCGTATTGCCCGATTGTGCAGATGCTTTATGTGGAAGGGTTGTCGACGGGATGAAGGTGCGCCTTTCACATCCAGTATCGACTCCAGGGTCCTGTATCGTTGCGTCAGAAATGTTTCCATTTGACTCCAGTTCGGTAGAGCCGATTTGTCCGCTAAGGATTGTTCCTATAACCCGAGCGTTGTTTCCGGTAGGCGATTCGAACACAGATAAATTAGAATTGGGTCCCACTCCTTGACCTTAGCGTCATACATTTCCAGGGCAGATAAGCATCCACTAATGCTCCGCTGAAGCTCCTTTACCGCTGTTGCACTTTCAGTCCGAATGACTGGAAGCGAGAAAAGCACATTTAGATGACTGTTAACCAACACCCGTTTATTTTCGTATGCCGCCTTCAAGTTAGACCACGCCATTTCGAAGCCTAAATTGGTTAGCGGGGCTTTCGCAACGATTTTTTTGCTTCACCACTTGTTTTCTCAAGCAGGTGGTAAAGTTTTTAGACGTCCTCCAGTCACGAATTCTTAATATAAATCGCAGTGAATAGATAGCGGAAGGATGGCCAAGAGACATAATCACCATGGAATATTTCCATATCACATGGCGGTAAACGCAGACTATTAGATTGGGTGGCTAGTTGGACAGGGGCTATGACCGAAGCAATGCTTGCTTCGGCCTTTTGAATGTATTCGCTAATACGCGAAAGGCAGGATATGTAGTCCTTAAGAGTGGTTGACTGCTTTGCTTTAACCGATTCTACTTCCTCGTCATTCTTCAAGGATTGTAGGCATTTTTCATACGCCAACTTTGTGTTCGACCACGAATCGATTACTTCTTGTTTTAAAAGTTCTAGAGACGTTTTTGAATTTTCTTTTAAAAAGGCGTCGTCGAATTGCGCGTTGAATTCAACAACTTGGTCTGAACACTTGGTAAAATAACTCAAAGCCATATCTCTTGTTTAAAGGACCACGCTCTGTGTGCCGAAAATTAAAAACGATCGAATAAAATATGACGACTATTGGAATGTACCCGAATACTGAAAACCGTCAAAGGGAATGATAAGCGCCACCAATTAAATATAAATTTGAAAAAATTTCTCGAATTTAATTGAAAGTTTATTTTTGAAAAATTTTCCTATGGGGTCAATGTAAAAATTTCCTACTGGGCTGTTGTACCTTGTAATGTGATGTGCCTTGTATGTATATGTACACAAGTAACAACCCGCGCTAACAAAATTAAAGAGCGAGAAAATAACAATGGCAATGGAAATGGTGGTTGAAATATTGTAATTACGTATGTATGTATATACGAAATTATTTAAATCAAATGATTTTGTTAACTAACGGTTACTTTAAGTAACCGAATGACCGATAGCCAAATGCTTATTGCATATTAAGTTAAATACTGAAATTTAATTTAATAAAATTTACGTAGACGTGAAAATTTAAATATGGATTTTATTTATTTTGCGAGTTAGAAAAAAGAGACTCGAAAAAGATTATTAGTTTCCACTAAACGTAAATTTGTATTAGTGGATAAACCGCGAGAACTCAGAGAGTGAACGAAACCGAATTAACAAATTATTACCGATTGCACCTGTGTGCATAAGAAAAACAATACAAAGTTTTATTCACTTATTTATGATATTCAACGATTTGCATATCCAAATTCAAATAAACGTGAAAATAATTAAAATACACTGCCAGAACAGATAAATACGATCGATTTTATTATCAATTTAATTATTTTTCAAACCGAAAATTAAAAACAATTCACTTTACTTTTTGCCGAAAATTGGCTGAGAAAGTCGCGAACACTTTACTGCGGGCGATCGTATTTATCTCTCACTTGTGCACTTGTGTATGTGACTAATTAAAATATCGCTATTAGCACTAACAAAACAAACCCAATTGCTCAACAAATTAATTATATTACACGCACCTGTTTTATGATTTTTTGATTGAAGAATATTTTGTTTGTTTGTATCGAAATTAATTTGTTAGTCTTTCTTCTTCTTTGTGTTGATGTCTTCGTTTTTCTGCCTCTCTTTTCTGTAATTGTATATGTGTTTTTGTTTACTTTTCCACAACAAATCCCGCGCAGTTCGACGGCTCGATGGACCAAATGATCGGGCGGGGATCGAACGAAGAAAATGCCGGTACGAACTCACGGCAGATTTGGTTCCAAAAGAAATAAAAACCAACGAATTATAATAGTGATAAAAGTGTATTTAAAAGGACAAATACAAAGGTATACAAGCAAAATAAGTAGGTATATAGAAAGTTGATGACGATAGAAAAACTTATAGTTTACCTGTAAGAAACGATGATGGCTGAATGCGATTCCGATGATGGTTATCAAAATCTGCTAGTTCTTGATATTTCACATAATATATATGTTTTGTTATATGTGGATGATTTAGTGATTTCAACTAAAAATATTGATACAATGCATGCTTTCAAATCTTATTTGATGGGAAAGTTTAGAATGACTGACTTATTTGAAATCAAATATTTTATCGGAATAAAAATTCATAGAAGCAATGATCAGATAAGTCTAAGTCAATCCGCATATATATAAAAAGTTTTAAAGAAATTTTAAATGGATGACTGTAACCCAATTAACTCTCCACTTCCCAGTAAGCTAAATTATGAAGCATTAAATTCTGATCAAAGTTGCGATGCTCCATGTCGCAATTTAATTGGGTGCTTAATGTATATAATGCTGTGCACAAGACCAGATCTCAGCATATATGTAAATTTGTTAAGTAGGTATAGTCAAAAGAATAATCAAGAACTGTGGCAATGCTTAAAGAAAATTTTAAGGTACCTTAGGGGAACTGTTGACTTAAAACTAATTTTTAAGAAAAATGACAACTCTTAAGGGGCTATGTCGATTCTAATTGGGGTGGAAGTATGAGCGATAGAAGAAGTACTACAGGGTATTTATTTAAAATGTATGAATCAAATTTAATTAGTTGGAATACAAGGCAACAAAGCTCTGTGGCAGCTTCATCAAGTGAAGCAGAATATATGGCCTTATTCGAAGCAGTCAGAGAAGCTCTGTGGCTGAAATCTTTATTAGAAAGTTTAGGAATCGAACTTAAACAACCAATTGAAATATATGAAGATATCCAGGGTTGTATTAGTATAGCGAATAACCCATCATGTCACAAACGGTCTAAGCATATAGATATAAAATATCATTTTTCAAGGGAACAGGTTAAAAATGAACTAATCAACGTTTTATATATTCCCACAGAAAAGCCGCTTACTGACATATTAACAAAGCCTCTTCCTGCCCCACGCTTTATGGATCTGAGATGCCAAATGGGATTAACTCTATAACCATCTCGCTGACACTAATAATTAAAGAATGCTAACTAATTGGAAGGATTTATATGTATTGACTATTTTTGAATGTTAATTAACATAATTTTTTTTTGTTTGGTCTGATTAGGTTTTTCTGGGTTTTCCTAATCCCTGCAAAATATGTTGGACTATTATGTACCCCCAGATATATATAAGTCACGACTTGTCATAAATTTATAATTTTATTTTAAAAATTATTTTAAAGTAAATTTAACTCAAGTATTGAATTATATATTACTCATTTCGTCTGTCACGAATGTTGTAATTTTGATTCGGTGTGTTGAAAATACATGGCAACCTATGCTTAAGAAGATTTGTTTTCAAAGGGTGACAACCCATGCATGAGAAGCCACGTTAAACCAATGTTCAGTAACATTAATAATTCCATGTTATTTCATAAGTAAAATTACAGTATTTATATGTATTAGTTTATCCATGTACATGTGTATTATGTTAAGTTTGAAGTCCTTGAAAAGGTTCATTTTATTTGTTAGGTCGAAATAGATTGCAAAAAGGATAAGTCGTGTTCTTAAAGAAATAAAAAGAACAACTTAATATAGGTAATTAAAGTTCAAATTAAAATATAAATGAATAGTGTTATAAGTGAAAAATAAGCCTCAGGCAAATTTATTATAATGTAGTATAACGCCACATGGCGTTACCCAAACGAAGAAGGTAACCGAAGCTGCACAACAATGTAACATGGCGACGGTGAGGCTGGAGCCTCATCAGTTAAAATATTCAGCAGCGGTGAGTAGAGTGGAATGAAAAGTGTTGCTACAGTGAAAAAAAACTTTAAATTTAAATAAAAAATTCTAACAAAATATTTTCAATTTTATAACAAAAACAGAAGTAACAAAATTTTTCTAACCGAATACTGTCAAATTTTTAACAAAACCGGAAGTAATACAATTTGTATAACAAATATTTTCAAATTTATAACAAAAACAGAAGTAATACAATTTTTCTAACAAAAATATTTTCAAATTTATAACAAAAACATAAGTAATAAAATTTTCTAACCAAATATTTTAAAATTTATAACAAAAAACAGAAGTAATACAAATTTCTATCAAAATATATGCAAATTTATAACGAAAAACAGAGGTAATACAAATTTCTAAATAAAGGCCATAAATTCATAATTAATTTAACTAATTTTACAACTACAAGCTTTATAAAAACAAACAGAAATAAAAATTTAAATTTTTTGAAACTAAATATACGACTACAAACGAGTAGAAAAAGAAGCAGAGATAATACAAAACTAGGAAAAGCGGAAATAATAAGAAAAAATTTTAAAACTAAGATAATTAACATTCGAAAAATAAATTCGTCTAGATAAGTGCAAACTGTACCACAAACCATATTTAATAAGGGCATAACATTCGCCATATAACTCCAACTTCTCACATAACGGCACAAAAGCCACGCCATATACATGTATGCAGCATACAGCAACAACACCAGCAGCGACTTAAGACTGACAGCGCAGCAGCAGCACCAGCGGAAACCAGTAGGAGCTAAGCAGCAAATAAGTGTATTATATGTGTATGTTTTTTTTTAACACGTATATGTATGTATGTATACGATCATTAAAATGTATACTAAATGCGGTGCGTCCGCATTTCATATAATATATAAGTTAATCCCTTGTGTACTGAGAGATATAAACAATTAAAGGTGAGGCGAACCCACTGTTCGCCGATACTGATTTAAAAGTAAAACACGAACAACTTCAATTTCAATTAATCACAATTTATTACGTGCCACTTGCACGTCCCAAAATTAACTGAACTAAATATCCAAATTAACTTATTAGCTAACCTATTACTGCTAACTATTTATGCTGCGGTTGCAGTTCCCACATTTCGCAAGTCGAACGCTTGCGCGTGTAGACAGGAATTGCTTATATTGCAATTCCCATGATTTTAATAATTTCGATACCTGACCTGATCGTTGGTTGCGCGTGTGCTGCGTCAGCGAAGTTATTCTGTGAACTTTAATTGGAGCAACGGAGTCACGTGTACTGCAATGTGATCACAGGGTGCGTCATTGGGAAGTATAGTGGTATAAGGCAACGTAACTCCTCCCCCTTTAAAGCTCTGCGTCCTGCAGATCAAAAGTCGAAAATTGTGAGACTGGTGTGACTGGTAGGCTGTTTTCCAGGCGATATATTTCAGGAGCTGACTTTCCTCTAATGATTTTGCTGGTGTGAGTGTTATCTACCCAGTGGGTTGGGATTTCAACTGGCGGAAGGTCTAGCTTTCTATTGTAGCATCTCCACAGTATGGCGGCCATAAGAACAATTGCGCATATCGAGAGGATTTCTGAAGCGAGAGAGAAATTTACTTTTTCATTAACGTACCCAAGATACCTTATGTTTTCCATAGTCAGATCGTGGACATATTCTAGGTTGACCTTCATGGTGTGGCTCTTCACTTTTGATAGTACTGCTGGAAGGGCCTGTGCGGTACTGGTTTCATAACTGGAAAATACCTGGTTACCAATGGTGACTGTTTCGTTATTTAATTGGATTACATAAGTGCCATTTACCATACTCGAGGCATTGCTACTTTTGATTACTCCTTGGAAGTTTGATATGAACACAGTGTTCTTGTTTATCAGCTATATTTGGGACCCATTCTGTCTGATGAATTCGCAGTTGGCTTCTCCACCTTTTAAGAGTCGCGGTAGGCAACGGCTTTCTTCCAGTTTAGTTAAGGATTCTGCTTTACATACCGTGGATGAGCTGATTACCAGGCAATCTGTTGTTAGGCCGTACGTCTCTTCCTGGTTGACGAGCATCCTGTCAAAAGGAAGATTTAGTTGCTTACCTCCATAGATTCCAGCGCGAGTGACCAGGAGATTATATTTCTTGGTTGTTACTTTTGGCATTGAAAGACGTAGAGGAGAAGTGTCCCGTTAGTCAGTACCGACGATTTTCCGTATTCGATTGCTTCTATTATATTCTGATATGGGAGTGTTTCTATTTCGGATAGGATCTGGTTAACTTCGTCCATATCCAGTAGGTTGGTGTTGACAATCCCATTCTTTACCAACTGACATCCCCGCACCATTTCGTTTACATCCTCGCGAAGGAGAAAAATGTTGTGAAGCGCGTTTTGTCTGAATTCCATGATTTCTGTTTCTTTTGCCACGTTATTCGTGCGGTCCACGACCTCGTCGATTTTTTTCAATACCTCCTGTGTAGCCGTGTATAGTTTCCTGTTTACCCTGTATTGATGGTTGCTATTCTGAATTATCTGATTCTGACTGTGCAGGATATTGCTCCAATCCGTTGCGTCAGGTGATCCTGCTATCCACGCTGAGCCTAGCCAGTCAATATATCGAGTACTCCTTCTTCTACCTGTGTTGCCCATTAGTTCATGAAGTCGCTCTAGCGTTTGATTAATGTAGTGCTGTGCTAATATCTGATCCTCAATTCGGTTTTTTAAGTTCTCCATTTGCCTCATAGTTGTAGCATATTGTTGTAGGTTGATGACGTGTACCAGTTTGAATGACCCGCCAATGATCCACCCGTTTCCATCTTGGATTGTTACGATCGGAGCTTTGTAGTTGAAAATGTTTAAACCGCTGATGGCATTTGCCAGCAGTGGGAATCTGCAACGCAAGGTGTTAATTCTAATTTAATGTTATTAGTAAGTTAGTAGTTGTTAGGTTCTAAGAGGGTGAGTTACGGTTATCTATTTAGTGGAAAGAAAAAATGTTGTTGATAGTGGAAGGTATTATTAGTGAACGGAATTTTTAGGATTAGATTGATTCTCATTAACCTAGTGTTACAATCTTGGTTTAGGATTTTCGCTTTTCCTGCGATATTATCTTGTTAGTATGTCAGTGGTGTACAAGTTATGTTTTTTCTTGTTTTTCATTCAACGATTTTTTCGTTTTTCTTCTTTTTCATAATATTTGCTTAGCGGATTAGGCGCATAAGCTCAAAAAATTCTTTCTTTTTCTTTGTTTTTGTTTCTGTCTTCTCCAACGAATTTTAAGCGAGGGAGGCATCTCTAACTGATTATTCGAAGGAGGCATTTTTAAATTTGTTTTTTTTTTGTTTTTTTTTTTTTTTCTTTCTTCTCCAACGAATTAGGCGAGGGAGGCATTTTCAATTTTTGTATGGGACAGAGGGTCATACTGTTCTCGAACCAGCTACGGGGAGATCGCCAGAATTCCGTTTGCAAGTAGTGTAGCCATTTGTCAAATTCGATGGTACTACGAGCCTACTAGGGCACGATTCATCCCGCTAACAAGCCCGCTCTTGTAGTAACGACCATTTCCTTTCTTCTGGACTAGAGGTGTTATCATTTCTCGAACCAGCTATGGAGAATCGTGTTATCCGATTAAGGCACGATTTGTCCCACTTACAAGCCCGCTCTTGTTAGACAAACTACCCCTTAGTACCAAGTTCTCTTTCTTATTTGGGCAACTCACAAAGGTCTCGTATTCGTCGTATCGCTGTATATTGTATTTTGTTTCCATGGTTTCCCTGATAAATTTTTCAAAAAGGGATAGCAAATAAGACAATAAGAGACCCTGTGAATTCCCTATATGTTTTTTTGTTTTATGTGCTAGGATGTGTATTCCTGTGTTTCACATTTTTTATGTGAGTTTTGTGTATTTTCTTGCCACTTAGCGTGGTGACTGATACTTTGTTGTCCTTTGCAACAATCTCCCTCTTATACGCGGGTTTTTGCTTTCCTTTAATCTGCTTGTCCTTCACGTATATGACATCGTTTTCGTCATAACGCTCCAGTAGAGATCTTTTCTTATTGTGACGTTTGATCTGTTCTAGCTGCTTTTTCGTCAGCAAGGCTTTCAAATATTTATTAGTCTTTCTAATTTTTTCTAACAGCTCTTGATAGCTAGAGGACTTTGCTCGGTTAAAAAATATTTCACTTGGTTTTCGGTTTATAACCGAGTGAATTGAATTATTATATCGGTCTACTGCTATGTTAATTAATTCTTTTGTCCTTAAGTTTGGGTTGTCTATCTTCAGGCATCTAATTATTTCTATTAAGGTGGAGTGAAGTATTTCCACCTGACCATTCACTTCGCTTCTTTGGGATGGTGTGCGATACAATTTTATTCCCAAGGAATCTAACAGGTTATGGATTATTGGACTAATTAAACCGCGCTCATTGTCGGTCACGAGAATATCAGGTGTTGTGAAATAGTGTAGGAGTTTTATTATTTTGTCCTTAAGGTGCAAAGTGGACTTGCTACGTAAATGGAAAAGTTTCGCAAATTTTGAGAATTTGTCGATGACACTGAGGAATTTCTCCCCTTGGATTTCGAAAATGTGCAAATGGATTATCTCACAAGGACGTGATGGAATTGGTGTTTTTTGCAGCTCTGGTGCATTGGGATGTCTATCGTATTTACTGACCTTACATGTTTCGCAGGACGAGACATACCCTTTGATTATACTGTTCATTCTGGGAAAGTAGTATTTCTCTAGGATTTGTTTCCTATTTTCTCTAGCATTGCGGTGAGCCCTTTTATGTTCTCCCCATATTATCTCAAAAACCCTATCCGGATTCCTTAAGTCTTCTACCATAGTCTGAGCTACCCGGATCTTTTATTGCGTAAAACTTTCTAAATATACCTTCTGGAGTAGTCCTAATTGAGCTTCTTGCATCTTAATACCATTGATTACGTTTGGTCTTAGTTTTTTCTTGAGGACGTCGATAAGCTCTGCTTCGCTAATTCCCTCTGACCCTAGGTAGTGCCGCGAGTAACCGAGATGGGGTTCCTCGAATATTTTTAACCTACCTCCAAACACAAGTTGATTTCTAAATACGTTTATTGGCACTTCCACGAATGGTATCAGATCCGAATTATCTTGCCCTGCGCTGTGGACGGTGTTGCCTGTTGAACCGTCCTCGCTTGTCGAGTCCGATTCTGATCCTGAGGTTGCATTTTGGCTTGCATTCTCGGATATGGACGTTGCAAGGGGATTCGCCTGGGTCTTTAGTGAGAAAAGCGTCTGCTACGACGTTTGATTTACCTGGTTTGTATGTATATTATTTCATAATTATATTCTTCAATCCTAGACTTCCATCGCTTTAGTTTTGCGTTGTAGTTCCGGTTACTGAGGGAAAATGTTAGCGGCTGATGGTCGGTGAATATTCGGATCTTCCTAGCGCTATATAGGTAGTAGTTCCGGAGATTTTCCAATGCCCAAACGATGGCGAACATCTCCTGTTCGTTGGTAGCATACGCTTCCTCCGTAGTACTTAGGCTTCTTGATATAAATGCTATTGGTTTATGTTTGCCATCGTAATCTTGTGACAACACGGCACCAATGGCGAAGTCGGAGGCGTCAGTTGTCAGATTGAAGGGTTTGTCGAAGTTGGGGAAGGTTAGGACTTCCGATGTCGCCAGTATCTCCTTGAGATCAACAAATGCCTTTAGTGCTTCTGTGTCCAAGCTTATTGGCACCTTTTTGGATTGTGCTACTCTCACCTGCGCTTGCTCTCCCCGTGTGAGGTTGGTTAGCGGTTTTGCGATTTTAGCATAGTGCCGGATGAATCTTCTATAATATGATGTTAAGCCTAGGAAACTTTTAAGCTCCTTTAAGCTGGAGGGAGGTAAAATTTTCCTTATAGAATCTACCTTTTTTGGGTCTGGAAGTATTCCCTCGGAGGTCACAATATAACCTAGAAACTCTACGCTTGTTTTAAGGAATTGCGCTTTTTCTAGATTAACTCTGAGACCCGCATTCAGAAGCCTGTGGAGAATGGTATCGATGTCCCTTAAATGAGTATCTTGGTATTTGCTGAAGATTATGATGTCGTCGATGTATACGAAACATATACGACCCATGAATTCTTTGAGCACGTCGTCTATCATTCGCTGGAAGATAGAGGGTGCATTTTTAGACCAAAGGGAAGTCGCAAAAATTCGTATTTTCCATTCATTGTGGAAAATGCTGTTTTTGCGATGTCGCTATCCTTCATTGGAATTTGGTGAAATCCCGAAGTGAGGTCAAGTGTCGTGAAATATTTAGCGTTACCAAGACTCGCGATGGTGCCATTAATGTCAGGTATAGGATACGTGTCAGGGACAGTTACGGCGTTTAACCGCTTGAAATCTATGACCATTCGATATTTCTTTTCCCCATCAGACTGAGATTTTTTCGGCACAATCCATATGGGCGAATTGTATCGGCTTTTTGAAGGACGAATTAATCCTTCTGAAAGTAGATTCTGCTTCTCAACTTCTTCGCGCATGTTACAGGGTAGGAGTAACTTTTTGTGTAGATAGGGTTTCCGGTATTAGTTCTTATTTCTGCTTGGACATTGGTTTGAATTTCCATACTGCGGTCAACCGGGCCAAACAAAGTTTCTTATTTATCTAATATTTGATAGAGCCTATTTTTAGTAAAGTTATTAATATTGGGATCCAGCGGTATGTTTGTTTCTATTTTATTAACTTGTTGTGCTATTTTTCGCTTAAGGGGCAGTACTACATTTGGCTTTAGCATAAGGACGTTGAGTTCCCTATCTATTACCGCTTTAACTTCAGTCAACGTGTTGTCGCCTATGATCCCGTCGAACGATTTGAGTCCTGGGACGAAAAATGTGGTGGGAGTTTCCTTGCCCACAAACTTAAAAAAATATCCACATATTTTCCTGTCTACTTTTATGTCGCCACCCGCAGAGGTTACTTTGAATGGCTTTTCCACTGGCATGGTGTTACGTGCTACGCGTTCACTTATGTAATTTTTATTTGCCCCGTGTCTACTAGAAACGCTAACGTAACCTGATCATGCGTAACATATTCTAAATATGGTACGCCAAATATGAGGCTCCCATGGTAAAATTTACCTGGTCGCCCGTTAGTTGTTCTTTGTCTGCTGTATCCTGGGTTTCTTCTTTATCTACCGGTACCAGGTGGAATAACTTTTGTTGTTTACTAGGGGGTTGGTTCATATGTCCCGTGGAACCTGCGCCCCTCTTTGCGCCGTCATATGCGGAAAATCTAGTGTTTCGCGACTGGGAAGATGGCTCGTAAATCGTTTTTAACAACGCCGACGGAGTGCTCCCCCAATTTTGCGTTCTTGTTTGCCCCGAACCTGAGTAAGACGGTCTTGGTACTTCTCGGTTGCGGTCATGCCACGTTCGGTTATTGTTCGGCTGGCGTGGACGATACTGGTCTGAAATAGCCTTGGCCTCAGCCAGTGTAGTCCCTTCTGTTACGGGAGAAGGATGGGGTATCAATAGAGTTCCCGTATCTTCTATTTGCTAGGGATGGACGGTGGAACGCATTTAATCGGTCCGCATTTAGCATCTTCACGCAAGCAGAGTATGCTTCTGGCAGGGTTTTAATATTTTGAACGAGGAGCAGGGCCGGTAGGTCTCCGTTAAGCCCCCTAATAAACACGTCTAATGCTCTTCGCCGGTGCGCTTCTGTCAGCGCTTCTATCGTTTCCTTATGTGCGTATTTTTCTGGTTTGATTGTGTTTATCATCAGGGATAGTTGCTTCTGAATTTGTGAATAGAAGTCGGATAAAAAAAGAGAGTCGCTAAGCTGGAGCATAAGCTGAATTGGAGTGAGCAGAAACACATGGAGAGGGACATTGAAATTGTTGGTTTGCCTAACTTAACTAATGATAAAATTGACGAATGTCTTGAACAAATAGTTGTGAGAGCGGTAGGTGTTTCTGTGTCGCCTGGCCAAATCGAGAGGCGATACATAAAAACAATCAATGGCTCTTCGTCTTCACCACGTAAAGTGCTCTGTGTTTGGTTCTCTTCAATGGAAGTAAAGCGCAAAGTAATGAGTGCAAAATCTAAGGCCAAGAATAAACTAACTACCGGATTGTTTTCAGGGACCAACAATAAACAAAAAATTTACATAAATAATAGCTTAAATAATTACAATAAAGCTTTGTATGCTGCTGTTAGCAAAATTAAAAAGGAAAAGGGTTATAAATATGCATGGTTTAGCAATTCAAGTATAATGCTAAGGAAAGCTGATAATGATAAGGTTGTTTTTGTGCGTTCTTTTGCTGACTTGCATGGGATTCCAGACTAGTTTTATTTCTAAATATTATTATTATTATTAAATTATTATCTTTAAACCAATGGAAATTAATGATATCAGCACCAACAACCTCATCATTAACAGTCCTTTAAATTCTGTAGATCAGGTTATTTCTGATAGAAATGCTCTTTATATTATTCATCAAAATATTCGTAGTCTACGCCAGAACTTCGACTCATTAGTGTGTAACTTAGAAACATTTCCAGTCTACCCAGATGTAATATTTGTATCCGAAATATGGATATATTCTCATGAGACGAATTTTTACAATATTCCTAATTACGATTTTTTTGCTAACTATAATGATGAATATTCTGCAGGTGGAGTAGGGGTTTTTGTACGCAATTCACTGGATTGCAAATTTTTTAAATATAGTTTAACGAGCGCAGATATCTTGAAAGTTTCATTAAAATATGGGAATAGGTTTTAGCCCTGATTAATTAATGAAAAATCGAGTGTTGCAGTTGTACTAGGTGATTTGAATTTAGATATTTTACAATTTAATGCAAGTTCTGAGAACTATCTAGCATTAATGGCGAGTAACGGATTTATTTCCTATTTAAACGAACCAACAAGGATTTCTTCTGGCACCTGCTTGGATCATATTTTTTGCCGTTCCAACAGTTTGTGCACCTTCACTGGTATTAATCTGGATCTGGATATTACAGATCACTCCATGACTGGTGTCAAGATAGGATTTCCCTTTCAAGAAAAAAAAGGAGAAACCAAAAATAACAAAAATTAACTATTCACTACTAAAAGAAAAATTACGTCGAGAGGATTGGGTTGATGTTTATTCAGAGACTGACGTATCCAAGGCGTACTCTACATTTTTAAATTTGCTTCAAAATTATATCCAGTTTGCTAGCTTTACTCGCGCTCCACGAAAAAATAAAATTAAACTTAAACCTTGGATAAGTTTTGACCTTATCAAGAAGACAAAGCTTAAGAATAGACTGGGTGCAAAGTGTAGGAAACACCCAAATAATCAAGAGCTCCATTCCAGGTATAAAAAGTTGTGTAAGCAATTACAAAAGAATATTAAGTGGCAGAGAGATACTTATTTTCGTAATAGGTTACTAGAATGTAGCGGCAACACAAAGAAGGAATGGGAAATTGTTAATAGTATTATCAACCCAAACGGCATCGGTGATGAGAAGTCTATTGCTCTAAGTGATCACGGCAACATCATTGACGACTCCTCTGCTGTATCTAATATATTTAATGATTTTTTTGCTTCAGTCGGTCAATCTAATGCCTCTTCCTGCAATTGTGTGATGTCAGGTAGGGAAGGAACTAGTTCAGGCAAAAGTTTTTTGTTTGAACCTTTCTCTGGCTCTGAGATCCTAACAATAATAAAACAACTTAACAACTCCGGTTTTGTGGTCATGATGCTATTTCCAACCAATTGCTTAAAAATATAGCCCTTAACCTACTAGACATTCTGAAACATCTCTTCAATGCTAGTGTATACTCAGGAACTTTTCCAGAAGACTTGAAATGTGCGACTATTATTCTTCTGTTCAAAAAGGGTAACAGGGAAGATAAAAACAATTATAGGCCAATTTCATTAATACCTTCCATTTCTAAGGTTTTCGAGAAAGCCCTTAAAAGCCGTATTTTACTTTTTCTTGAAAGCAAGAGCTTTTTCAGCCCAAGGCAGTTCGGATTTAGAGCCAACCGGTCAACCGAGGATGCTCTATTAGATTTTTGTATATTTATTCACCAAGAATTGGACAGTAAAAACATTGCGCGAGTCTTTTCGTTGACATCACAAAAGCTTTTGATACTGTGGATCATGATAAATTATATCATACTGGCTTTCGAGGATTTATACATGAGTGGTTCAAATCGTATCTTACTGGAAAAGTACAACGCGTTAAAGTCTGCGGAACCCTCAGTAGCTCTAATCCAATTAAAGTTGGTGTTCCACAAGGTTCCGTCCTCGGTCCTATTTTATTTCTGGTCTACGTAAATTCAATTTTCGACATGCCATTCTTAGGGAAGGTCACTGCATTTGCAAATGTTCTAGCGATAGCTTACGTTCGACTTGATAAGTAGTATAAATCATGATGTACATGTTTTAAGAACGTGGTTCGCTAAACACAAGCTCGTTGTTAGCAATAAGACCAAGCTAATGTTTTTTAGCTTGAATGCAAAAATGAGACCAGATGTAGACATTGTTTTCCACTCCTCCAGTTGTGAGCGTCTAAATTAAATAAATCTGTTAGCGGCTGATAGATGTTTGCAGCACATTTTTTAAGAAAGTGTGTCGGGATCCTGTCGGGGCCGTATGAATATGATACTTTTAAAGTTTTTAAATAAGATAATACATCTTCTGAAGATATAAATGGAGCTCTGATTGAATAACATGAATCAATATGGTATGGGTATTCATTAGGTGAAACGTTGGTCTCAATAGAGTAATTTGATTTGAAAAATTCCGCAAAGAAGTCGGCGATCTCTTGATCATCGCTGGAAATATTATCTTGGAATTTCATGGATGATGGAAACCCTTCACCCTGCGTTTAGAGTTTACGAATCCGTAAAATGCCTTCGGGTTGCAAGTTATATTTATTTTCATTTTACAAAGATAAGCTTTGTAACACTTTTTCTTCAATTGAAAATACTTGCAGCGTAGAATCGAGTACTGTAAGTAATGGTTATGTAAACCCGCCTTTTTGAACAACTTGAAAGATCGAGACTTTTTATTCTTTAAAATTTTCAGCTCTTTAGTGAACCATACTTGGCTTGTATCGGAATGTACACAAATCCGCTTAGGTACGTATTTTTCAAAAAGACAGTAAATGGTATTGTAAAAGTGAGAAACGCTTTGCTCCACATCAGCATTAAATATTGGCCACACTATTCGAGATATACCACGATTTAATTTTTTAAAATTGGCCTTCGCAAAGTCGAAGCGATAACTGGAGTTGTATCGTTAATTTCCGCTGTTACAAGCATAATTTACAACTTCGTAAACTATTTTGAGGGAAGGGTGGTAAGCATCTTCAGGTTCAATAATGGGTTCGCATCGACTAATGGAATATTTAGATTCATCATCCACAAAGGCTAAATCTAACACTCTTCCGAATTTATTCGATTGGATGTTGATTTGCTGAAGGCACAGCTCAGACATTCCGTCTAGAAATTCATTGTTGGAAGACTTTGACGAAACTGGTACGATATTAAAGTCAGAGATGCACCATGATATGTGTGGCATATTGAAGTCACCCAAGACAATAATGGAATCGGAAGGCTTTAGCATCGAATTAACAGTTCTTAGCAAGGAAATGTGATGCATATAAACGGACAGTTCAGAAGATGGCGGGATATAACAGATGGCCAAATAAACGTGGTTATTTGCTAGTTGTGTGCGTATGCACAAGAACTCAGTTGTATCGGTGGCGGTTACGCAAATCTCTTCAGATGGTATTGAAGAGTGTGCAGCAAGCAGAACCCCACCTCCAACCCTGTTCAGGCGGTCATTTCGATATATCTGGTAGTCATTACAGAGGATCTCTGAGTAAAAAACATGCCGCACTATTTCATAGTCCTTTATCACTTACTCTACACTATGCACCCAGGAACCGTAGTGTTCCCGTGAACCGTCGAACACCTGCAGCTCCTTGACAAAGTCCGGAAGCTTGGCCACTTGAGGTAGTTCGTTTTTCATTCGAGGCGTAACTAGCGGCTCAACTGGTTCTGGCCTGGTGTCCGTGGACTGTCTCCGTACCTCCTGTACTTCTCTCTCTATTCGTTCCAGGTCCTGTGTAAGGCCTTGCAAAGAATCATCTCTGTTCGTTGCTTCCACCCTATTGAGACGCTCCTCAAACTGCTTTACCTTAGCAAGAATGGCATTCAAAGCGCCATTCATCTAAGTGAGGGACCTCGAAATCTCGTCTAAGTTCATTTTTCTGAAAATATAAGATTTTGATTAAGAAATTGACAGACTTACACAATCCAATATTTCATTGGCTTCTTGAAAAAACTACGTGACCAGAACCAAATGTTTCCAGAGATTTTTTTCTCACGTATTCAAGTTTGGATGAAGTTTCCTTTTTTTTCACAAGTCACTTTGCACCGACTGCTCGGGCGCCAGTTAATCTCTCGTGTCCTGAGAGATATAAAAAATTAAAGGTGCGGCGAACCCACTGTTCGCCGATACTGATTTAAAAGTAAAACACGAACAACTTCAATTTCAATTAATCACAATTTATTACGTGCAACTTGCACGTCCCAAAATTAACTGAACTAAACATCCAAATTAACTTATTAGCTAACCTATTACTGCTAACTATTTATGCTGCGGTTGTAGTTCCCACATTTCGCAAGTCGAACGCTTGCGCGTGTAGACAGGAATTGCTTATATTGCAATTCCCATGATTTCAATAATTTCGATACCTGACCTGATCGTTGGTTGCGCGTGTGCTGCGTCAGCGAAGTTATTCTGTGAACTTTAATTGGAGAATTGGAGTCACGTGTACTGCAATGTGATCACAGGGTGCGTCATTGGGAAGTATAGTGGTATAAGGCAACGTAACTTATATTTGGATTTTTTGATTACAATGGTGTGTCCGTTTATATAAAACATTTTGGATTTTTTTTAATAGCATAGTCCGTTTACATGTAACCTGTAAATTTTGGATTTTTCATTATAAACGGTGGTTTCGTGAAAACCAATTGAGATTTTTGTGATATAAAACGGTGGTTCCGTGAAAAAGCAATTGAGATTTTTGATATAAAACGGTGGTTCCCTGAAAAACCAATTGAGATTTTTTTAATAAAGCGGTGCGTCCGTGATTACCACAATTCTGAGATTTTTGCCAATACATTCTTATATACTTTAGACCCCATTTTAAATTTAGTTAGGTTAGGTTAAATTGGCTGCCTCCGCTGTCCGAGCTGAGACTCACGTAGGCCGTTGTGGTCCGTTGTGCTACCACGCGGGGGCCCTATTTCCTGTTACCCTACTTTCCAAGAAAAAGAAATTTTAGACCCCAGTGAGGCTAAACCAGCGCGCTTGCCTAATGAAACGCAAGATGTCGTTTGGGTTTATAGATTCAAGCTTCGCAAGGCACCCAAAGGAGTGTCTGTGGAGGCATTGTTACCTGGGTTGTTACAGTGCGGGACAGTGGCACAGATAGTGCTCTACGCTTTCTATCTTCTCCTCGTCCCAACAGCTGCAGCAGAAGTCATTTGTCTGCAGGCCCATATAGGCACCGTGAGTGCCCATGAGACAGTGACCTGTAAGAAGGCCCACTAGTGGGCTTATAGAGATACGGTTTAACAATATCACCGATTTCGATCTCTTTTCATCCAGCTTAGGCCAGATTTGCTTGAGTATACTACGTGTAGGTTCCTTGGCCCATCTACCGTTTGCCTGATCCGTGAAAAGAGATCGCAGACAGTGGTTGCAAGTGTTTAGAGGAGGGCTGGCCCAACCCGCGGAGGTTATTGTTTGCAGGTTGGTGCCTTCCCTAGCTAGCTCATCCGCGGCGCAGTTTCCTCAGATGTCACAGTGGCCAATTCAGTTACTTCTTACAGATTTCTCTTATCAATATTTCAGTTTCAATAAAATTTTCTAGTAAATGTTTAAATATTTCGTTAACGACAATTCACTGTAAATCAGTTCCTTTTCCAAATTTTTTTCTCAACATTTTAGCTTCAATTATAAATTCCGACATTCAAAAAGGTGCTTCATTAATTTCATAGTACTTTAAACTAAATCCTTTTGCTCTTCTTATAATTACATATGTACAACTTTAGAAATAAGAAGCAGGTTCACGAAGCTTCAGACCGATTCCGAAAAATCAGCTTCAAGCTCCGAAAGTTCAACGTCATCTTCGACCGAAACAGTCACTAACCAGGAAAATAGATTATCTTTCTCGACAGATTTCCTAGGTTTCGGAGATTCTTCTAGCCAAAATTTAACTTCTTCTAACCTAAATTCAAATCTTAACGATTCAAATAGTGCAAACTTTGCTTCACCTCCATCTAATTTAACCTCAGATCTTAACTATCAAATCATGGCAATAGTAGAAGAAGAGAAATCTTTCATAAGCCTTTGTGCATCGATAATTAGGGAAAATTATAGTGGAGATCCGTTAGCTCTCGCGTCGTTTCTTGATAAAATTAGTTTGGTTGAAAATTTAGCAGAAGCCAATTTAACGAGTACATTAATAGCGTTTGTAAAGTGAAAATTAGAGGGAAAAGCCCGTGAAGCAATACCAACGCAAGTAAATTCAGTTAATGAAATTAAAGTAGCTCTACGTAACAGGATCAAACTAGACAAATCGAAAGTTGTAGCAGGGAAAATAGCAGCGTTGCACGTTAACAAACAATAACAATTTTACAGATTTTGCCAAAAAAGTTGAAGATTTAGCTGGCTCACTTGAGCGGTCTCTTATTATTTAAGGGATCAATCAAGCGAAAGCCCATGAGATGGCAGTTGAACAAACGGTTAATGTGTGTCGGTTAAACGCAAGATCCGATTTAGTCAAAACTATTCTAGTCTCAACGGCATTTACTGATTCGAAAGACGTAGTAGCGAAACTAATTGTAGAACAAAATAACGAAGTAAAAGAGCGTCAGGTTTTAGCTTTTCGATAGCGTGGTAACAATACATTCAGAAATTCACGTGGTAGTTATCGTGGCTTTTACCCAAATCGCAGCTACACTTCTAAACAACTTCTAAGAGCAAAAATTCAGACTGACAGACAACGAGCCGGTATATGTTAAAAACTGTCGATTGCCATACTCTCAACGCAAAGAAATAAACCACCTAATAAATAAACTGTTAGACAACGATTTATTTTTTATAAGTGTTATTTCCGTGAAATGCGCTGTTATTTGTTTTCCAATAAATTATGAAGTGTGTTGTACAAATATTAACTCTAGCTATTGTTTTCTTGGAAAAAATTTACCAACTAGTACTATTTTCATTTTTGTCTACCAATATTTTTCCTTTAAAAGTCCGCGCACTGGTACAAGTGTGCCAGCTGCAACGGCAAAAAACGAAAAAGGAAATACCCGCGAATATTTATACATACCTATGTATATAATGTAAATTCCACTGAATTGAAACAAACGGGACATAAATTGCATGATTTAAACCGTTTTCTCGTTCTTTTCATTTTTACACGTGGTTGGAGTACGATGGCACATTTATAAAGGAAAGGGTAAGTACATTGTAAATTGTTGAATAAATTTTATTAATGATAAATATATTTCTTTTATTTCATCTTACTAATAACTTTCTTTTATTTTTAGGTGGCTGGTGGTGGAGATCCAGAAGATGGTTTTGTATCGGATTTTATTTTATTGTATGTACCGGCATCGCAAAGGGGTGCTCCAACGGCGGCGTGTGCCTTGAACATACAAATGTGATGAGTTATGCAAAAATGTTGATTTTGCCATCTGCAGTGACGGGATTTCAATGGGCGATAACGACTATTGAAGGTGCGCTGCAAGCTAGGGGGTCAGCAATTTTGTTTAGGCGGCTTCATGTTGTTGTTGTTATTGTAGCTATAAGGTTGCTCCCCGAATAGGCGGCTTCATCGCTGGTAACTACAACGGACATAATAATGGCCAGGACGAAGTCCGGTCTGTTAGGACGTGGTACGGGGAAAACGCCACCGCCACTGGCTGCTAAAAAACGACGTTTAGATTAAACAAAAGGTGGCGATGGTCAAGCAGGACCAGCTGAAAAAAGACTATCAGGATCAGAGTACCTCAACGATAGGTCTCGAGGAAAATGTAAAACTTTGTGAGGAACAAATAACTGTTTTGAGTACCTGCACTTCGGGTAAGAGTTAATTTTTTCACGGGCTCTGCTGGTACAAGGAAAATTATATACAAGTATGAGCTCGAAGATGACGTAATGCGTAAATGGATGTAATATACTTCTACGAAGTTTGTCAAATTTCTTGATACAAGCATTCATAGGGCGTTTTTTTTTGTACAGCTTAAAAATTTTTCTGCTGCCACAAGCCCGATTGTACACCAAGCAACACAACCGACAAATAAACAAAATTTTTTAATCGCAACCCGATAAATCCATTCACGTTCAAATGTTGCATCGAAATATGGTTGGAATGGCAATTACCCTAGTGGTGTGGGCATCACTTATTGAAATATTTTGAAAACTTTTAAACTTTAAGAAGGAGACTATTATGCGCCATTTGTGCTCAGTGAGCAATATTGTCAGTCCCGTGATGCGCTTAATTCAGATGGTTTTAAAAATCCCACTTTATTGCTACGTTCAATCAACTGCAATGATGCTGTAACTGACGGGGCAAACACAGCCTTAGAAGGCGTAGATGGCGCTAATTCTACATTGGATGTAGATGGATGTTTAGGCCATCAAGCTAAACCCAAGGATGAGCCGGCCAATGGTGACCCAGCCTAATGTAAAGTATCTGTGTTTGCTTTTATCTCTACTTTCGTGCACTAACACCAACGGCTACATATGTGTGTGTGTTGGTGCGCGACTTTCCGATTTAACTAACTTTCGTTCAATCACCCCTCAAAACCGCTTTCGGCAGTTCTCTCTCACTTCTTTTTTGGAAACCTCCGTGACAACTACAGCCATCAGCCCTGTTATAGGTAAGATTTTCATTTTTTGTATAACTTAGCCTAAATATAGTAAGTGAAATAAACATTGTGAATCAGCTTTCAAATGCAAATTATTAAATTGTTAAATTCAAGAATTTAATCTGCTGTGTGTTCTTTTCCTTTTTTCTCTTTTTTTCAACGAGCGCAAAAAACCCCTTGGGAACCTACTAGAGAGCTATCGAAGCCCCAAGAGGTTTTTTCATGGTCCTTCGAGCCGGAATTATTATAGAAACGACTCAATTACCAGCGACCAACTGGATAACCACAGCAAATCAAAGCTATAACCACACAAAAGCGTTTCAAGAGCTAGCCCATTAGCAGCAAAAGCAACCATAAATATCATATCACCTCAGAGCGTTCCAAAAGCGACAAGCACTACACCACCAAACAAACACGAGCGGTCAAACAAAAGCACAAAGGTACATGGTTTGAGTTCAATTCTTTGTTTTTTGTCCAAATAGGAAAATTACATATAGTTTAACTTCCCGGCGTACCAACAGCGCGATTTTATTAATAACAAGTAAGGAAGGTTAAGTTCGGGTGTAACCGAACATTACATACTCAGTTGAGAGCTATGGTGACAACATATGGGAAAATAACCATGTAGGAATATGAACCGAGGGAAACCCTGGAATGTGTTTGTATGACATGTCTATCAAATGAAAGGCACTAAAGAGTATTTTATGAGGGAGTGGGCCATAGTTATATAGGTGGACGCCATTTAGGGATATCGCCATAAAGGTGGATCAGGGTTGACTCTAGAATTTTTTTGCACGATATGGGTATCAAATGAAAGGTGTTAATGTGTATTTTAAAAGGGAGTAATCCTTAGTTCCATAGGTGGACGCCGTTTCGAGATATCGCCATAAAGGTCGACCAGGGATGACCCTAGAATTTGTTTGTACAATATGGGTATCAAAAGAAAGGTGTTAGTGAGTATTTTAAAAGGGCGCGGGGCTTAGTTATATAGGTGGTTGCCTTTTCGAGATATCGCCATAAAGGTGGACCAGGGGTGACTCTAGAATGCGTTTGTACAATATGGGTAACAAACGAAAGGTGTTAATGAGTATTTTAAAAGGGAGTGGGCCTTAGTTCTATAGGTGGAAGCCGTTGCGAAATATCGCCATAAAGGTGGACCAGGGGTGACTCTAGAATTGTTTGTACGACATGGGTATAAAATTAGAGCTATTAATGAGGGTTTTAAAAGGGAGTGGTGTTAGTTGTATAGGTGGTCGCCTTTTCGAGATATCGCCATAAAGGTGGACCTGGGGTGACTCTAGAATGCGTTTGTACAATATGGGTATCAAACGAAAGGTGTTAATGAGTATTTTAAAAGGGAGTGGGCCTTAGTTCTATAGGTGGAAGTCGTTGCGAAATATCGCCATAAAGGTGGACCAGGGGTGACTCTAGAATGTGTTTGTACGATATGGGTATAAAATTAAAGGTATTAATGAGGGTTTTAAAAGGGAGTGGTGGTAGTTGTATAGGTGGTCGCCTTTTCAGAGATATCGCCATAAAGGTGGACCAGGGGCGACTCTACAATGCGTTTGTACAATATGGGTATCAAACGAAAGGTGTTAATGAGTATTTTAAAAGGGAGTGGGCCTTAGTTCTATAGGTGGACGCCTTTTCGAGATATCGCCATAAAGGTGGACCAGGGGTGACTCTAGAATATGTTTGTAAGATATGGGTATCAAATGAAATGTGTTAATGAGCATTTTAAAAGGACGTGGGGCTTAGTTCTATAGGTGGAAGTCGTTGCGAAATATCGCCATAAAGGTGGACCAGGGGTGACTCTAGAATTGTTTGTACGACATGGGTATAAAATTAGAGCTACTAATGAGGGTTTTAAAAGGGAGTGGTGTTAGTTGTATAGGTGGTCGCCTTTTCGAGATATCGCCATAAAGGTGGACCTGGGGTGACTCTAGAATGCGTTTGTACAATATGGGTATCAAACGAAAGATGTTAATGAGTATTTTAAAAGGGAGTGGGCCTTAGTTCTATAGGTGGAAGTCGTTGCGAAATATCGCCATAAAGGTGGACCAGGGGTGACTCTAGAATGTGTTTGTACGATATGGGTATAAAATTAAAGGTATTAATGAGGGTTTTAAAAGGGAGTGGTGGTAGTTGTATAGGTGGTCGCCTTTTCAGAGATATCGCCATAAAGGTGGACCAGGGGCGACTCTACAATGCGTTTGTACAATATGGGTATCAAACGAAAGGTGTTAATGAGTATTTTAAAAGGGAGTGGGCCTTAGTTCTATAGGTGGACGCCTTTTCGAGATATCGCCATAAAGGTGGACCAGGGGTGACTCTAGAATGTGTTTGTAGGATATTGGTATCAAATTAAAGGTATTAATGAGAGTTTTAAAAGGGAGTGGTGGTAGTTGTATATGTGAAGCCGTTTTCCAGATATCGACCAAAACGTGGACCAGGGTGATCCAGAACATCATCTGTTGGATACCGCTAATTTATTTATATATGTAATACCTGCCAAGATTTCAAGGGTTTTTTATTTCGCACTGCAGAACTTTTTAATTTTCTTCTACTTAATATGGTAGGTGTCACAACCATTTTACAAAGTTGTTTCTAAAGTTATATTTCGCGTCAATAAACCAATCCAATTACCATGTTTCATCCCTTTTTTCGTATTTGGTATAGAATTATGGCATTTTTTTCATTTTTCGTAATTTTCGATATCGAAAAAGTGGGCGTGGTCATAGTCGGATTTCGTTCATTTTTTATACCAAGATAAAGTGGGTTCAGGTAAGTACGTGAACTAAGTTCAGTAAAGATATGTCGATTTTTGCTCAAGTTATCGTGTTAACGGCCGAGCGGAAGGACAGACGGAAGACTGTGTATAAAAACTGGGCTTCAACCGATTTCGCCCATTTTCACAGAAAACAGTTAACGTCATAAAATCTATGCCCTACCAAATTTCAAAAGGATTGGTAAATTGTTGTTCGACTTATGGCATTAAAAGTATCCTAGACAAATTAAATGAAAAAGGGCGGAGCCACGCCCATTTCGAAATTTTCTTTTATTTTTGTATTTTGTTGCACCATATCATTACTGGAGTTGAATGGTGACATAATTTACTTATATACTGTAAAGATATTACATTTTTTGTTAAAATATTACTTTAAAAAAAAATTTTTTTAAAGTGGGCGTGGTCCTTCTCCGATTTTGCTAATTTTTATTAAGCAGACATATAGTAATAAGGGTAACGTTCCTGCCAAATTTCATCATGATATCTTCAACGACTGCTGAATTACAGCTTGCAAAACTTCTAAATTACCTTCTTTTAAAAGTAGGCGGAACCACGCCCGTTGTCCAAAATTTTACTAATTTTCTATTCTGCGTCACAAGTTCAACCCACCTACCAAGTTTCATCGCTTTATCTGTCTTTGGTAATGAATTATCGCACTTTTTCGGTTTTTCGAAATTTTCGATATCGAAAAAATGGGCGTGGTTATAGTCCGATATCGTTCATTTAAATGGCGATGTGAGATGAGTACTCAGGAACCTACATACCAAATTTCATCAAGATACCTCAAAATTTACTCAAGTTATCGTGTTAAAGGACGGACAGACGGACGGACATGGCTCAATCAAATTTTTTTTCGATCCTGATGATTTTGATATATGGAAGTCTATATCTATCTCGATTTCTTTATACCTGTAAAACCAACCGTTATCCAATCAAACTTAATATACTCTGTGAGCTCTGCTCAACTGAGTATAAAAAGAAATTATACGTATGTGTGGCAATTAAGTTACACAGAATTACATAACTTACTTACTTACTTAATTGGCGCTTAACCGTCTAAACGGTTATGGCCGTCCAACAAGGCGCGCCAGTCGCTCCTTCGCTCCGCCAACCGGCGCCAATTGGTCACACCAAGGGAGTTTAAATCGTTTTCCACCTGGTCCTTCCAACGGAGTGGGGGCCGCCCTCTACCTCTGCTTCCATAGGCGGGTTCCGATAGAAACACTTTCTTGGCCGGAGCATCATCTTTCATTCGCATAACATGGCCTAGCCAGCGCAGCCGCTGCGTTTTAATTCGCTGGACTATGTTGATGTCTGCGTATAGCTCGTACAGCTCATCATTAAATCTTCTTCGGTACTCGCCATCGCCAACGCGTAGAGGTCCATAAATCTTTCGAAGAACTTTTCTCTCGAACACTCCCAAAGCCGCTTCATCTGCTGTTGTCATGGTCCATGCTTCTGCCCCATATAGCAGGACGGGTACGATAAGTGACTTGTAGAGTATGATTATGAGAATTACATAAAGCCTTTTGATTTAGTAGTTTGTTTGCTGTAACGCATCTATTCGAGGAATATCGCAGCCAGCTGTAAAAATTTAACATAACCCCACTTTTTCACTGTAGTGTGGCAATTTCTTTTCAACAACACCTAAACGCAATTTATCGCAAGTCACTGCCAATATTTTAGAACCATTGAACACTTAAGTGTAATCCATTGAACCAATTCTTTAGGTTCTGATATAAATCAGCGTTACTATCACTAAACTAAAGTCACTTAACCTTATTTTCTTATATACACAACACTAACACTGCGGTGAATTGGGTGGCAAGAGTGTTCACATAAAACCACAATTAGCTCAAAGAATTAAAGAAAAATATACACAGAGAAAAATTTGCGTGTTTACCCTTTGATGGCAATCCATTTTATGGGGGATATACCCACTAGCAACATCGTCCTATCTTAAGCTGAACGTGCCTTCGTGAGCTACTGCTATTAACAAGTTAGATCCACTTTACCCTTAAGCGTAGTACTTCTGTCATGTCGAAAGCGATGGAAAATTACATCAGGGTGGCTGATGAAGTCATAGAGTTTGAAGTTAACTTCAACAACACATCCGAATCCGAGCATACCAAATATACTCTGGCTATCCAGCAAGATGAGTTAAAGGCAAAGTGGAAAAAGGCAAAAAGAGCCCATGATGAAATATTAGCCGGGCACACTCCAGAAGGAAAAAATATATCAACTGTTAAGATAAAGCACAAAATTGCTTACGCAGTCTACTTGCGTTGCATGTCAAACATAGCAACGCGACAGGCGACATTCAACAAACCCGACCTTAAGCCCGAAGAACAGCACGAAAGGGATACAAATATCCGAATACCCCCGTGTGCCATATATATTTTAAATAGGAGACTCACCCTGGTAGAGAGATTTTACCACTTGATACAAAAGACCCAGGGTGAGGCAAAAGAGGTAGTGCAAAAGTGCCCACTCACAAACGAACGGTATAGCGTGGCAAAATCTGGTAGACAGATACGAAAACAAACGCATACTAGAGAATACTCAGCTGAAAACATTGTTCAGCTTAGACGCGGTCGAAAAGTAATGCGGCACTTCAGTTAAAAAATTGCAGCACGACATCAACAACTGTATCGCATCCTTAAAGACACGTCAAATCGATGTGTCAAATTGGGATGCGATTATAACTTATTTGTGCTCAACGAAATTACCAAAAATAAAACCGAAATATCCAAGTGGGAAGACATGGATAAATTCTTACAGAACCCTTCCAGACACTTGAGACAGTCTCTGGCATAACTGAGGATAGCTCAGAAACCAAAACCCGAAAACCCATAATGGTAGACAATCTACTGAAAACTCTTACCGAAAGCTAAGTGCTTTTCAGACGAGTGTAACCAAAGGTGCGTGCAAGATGCGTAAATCCACTGAGCACAAACTGCAACATTGCCAGCGGTTCCGCACACTGGCGGTTTCCGACAGAATTTCCTTCATCAAAAACAAAAAAGGGTGTATTAACTGTTTATCCTCAGGACATACAGTGTCTAGGTACTCTAGCTCCTACAATTGCGCCACCTGCCAGCAAAGACACAATACGCTCCTACATATTCAGGCAACGAACAGCAACCAAAACGCAAACAACAACCCCAATAATAACCACCCTGGCCCATCAGCCCAAGCGCAACAGAAACGTACCTATTTCAATAACCAAAGCAATGGAAATAACCAAAGCAATGGAACTAACCACTTCAAGGCCTGCTTTACAAACACAAGTAGAGGGGTTTTACTAGGTACGGCCCGCATCAATATATTCTACAACAACACCAACTTCTCCGCGCGGGCACTTATAGATTCGGGGTCAGAATGTACTTTCATAACTGAGAGACTTAAGCGTCGCAAAACCATCTCAGCGGATGTCTGCACACGTGTCGAAATAGTCCCCAAACTATGCTGATATAGCTAATAAATTATCCCGAAAACAATTTCAAAATCGTGGTGGATTAGAAATAATCTTGAAATCCATTCCGAAATAGTCCCAAAATAATACCAAGGACAATGCTGAATTGATTCGAAGATCACATAACCCCTAAATTGTACGAAGTAGTACGCGGTTAAAGGTTTGGGCCCAGATGTAAAACTTGTTTAGATTACATATGGCGAATCCGCCAAACTTTGGTTTTTTTTTGGAGAAACAATTTTTTTTTTTTTTGAAACATGGTATCGCGCAAATATATTTTTGTTAGGAACATTGAGGGGTAAATTGGGGCTATAGTGCATCGCCGTTACTATTCTTACATAATGCCTCCAAAAGATATAGTCAAAAGATCGAGCAAAAAATATATAAATTGAGGTCGCAATGTTAAATATACATTTATTTCAACACTTCTATATAAGTCACTTATTGTTGTACATACTTACTGGGCTTTGGTAAACTTGTCGTGGCGCTTCCTCTTGATCCTCCTCCGATTGACTGTAATCATATAATTGTCGTTGTTATTGTGGCTGTGGTTGTTGCCGGTAAGTCAAATGTGTTTGTGCTTGTGATTCAAATTCATCCTCGTCATCGTTTGCTTCGATATCTATTATTATTATTCTTAACTGGAAAAATTTGTTTGACTTCAAAAATTTTAGCATTTTTATTTATATATATTTTTTTTTTATTTACAAAATATTTTACAAACTAATTTTTATGCTATTTCGCTGATTTATTTTTTCTTATTAACATTATTGTATAAAATTAGTTTCTAAAATTTTTTTTTTATTTTCTTAAAAAAAAAATATTTCTAAAGTTAATATTTTTAACATTCGTATTTTTCTTAAAATTGCAAATAAATTTGTTCAAAGTATTAAATTTTATGTTATAAAAAATTTTTTTTTCTACGCCACATTGGGCTTTAATCTTTTTCCCTATTTTTAGGATTAGTTTGTATCATGTTGAAATCTGAAATCAAACTTTTTGTGAAAAGAAATTTGTTCATCCTACTGTATTTAAAAAAAGTTCCTACTATGAAAAAAAATCCTAAGCAAAAACTTTCGTTTTTGCTAATAGTTTAGCGTCCATAAAGGCCGCCCAATTTATTTCTGAATTTTATACTTATAAGTCCTGCTCTCCGCCAGTCATGCTGCCAATTGGTCTGTTTTAATATATGTCCTTTAAATCCGTTTATTCCACTTCGCCTTATGCTTTATTCATCCTTGGTCACTGTTGCTGCTTAAGTTTGTTTTTCAATGTTATTTGCCTTCTGCATTTGTTTCTTCGTTATTTTGTTGATAACATTGCCCGCATGCTGATATTTGATTTGGTTCTATTGTATTTGTGCTGCAATAGCAGTTGTATCTCTTTGTATTTGCTTATTATTTCAGGATCCTTTAAAATTCAACTTTTGTCCGGATGGCAAGATTATTAATTTTTATACTTTGTTTTTAAAACTTCCTGGGCAGGATCTCTGAGCAGCTAAATCTTTTAAGCAATATTTGCTTGGTCAGCAAATTGTATGCTTATTGCAGATCAAACTGGCAGGATCGCCATGAAATGTTAAAATTAATAAGAGGAATTGTAATGTGTCAAATTGATAAAAGAGTGTTTAGACTTTGGAAGTCTGATCAGTAATCATTTTATTAAAGAAATTCATTACTATTTATACAGAAGTTCTTAACCTATGCATATATACATACTTATATTAATATTTACATACTAAAGGTGCATGACTCAATAGTGAGGAATGCTTGTCAGCAAATTATTGACCTACATATTGTCAATATGATTCCCGCTTGAGCAGTTTGGTATGACGCATAAATGCATTAGGTGACTTTGTGAAAGCGAATGAACTTATGGTAGTTACCTGGGTCAGTGAACGTGTTTGAAATGGGGTGAATTCCACGCGATACTACAGAATGTTTCAGCTTCAATGTCTGACAATAATTAATTTTATTAAAGAAATTCTTCTCCTTCATGCATAATTTCTTAACCTACACATTCATAATTATTCTAATACTAACAAACTAAAAATATGTACATTTGTAATAATAGTATACAAAGTCAGCAGATTGCCAAAGTACACAATGTACATTAGTTGTGTGTGAATATTTTGGTGACAAACTAACACTGACGATCGGCAAGTGTATTGACCGGGGTGAGTGACTGAGCAAAAATGTTAAGGTGTGAAATGACAAGGGTTTTGTATTCGGCATTCAATTGATGTTGGCTTCCCGTTGTGTCGGTTCAATGTAATTTATGTCGCATAATATTGTAATATGATTATGCTATGACTGCGTGTGGTCGGTTCATAAAAATGCACTGGCATAGAAATTCATGATGCATAATGCCGCAAATGTATTGCATAGGTGGGCATGACGCATAATGCTACACTGTGCATATGACACAAATTTGGCGCAATACAATGCATGTTAAATATGATTCAAGAATTTGGGTAAATCATCCAATTTAGGTTGTACGCTGGGTCCTTTCAATTGCTTACTCACCGCCATATGTTCATCCTTCAATGCCGAGAGACAACGCGAGAATACTGCCTCACCAATTAGCGTTACTGGAACACCTTACTGCAACGCAGCAAAATCTGTCCACTCGCCTGTATCATTTTGACAAGGTGCATCGCGTACATGCTCCAATAAAAAAACCTTTATCATCTTTATATTTGAGTATATCACGTGTAATTTCAATAAGGAATGAATCCAACTCGGCCTTATTCCATTTATCGAATTCTGCAGCCATTTGCGTTTGTGACAGGCCGAGAGCTTTCATAATATGATAAGCTTCACAAATCAATTACATATCACCATACTCATTACCAGTGTGCCATTTTAACAAAGTGACCAGCACCACCGTCACCTATCCACTCACAGCAAGACTCTTTATCAGCTTTAGAGCAAATAGCTTGGAAAATTGGTTGGATGAAGGGCCATGCTTCAGGGTGGCTACCAGCCATGCGTGATGGACCGTGACTTGCTCCCTCTTCGCCACCACTTACACCCGAACCGACGTATAGCATTTTTTTTGGCTTTCAGCTCATCACAGCTGCGTGCTGTATCTTGATATTCGGAGTTGCCACCATCGATGATTACATCACCGGAAGAAAGTAGTGGCACCAATTGTTTGATGAAATCATCGACGGCACCGCCAGCCTTGACCAGAAGCATAAGCGAAGCAGCACCAATCACATTTGTACCCTTGGCCTCATTTTTCAAAAACGGATTGACCTTCTCGACGGCTCGATTGTAGGCGCAAACAACAAATCCATTATCATTCATATTCAATATGAAATTTTGGCCCATAACGGCTAACCAAATTAATGCAATATCTGCTTACATATGTAAACGTGTTCCCCATCTATGAATTCCGTCCTCACCTGAAAAGAAAAGAAAGAAAATTAAAATTAGTATTGTGTGAAAAAATACAATTGATGCGTACCTCGTTTTTTTAATCAATGACAGGAAATTCATTGAAGGGTAACAAAATCCACTTTTACAATAATACAATTCACATTTAAAAATCCACATGTACTTCCCGAATGGTGTTACCAGATGCCAAGGCGGCGCAAAATCAGGAAAAACGCAATCACATTGATGACTAGACCCTTTTTTATGGCGGAAAAGGGGAACTTATAGCCTGAAATGAATGATCTTCTCCAAAATATCCTATTACCACCCAGAACAAATAGCACCTGATTTCTTATAGTGGGGTTAGTTTATAATTTATTTATCATATTTTAAAATATTTTTTGATTACAATACACAAATGTAAACTTAGGGGCGGAAATAGATAATCAGATGTAGCGGCGTATATGGGCGGAATACCTCACCCGAAACGGGCCACGCGAACTAGAAGAAGAAGAGGTGAACGAAACCGGAGCGGAATAAACGCCTTTCCGCCCGGCCACCATTAGGAAGGTGGAACCAAGGAAGTTTCGGCCCCCACTCGCACACGAACGCCGCAAAGATGGAGCGGAATCACGGACTTTCCGCCCTTCAACTACACACCAACGTCATCAGAGAGCGAGGAAGCGGGGCTCAGATCGTCACAAGGGAATAGCAGCCCGAACAGGAGTCAACATAAACGAGGAGCAGAATCCCGGACTTTCCGCCCCCGTCAAGGATACGAGTTGGAGAGAATAGGTTCTCAGGACCGGCTGGAACGACACTCTAGACGACTGCCAGCTGCTTTCAGGACGGGGCAATTCACGCGGGAGATCGTAGCACTTCGGCCCTTTACATCAATATCGCCAACTGCCGTAATCAAAATCGAGGCGCGAGGGCGGTTGCACCTGATACGCGCGCTCATCGACGCGTGCGCCCCAACTTCGATAATTTCACGCCCGGTCGCGTCGAGAGTTACAACTCGACGAGGAAAACTACGGATCGCAACGAGGGTGCCTCTTGCGAATAAGGGGTAAACATGGGCAGAACCGTAGGCTCACGATCCACGCTACGATCGTTCCCAACTACGCCCGTATGAGTCCAAGCGCGAATGTCGACGCCTCGGTCGCGACACCCTATACCCATATGCAGCTCGTCGATCCAACATTTTTTGTGTCAAGACCGGTTCTACTCGTGTTGGGAGCCGGTATATATCCGGAGTTGATACTGCCGGGTACATTTCCATCTACGTTTGGCCCTTTTTTAGCGCAGAGCAGCATATTTGGCTGGCTCTTGTCTGGGGCATGCCGCTCCTAAATCTTCTCCACCACCCTCGAACTAGCTTCATATGCCATCCGTGTGAGAAGAGGTGCAAAAATTTAACTCAACCACGTACTATTTCCTAACGTTTATTCTTTCTTTACTACAGCTCCACGATTTACGAATGGAACCGAAATCTCAATTACCGTGTCAAGCAGGAAACCGCCATGCTGATGCCCTTATTGGGAACATTCACGAATTTTGTTCATTTATATTTTAGTTAGCATTAAGTTGACCAGGAAAGATGGCCGCAAGAATCCACCGATGTTGCTTCTAGCAAGGGGGGCCGGCATGTTTAGACCATCAAGCTAAACCCAAGGATGAGCACGGCCAATGGTGACCCAGCCTAATGTAAACTATCTGTGTTTGCTTTTTTCTCTCCATAAGCGCACTAACACCAACGGCAACATATGTCCGTGCAGGCGTATATGTGTGTGTTGGTGCGCGACTTTCCAATTTAACTAACTTTCGTTCAATCACCCCTCAAACCCGCTTTCGGCAGAATTGAGGGGTGAACGCGTTTTATAAGAAAGAATCTCTTTCACTTCTTTTTTGGAAACCTCCGTGACAACTGCAGCCATCAGCCCTGTTATAGGTAAGATTTTCATTTTTTGTATAACTTAGCCTAAATATAGTAAGTGAAAAACACATTGTGAATTAGCTTTGAAATGCAAATTATTAAATTGTTAAATTCAAGAATTTAATCTGCTGTGTGTTATTTTCCTTTTTTCTCTTTTTTCAACGAGCACAAAAAACCCCTTGGGAACTTACTAGAGAGCTATCGAAGCCCCAAGAGGTTTTTTCAAAAACGTTACAAATATTGGAGAAGGAAATGGAGGTACAAAAGCATGATAGGTGAGCTTCATTTGTGTATATTGGTGATAGTGTTATTGACGTTCATATTGTGAAATATCAGTAAGATGACCTTTTAATTTAACTTCCCAATTTTTAAAGGAATAAAATTGTTTATATGCAACGCGGAATGGCTCACTTACATGCTGGGATGTGAAAGATTCACAACTAAATACAAAAACCAAATAAGCGTGATGACCAGAAAAAAAACGAAGAATTTACTTATGCAATTTTAATTTTGCACACTGAAAGACTAGTGTAAAAGAGGAGTTCCGTGATTCCATCATGCAGGTCACAGAATCTACTCATATGTTGAAAGAGAACTCAACTTCAACGTCAACTTGACCACGGTTCCGTCCAGTTCCCGAAGCCCGATTACAAATACGTTCATCTGCTTCATGATTCACGGGTTTGGTTGTGTATTTCAGCTGAAGATATAGCCATGACGATGGCTTATTTGGTGCATGCAACGGTTATCATCCCACTGGTGATCATATACCCGAGGTACTGGAACGAGTGTCGGTAAATTTAGTAACTAGCTCTGCCAATAAGTGCCAACAAAGAATTCAAATCCGGTATTCAGTTTCTGGTCCTTTTTATTTTGTAGCTGCAATGATGCCTACCCAATCGATTTTGCCTAAAGAATTCAAATCCGGTATTCAGTTTCTGGTCCTTTTTATTTTGTAGCTGCAATGATGCCTACCCAATCGATTTTGCCTAAATGGATGTTAACAACGATAAAGAGTCAGCGACCACCCAGCCGGTATGAATATACAAAGACGCATTGAACTTCTGTGATGTAAGAATACTCCGTTTGCGAGGGGGGAGTGTTCTATGATAAGTCCATTGTATTAGGGAGCGACAATTAGCATGTAAGTCATTAATTTATATTTGTAAGATGATGTTTAAATACGTACTATTTAGTTAATAAAATCAAAAGAAATGAAAAGGTTGTAAACTGAGATTTTATAAAGATATATGTAGGAGTTGAAAGTTATATAAGGATAGCAGTAATTATTATTATTCGTATCCAACATAACACACACCTAATAACCCATGGAACACGATTTACGCGATATAATTGAACGCATACAATGGGCTAAGGAAGATTATAATCGTGCATACCATTTCCGAGCCCATGGTCTTCACATTCAATTTTGTTTCCTAAATTAAACGAATCATGTGAAACTGAAATGCAGTCAATCCTAACTTGGATTATAGCTATGTGTATAGCAGAAAATTAGCAAAGCTTCGACTAGCTACCCAATAATAAGTATTAAAGGTGTTCTAATTTTAAATTTACCACAAAGAACTTTTAGCGCAGTAAAACATATCCCTATTGTCCATATTCTTTCTCAAATAAGCTAGTGGTGAAAAGTGGCATTTTCAATTTGAATGAAAATTGCCACAACAACTGGTTCTACGTACCAGAATGACTTGGGTGTTCTCTGACGGAGGATGTATATGTCCCTTGGCAATTATTATAATTTCCTTACAAATGAAATTTTGTACGAATACTAATTAAAATATAAATCCAAAAGTCAATTCGTTCATACTATGTATAATTAAAAACGCATTTATGAAATCAATTTTAGGAATACCTTTCCGTTTAAAATTCTGTAGCATATCCTCATGAGTGAAAAATGTTCATAAATACGATCAGAAAAAGACAGCGAAAAGCAATCAAACATTACTTCAAATTAGCAAAACTCAATTTTGCAATGATATCAAATACACTAACAGCTTAGATCGGAAATGTGTAAGGATATGAATAGAAAATTATTATTGTAGAATAATAACATTTGAAATACACTTTCTCCCGACGATTTTATAATTTTCGAATCGAAAATACTTTGAAATTTGGACGATTAGTTCATAATTTAATTGCGGATTCTGTGGCAGATAGTGAATCTGCGTTAAGGTGTTTTGGCCTCGTTCAGGGGAGCGAGAGCAGGGTTATCGGTGTGATGGCCTAGTTCGGGGTGAACGAGAGCTGGGTTTGATTGTTTGAAAGTAGGGATATGGAGGAACGGAGGGATTGTAAGGAGGAGCTCTTAGCCTTCTCGCAATCCGTCTCTTCCGTTGGAAGAAGGCTCAGTTTGACCAAAGGTCGTCTGACTTGACTCTTCTCGGTTTTGAGGTCGACTACGCGTACTCGGTCATCTTCGCCGGGGTGTACGTTAACAACTCGACCTAACCTCCATTCGTTGGGAGATAAGTTGTCCTCTTTGAGGACAGCGAGATCTCCAACTTTTAGATTTTGTTTCACTCGTTTTTGAAGTTCGAATAGATATTCCACCTTCCATCGTTTGCAGAAAGTTTGATGGAGGGCTTTGAGTTTCTGCCACCGATTGATCATCGAGGCAGAGCTCTCACTAGCATCCGGTTCTGGCGGGGTCAGTAGGTGGCTGCCCGTGAGGAAATGGCCTGGGCTAAGCGGCTCTAGGTCCGTTGGGTCGTTGGATGCCGGGCTAAGCGGCCGCGTGTTCAAGCATGCCTCGATGCGGCACATGAGTGTATGGAATTCCTCGAAGGTGAATTTGTGTGAAGTGGCTTTTGAAGCTTTTTACTCCAGCTTCCCACAGCCCTCCCATATGGGGAGCGCCCGCAGGGATAAAATGGCATGTTAGAGACTGGTGGCTGTATTTTGAAATAGTTATATCTCAGGTTTCAGAGATGAACGTCTTAAACTCCGCTCTTAAAGCTCCGACAAAGTTTGTACCGTTGTCAGAATACATATTCTTTGGGCATCCGCGTCTAGAGATAAAACGGGCAATTGCCGTTAAAAATTATGGGGTACTGAGGTCACTAGTGGCCTCCAGATGAATCGCCCATGTGGAAAAACATACAAAGAGGCAAACATAGCCTTTGGATAGGCGACACCCCCTCCCGCGGTAACTTTTGATGTCGAAGGGTCCGGCAAAATCGACTCCAGTATTCGTGAATGACGGCTGAATTTCGTGCGTTCGCGAGGGAGAATACCCATAAGTTGGGTCTGAGCACGCTTTCGGTGTATAGTGCAAACTTTGCAATTGTTAACTGTTGCCCTAATCATGGTTTTGATGTTAGGTATCAGTATTGGTTGCGTATCAGACGCAACATGAGTTGGTTTTCCCCATGCAGACTTTGTTGATGAAACACTAGGACCTTCAGACGGGATAACCTGCAGTTTTATGGGAGGAGGATTGGGTGGCGTTCATTAAAAGCTAAGTCCATTTACGCCCCGAGTCGCCCTCCTACCCGAATGATGCAATGTTGGTCTATGTAGGGATTAAGTGAGAGTATTGCACTTCTCCCTTCAATTGGTTTTCCGGCCTTCAAATCTTTATATTCTGAACTGTAATGTTGTTTCTGATAGATTTTAATTAAAAGTCGTGTAGTGGCCTTAACTTCATCAGGGGAGATTAAGTGCGACATGACATAGAATGAACTTTTTGTTTCGGGGTGAGTTCTTCGGTAGAATCTCATCACATAGGACAGCACTCGTAAAGCTCTTGGTAGGTCAGAAAAGCGCTGGAGAACATCAGTAGTATGTACGGTTGTCGTTGCGCAGGTCTTCGCTTTCTTTTCCTCTACGGAGGTGATGTAGTAATTTTCTTGTGCTGGCCATTGGGAAGTGTCTTCTTGCAGCCAAGAAGGTCCCTGCCACCACAACGAATTGTTGACCAATTCAGACGCAGGTAATCCTCTGCTACCTAAATCTACTGGATTTGATCCTGAATTTACATGCGATCAGTCCTTATTTCCAACCATGTCGATGATCTTGGTGATCCGATGTGCGACGAAATCGGATCAAGAACAGGGCGGTTTCCTTATCTATGCGAGGACGATAGTTGAATCCGTCCAAAGGTGGACTTTCACTGGTCCCAATTTGAGATTCCTGAAAATTGATTCGGCGATTTCCGCTAACAGCACGGCTCCGCAAACTTCCAAACGTGGAAGCGAAAGAGATTTCACTGGGGCTGCTCGGGTTTTGGCTAGAAGCAGGTTTGCGCAGACATCATCATCCGTTTTGACGCGCATGTAAACGGCTGCTACATAAGCCTTCTCGGATGCGTCACAAAATCCATGGATCTCGTTGTCGGTTCCTGGAGAAAAGTTGACCCATCTTGGTATCCTTATTTTATCGGTCTCATGGTATTGTCCGGTGAAGGTTTTCCATTGATCCAACGTACTGGTCGAGACTGGTTCGTCCCAAGCGGTGATTTCTAACCAAATACTTTGCATGAGTATTTTTGCCACAATGACCATTGGTGCCAGCCACCCTAATGGATCGTAAAGTTTGGCGATTGCCGATAATACCACTCTCTTCGTAATGTTTTCGGGATTGTCCAGCGTCCCTGCTTTAAAATAGAAGAGATCTGAGTGGGCATTCCATCGAATGCCTAATGCTTTGACTGAACTGGTATCTTCGAATGCCAGGAAGTCCTCACTGAGCAGATCTGCTTTGGTTATGTCCCTTAGAATGTCCTCTGAATTGGATGTCCATTTGCGAAGTTGAAAGCCCGCCGAGTGTAGGACTTGACGAATTTCATCTCTGGCTTTAATTGTCGATTTGATTGTATGTCCACCAGATAATACGTCGTCTACATACATGCATTCCCGCAGTATGCTAGCCGCTATAGGGCTTGAATTTGCCACGTCGTCCGCTAGTTGTAGGAGCGTTCTTATCGCGAGATATGGAGCGCAATTCACTTCGAAGGTAACAGTCTTTAATTCGTAGAGACTAATAGGGTCATTCGGGGAAGTGCGATACACAATGCGTTGAAATTTGGTGTGATTTTTGTTCAACCAAATTTGACGATACATCTTTTCGATGTCGCTATTGCAGACGAAACGGTATAGTCTCCATCGTAAGATTAATATGGGTAAATCGGCTTGTAGAACTGGGCCTGGGAGGAGAATATCGTTTAAGCTATTACCGTTGGCCGTAGGGCTCGAGACATTAAATACTACGCGTACCTTTGTAGTGGTACTTTCTGCTTTAATAACGGCGTGGTGGGGCAGGAAATAGTTATCCGAATCGTCGGATGGAATATTGTTTTTGATTTTTCTCATAAGCTCAGGAGTTTCATATTCTGATAACACTCGAACATTCTCTTTCCCTAAATCTGGGTTCTTTATTAGCCGCCCCTCATTCCGGAAGGATTGAGAGCATGCACGCTTCAGGGACGGTCCTAGGTTAATATTATTAGGGTAATCCTGCCTGAATGGTAGTGAAACGGTGTAATTTCCATCCTCATTTCGTTTTGTTGTTTCTTTAAATAGCTGTTCGCAATACCTTTCATCTTCATTCAACATTTTATTTTTGGGCACATTTTCTACCTCCCAGAAAGCTTTCAGTTGATTGTCCAACGCAACCTCGTTCGAGAAGGACATAATGCTTCGATACGACCGGTTAGTATCCAACCGAACACTGTCTCTTGGTCCAGAAGTGTGTTAAGCACGTTTTTCTTAAGGCAACTTAATATGGTTTGGGGATATATGTCTCCGCCAAGTATGAGGTCTACGTCTTCGTTGACGTAGAACCTCTTGTCTGCCAAAACCAAGTCTAGGAATGCCTGCATAGTCATTGCGTTGATATGGCAGGATGTATGATTCCCAGTGAGTTTAGCTAGAACGAGAACGGGTGTAGTCAGGCTGAAGCAGGAATCCACTGGTGAACGTAATTCGATGTTGGATGCTTCTTTCAACTGAGCTGAGACCGTATTTGTGATGCCCGAAACCTGGGTATGCATTTTCCTCGCTGGCAAATCGATTCGGCGTTTCAGTCTTTCAGTTATAAAGGAACATTCAGACCCAGAATCGATTAATGCCCGTGTGGAGAAGTCGGTACCAATATGGTGGATGTGTACGCGAGCAGTTCCTAATAGCACACCTGTGCTGGAATTGGCATGACAGGATTTAACATTCTGGTTCGTAGAGGAAGGTGGTTGTCCCGACTCGTGTCTTTTCCGTGCCTGTGCCGAAGTTGATGGGGTATTATCCGCATCTTTGAAAGGATTGCGCACCGCCGGTTGCTGAAGTGTGTCCGCATGCAGGAACGTGTGGTGACGAGAGTGGCATTTGGAACAGTTGTACGAACCGGTGCACCTCGTCACTGTGTGTCCTGGGGTTAAACAGTTCAGGCAGCCATTTGTGGATATAACGAATTTAATCCTTTCTTCCGGGGTCAAATCGCAAAAGCGTGAACAGTTGCGTAATCTGTGCTCCGTAGATTTGCAAATTTTACACATTGATTTTGTTGTTTGCTTGGATACTTTTGTTTGAAAAGCACCAAGTCTCTTCGTAGGGGTTTCTGTCGGTTGTCGCGACGCGTTTGATTTTTGTACTTTAAAAGTGGCATTCCCTGTAAAACCAGATACGGTTTCAAGTGTCTGAAAACGATTTGACAAGAATTTGTCCATATCCTCCCACATGGATATGTCCGTTTTGTGGTCAACGCTCTGCTCCCATAGAGCCAACGTATTTTCAGGTAGTTTTGTCGAGCATAAATAGGTAATAATCGCATCCCAATTTGAAACATCTATCTCATGAGTTTTTAGGGATGGCAAACAATTATTTATGTCGTGCTGTAAAGTTTTAATTGAGCTGCTGCACTCACTATTAATCTTTTTCAGATTAAATAAAATTTGTAGTTGTGAGTTTACGAGAATCCGTTTATTCTCGTATCTCTCACATAGGTTTTTCCAGGCTGTTTCGAAGCCTTCATTTTTCAAGGGATATTTCTTTAGGATGTCCTTTGCCTCACCTTGAGTTTTTTGGTTAAGGTGGAACAACTTTTCTACCGGGCTTAGGCGACTGTTGTTTTTATAGATGGCCGTGAACAAGTCACGAAACGTTGGCCAAGATAGGTAGTCGCCCTTGAATACCTCAGCATCGCAAGCTAGCAGACGGATACTATGTTTGCGCAGGCCTTCTCCCTCAGGTCGAACTTCGCCATCTTTTCCCTCCTTCAATTTAGGTTGAATTTCAGCTATGTTCGACATGCATCTCAGGAATACGGCATATGCCGCCTTATGCTTGATCTTGACCGCTGAAATCTTTTTTGCTTTAAGCGTGTCAGAGTCAAGTAACTCATCGAGGGCGGTCTCTGTTTTTTCCCACATAGGATGCAACTCTTTTTGCTGTATTTGAAGAGTGTGTATTGTGTGGAGAGCCGCATTTATGTCATTAAAGTCGGCCTCGAACTCCATTATTCGATCGGCCAACCTGATATAAGATCCCATGTTCATGGATGAAAATATGTGAACAAATTAAAACAAGTGGATGTAAAACTGAAAGAAACTGTGCGAATCACCCAACCAACAACGATTAAATATGATAAAATTGATTCTAATTTGTTTATTTTTTCTAACTTTGCAGATTATTTGTGCCGTAAAAACAGGGAGCAGGGGGGAGCAACGCCAATGTCTTTTGCGTGAAATAGAAAAGTTGGGGCCCTCGCCAATACACTTTCAATTTTTTTTATTATAAAATAATTGCGCGCGTTGATATGAACTCGACGAAAATTGTAAAAATTTAATAAAAATATTTTACGAAAAGCGACTGTGTGACAAAAATTTATTGGATTAATCCAAATTAAAGTGAAAAAAAGGAAAAATGCAAAATCGCCGCAATCGAAATGGCGTGAAAATTTTTTATATGGAGGTGAGGTTATGTGCACCTCTTCCTTGTGCTGTGGTGGGGGGATAGACCAGATAGCCACAAGGAATCTAACCACGTTAGTATTTCGCGTTTTGCACTTTTTACTTTCCGACACTGAAAACTTTTTACACTTTTCGCGGTTAAATTTAATCACTTACGCGTGTGGCGTGGCAAGTAGCTTACGGTGTTGCAGTGGCTTCAGCTGGCTCAGTGTTTTTCCTTTTCACGTTTTGGTGTTATGTGGCGATATGTGCGCTGATGTGAGGCCTAATATAACCTTCCAATTTTATGTTGTATAGCTGTTGGTGGGCAAATGCTTTTCCGTATAAATTTTTTGTGATTTGCGGTGCGGTCAGCTATGATATTTTGTGATGTGGAGTGTATATAGGCGCTTTAATTCCTTTCTCGGGGAGATAGGACCAAATGTTCGGCCGGGGTGCGTCTGCTCCTGAATCGGTGGGCGCACCGGGGTCGATCTCAGTGGGAATATGGTGGGTTGGAATAAAATAAGATATATATAACAATATATGTGATTTATTGGATAAAGATAAATATTATACAAGCTAACAATATTACCTCGTGAATAGTTGTATTAAACGGCGGAGATCGCTGGCGGCAGGAGCGTGCAGGTTGGCTGTTAGAATCCAAAAGGCCGGTTGTATCGATGCCGACAACCGTTGGCCCGCAAAATCCTCCATTTTCGGAGGGGAAATTCACCCACATATAAACGCCGACATGCATGTGCATAAGTGCTGACAAAACACACATACACGTGCATGCGCATGCATAGGGTGGTGATGGTGTGGATGGCTATAAGTTAAATCGATTTTCGAATTGCAGAGTTGCATTAGGGGGATCGCACTCAGATGCGGAAAAGTTAGGCATCCTGCCTAAACACCACCCAATGTGTTGTTGTTGTTGTAGCAGTGTTTCGCCCCATCCAATAGGTGCGGCCAATCACAAATTGTCATCAATGTCCTCTAACGGTAGTCCAAGGAAACTTGCAGTTTCAACAGGGGTGGACCATAATGAGAGGGGTGTTAGAGGCGTTGGTTCCACATTACAATTAAAGAGATGGCTGTTGTTATTTGGGGAGACATTGCAAGTGGTGCATACATTTTGTATGTCGGGGTTGTTTCTGGATAGGTAAGAGTTTAACCTGTTACAGTATCCAGATCGAAGTTGAGCTAGAGTGACTCACGTTTTTCTGGGGATAATGCGTTCCTCTTCCGCAAGTTTTGGGTACTGTTCTTTGAGTACTGGATTCACCGGGAAATTCCTGGCATAAAGTTTAGACGGCTGTTTGTGGAGTTCGCTGAGGACCTGCTTGTGTTTTTGGCTTCATACGGCTGAGTTCTCAGGTGCCGTATTTCCTCGTAATGCTTACGGAGATGACTCCTTAAGCCCCTGGGCGGTGTTGGCTCATCAACCAGATGTCTGTTGGGATGCCCAGGTTTTTGGGTATTCAACAGGAACTGTTTGGTTAGCATCTCATTTCTCTCCCTGATGGAAAAAGACTGAGAAAGGGATAGAGTTAGGCGAAGAGAGAGATGGATGACGCGTAAAAGAGGGAGGGAGGAGTGAATAAAAGGATTAGGAAAAAGTGAAGAGGGCTGGAGGGCAGAGTTAGACAAAAAAAGCTTATTAAAATGTATGCAGATAGACCAAATTTAGGGCAGAACAACGTCTGGCGGGTCTGATAGTTCTTGATGAAGGTGATATTTCACATAATATATATGTTTTGTTATATGTGGATGATTAGTGATTTGAACTAAAAATATTGATACGATGAATGCTTTCAGATCGTATGTGATGGGAAAGTTTAGAATAACTGACTTATTTGAAATCAAATATTTTATCGGAACAAAAATTGATAGAAGCAAAGATCAGATAAGTCTAAGTCAATCCGCATATATACAAAATTTTTTAAAGAAATTTAAAATGGATGACTGTAACCCAATTAACTCGCCACTTCCCAGTAAGCTAAATTATGAAGCATTAAATTCTGATCAAAGTTGCGATGCTCCATGTCGCAGTTTAATTGGGTAATGTATGTATATAATGATGTGCACAAGACCAGATCTCAGCATATATGTAAATTTGTTATGTAGGTATAGTCAAAAAATAATCAATAATTTTGGCAATGCTTAAAGAAAATTTTAAGGTACCTTAGGGGAAGTGTTGACTTAAAACTATTTTTTAAGAAAAATTACAACTATAATGATCTCTTAAGGGGCTATGTCGATTCTGATTGGGGTGGAAGTATGAACGATAGAAGAAGTGCTACAGGGCATTTATTTAAAATGTATGAATCAAATTTAATTAGTTGGAAACAAGTAAACAAAGCTCTGTGGCAGCTTGATCAACTGAAGCAGTATATATGGCCTTATTCGAAGCAGTCAGAGAAGCTCTTTGGCTGAAATCGTTACTAGAAAGTTTAGGAATCGAACTTAAACAACCAATTAAAATATATGAAGATAACCAGGTGGTTACGATTGGATACAGTCTGGGTATTCGAGGGATGTAGTATTCCTGTTGTATCATGCGGATCATCAGTTGTTTTTCGGCATGCAACAAGGTAGAGTGAATAAATTCTAAGAGTAAATAGCAAAACCGAGAGTTATCGGGAATTATAATGGGATAACGCTCGTTGTAACTAAGATTGGCTTTTGCGAGCCGACCATTCACTCGCATTATGCCTGATTCGTCGAGCATAGGGTTTAGAGTTAACAGTGAACTCTTTTTGTGGAGTGGTTTGTTGGACTGTAGATCTGCAATTTCGGCAGAGAAGTATTCATGTTGCGTCCACAGGATCAAACGAACTTTTGCCTGATGAACTTCCTCTTGGGTTAGCGTGATCGTTTTCAGAGTATCAAGACCTTGTGCCCTGTGTATAAATCGGTACATGTAAGCAACGACTCGTAGAGCTCTTGAGTAGGAAGATAAGCGTTCGAGTAGATCAGGCATATCTACAGCATGAAATGCCTGAGTGCATTTTTGTTCCGGTGGAGTAGGGGTTTGTGTCACTGGTTTGGGCCAGGACGTTGGGGATTTGGCCAACCACTCTGGGCCCTTCCACCAAAGGGAGCATTCGGCTAGATGCTTGGGGGTACATCCACGGGTACCAAGATCTGCTGGATTATCTCCACTGGGTACGTGTTTACAAGGGGCGTTATTCACGTTTTCCAGAATTTGTGAGGTTCTATTTTCCACGTAGGTCTTCCAGGTGTGTGGGGGTTTTTCCAGCCATGCTAGGACGATGGCGGAGTCCGACCAGAGAAACAGGTCATGTGGAGTCAGAGTTAAGTGTGAGCGAATTTGTTTTATTAATTTTGTGAGTAGTACTGGTCCACAGAGTTCTAGACGAGGCAGGCTCACGGGAGCCACTTTGCTCTTCGTCACGAGTAGGTGAGTAGAAAACTTGTCCTTGCTATTCTGCACCTGCAGATACACACAAGCGCAGAATGCTTTCTCAGATGCATCTGAGAATCCATGCATCTGAAAGGGTTTATTGGATGAAAACTAAACCCATCGAGGGATTTTAATTTCATTTATCGCGGAAAGATTTTCACGAAATGTGTTCCATTTGTGGAAAGCGCTGGGTTTGACTTGTTCATCCCAGTCAGTTCCTTCTAACCAGAGTTGCTGGAGGAGAGTCTTGGCTAGTATCATTATTGGCGATAGCCATCCTGCCGGGTAAAACAATTTCGCGACCGCCGACAATATTTGTCGCTTAGTTTTTGAGTTTTCTTCAGGGATAGGGTCGTACGAGTACGAAAAAGAGTCAGTTATAGCATTCCATTTTATGCCGAGAGTCTTAGTTGAGCTTGCGTCGTGAAACTTGAGAAAATCTTCATCAAGGAGATCAGATTTCGGGATTTATTTCAATATTTCGGGGTGATTTGCCGTTATTTTCTTAAGTGGAAAACCGGCTGATTTTAATGATTCGATAACCTGCTGAAGCGAGTCTATAGTGGACTGTATTGTGTGTTCACCGGAGAGTATATCGTCTACGTAGGTTTCTCGTAGCAATACATCGTGGGCGAGTGGGTGAGTGGATTTTGTGTCTCCTGCGAGTTGATACAGAGTGCGTATAGCCAGTTATGGAACACTATCCTTTGGAAATTTTGATCCTCTGCGTGAACGAGTATTTGGCGATACATCTTTTCGATGTCGCCGTTAAATACACACTCAAAGAATCGCCATTTGAGTAGTACGATCATTAAGTCATTTTGGAGGACGGGGCCTGTGTGCAAGACATCGTTTAACGCGTTGCCAGAGTGGGTAGTTCTAGACGCGTTGAAAACAACGCGTACCTTTGTTGTATTGCTGTCGAGAGTGCCGTCGTATGTCTCCTCGCATGCCGTCCTGGATTTTTCCTCAGTTCTGCTCAGGTGTACCGCTTCGTATGCAGCTTCTCCCGCGTCTACAAGTTTGTTGAGTTCCTCCAAATACGTCTTGAGACTGCTTCCTCATCATCGGACTGGGATTTTGACCGGGTATTGCCCGCCGGTGCCGCTAGGTTTTTTCTGCTTGTCCGGCATTTTAAAATTTAAATTTGGGTGTAAAAATTCTTAAGATTGTACCAGTTTTAGCCCACTGTAAATTTATTTGATTTTTTATAAGCTCAGGCCCACTGTACTAAATTGTATAGCGGAATTTGCTTAAGCAAGTGGATGATGAGCGCTTTGGCTTATGAGGGTGGGAACTACTTGTCTTATCGCTTCTAAGTACAAGTATGTTTGGGTGTGTGTAAATATGTGCAGCAATGAGAATACCCAAAAGATTGGTTTGAGTGACAATACTCTTGGAAAATACTTGGCTTAGCGCTTATAAGCACAAGTGTATGTACGTATATGTATATTTATGTGCAGCGAAGAGAAATAATAAAAGGAGTGGGTGGAGTTTCGATCACTTTGGACGTAGAAGTTTTGTTTGCGCAAAGCAAAAAATTAGATTAGGGTGTTGCAATTTTTAGTATGGATTTTGTGGAGCAAAAGTTTTGCGAATTTTATTGTGTTATATATAATTGGTTTTTGTGGGTAATGAGTACAAGTTTCCGTGTAAGCCAAATTTATATTAGGGGGTATCGAACACAAGCCGATTTTTATTCTTTGGGTGTAATTTTTTCCTCAAAATTAGTGGGAGGAGTTTACATTAAAGTTGAGTAGTGCCGCTGCGGAAAAAATGCAACGGGCAACGGTTAATTAGTTTGGGTAGCAACTAACTTTGGCGAAAGAGTACTATTCAGGCGGAAGTAGAATAAATGGGAGAGTATATGTGGGTTATTCTTGGTATACGTATTTATGTGTGCGTACCAAGTACAGCTTTTTGGGTTACCGCTACGGGATTTCCTGGATGAAGTTTAGCGCTTGACTTTTAATTTATGCTTTACACATATGTATATGCACGAACAAGGGGGAACTAAGGTGAGACTGTACCTTTTTGCTTATATAACAAGATAATGCGGTTTTTTTTGATAAAATGAACGGTTTAATACACCGATCGCGGGGGGAGTATTTTGCTGTACTTGGGTATATTATGCGTATTTTACTTTTGTGCAAAGGTGTACTTACTTTGGCATCCTCGGTACTCTTGTTTGCCACCTGTTTTGCTGCGCTGAGTGTGCTGCGTATGTTGTTGTTGTTGTTGGCGTACCACTTGTGCAGGTATACTGCTCGTGGCTATAATAAACTCTGCTGCTTCCTTATGCAAATTTGCCTCTGTGCCCTGTTTCGAATGCCCTTTTTCTTGTATGTATGTGTGTTTATACGCTATGTGTGTCCGTGCCCTAGACGGGTCACTTTAACTTATTTTTTTTCCTCTCGAGGAAAATATTTTATAAAGCAAACCTTTTTTGTTCTTTTTCTTTATTCTAATTTATTTATTTTTTGAATATAGGTATATGCTTTCTTTAATTTTATTTGCAGCACTTTATTTAAATCTTTTCACGTATATATATTTTTGCACTTTTTACTTAATCTTTTATTATCTTTCTTTTTTCCACAGCTTTTCTTACTCTTATTTTCAGCGTTTACTTTTTATTTATATGTATATATATGTATGTAGCTCTAAGCTTAGCACTTTTACTTAGTTTTTATTTTTCACTTTTATAGCTTTTGCACTTTTATTTCTTTATATGCGCCCGCGTACCGAGTATTTTATATCTTTATTAATTTGTACGTTTATGTTGTTTTCCTTAAATTTTTTCTTTAAATTTTTTTTCTTTTTACCGACTAGGGTAACAAGGTAAGTATGCACGTAGGTAGGTATGTAAAACACGGGTATGTATATTTGTATTTAAACTTTTTAATTTAATATATGTTTTGCACTTCTTTTCTTTCCATATGTATTTTTGTAAACAATTTTTTGTTTTTAACTTTTGGATGTATCTCCTTTTTTCACTTTTTTATGTCGCTGGTTCTAATGGCGTCAAAGGACCATGGTTACAATTGGATACACTTTGGGTATATGGGGTGGGTTTCCCTCTTCATCTTTCACAAATAAAACCACTACACTTCCTTTAAAAATTCACAAAATGCTTTATTTAATGATGTAACTAATTAAGCTTATATAAACTAATCACTTTGATTTCTCTATCTCTGCAAATAGACCTTATAATTTGTATGGTAAAATCACTAAAACTTTCACAATTGTTAGCAGTAAATATTCTGCGAATAGTGGCGGATCGATCGACGGTAATTAGCGAATTAAACTTACATATTAAGCAGTAAAATTTTCAGCCTCCTGCGCAGCTAGGAAACGGTAACTATTTATATGTTCGTATGTATGTAAAAGGAATGTACAAAGTTGAGGAGGGTGGTTCATTAAGGTAAGTATTTTAACACATTTGCAGGGTATTTCATTAGGTAAGTATTTTTGCAAAAGGTTGGTATATTAGCAAACGTAAGTATCTTAAAAATAGTTAATATTTCATTAGGTAAGTATTTAGCAAAAGGTAAGTATCTTATAAATAGTTAATATTTCAATACTTCATGTTACAAATAAATTTTGTAAAATCATTGTATACTACAATTAATTTTGGGCTCATGTCTCCAACACCAGGGTTGTATTAGTATAGTGAATAACCCATCATGTCACAAACGGTCTAAGCATATAGATATAAAATATCATGGCATGAGAAGACATGTTAAACCAATGTTCAGTAACATTGGATGATGCAATAATTCCATGTTATTTCATAAGCAAAATTACAGGTTTTATATGTATTAGTTTATCCAAATACATATGTATTATGTTAAGTTTGAATTCTTTGAAAGGGTGCATTTTATTTGTTAGTTGGAAATAGATTGCAAAAAGGATAAGTCGTGTTCTTAAAGAAAGAAAAAGAACAATTTAATATAATTAAAGTTCAAATTAAAATATAAATGAATAGTGTTATAAGGGAAAAATAAGCCTCAGGCAAATTTATTATAATGTAGTCTATGTGCGTGGGGCTTAAATTTTATTTGATAGGCGCGGGCAGTTGGCAACGCGCATGTCAAATACAATTGCGGCCCACGTCAGATAAATGAAAATAGATGCATACTGATTAATTTTTCGGCATTTTGATACCGCGGTCGTGTTCCCAATTACTAAGAAAATAAAAATTAAATTTCTTTTAAAAGTAATACTTAAAAATCAAAGTCTTTATTTAAATAAATGGGAGTCTGGCGGAGGCGACCGCCAAGCAAATAATATAAATAAGAGACCAATCATGGCGACCCTATGGAGCCGGCGCCCTCCGAGACATTCGAGGCGGAGAAGTTAACGCTATATGGCGTTCCCCCAACGAAGAAGGCAACCGAAGCTGCACAACAATGTAACATGGCGACGGTGAGGCTGGAGCCTCGTCAGTTTAAACTATTCAGCAGGGTGAGTAGAGTGGAGTGAAAAGTGGTTTTGCAGTGAAAAAAAACTTTAAATTTAAATAAAAATTTCTTACAAAATGTTTTCAAATTTATAACAAAAACGGAAGTAACACAATTTTTCTAACCAAACATTTTCAAATTTATAACAAAACTGGAAGTAATAAAATTTTTCTAACAAGGTTAGGTTAGGTTAGGGTGGCCACCAATGCGAGCACCATTGCACTTAGACCCAAAAGGTCCCATTGTGATACCACGTGGATCTCTCCCCTACTCAAACCAACAGGTCGATTCAGCAAATGTCAGGAATTTCTTAGGTTCCAACTTAGCCAGATCACAAAGATCTTCAAAGAAGGGAGGTCCCATAGATTCCTTCCTCTTGCTCCAAAGCGCAGGAAAGTCGCATAGAAAATGCTTCACTGTTTCTATCTCCTCTTCGTCTTTGCAGCGCCTGCAGTAGCTATTATAAGGAGCACCCAGCCGTTGTACATGCTTTCCGATTGGTATGTGGCCGGTTATAAGCCAAACCACCAGAGATATCTCCCCCCCCCCCCCCCTTCTAAGAAGCACGAGACGTCTTGTACGTCTCGCGTCCCATTCAGGCCACTCGGGTTTAGTGTGGTAGCAGGATACGAGATTGCTCCCTCTCACACCCGCTTCCCTCAGGAAAATTACATTCATAGTGAGCTTACAGGTAGCGAGCGGCATGCTCAATCCCTTCCAGGACGACGAAAGCGGAACGGATGTGACCCCTCTTGCAAGTTCGTCAGCCATCTCATTGGCCGGTATTTTCGAGTGTCCAGGCACCCATACCAGACTGAGGGAAGTTTGCTCAGCGATCTCATTAAGAGATTTGCGGTACTTCTCTACTGTGCTGGACTTACATGTGACTGATTGAAGCGCTTTTAGTGCAACCTGGCTGTCAGAGTAAATACAAATTTTATTATAGTCGTGAACAGCATTCCTCAGGTGATCAACGGCCTCATTTATAGCAGCCACCTCCGCCTGGAAGACGCTGCAATGATCAGGTAGGCTAAAGGATATGTTCCACCCTAGTTGAGGTGCAAAGACCCCACTGCCCACCTTTTTATCCAGTTTAGAGCCGTCAGTATAAATCTGCAGCCTATCGCTCAGGTCCGGTAGCTCATTCGACCAATAATCCCTATCCGGGGTAACAACCTCTTACTTCATATCGCAAAATGCAGTCGGAGCGCAATAGCCCGACGACAATAGGCGAATCCAAATTCTTAAGAATGGCTGCATGTCCAACCACATTATCTCTCCAGCCAGATAACTCCCACAGCCGTAGAGCAGAAAAGGCCGCACATTGCTTGGCCATTAAATCTATTAGCAACACATTAAAAAGAGTATCCAACCCTCCGCAGGGGTGGTGCGAAGAGCGCCCGCCACGCAGACTTGAGCACTTCTTTGTTCCTTCTGGAATACTCGTAGGTTCGATTTTGTATCTAATTTCGTCAACCAGGCCAAAGCCCCGTATAGAAGGATTGGTCTAACCACAGCAGTGTAGAGCCACAGGGTAAAATCCGGCAATAGTATCCATCTTCGTGCAACAGCTCCCCTACAGCTGTACAGTGCCACAGGTGCTTTCCTCCTCCGCTCCTGGGCGTTTTCCCTCCAGGATAGTTTCCTATCCAAAATTACTCCTAGGTAAGCGTACCTTTGTAGTTGTACTTTCTGCTTTAATAACGGCGTGGTGGGGCAGGAAATAGTTATCCGAATCGTCGGATGGAATATTGTTTTTGATTTTTCTCGTAAGCCCGAGAGTTTCATATTCTGATAACACTCGAACATTCTCTTTCCCTAAATCTGTGTTCTTTATTAGCCGCCCCTCATTCCGGAAGGATTGAAAGCATGCACGCTTCAGGGACGGTCCTAGGTTAATATTATTTGGGTAATCCTGCCTGAATGGTAGTGAAACGGTGTAATTTCCATCTTCATTTCGTTTTGTTGTTTCTTTAAATAGCTGTTCGCAATACCTTTTATCTTTATTCAACATTTTATTTTTGGGCACATTTTCTACCTCCCAGAAAGCTTTCAGTTGATTGTCCAACTCAACCTCGTTGGAGAAGGACATGATGCTCTTCGTTGGTTTCGGTGCTTCGATACGACCGGTTAGTATCCAACCGAACACGGTCTCTTGGGCAAGAAGTGTGTTAAGCACGTTTTTCTTAAGGCAACTTAATATGGTTTGGGGATATATGTCTCCGCCAAGTATGAGGTCTACGTCTTCGTTTACGTAGAACCTCTTGCCTGCCAAAACCAAGTCTGGGAATGCCTGCATAGTCATTGCGTTGATATGGCAGGATGTATGGTTCCCAGTGAGTTTAGCTAGAACGAGAACGGGTGTAGTCAGGCTGAAGCAGGGATCCACTGGTGAACGTAATTCGATGTTGGATGCTTCTTTCAACTGAGCTGAGACCGTATTTGTGATGCCCGAAACCTGGGCATACATTTTCCTCGCTGGCAAATTGATTCTGCGTTTCAGTCTTTCAGTTATAAAGGAACATTCAGACCCAGAATCGATTAATGCCCGCGCGGGAAAGTCGGTATCAACATGGTGGATGTGTACGCGAGCAGTTCCTAATAGCACACCTGTGCTGGAATGGGCATGGCAGGATTTCACATTCTGGTTCATAGAGGAAGGTGGTTGTCCCGACTCCTGTCTTTTCCGTACCTGTGCCGAAGTTGATGGGGTATTATCCGTATCTTTGAAAGGATTGCGCACTGCCGGTTGCTGAAGTGTGTCCGCATGCAGGAGCGTGTGGTGATGAGAGTGGCATTTGGAACAGTTGTACGAACTGGTGCACCTCGTCACTATGTTTCCTGAGGTTAAACAGTTCAGGCAGCCATTTGTGGATATAACGAATTTAATCCTTTCTTCCGGGGTCAAATCGCAAACTCGTGAACAGTTGCGTTATCTGTGCTCCGTAGATTTGCAAATTTTACACATTGATTTTGTTGTTTGCTTGGATACTTTTGTTTGAAAAGCACCAAGTCTTTTCGTAGGGGTTTCTGTCGGTTGTAGCGACGCGTTTGATTTTTGTACTTTAAAAGTGACATTCCCTGTAAAACCAGACACGGTTTCAAGTGTCTGAAAACGATTTGACAAGAATTTGTCCATATGCTCCCACTTGGATATGTCCGTTTTGTGGTCAACGCTCTGTTCCCATAGAGCCAACGTATTTTCAGGTAGTTTTGTGGAGCATAAATAGGTAATAATCGCATCCCAATTTGAAACATCTATCTCATGGGTTTTTAAGGATGGCAAACAATTATTTATGTCGCGCTGTAAAGTTTTAATTGAGCTGCCGCACTCACTATCTATCTTTTTCATATTAAATAAAATTTGTAGTTGAGTTTACGAGAATCCGTTTATTCTCGTATCTCTCACATAGGCTTTTCCAGGCTGTTTCGAAGCCTTCATTTTTCAAGGGACATTTCTTTAGGATGTCCTTTGCCTCACCTTGAGTTTTTTGGTTAAGGTGGAACAACTTTTCTACCGTGCTTAGGCGACTGTTGTTTTTATAGATGACCGTGAACAGGTCACGAAACGTTGGCCAAGATAGGTATTCGCCCTTGAATACCTCAGTATCGGAAGCTGGCAGACGGATACTATGTTTGCGCGCGCGTTCTCCCTCAGGTCGAACTTCGCCATCTTTTCCCTCCTTCAATTTAGGTTGAATTTCAGCTATGTTCGACATGCATCTCAGGAATACGGCATATGCCGCCTTATGCTTGAGTTTGACCGCTGAAATCTTTTTTGCTTCAAGCGTGTCAGAGTCAAGTAACTCATCGAGGGCGGTCTCTGCTTTTTCCCACTTAGGTTGCAACTCTTTGCATTTATGTCATTAAAGTCGGCCTCGAACTCCATTATTCGATCGGCCAACCTGATATAAGATTCCATGTTCATGGATGAAAATTTGTGAACAAATTAAAACAAGTGGATGTAAAACTGAAAACAACTGTGCGAATCACCCAACCAACAACGATTAAATATGATAAAATTGATTTTGTTTATTTTTTCTGACTTTGCGGATTATTTGTGCCGTACAAACAGGGAGCAGGGGGGAGCAACGCCAATGTCTTTTGCGTGAAATTGAAAAGTTGGGGCCCTCGCCAATATACTTAAAATTTTTTTATTATAAAATAATTGAGCGCGTTGATATGAACTCGGCGAAAATTGTAAAAATTTAATAAAAATATTTAACGAAAAGCGACTGTGTGACAAAAATTTATTGGATTATTCCAAATTAAATTGAAACAAAGGAAAATGCCAAATCGCCGAAATCGAAATGGCGTGACAATTTTTTATATTGAGGTGAGGTTATGTGCACCTCTTCCTTGTGCTGTGTCCGGAGAGCCTTACCGCTGGTGGGGGGATAGACCAGATAGTCACAAGGAATCTAACCACGTTAGTATTTCGCGTTTTGCACTTTTTACTTTCCGACACCGAAAACTTTTTACATTTTTCGCGGTTAAATTTAATCACTTACGCGTGTGGCGTGGCAAGTAGCTTACGGTGTTGCAGTGGCTTCAGCTGGCTCAATGTTTTTCCTTTTCACGTTTTGGTGTTATGTGGCGATATGTGAGCTGATGTGAGGCCTAATATAACCTTCCAATTTTATGTTGTATAGCTGTTGGTGGGCAAATGCTTTTCCGTATAAATTTTTTGTGATTTGTGGTGCGGTCAGCTATGATATTTTGTGATGTGGACTGTATATAGGCGCTTTAATTCCTTTCTCAGGGAGATAAGACCAAATGTTCGGCCGGGATGCGTCTGCTCCTGAATTGGTGGGCGCACCGGGATAGATCTCAGTGGGAATATGGCGGGTTGGAATAAAATAAGAGAAGACTAGATTTCTCGTTATAATATATGTGATTTATTGGATAAAGATAAATATTATACAAGCTAACAATATTACCTCGTGTATAGTTGTATGAAAAAGCGGAGATCGCTGGCGACAGGAGCGTGCAGGTTGGCTGTTAGAATCCAAAAGGCCGGTTGTATCGATGGCGACAACCGTTGGCCCGCAAAATCCTCCATTTTTGGAGGGGAAAGTCACCCACATATAAACGCCGACATGCATGTGCATAAGTGCTGACAAAACACACATACACGCGCATGCGCATGCATAGGGCGGTGATGGTGTGGATGGCTATAAGTTAAATCGAGTTTCGAATTGCAGAGTTGCATTAGGGGGATCGCACCCAGATGCGGAAAAGTTAGGCATCCTGCCTAAAAACCACCCAATGTTTTGTTGTTGTTGTAGCAGTGCTTCGCCCCATCCAATAGGTGCGACCAATCACAAATTGTCATCAATGTCCTCTAACGGTAGTCCAAGGAAACTTGCAGTTTCAACAGGGGTGGACCATAATGAGAGGGGTGTTAAGGGCGTTGGTTCCACATTACAATTAAAGAGATGGCTGTTGTTATTTGGGGAGACATTGCAAGTGGTGCATACATTTTGTATGTCGGGGTTGTTTCTGGGTAGGTAAGAGTTTAACCTGTTACAGTAGGGTAGAGCGAGGAGGATTTGACATAAAATTGAATTTTTGTTATTTTCGACAAAAGCTTATCATATTATTACAATATTTACATTGGTTTCTGTTCCTTAGATATTTAAGTTCAAAATCATTTATAATCTAAACACGAACACTTAATATTTTTATTGGTATAAAGCAAAATAGAGAAAATGACAAATGGGTCAAATCATCGCACTTTTAAGGAGGATTTGTCACTGTCTTAGGAGGATTTCACAATATGCAGGAGGATTTATCATGTTACTAATTCCAAAGAAGCTTCAAAGACTTTTTTTTTGTTTTGTTTAGATATTTGTTTCATTTATTATTTTAGTTCATTTGTTTACATAAGTATTAAAAAAAAGTACATGAAGACAATGCAAATAAATTTCTAGCGGACGTCAAGACCTGAAAAATTCACTTTAAATTGTATCTTTCCTTTTCGTGTAGAGGTCCCAGGCAATTGTATAGGATCTGAGTTTGGCTACCAAATCGGTTGGTAGTGCTAATTTGATATCTTCAACTACAGGTTCGCAAAAAGTAGATCTGTTGTTTTGTCTTCTAAAATATTTGATTGTGTACGGCAAATTACTCGCCCTTGCAACAGCTATTACCAATCCAACATAATAGAAACTCCTATCATTTCCAAATTTGATGAGGACATAATTATCGCAAACGGCCCCCACATTCTCGGTAAATTTTATTTTTTCCAATTCTTCACTCATGGACTCATCGCTTTCCGGCCATATCAACGAATTGTCGGAGTCTCTGACGCTATAGTTATCATTGTCATTACTGGAAGAATCAAGTAGTACACGTTTAACGATCTTTGATTTTTTAATTTTTTTCTGCTTCTTGTTTTTTGGCCTTTTGCAATGAAAGATCTATTAATCGATTCTTTTCCGGGGTTTCAGTGTAAATTCTTGATTTTCCTGCCGGACGACCTTTGAAAATTTTTCGGCGTTTTAGTTTTGGCAGCGGTCGAATTTTCTTTGGAACATTTCGTAAAATTTCTTAAATGTTTCAAAACATCAAGGAAAATTACTTCATTCATCCAACCACTGTCTGCAAAAAGTCCAACGGATCCCGACAATGCCCATTTCATGAATAAAGGGTTCGCTCGTTTGCGTGGGCATACATATACCGGAGGCACATGGTTTCCTGCTGCATTGACAATGGCAACCATTGTTACTAGAGTTCCTCTCTCTCCTGAAGCAGTTTGTGAAACAGTTCTCTTGCCTTTTTCAGCAATGATCTGAAATTTTATAATTAAGTCAAAATATCCTTTTAAAAAAATATGCGAACTTACTTTAACAGAATCCATTACTGTTGTGATACCAGTCTCGTCGAGGTTGTATATATCTTTAGGCTTAAACGAGTGTTTTAAGAGAATATTTTCAAGTTCTTCGTAGAAGTCTAAGACTACAGGTTTGCGTAAACTAATAGTTGGGTTTCGTCTCATAAAACCCGATAACCAAACTTTTCCTGCAGCTTGATCCTTATCCCAAGAAGATAGGTATCGTATATTGTTCTTTTTACATATTCATAAACAAATCGTTTTGCCATATCAAAAGTTAATCCGTGATGCAAATTTGAGCAGCTTTTAAAGTAGTCAGCCAGCTCTCTTTCCTCAAAATTTGATAGGACTTGTCCTACAGAATATTTAGTGCTAGCCTTGCCTTGTAACTCGTTAGGTACCAGATTTTCAGAAAGAAGCTTGAGCCGATAAATTATGGTCGTCCTGTTTACATTATATTTTCGAGAAGCACTCGTTGGCGTTTCAATTTTCTTTTTTATGTCGTGTAGCGTTTGCTGAAGACCATCTTCATTAATAACCCTCTCGGGATGTTTCCTTTTGTATATATTAGGCTTATTACCCTAAATATTATAACAATAAAAGCACAGCAACAAACAAAAAAAAAAAAAAAAAAAACTATAACAGAGCACTAGAAAGATAAAAGGAGGATTTGACCATTTGATAAATCCTCCTACTGGGCAAATGTAAAATCCTCCTTTAACGATCAATAAATATTTCTTATCAAACTTACCGAATATGTTTAATATTATTACACAACTGATCTTTGAATTAGTTTTGTATGAAAAATAATATTTTAAACCTCAGAGAGTTAAAATAAACCAATTCAATGTAACGCTGGACGTAGAGGAACTAAACAAGCAAAATCAGCAACAAAACGCCACAAAATCGAAAAACACGTGCAGCACGAAGCAGAACAGAAAAATGACTGATAAATTCATGTATATTGCTCAATAGGGAACAGGCGTAAAATATGGATTTTAATATTCTAGGTATCTATCAAGGTTTTCGTTATATTTGAAAATGACAAATCCTCCTTTTGTCAAATCATCCTCGCTCTACCCTATCCAGATCGAAGTTGAGCTAGAGTGACCCACGTTTTTCTGGGGATAATGCGTTCCTCTTCCGCAAGTTTTGGGTACTGTTCTTTGAGTACTGGATTCACCGGGAAATTCCTGGCATAAAGTTTCGACGGCTGTTTGTGGAGTTCGCTAGGACCTGCTTGTGTTTTTTGGCTTCATACGGCTGAGTTCTCAGGTGCCGTATTTCCTCGTAATGCTTACGGAGATGACTCCTTAAGCCCCTGGGCGGTGTTGGCTCATCAACCAGATGTCTGTTGGGATGCCCAGGTTTCTGGGTATTCAACAGGAACTGTTTGGTTAGCATCTCATTTCTCTCCCTGATGGGGAGTATTCTCGCCTCATTATGTAGATGATGTTCTGGGGACATAAGAAGACAAGGGAAAAGAGGGAAGGGGAAGGAGACTGAGAAAGGGATAGAGTGAGGCGAAGAGAGTGATGGATGACGCGTAAAAGAGGGAGGGAGGAGTGAATAAAAGGATTAAGAAAAAGTGAAGAGGGCTGGAGGGCAGAGTTAGACAAAAAAGCTTATTAAAATGTATGCAGATAGACCAAATTTAGGGCAGAACAACGTCTGACGGGTCTGCTAGTTCTTGGTGAAGGTGATATTTCACATAATATATATGTTTTGTTATATGTGGATGATTTAGTGATTTGAACTAAAAATATTGATACGATGAATGCTTTCAGATCGTATGTGATGGGAAAGTTTAGAATTACTGACTTATTTGAAATCAAATATTTTATCGGAACAAAAATTGATAGAAGCAAAGATCAGATAAGTCTAAGTCAATCCGCATATATACAAATTTTTTTAAAGAAATTTAAAATGGATGACTGTAACCCAATTAACTCGCCACTTCCCAGTGAGCTAAATTATGAAGCATTACATTCTGATCAAAGTTGCGATGCTCCATGTCGCAGTTTAATTGGGTGCTTAATGTATATAATGCTGTGCCCAAGACCAGATCTCAGCATATATGTAATTTTGTTAAGTAGGTATAGTCAAAAGAATAATCAATAATTTTGGCAATGCTTAAAGAAAATTTTAAGGTACCATAGGGAAGTGTTGACTTAAAACTAATTTTTAAGAAAAATGACAACTATAATGATCTCTTAAGGGGCTATGTCGATTATGATTGGGGTGGAAGTATGAACGATAGAAGAAGTACTACAGAGTATTTATTTAAAATGTATGAATCAAATTTAATTAGTTGGAATACAAGTAAACAAAGCTCCGTGGCAGCTTGATCAACTGAAGCAGTATATATGGTCTTATTCGAAGCAGTCAGAGAAGCTCTGTGGCTGAAATCGTTTCAAAAAAGTTTAGGAATCGGACTTAAACAACCAATTAAAATATATGAAGATAACCAGGGTGTATTAGTATAGTGAATAACCCATCATGTCACAAACGGTCTAAGCATATAGATATAAAATATCATTTTTCAAGGGAACAGGTTGAAAATAAACGAATTAAAGTTTTATATATTCCCACAGAAAAGCAGCTTGCAGACCTATTAACAAATCCTCTTCCTGCCCCACGCTTTATGGATCTGAGATGCTAAATGGGATTGACCCTATAACCATCTCGCTGACACTAATAATTAAAGAATGCTAACTAATTGGAAGGTTTTTATGTATTGACTATTTTTGTTATATTAATTAACATACTTTTTTTTGTTTGGTCTGATTAGGTTTTTCTGGGTTTTCCTAATCCCTGCAACAAATGTTGGACCCTTATGTACCCAGAGATATATATAAGACACGACTTGTCATAAATTTATAATTTTATTTGAAAAATTATTTTAAAGTAAATTTAACTCAAGTATTAAATTATATATTACTAATTTTATCTGTCATGCATGTTGTAATTTTGAGGCGGTGTGTTGAAAATACATGGCAACCTATGCTTAAGAAGGTTTGTTTCCATGCATGAGAAGCCATGTTAAACCAATGATCAGGAACATTGGATGATGCAATAATTCCATGTTATTTCATAAGCAAAATTACAGCATTTATATGTATTAGTTTATCCATGTACATGTGTATTATGTTAAGTTTGAATTCTTTGAAAGGGTGCATTTTATTTGTTAGTTGGAAATATATTGCAAAAAGGATAAGTCGTGTTCTTAAAGAAAGAAAAGAACAATTTAATATAATTAAAGTTCAAATTAAAATATAAATGAATAGTGTTATAAGGGAAAAATAAGCCTCAGGCAAATTTATTATAATGTAGTCTATGTGCGTGGGGTTTAAATTGTATTTGATAGGCGCGGGCAGTTGGCAACGCGCATGTCAAATACAACTGCGGCCCACGTCAGATAAATGAAAATAGATGCATACTGATTAATATTTCGGCATTTTGATACCGCGGTCGTGTTCCCAATTACTAAGGAAATAAAAATTAAATTTCTTTTAAAAGTAATACTTAAAAATCAAAGTCTTTATTTAAATAAATGGGAGTCTGGCGGAGGCGACCGCCACGCAAATAATATAAATAAGAGACCAATCATGGCAACCCATTGGAGCCGGCGCCCTCCGAGACAGTCGAGGCGGAGAAGTTAACGCCATATGGCGTTCCCCCAACGAAGAAGGTAACCGAAGCTGCACAACAATGTAACATGGCGACGGTGAGGCTGGAGCCTCGTCAGTATAAAATATTCAGCAGCGGTGAGTAGAGTGGAGTGAAAAGTGGTTTTGCAGTGAAAAAAAAAACTTTAAATTTAAATAAAAATTTCTTACAAAATGTTTTCAAATTTATAACAAAAACGGAAGTAACACAATTTTTCTAACCAAACACTTTCAAATTTATAACAAAACTGGAAGTAATAAAATTTTTCTAACAAGGTTAGGTTAGGTTAGAATGGCCACCAATGCGAGCACCATTGCACTTAGGCCCAAAAGGTCCCATTGTAATACCACGTGGATCTCTCCCCTACTCAAACCAACAGGTCGAGTCAGCAAATGTCAGGAATTTCTTAGGTTCCAACTTAGCCAGATCACAAAGATCTTCAAAGAAGGGAGGTCCCATAGATTCCTTCCTCTTGCCCCAAAGCGCAGGACACATCAACCGTAGCGGTAACAATAATCAGAGATATCGATATGATAACAGAAGTAGATACCAAAATAACAACAATAGTAATACACGTCCAAATTCCAATTCAAATACAATTAGCAGTAACAACAGAGGTAACAATGTAAGAACATCAAACGGTAGAGGTAGAAACGCAAACGTTCGCGCTTTAAACGCGAGTGCCCCTCAGGAGCGAACACTGGGGAAGACGAACTACGCGAGTAAGCAAACTTCCCTCACCAATATCCATCTATTGTTTAAATTTAAATTACTCAGATTTCATAGAATTACAACTTAACGAATCATAAAAATTTTGTTCTTTCTTAGTAGACACTCAAGCAGACATTTTCTTAGTAAAAATATCATGTATATACACTAATATTTCCTCAAATATAAACGACATTATTAACATTGCCGGTGTCACTTCCAAATCAGTTTCTACTTTAGGTAAAATTACCGTAAATTTAAAGTTTTCAAACTTTTCTCTTCAAATATTTTACACGTAGTAAATGAAGACTTTAATATTCCATCCGATGGCATATTGGGTAAGGATTTTCTGAAAATTAACAAATGCATTATTAATTATGAAAGCAATAGTATTTCCTTTTGGGTAAGTAATGAAAAAGTCGCGGTACCATTCCTGCACGGAACAGAAAGCGACAGTTGTATCATTCCTCCCAGGTGTGAAATTTTCAGACTTTTGATTTAGGAGATTCACCAGAGCCACTTCTCGTGGACTCGCAGGAAATTAAAAAGGATGTTTTCACAGCTAGGTGCATTGTTAATTCCAGTAACCCAACAATTAAAGTCACAAACACCACGGATGATGTAAAGTATGTGAAAGGAGACAGTATTCGGACAGAAAAACTTTCAAATGGCAATGTTTATACAATTAACAATACAGAAATAGAAGACAAACATACGCAAAAACTGATTTCGATTTTAAAAATCAAATACCTCAACATGCTCAAAGTAAATTAACTGACAACTTCTACGAGCAAAAATTAAGATTGACAGACAACGAGCCGGTATATGTTACAAACTATCGATTGCCATACTATCAACGCGAATAAATAAACCGCCAATTAAATAAACTTTTAGACAACGATTTGATTGAACCTAGTTACTCTAATTAAAATAGTCCTTTGATTGTAGTCCCAAAGAAGGATACTAATGGTCAAAAAGCTTATTGTATGTGCGTAGATTTTCGCGCAGTAAACAAAAAACTCATTGCTGATAAATTTCCACTAGCTATAGTTTACTATATTTTAGATAATCTTGGTAGGGCAAAATATTTTTCGACATTAGACCTTTTTCGGGATTTCATCAAATCCCCTGGCATCCTGACTCACGTCACATTACTTCTTTCAGCACTTACCGAGGTGCATTTAGAAGGAAAGTTCTTCCATTCGGCTTAAATATAGCACCAAATTCATTCTGACGAATGATGATAATCGCTTTTTCGGGTATACCACCCAATGTGTTGTTGTTGTAGCAGTGCTTCGCCCCATCCAATAAGTGCGACCAATCACAAATTGTCATCAATGTCCTCTAAGGGGGTGCAAGGAAACTTCCAGTTTCAACAGGGGTGAACCATAATGAGAGGGATGTTAGAGGCGTTGGTTCCACATTACAATTAAAGAGATGGTTGGTTTCATGTGGGGACACATTGCAAGCGGGGCATACATTTTGTATGTCGGGATTGATTCTGGATAGGTAAGAGTTTAACCTGTTACAGTATCCAGATCGAAGTTGAGCTAGAGTGACTCGAGTTTCCTTGGGGAGTATGCGTTCCTCTTCCGCAAGTTTTGGGTACTGTTCGTTGAGTACTGGATTCACCGGGCAATTCCTGGCATAAAGGTCCGACGCCTATTTGTGGAGTTCACTGAGGACCTGCTTGTGTTTTTTGGCTTCATGCGGCTGAGTTCTCAAGTGCCGTATTTCTTCGTAATGCTTACGGAGATGACTCCTTAAGCCCCTGGGAGGTGTTGGCTCATCAATCAGATGTCTGTTGGGATGCCCAAGTTTCTGGGTATTCAACAGGAACTGTTTGGTGAGCACCTCATTTCTCTCCCTGATGGGGAGTATTCTCGCCCCTTAATGTAGATGGTGTTCTGGGGACATAAGAAGACAACCCGTGGCGGTTCTGAAGGCAGTATTTTGGCAGGCTTCTTCCAGTTAGTGGTCTTTAGGCTGGGCGACTATATCGGGGACGCGTAGCATGCAATCGGATAAAGAAATAAAGAAATTGCTTTGTAAGTGGTAATGAGCGTTTCTTTATCTTTTCCCCAAGAACTGCCAGCAAGAGATTTGAGGATTTTATTACCGCTCTGGATTTTCGGTACAATTGCGGCTGCATGCTCACCAAAATTTAGATTCTGATCAAACGTCACAATTAAGATTTTGGGTGAAGGACAGTCGATAGCGTAGTGCCACCGACGTAGATGTTCAAAATGGTCGACATTTGGGACGTCCATGTTGTAAATAAGGTCGCGGAGGGTTTAGTCGGTGATAATGCCAGGTTTCGCGAGGCGAAAAAACTGGAGATATCAGGGACGTAGCCGTTTATTCTGTTGTAAAGCTAATCGATTTGTGGGCCTGGGCCTGTGGCCATTATTGTGCAGTCATCGGCGTAGGAAACTATAGTAACTCCTTCTAGTGGCGAAAGTAGCTTTGATATGTAGAAGTTAAACGAAAGTGGGGATAGGACACCACACTGTGGGACCCTTTGTTTAGAGGCAATTTAGAATTGTCGCTTCCCAAGGCAGTCGGTTCTATGTACCGGAGCGACCCGGGATTTTTTCCCGACCAAGGGCTGTCATTGTCATCCTCCCATCAGCTCCTTGCAGCGGGACTGCTCCATATTCTCTTGCTCCGGGAAGGTAACGAACCCAATCCGGGTCCGTCTCCTGACCCGGTCCTGAGAAATGGTTTTGCTGCATCTGCCGGAAAAGAATCTGTTTAGGACGGTCATACTCTTGTCAGTGTGTCTCGTGTAAGGGATGGTTGCATCGGACAGGTTGTTCTGGTCTAGATCCCAAAACCAGACGTCCACGTAACTTCTATAAACTTTTGTGGCTTCTTGCTGTTGCTGTAGTCTGCGCGTTAGCGCCCCCCCCCCCCCCCCCCCCCCCCCCGCTACCATCCAGCAGCCCCGCTGCTCAGCAAGCCACAACAAGTACCCGCTGCTCCTCGCGCCCTACGGCGCCACCAACTCACACGGCTGCTCCCACTCATACCTACAATCTCCGTTGTAGAGTCGGGAGCAATGCCGACCATCAGCCCCTGCCCCGTCTTTTCCCCTCTTTTCCGGCAGCAATTGTGTAGGTCAAGGAAACAGACTCTTAGTCCCTACCTCTCTTTGCACCGTTTGCCAGCACAGAATATATATGTTTGCGACATCGATTGCGAGACTAAACCCACAGCAAGATCTGCACTGCAGACTTGTTCTGGGTATAATGTCCACCGAAAAGATTACGAGAACGGAAATGGAGGCGGCCTCGCGTTTATCATACACCTCTCTGTGCAATATCATATATTTGATAGCGATGCAAACCTAGAAATCATCAACATCTACATCCCTCCTGCCACCTGTTGCCCCAGTGGATACCGCCCTAATATCAGCGCCTTACTCACTGGCAACAATCGCATTATCTTAGGCGATTTCAATGCCCATAACGATCTATGGCATTCAAACTTGCGGGCGGACAGTAGGGGTGAGATGTTGGCGGATCAAATAGAAGAAACGACGTACTGCACAATAAGCGGAGACGCCCCCACACGTATGGTAGGAAGCTGTCACAATTCGCCGGATATTTCAATCGTGAGCGCAGAACTCGTAAACTGCGTCAACTGGCAGCCGATGTAACACTGGCATCCGACCACCTGCCTATACTTATTTCGCTCGAGCACTTTCATTAACTTTAAAAAAGGAAACTGGGAGGAATACAAATCCTTTACAGACAACCGCTTTGCTGCCCTCCTTATCCCGGCTAATGCCCGCCAAGGGGAGCGTGCTTCCCGCAAGGTCATTGAATCCGCCTCGGCTCGTTTCATTCCCGCTCGTAGAATTCCCGAAATTCGGCCCCACTTCCCGGCGGAGGCCGCAAGTTTAGCGAGAGAACGTGACATTATAAGACAGCTCGATCCCGGCGACCCCCAAATAAGGGATATAAACCAACGCATCAGATTGCTTGTGGATGAACACACGCGGGCGAAATGGGAGGAGCACCTAACCTCTCTGCCGGTGTAGGTACGCTTTGGTCCACCGTAAAGTCCCTATCGAATCCGTCTAGGAACAATGACAAAATTTTCAGGATAAAGTGCTGTCGGTTGCGAAAAAATGCGCGAGCGCTTTCTGCCGACAATATATAATACATTATACGGTCGACAAAGATAGACGGAGGGCCAACAGATACGCACATAAACATAAATTCAGCGCGTCACCAATTACCATCACCGCCAAAGAAGTTGAGGACGCCATCGTCATGCTAAACCATCCAAAGTAGTGGGCTCAGACGGCATAGCCATGCCGATGCTTAAAAGCCTAGGGAAAGAGGGTTTTAAATACTTAGCACATATCGTCAACCTGTCTCTTTCCACCTTTGCCTTACCCGAAAAATGGAAAATGGCCAAGGTGGTCCCGCTACTAAAGCCTGCGAAACCAGCTAACATAGGAGAGTCATATCGCCCGATATATCTCCTATCGCCAGTAGCCAAGACGTTTGAAGCCATTTTGCTCCCCTATTTCAAAGCAAATTTACAGCTAGCCTGTCATCAGCATGGCTTCAGAAAACTCCATAGCACCACTACTGCGCTAAATGCCGTCAGCACCCAGATGAATTGCGGTTTAAATCACAACCCCCACCATAGAACAGTACTCGTTGTGCTAGACCTATCAAAAGCTTCTGGTACGGTCAACCATGGCACGTTACTGCAAGACCTGGATGGGTCTACCCTTCCCCATGTCTTAAAAGGTGGACCGCAAATTATCTGGGTGGACATCAGACATCGGTGCAATTTAGAAACGCAACAACAAAACAAAGAAGAATTAAAGAAGGGGTGCCACAGGGTCTTGTCTTATCCCCACTTTTGTTACACATATCTAAGCTACCTTCGCCACCAGAAGGAGTTACTATCGTTTCCTACGCCGATGACTGCACAATAATGGCCACAATAGAGGTTGACGGTTGGCGTAAGGGTGCGAAAATGGCGGCCGAGGCGATACATGTGTACAACGATGGATCCAAAGTAGTGGAAGGAGTAGGGTCTGCGGTATACTGCGCTGATCAGGAAATAAGCAGATCCTACAGGCCCGGGTTACTGTAGCGTTTTCCAAACGGAAATATTAGCTGTAAGCAAAGCAGTAGAAACCCTGGAAGAGAATAGCTTAAGCTGCAACCGTGTTAACTTTTATATTGACAGTCAAGCAGCAATTAAGGCAATAATCTCGCATATGACAGCATCTAAATGCGTGTTAGAGTGTAAGCAGTCTCTGGAGAGAATCGGGACAGGGAGAAGCATACATCTATATTGGGTACCAGGGCATATGGGAATAGATGGGAATGATAAAGCGGACGAACTAGCTAAAAAGGGCACATCCCTTGAAGCTTGCTCCGTAGACGTCCCAGTTAGATTGGGCGAGATTAAGCGAATGCGAGAGGTGCACATGATCGACCAATCGGGAAAGGCGTGGGTTCAATCGCGGGGCTGTAAAGTGTCGAAGATTATGTATAGGTCTTACAACCTTAGACTAACACAGTAGATTCTATCATTAAAAAGAGAGGACTGTAGACTCATGACGGGTATTCCGACACTGCCTTCTGGCGTGACATGCCTTTAAATTAGGCTTGGTCAGTGATAGCAGATGTAGGAAGTGCGGTTTGGAGGAGGAAACGATCGAGCACGTTCTGTGCTCGTGCCCTGCACTTGCCAGGCTAAGACTGCAGCTATTAGGAGTGATACAGCTGTCAGATATAGAAGCAGCAAGTGGCTAAAGTCCTAGGAAGCTACTAGTATTTGCCAAGAGGACGGAGTTACTTTATAACATAGGACCTGGTTTTTGATAGGGTTTTTCAGTTTGGTCTTTAAAACAAACATCTGGTAACACTACGGACTCAATCAGTCTATGTGAGGTCCTCATGGACCGGCCAGTTCAACCTAACCTAACCTTCCCTGCCACAGATAGATCGAAAATTTGTTGAGAATTGCACTTCGAACATTGGTCTGTTGTGCCCTTATCAGATTGCGTCGCATTCCAGGAGGATATGTCTGCCGTCTCCGCTGATCGATCACGAAATCGACATGAATACAAAATTATGTTTTTTATTTAGTTGAACGGCGATAGAAAATCTTTTTTTTTTTTTCTAAAATGCAAGAAACTTCAAGAAGAACGTAAGGTTTTCATTATTTGTGTGTTGCTTTGATGTTGGCGTTGCGTTGCTTATTGATTGAAGCAATTAAAGCACGTGTGTTCAAAGTCAGATGTAGGCGCAACGCTAGTACCAAAACGACGCTAAAGTCACCTTAAGCGTATTTGCTTTAGGTGTTATTTATCAATATTAATTAAAAATGTTGCATCTCCTAAAAAGTTGAACCTAGGCAAGATACACACGAGGCGTAGCTTCGTAGGCGCCTGCAAAATATGGCATGCAGCTAAGATCGCTCTACACCTCAAGATTACTTATGTTGTGCCTAATACGCATCTAAGAAGCTACGCCTCGTGTCCATCTTTTCTTAGATTATATTTCAAAGAAAAATTGTTTAGTTTTAACCTTTGTTCATAACATTCATGTTCATGTCTACTACTATGGCAGTCGCTTGTATACTACTATTACATTATTTAAAAGAAATTAAGTTCGGAAAAATGCAACCTTATCACGTGCATTCTGAAACACGGTAGCCACACCATGTTTTCATTTGGGACCAAAATTTATCGAAAAAAGGACCAAATATTAGTTTAATTTTATTGGTATACAAACAATTCGGCAAGTTTCTAGAGTATCGTATTTGTTGTAAAAAGCAAAAATTGTAGGATGTTCCAGTGGTTTCCTATATAAAATTTTAATAAAAGAGACACTTGGCTTTAGTTCAAACTGCACAAACAAAAATAAAGTGTACCTTTAGGTATTAAATTTTCAAATTTCTAGGATAAGACTATGTATGTTGTGAACCTAGTATTGCTTGATTGCAATGAAATAAAATGTATAGCGCGGTTACGTTTTAGTAAGGAACGGTTACAAAATTTGCGTTGTGGCAAACTCAATGAGTCGTAAATTAAACTAAGCAATTAATGCTATTCTTATATATGCTTACATTTTCCTTAACAGTTGAAACTTCATACCAGAGCCTTGACTCAGTAAGTGTGAATTTTGAACTCAGACTAAAAATGAAGCGTCTTAAAAGTTTCACCTGTATAATAATTGAATACCGATCGAAATATCTAACCACTAAAACAAGTCTTTTTTCATAAGACTGTTTTTTCATCAAAAATTAATGACAATGTGTTTGCCCGAACATTCAACCTTCCTTTTTAATGCCTCGCCTAAATTATCTCCCAGGTTAAATGTCATTGTTCTGCTACATTTTATTGATAGAACAGTTTTCGTGGTAAGAATTCCATTAAAGTAAATTGAAAATTATATGTGGGTAATAGATTTGCGGCAAATTTTTTAGCAGTGTTTTCCCTTTTCAGTGAAAAAGAAATAAAAGTGCCGAAAAAGAACCAAAATTGAGAAAAAGAGACCAGCGGACCATATAGGGTTGGATGGACCATTTTTGGTCCAAATGGATTGAATTGGCAACCGTGTTCTAAAATGCAAGCTTCCACGTCAAATACATATACTTATAAGTACATCGACATTACGAAATACATTGTCGCGTTGTGTGGCAAAGTATTGTTGCATAAAAGCTTTTTGACCACCACAATACCACAGATTAAATATAAAATTTCACAAAAATAATAAATTTTTTCCAAAAATCACACAGAATATCCGCAGTTATTGTTTACGAATTTAGAAACAATGAGAATGGCAAATACAAACGAGTATGAAATGTAATGTCAAAACGTATATGCACATGCTTGTATTTATATGCACGAAAATGCTTTAAAAACGCATGAAATTGTTAAATTAAAGTTAAAAAAAATGATAACAAGTAAGGAAGGCTAAGTTCGGGTGTAACCGAACATTACATACTCAGTTGAGAGCTATGGAGACAAAATAAGGGAAATCACCATGTAGGAAAATGGACCTAGGGTAACCCTGGAATGTGGTTGTATGACATGTGTATCAAATGGAAGGTATTAAAGAGTATTTTAAGAGAGAGTAGGCCATAGTTCTATTGATGGACGCCATTTAGGGATATCGCCATAAATGTGGACCAGGGCTGACTCTAGAATTTGTTTGTACGATATGGGTATCAAATGAAAGGTGTTACTGAGCATTTTAAGAGGGAGTGGGCCTTAGGTCTATCGGTGGACGCCTTTTCGAGATATCGCCATTAAGGTGGACTAGGGGTGACTCTAGAATGTGTTTGTACGATATGGGTATCAAATGAAAGGTGGTAATGATTATTTTAAAAGGGAATGGGCTTTAGTTCTATAGGTGAACGCCTTTTCGAGAAATCGCCATAAAGGTGGACCAGGGGTGACTCTAGAATATGTTTGTACGATATGGGTATCGAATGAAAGCTGTTAATGAGTATTTTGAAAAGGGGTGATCCTTAGTTCCATAGGTCGACGCCGTTTCGAGATATCGCCATATCAAACGAAAGGTGTTACTGAGCATTTTAAGAGGGAGTGGGCATGAGGTCTATAGGTGGACGCCTTTTCGAGATATCGTCATTAGGGTGGGCAGGGGTGACTCTAGAATGTGTTTGTACGATATGGGTATCAAACGAAAGGTGTTACTGAGCATTTTAAGAGGGAGTGGGCATTAGGTCTATAGGTGGACGCCTTTTCGAGAAATCGCCATTAGGGTGGACCAGGGGTGACTCTAGAATGTTTGTACGATATGGGTATCAAACGAAAGGTGTTACTGAGCATTTTAAGAGGGAGTGGGCATTAGGTCTATAGGTGGACGCCTTTTCGAGATATCGCCATTAGGGTGGGCCAGAGGTGACTCTAGAATGTGTTTGTACGATATGGGTATCAAATGAAAGGTGGTAATGAGTATTTTAAAAGGGAGTAATCCTTAGTTCAATAGGTGGACGCCTTTTCGAGATATCGCCATAAAGGTGGACCAAGGGTGACTCTAGAATGTTTGTACGATATGGGTATCAAACGAAAGGTGTTACTGAGCATTTCAAGAGAGAGTGGGCATTAGGTCTATAGGTGGACGCCTTTTCGAGATATCGCCATTAGGGTGGGCCAGGGGTGACTCTAGAATGTTTGTACGATATGGGTATGAAACGAAAGGTGTTACTGAGCATTTTAAGAGGGAGTGGACATTAGGTCTATAGGTGGACGCCTTTTCGATATATCGCCATTAGGGTGGGCCAGGGGTGACTCTAGAATGTTTGTACGATATGGGTATCAAACGAAAGGTGTTTCTGAGCATTTTAAGAGGGAGTGGACATTAGGTCTATAGGTGGACGCCTTTTCGAGATACCGCCATTAGGGTGGGCCAGGGGTGACTCTAGAATGTTTGTACGATATGGGTATCAAACGAAAGGTGTTACTGAGCATTTTAATAGGGAGTGGGCATTAGGTCTATAGGTGGACGCCTTTTCGAGATATCGCTATTAGGGTGGGCCAGGGGTGACTCTAGAATGTTTGTACGATATGGGTATCAAACGAAAGGTGTTACTGAGCATTTTAATAGGGAGTGGGCATTAGGTCTATAAGTGGACGCCTATTCGAGATATCGCCATTAGGGTGGGCCAGGGGTGACTCTAGAATGTGTTTGTACGATATGGATATCCAATTAAAGGTATTAATGAGGGGTTTAAAAGCGAGTGGCCCTTAGATGTATATGTGAAGGCGTTCTCGGAATATCGACCAAAATGTGGACCAGGTGATCCAGAAAATCATCTGTCGGGTACTGCTAATTTATTTATATATGGAATACCACTAACAGTATTCCTGCCAAGATTCCAAGGGCTGTTGATTTCGCCTTGTAGAACTTTTTCATTTTCTTCTACTTAATATGGTAGGTGTCACACCCATTCTACAAAGTTTTTTCCAAAGTTATATTTTGCGTCAATAAACCAATCCAGTTACAATGTTTCATCCCTTTTTTCGTATTTGGTATAGAATTATGGCATTTTTTTATTTTTCGTAATTTTCGATATCGATAAAGTGGGCGTGGTTATGGTCGGATTTCGGCCATTTTTTATATCGAGATAAAGTGAGTTCAGATAAGTACGTGTGCTAAGTTTAGTAAAGATATATCGATTTTTGCTCAAGTTATTGTGTTAACGGCCGAGCGGAAGGACAGACGGTGGACTGTGTATAAAAACTGGGCGTGGCTTCAACCGATTTCGCCCTTTTTCACAGAAAACAGTTATCGTCCTAGGAGCCAAGCCTCTACCAAATTTCACAAGGATTGGTTAATTTTTGTTCGACTTATGGCATTAAAAGCATCCTAGACAAATTAAATGAAAAAGGGCGGAGCCACGCCCATTTTGAAATTTTCTTTTATTTTTGTAATTTGTTGCACCACATCATTACTGGAGTTGAATGTTGGCATAATTTACTTATATGCTGTAAAGATATTAACTCTTCTTTTAAAATTTTAATTAAAAAAAATTTTTTTTTAAAAAGTGGGCGTGGTCGTTCTCCGATTTTGCTAATTTTTATTAAGCAGACATAAAGTAATAAGGGTAATGTTCCTGCCAAATTCCATCATGATATCTTTAACGACTGCCAGATTACAGCTTGCAAAACTTCTAAATTACCTTCATTTAAAAGTGGGCGGTGCCACGCCCAATGGCCAAAATTTTACTAGTTTTCTATTTTGCGTCATAAGCTCAACGCACCTACCAAGTTTCATCGCTTAATGCGTATTTGGTAATGAATTATCGCACTTTTTTGATTTTTCGAAATTTTCGATATCGAAAAATTGGGCGTGGTTATTGTCCGATATCGTTCATTTTAAATAGCGATCTGAGATGAGTGCCCAGGAACATATATACCAAATTTCATGAAGATACCTCAAAATTTACTCAAGTTATCGTGTTAACGGGCAGACGGACGGACGGACGGACGACTGTGTATAAAAACTGGGCGTGGCATCAACCGATTTCGCCTATTTTCACAGAAAACAGTTAACGTCGTAAAATCTACTCCCCTACCAAATTTCAAAAGGATCGGTTAATTTTTGTTCGACTTATGGCGTTAAAAGTATCCTAGACAAATTAAATGAAAAAGGGCGGAGCCACGCCCATTTTGAAATTTTCTTTTATTTTTGTATTTTGTTGCACCATATCATTACTGGAGTTGAATGTTGACAGAATTTACTTATATACTGTAAAGATATAAAATTTTTTGTAAAAATTTTACTTTAAAAAAAAATTTTTTTTAAAAGTGGGCGTGGTCCTTCCCCGATTTTGCTAATTTTTATTAAGCGTACATATAGTAATAGTAGTAACGTTCCTGACAAATTTCATCATGATATCTTCAACGACTGCCAAATAACACCTTGCAGAAGTTTTAAATTACCTTCTTTTAAAAGTGGGCGGTGCCACGCCCATTGTCCAAAATTTTACTAATTTTCTATTCTGCGTCATAAGTTCAACTCATCTACCAAGTTTCGTCGCTTTATCGGTCTTTTGTAATGAATTATCGCACTTTTTCGGTTTTTCGAAATTTTCGATATCGAAAAAGTGGGCGTGGTTATAGTCCGATATCGTTCATTTTAAATAGCGATCTGAGATGAGTGGTCAGGAACCTACATACCAAATTTCATCAAGATACCTCAAAATTTACTCAAGTTATCGTGTTAACGGACGGACGGACGGACGGACATGGCTCAATCAAATTTTTTTTCGATCCTGATTATTTTGATATATGGAAGTCTATATCTATCTCGATTCCTTTATATATGTACAACCAACCGTTATCCAATCAAACTTAATATACTCTGTGAGCTCTGCTCAACTGAGTATAAAAACTTTAATATAATTAAAAATATTCTTTTAATAACTACAAAAACGCCTTATATATTCTATATATACATCAATTGGTAAGGGTTATCTCGCTTTAAAATTTAAGCTAAATAATCTAAAGTTTTTTTGAAACTGAGTCGAGAACTGTGCGTGTGAATGTGCGAGTTTCAGCGAACAGCTATTAGTTACGCTACTTGGTAAGATTTACAATATTTCACAGGCAGCAACGAGGTAATACAAATAATAGCTCTGTTGATTATTTTTGATGCGGCAGGAGGTTATGCGCTATTGAAAGAGAATGACATCGAAAAACATTAAGGGAAAAGACGTGCCCGCAAGCCAAACTAGCTAATTTTTATACTCAGTTGAGCAGAGCTCACAGAGTATATTAAGTTTGATTGGATAACGGTTGGTTGTACAGGTATAAAGGAATCGAGATAGATATAGACTTCCATAAATCAAAATCATCAGGATCGAAAAAAAATTTGATTGAGCCTTGTCCGTCCGTCCGTTAACACGATAACTTGAGTAAATTTTGAGGTATCTTGATGAAATTTGGAATGTAGGTTCCTGAGCAGTCATCTCAGATCGCTATTTAAAATGAACGATATCGGACTATAACCACGCCCACTTTTTCGATATCGAAAATTTCGAAAAACCGAAAAAGTGCGATAATTTACCAAAGACAGATAAAGCGATGAAACTTGGTCGGTGGATTGAACTTATGACGCAGAACAGAAAATTAGTAAAATTTTGGACAATGGGCGTGGCACCGCTCACATTTAAAAGAAGGTAATTTAAAATTTTGCAAGCTGTAATTTGGCAGTCGTTGAAGATATCATGATGAAATTTGGCAGGACCGTTACTCCTATTACTATATGTACGCTTAATAAAAATTAGCAAAAATTAAGTAAAATTTTAACAAAAAATTTAATATCTTTACAGTATATAAGTAAATTATGTCAACATTCAACTCCAGTAATGATATGGTGCAACAAAATGCAAAAAATAAAAGAAAATTTCAAAATGGGCGTGGCTCCGCCCTTTTTCATTTAATTTGTCTAGGATACTTTTAATGCCATAAGTCGAAAAAAAATTTACCAATCCTTTTGAAATTTGGTAGGGGCATAGATTTTATGACGTTAACTGTTTTCTGTGAAAATGGGCGAAATCGGTTGAAGCCACGCCCAGTTTTTATACACAGTCGTCCGTCTGTCCTTCCGCATGGCCCTTAACACGATAACTTGAGCAAAAATCGACATATCTTTACTGAACTTAGTTCACGTACTTATCTGAACTCACTTTATCTTGGTATAAAAAATTAACGAAATCCGACTATGACCACGCCCACTTTTTCGATATCGAAAATTACGAAAAATGATAAAAAATGCCATAATTCTATACCAAATACGAAAAAAGGGATGAAACATGGTAATTGGATTGGTTAATTGACGCGAAATATAACTTTGTAAAATGGTTCTGACACCTACTATATTAAGTAGAAGAAAATTAAAGAGTTCTGCAGTGCGAAATAAAAAACCGTTGAAATCTTTGCAGGTATTACATATATAAATAAAATAGCGGTATCCAACAGATGATGTTCTGGGTCACCCTGGTCTACATTGTGGTCGATATCTGGAAAACGCCTTCACATATACAACTACCACCACTCCCTTTTAAAATTCTCATTAATACCTTTAATTTGATACCAATATCGTACAAACACATTCTAGAGTCACCCCTGGTCCACCTTTATGGCGATATCTCGAAAAGGCGTCCACCTATAGAACTAAGCCCCACGCCCTTTTAAAATACTCATTAACACCTTTCATTTGATACCCATATCATACAAACATATTCTAGAGTCACCCCTGGTCCACCTTTATGGCGATATCTCGAAAAAGCGACCACATACAAAAATCGCGCAATTTCAGGCTGAAGTCGATGATTTGAAGCATTGAAGTATGTAGCAATTACAACTAAATCGCCCAGCAGTTTAAGTGAGTAATCCAAAGGTAAAAACACCATCCTTTGACGGGTCTGTTCTTTTCCAGGCCTTTAAGCTACAGTTTGAGAAGACCGCAACAGTGAACAACTGGAATGCTGAAGATAAAGTTTCTGCACTCTTCGTAGCATTGAAACGACCAGCTGCCGAAATCTTACAGACTATTCCAGAGTACGAACGGAACAGCTATGAAGCATTGATGGCCGCTGTCGAGAGACGTTATGGAAGCAAGCATAGAAAACAGATATTCCAAATTGAGTTGCAAAACCGTCACCAAAGAGCGAATGAGACTTTGCAGGAGTGTGCCTCGGATGTTGAAAGGTTGGCTCATCTCGCAAATGCGGACGCACCTGTGGAATACACCGAGAGGGTAAAAATGCAGAGTTTTATAAATGGCATACGGGACGTGGAAACGAAGCGAGCTACATACGCAAACCCAAAGCTGACATTTGCTGAAACGGTATCACATGCATTGACTCAGGAAACGGCCTCACTGTTGAGTAAACCAGCGCACAAAGTTCATCGTGTGGAAGTGGAAAGACCAGATTGGGTAGACACAATTTTGGAAGCACTGAAGGGATAACAACAGAAAAATGCCGTAGTTATTAAATGTGTCAAGTGCGGCAACCCAGGTCATATTGCACGACATTACAGCACCGGTCCCAATAGCTCCAACAATGTGGGTGGCCGTAAACGCAGAGCTGAAGGAGATGAGCAAATCTCCAAGTCCACTCAATCGTTAAACTAAAGCGAGTCAGCCGCAAGGGGCGACAGCTGGCTCCCCCAATTGAATGCCCCATAATCTCTATCTCACAAATTCGAAGAAGGTCAAGCAATCTTACTGTCGGAGGACATGTGGATGGAAAGGAACGTTTGCTGACTGTAGATACGGGTGCATCTCATTCCATCATTCGAGCGGATTTAGTCAACAAAAAGATAAGACCATTGCATGGAGCAAGATTGCGTACAGCCACTGGAGAAGATAGCACGGTTCTAGGAGAAGTATCATGTGAAGTTGCAATTGGGAACGTCACGGTAGTACACAATTTTATAGTGGCAGAGATTGCTGATGAAATCATAATTGGAGTGGACTTCTTAATCGACCAGGGCATCAAGATCGACATGCAAAGCAAGACAAGGCGATATAAGAACATGGATGTACCACTTAATTTCGTCTATGAGAGAGGCTACAGCAGTAAACGAGTGGTGGTGGAAGAGATGTCAGCAGAGAGTCCCATTGCGAAGTCATATTGGGCACAGTGGAACAGTTTAGAATTAATATCCGGTTGCCTTCATCGAGTATGGGAGAGTGAGGATGGTAAATGCAAGAAGAAACTGATAGTTGTTCCCAGAAAGAGGATTCCTGCCGTGCTCAGCGAGCTGCATAATGGTCCAAGCGGAGGTCATCTTGGAATCACGAAGACGCTCGAGAAGATTAAACAGAGATTCTATTGGGTTGGTTGCCGTCAGTCGGTCACAGAGTGGATTGCGAACTGCGAGCTTTTCAGCAGAGCGAAAAGACCCAGAACCCGAAGTCATGGCCAGATGAAGCAATATAACTCAGGTGCGCCATTTGAAAGGATCGTTATGGATGTCGCCGGTCCATTGCCTACTAGCAAAGGCGGAAACAAATATGTACTGGTAGTTATGGATTATTTCAGCAAATGGCCAGAGGTATACCCAATCCCAAATCAAGAAGCGGAAACGGTAGCAGAAGTGTTTATAAACAATTGGGTTGCAAGGTATGGTTTACCAATGGAGTTACATTCTGACCAAGGCAGGAATTTCGAATCAGCTGTATTCCGGGAAATGTGTAAATCATTGGGCATTCGAAAAACACGGACAACTGCATTGCATCCTCAATCCGATGGTATGGTAGAACGATTCAATAGAACATTGGAGGAGCACTTAAGGAAAGTAGTAGACAAGTACCATAAAGAGTGGGATACCCGCATACCATTATTCTTGATGACTTACCGATCAGCAGTGCATGAGACAACGAGCCAAACCCCTGCAAAAGTAATTTTTGGCAATGACCTTAGACTACCAGCTGATTTGAAGTTTGGGATAGATGCCAATGCGGAGATAAATGTCAAGAAATCCACTAGTGATTTGGAAGAAAAGCTAAGAGAAATACATGATCTGATAAGGCAACGAACAAAGATTATGAGTGACAAGATGAAAGCCAGATACGATAAAGCAATTAATTCAGAAGGTTTTCAGGAAGGAGATTAGGTGCTGTTATACAACCCACAACGTAAAAAAGGTTTGTCCCCGAAATTGCAGTGTAATTGGGAAGGCCCATACAAAGTTGTAAAACGGATCAACGATGTAGTGTACCGCATACAAACCATCGGTAAACCACGAACCAAAATGAAAGTGTTCCATTTGGAAAGGCTGGCAACGTTTAGATCGAGAGATTTTTCTGATCGGGATGATCAGACTTAGGTGGAGGGCAGTGTTACGAATATTAGCAACACTAAGGAGTGCTGCCATCTCTAAGCAGATGCTAAGCAGTGACGTGAATTCACATCCATAGATCAATCATTATGTATCTACATAAACGAAACAATAATTGCGTGTACACATATGTACCATGTACGTATACGAGCAGCGGAGAATCAATGCACAAACACATGCATACATATGAGATACTCCTGAAAGTATGCAATGAGAGAAGCTAAAATCGTGCAATTTTAGTTACAGCTGAGAAGTTTGAGAGCTGATGGGCTAGTAGATTCTGGAAGCGCCTAGAAGGCAACAAGTTTAGAGGCGCTGGAATTCAGTTTGATTTGAGCTGTCAAGAAGTTTCGATTAAGACGCTATCTAGCGAGCAAGAGCAGTAATATTTTGAAATTCAGTTTCATTTGAGCTATCAATCAGTTTGGTTATTAAGCAAGCTATTCGTTGCACAGTTTGAGTGTTATTGTGAAGTAATTTAATAAAGGCCATTTTGCATTATCACATATTGGAGTTATTTATTCAACAGTTTATTGAATCGAACTTAGCAGAGGGTTGCAAATAAGAGGATTTGCAGGAAATTCGTTACAATACCTTTAATTTTATAACCATATCGTACAAAAACATTCTAGAGTCACCCCTGGTCCACCTTTATGGCGATATTTCGAAACGGCTTCCACCTATAGAACTAAGGCCCACTCCCTTTTAAAATACTCATTAAGACCTTTTGTTTGATACCCATATTGTACAAACAAATTCTAGGGTCACCCCTGGTCCACCTTTATGGCGATATCTCGAAACGGCGTCCACCTATGGAACTAAGGATCACTCCCTTTAAAATACTCATTAACACCTTTCTTTTGATACCCATATTGTACAAACAAATTCTAGGGTCACGCCTGGTCCACCTTTTTGGCGATATCTCGAAACGGCGTCCACCTATGGAACTAAGGATTACTCCCTTTTAAAATACTCATTAATACCTTTCATTTGATACCCATGTCGTGCAAACAAATTCTAGAGTCAACCCTGATCCACCTTTATGGCGATATCTCTAAATGGCGTCCACCTATAGAACTATGGCCCACTCCCTTATAAAATACTCTTTAGTGCCTTTCATTTGATAGACATGTCATACAAACACATTCCAGGGTTTCCCTCGGTTTATTTTCCTACATGGTTATTTTCACTTATGTTGTCACCATAGCTGTCAACTGAGTATGTAATGTTCGGTTACACCCGAACTTAACCTTCTTTACTTGTTATGTTTAAAATAAGTTCCTCACAACTAGGTTATATCAATATTATCATAAAATAAGTCCTAAAAGTTAAAAAAAATGTTCCAATAGCTCGGAGTTCCAATTTTTTTTAAAGATACGCAAGTTACCTTCTTAGCACCACTATAGCGCAATTACTCCCAGTTTACCCAGACATCCCTCTTGTTTTAATTTGCCCATCTATGATCCACACGCTTTGATTGGATCGAGTGTTCTAGAACATTTTTACTTTCCAATGTCTTTTTTAATATAATGTCACTCCATCGCTTTTGTGCCCTGATAAATGTATTTCGTTTTCTTCGATATATTCCGGTAAATGCGTTTCATTTAGAATAAGAAAATCTATTTCATCATAGACAGTTCTAATTTCCATATGGGCGAAATTGTTCAGAAGTCGGTGTATGTTTGTGCGAATTCCATTTATATTTGCTAATTACTAACTGGTCAACCTAATAAAAAAGGTTAGGAAATAACGCTCGCGGGTGTTATTTTCTTTTCATTAGGGAAATAACACCCGCCTACAAAATGTAATATCGGAATAAGGCGTTATTTCCTTTTGAAAAATTATTATTTATTTATTTAAAGTCGACAAATCGTCGACTACATGATAGAAATATACATCATATGTATACAGTTCAAAATCTAAAATTAAATATATCGAAATTTTAACAATGTTATAGAAGAACAAATAATATATATAACAATACATTTGAATTTCTGAATATAAAGGTAGAAATAAAAGAAAAAAATATAATAAAATCTTATGATGGCGGAATGCATCAGATTCTGGTCAGCAAGCATTCGGAATGCACAGAGTCCGTTCGACTTCCTGTGGGAATGCAAACAAGCTTCCAATCAGTATGTCGTCGGATTTCGGCAGAACTCCGATAGTATAGTGTTGTATGCCATCAATAAAAAAGTAACATGACTTGCGTTGTTGGAAAGCACCGGATTCCAATCAACTCGATGCCTGACCCATAAAATTATACCGCCGGAATGCATGCGATTCCGGTCAGTATCTCGTGAGAAAGCATGTTTTAATGTTGTTGGAATGCACCAGATTCCAATCAATATAGTACTGTCTTGTTCCTTTTGAATGTTTCAGGTTGAAGAGTCAATGTATCCCACCCATCCCTATACGATATCCTGTCTGGGTTTTTACGGGACAAATATTGCCGGCGTGTAAAAAAAAATAAATTAGATGCTACCTCTCAGGTAAGATAGGCGAGTATTGCCTTACGTAAAGTGGAAAAATTACATTCAAGACTAAGTAATACAGCTGTACTAATCATTGTAGTGCGAACACGAGTTAAGCAGAGAATTATTTTTAACAAAGTTTCGACGACAAAGGGGTAAATGAACAGGTACATAGTGTCTGAATACTCTAGGAGCGACAGCAAAATTCAGTCGGCCTAGAAGGTCATCGGAGTCAATTTCTCCAATAATGAGCTTATAGATAAACAATATAACAAGTAATGTTCTGCGATATTCTAAAGTGGGTAAGCTAATAAGAAGAAGCCTACTTCTGTCTGATGGTTGGTGAAGATTTGAGTCCCAATTGAGACCACGTAATGCAAATATCAGAAATAGCTTTTGTACAGACTCAATACGCTTTATATGATTTTGAGAGACAGGACACCAAATGCACGAGCAATACTCCAGTATTGGACGGACCAGCGATGTGTGGACTCTTAGTGAGGTACGGGTCATCAAACTCTTTAGCCCACCTTTTAACAAATCCAAGTACACCCAATGCCTTGTTGGCAATAGATAAAATATGCATGTTGAAACTCAGTTCCGGATCAAAAAGGAAATCATTTGCAATAGATATACGCTCCAAGGGGGTGCCATCTAGTGTATAGGGATTCCAAAATGTGTTCACACGGTGAAATGTCATATGCTTACATTCAGAGCAATTTAAAACTATGTGACGGACTTATTTCTGCTGAGGTATGCCCAGTCCGTCCAGGGTTCCTATAGTTGGTGGGAGAACCTATTCCGCTTGAAATAAATAAACAAAGGAGTACCGAAAACGTTATAAGATTTATTCAAAAAATGCAATGTCCTTAATAGCTACTCCTATTCTCTGTCCCTGTCTAGATAAAAGTAGCTGAGGTAGAACCCCTCTGCTAAGCTCTCCGTCAGTTGGAGTAGAAACCTCCTACTGAATATAAAGCTTATCACGAAATGAAGTAGAAACCTTCAGGTCGTGTTGTGGTCAGTGGTAGAAGCCCACTGACTCATATGCCTATCTCCTATCTTCTGATCTTACAAGCTAATTTGTCGCCCTTATATACGATTTCGTACGCCGGCGGACGGTTATTTCCTGAAAACAGTTCATGAGTAATAATTCCTCCGCTATAAAATTATGTAGGACTGCGCGCAGGCAGTCAGTAATTTTACAATAACAATTATAAAAGGTGGAAATGCAAAAATCGAATACTAGTTTAACGCTACTTTCGCTGCATACATACATACGCTTACATGCTAACATACGTTTTCCCTTCTTCCAATATCATGCCTATGGTTTGTACACATGTATATAGATATATATATATATATGCATACTTTCGATCATGTAGGATAATCCGCTATCCCGGCATTTAGTATCCCAATTTTCGGGAGCCCTAATATACATAGCGAACAGTGTACCTAATCTCGTACATACATTTGTTGTATGCCTGCCGTGTTTTCCAATCTTCGCATTACCTATTGAATTCAATCATTTGTGTTTATGCGTATGTTCGCTGTCGCTGCGTTGGCCTCGCTTGATGCTTTCGACTTCTGCTTATGGCGGGCGTTGGCGTGTCGTATGCTCGTGTGTAAGTATGTATAGAAAAGTTCCAATTAGTAGCGGCGCTTATTTTGGCGACTTTTGCTGCTGATCTCTGTTTATCCAAATTATTATGTATGTTGTATTTGTAGTTGAGTGTACTGGATGCGCAAAGGGTTGGTTGACCGGCGCAATTTTATGTTTTTGTGCGTTTACACTTCCCTTCCAAATGTTTTAGTGTATGTTAGGGTGACCTATTTTTGAAATTTATGTGGGCGAAAAATGTAAATATTTTGCTTGCGTGCAAAAGTGAGCAAGTCTGGTTTATCCTCCAATTTAGTAAATAATAATTCAATATACAACAGCATATATATATTTTGACGTGAAATTCGCAAAGATATAATTTATGTCATAAAAATGTATAAATGATAAATTCAGAGTTAAATTCAATTATTGTATAACATGTATGTGAAAATGAAAAAAATAGGTATATGGGCTGAGGGTACAAAACCCTCGGTTTTGGGGTCCTCACACTCCGCCCTCACCTACCGCAGCGAAGCTTACGGTCACCATGCCGGTGCGCGTGATCCGTACGCGGAAGTATTGTTCGCCCACACTGCCTTCGTCGTCGCTGTCGTCATGGTTGTCGTTGCTGCTGTTGATGCTACCACTGGCCTCGCTGGCCATCAGGCTCAATATGTCGCTGTTGTTGTCGTTGAGGCTGCCGTTGACCTCGCTGGCCATACGGTTTAATATTTCACTGTCGTCGTTGTGTTCGTTGCTGGCGTTTCGCTGCCCTTCCCGTCGGTGGTGTGTGTGGTGCCAGTCTATACTGTAAATTAAAAACTAGTGGATTTTCCTTAGGGTGCTCTCACCGTATATGGTGGATTTAAAAAAAATTTGGTATATCATGAGCCTAGTTACAGGGTATATTCATGTGATTATGCAATTTTGGTTAGAGTTTACCGGGCTTCAGTGGTTGATCCGAAGTTCGGGTACTTCTTGAAATGAAATTTCTGCGTGTATGATTTGATACCGTTCCGGTTGGGCGTGTACGTTACTACCGAATTGATTCGAGTTGTCTAGGGGTGTGTGTTCGTTTAGGGCGGCTATAACAAACTGCCTTCCTAGGTGTAATCTTGTTCCATGTATCGGTTCTCTGGCGCTCTGTGCCTGGGTTCCTCGAGCGACCTGTACCTGATTTTTTTGAAATGATCGTACCTGATTCTCCTTAATGCTTTGCACTTTACCGTTTCTGTATGCTACCAGCTGTTGGCTCGTACTTTGGTCCTCTTCGTGTTGTTTCTCGGTCTCTTCGCTGACCCGCGTAAGCGTACCGCAAATGGCGACCTCGCTGTTCTCTCTCTGTTGTTGTACCTGGGAAATATTGTTTGCTGTTCGATTGGACGATGTTGACGGGATTTGATCTTCACTAGCGTTCTTCTTGTTACTCTGTTCATGCCTTTGCTTTCTGGATTCGTTGTTGTCGGCGGCGTCGGTTGCGTGATATGCTTTCAGCTCACTTAAGTGGGCTGTCCTCCTCCTTCCTCTGAAAACTTTGTCTAGCTCTACGATCACTGGTGATACAAAGTTCGTTACTCGGTGAGGTCCACTGTACGTGGGCGCTAGTTTGGCTGCAAAGTTATCCACCGCTTTTGACAGCTGATGCTCCTTTACCAGCACTAGGTCGCCTATAGCCGGTCGCCGTTGCCTTCTTCTTAAATTATAATTCTTTGCTTGCTCTGCTGATGCTCGCTCTTGCTTCCGTCGTGCCATCTCGAATATCTCCTTCATCTTCATCGATGTCTCCGCTGGATTAGCTACTCTCTCACCTGTACCGAATGTATGCTCGTCGTAAAGGCTATTGAGAATCCTTGGTCCTCTGCATTGTACTACATATGTTGGACTGTACCCGATCGATTCACATACGCTTGTGTTTAATGCGAGTGTTATCTCTGGTATCAGCTCGTCCCATGTTTTCTGCTCATTCTCTGAAAACTGTGCTATCATCCTCTTGATGTTGCGGTTCGCCCTTTCTGTCGGATTCTCCTGCGGTGTGTATGGTGTTGTCAGCTGGTTTTTTACGCCAAGCTCCTCCAAATACTTCTTAAAACGTTTGCTCTCGAACTGCGCTCCGTTGTCTGTGATTAATATCTTTGGAATGCCAAATCGTGCCAAAATTCTCTCTCTAAATCCTCGTATTACGCTCTCTGTTGTTGCCTTTCTAATTGCCATTATTTCCACCCATTTTGAAAATCAGTCAACGAAAACTAATGCCATTGTAATACCATGTTTTGAGCGTGGCATTGGACCAACAAAGTCTACACACACTGTTGTCCACGGTTCTTCTGTTTTAGTTAACATCTTACCCGCGGCCTGTTTTTGACTAGGGTTGTATACCTGACATCCATGACATCGCTGTACGTACTTCCTTACGTGTCTGAATATTCAGTGCCAGTAATGTCGCTCGTGCAATAAATTTTCGAACGCCCATGTGTCCTGCGCTTGGTGTGTCATGAATTTCCGCCAACACTCTGCGTCTCTGTGGGGTCGGTACACATAGCTTCCACGGTACTGCGTCTTCACCATCAACTTGACTCTCTATTCTCCTGTATAGCTTTCCGTCCTCGATCACATAGTCTGGGAATTTCTCCGGAGCCTTTCCTACTTCTGCCTTCTTCGCTTTCAGCCACTTGCACTCGTCTTTTCCTTTCTCCACCGTCAACGTGCTTAGTTGCTCGTCCATCGGCTGTCTCTAAAGTGCATCTGTCACCACGTTTAACTTTCCCTTTGGATTATTCGGGTAATACCTTTGTTTTATGGGGCGGTCGTCTCTCATCACAATGTATGCGTGGCCACGTTGGATAGCCCTGCTATATCCTCGAACATCTGTAATTCTTTGCTGAGAAATTTACTCACCGACTCGTCTGTATTCGCAAATTTTGGGCTGTTATCTTCGTGACTACTTTCGATCATTGTTATACATGTAACCGCTTTCTCATCCTGATCGCCTGTTCTCAATGTTAGTGTTTGTTCTCCGCATCTCATCTCCATGTTCACCTTCGCCAGGTAATCCGTTCCAAGCACCACTTCGTCGACTAGTCCTGGTAGGATTAGCATTTCATTTCGCAGCACTTGGTTACCCATTCTCACTTCTGCATCTACCCCTTCTACGATCGTTTTAAATCTCTTGAATATACCTCTCTTCAGCCTCCTTGCCATTGTTCCACTTACAAAGCTTCGGGTCACCCCTGTATCGATTGCGGCAACCACCTCCTCGCCATTCAATGTGAAGTTTGCCAAGATCCGGCCCTTTGTCTGTCTCAACGTGTTTAGTTTTCCCGAGGTTGCGTTTGGGGAGACCCCACTCCTCGGTGCCAATGAGGTCTCTGGCCGTTTCCCTGCGTTCGGCTACAACAGTTTCGTGTGAGTGTGCCTACCTTTCCGCATGTCCAGCAGAATTCGATGCGAGCGCTACGGCAATGGTATGCGACATGGCCGCCTCCTCCGCATCGTCTGCACGCCGTACTTGTTGTGCCTCTGCCTGCCGTTCTTGCTCCTCCGCCTGTGTATATTGGTAACATTCTTCTGGGCGCCTTGGTACAAATGGTCTTGCCATTGGTCGCATCGGATCTCTGTCAAGGGTAATATTTTCATAATCTTCTACCAAACTTACCAATTCTTCCAGGTCTCTTTTAAAATACAGTTGGACTTCTCTTCGGGAGTTCCGGTATATGCGGTTTAACTTCTGGTCTTCGGTGTAGGCGGCATGTCGCATCAGCCCTTGTAGTGCGAGCACATAATTTTGAACTTCTCTCCTGGTCCTTGCATGCGTGCCCGTATCTGGTCATCCAATTGTTCGAAGTATCTGGAGCTGAGGAAAAATTTTTGGAAATCCCTCTTAAACGAGTCGCACTCTTTCCAGCTCCGGTTGTTATTTTGGTACCAAACCAACGCTTTGTCCTTGAGTAACTCCGGCAATGCTCTTGGTATAGAGTTGACGTTTATTCGTATCCTTCTGATAGTTCTTCAACGCGTTCTATGAACCCTAGAGGATCCTTGCCCCCGTCGTATTTTAAACCCCATTTCCTTACCCGGTCCATAGTGGTTGCGTATCTGCCTGGTTGTTGCATAGCATCTAGTGGTGGTTGTGGGACCCCGTGTTGGTTGGGTGCGCCGGTTGTATTATCGTCATCCGTTTTCGTAGCACTTGGAGATGTCGACCGACTACTTGCCTGTGGTATATTGTAGAGCTAGGTCTGTAAGCCGATCCTGCCATTTCTCGTTGTCCTTTTCTGCCTGTACCGACGCCGCCAGTCGCTTCCTTAGTTCGTATACCGTTCCTGTATCATCCAGCCCGAACTCCGAGTGGTAACTTACCAGCTCCTCTCGGGTGAGATAATATATCCTGATATCTTTACCATTTTCTTATTTGTGTCTCCTTTCCTTGTTAGTTTCTGTGCTTAGCCGTCGTTGTTTTACTTTCCGTATATCCTTGTTACCTTTTGAATATCCTTTATGTAAAGCCTTGACGATTTCCTTGATCTTTCTTAAGCCTGCTCGGGCGCCATATGTGACGGACTTATTTCTGCTGAGGTATGCCCAGTCCGTCCAGGGTTCCTATAGTTGGTGGGAGAGCCTATTCCGCTTGAAATAAATAAACAAAGGAGTTCCGAAAACGTTATAAGACTTATTCAAAAAATTCAATGTCCTTAATAGCTACTCCTATTCTCTGTCCCTGTCTAGATAAGAGTAGCTGAGGTAGAACCCCTCTGCTAAGCTCTCCGTCAGTTGGAGTAGAAACCTCCTATTGAATATAAAACTTATCACGAAATGAAGTATAAACCTTCACGTCGTTTTCTGGTCAGTGGTAGAAGCCCACTGACTCATATGCCTATCTCCTAGCTTCTGATCTTACAAGCTAATTTGTCGCCCTTATATACGATTTCGTACGCCGGCGGACGGTTATTTCCTAAAATTCCTCTGTTATAAAATTATGTAGGACTGCGCACAGGCAGTCAGTAATTTTACAATAACAATTATAAAAGTTGGAAATGCAAAAATCGAATACTAGTTTAACGCTACTTTCGCTGCATTCTATTAGTACATACATACGCCTACATGCTAACATACGTTTTCCCTTCTTCCATTATCATGCCTATGGTTTGTACACATGTATATATATATATATATATATATATATATATATATATATATATATGCATACTTTCGATCATGTAGGAAAATCCGCTATCCCGGCATTTAGTATCCCAATTTTCGGGAGCCCTAACAGTGTACCTAATCTCGTACATACATTTGTTGTATGCCTGCCGTGTTTTCTAATCTTCGCTTTACCTATTGAATTCAATCATTTGTGTTTATGCGTATGTTTGCTGTCGCTTGTTTCTGATGGTGCGTTGGCCTCGCTTGATGCTTTCGACTTCTGCTTACGGCGTGCGTTGGTGTGTCGTATGCTGGTGTGTAAGTATGTATAGAAAAGTTCCAATTAGTAGCGGCGCTTATTTTGGCGACTTTTACTGCTGATCTCGGTTTATCCAAATTATTATGTATGTTGTATTTGTAGTTGAGTGCACTGGATGCGCAAGGGGTTGGTTGACCGGCGCAATTTTATGTTTTTGTGCGTTTCCAATTCCCTTCCAAGTGTTTTAGTGTATGTTAGGGTGACCTATATTTGAAATTTATGTGGGCGAAAAATGTAAATATTTTGCTTGCGTGCAAAAGTGCGCAAGTCTGATTTGTCCTTCAATTTACTAAATAATAATTCAATATACAACAGCATATATGTATTTTGACGTGAAATTCGTAAAGATATAATTTATGTCATAAAAATGTATAAATGTTAAATTCAGATTTAAATTCAATTTGTTGAGCGCCAACATTGGAACGAGTCCAAATCGGACTGAAAAAGGTTTAAGGAACCCGTATCGGCAGGACAATAATTGTAGCAAAGTTGTACATCATCCGCATACATTATAGTATGGGAATGCAATATAATCTGAGGTAAGTCGTTTATGAACAGGGTAAAGAGCAGAGGGCCTAGTTGACTTCCTTGAGGTACAGCGGAGGAAACTGCGAATGATTCCGAGAGATTACATTTGAACTGAATTTTTTAGGACCTGTTAGAAAGGTAGCTAGTCAGCCAAATTAAAAGGCGAAACGGAAAGCCCAATAAATCGAGCTTATAAATTAGTAGCTCATGGTTCACGGTATCGAATGCTTTACTGAAATCAGTGTAGACGACGTCAGTTTGCTTGTTAGCTAAAAACCCTTCCATAACTATAGACGTAAATACGAGAAAGTTGGTAGTGATTGACATTTGGCATATGAAACCGTTTTGACATGGAGATAAAAGGGAACTGCACTGATATTGGAGTTGGCTGGTAACAATCTGTTCAAAAACTTTAGGAATAGCTGAAAATTTAGCAATGCCTCTGCACCTACTATCTTTTTTATGCAAGGCTATAATAAAAGAATGTTTCCAAAGTGTCGGAAATGACGCAGATCCCAGAGATAACTCAAATAATTTCAGAATGGGCTCATATATATTTGCAGCGCAGTACTTAAGCACGCAACTGGGGACACCATCTGCTCCCGGAGGAAACGTGGGTTTCAAAGATTGAAGACTCTGAAGAACAATATTACTATCAGTAGCTGAATTTAGAATGGAATTCGAGCTGTATAAGCGATACGGGTAACGGCCGGAATGAAAACTGCTAGAGGAAACGGTTGACTTAAAGAATTCTGAAAATAGTTCTGCAATGTCGTCATCAATGCTAGCTTTCTATGTCCAAAAATAAATGAGGAAGGATACCCAGAAGTTTTCCGTTTGGAATTTACAAAACTATAAAGCTTTTTTGGATTTTTAAAACATTTAGTTTTACAATAACTCTTCTTATAACAAAGCTGAGTAAGACGGTGAATGTTAGAACGAGCTACTAGTTTTTTGAAAAGTCTGCAGATGCTCCAGATTTCTTGAATCTTTTATATAGCCTTGATTTAATATTATTAAGTCTAATAAGGTGCCTTGAAAACCAAGGTGGTTTGTTAGCACACAAGGTGTCACGAATAGGAACAAAGTTTTCAAAGAAGCCGCCAAGCTTACTGTAAAATATAGCAATTGCTGAATCGATATCAGTGCAGTCGTAGAGGTCGGACCAGTCATGGAAATCCATCAATTTGTTGAGCAAAATAAAGTCAGTTTCGTAGATGCATCTGGAGCGGGGTCGAGAAATTGATTGAATCATGCGAGGTTTGAGATATCGAGTGCTATCTCAAGCGTAGGATGCAGAGGGTCTTCAGTAAAGGATAATGGTGGAATTTGAGTAAAGGCAGTACCCACTAAACCATTAACACATACTAAATCCCGCATATTTTGGTTTTATTTGGTACATTATTAATTTGAAGAAGGGATGTGTTAGATTCATTCCTTCTATAAATTACGATGGATGAATAACGAAATATTATATTTTACAAATTAAAGAGGAAATAGATCAATAACTTGTACTTCGAAAACCAATTCAGGATTTTCAAGACTCCAACGCGTAACAAAATGAACAATGCACGAAGAGTTCTATGGAAGGCAGATAGAAGAAAATATTATATCTAGCACTAAAACGTGGAAGATCTTAAATCAGCTTGTTTATGGACAAAATAATACCTCGTCCTCAGATATCAAGCAGATAGAATATAATGAAAATAATATTACAGACCCTTCAGAGATAGCTGATGATTTTAATAATTACCTTATAAATATTATAAATACGCCAGACAGTTTTGAGTAATCCCCTGAATCGGTAAATGGAATAATACATCCTTTTATATTATCTCAGTGTCATACTGAAGAAGTAAGTTTAGCAATTGGTAGTCTTAACCCAAAGTCGGCCAACGGACCTAACGGAATCTCTGCGCGACTATTAAAACTGGTGTTCCACAAGTATCAAAATTAGCCGCAACTCTATTTAATATATTTAATATTATAAACCGCAATTTTATGCCGATGACGGGACCTTCTTGTATGCTACTGATACTCTAAATGAACTATTAGTCAATATCCAAACGGATATAAAGAAACTTTCGAAATGGTTTGAAAGTAATTTGCTGAAAATGAATATCTCGAAAACAAATTTTATAATATTTAATAACTATAAAAATCTTCCCGGTATAAACGACCTGAAGGGAATTCGTCTAGATGGTAGTTTTATTACGAGGGTCGAGAGTATAAAATACCTTGGCATTTGGTTTGTTGCAAATCTAAACTGGCGAGAACACATAAACAAGCTGAAGATGAAATGAATTACACTGAATTTCTCGATATATAGAAATCGGAAATTAATTCCAAAAAGATAACTATGGCTTCTATACAACTCTTTATTCATGTCATATATTAACTATTTGAATCCAATATGGAATGTTTGATCAAAGCAACTTATAAATGAATTACAAAGAACACAAAATAAAGTAACTAAAAACATTTTAAATCTACCGCGGGGACATCAAGTGAGCTGTTATATTGTAATAGGCTAGATATTCGCGAATATTGCATCTTTCAGACGCTAATAGCGTTCTACAAAATAAAAACAATTTAATTAAACATATTTGAACATACAAGAAGAACAAACCCCAGAATATGCCCTTAGAACTCGAACAAATATTAAACCACGTCTTTTTCGAACAGAAAAATGTGCAAAATCAATAAAACACTATGGTGTAAAATTATGCAACAAACTTCCAGATGAAGTTAAAAATGCAAGAAATCTGCAAAGCTTTAAAACTGAAGTCAAACGCCTACTTCTTGCAAACTATAATTTTAATATTCAGCTGTAAAATGTAATCGTTACTATTTCTTTTACTTTTACTGATATACGGAAATGGTATTTAAATCATACATTACTTATAATACGTTATTTCACAGCTAAAATAATTACTTTTCTTTTTAATTTATTTTTGTTTTATTTTGTTTTTCTTACTACTGTATTCTTTATGTATCCTCATAAATATTGATGGCAAATAATTTTACATAAGAAATAAGCTATCTTCTCGCACAAGTGCTGCTAGCAAACGTGAAGCTGTGAAGTTGTGTTTTGATTTGTACTGTGTCTTAAATCAATAAATTTGTTTGTTTAAATAATTATTGTGCTAAAAATAAGTGTAAACACGTTGTGTACTGCATTCAGCAATTTAAAGTTCTGCTTTTCTTTACTAAAATAAATTGTATCTTAAAAATAATTGATAAAGTGTATATATACATACATACATATCTGCCGAGTCACTTTGCATATTTGTTGTTGCATTTGATTGGTATTTATTTATTTTCAATTGTTATTTGCTCGTGCACATTTATTTCATTTTCTATTCACTGCCACAGCTGTTTGCATTGTGTGTTGTCAAGCGTCAGTTAATAGCGATCTTAAAATTCTCAAACAGCGATTTTCTTACTGTGATCTCCAAACTATTTTCACTGCCTCCGTCTGTTTAATCAATTTTACTTTAACTTATAATGTCTTGCAATTTTGTTAACTGCCAAGTGAAAGTTGATACCGAGCGTTTCGTGTCGTGCTGGCTTTGTGATGAGCTTGCTCATATGAAGTGCGTTAGTTTGACAGCAAGGGTGTGTGATGCGATCAACGATAACAAGGTTGTGCGTTGTTTGTGCTTGAAATGCAGATCCACGGAAGTGGATCTTTTAAGCTTTTCAAACATACCCGAAACGCGTTCTCCGAAATCGGTAAGGAACTTTCTACATTAGGGGATAAATTCAAGTATTATGAAACCTTGTTTAAAACTTTCAAATATATTACCGATTCAGCTGCTAATGGTAATAGCAACAGTCGTGACAGCAAACGAAAACGAACTGATGTCTCGGCTGGCGTACTGACCCTAGACCCTGTTCAAAACATCCAGAACCCAATCGTTCCTGCACCCAGCACGATAATATTAATAAACTTAGCATCTCCAAGTCCACTTACAGTAGAGCCTTCAACATCAAAGGCACCTCCAACAAAACTAGCAGCTAGAAAAATATTGAATCTGCAAACCGTACTCACGCGACTGAGCCTGGAACTAGGAAGTTGGTTGTAGTCCCTCCTAAAAAATCGATATTCGTATCAAGATTCGAGAGGGATACTACTGAGGAGGATCTGAATTCGAATATCTTCTCAAAAAGGAAAACCCATGACGTAACAATTAGGAAATCTTATTTTAGTTATGAAAGAAACGTATCTTCCTTTAGATCAGATGTACCTTTTGAACATTTTGACACTATCTGGAGTAACGATTTTTGGCCCTCTGGGGCACTTGTGCGGGAATTTGAATATAGGCGGAATAAGAGTGTTCCAAACTTAGCAAAAATCCCTCTTAATAACACTGAGTCAAAAAACTGAACGTTAAATCTGCTTTAGGTTTACTCTACCAAAATGTTAGAGGCTTGAACACCAAGTTAACAGAACTGTTTTTAAAATCATTTAACTCAAGTTACGATATAACTGCTTTAACCGAAACCTGGCTGAAACCTCATGTTTTTCACTCAGAGATCCTCTGTAATGACTACCAAATATATCGAAATGACCGCCTGAACAGAGTTGGAGGTGGAGTTCTGCTGCTGTACACTCTTCAATACCATCTGAAGAGATTTGCGTACCCGCCACCGATACAACTGAGTTCTTGTGCATACGCACACAACTAGCAAATATCCACATTTATTTGGCCATCTGTTATATCCCGCCATCTTCTGAACTGTCCGTTTAGATGCATCACATTTCCTTGCTAAAAACTGTTAATTCGATGCTAAAGCCTTCCGATTCCATTATTGTCTTGGGTGACTTCAATATGCGGCACATATCATGGTGCATCTTTGACTTTAATATCGTACCAGTTTCGTCAAAGTCTTCCAACAATGAATTTCTAGACGGAATGTCTGAGCTGTGCCTTCAACAAATCAACATCCAATCGAATAAATTCGGAAGAGTATTAGATTTAGCCTTTGTGGATGATGACTCTAAATATTCCATTAGTCGATGTGAACCCATTATTGAACCTGAAGATGCTTACCACCCTTCCCTCAAAATAGTTTACGAAGTTGTAAGTAATGCTTGTAAAAGGGGCAATAAACGATACAACTCCAGTTATCGCTTTGACCTTGCTAAGGCCAATTTCAAAAAATTAAATCGTTATCTATCTCGAATAGTGTGGCCAATATTTAATGCTGCTGTGGAGCAACGCGTCTCACACTTTTACAATACCATTTACTGTCTTTTTGAAAAATGCGTACCTAAGCGGATTTGTGTACATTCCGATACAAGCCAAGTATGGTTCACTAAAGAGCTAAACATTTTAAAGAATAAAAAGTCTCGATCTTTCAAGTTGTTCAAAAAGACGGGTTTACATAATCATTACTTACAGTACTCGATTCCACGCTGCAAGTATTTTCAATTGAACAAAAAGTGTTACAAAGCATTTCTTTGTAAAATGAAAAGAAATATAACTTGCAACCGGAAGGCATTTTACGGATTCGTAAACTCTAAACGCAGGGTGAAAAGGTTTCCATCATCCATGAAATTCCAAGATAATATTTCCAGCGATGATCAAGAGATCGCTGGCTTCTTTGCGGAAATTGTCAAATCAAATTACTCTATTGAGACCAACGTTTCGCCTAATGAATACCCATACCATATTGATTCATGTTATTCAATCAGAGCTCCATTTATATCTTCAGAAGATATATTATCTTATTTAAAAACTTCAAAAGTATCATATACATACGGCCCTGACAGGATCCCGACACACTTTCTTAAAAAATGTGCTGCAAACGTCTATCAGCCGTTATAACAGGTTTATTTAATTTATCTTTAACTTATGGCGTTTTCCCAACAATGTGGAAGGAATCTTTTCTTATCACGCTTCATAAAAATGGAAGCAGGTCTTCAATAGAAAACTACCGGGGCATAGCAAAGTTATCCGCTATCCCAAAGTTATTTGAAGCTATTTTTACCCACCACCTAACATTCTCTATTTCCATAATAGCAAGCTCGCAACATGGGTTCTGTAAGGGCAATTCACCTAACACCAATTTACTAGAATTTACCACCCACGTTTCTAATGGATTTAGAAAAGGCCTTCACACTGATGTAATTTACACCGATTTCAGTAAAGCTTTCGACAAAGTATCACACCCATTACTTATTCATAAGCTCGGTCAACTCGGTTTTCATCCCCGTCTTATATGTTGGATTTCTTCGTATCTTGGTAATCGTACGCAAAAAGTAATCTTTAAAAATACACTTTCTGAGGTCATCAATGTTTCTTCTGGTGTTCCTCAGGGCAGCCATCTTGGTTCGATTCTGTTCTTGTTGTTCATAAACGATATATCTAATTAAATACTCAAAAATCTTGATGTACGCAGACGATGTAACACTTTTCAAATCATGTGCCTCGGTTGAGGAACATTCCTTGCTTCAAATGGATTTAAATCACTTGGTTATCTGGTGCAATGTAAATTATATGCCGCTCAATCTCAAAAAATGTAAATTCATGTGTTTTTCTCGGAGAGTTTCGCCACCATTATATATCATATACAATTAACAACTATAGTCCAGAAACTGTAAATAATTTTATTGACTTTGGAGTCATGATGGATTCCAAACTTAGTTTCAATCTTCATATTAATGCTACAGTGAATAAAGGCAAAGATGTTTTTGCATTTGTTAAACGGTGGTCAAAAGAATTTAACGACCCTTACATAACTAAAGCGCTTTTTACAACAGTAGTTAGGCCAATATTAGAATACGGCTCAATAATTTGGAATCCGCGTTATCAAGTCCATGCAGACAGTCTCGAATCAATAAAAAAACAAAATAGTATCAAAAAGTTTCATAAATTTTGTTTTATTTTTATAAAAGCGGTATTCATGTATAAATTGCCGTGCTTCGTGAAATGCCAAAATTAAGTATTGAACATTTGAATATTTGTTTTCTTTGTTCTGTAAAGTATTTGAAAAACAAAATTTCTTGACCTGATATATATACAGGATTATCCTGGTTTCATTGGGCCACTTGAGGGCAGCGCGCTGCCACAACGTCCATTAAAAAACAAAAAAAAACATTGTTTTTGTTTTAGAAAATTGTTATAAATCAAATCAAATTTTGAGAAAGTCGTCTTCAATTGTAGGTGTTAAAAAGTTTGAATCACTAATATTAACCCAAGTAACTGTTGGCAAATTAAAATTCCCAGCAACCACAAGTCGATTGTAGCGAAATAAAGTTTGATGTCGTTGGCCCAGGCTTGCGAATTTAATGCACCCAGTTGTGAACAATTGATGTTGGTTTATTAGATGGTAGGTTGGATGGGTGGATGGGTGGTTTATTTCTAAATCAGGTTACAGGTTAATAAAATCACATTACAAAACAAAATGACAAATTTTCTACTTACCGCTGTGTGCCTATCCGACTGCTTGCCAACGAATGGCGGTTTTTCATATTACAAAATGGGACTTGGCAGACAGCGGCGAGTTTACATTACAAGGTTACCAGATCATAAAATTTACTACTAAAATTATTGAACACAGGGCGTTCTGCAACATCCCCGCCCCCGTGAATCACTCTATTCACCAGACTCAACGTCCAGAACGGCCAACTTGGCTACAGCTCTTCTCTTCACCCCAGAGTTCGTTCGTACATCAACTTGGCGGACAACTCCGTCTTTCGAAGGATACACTCGCTCCACCACGCCACGACACCACTCTCTTCTTGGCACATTTGGATCGCAGATGAACACTAGCGCTCCTTCTTTCAACGGTTTCGTAGACTGGCACCACTTCGTTGGACGTGTTAGCGTGGGGAGATATTCCAGCACCCACCTTTTCCAGAAGTGATCTCTGAGTTGACGAGCCACGCGGCACTGTTTCCGTAGAGCCACGGGGCCTGCCGATACGTTGTCCACGCTGGGCGTATTCGCAGTATTATTCGGCCCCAATAAAAAGTCATTCGGCGTCAATGGCTGTTCTTGGTCTGGAGAGATGGGCAAGTGCGTTAGTGGCCGGGAGTTGACGATGTTTTCCGCCTCAATAAGAAAGCTATATAGTGTATGTTCCCGAGGTGCAACCTCTTTAAGCGTTTGATGTAGGACTCGCTTGACACAATGCACCATTCTCTCCCAAACGCCACCTTCAGCTGGGTTATACGGTGAGCTGAACACCCAATCTACACCACGTCGAGAAAGCTCGCCCTGCACACGCTCGCAATCGAATACCTCGGTGAATCTCTTGGCCTCGTTGTTCACACCAACAAAGTTTTTCCCATTGTCTGACCTCAACCTTGTAGGGACGCCCCTACGATTAATAAAATTTCTGATTACGATGATGCAGGAGTCAGTGCTCAGATCGTGAGCTACCTCCAGATGCACAGCCCGCGTGGTTAGGCATGTGAAAAGTGCTACCCACCGCTTTTCTGTACTCCGCCTCACTGTTACGTTAAGTGGCCCGAAGTAATCCATACCAGTGTAAGTAAACGGCCTTACGTAGGGTGTAAGTCGATCCACTGGCAACGGCCCCATTAATGGTGGGACTGGTGCTGCTTTCCGTAAGCGGCAAACCTTACAGTTAGCGATGACGTTTCGTAGAAGTGTTCTTAGACGCGGCACCCAGTACTCTGTGATAGTGATGTGATAGTGCTTCGTTATCAGTTTCGTGTACACATGTTTTGGCGGCAATATTATAGGGCGTCTAGTACATATCGGGAGCCAGCTGGCTGCATCTATACGTACACGAACACATAGCACACCATTCTCATCCAGATACGGCGACAACTGCACCAAAGGGCTCTGATTTGATATTTCTTTCCCATCTTGAATCTGTTGGATTTCCTCGGGGAAGCATTCATTCTGAACGATGCGGCATAGGAGAAGCTTCGCTGCTTCGAGATTGTTAGCTGTAAGACCATACGGATTCTTATTTTGGGTTCGGCGGCATATCTTGACGAACAGCACAACCCAGGCGGTAGTTCGTAGTAGCCTATTGTATGAAGAGAACCGATCGAAGTCAATGAAATTTTTGCATACGATGATAAATGTATGCTGTGGGCGCAATTCTTCTTCATGAACAACATCGGCAGAGATGCCATCTTCAGTAGGCCAGGCATATTCCTCTTCGCGCAGAAATGATGGACCTTGTACCCAACGAGTCTTAGGACCAAGCACGATATTATGATTGGCTCGAGTGGCTTCATCGGCCACGTTTTGTGCTGTGGGTATCCAGCGCCAATCGGGCTCGTGAGTAGCGGCTAAGATTTCGGCGATTCTATGCTGCACGAAGGGCTTATATTTACGATGTTTGCTTCGAATCCATTTGATCACTGTTCCCGAATCACTCCAAAGAAAACATTGGTCGATTTTGAAAGAATGTGCTTCTCGCACAGCTTGTTGAAGACGAGCTCCTAAAACTGCGGCCTGCAGCTGTAATCGCGGTATGGTCAAAGTTTTTAGTGGAGCGCACTTCGATTTTGCGCAGATGAATGTGACCTCTATCTCACCTCGGGAATTCGTCGCTCTCCAATACGTGACAGCAGCAAAGGCATTTTCGCTGGCGTCGACGAATACGTGTAACTATAGAGATTTCGGCGCACCATTTCGGAAATAGAAGCGAGGGCAGGCGTACTTTATGACCGCTGGCAGTTGCTTTCGCCATCTTTCCCATGATTCGGCTATGTTTGCTGGGAGTGGATCATCCCAATGTGTTTCGTGCCTCCACACTTCTCGCATTAATAACTTTGCTCCTATCACGAAGTTGCCTAGAAATCCCAGTGGGTCGAATATGGACATAACCACACTGAGAAGTTCCCTCTTTGTAGGGCACCTACCTCCGTTCACTACCGCCTCGCTTACTTTGTTAAACTTCAGTCCAAACTTAAAACAGTCCGTTGTAGAGTGCCAATGTAACCCAAGAACTCTCTCAGTCTGCAGTCCTTCTTTTAATCCGATGGCTTTGTCGACGTCCACTCCACCCAATGCTGCAATCACTTCCTCCGAGTTTGACGTGAAATTACGGAGCTCAAAGCCGGCATCCTTGTGGATCTCCCTTACTTGGTTTGCAACGGTTATGGCTTCCTTTGCTGAGTCGAAACTATCTACCAAGTCGTCCACATAGTGATTTTCCAACATCGCAGTCACGGCCCGTGACGTATAACGATTGTCATCGACGTGTTCCAACGCATTTCGCGTCTTAACATAATGAGCCGCGCAAGGGGAGCAAGCAACTCCAAACGTCATGACACACATTTCGTATATATCGGGTGGTTGGACAGAGTCACCACTGCGCCACAGAAAGCGCTGGGCACACCTATCTTCCGGACGTATTAATATCTGGTGAAACATTTCCTTAATGTCGCCACACAGGCCCACCGCTCGTTCACGAAAGCGGAAGAGAATCGAAGGCAAAGGCTTATACTCCTGCGGTCCCTTAAGTAAGCAGCTATTCAAGGAGATACCATTGACCTGGGCGGCGGCATCAAACACGAATCGAAGTTTTCCAGGCTTGTTCGGATTTGCTACGGCAAAATGGGGCAGGTACCAGGTACGCGGCGATGACAAGATAGATCCCGACGTAGTGAGTTTACGTGCGTAACCCTTCCTTATATAGCTATCAATGATTTCCTTATAAACTTTAGCAAACTCGGCATCGCAGTTCATTTTCCTTTCAACGCTCTTTAGCCTCTTGAGCGCCATATTGTAACTGTTCGGCAACTGAATATTATCATCCTTCCATATAAGTCCCGTCTGATATCTTCGTCCAACACGAAAAGTTGTCGACTCCAAGATAGATCGTGCGCGGATGTCGGCGTCGCTTTCGATTGGTGACGATGGTCTAACGCCAAAACTTTCGGTCTCGAAAAAATCGGCAACCATGTTATGAAGCACTTCATCTGGGTTACATTTCAAAAAAAGACATGTAGCTATAGAAGGAGGGGATTTGCTGACAGGACCAAACACTACCCAACCCATATCTGTTTTGGCTGCAAACGGACCGTGTTTCCTCATCGTGATGATTTTTGAACCTATGCCCAAGTGGCAGTTATCAATCCCGATGAGAAGTCGAGGTGTGGCTCCTGAGTGCGGCTGCACTGGCAGTTGACTTGCTTCCTTGTCGTCCATTTACAGGTCACTCCAACTAAGGCTTTGTGTTGGAAGCTTTAGATTACGTACGGCATGGACCTGTCGCAGCTTGTGTTTTTTGTTCATACCAGCCCCGCTTATTTGTAATTCGACTAAGGTGGCGGGCTCATGAACCGAATGCCCCCCAAACCATTGAACGTTCAGACTGTACGGCCGTCCTACTAGGTTTAACTCCTTTACGAGGCTGTCTTCCATCATCGTTATAGATGAACCTTCATCTAGTAAGGCATATGTATCCACGCGGCGTTGCTTTCCATACAGTGTGACAGGGAGAATGCGGTAGAGTAACTTAACCTTCGGCGAGTTGGTAGAACAGCTTAAAACGGTCGCTCCCTTATCGCTAAGCGGCTGCTGCCGAGCATTGTTTAGTGGCGAAGTAGATCTGGACGTAACAAGTGAGGCGCTTCGTGACGACGATGTTGATGGAGCTGGCGGACGCTCTGACCGAGACTCATGAAGTAATTTATGATGTGCTCTACTGCATCCATCGATGCCGCAAACCTTTCGCCTTCTGCAATTGCTGGTGATGTGACCCCCATTTAGGCAGGCAAAACATAATCGTCGAGATTTAACTAGGGTCCATCGATCGGCTACCGTGGCTCCAGTGAGGCGTTTGCACTCTGATGGCTTGTGTTGACCTTGGCAAATAGGACAACTCCGCAGAGTAGTATCATCTACATGGAGGACTTTACGGCGTTTAGGTTCACGAGCAGCGAGTTGACAGTCATCATTGATGGTGCATATGACATTGGCGAGTGAGGTTAGCCAGTCGCTAAAATGTATTATTGTGGCTCGAGCAGGTATGGTGGCTGCATGCCGACCCCACTCAATGCGTTTGCTCATGGGTAACTTGGCGATAAGTTCGTCGAGTAGCATAGGGTTGGCGATATGATGATCGGCACCGGCAGATTCCAAAAGTGCGCAGATGTTTTTTACCTTCATTGCAAATTATATAACTTTCCCTAACATACTCTCAGAGATTGGTGCTATCTCTTTAACCTGCGCTAACTGGCTACGAACCAGCTGCTCTGGTCGTCCGAATCTAAACTTCAACTGTTCTAGAATGCAATTTACATTGTTAGGGTGGATGAGTAGTGACTTGACCGTTTCACGTGCATCACCCTTAAGGCACTTTTGGAGACGCTGGTTATTTTCGAAGTTGCTATATCTGTATGCCGCCGTCGACTCTACGAAAGATGCATAAAACATAGGCCAGTCCTCAGCCCTACCGCTAAACTCAGGCAAATCCAACAATTTTTTGGGAGGATTCAAATTATAGGGTACATACTGTACGTTATTGCAAGCCCCACTGACTTGAGGCGTCGACGTCGGAGCGGCTGACGACTGAGCTGAAAATAAATTATTTGAATGTAGCGCGGAGGTATAGCGCAAATCATGAGGTATTGCATTGGGTTGACAAAAATTTTATAAATTTCTAGAATTGGGCAGAGGTACACAAGGGGCTTCGATAAATGGCGTAGAGGCATTCGACTGTGTGCTAGTTGGCATTGGCGACGGCTCAATCTGCGTCTGCGTTGACTGTGGTAGCACTGGAGGTGCTTGCGTTGACTGCGGCAGCATTAGCTGCGACTGCGCGACGACGCTGCTGGCGTAGGTAACAGCGGAACTACCGTTATGCAATCCCGTTGACCGAAGGGCATAGTTCTGGGACTCCCGTTCTTGTAACTGTACCTGAGTGGCTTTCAGATGGAGCTCCAACATGGATATACGTTTTTCCATCTCGTCGTAATTATGACCACCGTGGTTACTTTGGGCATGGCTTGGCGTCAGAGAAGTACCCGTGGTTATAACCGTTTGGCTGGCTGAGGCAATTGGGGCTCCATCATGGATGTGTACTGGTTCGGTTACCGCGGACTTACTAGGGGCACTGTATACCTGTATTTCTGAACGTGTCCGTGTGGCAGATTCAGATATGCTGGACGGCGTTTCCGTTATTGGGGATAATGTGGCGTTCTTATCCATGTTGTTACTACTATTCATAAGGCGAGCACTTCTACGTGGCGGTGTGTGCAACATATGTAGCAGGTGTATTGAAGCAGTTAATACAGAAGCGTGGCTATTAAATTACATATATGTAGAGGCAGACCCGTGGCTTAACTACGCAGATTCGTGGCTCTAAATTTATTAATTACCAGAATCCTTGTTTGATATATATAGCACAAATAGCAACGTATTTACTGCTTTGTGGCGGCGATGTTGGGAAATATAGGCAGAAATATGCATACATACATTTACCTTGCGTTGCGAAGTGGTGCTACGACTTTGCTAGCGCTGCGACGTTCCTGGCTGAGACGGCGACGTTGACGTGGCGTTGTAGTGGCTTTCACGGTGGTGTGTTACTGGCGTTAAAATGGCAAACAATTACAACATTGATATCCACCTGTTGAACATTTAACGGAGAACATTTTTTGGCAATAAAAATGATCGCTGGTGTTATTGGCAAAGTATTGCGGGCATGGCGTTGCTGATGTGACGGGCGCAGTAACCGCAGCCCATTTGGTCAACAGCGAAATAAAGTTTGTAGCGAAATAAAGTTTGATGTCGTTGGCCCAGGCTTGCGAATTTAACGCACCCAGTTGTGAACAATTGATGTTGGTTTATTAGATGGTAGGTTCAATGGGTGGATGGGTGGTTTATTTCTAAATCAGGTTACAGGTTAATAAAATCACATTACAAAACAAAATGACAAATTTTCTACTTACCGCTGTGTGCCTTATCCGACTGCTTGCCAACGAATGGCGGTTTTTCATATTACAAAATGGGACTTGGCAGACAGCTGCGAGTTTACATTACAGGGTTACCAGATCATAAAATTTACTACTAAAATTATTGAACACAGGGCGTTCTGCAACATCGATCATTATTTCCCAACTCAGAATGCAAGTCGCGAATGGCCAAGCTTAGACTAGTATACACATGCATATCCGAGCGCGGTGGTATATAAGAACAGCAAACAGTTACGCGAAAGACACCAAACGAAAGTCTAACTCGGTGATGAATCATGGTACATTTGTACTTATTTTGGTACATTTCGCTTCCCGAAAGTACGTTGGTACAACATTGACATATTTGGTACATTTCTGTAAAATACAGCACTACACTTCAAGTCATTTGCAAAGCAGCTCTGAATGTACAAAAAAAGAAAATATATATGTAGTTAAGTTGTTTTGTTGCCGTGCACAATTTGCCATTTGCAATTATGGATCATTTAAATATGAAATTTGAAAAATGAAAAATAGCATAACTGATTCTAAAATTGTGAACAAATTTTGGATCAATAGAATTAATAAAAATTATAAATCCATAATTGCATTTTGTCAGAAGAATTATTACTCTCTAATAATAGATGACACAACTGATTTCCGTATATCAAAAAATTTGGCACTTTCGATTCGAATTTTTGATCAAAAGTGTAACACGAACGCATATCTACTTACGTTTGTCAGAGTTCCGAATAATTAATTAGACGCACGCTAGTTTATTTAATGTTAAATGAAGAAAGTATTATTATTAGAAATAATGAATATACACTTTAATGTAATTTAAGTGAATTATGATTTTGTTAAATACGACGTTTCGTTCTGAAGGTTCGAGACAGACTGCTTCGTCTCGCTCATTTCATTTCTCTCCTCACATCGTCTTTTACTTAGTTAGAGTTGCCATGTCGGCTGACAATTCGGCCTTTCCTGACTCCAAATCGACCTCGATTTGATCAGGGTCGTCGTCGTCGTCGTATTCGTCGAGCTCGGGTGCACTGTGACACCAGGGCTTTATTTTGTCGGTACTAAATATTGAGCAGAATTTGCGATTTGTTATTTTTATACCAGGAATATCTTCTATGAGGTATCGGTCGTTTCCCAAGCTTCGGGTAATAACGTATGGACCGCGAAACTTGGGTTCCAGCTTTCTCGATTCGCCAGTTGCTGCTGGCTCGTTCTCAATAACAACGAGGTTACCTTCAGTGTATGTTGTCGGAGTACGGTGCTTATCGTCGAACCTACGTTTCCATTTTTCTCGTTCGTGGTTAATATTTTCAAGGGCTTGTTGCCGTTTTTCGTCGATTGGTAGCGGATTCGGATTATCGGTTGTATCGTGAATAGCTGCAATTAGCTTATTTTGTACGATATCGCGGAGACGAAAATTAAAAATTAGTTCGTTCGGCGAATAACCTGACGTATCGTTGCGCTGTGAGTTGACTGACCATTGCACGTTTCGTAGATGACAATCCCACTCTTTCGGTTTATCGGTCGATGTTCGAAGATAATTTAATATGGTTTGGTTAGCTCGCTCAACCTGGCCGTTGGCGCGAGGTGTACGTACGGCGTTTTTAATATGTTGGATCGAATTTTTTTCACAAAACTGTTCGAATTGCTTCGAGGTAAAACATGTACCTCTATCGGTGATGATTTTGACAGGCAGTCCAAAGTAGCTTGTCATATCGTTTAGTGCGTTGATTACCGCGGTGGTTTTCGTATTGCGTACTGGCTTCACTACCAGGTATTTGGAAAAACTATCGGATATTGCCAGAACGTAGCAATTTCCACGATTACTTTTGACGAAAGGTCCTAAGTGATCGACGTGAAGGATCCGAAATGGCATGGGATCAGGTTCACTATAATGCAGCCTACCTTCAGCCACACCGTGACGAGATTTGTTGTAGCAACAATCTGGACATGCTGCTAAATAATCTTTAACGTATTTGCGGATTTTAGGAAACCAAAAATGTGTCGAAATTCGTTGGATCGTTTTGTCGAGTGCAAAATGTCCCATTTCGTCATGGCAAGAATGCACTACTCTCCAACGAACTGATTTTGGTACAACGAATCGTAACCCATCTTTCGTACGGCGATATAATCGATGATCCTTAATTTCGTAGTCTTGTCGAATTTGGGCGTCTTGATCTGTTTTCTTCTCTTGCTTAAGTACTGATACTATCGATGATAACGTTGGGTCTTGCAACTGCATTGTCAAGAGCCAGTCTTCGGATGAAGTATTAACTTTCATTACCAACGCAGCCGGTTCTACGTCGTTTGGTGGCTGATCTGGTGCGCGACTCAAAGCATCGACATGAGCCATACGTGTGCCTTGGCGATGAATTATATCGAAATCAAATTCTAAAAGTTTCATCCACCAACGCGCGATACGAGATTTTAATTCTTTATTAGTTTTGACTTTAGCTATGGCAGAACAGTCCGTTACTAGTCGAAAATGCTTGCCTAGTACATACATTCGAAAGCGTTCGAGGGATTCGACTACGGCGAGTACCTCGAGTTCGTACGCATGATAATTACTTTCTGCACTCGTGCAATGCCTACTAAAATAAAATACTGGTTTCCACGTTTTATTGTCGTTTGACTGAAGTAGCACACCGGCAAGGCCAACACTACATGCGTCGGTGTGTACTTCATGCTCGGCCATCCTATCGTACAACGCGAGAATTGGAGCGTTGCTTAAACGTTCGATCAAGGTTTCGAATGCTTCTTGTTGTTCACGACCCCATACAAAAGATTCGTTTGATTTCGCGAGAAGTTTCGTTATTGGTTTCGAAATTAGCGCGTATTCCGGTACGAATTTCCGGAAGAACCCAGTTAAACCCAAAAATCGTCTAGTTTCCGTTATACTAGATGGTACTTTAAAGTTTTTGATAGCGATTATTTTCTTTTCTCCCGGTTTTATACCATTTTTATTTATTACGTGGCCTAAATAGTGTATTTCCTCAGCCAGAAAATTACATTTTGAAAAACGTAGTGTTAAACCATTTTCTCGTAAGATATTTAAGAATTTTGTAAGACGTGATAAACCTTCTTTAACCGTTTTACTTGGAATTATGACGTCATCCAAGTATACGAGTATTTCACCCGCTCTCATTTTCGCAATTATTTTATTCATTACTTGTTGGAATACAGAAGGCGCATTTACCAGGCCAAATGGCATTCTATTGTATTCATAGTGACCATCCGTAGTCACGAAAGCAGTAAACTTTTTCGCACACTCTTCGATTTCTATTTGGTGATATCCCATCCGTAAGTCCAATGTCGTAAAATAACTATTTCCCGATAGTTGTGCGAAATGTTCGTCGATTATTGGCATGGGATATGGGTGTTTCACCGTAATTTTATTTAGCGCTCTATAGTCCACGCATAATCGCGATTCCCCATTGGCTTTTTCAACTAACACGACCGGTGACGCGTAAGGTGATTCCGAATGACGAATTATTCGATTTGTTAATAGTTCAGATACAATATCAGATACTATTTTACGTTTAGCGAACGGCACTCTATATGGCTTTAAAGTTATTGGCTTATCGTTGGTTAATTCGATATTCATTTTCGAGACTGTGCATGTACCTAGGTCGGATACGGACTCAGAAAATATATCGCGGTTTGCTTCAATAATAGCTTTCAATTCCGATCGTTCATTCGTTGAGATATTCGACACGTTCTCTAATTTCTCAAAACTACACTTGTTGTTTTCTATAACCAGCCTATTTTTGTTATTACAAAACACATCTCTTCTGAGGAGTACATCTTCATCAATGTGATCATCGTTAACCACTAATAATACGGCTTGGTTATGATTTTTGTCAATTTCAAGTACAACTGAAATGTTTGCTTTACACATATATTCGCCTCCTGCGAATCCTCTTAAAATGCGTTTACATTCTACAAGTGTGCCCACTTTTTCGGCTATAGAATGACGGATTAGCGAACACGTACTACCAGAGTCGATGATAGCTTTTGTTTTGAAATCATTTACTTTGATTACTTTTGTCAAGTTTGTATCTTGAATTACATCATTTATTTTATTCACTGTCGTATTTGGTTTAGGTTTTGCTTTCGCTTGTTTACAGTTTATTGCTTTATGACCTGTACGTTTACAAGTCTCACATCTTTCGACACGTTGTGGTTCTGAACAATTTATTGAAATATGTCCCGTTTTTAAACAATTATAGCATTTAACCGATTTAGGTGTTTCGCGTTCACCTACTTTAGCGTTTGCTGGTATTTCACGTTCACCAACATTTTTCGTTTGGCTTTTGGACGTAGCCGTATATTCGTCGATTTTCTGTTTATAGTTCAGCGGTTCGTATTTTATGTTATTGTACACCGAATAATTTTGAATATCGCGTAGCAACTTATTGCAATTTTCGTAATCGTTCGAGATCTTTTTACGGAGATCATGGTCGTTAATGCCGTTTATTATGTACCGCGCGATAGCAAATTCAGGAATTCCCCCTTTTGTACCCATCGACAACATTTTGTAATAATAGTCTTGCGGAGATTCGTTACGTTGGCGACGCGTTCGTCCCAATTTTATGTGTATATCCCCGACGTTTTCAACGGTTGCAAAATCAATACAAAATTTCGCGACGAATTCCGACCACGATTTAAAAATATTTTGACAATCAACCCAATATTTCGCATGCCCTTTTAATTTTTGCTGTACGGCGAATAATAACACTTGGTCACTCCACTGATATGCAGTACGTAGCATTTCGATTCTTCTTATAAATTGATTTGCACTTAGTGATGTTTCATTTGACGGGTCGAATTCGGGTAGAAGTGCTATCACTTCATTCACATTACTATACGGATTTTGTCGTATATTTACATTTGAAAATGGATGATTTTGTTGCATATGAGCATGAACACTATTCGACTGCATATTGCTTCTTATATTCGGTTCATTATAAAATCGCGTTTGCGTGAAATTTTCGTCATAACACAACTGAGCATGCCCATTATAAACAGACATGGGTGGCATATAATTTAGATTGTGAATATTCTCACTATTCCAATAAGAATGCTCGTTGACTTGCATATACGGGTGCACGTCATTTGCTATTGATATATACGGTGGTTGAATATTTGTACTCATTCGCGATGAATGTGCGTGTGTATATGATACACTAGTTGGCGGCACGCACGTAAGCGGTACCGAAACAACTGAATTTATGCAACTTGTAATTTGTTCGGACTGTGGTGACGAACCAACCGACGGACGAAATTCAGATACTACTTGAGTGCTTTTGCTTTGCGTTGGCATTTCACACTCACGTTGCGTTACACTCACTTGCAAATCGGTAATTGTTTTTTCTAATTCATTTATTCTTTGCATTAGCATCGTTTCATTTGCACTCATAAATGTATCATTTGCGTTCGCGTTCGCGGTTTTGTTTACATTTTCATATTCTTCGAGTCGTTCGATTAAAGTGTGTTTTTTTCCCGTCTTTGCAATTCCGCGCTCGCGACATCTGTTGCGCAGATCATTAACTGTCATACTACGAAAGTTCATGTTTTTGTCTAATTAGAAATTGAAAATGCGAGTTCAGCTTTTACGAGTTGAGAAGTTTTGCGATGTTTTAAAATGGTTGAAACGACGCTCTTGCATACAACATAAACACATATATGTTTTAGTATAGGAATATTTTCGCTATCCCTTTCGTTTTTATGATGAAACTCTAAAGTCGTAGAATTTTCAATTTAACCGACCGTTCGTTGCAAACTCGACGCGTTGCACGTTCGTATGTACATATAGACGCATGTACATTTATGTGTGTATGTATACTACCGTTTCTTTTATTTTTTTTTTTTTCGTGTTTTGCAATTTCACAATTTCGACGCAATTTTTCTACTTCGTTGTACGTTTTTCGACACGGTTGGACTTTTTTTCCTCGTACATATGTACATATATGACTATTTACTATGCACGCTTTCGTTTTTCAATGCATTTTATCTTTAACACAACACTTCTTTTTATTGTTGCAAAGATTTTTCACATTTGTTATAATATGCTCGAATTATTATTAACGTGACAATCCTTATGTGGCATAGGTTTCGCACACTTCTGATATTAACACGAACGCATATCTACTTACGTTTGTCAGAGTTCCGAATAATTAATTAGACGCACGCTAGTTTATTTAATGTTAAATGAAGAAAGTATTATTATTAGAAATAATGAATATACACTTTAATGTAATTTAAGTGAATTATGATTTTGTTAAATACGACGTTTCGTTCTGAAGGTTCGAGACAGACTGCTTCGTCTCGCTCATTTCATTTCTCTCCTCACATCGTCTTTTACTTAGTTAGAGTTGCCATGTCGGCTGACAAGTGTATTGATAGATTTTTAGATTTGATACCTTTGACCGATAGTAGCACGGAGGGTATTTTTAATGCCTTTATTAAATCATTGAAAGACCATTCAGTACCACTTGAAAAAATGATTGGTTTCACTGCCGACAATTGCTCGGTTATGATGGGAGCAAAAAGCGGAGTGCAAGCAAGGCTGAAGCAAGTTGTTCCAAATCTGCATATTAATGGATGTGTTTGTCACATTTTAAATTTAGCTTCAATGGCCGCTTGTGATGTATTTCCCAACAAAATTGATAAATTTGTTTAATAATAATAATAATTAAACAACGTGACATCAGGACGGACAAGGCGACAGCTGTTTCGATTATACCTTGTAAATCTCTTCAAAGCCTTTTCTCCCGGGAGTGGGATTTGAACCCGCACTCCTACGATGGTTGAAGTGTTACAAACGTATTGAGCCACGTCATGCCTTAGTTGTTGTAAACTTTATCCCAATTGCCTTCTTTGCATATTTTCTTTATTCATAGTCCATACTTCGTATGGCATCATATGGTAAAGTTATGCGTTGGTAAGGCGGTTTTTCAAAGAAACTTGGTGTTGTTTTTGTTCTATTTATAGAACTACAACGAATTAACCAATGTTGTCTATTTGTATGAGTTTTGACATAAAATTAAAATTAGACTCCAGTCCTATTTGGATATTAAATACTGATTCAGACGAAAATCATTTAACCCTAGATTTAGTTTACTATGGTGTTAATGTGGATATTGTTCTATCAAACAACCTTTCGGAAAATGATGACGTACCTACACATATTTAAGAGCTGTGCTACACAATTTTATATACTATTTTGTAGTACTTTATTAAAGAAAGTAAATTTGAATAATAAAACTTTGCTGTGGGCTGCAAAGCTTGCACCAGAAAGTATTTTAAACAAATAGTATTGTGCCTTTAGTTATGGACTTGTTTCCGAAATCTGCTTTTGATAAAATAGAGAAAATTAATTCTGAATTTAGAGCTTTAGTAGAGCATGAGATCCTTAAAAAATTCAAGAATTTAAATATATGCAGCTTTTGGGAAGAATTAAGATCAGTTAAAAATAAATTAAAGGCGCAAATGTTTTCCAAGATTTATAGAATAGTTCAAGACATATTGTAGATTTCACATTCATCCACAAACGTAGAAAGAATATTTTCTATACAAAATTTAATTAAAACTAAGTGTAGAAATAGACTCCAAATAAACACAGTTTCGAGTTTAATAAAAATTAAAGACTTGATTAAATCAACTAACAGTAGTTGTCATAATATAGATACGAAACAAGCTTTTTGTCAACTGAGGTATTTAAAGAACTCAAAGAAGAAGAACTGTTAATGTAGCGATTGAAACATGAGTTATTAGTATAAATTTAGGCGACAATTTGTCAACTTTTATACCTGAATCTAAATCTTTTGCACCTAAAATGTTTTTATGAAATGTTTTTGCATTGAATGCAGCTGTTAATTTTTTTTAATATTAATTTTATGTTCCTTACTGGTACTCAATAAAGAAATATTTTTATATATGTACATAATTGTATGCTTTAATCGATAAACTTCTTTTATTATTTTTACTGGAAAAGTATTTCTTCATAATCATATTTCCCTGTTATGCTACCTTTAATTTGTCTTAGAAAGTTTCCTGACTAAAAACAGTTTTTGGATAAAGAAGCAGAATATAGCTCTAGTTTGGTTCAAATTCACATTCGAAAACTTACGGTACATTTTTGGATGATTTGGTAAATTTTTTTTTTTCTTCGTTTGGTACAAAATGAAAAGATCCATTTATCATCCCTGGTCTAACTGCTATGAATTCGATATCAGAGACATCGTTCGACGAATACACAAACGAAACAACATATTTATTTGATAATACCTCAGAATTGAAATTATCAGGCTTTAGCCAGGTCTCCGTAAAGGCGACTACTTGTGCCGTAAAAGTAAAGCTATTAAGGAAAAAGGGAATAGTTTTGATCGTAGGCCACGAACATTTTGGTAGTTAATGATGAGAAGGGACGAATCAATAATTACCTTTGTGTTGTTTTTTTCTGTGTTCGTCATTACGTTTTTTGGATTAACCAGTAAAACAGGTTCAACCCTCGACTTTCTGGAAAATAAATGTACCACCGTGTGTACCGGCCAAAAAGATAGATCAAGCACCTTGTTAAATAACGCATCTGAAACAGATATTTAAAACGAAGAAATTTCTCTCTCATACTTAAAGTTAAATCTATAAACATTGATGTTACTAGTGGTCGCAACACCAAGCTTAGAGCTAACATAATTAGCAACATCATGTTTGGCTAGAGAAGCAGTTGGTTGACCAGCGCTGTTGTTCGAACCAGTCAGTGACGTTTGGTTTCTGGCAGCCGCAACACTTCTACCCCCAGGAACCACCAAACTGTCGGTTACAGTGGTTGTAGAAGGTAAAGAAACAGGTGGTGATGAAGATAAAATTGGGGAGGCTAATGAAATTAACAGCGGTGTAATGGGGGCGATTGCTACAGAAGTACCACTGCTAGTTGGAACGGTTTTAACCTGGTCAGAAATCTTCGTAGCATTGCTAAAAAGCTCGGTAGAACATTGAGGGACTTTCAGAGCTACATTAGTCGTCAAATCTTTGGCTGGCGTGTTCGGATCAGTCCGCGTAGTTGGTGGTACAGACGTATGAGGACGACTTTGCCCCAGACTAGAAGCCAACTTGGAGTTATTGTTAGGCATGCATTTTTTACATTTTGGTGATTCGGAAATTACTTAAAATTTTTTGAAATGAGTTTCCATCATTTTAAATCTTTCGTGCAGGTCACGAAAACCAATGAAAATATTACTGACCTCTTTCTGAGTTTGTCCGCCTGCGCCGCTTTTACTATCTGTTGCTTTTACTATCTGTTGCCTCGTTCGTAAATTTCTCCTAAGGTCAAGGCTTTTCGCAAACATCTGCTTATTTATTTCTCCTGTATGTATCTGATATTCACGTTTTGTCTTCTAGTTAAGATACGTTCACGGGGTTTAGAGGGGTGCACGCGAACGAATCAATAAATAAAAAGGATTTAGAGTTGTGTTATATATTTATTATATAACTTTTTAATTTGTTACGGTCTGCTGCTGCGGTCTACGGCCATGATCCCCTTGGGAGCGTGTTCACGCGAACACACCTAGCGATGTGGTGAAAGTGTCGATAAAAAGAAAAATATCGAAAAGAAGGGAACAGACTGAGCGGCCATCACGAGAGGTAAAAAAACCAGCACGTTTTCTTGTTCCGGAAAAAAAAGGAAAAAGAGGTTGGAAAGGATGATCTAAGTGTCCAGAAATTAATTTTTATCACTGCTAAAACAAAAAGGAACCAAAAATTATGGAATTACCAACATTTGCTTAGACGAGTTGCCGGAAAAAAAAATTGAGCTGAGTTGGTTAACTGTGGGGGAGTTGTGCTCTTAAATTTTCCAATTAAGGGCAAGCGTACTTCCAATTGAATTTTAAAGCCGATACGCATTGTGCACATGAAAAGGATCTTATACTACTTTTCGAACATAAAACTGCATTAATTTTCTGCAAGTCACATTTGATATCATCAAAGTCGCAATTCCAGACGCGTCTGGAAGAAATGCAGCGACAATCAGCTCCGCAGTTACCAATGAACCGAGTTAAAAGCACCGTAGAATCAAAAGACTTCTCAAAGGCAGTGTAACTAATCCCCCACTACTAACCAACATTTGTTCATCGTACACAAAATCTTACCTGCATTCCAAAGTGGGTAATTTACTTACATTTGCCATTCTGACTGCTTTACTACTAGCCGCAATCTCACTTTTTCGTATGGCAACCTACAACGGCCACATATTATCGTGACGTGGTCTGTGCTGACTGCATGGTGATTTTCCTTTCTTATTGTCTCCACGATACCACTTGATGTCACAAATTGAGGGCGGACAATTGCAGAGTCCAGAATTGGACAATTAGGGATTAAGCGAACAAATTGGGAAATACCCTAAATCGCATTCGTGTACGTATGAAGGTACACCAAAACCACCACAAACTCCATACGCAGTAGCATATGATACAACACCAACAACAACAACAGCCAGGCCGCCAGCTATAAGCCTGCGGCAATACCACATACAATAACCACAACGTTAAAACAATGGGTGAGTTCGTTCCGTACTACGGACCATTATAATCTGCCAAAACCGAATTTGATCGTAGGATAATTTGGAAACCACTTAGAAGAAGATTTAGTATTTAAAATTATAGAAAGTATTATACTAACTAGATTGGAGTAATTAACACACATACATTTACATTTTCATATACCCTTAAGCATAGCCATTTAAAGATAAATTGAATGCATTTCAATAGCATTAGGAATGTGCTGCTTTAGACAAGCGCTTTGAGAAGGCCGTACGCCCATTAATTTTTGTATTGCTTAATTGAATAATTGGAATACATATTATAGAATACTATTTTATAAATGATTTGGCATATATTTACCTTATTTTGGCTATTCAATTCGGGGTGATTCAAATGTGACTCAGGAACGTAGCAAAACCAATCTTGTTACCACGTTCAATGAGTCCCAGGTGAACATATAGAAAAAAAAAAAAAACATAACTTAAGTTACGAATCAAAATAGCAGTAAATTGATACATAAAGGTCAAAAGCGTGTATGAGTACGCCCTTTTGTTTGAGTGAAGTTGGAAGTATAATCAATAATTAAAAAACATGAGAAAAGGGTATTAGAAAAAAAAGGAGGAACACTTTTTTTCCAAATTTTTTTTTTCACTTCCTAAAGTCCGGTTCTTTTGGATATACGCTCACTTAGAACTCACAAATATCTATAACGACACGCTCGTACCCAGACAGCGTCATCAAAGTTGTATAACGAAATGAGGCACATGTGACTCATGAACTCATTCCACTACGCTATTATGAGTCACATATGGTTCATCGAACAGGGGAGTTGCCAATAAACTTCCATGAATACTTTTTTTTTGACTTCTAGTTCTCCTTCAACTAACCCGAAGTAAACTAAATTAGGATAAAATAAACTAAAATGAAATAAACTAAATTAAGATAAAATAACCTCAAATTAAATAAACTAAATTAAGATAAAATAAAATAAAATGAAACAAACTAACTTAAGATAAAATAAAATAAGATGAGATAAACTAAAATAATTAACACGGAAATAAAACCGGGGAAGAAAATATATCAAATTTGTTCAACGCTTAGTAACTTGAATTTCGAAACATTCCAAGACGTGTGAAATATATTAAAAGGATTCCGTACGGATACTAAAATTTCCGAATGGGTTTAATGATACAATTTTTAAGTTTATTGTATGCATCTGCAAGTTGAAGAATAGATAAAGAGAGATAATTTTAGTTCTGCATTTCATCAAAAAGAACCTACTGTAGTGAACGTGGAAGTACCCGCAAAAATTGTTAACAAATTTTAAAAGTTATTTAATTTCTTCTATTTACCTATATAAATTCTAAGTTATTACATAAGGAAAGCTATGTAAAAGAAAATGTCCACAACGATTTCGAAAAGAAAAAAAATTGAAAACTTGAGAACTGCTTTAGAACCTTGAACATTTTGGAATTTTCAATAGATTTCTGTCTATACCGTTTTACACGGATAAATAAAGCCCAATAACGTTACGGAGAATTAGAAGCAAAATTTTGGAATTTCTTTCGAAAACATTTTTTTTTCTGTTATTTTTAAAAGCTTTCAATATACCGCTAATTAAACTGGTTGTTAAAATTAGCGAAATAAAAAAGGGGGAAAAGTTCGTTGGTCTTAACCTCAGAGATTTATCTAGTATGTATTAAACATAAACATAGTCTAAGTTTCACAGGAATGAATTGTCAATAAAAACATTGTAGTAATGGGAATGCTGGCGTTCTTTTTTACTTAGAAGGCACGTAGGGTATACAGGTAAGGGGCCACCGAAATACAGGTGCGTCGGTGGCCATGGATTTTGAGGGTGGGTATAAGCACCGGGCGTCGCAACACCACCCGCGGCGCCCCCTCTGTATATTCGGCCCTTTTATTTTTCAGATTTTTGTATATTATTTTTATTTTTCAGCGTTTTTTTTCCGAGTTTGATTTTAACAGTTAGTAACCGGTCATCTCCGGTTCGGTAATTTTTTTTGCGTCATTTTCTTTTTTTGCGGTTATTTTTTATTTGAATTTTTAAATTTTGAATGTCAACGGTCTGTCCGTGCCATCCGGTTCGGCCGGATGTTGTTTTATTTTGAATTTCAAGCGTTTTGAGTCGGTCTCTGCGCTTCTGTCAGGGTTTTTGATTTTGACAGCTTTCAGTTTTGATAGGCATGATAGGAACTTTTTTCTGTTTATGGCGCCGGAACAGTAAGGTTGGCAAGGACCCGCCCCAGCCGACAATGACTAGCCACTGTGCACCAACACATCATGCCGACCGCCTTCCTTACTGCTTCCCTCGTAAATGTGTTTCCATAACAGATGGCGCCCAACGTGGCACCTGAGGCGCTGGCCGCGAGGGTCAGTCGGGTCAACCTGTGAGGTTGACCATCCCACCAGTCCGAGTGAGCAGCCACAGAAGCTGCCACCTACGTTGCGGTGGGATGGTTAGACGGATCAGGTTGTCCGGGCTGGTCATCGGGGGCAGTGGCTGACGGAGCCACGTGACTTAACGTCAGTTATCGGGATTTTGTATTCACCCGATGAGGCAGTGCTGCACGCACTTTATTTTTTTTGTAGTTGGGGTTTTTATTTTCCCGGAATGTTGTCCGTTAGTCGGCTATGGAATAATTTTGTCCGCTAATTGGGTTTAAATTTTTTTTGTAAAGTAGTTTTTTTTTGTTTCCTTGCCGAATTTTGTATCGTCTTGGTATGAGTGTGTGAGTGTATGTGTTGTAGGACCCCAGCTCATCCCACGTCTCAGGTGGCAACACATAGTGCCACCTGGATTGTGACGGGTTGAGCTGGGATTCAGAGTGGCACCCCTTCCTGTCCCACCAGACTGGGGGAGCGGTTTCGAAACCGCTCCACCCATTGCGGCGGAGGCAGGAGGGGTGTCCAGCGAGAATGGACGGGAGGCCTCAACACCCCCAACCAGTCCCAGGGGCAAGCCCCTGGAGACTGCCCCTGCGTTGCGGCTGGGCGTGTTGAGACCTACTCGTGTGTGCCTGGAGCGGACCCTGGTGGCCCCAACCAATCTCGGAGGGGGGCCTTAAGACCCCCCTCGATTGCGGTTGGGAGCACTAGGGCCAAGTATGAATGTGTTTGTATCAAATTTTTTTTTTGCCTAACCTGCGGCCTTCTGGGGATGGGATGTCAGCATTCCCATTGATTAACTGAGGATTTTTTTTTGGGAGCTGACCTCTGCGACCCGATACGATTATCGACCAGAGGTTTTAGCAAATATTTGCGCTCAAAAAATTTTATATAATTTTTATTTCTAAACGCCCCACGTGGCAAAAGTTTTCTTTTCACTTGAACAGATTTTTTTTTGATATGTCGCGCGACCAGTCGTACGGCCAACAGGGCCGAACTACTCCGTTTGGGAGTGCGGGAAGCTTCCGAAGGAGCCAGAACCGGGGCGGTAGTAATAGGGGGGTTTTTTCCAAGGCTAGGCGTCCCTTGGTGGTGCATACCCCAGTAGGGGGACATCGCGGAGATCCCGCGCTAATCAACATAGGCTCGGACCCGCGCGACAAAATAGACAGACCCATAAGCACCAGTCACGCGAACGCGCACGACATCTCGGGGCTAACGCCCAATGTGCAGATCTACGCATCCGAAGGAGCTGGTGCTTTACCACCAAATCATGGGATTGGAAATTTCGGAGACGCTGCCAGTGATCGGGGGAATACCGTAGGAATGCAGGGCGAAGCCACTCGTGGAGGCTCGTGGGTGGACGTGCTACACCAACTGTTCCAGGCTTCGCAGGAGGAAATGCGGAGAGAGATGGGCTCAATTAGAGCCAACATGGCCCAGCTCAACGCCGCTCTCGAATCCACGCAGCAAGCAAACCAGCAACACAGGAACGCGAGTAGGATGGACCGTAACCCATTGCCATCGGTAGTACCACCAATGTACCCGACTCCAAGCAGCATAGCCGTAAAACCGCAGGAGTGGAAAATCGCATTCGACGGCACTGGGAGTGTAGCCGATTTCCTCTTCAAATTAAACACCTTCTGTGAGCGCACACAATGCCCTGACGAACAAATAATGGCCAGTTTCCACTTATTCCTTTCGGGACGAGCCGAAGAATGGTACTGGCTGTTCACAAAACAAAACCCAAATGCGACATATGCCTTTTTGTGCTACTCGTTAAAAAGAGAGTTTGGCACTTTGAAAACGGACCACGAGATCATGATGGAGATCTCCATGCGCAAGCAAAAGGCAAGTGAGTGTTATGACGTGTTTCACGCGGACATAATCTCCTTGAACGCGCGCTTAAGGGAGCCGATGTCAGAGCTTCTACTGATTGACATAATAAAAAGGAACGTCAACAGTAGCCTTAAGCTAATGCTTTTTAATGCGGACGTAAGGACCCTCCATGATCTACGCGATGTAGCACGCAGAGGTGAACAAGTGCTGAAAGAGAGCAAGCTGCTGGGAGCCAATTACCCAGGACGGCATGTAAGCGAGGCACGCGTGACAACCCCGGACATGAAGATGGAAGGTGAGAAAGGCGAGATAGATCCGCAGATAGAGGCGCTGGAATATAGACGCAGCAGAAGACCGGACTACTCGGGAATCCAATGCTGGAATTGCCAGGGAATGGGGCACTCCTATATATATTGTGAGGAACCCATAAAAAGTCCTTTTTGTTTTAAATGTGGGTATAAGGGTGTATTCACCCCTAAATGCCCTAGGGACCATCGCAGGCAGGGAAACCAGTACCCGAGCGAGAAGGCGGGGGAACCTCGTTCGGCTTCATAGCTCCCACATCAGCCAGTGCTCGAGGCGTCGTCCTGTGCGCTGACCCAGAGGGCGAATCTCTGCATGGAGGTTGTGAGCTTCCGAGGTGCAGTAGTACCCTGGCAGAAGAGCCCTCAAAAGTAATAATAACTTACCCTGACAGTACAGACAGTTCTGAAGCCGAGAGTCAAACGTCTTCATCCGCGATGAGCGAGCCGATTAGAATTCTGCGACGCCAGCATAGGGATGTCGCTTGCCAGACGCAACTTTCACCAGACCTAGAAGAAAGGGAACATAGGTACGAACACATAAGACATACCATTTTTGAACACTACCCGGTATCGGAAAATATTTTGAAATGTAGGAAGAGATACCACAGGAGAGTACAGGAGCGTAGACTGCTGCAAGCCACCACGTTAACGCTTACAGAGGACGAAAGGCCTTTAGTAAAGGCTAGAATTAAAAATAGTTTTCTTGTAGGGTTGTTAGACTCGGGAGCCAACGTCTCCATCTTAGGGAAAAATGGAGTAGAATTCCTAGAGGATAACGGCTTCGAATATCAGCCCTTACATGCGTTCGTATATACCGCGGGCGGCAACAAGCAAAAAATTTTAGGCTCAGTATCCCTACCGAGAACTGCTTTAGAACCTTGAACATTTTGGAATTTTCAATAGATTTCTGTCTATACCGTTTTACACGGATAAATAAAGCCCAATAACGTTACGGAGAATTAGAAGCAAAATTTTGGAAATTCTTTCGAAAACATTTTTTTTCTGTTATTTTTAAAAGCTTTCAATATACCGCTAATTAAACTGGTTGTTAAAATTAGCGAAATAAAAAAGGGGGAAAAGTTCGTTGGTCTTAACCTCAGAGATTTATCTAGTATGTATTAAACATAAATATAGTCTAAGTTTCACAGGAATGAATTGTCAATAAAAACATTGTAGTAATGGGAATGCTGGCGTTCTTTTTTACTTAGAAGGCACGTAGGGTATACAGGTAAGGGGCCACCGAAATACAGGTGCGTCGGTGGCCATGGATTTTGAGGGTGGGTATAAGCACCGGGCGTCGCAACACCACCCGCGGCGCCCCCTCTGTATATTCGGCCCTTTTATTTTTCAGATTTTTGTATATTATTTTTATTTTTCAGCGTTTTTTTTCCGAGTTTGATTTTAACAGTTAGTAACCGGTCATCTCCGGTTCGGTAATTTTTTTTGCGTCATTTTCTTTTTTTGCGGTTATTTTTTATTTGAATTTTTAAATTTTGAATGTCAACGGTCTGTCCGTGCCATCCGGTTCGGCCGGATGTTGTTTTATTTTGAATTTCAAGCGTTTTGAGTCGGTCTCTGCGCTTCTGTCAGGGTTTTTGATTTTGACAGCTTTCAGTTTTGATAGGCATGATAGGAACTTTTTTCTGTTTATGGCGCCGGAACAGTAAGGTTGGCAAGGACCCGCCCCAGCCGACAATGACTAGCCACTGTGCACCAACACATCATGCCGACCGCCTTCCTTACTGCTTCCCTCGTAAATGTGTTTCCATAACAGATGGCGCCCAACGTGGCACCTGAGGCGCTGGCCGCGAGGGTCAGTCGGGTCAACCTGTAAGGTTGACCATCCCACCAGTCCGAGTGAGCAGCCACAGAAGCTGCCACCTACGTTGCGGTGGGATGGTTAGACGGATCAGGTTGTCCGGGCTGGTCATCGGGGGCAGTGGCTGACGGAGCCACGTGACTTAACGTCAGTTATCGGGATTTTGTATTCACCCGATGAGGCAGTGCTGCACGCACTTTATTTTTTTTGTAGTTGGGGTTTTTATTTTCCCGGAATGTTGTCCGTTAGTCGGCTATGGAATAATTTTGTCCGCTAATTGGGTTTAAATTTTTTTTGTAAAGTAGTTTTTTTTTGTTTCCTTGCCGAATTTTGTATCGTCTTGGTATGAGTGTGTGAGTGTATGTGTTGTAGGACCCCAGCTCATCCCACGTCTCAGGTGGCAACACATAGTGCCACCTGGATTGTGACGGGTTGAGCTGGGATTCAGAGTGGCACCCCTTCCTGTCCCACCAGACTGGGGGAGCGGTTTCGAAACCGCTCCACCCATTGCGGCGGAGGCAGGAGGGGTGTCCAGCGAGAATGGACGGGAGGCCTCAACACCCCCAACCAGTCCCAGGGGCAAGCCCCTGCGTTGCGGCTGGGCGTGTTGAGACCTACTCGTGTGTGCCTGGAGCGGACCCTGGTGGCCCCAACCAATCTCGGAGGGGGGCCTTAAGACCCCCCTCGATTGCGGTTGGGAGCACTAGGGCCAAGTATGAATGTGTTTGTATCAAATTTTTTTTTTGCCTAACCTGCGGCCTTCTGGGGATGGGATGTCAGCATTCCCATTGATTAACTGATGATTTTTTTTTTGGGAGCTGACCTCTGCGACCCGATACGATTATCGACCAGAGGTTTTAACAAATATTTGCGCTCAAAAAATTTTATATAATTTTTATTTCTAAACGCCCCACGTGGCAAAAGTTTTCTTTTCACTTGAACAGATTTTTTTTTGATATGTCGCGCGACCAGTCGTACGGCCAACAGGGCCGAACTACTCCGTTTGGGAGTGCGGGAAGCTTCCGAAGGAGCCAGAACCGGGGCGGTAGTAATAGGGGGGTTTTTTCCAAGGCTAGGCGTCCCTTGGTGGTGCATACCCCAGTAGGGGGACATCGCGGAGATCCCGCGCTAATCAACATAGGCTCGGACCTGAACGACCCGCGCGACAAAATAGACAGACCCATAAGCACCAGTCACGCGAACGCGCACGACATCTCGGGGCTAATGCCCAATGTGCAGATCTACGCATCCGAAGGAGCTGGTGCTTTACCACCAAATCATGGGATTGGAAATTTCGGAGACGCTGCCAGTGATCGGGGGAATACCGTAGGAATGCAGGGCGAAGCCACTCGTGGAGGCTCGTGGGTGGACGTGCTACACCAACTGTTCCAGGCTTCGCAGGAGGAAATGCGGAGAGAGATGGGCTCAATTAGAGCCAACATGGCCCAGCTCAACGCCGCTCTCGAATCCACGCAGCAAGCAAACCAGCAACACAGGAACGCGAGTAGGATGGACCGTAACCCATTGCCATCGGTAGTACCACCAATGTACCCGACTCCAAGCAGCATAGCCGTAAAACCGCAGGAGTGGAAAATCGCATTCGACGGCACTGGGAGTGTAGCCGATTTCCTCTTCAAATTAAACACCTTCTGTGAGCGCACACAATGCCCTGACGAACAAATAATGGCCAGTTTCCACTTATTCCTTTCGGGACGAGCCGAAGAATGGTACTGGCTGTTCACAAAACAAAACCCAAATGCGACATATGCCTTTTTGTGCTACTCGTTAAAAAGAGAGTTTGGCACTTTGAAAACGGACCACGAGATCATGATGGAGATCTCCATGCGCAAGCAAAAGGCAAGTGAGTGTTATGACGTGTTTCACGCGGACATAATCTCCTTGAACGCGCGCTTAAGGGAGCCGATGTCAGAGCTTCTACTGATTGACATAATAAAAAGGAACGTCAACAGTAGCCTTAAGCTAATGCTTTTTAATGCGGACGTAAGGACCCTCCATGATCTACGCGATGTAGCACGCAGAGGTGAACAAGTGCTAAAAGAGAGCAAGCTGCTGGGAGCCAATTACCCAGGACGGCATGTAAGCGAGGCACGCGTGACAACCCCGGACATGAAGATGGAAGGTGAGAAAGGCGAGATAGATCCGCAGATAGAGGCGCTGGAATATAGACGCAGCAGAAGACCGGACTACTCGGGAATCCAATGCTGGAATTGCCAGGGAATGGGGCACTCCTATATATATTGTGAGGAACCTATAAAAAGTCCTTTTTGTTTTAAATGTGGGTATAAGGGTGTATTCACCCCTAAATGCCCTAGGGACCATCGCAGGCAGGGAAACCAGTACCCGAGCGAGAAGGCGGGGGAACCTCGTTCGGCTTCATAGCTCCCACATCAGCCAGTGCTCGAGGCGTCGTCCTGTGCGCTGACCCAGAGGGCGAATCTCTGCATGGAGGTTGTGAGCTTCCGAGGTGCAGTAGTACCCTGGCAGAAGAGCCCTCAAAAGTAATAATAACTTACCCTGACAGTACAGACAGTTCTGAAGCCGAGAGTCAAACGTCTTCATCCGCGATGAGCGAGCCGATTAGAATTCTGCGACGCCAGCATAGGGATGTCGCTTGCCAGACGCAACTTTCACCAGACCTAGAAGAAAGGGAACATAGGTACGAACACATAAGACATACCATTTTTGAACACTACCCGGTATCGGAAAATATTTTGAAATGTAGGAAGAGATACCACAGGAGAGTACAGGAGCGTAGACTGCTGCAAGCCACCACGTTAACGCTTACAGAGGACGAAAGGCCTTTAGTAAAGGCTAGAATTAAAAATAGTTTTCTTGTAGGGTTGTTAGACTCGGGAGCCAACGTCTCCATCTTAGGGAAAAATGGAGTAGAATTCCTAGAGGATAACGGCTTCGAATATCAGCCCTTACATGCGTTCGTATATACCGCGGGCGGCAACAAGCAAAAAATTTTAGGCTCAGTATCCCTACCGGTCACTTTTAAAAATATCACAAAGGTTATTCGTTTTTACCTTGTTCCCTCATTGCTCCAAGAAGCATACTTCGAGGTAGATTTTTGGAGAGCATTTGCGTTAGCTCCCGAAATATTCCCAAGCGTAGAGTGCCTTGAGGTTAGACTTGAAAAGGAAGAGGAACCGAACCTCCATGAATTGTCATCAAACCAGAAATCAGAATTGCGAAAAGTCATCGAGACGTTTCCTTCGTACGAGAAGTTAGGCCTAGGGCAAACTAAATTAGTGGAGCATCACATCGACACCGGTGATGCTGTGCCTATAAAAAGCAAGCATTTTCCTCTTTCGCCGCCGAGGCAAGCCGAAGCTTTTAGAGAACTAGACAGGTTACTACAGTTAGGAGTTATCGAAGAATCCAACTCCCCGTGGTGTAGTCCTGTAGTACTGGTCCGGAAACCAGGTAAAGTTAGGCTATGCATAGATTCGAGGAAGGTCAACGAGGTGACTAAGAAGGACTCGTACCCCCTGCCCCATATCAACGGCTTATTGAGCAGACTAAAGGATACGCATTTTATTAGTGGCATTGATCTGAAGGACGCGTTCTTCCAGATCAAATTGACAGAGTCCTCCAAGGAAAAAACAGCATTCGCAGTTCCGGGGAGGCCTCTGTACCACTTCAAGGTGATGCCATTTGGTCTGTGCAATGGACCGCAGACTATGAGTAGGCTGATGGACAAGGCAATCCCTTCGCGTCTGCGGGAGAATGTCTTCGTCTACCTAGATGATCTAATGGTGTGTAGTACCAATTTTGAAGACCACCTGGACTTGCTAGCGGAAGTGGCCAAATGCTTGAGAGACGCAGGTCTGACAATAAACGTCGAAAAAAGTAAATTTTGTCAGAAGGAAATACGCTACTTAGGATACTTGATAGGCAGCGGGTGTCTGAAAGTGGATCCGGGAAAAGTAGAAGCAATACAAAACTTCCCGATCTCTAAATCCCCTCGGCAAGTGCGTAGGTTTGTGGGCATGGCGAATTGGTACAGGGCGTTTATTACCAATTTTGCTGACTTGGCAGGTCCCTTGACCGACTGTCTCCGTAAGTCAGTAGGCCCGTTCAAGCTTAGCTCTGACGCTATAGAGGCCTTCGAAAAGCTAAAAGTAGCTTTGAGTTCCGCCCCTGTTTTGGCCCAACCAGACTTTTCAAAAGAATTCGTAATACAATGCGACGCTTCCAAAATAGGTGTTGGCGGAGTGTTGTTCCAGGTCGATGATGATGGCGCTGAGCATCCAATCGCATTCGTGTCGAAAAAGCTGAATAATGCTCAACGCAATTATACAGTAACCGAGCTGGAATGTCTTGCAGCCATAATTAGCGTGAAGCGTTTCCGACCCTATGTCGAAGGATTACCTTTTCGGATTGTTACGGACCACTCCAGTCTCAAGTGGTTGATGACACAAAAGGACTTGAGCGGGAGGTTGGCGAGATGGTCACTCTTACTGCAAAGATACGATTTTAGAATGGAACATCGTAAGGGTACCCTGAATGTAGTACCAGACGCGCTGTCGCGTTTTGATGTTGACGAGTTAACTTTCACTACCACGCCCGGAGAAATAGATTTAGTCTCTTCCGAATTTTGCAGCAACGAATATTTAGACTTAATTCGGACCGTCACCGAAAACGAGGAATCACTTCCGGATTTACGAGTGGTGGACGGTGTAATTTTCAAAAGAGTTAAGTTTCGTAAGGGGATGGAAGGGGAAGAAGACTCGCTGTGGCGTTTATGGTTGCCAAAAGGGTTGACTGAGGAAGCAGTGAGATTAGCACATGACGCTAACCGGAGTTACCATGGCGGATGGCTGAAAACCTTAGAACGTGTTAGGCAGAAGTACTTCTGGCCGCAGCAGGCTAAGGACGTCAGGGACTACGTCCAGCGTTGTGACACCTGCAAAACGGTAAAACCCACCAATCAGCAGTCGAGACCACCTATAGGGAGTACCGTTGAATCCGAAAGGCCATTTCAGCGGTTGTATTGCGACTTTCTAGGGCCGTATCCGAGATCTAAGCGGCGAAATCAATTTCTTTTCATAGTACTAGACCATTTTTCAAAATACGTTTGGCTAAAGCCCATGCAGAGAGCTACCACTGTTAACGTTATAAATTACTTCGCTTCAGAAATTTTTCCGGCTGTAGGGGTCCCTGAGTTTATTCACAGTGACAATGGTAAACAGTTTATCTCGAAGGAAATGAACCAATTTTTTGCAAACTACGGGGTGACGCACGTGAGGACGGGGCTATATTCTCCCCAAGCGAACGCATCCGAACGCGTCAACAGAGAAATTGTTTCTAAGATTAGGATTTTCCTAAAAGATAAACCTGACCATACCGATTGGGATAAGCATATACCCGAGATTTTATCAGTTTTGAGAAGTGATTTTCATACGGCGATTCAGTGTTCTCCATACTTTGCATTATATGGCCAAACCATGGTCCAGCATGCCTCAACGTACAACATTTTAGGGAAACTCGGCAGCCTTCGGGAAGACCAAGTTACGGTAGTAAGCCGAGCTGACAAGTTGACTAATATTCGCGAGCAGATCCGTAGAAATTTAGATCAGGCCAAGGATAGGGGAGTAACCACCTATAACAAGCGCTCTAGACAGGTCAACTACAAGGAAGGTCAGGAAGTTTTCCGAAAAAACTTTGCCTTAAGTAACTTCAAACAGGGCATTAACGCCAAATTCCTACCCAAATACCTGAAATGTCGCGTGCTTCGAAAGATAGGCAATGCATTGTATGATCTCGAGGACCTAAACGGGAAATTGATAGGTCGCTTCCATGCTTCGGATATTCGTCCGCAATGAACCAACAAGGGCGTTTCTTTTGCCAATTTACAATTTGATTTTTTTATATATACCCACCAATTGGACTTTTTTGTCTGGGCGTTTTGGCGGTCGGGGACATCTCGCCCAGTATTCTCCCCGAGCAATGACCTCATAGGTTGTTCACACGCGTACTCACCGAGGACCGTGAACACCCTGGCAGTCCACGCTTAGGTCGGACTAGCCTTTCGGAGTTTGGACGAGTTCTCCAGATCAAAATGTCTACACCTTTTTTTTGTTTTGCATTCCGGTGGGAGCTATAAACTCTAGGAATCATCTTTCGGAGTTTTGACGAGTTCTCCATAACAAATGTCTAATTGCCGCAAAGCCCGTATAACTAGGAAACAGAAATTATTCCCAACTTGACTTAATTTTTTTTTGATAGACCTATGTTGCCCGGCTAGCTTCGTAGTAGGACTTTGAGACTCTTATCTCAGGGGTGAGTCGTGCCCCACGTTGCTTGTCGTCGGAGATCCCTGGCAGTAGCTTCCCACAGAGGATCCGGTTTCCTGTTCGCTTCATCGTCAGGTCTTCAAAGCGAAGCAGGTTTGTTACGGTCTGCTGCTGCGGTCTACGGCCATGATCCCCTTGGGAGCGTGTTCACGCGAACACACCTAGCGATGTGGTGAAAGTGGCGATAAAAAGAAAAATATCGAAAAGAAGGGAACAGACTGAGCGGCCATCACGAGAGGTAAAAAAACCAGCACGTTTTCTTGTTCCGGAAAAAAAAGGAAAAAGAGGTTGGAAAGAATGATCTAAGTGTCCAGAAATTAATTTTTATCACTGCTAAAACAAAAAGGAACCAAAAATTATGGAATTACCAACATTTGCTTAGACGAGTTGCCGGAAAAAAAAATTGAGCTGAGTTGGTTAACTGTGGGGGAGTTGTGCTCTTAAATTTTCCAATTAAGGGCAAGCGTACTTCCAATTGAATTTTAAAGCCGATACGCATTGTGCACATGAAAAGGATCTTATACTACTTTTCGAACATAAAACTGCATTAATTTTCTGCAAGTCACATTTGATATCATCAAAATCGCAATTCCAGACGCGTCTGGAAGAAATGCAGCGACAATCAGCTCCGCAGTTACCAATGAACCGAGTTAAAAGCACCGTAGACTTCTCAAAGGCAGTGTAACTAATCCCCCACTACTAACCAACATTTGTTCATCGTACACAAAATCTTACCTGCATTCCAAAGTGGGTAATTTACTTACATTTGCCATTCTGACTGCTTTACTACTAGCCGCAATTTCACTTTTTCGTATGGCAACCTACAACGGACACATATTATCGTGACGTGGTCTGTGCTGACTGCATGGTGATTTTCCTTTCTTATTGTCTCCACGATACCACTTGATGTCACAAATTGAGGACGGACAATTGCAGAGTCCAGAATTGGACAATTAGGGATTAAGCGAACAAATTGGGAAATACCCTAAAGCGCATTCGTGTACGTATGAAGGTACACCAAAACCACCACAAACTCCATACGCAGTAGCATATGATACAACACCAACAACAACAACAGCCAGGCCGCCAGCTATAAGCCTGCGGCAATACCACATACAATAACCACAACGTTAAAACAATGGGTGAGTTCGTTCCGTACTACGGACCATTATAATCTGCCAAAACCGAATTTGATCGTAGGATAATTTGGAAACCACTTAGAAGAAGATTTAGTATTTAAAATTATAGAAAGTATTATACTAACTAGATTGGAGTAATTAACACACATACATTTACATTTTCATATACCCTTAAGCATAGCCATTTAAAGATAAATTGAATGCATTTCAATAGCATTAGGAATGCGCTGCTTTAGACAAGCGCTTTGAGAAGGCCGTACGCCCATTAATTTTTGTATTGCTTAATTGAATAATTGGAATACATATTATAGAATACTATTTTATAAATGATTTGGCATATATTTACCTTATTTTGGCTATTCAATTCGGGGTGATTCAAATGTGACTCAGGAACGTAGCAAAACCAATCTTGTTACCACGTTCAATGAGTCCCAGGTGAACATATAGAAAAAAAAAAAAAACATAACTTAAGTTACGAATCAAAATAGCAGTAAATTGATACATAAAGGTCAAAAGCGTGTATGAGTACGCCCTTTTGTTTGAGTGAAGTTGGAAGTATAATCAATAATTAAAAAACATGAGAAAAGGGTATTTATTAGAAAAAAAAAGGAGGAACACTTTTTTTCCAAATTTTTTTTTTTTCACTTCCTAAAGTCCGGTTCTTTTGGATATACGCTCACTTAGAACTCACAAATATCTATAACGACACGCTCGTACCCAGACAGCGTCATCAAAGTTGTATAACGAAATGAGTCACATGTGACTCATGAACTCATTCCACTACGCTATTATGAGTCACATATGGTTCATCGAACAGGGGAGTTGCCAATAAACTTCCATGAATACTTTTTTTTTGACTTCTAGTTCTCCTTCAACTAACCCGAAGTAAACTAAATTAGGATAAAATAAACTAAAATGAAATAAACTAAATTAAGATAAAATAACCTCAAATGAAATAAACTAAATTAAGATAAAATAAAATAAAATGAAACAAACTAACTTAAGATAAAATAAAATAAGATGAGATAAACTAAAATAATTAACACGGAAATAAAACCGGGGAAGAAAATATATCAAATTTGTTCAACGCCTAGTAACTTGAATTTCGAAACATTCCAAGACGTGTGAAATATATTAAAAGGATTCCGTACGGATACTAAAATTTCCGAATGGGTTTAATGATACAATTTTTAAGTTTATTGTATGCATCTGCAAGTTGAAGAATAGATAAAGAGAGATAATTTTAGTTCTGCATTTCATCAAAAAGAACCTACTGTAGTGAACGTGGAAGTACCCGCAAAAATTGTTAACAAATTTTAAAAGTTATTTAATTTCTTCTATTTACCTATATAAATTCTAAGTTATTACATAAGGAAAGCTATGTAAAAGAAAATGTCCACAACGATTTCGAAAAGAAAAAAAATTGAAAACTTGAGAACTGCTTTAGAACCTTGAACATTTTGGAATTTTCAATAGATTTCTGTCTATACCGTTTTACACGGATAAATAAAGCCCAATAACGTTACGGAGAATTAGAAGCAAAATTTTGGAATTTCTTTCGAAAACATTTTTTTTCTGTTATTTTTAAAAGCTTTCAATATACCGCTAATTAAACTGGTTGTTAAAATTAGCGAAATAAAAAAGGGGGAAAAGTTCGTTGGTCTTAACCTCAGAGATTTATCTAGTATGTATTAAACATAAATATAGTCTAAGTTTCACAGGAATGAATTGTCAATAAAAACATTGTAGTAATGGGAATGCTGGCGTTCTTTTTTACTTAGAAGGCACGTAGGGTATACAGGTAAGGGGCCACCGAAATACAGGTGCGTCGGTGGCCATGGATTTTGAGGGTGGGTATAAGCACCGGGCGTCGCAACACCACCCGCGGCGCCCCCTCTGTATATTCGGCTCTTTTATTTTTCAGATTTTTGTATATTATTTTTATTTTTCAGCGTTTTTTTTTCCGAGTTTGATTTTAACAAATTATTTAACTTTTATTTAAACTTATATTTTTCACATTTGAACATTAACACAACAATGACCATGAGACGATGGTATAGCACGATGAATACTGACTATGAATATTAACTAACTTAGAGTTTTACTTTTGATCTCTTTATAGCCTCTTTAATGAGACCGCTAAGCATTCGGTCAAATAGATAAAATGTTTTGGAAGTAAATCGAGAGTACTTATGAGTACATATTGAGCGCATAATGAGTGCATAATGAGGAGCTTGAGTTAGGTAATTAGTTTATGGTGAGAGTGAGAATGAACATACATAACTCGCCCACCGTAAAAAATTCGCGTCTCTGCGAATGACACGCTAAGATTAAGAATGTAACTCGAAAATGACTGAAGAGTATATTAAGAGGATTATTTCATTATTTTGTAAAAAAAAAAAGTAGAAGTTTCAGTAATTTTCGAATTACGTACTTTATGAAAATTGTAAAACTTTTGGCTTTTTTTCTTTATCTATTCGACGAATTGTATTTCGAAATTACTATGATATTAAAATAATGTTTTGCGATAATGTAAAACATAGTAAATTAAATTTTTCAATTTTCATGCGTATATCTGCAAAGTGTAATTTTTCCTTTTTAAAACTTTCTTTTTAAATTAAAAATACATATTTGCGACTTTTTTTGAAATTTTGGGTTTAAGTTTTGACAATGTATACATACGTTTAGATATTTGCATATTCATGTTTCGCTTTTTAATTTTTTAATTTTGTTATAAAAATATAGTCGTTATTGTTATTAAAATATATATGTACATATATACATAAAAATATAAACATAAATATATACAAGGGTAACATTCACAAAGTTTTGTGAGGCCTTTTGATCTGAGCTATGTCAATTTTATTTGGGTAACTAGCAGGTAATTTTATAAATCTTTTGGCAGTTTTATTCCTATTAGCAAGAGGGTTTTTCATATAAACTTTTTGGTTGTTAAAACTCGGTACTTTTTCTCTTTTTGAGTTAATTTTTTCTATAGTTTGTTTTTTCTTTTCATAGGTATAACTTTTTATTTTCTCAAAGTCAATATCATTTCTGTTAATAAAATCTATAGGTTTTACATTAGTTGAACTGTGTACCGAATTATTATAGAAGCCAATAGCGTTAATCACAACTTCTTCTACTTCCAATGTGTTTTGCGTATTTTTATACTCAGTTGAGCAGAGCTCACAGAGTATATTAAGTTTGATTGGATAACGGTTGGTTGTACATATATAAAGGAATCGAGATAGATATAGACTTCCATATATCAAAATAATCAGGATCGAAAAAAAATTTTATTGAGCCATGTCCGTCCGTCCGTCCGTCCGTCCGTCCGTCCGTTAACACGATAACTTGAGTAAATTTTGAGGTATCTTGATGAAATTTGGTATGTATGTTCCTGAGCACTCATCTCAGATCGCTATTTAAAATGAACGATATCGGACTATAACCACGCCCACTTTTTCGATATCGAAAATTTCGAAAAACCGAAAAAGTGCGATAATTCATTACAAAAGACCGATAAAGCGACGAAACTTGGTAGATGAGTTAAAATTATGACGCAAAATAGAAAACTAGTAAAATTTTGGACAATGGGCGTGGCACCGCCCACTTTTAAAAGAAGGTAATTTAAAACTTTTGCAAGCTGTAATTTGGCAGTCGTTGAAGATATCATGATGAAATTTGGCAGGAACGTTACTCTTATTACTATATGTACGCTTAATAAAAATTAACAAAATCGGAGAAGGACCACGCCCACTTTAAAAAGAAAAATTTTTTTAAGTAAAATTTTAACAAAAAATTTAATATCTTTACAGTATATAAGTAAATTATGTCAAGATTCAACTCCAGTAATGATATGGTGCAACAAAATACAAAAATAAAAGAAAATTTAAAAATGGGCTTGGCTCCGCCCTTTTTCATTTAATTTGTCTAGGATACTTTTAACGCCATAAGTCGAACAAAAATTAACCAATCCTTTTGAAATTTGGTAGGGGCATAGATTTTATGGTGCTAACTGTTTTCTGTGAAAATGGGCGAAATCGGTTGATGTCACGCCCAGTTTTTATACACAGTCGACCGTCTGTCCTTCCGGATGGCCGTTAACACGATAACTTGAGCAAAAATCGATATATCTTTACTAAACTCAGTTCACGTACTTATCTGAACTCACTTTATCTTGGTATGAAAAATGAACGAAATCCGACTATGACCACGCCCACTTTTTCGATATCGAAAATTACGAAAAATGAAAAAATGCAATAATTCTATACCAAATACGAAAAAAGGGATGAAATATGGTAAGGTAATTGGATTGTTTTATTGACGCGAAATATAACTTTAGAAAAAACTTTATAAAATGGTTGTGACACCTACCATATTAAGTAGAAGAAAATTAAAAAGTTCTGCAGGGCGAAATAAAAAACCGTTAAAATCTTGGCAGGTATTACATATATAAATAAATTAGCGGTATCCAACAGATGATGTTCTGGGTCACCCTGGTCCACATTTTGGTCGATATCTGGAAAACGCCTTCACATATACAACTACCACCACTCCCTTTTAAAACTCTCATTAATACCTTTAATTTGATACCCATATCTTACAAACTCATTCTAGAGTCACCCCTGGTCCACCTTTATGGCGATATTTCGAAAAGGCGAACACCTATAGAACGAAGGCCCACTCCCTTTTAAAAATACTCATTAACACCTTTCATTTGATACCCATATCGTACAAACAAAGTCTAGAGTCACCCCTGGTCCAGAAAGGCCCACTCCCTCTTAAAATACTCATTAACTCCTTTCGTTTGATACCCATATTGCATAAACGAATTCTAGAGTCACCCCTTGCCCACCTTTATGGCGATATCTCGAAACGGCGTCCACCTATGGAACTAAGCCCCACGCCCTTTTAAAATAATCATTAACACCTTTCATTTGATACCCATATCATACAAACAAATTCTAAAGTCACCCCTGGTCCACCTTTATGGCGATATCTCGATAAGGCGAACACCTATAAAACGAAGGCCCACTCCCTTTTAAAAATACTCATTAACACCTTTCATTTGATACCCATATCGTACAAACAAAGTCTAGAGTCACCCCTGGTCCACCTTTATTGCGATACCTCGAAAATGCGTCCACCTATAGAACTAAGGCCCACTCCCTCTTAAAATACTCATTAACTCCTTTCGTTTGATACCCATATTGCACAAACGAATTCTAGAGTCACCCCTGGTCCACCTTTATGGCGATATCTCGAAAAGGGGTCCACCTATAGAACTAAGCCCCACGCCCTTTTAAAATAATGATTAACACCTTTCATTTGATACCCATATCGTACAAACAAAGTCTAGAGTCACCCCTGGTCCACCTTTATTGCGATACCTCGAAAATGCGTCCACCTATAGAACTAAGGCCCACTCCCTCTTAAAATACTCATTAACTCCTTTCGTTTGATACCCATCTTTCACAAACGAATTCTAGAGTCACCCCTGGCCCACCTTTATGGCGATATCTCGAAACGGCGTCCACCTATGCAACTAAGGATTACTCCCTTTTAAAATGCTCATTAACACCTTTCATTTGATACCCATATCGTACAAACGCATTCTAGAGTCACCCCTGGTCCATCTTTACGGCGATATCTCGAAAAGGCGTCCATCTATAGAACTTAGGTCCACGCCATTTTAAAATACTCATTAATACCTTTCATTTGATACCCATATCGTACAAACGCATTCTAGAGTCAACCCTGATCCACCTTTATGGCTATATCCCTAAATGGCGTCCACCTATAGAACTATGGCCCACTCCCTCATAAAATACTCTTTAATGCCTTTCATTTGATACACATGTCATACAAACACATTCCAGGGTTTCCCTCGGTTCATTTTCCTACATGGTTATTTTCCCTTATGTTGTCACCATAGCTCTCAACTGAGTATGTAATGTTTGGTTACACCCGAACTTAACCTTCCTTACTTGTTTAAAATGCGTATACGTTCTAGTAATGTGGAATGCAATCTTTCAACATCTGCATTGCCAGTGTGACTATTTGGCGTAGTAAAACGAGGAATAATATCATTTTCCCTGCAAAATGATCGTATAGACGCGTTGTTAAACTCATTATCCACTATTAGTTTTTTCGGTTTTCCTAACCATGCAAACCTTTCTTGTAGTTTGATTTTTATGGTGACCATGTTTCTGTCTGGTAATTTATGTACAGATGCTAACTTGGTGAATCTATCAATCGTGGTCAAAAAGCATGAACGAAAACAATAAAATATGTCGGTGTGCACTATTTCATTGGGACTGCCAGGAGTCTCTGTATGATTAAATAGTTTTTTCAATGGTTTTCTAGCATATTTACTCTCATTGCATATATCGCAACTGTTAATAAATCTGTTTATTATCTTTTTTAAATTTGGGTAAAAATATTTCAACTTCATTTGCTCATAATTTTCCAAGATACCTCTATGGTTACTTTCAATGTGAACTTTATCTATTATTTCTAACATTTCTTCATCACTCCTGACGTCTAAAGCTTTATAACTGCATGTAGTAAATTTAATATTACCGTCATTTGAAAATAAAGTTATTAATTTTTCTTGAACTACGTTGTAAAAGTTATCAGGTAATTCTGAATGAATTCCTATTGTTGCTTTCTTTATGTGCCTTCTGAATAAATCACATAAATAAGTGTTATTACTTACATCGCATTCTTCTATATATATTATAAGGTATTTATTATATAAAACTTCGCTCGCTATGTTCTTGATATGAACTAGTCGAATTTGGGTAGTATATTTGTTGACAATTGAATCTGAAATAAGGAAATGGTTATTTTGATTTTCGAGTGCTGAATGCACCGTATCTATAGAGTTCTCAAACAAAGACTTTATATCTAGGTTTTCCTCGTTATGTATTTGTTGTCGACTAAGAAAGTCGGCTACATTATTTTCCTTACCTCTGAGATATTCAACGTTCAAATCTTTTTTAATTAAGGCATCTGTGTTAAAGCTAATATCATCAAATGCAAAATTATCCGGGTAAGTGTCTGTCTGAGAGCAATAAGCGTAGAAATCCTTATCATTGGCTAAGTATGTGTTAGTGCAATTATCAACGAAATGTATTATTTATACTCAGTTGAGCAGAGCTCACAGAGTATATTAAGTTTGATTGGATAACGGTTGGTTGTACATATATAAAGGAATCGAGATAGATATAGACTTCCATATATCAAAATAATCAGGATCGAAAAAAAATTTGATTGAGCCATGTCCGTCCGTCCGTCCGTCCGTTAACACGATAACTTGAGTAAATTTTGAGGTATCTTGATGAAATTTGGTATGTATGTTCCTGAGCACTCATCTCAGATCGCTATTTAAAATGAACGATATCGGACTATAACCACGCCCACTTTTTCGATATCGAAAATTTCGAAAAACCGAAAAAGTGCGATAATTCATTACAAAAGACCGATAAAGCGACGAAACTTGGTAGATGAGTTAAAATTATGACGCAAAATAGAAAACTAGTAAAATTTTGGACAATGGGCGTGGCACCGCCCACTTTTAAAAGAAGGTAATTTAAAACTTTTGCAAGCTGTAATTTGGCAGTCGTTGAAGATATCATGATGAAATTTGGCAGGAACGTTACTCTTATTACTATATGTACGCTTAATAAAAATTAACAAAATCGGAGAAGGACCACGCCCACTTTAAAAAAAAAAATTTTTTTAAAGTAAAATTTTAACAAAAAATTTAATATCTTTACAGTATATAAGTAAATTATGTCAAGATTCAACTCCAGTAATGATATGGTGCAACAAAATACAAAAATAAAAGAAAATTTAAAAATGGGCGTGGCTCCGCCCTGTTTCATTTAATTTGTCTAGGATACTTTTAACGCCATGAGTCGAACAAAAATTAACCAATCCTTTTGAAATTTGGTAGGGGCATAGATTTTATGGTGCTAACTGTTTTCTGTGAAAATGGGCGAAATCGGTTGATGTCACGCCCAGTTTTTATACACAGTCGACCGTCTGTCCTTCCGGATGGCCGTTAACACGATAACTTGAGCAAAAATCGATATATCTTTACTAAACTCAGTTCACGTACTTATCTGAACTCACTTTATCTTGGTATGAAAAATGAACGAAATCCGACTATGACCACGCCCACTTTTTCGATATCGAAAATTACGAAAAATGAAAAAATGCCATAATTCTATACCAAATACGAAAAAAGGGATGAAATATGGTAAGGTAATTGGATTGTTTTATTGACGCGAAATATAACTTTAGAAAAAACTTTATAAAATGGTTGTGACACCAAGTAGAAGAAAATTAAAAAGTTCTGCAGGGCGAAATAAAAAACCGTTAAAATCTTGGCAGGTATTACATATATAAATAAATTAGCGGTATCCAACAGATGATGTTCTGGGTCACCCTGGTCCACATTTTGGTCGATATCTGGAAAACGCCTTCACATATACAACTACCACCACTCCCTTTTAAAACTCTCATTAATACCTTTAATTTGATACCCATATCTTACAAACTCATTCTAGAGTCACCCCTGGTCCACCTTTATGGCGATATTTCGAAAAGGCGAACACCTATAGAACGAAGGCCCACTCCCTTTTAAAAATACTCATTAACACCTTTCATTTGATACCCATATCGTACAAACAAAGTCTAGAGTCACCCCTGGTCCAGAAAGGCCCACTCCCTCTTAAAATACTCATTAACTCCTTTCGTTTGATACCCATATTGCATAAACGAATTCTAGAGTCACCCCTTGCCCACCTTTATGGCGATATCTCGAAACGGCGTCCACCTATGGAACTAAGCCCCACGCCCTTTTAAAATAATCATTAACACCTTTCATTTGATACCCATATCATACAAACAAATTCTAAAGTCACCCCTGGTCCACCTTTATGGCGATATCTCGATAAGGCGAACACCTATAAAACGAAGGCCCACTCCCTTTTAAAAATACTCATTAACACCTTTCATTTGATACCCATATCGTACAAACAAAGTCTAGAGTCACCCCTGGTCCACCTTTATTGCGATACCTCGAAAATGCGTCCACCTATAGAACTAAGGCCCACTCCCTCTTAAAATACTCATTAACTCCTTTCGTTTGATACCCATATTGCACAAACGAATTCTAGAGTCACCCCTGGTCCACCTTTATGGCGATATCTCGAAAAGGGGTCCACCTATAGAACTAAGCCCCACGCCCTTTTAAAATAATGATTAACACCTTTCATTTGATACCCATATCGTACAAACAAAGTCTAGAGTCACCCCTGGTCCACCTTTATTGCGATACCTCGAAAATGCGTCCACCTATAGAACTAAGGCCCACTCCCTCTTAAAATACTCATTAACTCCTTTCGTTTGATACCCATCTTTCACAAACGAATTCTAGAGTCACCCCTGGCCCACCTTTATGGCGATATCTCGAAACGGCGTCCACCTATGCAACTAAGGATTACTCCCTTTTAAAATGCTCATTAACACCTTTCATTTGATACCCATATCGTACAAACGCATTCTAGAGTCACCCCTGGTCCATCTTTACGGCGATATCTCGAAAAGGCGTCCATCTATAGAACTTAGGTCCACGCCATTTTAAAATACTCATTAATACCTTTCATTTGATACCCATATCGTACAAACGCATTCTAGAGTCAACCCTGATCCACCTTTATGGCTATATCCCTAAATGGCGTCCACCTATAGAACTATGGCCCACTCCCTCATAAAATACTCTTTAATGCCTTTCATTTGATACACATGTCATACAAACACATTCCAGGGTTTCCCTCGGTTCATTTTCCTACATGGTTATTTTCCCTTATGTTGTCACCATAGCTCTCAACTGAGTATGTAATGTTTGGTTACACCCGAACTTAACCTTCCTTACTTGTTTTTTGTTGACGTTAATGACTTTAAATGGAAAATCAATTTTGATTTTTAAAGGGATAAGAATATTTAAGCCAAGTATGCATTGGAAAGGTTTATTAGTAAATTTCAATAATTTAATGGACATTGTCTCTCCTTTATTAATGGCAAACTCCAAAGGTATATTGACGATGACTTCTAATATTATATTAGACGCAAAAAGTGTTTTTACTAGGATAGGTTTTTCTAAATTTCTGCGATGACGAAAATTTTTAAATATCTCAAAATCTCCCAATGTGGTTGCTGATCCGGTATCTACCAAACACCTAACCACAGTATTATTAATTTTTAAATCTATTAGGGGTAAGTTGGTTGAAGAGGAGAAAGCTGAAAATTTTCGCATTTTTCAATATTGTCCACTTCCATTGGCACAGCAGGTGATTGTTGGTTATATCTCGCATTGTTATTAAACCTACCGGAATTATTTACGTTTCTATAGTTTCTTAGGTCATTAAATTTGCGGGTATTTCCACTAGCGTTACCTTTACCATAACCGTTACTATAAAAATGAGGATTAGTTTGGACATACTTACCATAACCATTACTAAAGTTGCCAGAAGAATTATTACGGTAATTATTAACATTTTCATAATTTTGATTAGCACCAGGGTGTGTTACCAGATTTATTTGAGTTGCCTCTATTAAAATGTATATTATTCCGATTGCCGCTATTTGCATTTATATTTTGGTCAAACACATTGGAATTATTAGAAAAATTGTGTGAAAAACTATACGGATATTTATAATTCTTTGTATGGGAAGCCATGTTATTTACACTGTTATTTATTTTAAAATCTGTTAACATATTATTTTCTATATAATACGTAAACGCTTTTTCCATATTAGTAATTTGATTTTGCAACAACAGAGTTTTTACGTTGAAGGGCAAAAATTGTAGATAAATGTCAAATATTAATTTTGAATTATTATATGGTGTATACAAAATGTCATTTTCTCCTTCCAAATAATATTTAGTGTTCATTGACAACAAAATAGATCCGAGCTTACTATGTAAATCTTTAACATCTATGGCCCTAATACTCATCGCCTCATTTCTTAAATTTAAAAAGGTTGTTTTTATACCAAATTCTTCCTTCAATTTGTTGAGGATGTCATCAAAACTCGGCTCATAAAGTTGCTGGATTACGTGCAATGCTCGCCCTTTCAGTTTGTTGCACAGAACTTTGGATATAATTTTTTTTTCTCCGTCATTCGTAAGCGACAGTATTGTTGCAACATCTCTCAAATAGTGAGTTAGTGTATACTCGCTTTTTCTGTCAAAAATGGTACTGTTCTGGCCTCTCTTAATGCCTCTGCTAAGCTTAATGCCATTTTATGGTTTTTGCTTGGTTTGTCTATTTATTTGTTTGATTTTATTTAAGTATTTAATTTGTTAGATATTTTCTAATATCTTCCTTTTTGCTCAGTTGGTTGTGTTTTTTAAATTTATGTTGATCAAATGTCTCAATTGATTGTTTTTTTTTTTTTTTTTGCTTGTTTAAAATGTTCGATGGTGGTTACAACATGTATATAATGTCGGACAGTATAGCAACATACAAAGTGTATGAGAAAATTATATTAAAATGTTCGATGGTGGTTACAACATGTATATAATGTCGGACAGTATAGCAACATACAAAGTGTATGAGAAAATTATATTTAACACTGGTTGCTTCGGTTACAGTTTCTGTTATGTTAACAGCTTAAGTTCATCGGCACATAGGGACAACATATGTATATTTCTTACAGCTCGTTTCAGTTAAAGCTTTTTTATTATGTTAGCAGCTCAAGTTTAGTGGCAACAATGTTTAGGTACATTTGTATATTTTTTCTATGAGAATATAATACGATATTCCGATATTCGTGCTTTGGGTATGTATACTACCTAACTGTTACGATTTCTCATATTGGGGACGAAATGCACTTTTTAAGCAATTTTTTGTTTTTGTATTTTTTGAATTTTAAATGTTATTGCGGTATTTTATTTTATATGATTTCCGCCGCAATATATGTATGTATATATGTACAGTCACAATACTTCAAGTTTAGATCTTTACTGCATTTTTAAAAATTTTCTGTACTTTTATTTAGTAGTTTGAATAAAGTTATTTTAATTTTAATTAGATGCCGCGATGATAGATTTTAAGCTTGAATTTTTCTCATTTACACCATTTAAATTGGCACACCACTTATGTATGTACGTACGTCTTTAACAAGTACGATTTTGATTTCTTTGTATAATTTTTTATACAATGGTTTTTTGTTTCGCACATAACTTTTCAAAAGTTTTTTATTTGAAAGTTCGGAGTTTTTAATTATTTAAAATATTTTATCTTTTATTTCACTCCGTTTTTTACCTCGTCGCCAGATACGTTCACGGGGTTTAGAGGGGTGCACGCGAACGAATCAATAAATAAAAAGGATTTAGAGTTCTGTTATATATTTATTATATAACTTTTTAATTATTTAACTTTTATTTAAACTTATATTTTTCACATTTGAACATTAACACAACAATGACCATGAGACGATGGTATAGCACGATGAATACTGACTATGAATATTAACTAACTTAGAGTTTTACTTTTGATCTCTTTATAGCCTCTTTAATGAGACCGCTAAGCATTCGGTCAAATAGATAAAATGTTTTGGAAGTAAATCGAGAGTACTTATGAGTACATATTGAGCGCATAATGAGTGCATAATGAGGAGCTTGAGTTAGGTAATTAGTTTATGGTGAGAGTGAGAATGAACATACATAACTGTTATGTACGTATGGATGTGTGAGTAAAAACCCTGCAAAAAAATAATGCGATTAATTCCTAAAGAGAGGTCTGCGATAGATCTCTTTTGTCTTTTGGGGTATAATTGATCCCTTCTACTTCCTTTTGGGTATATTTTGCATTAGTCAATGTGAAATTTATGTAGCCAATTGAAAAAAACATTAAAAAAACAAACAGCAACGAAATAAATAAAATTAAAAGATTTAAATGTGATTGAATAGAATGGTTTACGCAAAATGCGGAGCACTATATCGAACCTAAGATATTATGACCATATGTTCCATTATCGCAATATTTGTTTTTTTTTTTTTTAACATTGGCAAATAAAGAATAACGGATTGCAAAAAATTTTCGACTTTTTTTTAACACGTAATATTTGTTTTGTTTTTACTATTGTACAACACCAATACGAAAAAACTTAAGAATGTTGTATTAGAGTGAAAAAAAAACTATAAAACCCGTAAGTCCCGTACGGGTAGAAAGAGGACTTGTCTGACAGTGCCCGAAGAGGTCTGTCCGACAGTACCCGTATGGGTACAAAGAGGGCGTGTCGAACAGTACCAAAGGGGGTACAAAGAGGAAGTGCCGAACAGTACAAAAGGGATCTGTCCGACAGTACCCGTAGGGGTATAAAGAGGGCCAGTCCGACACTACCCGTTCAGGCATAAACAAGTACAATTGGTCTCTCCATAGGACATGCTCAAACAAATGGGATCTCTCCAACCCATTTAAAGAGCTCACAACTGGCTATAGTCGCATATTTCTTTGCGACTCATCCCGGATTCATCCTAGACTAATCGCATTTTGCAAGGGAAATTCTGCTCTAAAATGCTGCCTACATATATGTATATGAAATTTTCTCTTTGCTGTTTACATGTATGGGTGGCTGCTTGCTTTATTTAATTAAATTTAATTTAATTTAATTTATTTATTTATTTAAAGTCGACGCAAACACAACCAACAGTTCATTATGTCAAAGAACTGCCAGACAGCCGAATAAACACGTTGAGCGAATGTGTCTATAAAAATTTCTGCCCCGTAAATTTATGCAAAATTCCAACCCTTGGATAAAAATGTGTTCAACGACTGCTCAGGAATTGTGTTTGCTGAAAGCGGTTCTATATTCGGCGGTCTTTATTCATTCTCAATAAATTTTTTCTTCAGTACATTCCCACAAATCATTACTTCGATGAAGCTTTAAGAACTCACGGACGGCTAGAGGCGCAGGGTGTTGCCACATTGATTTGCAAAAACAGGATTCGTGTGTTTTGGCAAAGAACAGAATTCCTGTCACATAGTATTCGCTGAGGAGGCATCTATCGGATAGTTTTTCCGGCACGCTTCTATATTCCACGTTTCGAGTTTCGATTGTAATTTCGGTACATCTTGCGATTCACCATGCCATGCCAATTTGATGTTAATTCGGTACGTCTTGTGATTCACCATGCCCAAATGATGTTAATTCGGTACGTCTTCGATTCACCATGTTTCCCAAATGATGTTAATTTGGTACGTCTTGCGATTCACTTGTTTCACCAAATGATGTTAATTCGGTACGCCTTGCGATTCACATGTTTCACCAAATGATGTTAATTCGGTACGTCTTGCGATTCACCATTGTTCTGGATATTTTTTTGAATTGAAGGGCTCTACACTTACCATAACGGTTGGGCAGGAATTCACCCTACGTTTTGCCATGCTCTCCACCTCAACATTGCGATTTTTAAGGCTGTTTAACCCTGTAATTTATTTTGCCTTTGGAAAAATGACCTATTTGAAAATAAGCTGGCTGAAAAAAGGTGGCATCAACAATTGAAAATCTGAACCAAGCGACTGTGGCAATTGCGCGCGTTCGTTATAGGAAATGTTGACAATCTATCACTAGGAAATTACCAACATTCCATCAACTAAGCAGCTGTTGCTTACTGCTGTTATTATTTGGCTGCATTGTGAATTAAATCTAAAAAAGAAAACTCAACAAATGGCTCCGGTTGTTATTGTCCGATGCATTTATTTGGTTCAAAGCCACGATCAATAATTGTCAAAGCCATAATAATTGGGATTTAAAAGCTGAACTACCAGCGCTTCCGTGATCAGCTCAGTGTCATCATTGCCCGTAGCGCCAATAACACTAAACTCGTGCGCTTGCTTCAATCTCTGTCGGGTTGATGGTAATGGGTAGCACGTCGTGTTGGTGTTATGTGCCCGTCTGTTTGCACGACGTCTGGCTTCGTCTACAGAAGAATGCATTATAAATTGTCGGTAAAAGGCGCTCACGCATTTCTTCGAATGAGATAAAGTTTTGTCGCCGAAGGCTATAAACACTTTATAGTTGTGTTTAGTTGGATTGGACAAGAATTTGACGGTTGACCACAATTTACAAACACCCACAGAGAGGTTGCAGTTCCTTATATGGTCCTCCCATTTGGTGCGTTTGTGTTCATTTACCAGCCGCATAACATCCGAGTTGAGACTCCTAATATGGGGGTCTCTAGGGTCGAGATGTCTCGCCAGGTCACGCTCTCTTGCTAAGTTTGCGGCTATGATTTCAGGTATTCTACCGACCGGAATAAAGCGTGCAGAAGCTGAAGCGTTTTGCCGGCCATCAGTCGAGATGGGGAGAGCAGCAAAAGGTTGATATGTTAAGGTTATGTAATCTTTGGCTTTTTAAAAATTAATAAAAGTCCGCTTTTCAGAGGTCAAATTGGCAGGTTGCTGTATTGAAAGGAATATAGGCAGGTGGTCAGAAGCTAAAATAAGAATTGGCTGCCATTCAACGCAGTTTATGAGCCCTGCGCTGACGATTGAGATGTCCGGCGAGCTGCAATTCTGGTGGGGGCATCGCCGTTTGTCGCGCAGAAAGTCGTATTGTCTATTTGCTCCGCTAGCTGCCTGCCTTTGCAGTCGACTAGCAAGATGGAATGCCAGAGATCGTGGTGAGCGTTGAAATCGCCAAGGATAAGGCGGTTTTCGCCACAGAGTAACGTACTGATATCGGGGCGATAGCCACTTGGACAGCAGGTGGCAGAGAAATGCGTTTAACTCAATCTCATGCATTATGAGTAGATTGCACGTATTTTTATGGAGAACGGTAGATTGAGCGACACTGGCGGCGCCTGACATGAAAAAGTAGCCAACTTGCAATTTTTGTTGCAAGCAAAGCATAACAAGAAGAAATTGACATTTGCTTTGGCTAATGGTGCTGGCACACTCTCCAAGTGAAATTATCTTTCCCACTCGTGGGTAACTGCAATATAACAAATGAATACGACACAAAATATATTGGCAAGTATTTTTGCTCTATAGGGAAAATGTTTATAACAGTTTTTTGCGAAATTTTGTATGTAATTGGGCAGGCGAAATAAACTTCAATTGCCAAGTGTGAGTTTCTTTCACATTTAATTTGTTACGTCCCTCCCACAAATTGTCATTCTCCCAGCAGATCCTTGCAGCGGGACTGCGCCATACTCTCCTTCTCCGGGGAGGTGTCGAACCCAATCCGGGTCCTGCACCTGACCCCGGTCCAGAGAAATTGTTTTCCTGCATATGCCGGAAAAGAATCTTTTTAAGACGGTCACACTCTTGTCAGTGCGTCACGTGTAAGGGATGGCTGCATCGGACAGGATGTTCTGGGCTAGACCCCAAAACCCGACGTCCTCGTAACTTTTATAAATCTTTTGTGGCTCCTTGCTTTTTACGTCCAAGTGCGCCCCTTAGTCTGCGCCTTAGCGCCCATCGCCCCATGGCGCCACCAGATCATACGACCCCTCCCACTCATATCTACAATCTCCGTAGTAGAGTCGGTAGCAATGACGAACATCAGCCCCCTTCCCCGTCTTCTTCTCCATATCTTTCCGGTACTAACATTCGATTAGTTCAGGGAAACAGTCTCTTAGTCCCTACCACCTTTTGCACCGGTTGCAGCACAGTATATATATGTTTGCGACATCTGCCCAACGCAGCTCCTGTCTTTTATTTATTTATTATTATTTATTTATTTATTATTTAAAGTCGACGACAAACTATGGTCGACTGCATAATATAAAAGATATATAAATATACAGCTCAAAAGTTAAAATTTAAGATATATCGAGATTTCAACAATATTATATTACAAACAATGATATATTATTGAACATTACACTTTAATTTCAGAATATAATAATAATAAGAATTATGAGCAGAAATAAGATCTTATACCGAAATCTTAAACTGGCGGAATGCATCACATTCCACTCAGCATGATTTCGGAATGCAGTGGATTCCAATCTTGCTGTTGTATGTCATGGGAATCCGGCAGTGCTAAGAGTAGTGTAATGAGGATACGCCATCACAAGGCATAAAAAAGTAACATGACCTGTGTCATTGGAATGCACCGGATTCCAATCAGCTCGATGCCTGACCCATAAGATTATACTGCCGGAATGCATACGATTCCGGTCAGTGAGTCATGAAAAAGCATGTTTTTAATGTTGTTGGAATGCACCAGATTCCAATCAACACAGTACTGTCTTGTTCCTTCTTAATGATACATGTTGATAAATGTTCCTACATCCTTATACGAGATAGTGCCTGTTTTTTACGGAAGAAATAAATTCCGGCAAATTAAATTAGCTTGTATCTCTTAAATTAGATAGGCAAGTATTGCATTACGTATAGTGGCAAAAGTACATTCAAGACTGATACAGCTATACAAGTCATTGTAGTGCGCGCACCAAATAAGAAGAGGATTATTTTTAGCAAAATTTCGTCGACATAGGGGTAAATAGAAAGGAACGTAGTGTCTGGATACTCTAGGGGGAACCGCAAAAAACAAGCGGCTGAGAAGGTCCGCAGAATCAATTTCTCGATTAATGAGCTTATGGATGAACAATATCCCCAGTAATATTCTCCGATTTTCCAGAGTGGCTAAGTTAATAAGAAGAAGTCTACTTCTGTGTGGAGGAAGGTGGAGACTTGAGTCCCAATTAAGGCCGCGCAATGCGAATATCAAAAATTGCTTTTGAACTGACTCAGGACGTTTTATATGCTTTTGAGAAACAGGGGACCAAACGCATGAGCAATACTCGAGTATTGGGCGAACCAGCGATGTGTAAAGAACCTTAGTGAGGTACGGATCATCGAACTCTTTAGCCCATCTTTTAACAACTCCAAGTTTACCCATCGCTTTGTTGGCAATAGATGAAATATGCATGTTAAAATTCAATTTCGGATCAAAAAGGACACCTAGATCATTTGCAATAGATATACGCTCCAAAGGCGTACCATCTGTTACATAAGGTTTCAATGCTGGCTTCACTCGGTGAAATGTCATATGCTTACATTTAGAGCAATTTAAAGCTAGTAAATTTGTTGTGCACCAACATTGGAACGAGTCCAAGTCGGCCTGAAGAAGATCCAAGGAACTCAAATCGGTAGGACAGTAAGTGTAGCAAAGTTTTACATCATCCGCATACATTATAGTATGGGAATATAATATTGTCTGTGGCAAGTCATTAATGAAAAGGGTAAAGAGCAAAGGCTCTAGGTGACTTCCCTGGGGTACACCGGGGGAAACTCCGAACGATTCCGACAGATTGCACTTGAACAGGACTTTTTGGGTCCGGTTAGAAAGATAGCTTTTCAGCCACATTAATAGGTGAAACGGAAAGCCCAGTAAATCAAGCTTACGAATAAGTAACTTATGGTTGACGGTATCAAATGCTTGGCTGAAGTCCGTCTAGATGACATCCGTTTGCTTGTTCGCTAAAAATCCTTCAATAACTATAGAGGTGAATACAAAAAAATTTGTAGTGGTTGACCTTTGACGAATGAAACCGTGTTGGCATGGAAATAAAAGACTAGAACACTGATATTGGAGTTGACTGGTAACAATCTGTTCAAAGACTTTAGGAATGGCTGAAAGTTTAGCAATGCCCCTGTAGTTTTCAACCTTTGACCTAGGTACTACCTTTTTTATGCAGGGGTATAATAAAAGACTGTTTCCAAAGTGGCAGGAATGATGCAGATCCTAGAGATAGCTCAAATAATTTTAAAATAGGCCCATACATATTTTCGGCGCAGTACCTAAGCATGCAACTAGGAACACCGTCTGGTCCCGGGGAAAAGGTGGGCTTCAGAGATTGAAAACTCTGGAGAACAATAGCAGGATTCATAATGGAATTCGAGTTATTTAAGCGGTACGGGTATTGGCCGGAATGAAAACCTCTGGAGAAATAGGTGGACCTAAAGAAGTCTGAAAATAGCTCTGAAACATCGCCATCAGTGCAAGCTTTTTTACATCGATAGATAAATGAGGAAGGATACCCAGAAGGATAGTCGCCTGACAACCCCAATGTTAAAATCCAAGGGTTAATCCAGAATACGGAGAAAAGTATCCGAAACCACCGGCACCGTCAAACAGTAACCTTTCTCGATCCATTACACAACTCACCGTGCCCGCGGTCACTGACTATTAGAGAAACATTGGTGAACGCAATATTCTTGCAGCTTTCTTGTGGATTATTTGAGGTTTCTTGCATCATATCTTTGATTAAAAATTGTAATCACAACAAACAATTCATTATGTCAAAGAACTGCCAGACAGCCGAATAGACCCGTCGAGCGAATGTGTCTATAAAAATTTCTGCCCCGTAAATTTATGCAAAATTCCAACCCTTGGATAAAAAATACTCATTGTTGTGTTTGCTGAAAGCGGTTCTATATTCGGCGGTCTTTATTCCTTCTCAATACATTTTTTCTTCAGTACATTCCCATGAAGGAGCTGTTTATTTTATTACTTCGGCGAAGCTTTAAGAACTCACGGCAGGTGGCGCCGGGTGTTGCCACATTGATTTGCGTAAACAGGATTCTTGTGTTTTGGCAAAGAACAGAATTCTTGTCACATAGAGTATTCGCTGAGGAGGCATCTTTCGAATAGTTTTTCCGGCACGATTTCGAGTTTCGATTGTAATTTCGGTACGTCTTCCGATTCACCATACCATGCCCAAATGATGTTATTTCAGTACGTCTTGCTATTCACCATGCCCAAATCGTTAATTCGGCACGTCTTGTGATTCACCATGCCGAAATGATGTTAATGCGGTACGTCTATGCCGAAATGATGTTAATTCGGTACGTCTTCTAATTCACCATTCCCAAATAATGTTAATTCGGTACGTCTTCGATTTACCAAATGATGTTAATTCGGTACGTCTCGCAATTCACATGTTTCACCAAATTATGTTAATTCGGTACGCCTTCGGTTCACCATGTTTCCCCAAATGATGTTATTTCGGTACGTCTTGTGATTCACCATGTTTCCCAAATGATGTTAATTCGGTACGTCTTGCGATTCACATGTTTCCCCAAATGATGTTAATTCGGTACGTCTAGCGATTCACCATTGTTCTGGATATTTTTTGGAATTAATGGCTCTATATTTACCTCTATGGTAAATGCACTATTAATCGGTTGTCTGTTTCAGCTGTTGGTTAGCAGCAACCAAATTGATCAAATTGTGGCAAAGAGGAGGCAAAAAAAAGACATTTTATTGTTCTAATTTAAGATGGTGCATTGTAGACCTGCGGATCTTTGTATAACGGTTGTGGCAGGAATTCACCCTACGTTTGGATAATTTGGCTGCATTGTGCATTAAATTTAAAATAGAAAACTCCGTCATCAGCTCAGTGTCATCATTGCCTGTAGCGCCAATAACACTAAACTCGTGTCCTTGCTTCAACCTCTGTCGGGTTGATGGTAATGGGTAGCACATCGTGTTTGTGTTACGTGTCCGTCTGTTTGCACGACGTCTGGCTTCGTCTACAGAAGAATGCATTATAAATTGCCGGAAAAAGGCGCTCACACATTTCTTCGAATGAGATAAAGTTTTGTCGCCGAAGGCTATAAATAATTTATCGTTGTGTTTAGTTGGTTTGGACAAGGATTTGACGGTTCACCACAATTTTCCAACACCCGGAGAGAGGTTGTAGTTCCTTAGATGCTCTTCCCATTTGGTTTGTGTTTGTGTTCATTTACCAGCCGCATAATATCCTAATATTTGGGTCTCTAGGGTCTCGCCAGGTCACGTTCTCTTGCTAAGTTTGCGGCTATGAGTTCAGGTATTCTACCGACCGGAATAAACGTGCAGAAGCTGAAGCGATTACCTTGCCGGACGCACGCTTGTTTTGCCGGACGTCAGTCGGGATGGGGAGAGCAGCAAAAGATTGATTTGTTAAGGTTATGTAGTCTTTGGCTTTTTAAAAATTAATAAAGGTGCGCTTTTAAGAGGTGATGAAATTGGCGGGTCCCTGTATTGAAATGAATATGGGCAGGTGGTCAGAAGCTAAAGTAAGCATCGGCTGCCATTCAACGCATTTTATGAGCCCTGTTGAAGGTTGAAGAGCTGAGTTGATTTAGCCATGTCCGTCTGTCCGTCTGTCTGTTTGTATGCAAACTAGTCCCTCAATTTTTGAGATATCTTGATAAAATTTGGTGAGCGGGTGTATTTGGGTGTCCTATTAGACATTTGTCGGAACCGACCGGATCGGACCACTATAGCATATATCCTCCATACAACCGATTTTTCAGAAAAAGAGGATTTTTGTAATATCTTACCCAATTTAACAGATTGAAGCTTCAAACTTCACCATATACTTTCGTATATTCCACATATTGTTGCCTGAAAAAATTGATGAGATCGGTCGTATATATAGTATATATCCCCCACAACCGATTGTTCAGATAAGGAACTTTTCGTAATTACTGCCCTATTTTAAGAGCTAGAGGCTTCAAATTTCAACGAATGCTTACGTATATAGCATATATTGTTGTCTGAAAAAATCATAAAGATCGGTGGTATATATAGTATATATATGGTGGTATACATAGTATATATATAAAGTATATATATATATTTTCGCAAATTTTAGCCCCATTTTAACAGCTAGAAGCTTAAAATTTCACCGAATACTTACGTATATAGCATATATTGTTGTCTGAAATAATCATAGAGATCGGTTGTATATATAGTATATATCTCATACAACCGATTGTTCAGATAAGAAACCTTTCGCAATTTCTACCCCATTTTAACAGCTATAAGCTTCAAATTTCACCGATTGCTTACGTATATAGCATATATTGTTGTCTGAAAAAATCATAGAGATCGGTTGTATATATAGTATATATCTCATACAACCGATTGCTCAGATAAGAAACTTTTCGCAATTTCTACCCCATTTTAACAGCTGTAAGCTTCAAATTTCACCGATTGCTTACGTATATAGCATATATTGTTGTCTGAAAAAATCATAGAGATCGGTTGTATATATAGTATATATCTCATACAACCGATTGTTCAGATAAGAAACTTTTCGCAATTTCTACCCCATTTTAACAGCTATAAGCTTCAAATTTCACCGATTGCTTACGTATATAGTATGTATTGTTGTGTCAAAAAATCATAGAGATCGGTGATATATATAATATATATATGATGGTATATATAGTATATATATATATATTTTTTTTTGCGATTTCGGCCCCATTTTAACAGCTAGAAGCTTCAACTTTCACCAAATGCTTACGTGTATAGCATATATTGATGTCTGAAAAAATCATTGAGATCGGTGGTATATATAGTATATATCTCATACAACCGATTGTTCAGATAAGAAACTTTGCGCAATTTCTGCCCCGTTTTAACAGCTAGGAGCTTCAAATTTCACAAAATGCTTACGTATATAGCATATATTGTTGTCTGAAAAAATCGTAGAGATCGATGGTATATATATTATATACTTCATATAAACTGTCATTTTTGCCCCTTTTTTACGGCTAGAAGCTTCAAAATTCATCAAATTTCATCAAATAGTTACGCTTACGTCATATATTTTTAAAATACGTGATTCGTAGTCATAGTTTTTACATGCAGACCACAAAAAACGTGAAGCTTTGCATCCTCACACAGATTACCTACCTATTTTTATACCTTTCATGAAAATGAAATGGTATATTAATTTCGTCACGAAACCGAAAATTGTAAGTCCTTAAAGGAAGATAGATAGACCCACCATTAAGTATACCGAAATAATCAGGTTGAAGAGCTGAGTTGATTTAGCCATGTCCGTCTGTCTGTTTGTATGCAAACTAGTCCCTCAATTTTTGAGATATCTTGATAAAATTTGGTGAGCGGATGTATTTGGGTGTCCGATTAGACATTTGTCGGAACCGACCGGATCGGACCACTATAGCATATATCCTCCATACAACCGATTTTTCAGAAAAAGAGGATTTTTGTAATATCTTTAATATCTTACCCAATTTAACAGATTGAAGCTTCAAACTTCACCATATACTTTCGTATATTCCACATATTGTTGCCTGAAAAAATTGATGAGATCGGTCGTATATATAGTATATATCCCCCACAACCGATTGTTCAGATAAGGAACTTTTAGTAATTACTGCCCTATTTTAAGAGCTAGAGGCTTCAAATTTCAACGAATGCTTACGTATATAGCATATATTGTTGTCTGAAAAAATCATAAAGATCGGTGGTATATATAGTATATATATGGTGGTATATATAGTATATATATAGTATATATATATATTTACGTAAATTTTAGCCCCATTTTAACAGCTAGAAGCTTCAAATTTCACCGAATACTTACGTATATAGCATATATTGTTGTCTGAAAAAATCATAGAGATCGGTTTTATATATAGTATATATCTCATACAACCGATTGTTCAGATAAGAAACTTTTCGCAATTTCTACCCCATTTTAACAGCTATAAGCTTCAAATTTCACCGATTGCTTACGTATATAGCATATATTGTTGTCTGCAAAAATGATAGAGATCGGTTGTATATATAGTATATATCTCATACAACCGATTGTTCAGATAAGAAACTTTTCGCAATTTCTACCCCATTTTAACAGCTGTAAGCTTCAAATTTCACCGATTACTTACGTATGTAGCATATATTGTTGTCTGAAAAAATCATAGAGATCGGTTGTATATATAGTATATATCTCATACAACCGATTGTTCAGATAAGAAACTTTTCGCAATTTCTACCCCATTTTAACAGCTATAAGCTTCAAATTTCACCGATTGTTTACGTATATAGCATATATTGCTGTCTGAAACAATCATAGAGATCGGTTGTATATATAGTATATATCTCATACAACCGATTGTTCAGATAAGAAACTTTTTCGCAATTTCTACCCCATTTTAACAGCTATAAGCTTCAAATTTCACCGATTGCTTACGTATATAGTATGTATTGTTGTGACAAAAAATCATAGAGATCGGTGATATATATAATATATATATGATGGTATATATAGTATATATATATAGTATATATATATTTTTTTTGCGATTTCGGCCCCATTTTAACAGCTAGAAGCTTCAAATTTCACCAAATGCTTACGTGTATAGCATATATTGTTGTCTGAAAAAAATCATTGAGATCGGTGGTATATATAGTATATATCTCATACAACCGATTTTTCAGATAAGAAACTTTGCACAATTTCTTGCCCCGTTTTAACAGCTAGAAGCTTCAAATTTCACAAAATGCTTACGTATATAGCATATATTTTTGTCTGAAAAAATCGTAGAGATCGGTGGTATATATATTATATAATTCATATAAACTGTCATTTTTTGCCCCTTTTTTACGGCTAGAAGCTTCAAAATTCATCAAATTTCATCAAATAGTTACGTTTACGTCATATATTTTTAAAATACGTGATTCGTAGTCATAGTTTTTACATGCAGACCACAAAAAACTTGAAGCTTTGCATCCTCACACAGATTACCTACCTATTTTTTTATTTTATATTTATCTTAAAAATCGTTTAGATATGTTCAAATTTCACCAAATGCTTACGTGTATAGCATATATTGTTGTCTGAGAAAATCATAGATACCGGTGGTATATATAGTATATATCCAACCGATTGTTCAGATAAGAAACTTTGCGCAATTTCTTCCCCATTTTAACAGCTAGAAGCTTCAAATTTCACAAAATGCTTACGTATATAGCATATATTGTTGTCTGAAAAAATCATAGGGATCGGTGGTATATATATTATATACCCGATATAAACTCTAATGTTTGCCCCCTTTTTACGGCTAGAAGCTTCAAAATTCATCAAATTTCATCAAATAGTTACGTTTACGTCATATATTGTTGAAATACGTGATTCGTAGTCATAGTTTTTACACGCAGACCACAAAAAACCTGAAACTTTGCATCCTCACACAAAGTACCTACCTGTTTTTTATTTTATATTTATCTTAAAAATCGTTAAGGTTTGTAGATCTGTTCACTGTATATTTCTTATCTTATTCATCCGATTATTCGGAGATTACGAACGGGATAAGATTATTGTTCAGCCCCATTCATGAAAGGTATGAAGTCTTCGGCACAGCCGAAGACAGTCCCGTTCTTACTTGTTAAAAATTAATTAAGGTCCGAAGGTAAAGTAAGCATCGGCTCCCATTCAACGCAGTTTGTGAGCCCTGCGCTGACAATTGAGGTGTCAGGCAAGCTGCAATTCTGGTGGTGGCATCGCCGTTTATAGTGCAGAAAGTCGTATTGTCTATTTGCTCTGCTAGCTGCCTGACTTTGCTGTCGACTGGCAAGCTAGAATGCCAGAGATCGTGGTGAGCGTTGTAATCGGCAAAGATAATGCGGTTTTCGCCACAGAGTAACGTACTGATATCGGGGCGATAGCCACTTGGACAGCAGGTGGCAAAGAAGTGCGTTTAACTCAATCTCATGTATTATGAGTATACTGCACGTATTTTTATGGAGAACGATAGATTGAGCGACACTGGCGGCGCCTGATATGAAGAAGTAGCCAACTTGCAACTTTTGTTGCAAGCAAAGCATAACAAGAATAAATTGACATTTGCTTTGGCTAATGGTGCTGGCACACTCTACAAGTGAAATTATCTTTGAATACGACACAAAATATGTTGGCAAGTATTTTTGTTGTACAGGGAAAATGTTTATAATAGTTCTTTGCGAAATTTTGTATGTAAATTGGCAGGCGAAATAAACTTCAATTGCCAAGTCTGAGTTTCTTTCACATTTAATTTGTTGCGTCCCTCCCACAAATTGTCATTCTCCCAGCAGATCCTTGCAGCGGGACTGCGCCATACTCTCCTTCTCCGGGGAGGTGTCGAACCCAATCCGGGTCCTGCACCTGACCCCGGTCCAGAGAAATGGTTTTCCTGCGTATGCCGGAAAAAAATCTTTTTAAGACGGTCACACTCTTGTCAGTGTATCACGTGTAAGGACAGGATGTTCTGGGCTAGACCCCAAAACCCGACGTCTTCGTAACTTTTATAAATCTTTTGTGGCTCCTTGCTGTTCACGCCCAAGGGCGCCCTTCAGTCTGCGCCTTAGCGCCCATCGCCATATGGCACCACCAGCTCATACGACCGCTCCTACTCATAACTACAATCTCCGTAGTAGAGTCGGTAGCAATGACGAGCATCAGCTCCCTTCCCCGTCTTCTTCTCCCCTCTTTCCGGCACTAACCTTCGAGTAGGTCAGGGAAGCAGATTCTTATTTCCTACCACCTTTTGCATCGTTTGCAGAACAATATATATATATATGTTTGCGACATCTGCCCAAAGCAGCTCTTGGACGGTGCACTTTCTAGATGTTCTGGTCTCAGCGACGGCAGCCCTCTGACGAATTTCATTGTGTTTTTGTTGTTGTATTAACGATAAGGACACTGTCTGAAGGTTTTGGGAAGTGTTATCGATGTTGATGGTCCTTTCCCGGATACAGATCCGGTACGTTCCGTTAACAAAACACCATAAAGGTACTAGTCCGACCATCTCGGGAACGATTAATATGACCACATTAAACCTTCTAGGCTTGGGTTGCGGAAGCTTTGAAGCTATAAAACTTTTTATTCCGCTAGACAATCCGTTGAATCCCTTCAAACCGGTGGGCCTAAAAACGCAATTTTTTCGAAACGATACATAGCAAACTTCATTTCGCGGATATGTCTCAGTATGATGAGAAAAACTAAATACGGAAGCTTCTTCCACTCGCCGACAAGCTGAAAACACAATTCCGCAAGAACTTTCTACCATCGTATGACGAAAGCATGTTTGAATACTTCGGCCGCCATAGTTGCAAGCAGTTCATAAGACGAAAGCCTGTGCGATTCAGTTATAAATACAGGGCTACTTGATGAATTTCGAGTTGTACCAAGGATTAATCCAGAATACGTAGAAAAGTATCCGAAACCACCGGCTACGTCAAACAGTAACCTTTCTCGATCCATTACACAATTCACCGTGCCCGCGGTCACTGCCTATTGGAGAAACATTCTTGCAGCTTTCTTGTGGATTAGTTGAGGTTTCTTGCATCATATCTCTGATTAAGCTCTATTATATACCGGTGACGCCGTCGTACGCCGGTGTTCTTACTTTAAAATCTTGATTTTTCTATTTAATAAAATAATATTAAGGAAAGTTTTTGTTTATATGTATTTAAGGAAATCAACGTATTGGCCATTTCGGAAATATCCGGGGTTTTTGCATCAAAATCTCGCAGACAGTTCAAAAATTTTCAGGAGTAGCTCCTTGCGAAGGGATTGTCCCTCGTTCGCATGCTCCCCGGTCTTTGGAATTGGTACTGCTTCGTCTGCTGAAAAGAAATAGAGATACATAAAATAGTCACACTTTTGCCTGTATATCTCGTGCAAAGCGTAGTTTCACCTAGGGTTAACTCCTAATAATCTTCGCGAACACAATTTCTTTAAATCATTTGTCGCTCCTTGGCGCTCACGCATAAAGGCGACTTAGGGTTGCTATGAATGGTCTATTAATACTCATAACTATCGTGGTACAGGGCGCCTCCAGTTTTTTCGGCTGTTTTTAAGAGCTAAAATTTCCGATGTGCGAACAGTAGGAATCCCTACCACAAGTCGCTACCACGCCTCCTGAGCCTCACACCATATGCCAGTACAGAAGCTATACGACTGCGACTTCGAACTCATACCTTCGTCGACGTCACTTTCCTAGAAGCTCTAGGTGTAGCTCCGAAGACTTTCCAACGGATGCTTTTGTTGCGCTATGCTGCCGAGCTAGGTACACTTTGAAACGTTAGGGAGTGACTATTCGGCCAAAGATGCCGCCCTCGAAATCATAAGCAGTCTAACAATTGTTTTTTGTTTTTTATCGGCCTATTGATAAATCATTCAAGGTTCGAATCGAGCTCAAGGCCAGAACAATAATTTTTTTCTAATGATAATTATTGTTATTTTTTAATTTTTCTAAATTTGAAAAATTGTATTTTGTTTTTCTACTGACTATTCCAAAAACAAAATACAATTTTTCAAATTTAGAAAAATTAAAAAAACAATAATTATCATTAGAAAAAAATTATTGTTCTGGCCTTGAGCTCGATTCGAACCTTGAATGATTTATGAATAGGCCGATAAAAAACAAAAAACAATTGTTAATAAACCATGAGCACTTGGGAATGTCAAACAAAGTAATTGACAATAAACAAAAATCCAGCATTATCAGTGATTTGCACCAGATGGCGCAACACTGATTAAATATAGTTGGTAAAAAGGAATAGAAGTAGCAAATTTGCCAGTCAAACAAACCACCGCTGTATAGCTAAATGGTTAGCGCAGCATGCCTAAAGCGTACTGATGATGAAGGCTTAGCACCCTTCGAAATAGATCTATCTGCGCAGCTATGACAGGTTGTCTGAAAAATTTTCTACTGATTATTCCAAAAACAAAATACAATTTTTCAAATTTAGAAAAATTAAAAAATAACAATAATTATCATTAGAAAAAAATTATTGTTCTGGCCTTGAGCTCGATTCGAACCTTGAATGATTTATCAATAGGCCGATAAAAAACAAAAAACAATTGTTAATAAACCATGAGCACTTGGGAATGTCAAACAAAGTAATTGACAATAAACAAAAATCCAGCATTATCAGTGATTTGCACCAGATGGCGCAACACTGAATAAATATAGTTGGTAAAAAGGAATAGAAGTAGCAAATTTGCCAGTCAAACAAACCACCGCTGTATAGCTAAATGGTTAGCGCAGCATGCCTAAAGCGTACTGATGATGAAGGCTTAGCACCCTTCGAAATGGATCTATCTGCGCAGCTATGACAGGTTGTCTGAAAAATTTTCTACTGACTATTCCAAAAACAAAATACAATTTTTCAAATTTAGAAAAATTAAAAAATAACAATAATTACCATTAGAAAAAAATTATTGTTCTGGCCTTGAGCTCGATTCGAACCTTGAATAAGCAGTCTAAGTGGATGTCATTGCGTCATGGGTGAAAATCCTTATAATCCTCGGCGCATCTACATAATTAAAATTTTACAAGGACCCTCGGATAAAATTTTTAAAATGTAGACCAAAGATTGCAGACGTTTGTGTTTACAACATTGATTTCAATAGTCTTCGTTAAATCAAATTTAGAATGAAAGTCGACGGATTTTAAGTTGAAAGTTGTTAACTATTGTTTTCAGGCCTTACGATATAGGAGCTCATTATGGATGACCGCGTAGCTTCAGTTTTCAGAAAAGTTCAACTGTCCACTACGTTAGGGTAGTATCACACACGGTCATTAGTTCCACTGTCTTGGGAAAGCTTTTGCTTCACCACTTTGAGTGTTCTTGCGAAGGACAAAGCCTCACCTGGTAGATATATGTGCCTACGTATTCACAATTGTAAAAGGAGCCGTAACGTGTAGGTGATATTTAAACTTGGTTGATAGGCTATAATCAATGTGATTCACTCCAAGGGACGAGTTTTGGATAGGACCGCCAACTTTAGGAAATGTCAAACCGGGAGACTTGGGTGTTGAAGGATGTAGTGTGAAAATCAAAATTAACATTTCAGACGCTATTGTATAGTTTCGCAAATAAACAACAGTTGTTTGAATGTAGGTAAGCCCAAGCGATTTTTCAAACCCTTATCATATGTACATATATCCTCAACTTAAGTATGAGGTAAGAATAATTTCAAAGGAGTGTTTATGCCCCTAGAACCTACTAAAGGATTTTGCATCACTGATTTCGCTTATTCTTGAGGACAGTTTAAAAACACATTCGCCTTGGGTCATTTTATTTGAATTAATTGTTCATTATTAATTTTTTCAAAAATGCAAAGTGAGCATATAAATTTATTATATAACTTTTCTTTTAGTATTTTGTTTTAATAACTTGCTGAATTGGGTGATGGAAAGTCCGTGTTAAGCTGACATCGAAACCGCCTGTTATTTTAAATAACTTTTGAATAGTTATAAAGAGTTAAATTTCGCAATTAGTTTCTTATAACTGGCAGTGATGCGCATCCGTTGATACCACTTTCGACCATATCCGACCAATTTTCGACATGAACAATAAATGCCTAAACAGTCTTAAACGAGTAGAAAATATAGTAACGCGCCGGACGCCGCGCCGCCACGCCGCTATTTTTGACATTCGGCGGCGGCGTGCGAAAAACGACCAAAATCGGCGGCGGCGTACATCTATAATTCCAACCCTTGGATAAAAAATACTCATTGTTGTGTTCAACGACTGTTTGCTGAAAGCGCTCCATATACCGTGGTCTTTATTCATTCTCAATAAATTTCTTCTTCAGTACATTCCCATAAAGCAGATGTTTATTTTATTTATTCGGCGAAGCAAAAACTCACAGACAGGTAGCGCCGTGTGATTTACAGAATTCTTGTGTTTTGGCAAAATTCTTGCCACATAGCACATAGTATTTGCTGTGGAGGCATCTATCGGATAGTTTTTCAGGCACGCTTCACGTTTCGTCTTGCGGTTCACATGTTATGGACATTGCATGTCTGTTTCAGCTGTTGGTTAGCAGATGTCGCTTTAGTGGAACCAAATTGAGAATGCTGTGGCTGGAAAAATTTGGAAAACTGACCTAAATTGGCATCAACAACTAAGCAGCTGTTAAGCAATGTTGCGTTATTATTGGGCTGCATTGTAACTCTATATATATAAAAATGAAATGATGTTCGTTCCTGTACATGTTTTGGGCCGATACGAAGCCAATTTTATTCGTTCTTTTTTCATATTATAGGTATTAAATAGGGGAAGGTTTTTAGCGCAAAAAATTTGTTTTTAAATTTCTAGGGTCTTGAGATATAGGTTAAAACGTGGGCCCGGATAACCCTACGATGTGTTTGTATAATATGGGTATCAAATGGAAGCTTCTGATGAGTACTTTAATATGGGGTAATTTTCGTACCCCTAGGTGACTAGGGTATCGAGATATAGGCCAAAGTGTGGACCCGGGTACCCCAAGAATGTGTTTATACAATATGGATATCAAATGAAAGTTGTTGATGAGTGCATGATAATTTTTCGTACCCCTGGGTGACTAGGGTCTCGAGATATAGGCCAAAACGTGGACACAGATACCCCTAGAATGTGTTTATACAATATGGATATCAAATGAAAGCTTTTGATGAATACATCTGGGTGACTAGGGTCTCGAGATATTGCCCGAAACGTGGGTCGGAATAATCTTAGGATGTGTTTTTACATTATGGGTATCAAATGGAAGCTGTTAATGAGTACTTCATATGGGTATCAAAAGGAAGCTGTGCTGATGAGTGGTAATTTTTCTCTAGGCGGCGAGCGTGTCCAACATTTTTTGAATAAATATACGAATTTTTCGATTTGTGTCGTGCTGCTAAGTTGCAAATTTGTTTCGAAGGACAGTAAACATAAACACCGAGGTTTGTACACTGTTTATGAGAGATGCTTCAGCACACATACAAAAACGTTTGTCACATTTCGTTGCTGGCTGAACATTTCTACTGCTTTGTATTTGTTATAGAAACGACGCTTATGTTCCGTTAATTTGTATGCAGTTCAACTGTGAGCAGTGATCGGACTTCCACCACTAAAGTGGTAGATCTACCACCTTTTTTCCTAGATTTTTATAGAAGTTTTCTGAAGAAATCTTATTTTTTCCACAATTATTCAGAGAAGTGTAAGTCAGTTCTTACGAGGGTGCTTAGATAATTTTACGTGAACTTAACGATGCACTTGGAAAAGCGCTAAACTTTTTTTCTTACATCTTACATCTTATATCCCCCATATCCATACCATCCTCCATATACATACCCATACCCACCCATACCTTACATCTTATATCTTACATCTTATGCGGCAGTTACCCACCGATGTCTGCCGTACGTACGGACGTTTGTCGTACGAAGCACGTTTGACCGAACTCTCAAGCCCGTAGGAATCAATGTGTGCGTCTGTGTACATGTACATAACATATTTGTGTGTGTATTGTTTACAGCAAAGCACTCTTGCCATTGACCAGTTTGCATGCATGCTTATGGAAACATCAACTTTTTCCAATTTAATTTTTGATATTGTAAAAGGCTGGAATTAATATTAAATAAATATAAATAGATTACATATTTATAATCTGCACTTTTACATAATTATTTCGAATTATTTTTACAATTTTTCAAACTTTAATTAGGTGTTTTTGCATAAAACTGCAAACGGTCAAAAATTAGCACACAAAAGTTTACTAGGTAACTCTGTCTAGTGAGAGAGCGATCAGCTGACACGCTTTTACGGAAAAAATCAAAATTGTTTTGATTTCTACGTTCCGGGCTACGTACGTACGGGCGTTGCACGTCGGTGAGTTTTCGTTTACATTGCACACTCATAAGATAGGTCGTGTCAGCTGACACGTTTTTGGTACGTACGTTCGTGAGTAACTGCCGCATTACACTTACATCTTTCATTCAAAATTCCCCCATACGGTGAGCGAAGATGTTTACACATCAAAAATATTCACATATGATAATAATAATCTCACAAATGTGATTTTTTAAATTCAGGAGCAGAAACGAATAAAAAAGTTAGCGATATGAATTCATATCGATTAATGATTAGCGAAAATGAACAATCTCTCATTCTGAAATGCAGAAGATTGTTCCACCAATTTGTCGTGGATATGTATGCAAAAATTGAGACCGAGCGCTTAAACTATATCAAATTCAACCAGACTAAGTTACGGTTCGAGGAATGCATTCACTTACGGCTAAAAAGTGTTGGAAACTAAAATCACCCTTTTATCCAGTCCGCCGTGGTTTGCCTTTGTATTGCCTTTCACAATTTACAAAGGCACGGGGATGCAAACAACGTTTAATACCTATTTTCCTTTGGTTTCGGGGACGGATATAGCTGAAGAAATTAAATTTTTTATTTTTTTTTCAATAATTGTTTGCTTTTTGTAGCGACGCTCGAAAGTAGCTTCGTGTGCAGATCTTGAGGCGTAGAGAAATTTTAGCTATATGAAATATCTTGTACGCGTCTATGACGCGTAGCCTCGTGTGCACCTTGCTTAACAGAATTCTTGTGTTTTGGCAAAATTCTTGCCACATAGCACATAGTATTCGCTGAGGAGGCATTTATCGGATAGTTTTTCCGGCACGCTTCTACATTCCACGTTTCGAGTTTCGATTGTAATTTCGGTACATCTTGCGATTCACCATACCATGCCAATTTGATGTTAATTCGGTACGTCTCGTGATTCACCATGCCCAAATGATGTTAATTCGGTACGTCTTCGATTCACATGATTCCCCAAATGAAGTTAATTTGGTACGTCTTGCGATTCACCGTTGTTCTGGATATTTTTTTGAATTGATTTACCTCTATGGTAAATGCACTATTAATCGGTTGTCTGTTTCAGCTGTTGGTTAGCAGAGGTCCTTTAAACCAAATTGAGAATGCTGGGGCAAAAAGGATGCAAAAAAAGAATTTTTTTTTTCAATTTAAGATGGTGCACTGTAGACCTGTGGATCTTTGCATAACGGTTGTGGCAGGAATTCACCCTACGTTTTGCCATGCTGGCCACCTCAACATTGCGATTTTTAAGGCTGTTTAACCCTGTAATTTATTTTGCCTTTGGAAAAATTACCTATTTGAAAATAAGCTGGCTGAAAAAAGGTGGCATCAACAATTGAAAATCTCAACCAAGCGACTGTGGGAATTGCGCGCGTTCGTTATAGGAAATGTTGACAATCTATCACTAGGAAATTACCAACATTCCATCAACTAAGCAGCTGTTAATGAAAATGGTAAAGAGTAAACTTCAACCTCTGTCGGGGTGATGGTAATGGGTAGCACGCCGTGTTTTTGTTATGTGTCCGTCTGTTTGCACGACGCCTGGCTTCGTCTACAGAAGAATGCATAATAAATTGTCGGAAAAAAGGCGCTCACGCATTTCTTCGAATCAGAAGGCTATAAATACTTTATCGTTGTGTTTACTTGCATTGGACAAGGATTTGATGGTTGACCACAATTTACCAACACCCGCAGAGAGGTTGTAGTTCCTTAGATGCTCCTCCCATTTGGTGCATTTGTGTTCATTTACCAGCCGCATAATATCCGAGTTGAGACTCCTAATATAGGGGTCTCTAGGGTCGAGATGTCTCGCCAGGTCACATTCTGTTGCTAAGTTTGCGGCTATGATTTCAGGTATTCTACCGACCGCAATAAAACATGCAGAAGCTGAAGCGATGACTTTGCGGAACGCACGCTCGTTTTGCCGGACATCAGTCGGGATGGGGAAGGCAGCAAAATATTGGTTAAGGTTATGTAGTCTTTGGCTTTTTAAAAATTAATAAAGGTCCGCTTTTCAGAGTTGATGAAATTGGCAGGTCGCTGTATTGAAAGGAATATGGGCAGGTGGTCAGAAGCTGAAGTAAGCATCGGCTGTCATTCAACGCAGTTTATGAGCCCTGTGCGGACGATTGAGATGTCAGGCGAGCTGCAAAATGATTCGAAAGTTTCACAAAGATTCGTTCGTTCGTTGTTCAAAGAACTGTAGTTGGTTCGTCAGTATCTGAAGATAAGAACATTACGATTGGACTGCCACAAGGATCAGTATTAGCGCCTATATTATTTAATATATATGGGGTATTCCATCCCATTTCGACCAATTTTGAACCCGACCCCTTTAGAATTGGCTGAAAGTTTTTCTTCTTTTTCTAGCTTACGAAAGATGTTTTTCAGAAGTTTTTCAAATTTTTTCATCCAACTCAAAAAAAGTTATGAATTAAAAAAAACACCGTTTTTGTTTTCAAAATGCTATAACTTTTTAAAAAATTGACCCTTTGGGATCTTTTTCTTTTAATTTGTTTTTAAATGTATTTTTCGGACAAAATTCAAAAAAATTTTTAAAGTTTTTTTTTTGTAATTTTTCAGTTTTTCGAGATTTTTCGAATTTCGCCCTTTTTTTCTCATAAAAAACTTCAATGGGCCGAGAATTTTTATTTTTTTTTATTTAATTGAAAAAAAAACTTTAAAATTTGTTTGGTCCCAAACGGTCAATTTTTGAAAAAGTTATAGCATTTTGAAAAAACACCGTTTTTTTCAAAATATTTAAAACTTATTTTGAGTTGGAAAACGGTGTTTTTTCAAAATGCTATAACTTTTTCAAAAATTGACCATTTGGGATCAATTTTTTTTTTAAATATGTTTTTAAATGTACTTTTCGGAAAAAAATACAAAAAAAAAATTTAAAGTTTTTTTCAATTAACTAAAAAAAAATTCTCGGCCCACTCCGGGATTAGTGGGGATGATTGCAGAATTGATTGAAGTTTTTTATGAGAAAAAAAAGGGCAAAATTCGAAAAATCTCGAAAAACTGAAAAATTACAAAAAAAAAACTTCAACAATTTTTTTGAATTTTTTCCGAAAAGTATATTTAAAAACAAATTTAAAAAAAGATCCCAAACGGTCAGTTTTTGAAAAAGTTATAGCATTTTGAAAACAAAAACGGTGTTTTTTTAAAAATTCATAACTTTTTTTGAGCTGGATAAAAAAATTTGAAAAACTTCTGAAAAACGTCTTTCGTAAGCTAGAAACAAGAAAAATTTTCAGCCAATTCTAAAGGTGTCGGGTTCAAAATTGGTCGAAATGGGATGGAATACCCCATATATAAATGATATTTCAAATTGTATAAAGTATTGTGATATCAATCTTTTCGCGGATGATACATTAATAATGATAAGCAGTGGAAATGTGAGCGAGATGGCTGCAAAGCTACAATATGGGTTGGATGAAATATACAAGTGGCTGTATTTGAACAAACTTAAACTTAATATAAGCAAAACAATTTGATGGTCATATCGAGAAGAAATTTCGATGTAAATGACCTTAATAACATAAATATAAACCATCAAACTATAGAAAGAGTATCAAGTATTAAATATCTGGGTATTAAAATCGATGAAAAGTTAAGTTTTAATGATCATGTCGATTACACCCTCAGCAAAATTGCAACAAAGGTATATTTTATGCAACGCACTTGCAAATTTCTAAAGAGGAAGTACAAAATAATGGTATACAGAGCAATAATTGAACTTCTTTTAAACTATTGCCCAACCATATATTTTATAATGAATGATAGCCAAATTTATAAATTGCAAAAGCAACAAAATCGAGCAATGAGATTCATTCTTCGTAAACGCTATGACACGCCCATCAGGGACATGTTGTCGGCTCTTAACTGGTTAAGTGTTAAACAACAGCACTTTTATTACACAATGATATTTGTTAAAAACATTGTAGATGTTACCCTACCAGAATACTTAAGGGTCAATATAAAATATGGCAATGATATAACTGTAACTGTAAACACGGTCCTTCTATTCTCTTTTTTCCTTCAGTTTTGAATTGTGCATTGATATGTCTGTATGTCTGTTAACAACGATGGATATGGTGTTAGGGAAAATAGCTTAGCCATGATAAACATTCTTTGCAATCGTCATAAAGGCTTCAATATTGTGCACTTTAATGCTAGGAGTCTTAATCCAGAAAAAATTGATATTGTTAGATATGCATTTGAGTGTTCTGCGGTCGACGTAATCTGTGTAACTGAAACTTCGTTCTCAAGTTGCATTAATGACATGCGCTTTTCCCTTGAAAATTATACAATGGTTCGTCATGACAGATGTAGTAAAAAAGGAGGCGGAATAGCTATTTACTGTAAAAATAATATCAATATGAAAGTATTATCCCGATCTGAGCCCTGTGCCGTAGAATATTTGTTTGTTGAGCTGTCTGATAGATTCTCCAAAGCCCTTCTGTCATGTGTATACAACCCAAAAAGGGATATAAGTCTTGAACCGTTCTTTGCCTCCCTATCTCCGCTTGTTGTAGATTACCAAAGTATAATCTTATGGGGTGATTTTAACGTTAATCTTCTTGTTCGTGACTCCAATACTTCTAGCTTGTTGAACAATTTGTCTGTGTTTGGTCTCTCTGTAGTAAATTCATCCATTCCCACAAGGTATTCCAACATAAATAACCCAAGCTTATTGGATAATTTTATTGTCTCTGAACTTTCCTCTGTCTCTGCGTTTGACCAATTTGCATTTATATCGGATCATGACTTAATATTCTGTACAGTTGACATAAATCTTTTGGACAATGTGAGTCTGAAGTCACGTTCTCATTTAGGGACTTTCGAAACATTGACATGAACTTATTGGCTATGGATGTTAGCTCTGTGAACTGGTCCAATTGTTGGTATTTTAGTAGTTTAATGATAAGCTTGAGTTCCTGAATGAGAATCTGCTAAGTATTTTTAACAAGCATGTCCCCGAGCGATTTGGTAAGAAAAAATCATCTGTGTCGCCCTGATTCACGCCTACAGTGTTGGCATCAATCAAGGCGCGTAACAAGGCTTTATCCAAATGGAAAGTAAACCCTTAGCAGTCTAACTGGAATTCGTTCAAAGCCGCCAGGAACAGAGCAACTTCCGTTATCAGATGTGAAAAGCGTAATTTTTATGTTGCCAAGCTTGACCCCTTCCTGCCTCCTAATGTTTTATTTCGTAACCTTAAACGCCTGCGTGTATGTGGTAGTGACAATGATGAGGCTTACACACTAGATCCTGACCTGCTTAATGAAGCCTTTGTTATCTGCCCTACACCCGGCGCTCACCGTGCGTTTATCACCCCCGATAATGCCTGTTATTCCAGTAATACGTTTGAATTTGAAGCTGTATCGGACTTGGACGTCATAAAGTGTATATCAAAAATTAAATCGAATGCTACTGGTGTGGATGGGATTCCCATAAGATTTATAAAAATGGTGTTACCATTCATCATTGGAGCCGTAACTCATATTGTGAATCACTGCATTACTTCGTCTTGCTTCCCTAATCAATGGAAGATTGCATCAGTTCGACCCATTGCAGCGAAGAAGTATGCCGACACTCCTTCTGAGTTCCGTCCTATTAGTATACTACCTGCCCTGTCCAAAGCATTTGAGGCATTAATAGCCGAACAAATCTCACACCACGTGCAGAGATATCAACTTCTGTCACCTTTGCAGTCTGGATTTAGGGCCAATCATGGATGTGCAACAGCTATGCTTAAGATTCTCGACGATATTCTTAGTCACTTCGATGAAAACTTACTAACGTTGCTGTGTCTGCTTGACTTTTCCAAGGCAGTTGACCACGATTTGCTCTGCGCTAAGCTCAAGACCTGCTTTGGTTTCAGTTACAATTCATTAGCGTTAATTAAAAGTTATTTAGCCAACCGATACCAACGGGTAATTATTGGGTCCCAAATGTCACGACTTAGTGCAGTAGTCTGCGGTGTGCCTCAGGGGTCAATTCTTGGGCCGTTTCTGTTTACCTTATTTATCAACGACATTTTTACAGTCTGTATATTTGTTACTATGCACGATTATGCAGACGATGTTCAGCTTTACCTTTCTAGTCGTATTGATGACGTCGATGATCTCTGTTCTAAACTTAACGCTGACCTCTCAGAAATTTTCCATTGGGCTAATCACAACTGGCTTCGTCTTAACGCAAATAAAACTTACGTCTTACCCATATCAAAAAAAAGTTGGCTGAGACGGGTATTCCACCGATTTGTATTGGTACCGACCAAATTAAACTGGTGAGTAAAATTACAAACCTTGGCTTTGTAGTCAACTCCAGTTTGACTTGTGTTGACCGCGTTAACCAGGCTATAGGAAGGGTGTATGGCGCACTGAGAAACCTGAGGCTATCGACGATGATTACTCCTCGTAACATCCGCCATAAATTGGCCGTCCAATTAATTTTACCTTATTTGACATCTTCCGAGTTGATATATAATAAGCTAGACTCGCACTCGGCTCATCGGTTAGACGTGACCTTTAACCACATAATACGCTATGTGTATGGACTTTCGAAGTTCGACCACATATCCCGTTGGAAATCTAGCCTTCTGGGATGTCAAATATCCGACTATCTCAAAGCCAGGAGCTGCATTTTCCTTTTTCGACTCATGCTCACTAAGACGCCCTTATATCTTTATAATAAGCTTTCTTTCACAAGATCCGCTCGTTCAAACGACCTTATAGTACCCACATTTAAGTCTGTTGCGTCGACTAGACCTGAACACTATACGTACCTGGAATTCTATTCCCAATGCTATAAGAAATAGTATAAGTAGAAGCAACTATAAGAATGTTATCTATAACTAGTTTTCTAATAATAGTATGTAGACTGGCCGTGTATTTGATCACGATACTAGAATAAATTACAAATTACAAATTAGCTTTTATGGATAGGCTTACAATATATATATATATATATATCTGTTTATATCAGTATCATGTAACTGTTTATTTTCTTTTTGTATTACTACTTATAACTATCTTTCCTTTCATGTTGTACTATAAAAGACCACAAATCTTATTGTACTAATAATTTTGATCATTAAATAAATACATACATACATTCATACAATACATACACAACATAGACACTCGTATAAGAAATGATTTTAAATTACCTGCGTTCAGATGTGAGTCAGATAAATGTAATCTTTACTACAAAGGGCTAAAATGTTTTAATGAATTACCTAATAATATTAAGCAATGCAATAGCATAACTAAATTTAAAAGAAATTTGTATGAGTATAGTAAAACTATTTTTACTTCTCAGATTATAGAAAAGAGTTTATCTCATATTTATAAATAATTTTTTTCTATCTCTGCAGTTATAAATATTTTTCCCCTCTTTATTTATGTTTTACTATTGTTTCCGTTTACTTTTAAAACTTATTATGAATGAATGAAAGCATTTGCTTTATCCCTTGAGTTCCTATAAGCTTAAGTTGCTTGTAATTAGTTTTAAGCCTACTCTGTAGAAATTTGTTTTGATCTAGACTCAATAGAATCGTCACCGTTTATCGTGCAGAAAGTCGTATTGTCTATTTGCTCTGCTAGCTGCCTGACTTTACTGTCGACTGGCAAGCTGGAATGCCAGCGTATCGTACTGATATCGGGGTGATAGCCACTTGGACAGCAGGTGGTAGAGAAATGCATTTATCTCAGTCTTATGCATTATGAGTAGATTGCACGTATTTTTGTGGAGAACGGTAGATTGAGCGAGCCAACTTGAAATTTTTGTTGCAAGCAAAGCATAACAAGAAGAAATTGACATTTGCTTTGCCTAAGGGTGCTGAAACACTTTGCAAGTGAAATTATCTTTCCCACTCGTTGGTAACTACAATATAACAAATAAATACGACACAAAATATGTTGGCAAGTATTTTTGTTGTATAGGGAGAATGTTTATAACAGTTTTATTTTGCTTTGCTGATTTTCCAACAGGGTGGATAAATGATGTATATTGGAAGGATTTCCGTCATCCCCTGTCAAATTTGGTTTTGAGACAAACCGGTTTCGGCGTTGTGCCATCGTCAATGTCGATTTTCGTTCTGATCTGTTGTTGTCGTTTGTTCTGTATTTATAGTTCGTAGGTACATGAGCAGGTATTGTCAAAGATTTATGCTTGTGTATATTTGTTGCGTATGTGCTGTGTGTTCATTCAGAACCGAGGGAGGTTTTTACTGATCGATTTGTGTGGCTGATTGAGGCAGGTAAAAATCCGTAATTTTAGTCGTTTGACCTTCTTTGTGGGTTTGTTGTTTTGGTGCGTTAATTGTTTTGTGTTTATTTGTTGTTGCCTGTTGTACCTGTGTGATTACTTTTTTTCTAGTAAACAAGTTTTAAAGGCTCGAATATTGTGTCAGAAATTATGTTTATCTGTTCGTTTATTATTCTACCGTCGAATGTTTTCTGTTTGTAGATTTCATGTTTTCGAGTACGTTGAGACGTCGTTTTGCTTGTATATGAAGAACCCTAACTGTTTTATTGATGTTTGCTGGGGAAAATTCATTCTCGACCATGTGATTCGCGAAGTTAGACTCTGGTATAATGTTTGGATTCCGTATTTTTTTGTTGTAATCTCTAATGTGTTCTCTGAACCTCGTTCTTAATTGCCGTCCTGTTTGTCCTATGTAACTATGTTGTCATCCGCAGGTAAGCTTGTATACGCCGTGGCTACTAAACGGATCCTCTGAGTTAGTGCTTGTGGAGATTGAAACTACGTTTTAAACTTTAAACTATATTTTATTAATACGCCTAAATGTATGCGTCTATTTTATTTTTTATTTTTCACAATAATCAAAATTTTTGAAAATTGAAAAATCAATATTGAAACTTAAAATATTGATAATACATTTAAAAATTACAAAGCTCAAAGTAACTAAAATACAAAGTTAAATAAAAATAATAAGAACCCTACATTACTCCCCCTTCAAGAAAATTTATCATTAAACAAATTAAATGTAACTCCCTTTTTATGTAAATTCTTGGTGTTGTTTGTGTCTTTTGTTTCGATTATTGCAGGTTTTAATCTATCAATAGGAATAGTTTTAATATTATTATCTATTTCAAGTTTAAAATATTTTTGGTCTTTTTCCACAATTTTGTGAGGTCCTTCATATGGTTGTTGTAATGAATGTTTATTAATGACTCGAGCAAATGCAAATTTACAAGTTTGAAGATCTTTTGGAATGTAAATTCCAGTATCATCATCTTTATGATGACTTAAATTTGATCTAACATTTCGAAAATGTTCACGTAAATTACTTAAAACTTCAGTTGATGAAAAATTTTTAGCTGATGGCACAACAAGTTCCCCTGGCAAACGTAAATTCTGACCGAAAACCATTTCCGCTGGTGTAGCCGAAATATCTTCTTTGAAAATACATCGCAAACCAAGTAATATGACAGGTAACTCGTCATACCAATTATTTGTGTCCTCTCTAGCTATTATAGTAGTCTTTAATTGTCTATGAAACCTTTCAACCATACCATTTCCTTGAGGGTGATATGCGGATGTTGTAATTTGGTGACTACCAAGTAATTTAGTTAACTCTGAAAACAATTTCGATGTAAATTGGCTACCTTGATCAGTTGCTATCTTTAAAGGAACTCCAAACCGAGGAATATATTCTATAAAAAACTTATTTGCAATTGTAGTTGCTGAAATATCTTTTAATGCATATGCCTCAGGCCAACGGGTAAATCTTTCAATAATCGTTAAAATATAGCAATGTCCTTTTGAAATGGATGTGTTCAAATCTATTTTTGGGAATTTGAATTTTGACAACAGGGGATTTTGTATGACGATAAACTTTAGACTTTTGACAATTAAGACACTCTTTTGACCAAATATTAATATCCTTATTCATATTAGGCCAATAATATTGTTTAAGTATGAGCCGTCGTGTAGGTCTTGTACCCGAATGTGCTATTCCATGTAAAATATCAAATACTGTCTTTCGCAAATTACTCGGTACAAATGGCCTAGGAGTTTCTCCTGAAATTTCACACCAAATATTAAAATTTAAAATGGGAATACTAATTAGTTTTAAATTTAGATATTGAGAATCAGATATAAGTTGATTTAAGTCATCATCTTTTTGTTGTTCAGTTTGTAAAATTTTAAAATTCAGTTCTGTATTATATATTGCATTAACCTCAAAAGCTCTAGGTAGCGTATCTGCTACAACATTGGATTCTCCTTTAATGTCTTGTATGTCATCAGTAAATGGTGCTATAAATTTCAAGTGTCTCCTTTGTCTAGGACTTCGTTCTGTTTTTGAATTTAAAGCAGTAGTCAAAGGTTTATGGTCCGTATAAACTGTAAATTGTCGTCCTTCCAAAAGATATCTAAAATGTTTTATATTTAAGTAAATCGCCAATAATTCCCTATCAAAAGCACTATATTTAATTTCAGTTGGAGAAATTTTTTTAGAAAAGAATGCAATGGGTTCAATTTTATTATTGTAATTTTGTTGTATAACGCCCCCAATTGCTGTGTTAGATGCATCTACTGTTAAAGATAATTTAGCATCTTTGTTAAAATGATTTAACAGTATCGTAGATGCAAATTTATCATTAATGCATTCAAAAGCTTCATTCGAATTCTCGTCCCATACCAAAGTTTTGTCACGTTTCTTACTTGCTTTGTTAATTAGATCATACATTTTGTTTGTAAATTCTGCTAGTTTTGGAATGTATCTATAATAATAATTTACCATACCAATAAATTTCTGTGCCTGCTTAACTGATTTTGGACGTTCGAAAGTGCGAATAGCTGATACCTTTTCATCAGAAGGTCGAATACCTGTTTCAGAAATGTTATGTCCTAAAAACTCAATAATTGGTACACCAAAAGTACATTTACTTGGTTTAATGTTTAAACCGTACTCTGTAAGGCGTTGAAAAAGGATACGTAAATCTTTTAAATGTTGTTCTTCGTCTTTACTTGCAATAAGTAAGTCGTCGATGTAAGCATATACAAAATCTAAGTCACCTACTACCTCATTTATGAATCTTTGAAAGGTTTGTGAAGAATTTCTATGTCCGAAAGGCATACTCATGAATTCAAACATACCGAAAGGAGTTGCAATAGCAGTTTTATAAATATATTCTTCAGCCATAGGAATTTGGTGATATGCCCTAACTAAATCAAATTTTGAAAATATATTTTTATTATGAAGGTTCATATTAAAATCCTGAATGTGAGGTAAGGGATAACGATCGGGAACAGTTACAATATTCAATCTGTTTAGGCAGGACGCCTAACTTTTCCGCATCTGATTGCGATCCCCCCAATGCAACTCTGCAAATCGATACTCGACATAATTTATAACCACCCACACCATCACCGCCACATGCATGTGCATGCATGCGGGTCAACGGTTGTAGCTTTCTATACAACCGCTCTCTTGGATTTCAACAGCCGTACAACACGCATCTGCCGCCAGCGATCTCTGCCGTTTTTCAACAATACTTTCAGGTAATATTGTAACCAACCAATTTATATAGTTATCCAATAAACCACATATATTGTAACGAGAAATCTCGTCTATTTGCTTATTTTTCTATTCCATACACATATTCCCACTGAGATCGACCCCGGTGCGCCCATCTACCTCCAGGAGAACACGCACCTCGGCCGAACATTTGGTCCTTCTCCCCGAGAAAGGAATTAAAGCGTATATATACAGTCCACATCACAAAATATCATAGCTGACCGCACCACAAATCACATAACAACCACAAAAATTATCCGAAAAGTTATTTGCCCATCAACAGCTATACCACAAAATTTGGAAGGTTATATTATTTCGTACCAGCGTGCAAAAACACTGAGAGATCAAGCCATCTTGCCACATCAGCGCCAGTATACGAATCGCCACAAAAAGCCAGAGTAAGTGCAATATTTCTTGCCACATTTTTTTTGGTTAAAATAATAAATATAATGTGCGAAAAATCGATTTAAAGTGCCATGCGTGATTGTAATTAACCGCGAAAAGTGTGAAAAAACTGGGTAGTGCCAAAAAGAAAATAAGTGCAAACGCGGATTATTAACGTTGTTAAGATTCCTTGTGACTATCTGGCCTGTCCCCCCACCAGCGGTAAGGCTCTCCGGACACAGCACAAGGAAGAGGTGCACATAACCTCACTTTCACTAAAATTTCACGCCATTCGATTGCGGCAAATTTCAATTTCCTTTTTGCAACGTTATTATTTTTTCACTAGTTTTTCTAATCAATTTTTATTACACAGTTTTTCTTTGTCTTTGTTGCACAAATTTTATCACACGTTTTCACACTTTTCGTCGAGATTCATATCAGCGCGCGCACTTATTTATAATAAAGTTGAACGTTTGAGTGGCGAGTGGCCCCCTTTATTTCCGTCAAAGACACTGTTGTTGTTTTCGCCTTCTCCGTGCTTTTTCGGTAGGAAATCAGCTGCAGTGACAGAAAAAATAAACAAATTAAAAGTAATAACTCAATTTTGCGTAATTTTAATAGTTGTTGGTTGGGTGATTCGCTCAGGTTTTCAAGGTTTATATCCCTTGGTTAATTCGCTCTCCACTTTTCAACCATGAACATGGAGTCTTATACTGTTTTCACACAGACGGCTTACTGAATAATAAAGGCAGTTTTCTACATTAAGACGCTTATTGAGCTCAATCTTCCCTACAAAATTCGAATCTATAATTATTTCATTAGTAACTAATCGAATGCCTAATGAAGTCAAAAGCACAATGCAACTCTGTTGAGAGTGTTCAGTTTCTTAGGTTTTGGTGTGTTCAGTGCTTAAAAATATCATTTGTCAAAGTAAATGTCATTGTCTGTCATATAGAATTGTCATTTTATTCGCTTGACATTTCATCCTTCGTACTAATCGAGCAGTTACTTCTGTGTGAAAGCAAAAAATTTACGATTTCATTAGAAGGTGAAATGAGATCATTGAGTTTCTGTGTGAAAACAGTATTACATTAGATTGGCTGATCGAATAATCGAATTCGAGGCCGATTTTAATGACATAAATGCGGCTCTGCACACAGTACACACTCTTGCAATACAGCAAAAAGAGTTGCAAGCTAAGTGGGAAAAAGCATAGACCGCCCTCGAGGAGTTACTTGACTCTGACACGCTTGACGCAAAAAAATTGCAGCGATCAAGATCAAGCATAAAGCGGCATATGCCGTATTCCTGCGATGCATGTCGAACATGGCTGAACTTCAAGCCAAATTAAAGCAGGAAAAAGATAGGGAGGCTCGTCCTGAAGGAGAACGCGTGCGCGCACACAGTATCCGCCTGCCAGCTTGCGATACTGAGGTATTCAAGGGCGACTACCTATCTTGGCCAACGTTTCGTGACCTGTTCACGGCCATCTATAAAAATAACAGTCGCTTAATCCGGGTAGAAAAGTTGTTCCACCTTAACCAAAAAACTCAAGGTGAGGCAAAGAACATTGTCAAGAATTGTCCTTTGACAAATGAAGGCTTCGAAACAGCCTGGAAAAGCCTATGTGAGAGATACGAGAATAAACGGATTCTCGTCAACTCACAATTACAAATTTGTTTTAATCTAAAAAAGATAGATAGCGAGTGCGACAGCTCAATCAAAAACTTACAGCGCGACATAAATAATTGTTTAGCACCCTTAACAACCCATCAGATTGATGTTTCAAATTGGGATGCGATTATTACTTATTTATGTTCGACAAAATTACCTGAAAATACGCTGGCTCTATGGGAGCAGAGCATTGACCACAAAGCGGACATATCCAAGTGGGAGGATGTGGACAAATTCTTGTCTAATCGTTTTCAGACACTTGAAACAGTGTCTGGTTTTACAGGGAATGCCTCTTCTAAAGTGCAAAAATCAAATACGTCGCGAAAATCGACAGAAACCCGTACGAAAAGACCTGGTGCTTTTCAAACAAAAGTACCCAAGGAACCAACAAAATCAATGTGTAAAATTTGCAACAGATTACGCAACTGTTCACGCTTTTGCGATTTAACCCCGGTAGAAAAGATTAAATTCGTGAAATCCACAAGCGGCTGCCTGAACTGTTTATCCCCAGGACACACAGTTACGAGGTGCACCCGTTCGTACAACTGTTCCAAATGCCACCCTCGTCACCACACGCTCCTGCAAGCGGACACACTTCAGCAACCGGCGGTGCGCAATCCTTTCAAAGATGCGGATAATACCCCCTCAACTTCGGCACAGGCACGGAAAAGACAGGAGTCCGGACAACCACCTTCCTCTACGAACCAGGATGTCAAATCCTGCCATGCCAATTCCAGCACAGGTGTGCTATTAGGAACTGCTCACGTACACATTCACCATAATGGTACCGATTTCTCCGCGCGGGCATTAATTGATTCTGGGTCTGAATGTTCCTTTATAACTGAAAGACTGAAACGCAGAATAAATTTTCCAGCGAGGAAAATGCATGCCCAGGTTTCAGGCATCACAAATGCCGTGTCAGCTCAGGTGAAAGAAGCATCCAACATCGAATTACGTTCACCAGTGGATCCCTGCTTCAGCCTGACTACACCCGTACTAGTTCTAGCGAAACTCACTGGGAATCTTCCATCCTGCCATATCAACGCAATGACTATGCAGGCATTCCCAGACTTGCTTTTGGCAGGCAAGAGGTTCTACGTCAACGAAGACGTAGACCTCATACTTGGCGGAGACATATATCCCCAAATTATAATGAGCGGTATAAAAAAGAAAGTGCTAAACACACTCTTAGCCCAAGAGACAGTGTTCGGTTGGATACTAACCGGTCGTATCGAATCACCGAATCCAACGAAGAGCATTATGTATTTCTACAACGAGGTTGCGTTAGAAAACCAACTCAAAGCTTTCTGGGAGGTAGAAAATGTACCCAAAAATATTAATTTAGGGCCGTCCCTGAAATGAGCATGCTCTCAATTCTTCCGGAATGAGGGGCGACTAATAAAAAACCCAGATTTAGCTAAAGAATATGTTCGAGTGTTGTCAGAATATGAAACGCTCGGACATATGAGAAAATTAAAAAAGAATATCCCATCCGACGATTCGGATCATTACTTCCTGCCCCACCACGCCGTTATTAAAGTAGAAAGTACCACTACAAAGGTACGCGTAGTATTTAATGCCTCGATCCCTACGGCCAATGGTAAGAGGTTAAACGATATTCTCCTCCCAGGCCCAGTTCTACAAGTCGATTTACCCATACTAATCCTACGATGGAGACTATACCGTTTCGTCTTCAACAGCGATATCGAAAAGATGTATCGACAAATTTGGGTGAACGAAAATCACACGAAATTTCAACGCATTGTGTATCGCACTTCCCCGAATGACCCTATTAGTCTCTACGAATTAAAGACGGTTACCTTCGGAGTGAATTGCGCGCCATATCTCGCGATAAGAACGCTCCTACAACTAGCAGACGACGTGTCAAGTTCACACCCTACAGCGGCTAACATACTGCGAGAATACATGTATGTGGATGACGTGTTAGCGGGTGGACATACGATCACATCGACCGTTAAACCAGAGATGAAATTCGTCAAGCGAATATTCCAGCGGTATCGATTTAGTCCTCATATTAGGTCCTTTTTCTTGGCGACGGTGATCACCTGAAATGAGCATACAAATGTGTTATTTGTATTTCTTAACAACAAATTATTCGAATCGTCTACTTTGTTCTGCCAAGTATCAGTACCTACCTAATGTGCATGTGTCACATTACTATTCCCTTCCTTGTTGTTGGAGTACACGGACATAACTGCCATATATTGAAAGAATTCCTTTTATTTCTCAGTGGATTTTGACGTTTAGTTAATCCATACTAACACGCCCGTTTTGCTGGTTGTGAGATTAAGTTTGTGTCGGAGAGCGTGGTGTAGAGAACGCCGCAGAACTAGCTGCACCACCACTAGCGCCAGCATTAACACCACCTAATAGGGAATGATGAAATGGAGAAGAGGGAGTGTTCTCGTGACACTGTGCCTTTGGCGAATCAGACGTATGGCAGCACAATCGCAACGAATCATGCGGCCAAGCACTAAACCCGTTTTGCTGGTTGTGAGATTAAGTTTGTGTCACAGAGCGTGGTGTAGAGAACGCCGCAGAACTAGCTGCACCACCACTAGCGCCAGCATTAACACCACCTAATAGGGAATGATGAAATGGAGAAGAGGGAGTGTTCTCGCGACACTGCGCCTTTGGCGAATCAGACGTATGGCAGCATAATCGCAACGAATCATGCGGCCAAGCACTAAACCTACAGGCACGGCTGGTAATACAATTAATAACATACCGGACATTCTATAGTCAATTTTTGGTGCCTCGTTGGAATAATATGGTGTATGTGAATACGAGCTCACACGCAACATCCCTGGATTCCTCCTCATTAGTATATCCGTCGGTTGCAAGTTATGCTGCATTTAGTAGAGGTACATATTATGGTGGAATACCGACTGCACTTACAAACCTTCGATTTCACCGCCATATATAGATTCCAGTGCTTCAACTGCATTGTCTTGAGCTTCTTTACGGTCTCTGCTCACACTTATTGCGGGCTACAAATTTGTTTTATAAAATCTGATACAATTTACGGCAAATGAAATTCAATTAATTTTCTGTGACCAGCTGATTTGAGACAGGGAAGTTTTTGATGTTAAAACCGGTGCTACCACTTTGGTCCATTTCATCCAAAGCTGATACTTATTTTTTATGGGTGGTCTGATTTCTATCTTGGAAACACGATCGAAGATCGCCGTCAGCGACGAACTACGTTCATTGGAGCACATACGTGGCCTTGATTAAATTTAGTCAACATCAAAACAAAATGCTATTACAAGGTGGTTGTCAGTGACATTTTTCCACCTGCTATGGGCGCATCCATAGCCCTGTTAGTAATGCCATCGTTGGCGGACGTTAGACAGTCTTTATGAAAATCTAAGGGAGAAATCCCATGCGAACAACGGAGCTTTCTCGCATGACTAATGACAGTTTGCGGGAAAACGCCTGGGCCATCACACACAGGTTCAACATTGTATTCCGCAGTGCAAGAAGCGGTAGCATAGGGTCAAGCTTACCTGTACCAAAAGGAAAAGGTTTTACTCCTGCAACGTAACCTGAACATTTTTGTTTCGCTTAATTGCCGCAGCGCTCATTTGTTGAACAATATTTACCGTCTCTTCCAATGATCAATTTGCTACTTGTTTGGAGGGGGGGATATCAATTAAATTAAGTTTTTTTGATTGTCGACCTGTTGAAAAGTGAAAAGAAAGGTTAAAAAAATATATTTACTACATTAAACAATACTTACCGTTTTTTATTTTGCGACCGGCCGCCTCGTGGATTTTTTCACAATGACATTTCTCATTCAGGAAATGTCATGAATCACGCACAACATCGAGTGCAACTAATACTGAGCATCAGAGGCACCCGGGGGTATTCCCCACTATTTCAAGCATAAAAGCTAATGTGCAAAACGTTGACCGCGGCGCTTCGCGTTAAAGATTTAATTCTGCTTCGAGGACTTTTGTACACGTTACAATGGTTTAGGTGTAGGTTTATTTTAAGTTGAGTTGAAAATTCGTTACAAGCGACAAGGACCTTCGCTGTTAATTTTATAAGGTTGATTATTTTTGTTGGAGGAAGGGGGTAGGAAATTTGGTGGCTTTTAGCACCAACAACAAAGTCTTAACTCTCTCCCATTATATATGGGCGCACACTCCTGCTCACCTCTCTACCGGGTACGGAGTACCAAAAACGGGTTTATTCCCTTCGGTCATGTCTTGTCTGCTGGCACCAGTAAGGGCTCCAACCAACGGGAAATAGAAAGCCATAGTCGAATTGCGAAAGGTATAGAATAAATGGGCAAGGCGAAATATATTTCAATTGCCAAGTCTGAAGTTCCTTCCTCATTTAATTTGTTGCGTCCCTCCCATAAATTTTCATCCTCCCAGCATATACTTGCAGAGGGACTGCGCCATACTCTCCTTCTCCGGGAAGGTATCGAACCCAATCCGGGTCCTGCACCTGACCCCGGTCCAGAGAAATGATTTTGCTGCGTATGCCGGAAAATAATCTTTTTAAGACGGTCACACTCTTGTCAGTGCGTCACGTGTAAGGGATGGCTGCATCGGACAGGATGTTCTGGGCTAGACCCCAAAACCCGACGTCCTCGTAACTTTTATAAATCTTGTGTGGCCCCTTGCTCTTCACGCCCAAAGGCGCCCCGTAGTCTGCGTCTTATCGCCCATCGCCCCATGGCGCCACCAGCTCATACGGCCGCTCCTACTCATAACTACAATCTCCAAATGCCGAGCATCAGCTCCTTTCCCCGTCTTCTTCTCCCCTTCTTTTCGGCACTAGCATTCGAGTAGGTCAGGGAAACAGACCCTTAGTCCCTACCACCTCTTGCAGCACAGTATATATATGTTTGCGACATCTGCCCAATGCAGCTCCTGTCTTGGACGGTGCCACTTTCTAGATGTCCTGGTCTCAGCGACGGCAACCCTTTGACGGGTTTCATTGTGTTGTTGTATTAACGATAAGGACACTGCGCTCAGGTTTTGAGGAGTCTTATCGACGTTGATGGTCCTTTGCCGGATACAGATTCGGTATGTTCCGTTAACAAAGCACCATAAAGCTACTAGCCCGACCATCTCGGGAACGATTAATATGACCACATTAAACCTTCTAGGCTGGGATTGCGGAAGCTTTGAAGCTATAAAGCTTTGTATTGCGCTTGACAAACCCTTAAATCCCTTCAGACCGATGGGCTTAAAAGATGCAAATGTTTCGACACGATACACAGCAACCTTCATTTTGCGGCCATGAAAAACTAAATTTGGAAGCTTCTTCCACTCGCCGATAAGCTGAAAACATAATTCCGCAAGAACTTTATACCAGAGCAACATCTTTCGTATGACGTATGACGAAAGCATGGTTGATACTTCGGCCGCCATAGTTGCAAGCAGTTCATAAGACGAAAACCTGTGCGATTCAGTTATAAACACAGGGCTACTTGATGAATTTCGAGATGTACCAAGGTTAAAATCCAAGGATTAATTCAGAATACATAGAAAAGTATCCGAAACCACTGGCACCGTCAAACAGTAACCTTTCTCGATCCATTACACAACTCACCGTGCACGCGGTCACTGCCTATTGGAGAAACATTGGTGAACGCAATATTCTTGCAGCTTTCTTGTGGATTATTTGAGGTTTCTTGCATCATATCTCTGATTAAAAATTGTAATCACAACCAACAGTTCATTATGTCAAAGAACTGCCAGACAGCCGAATAAATAAGTTGAGCGAATGTGTCTATAAAAATTTCTGCCCCGTAAATTTATGCAAAATTCCAACCCCATGGATAAAAATACTCATTGTTGTGGTCAACGACTGATCAGCAATTGAGCGAATGTGTCTATAAAAATTTCTGCTCCGTAAATTTATGCAAAATTCCAACCCTTGGATAAAAAATACTCATTGTTGAGTTCAACAATTGTGTTTGCTAAAAGCGGCTCTATATACCGCGGTCTTTATTCATTCTCAATACATTTCTTCTTCAGTACATTCCCATAAAGTAGCTGTTTATTTTATTACTCCGCGAAACTTTAAGAACTCACAGACAGGTGGCGCCCGGTGTTGCCACATAGATGCCACAATGATTTGCAATAACAGAATTCTTGTGAATAACATAATTGCCACATAGTATTCGGATAGTTTTTCCGGCACGCTTCTATATTCCACGTTTCGATCTACGATGAATTGACCAAATGATGTTAATTCGGGACGTCTTCGATTGACATGTACAGTGGCTATCAGCTTATTTCGTGCAGCTATAGAAGAAAACTGTTGAGCTATATAGAAAGGAAGCTAGTGACGGTGTCAAGAAAATTCAAATGCACAGTTTTAAAAACAATATGATTTTATTTGAACAAATACTTAATTTTCATGTGTTTACACGTTTGTGCTAATGATTTAATAAAAACTAAAATTATCTCAAGAACTAAGGTCACAGCTTATTTCGTGCACTGCACCCTGCCTTAAAAAACTACTTTTTATTTAGTTTAGTACCTCGTATGACCATCTTTTGGTTAAAGAACATCTTCAAGATGATTTTCCATAGATGCAGTTAGTTTTTGAGCGGCTTCGGGTGGTACTTATGCCTTCTTCGACAAGAGTAGTTTTTAAATCGCTAATCTTACTAATCTGCCTTTGCCGTGTAGCCGATTCCAAAATTGACCACAAATTTTCAATGGCATTTAAGGCGAGAGATTGTGGAAGTGGATTCACGAGGTGTGGACAGTTCCATATTTCCCATGCCTCCACAATCCTGGCACAATCCCGGATTTGTGTTAAAGTATTTGTCTTGGTATAAAAGATTAAATGCAGGTAAATGAGTTTTGACACCAGTGGGCGAATTCTGAATGAATATTTATTCAAATATTTCAGCTTATTTATATTAAATTTTTCTAAACATATTCTTACATACACATTTACATTTAAGCATACATACTTACATGCCTACATACAACTCGACACAAAATATGTGCCTACACATCTGTGTTGAGCTGCGACTTCTATGGGAAATGCAATGCTTGCAAATTTGCTAGAATTCAAATTTGTTTGGTTGTGTGTTGTACACACACCTGTTTTTATGGCTATGTCAGCATTAATTATCAAATGCATATTTATGTGTTGATGAACATTTAGACTATTTTTGTAGCAGGGTAGCATATTAGACTGATTTAAATATTTGGGATTAAATTGTTGGCTGTTTACACTACATCTCCCTTTTTTCAGAATGCTTATGCATTTGGAGAATGCATTTATATTTTTTAATGAAGTCGAGTCCCAAAATTCCATCACATGGAATTGGGATATTGTCTTCTACTATATGAAATATATGTCGTATTAAAAGACTATCATCTGTTAGATCTGCTTTTACTGTTCCAAGTGTGCTTGTTATGCCTCGGCCAATACCTTTTAAATCTGTGATCTCTGAGTTATTTATTGTGACATTACTGTCAATTTGACCCTTCTTTATTATTGAGATATCCGCTCCTGTATCTATCACCTCGGTAGTTCCTTGTGAGCGCGTCGTCGAAGCCGTTTTTAAGAATTCTACTGTGGTTTGAGTCATTATGTCTTTTCTTGTTTGGTACTTTGGCGCCTCTGTTAAAATTTCCTTTTGTTCCTGTTTTTCTTCTTATTTTTGTTCTACTTTTGGTTCTTCTTCTAAATCTGATGCTGACTCCAGAAGGAATGTGCTATAGTCTATTTCTATTTCCTTCTTGAAACTCGTTGGTGCTATGAATTCTATATCATATCTTGCCAGTGAGGATACCAATTTGTCTCTAATGCTGGAAAAAATTTGATATGCTTGGTCTTTTCGATTGCCGTCGAGTTTACCATTTAACTGTTGCATTATTTTTCCTATTTTGTTAAATGCTTCAACTATTATTTTAAGATGCTTTATTATTTTTGATTCTTGGCCCCCCATCGTAAAAAAAAAATATGAAGACAAAAAACATTTTTTTTGTGGTTTTTTTTTTCTTTTATTAAACATTTTTTTTCAATATTTTAATCTGTTCTTCCCATAAATTTTACTTCCCATCTATATATCTCTTCAGCTGCTGTTGCGTGTGGGCTCCTAACATTCGATATTGTTGGTTCCCCAGGCATCTCAATAAGTTTCCAATGACTTTTCAACCAAATTAGAGTTTTTTCCTCAACTACAATTTTAATTTCATTTGTAAGGTCCTCAAGTGGGCCTTTTACATAACTTTTAAATTTTCCTGATCTTTCCATAACTTTAAAATCAAGAGTTTTACAAAATTGTATTTTTTTTTTTCAACACCCTAATGTTTACATTGTTGGATTCGGTTTTTTATTTCTGTAATTATTTTTAGTTCCTTGATTTCTTTTTGTAGTTTAATTTTTTCTGCCTGATTTGTGCTTAAATTAATTTTTTCATAAATCTTGGCTATTGTTTTTCGAAAGGCAAATTGCTTTTCTCCTGTTTTTCTTTTCAATTTTATCGGTTTTGGAACTTTAGGTTCCTTAATTTTTTGAATCTTATTTCTCTGTCTATATTCTTCAATTGTTATTGGCTTAGGGCCTTGCTTGATTTTCTCGGGTGTTTTCTTTTCACCTCCTTGTAAATTTAAATTTAATCTAACTAATTTATCAAAAATTTTGTCAAACTGACTTTGATTTTGTATGTCCTCTTCTGGGAACATAATTCAATAAGTATGAGAAAAAAAATTTTTTTTACAGCAAAAATATAATTTTTGCTTCTCAAAAGGCAGCAGTTAGGTTGCCCGAATATTTTCCCTGCTTAAAAATAATGTCTAAATTGTTAAAACTACTTCAAAATTAAGCTGATTATACTTACTTTGCATACTTATACTTATGCTGCCAGTCCTGTTGTTATACCACCTTATCTCCGTTTATACTGTTTATCACTGTTTGTTCCTTCCAGGGTAATATCAATATCTTTACTGGTCATATCCACTGCTCCTGCATCATTTCGATTATAAAGCCCGTAAATTATCATAAAAATTGCTAAATGGCGTAATTTTTTGAGTGCTCCAAATTGGTCGTATTCACTGCTCCTGCATCAGTTCGATTATAAAGCCCATAAATTGCTAAATGGTGTCATTCTTGAGTGCTCCAAATTGGTCATATCCACTGCTCCTGTATCAGTTCGATTATAAAGCCCGTAAATTATCATAAAAATTGCTATACATCATTTGCTTCTTTTACAAGGCTTAGGCTGTAATCAGCCAGTAAAATCCTTGCCAGCTATGAAATTAGGCTGAAAATTCAGCCAGTAGAATCATAGGCAGGATCGCCATATAAAAGATTAATTGCAGGTAAATGAGTTTTGACATCAGTGGGCGAATTCTGAATGAATCTTTATTCAAATATTTCAGCTTATTTATATTAAATTATTCTAAACATATTCTTACATACATATTTACATTTAAGCATACATGCTTACATGCCTACATACAACTCAACACAAAATATGTACCTACACATCTGTGTTGAGCTGCGACTTCTATGGGAAATGCAATGCTTGCAAAATGCTAGAATTTAAATTTGTTTGGCTATGTCAGCATTAATTATCAAATGCATATTTATGTGTTGATGAACATTTAGACTATTTTTGTAGCAGGGTAGCATATTAGACTGATTTAAATATTTGGGATTAAATTGTTGGCTGTTTACACTACAACTCCCTTTTTTTCAGAATGCTTATGCATGTGGAGAACGCATTTATATTTTTTAATTATATTTGTTAATGAAGTCGAGTCCCAAAATTCCATCACATGGGATTGGGAAATTGTCTTCTACTATGTGAAATTTATGTCGTATTAAATGACTATCATCTGTTAGATCTGCTTTTACTGTTACAAGTGTGCTTGTTATGCCTCGGCCAATACCTTTTAAATCTGTGATCTGTGAGTTATTTATTGTGACATTACTGTCAATTTGACCCTTCTTTGTTATTGAGATATCCGCTCCTGTATCTATCAGGAACGTCGAAGTTGATTTATTTAGGGTAGTATTGGAAGATATGTAGCTGTTTAGAGCAAGTAGAATGTGCATATTTTATTAACGTTACAATTTACTGTTGGAGTGGAGTTTGCTGGTTTTCCTGTTGGTTTATATTACGGAGATTGCCTGTGTTACTCTGGTTGGATGATCTTGACTGACCTCCTAAATTACGTCTTTGGATATTATTATTTTGTCTATTACTATTGTTGTTATTATATCTGTTAATGTTACCGTAATATCCTCGGTTTTGGTTACTTCGATAATTATTATTTTGGTAGCTTCTTCGGAAGTTACCTCGGTAATTCCTTGTGAGCGCGTCGTCGAAGCCGTTTTTAAGAATTCTACTGTGGTTTGAGTCATTATGTCTTCTCTTGTTTGGTACTTTGGCGTCTCTGTTAAAATTTCCTTTTATTCCTGTTTATCTTCTTCTTTTTGTTCTACTTTTGGTTCTTCTTCTAAATCGGATGCTGACTCCAGAAGGAATGTGCTATAGTCTATTTCTATTTCCTTCTTGAAACTCGTTGGTGCTATGAATTCTATATCATATCTTGCCAGTGAGGATACCAATTTGTCTCTAATGCTGGAAAAATTTTGATATGCTTGGTCTTTTCGATTGCCGTCGAGTTTACCATTTAACTGTTGAATTATTTTTCCTATTTTGTTAAATGCTTCAACTATTATTTTAAGATGCTTTACTACTGTTTCTGCCTTAACTTTTGTATTTTTATTAATATATTTATAAGATTTTTCTCCTATCGTTTTTTATTCTATGAGTAGGTTAACGATATCTTCCCATTTGGCCATTGGGGATGGCAGTTAAAATTTAGTTAAACCTTATCTAAACCGTCTGCGCGGCTGGTATATCGCTTTTTTAGGAATTTATTATGGGTTGAGTAGAGTTTCAGAAACAAACTGATGCAACTGACTACGCAGATGATTAGAAGTATGATCTTAATAGTATCTAGTGCCTCAGTATGGTCTACTGCTTGGACTGAGTTTACAACGTTTGCCGTTGGTTTTTCTATTTTTGATTCTTGGCCTCACATCGTAAAAAAAAAATATGAAGACAAAAAAAATTGTTTTTTGTGGTTTTTTTTCTTTTATTAAACAGTTTTTTTTCAATATTTTAATCTGTTCTTCCCATAAATTTTACTTCCCATCTATATATCTCTTCAGCTGCTGTTGCGTGTGGGCTCCTAACATTCCATATTGTTGGTTCCCCAGGCATCTCAATAAGTTTCCAATGACTTTTCAGCCAAATTAGAGTTTTTTCCTCATCTACAATTTTAATTTCATTTGTAAGGTCCTCAAGTGGGCCTTTTACATAACTTTTAATTTTTCCTGATCTTTCCATAATTTTAAAATCAAGAGTTTTACAAAATTGTATTTTATTTTTTTTTTCAACACCCTAAAGTTTACATTGTTGGATTCGGTTTTTTATTACTGTAATTATTTTTATTTCCTTGATTTCTTTTTGTAGTTTAACTTTTTCTGCCTGATTTGTGCTTAAATTAATTTTTTCAAAAATCTTGGCTATCCTTTTTCGAATGGCAAATTGCTCTCCTCCTGTTTTTCTTTTCAATTTTATCGGTTTTGGAACTTTAGCTTCCTCAATTTTTTGAATCTTATTTCTCTGTCAATATTCTTCAATTGTTATTGGCTTAGGTCCTTGCTTTATTTTCTCGGGTATTTTCTTTTCACCTCCTTGCAAATTTAAATTTAATCTAACTAATTTATCAAAAATTTTGTCAAACTGACTTTGATTTTGTATGTCCTCTTCTGGGAACATAATTCAATAAGTAGGAGAAACAATTTTCTTTTTACAGCAAAAATATAATTTTTGCTTCTCAATAGGCAGCAGTTAGGTTGCCCGAATATTTTCCCTGCTTAAAAATAATGTCTAAATTGTTAAAACTATTTCAAAATTAAGCTGATTATACTTACTATGCATACTTATACTTATGCTACCAGTCCTGTTGTTATACCACCTTATCTCCGTTTATACTGTTTATCACTGTTTGTTCCTTCCAAGGTAATATCAATATCTTTACTGGTCATATCCACTGCTCCTGCATCATTTCGATTATAAAGCCCGTAAATTATCATAAAAATTGCTAAATGGCGTAATTTTTTGAGTGCTCCAAATTGTTCGTATTCACTGCTCCTGCATCAGTTCGATTATAAAGCCCATAAATTGCTAAATGGTGTCATTCTTGAGTGCTCCAAATTGGTCATATCCACTGCTCCTGTATCAGTTCGATTATAAAGCCCGTAAATTATCATAAAAATTGCTATATATCATTTGCTTCTTTTACAAGGCTTAGGCTGTAATCAGCCAGTAAAATCCTTGCCAGCTATGAAATAAGGCTGAAAATTCAGCCAGTAGAATCATAGGCAGGATCCCCATATAAAAGATTAATTGCAGGTAAATGAGTTTTGACATCAGTGGGCGAATTCTGAATGAATCTTTATTCAAATATTTCAGCTTATTTATATTAAATTATTCTAAACATATTCTTACATACATATTTACCTTTAAACATACATACTTACATGCCTACATACAACTCGACACAAAATATGTACCTACACATCTGTGTTAAGCTGCGACTTCTATGGGAAATGCAATGCTTGCAAATTTGCTAGAATTCAAATTTGTTTGGTTGTGTGTTGTACACACACCTGTTTTAATGGCTATGTCAGCAATAATTATCAAATGCATATTTATGTGTTAATGAACATTTAGACTATTTTTGTAGCAGGGTAGCATATTAGACTGATTTAAATATTTGGGATTAAATTGTTGGCTGTTTACACTACATTGGTTATTGCGAAATCGATCACGTACACCTAAATTAGGAACGATTCGCAACAAATTGCCTTTCATAAGGTTCAGTACAAATTTTTGTCCATTGTGGCATCAAAGAGAGTTATTTTGCCAACTCCAGAAGCAGCCAAGTAGGCCCAAACCCATCATACTTCCACCCCCATACCCTACAGTTGCCTTCAAAATTTTATTTTTGAGCTCTGAAATTGCTTAGCACCGCACGTACCATCTCTGAATCAATATTTTTATATATTTGGCTTATATGGCATGATTAAAGTGAGATGTAAAGCAAATACAGAGCTCAAAAAGCAATTTTAGAGCTCAAAAACAAAAAATTGAAGGCAACTGTATGGTATGGCGGTGGTTGGGCCTACTTGGCTGCTTCTGAAGTTGGCAAAATAACTTTATTTGATGCCACAATGGACAAAAATTTGTACTGAACCTTACGAAAGGCAATTTGTTGCGAATCGTTTCTAATTTAGGTGTACGTGATCGATTTCGCAATAACCAAGACAAATACTTTAACACAAATCCGGGATTGTGGAGGCATGGGTAATATGGAACTGTCCACACCTCATGAATCCACTTCCACAATCTCTCGCCTTAAATGCCATTGAAAATTTGTGGTGAATTTTGGAATCGGCCACACGGCAAAGGCAGATTAGTAAGATTAGCGATTTAAAAACTACCCTTGTCAAAGAAAGGCATAAGGTACCACCCGAACCCGCTCAAAAACTAATTGCATCTATGGAAAATCATCTTCAAGATGTTATTTAACAAAAAGGTGGTCATACGAGGTACTAAACTAAATAAAAAGTAGTTTTTTCTAAGGCAGCGCGCAGTGCACGAAATAAGCTGTGAGCTTATTGTTTGCAGCATTAAGCTCAGTCACCAAATATAACACACTAGCATATTCGGTTTGAAGAGATGTTATTAGATCAAATAGAGAGTTTAATGTTGTTTGATTGCTCTCTGCATTAATAAGAGAAATATCAATATGCTTTGAAGAATCATTCGACTTTTGAGAACCAGAAGAAGAAGAACAGGTGATGACGGCAGATGATGTCTCCTTTGCAGTAGGTGGGGGAAGTGAACGGAGGGAAGTCCGACGCTGAGCAGGGCAAACATCGCAGACAAAACATTGATCAGCACTTTGCAAAAAATCGACATCAGCCGGAAAGATACCAACACAAGTAACGTGGAACAGATCGTTGCACTTTGCACACTACAGTGCAACACGTCCGAACAGCACGACACACCTGCAATTTGTGTCAAGATACTTAGTTTTCAATTACCTTGCGTGGCTTAACACCACAATAGTCCTGGAATTCCTTGAACTCATTGAACTGGGTGAGAAAGATTTAAATATCAACGTGCCAAAAGAGAAGTAATGCATAGAATTTCTTTGTATAAGATTTGAAAGTGCTGGGCTCACGGCAGAGTGCTCGCTATAAGCTATGCAAGGCGAGAAGCAATTTTTATTTGCATATATTTTAGATAGTGTTGTATAACCGATCGAAATATCTAGCCGTTATTAATATTACTATAAAAATAGAGTTTTTTTTGATTAGTCGGTTATTTCATCAACAACCAAAGACAATGTGTTTGCGAACACTTTTATTTTAAATTATATCCTAGGTGAAATGTTATTGTTTTGGTACATTTTATTGACTGAGCAATTTTTTATGGTGAGAGTTCCATTGAAGTAAATTCAAAATTATATGGGGGCTAACAAAGTGTGGCAGATTTTCGGGCAATATTGTGAATTTTTACCTGAGTGAAAAAGAAATACAAGTACCAATCGTGGCTACTGCCTAAAAAGGACCAACATTGAAGAAAAGGGAACAGCGGACCAAATGGGGTTGGAAGGTACCATTTTTGGTACAAATGGACCAATGTGGCAACCGTGAAAGCGAAAAAAACTACTTTCAATTTTCCCCACAGACACTGGTGAGTTTTTCGGTGATGACAGCGTTGCCACTTGGGCCAGAATCGCGGATAAAAGAACTGGTAACGATATTCGGTTACATAATATTCTGGGTACTATTTTACCGGTAACGCTCAGAATCGGGGCGTAAATCTAAAATAGAAAACTCAAAAATAACTCCGGTTGTTACGTCCGATGCATTTATTTGGTTCAAAGGCACAACCAATAATTGTCAAAGCCATAATAATTCTGATTTAAAAGCTGAACTACCAGCGCTTCCATCATCATCTCAGTGTCATCATTGCCCGTAGCGCCAATAACACTAAACTCGTGCCCGTGATTCAACCTCTGTCGGGTTGATGGTAATGGGTAGCACGTCGTTTTTGTGTTATGTTCCCTTCTGTTTGCACGACGTCTGGCTTCGTCTACAGAAGAATGCATTATAAATTGTCGGAAAAAGGCGCTCACGCATTTCTCTCGCAGAGAGGTTGCAGTTCCTTAGATGCCGCTCCCATTTGTTGCGTTTGTGTTTATTTATCAGCCACATAATATCCGAGTTGGGACTCCTAATATGGGGGTTTCTAGTGTCGAGATGCCTCGCCAGGTCACGTTCTCTTGCTAAGCTTGCGGCTATGATTTCAGGTATTCTACCGACCGGAATAAAGCGTGCAGAAGCTGAAGCGATGACCTTACGGAACGCACGCTCGTTTTGCCGGACATCAATTGGGATGGGGAGAGCAGGAAAAGATTGATTTGTTAAGGTTATGCAGTCTTCCCAGTTGTCTTTTTAAAAACTAATAAAGGTCCTCTTTTCAGAGGTGATGAAATTGGCAGGTCGCTGTATTGAAAGGTGGTCAGAAGCTAAAGTAAGCATCGACTGCCATTCAACGCAGTTTATGAGCCCGGCGCTGACGATTAAGATGTCAGGCGAGCTGCAATTCTGGTGGGGCATCGCCGTTTATCGTGCAGAAAGTCGTATTGTCTATTTGTTCTGCTAGCTGCCTGACTTTGCTGTCGACTGGCAAGCTGGAATGCCAGGGATCGTGGTGAGCGTTGAAACCGCCAAGGAAAAGGCGGGTTTCGCCACAGAGTAACGTACTGATATCGTTGTGATAGCCACTTGGACAGTAGGTGGCAGAGAAATGCGTTTAACTCAAACGTATGCATTATGAATAGATTGCACTTGTTTTTATGGAGAACGGTAGATTCAGCGACACTGGCGCCATCTGACATGAAAAAGTAGCCAACTTGCAACTTTTGTTGCAAGCAAAGCATAACAAGAGGAAATTGACATTTGCTTTGGCTAAGGAGGCTGGCACAATTTGCAAGTGACTATCTTTCCCACACGTTGTTAACTTCAATATAACACATGAATACGACACAAAGTATGTTGGCAAGTATTTGTGTTGTATAGGGAGAATGTTTATAGCAGTTCTTCGCGAAATTTTGTATGTAAATGGGAAAGGCGAAATAAACTTCAATTGCCAAGTCTGAAGTTCCTTTATATTTAATTTGTTGCGGCCCTCCCGCAAATTATCATCCTCCCAGCAGAACCTTGCAGTGGGACTGCGCCATACTATCCTTCTCCGAGAAGGTATCGAATCCAATCCGGGTCCAGAGAAATGGTTTTCCTGCGTATGCCGGAAAAGAATATTTTTAACACGGTCACACTCTTATCAGTGTGTCACGTGTAAAGGATGGCTGCATCGGACAGGATGTTCTGGCCTAGACCCCAAAACCCGACGTCCACGTAACTTTTATGAGACTTAACAGTGTAAGACGAGCAGTATAAGATGGTATGGGCTCCTCAAAATTTAACGTCCAATGAACATACTTGAGAAAGCGTTTTTGTATTCTCTCTAGTCTATTTATAGCGGTCATAGTACTAGGTCTCCAAATAAAGACAGCATATTCTAAATGAGACCTGACAAAAGAAGTATAGAGAGCTTTAAAAGTATAAGGGTCACAGAATTTCGCGGAATTGCGGCTAACAAAACCCAGCATTGAGTAAGGTTTAGAGGTAACGTGGCTAATATGATTATTGAAGGAAAACTTGCTATCAAATATAACCCCAAAGTCCTTAATCTCACTAAGACATTGAAGTTCACAATTAGATATACTATATTTTGAGCGAAGTATATTGGATGACTTAGAATAGGTCACATGAAAGCATTTAGATGCATTTAAGGACAGATGAGACTTGAGACACCACAGATGTAGCTCGGTAATGTCATTTTGCAATTTCAATGTATCATCAGGCGACTTAATAATTGAAAACAAGGTCATCAGCTTAAAGGAGACATTTAGCAAATGTAAAGCAACAGTGACAACACTCCGCCTGCTGGATAAATATGAACTTAACCATAACAGAAAGGAAGAATGAAAACCAAGGCATCCTAGTTTATTAATTAGGACTCTATGGGAGACCCTATCAAAGGCTTTTGAAAAGTCAGTATTGATACAATCTACCTGCGAGCCAGCTGAAAAAGACTCAATGCAATACTCACTGAAAACAGCAAGGTTAGAAATCGTCGACCTCTCCGCGACGAAACCATGCTGATAAGGAGAAATAAGGGACTTAACCGCAAAGCTAAAATTAGCATAGACTGCATGCTCAAACATTTTGGAAACAGTGGTCAGTTTGGATATGGGTCTGTAGTTACGCACACTCTTGAAGATAGGAGTAATAGACGTAACCTTCCAAATCATCAATAAAATTCCCAGAGGAGAGTGATTTGTTGAAAATAAGTTGGAGAGGACAAACCAGGGCCGGACAATAAGATGGCAGAAAATCCGTCTACATCTGCTTGAGAAGAAAACTTAAGATTATTAATAGCTCCACTAATATCATCAGAAGGAAGATGTAGAGCTCCGAAATTTAAGGCAGAGTTCAGACTATTCGAAAAATCGAGCATTTGACAACTCTCATCCACAGAAAAATTTAATTTAACAAAAATCGGCAAATAAGTTAGCAGCCTCATTTGGAGTTCAGGAAAACTCCGGTAGGCACATTAGCCGAACACTTTTTGTCCTTAAGATAGTTCCAACAATTTTTTGGATTCGATTTGATGTTACCCTCGATATTGCGCATATACTCAGAATAAAGAGTTTTATTCAAAATATTAAAATCCTTTAAGTACGATTTATATTTACTGAAAAACATGTTATTCTTATTCTTTTGAAATTTTTTTAAGAATTTGTTTTTAAGATTCTTGAGTTTTTTTAATTCCTTAGTGTACCAAGGTAATTCGTACGCTCTTTTTACCCGCAAGGGGATTCTATCCAAATATTTGGTGAATAAAATAGGCTTAAAGTGGAAAAGCTAACAGAAGTATCAAGCCCACCAAGTAGCTCCTCCCAATTTATTTCAAGTAAAAAATCATTGAGACTTGCAAAGTCACACAAAGAATAATTAAAGATTAATCTACTGTCAGTAGTAACCGGAGGAAAATGATAAAAACTAAACTCAACGACAAACGAAAACAAAGATGTCGTAATTCATTTGCTCACTAAAGTTGTGCACCAACCCTTCCGAAAAATCTGAAAAGGCTTTACGGCAACACTTGTTGGCCAGATATCCGAGCATAATAATTTTTCATAAGAGGATTCAGGAACTCCTAATTTAAAATTAATTCTATTCAGGGATTGAGCTGAGACGTCTTTCTTTATCAGTTTAGAGCATGAAAGTAGAGTTCTGTCTAAATCAATTTGTTTAGCCACATAATTTTTTATATCGTCCTCCGATACGGATGGTGAAAAAGAAGCTAAATGGAGCCATTTGTAGCGGTCAGCGACATTCAGATCAGTATTGTCATTAGTTCCTCTTATGAAAATATTATTATCATTATTTTGACGTTTATGCGACAGCTTTACCCCTTGTGCATTGTCAGCAATATTAGGCATAACAGTAGGCATATGAGAGGAAGCAGCAGCTTCAGATGCTGACACCGCAGTCACTGCAGCCGTAGTAGTAGCACGAGCATTTTTATTATTGTTTCTGGGCCTTTTATTAATCACCTTCACCCACTGATCATTATCAGTCACATTGTTAGTGATACTAGTGTTAACAATTGGCGAAGGAGAAGCAGAAGCTTCGGATACTGGCGCCGCAGTCACTGCAGCCGTAGTTGTAACAGTAGCGCAAGCATTAGCTTTACCAATCGACGCACAAGCATTAGCGTCAGCCGAAGAATTAGATGGGAGGTCAAAAACTGAGATTACATCAGTTATTGCCGACGTCACAGTGCACGAAGCCATTGATGGCATTGGGCAAGCCATTGTTCTTGTGGGAATGATATTAGAATTGACACTCTTGTTTGGCAATAGAGTATGAGCGTAGGGAGTGTGCCAACGAAAGATGGAACAGAGGTAGCACACGTTGATAATGTATTAACTGGCATCGAAGAGTAATTAGCTTCGCTGCTAACTCTTAGCTTGAAACTGTCAAAGGCAACATTGAAAGAGTTACGAAGGTTTTTTACTTAAGAGGCGAGGGCAGCAATCATTTTATCTTTATCAGCAAGTTTGCTTTGAATAGATTGAGGGGCCGAATTTATTTTGGCAGATTCCAGCACTAGCTTATTATTTGCAGCATTAAGCTCAGTCACCAAATATAACACACTAGCATTTTCGGTTTGAAGAGATGTTATTAGATCAAATAGAGAGTTTAATGTTGTTTGATTGCTCTCTGCATTAATAAGAGAAATATCAATATGCTTTGAAGAATCATTCGACTTTTGAGAACCAGAAGAAGAAGAACAGGTGATGACGGCAGATGATGTCTCCTTTGCAGTAGGTGGGGGAAGTGAACGGAGGGAAGTCCGACGCTGAGCAGCGCAAACATCGCAGACAAAACATTGATCAGCACTTTGCAAAAAATCGACATCAGCCGGAAAGATACCAACACAAGTAACGTGGAACAGATCGTTGCACTTTGCACACTGCAGTGCAACACGTCCGAACAGCACGACACACCTGCAATTTGTGTCAAGATACTTAGTTTTCAATTACCTTGCGTGGCTTAACACCACAATAGTCCTGGAATTCCTTGAACTCATTGAACTGGGTGAGAAAGATTTAAATATCAACGTGCCAAAAGAGAAGTAATGCATAGAATTTCTTTGTATAAGATTTGAAAGTGCTGGGCTCACGGCAGAGTGCTCGCTATAAGCTATGCAAGGCGAGAAGCAATTTTTATTTGCATATATTTTACATAGTGTTGTATAACCGATCGAAATATCTAGCCGTTATTAATATTACTATAAAAATAGAGTTTTTTTTGATTAGTCGGTTATTTCATCAACAACCAAAGACAATATGTTTGCGAACACTTTTATTTTAAATTATATCCTAGGTGAAATGTTATTGTTTTGGTACATTTTATTGACTGAGCAATTTTTTATGGTGAGAGTTCCATTGAAGTAAATTCAAAATTATATGGGGGCTAACAAAGTGTGGCAGATTTTCGGGCAATATTGTGAATTTTTACCTGAGTGAAAAATAAATACAAGTACCAATCGTGGCTACTGCCTAAAAAGGACCAACATTGAAGAAAAGGGAACAGCGGACCAAATGGGGTTGGAAGGTACCATTTTTGGTACAAATGGACCAATGTGGCAACCGTGAAAGCGAAAAAAACTACTTTAAATTTTCCCCACAGACACTGGTGAGTTTTTCGGTGATGACAGCGTTGCCACTTGGGCCAGAATCGCGGATAAAAGAACTGGTAACGATATTCGGTTACATAATATTCTGGGTACTATTTTACCGGTAACGCTCAGAATCGGGGCGTAAATCTAAAATAGAAAACTCAAAAATAACTCCGGTTGTTACGTCCGATGCATTTATTTGGTTCAAAGGCACAACCAATAATTGTCAAAGCCATAATAATTCTGATTTAAAAGCTGAACTACCAGCGCTTCCATCATCATCTCAGTGTCATCATTGCCCGTAGCGCCAATAACACTAAACTCGTGCCCGTGATTCAACCTCTGTCGGGTTGATGGTAATGGGTAGCACGTCGTTTTTGTGTTATGTTCCCTTCTGTTTGCACGACGTCTGGCTTCGTCTACAGAAGAATGCATTATAAATTGTCGGAAAAAGGCGCTCACGCATTTCTCTCGCAGAGAGGTTGCAGTTCCTTAGATGCTGCTCCCATTTGTTGCGTTTGTGTTTATTTATCAGCCACATAATATCCGAGTTGGGACTCCTAATATGGGGGTTTCTAGTGTCGAGATGCCTCGCCAGGTCACGTTCTCTTGCTAAGCTTGCGGCTATGATTTCAGGTATTCTACCGACCGGAATAAAGCGTGCAGAAGCTGAAGCGATGACCTTGCGGAACGCACGCTCGTTTTGCCGGACATCAATTGGGATGGGGAGAGCAGGAAAAGATTGATTTGTTAAGGTTATGCAGTCTTCCCAGTTGTCTTTTTAAAAACTAATAAAGGTCCGCTTTTCAGAGGTGATGAAATTGGCAGGTCGCTGTATTGAAAGGTGGTCAGAAGCTAAAGTAAGCATCGACTGCCATTCAACGCAGTTTATGAGCCCGGCGCTGACGATTAAGATGTCAGGCGAGCTGCAATTCTGGTGGGGCATCGCCGTTTATCGTGCAGAAAGTCGTATTGTCTATTTGTTCTGCTAGCTGCCTGACTTTGCTGTCGACTGGCAAGCTGGAATGCCAGAGATCGTGGTGAGCGTTGAAACCGCCAAGGAAAAGGCGGGTTTCGCCACAGAGTAACGTACTGATATCGGGGTGATAGCCACTTGGACAGTAGGTGGCAGAGAAATGCGTTTAACTCAAACGTATGCATTATGAATAGATTGCACTTGTTTTTATGGAGAACGGTAGATTCAGCGACACTGGCGCCATCTGACATGAAAAAGTAGCCAACTTGCAACTTTTGTTGCAAGCAAAGCATAACAAGAGGAAATTGGCATTTGCTTTGGCTAAGGAGGCTGGCACAATTTGCAAGTGACTATCTTTCCCACACGTTGTTAACTTCAATATAACACATGAATACGACACAAAGTATGTTGGCAAGTATTTGTGTTGTATAGGGAGAATGTTTATAGCAGTTCTTCGCGAAATTTTGTATGTAAATGGGAAAGGCGAAATAAACTTCAATTGCCAAGTCTGAAGTTCCTTTATATTTAATTTGTTGCGGCCCTCCCGCAAATTATCATCCTCCCAGCAGATCCTTGCAGTGGGACTGCGCCATACTATCCTTCTCCGAGAAGGTATCGAATCCAATCCGGGTCCAGAGAAATGGTTTTCCTGCGTATGCCGGAAAAGAATATTTTTAACACGGTCACACTCTTATCAGTGTGTCACGTGTAAAGGATGGCTGCATCGGACAGGATGTTCTGGCCTAGACCCCAAAACCCGACGTCCACGTAACTTTTATGAGACTTAACAGTGTAAGACGAGCAGTATAAGATGGTATGGGCTCCTCAAACTTTAACGTCCAATGAACATACTTGAGAAAGCGTTTTTGTATTCTCTCTAGTCTATTTATAGCGGTCATAGTACTAGGTCTCCAAATAAAGACAGCATATTCTAAATGAGACCTGACAAAAGAAGTATAGAGAGCTTTAAAAGTATAAGGGTCACAGAATTTTGCGGAATTGCGGCTAACAAAACCCAGCATTGAGTAAGATTTAGAGGTAACGTGGCTAATATGATTATTGAAGGAAAACTTGCTATCAAATATAACCCCAAAGTCCTTAATCTCACTAAGACATTGAAGTTCACAATTAGATATACTATATTTTGAGCGAAGTATATTGGATGACTTAGAATAGGTCACATGAAAGCATTTAGATGCATTTAAGGACAGATGAGACTTGAGACACCACAGATGTAGCTCGGTAATGTCATTTTGCAATTTCAATGTATCATCAGGCGACTTAATAATTGAAAACAAGGTCATCAGCTTAAAGGAGACATTTAGCAAATGTAAAGCAACAGTGACAACACTCCGCCTGCTGGATAAATATGAACTTAACCATAACAGAAAGGAAGAATGAAAACCAAGGCATCCTAGTTTATTAATTAGGACTCTATGGGAGACCCTATCAAAGGCTTTTGAAAAGTCAGTATTGATACAATCTACCTGCGAGCCAGCTGAAAAAGACTCAATGCAATACTCACTGAAAACAGCAAGGTTAGAAATCGTCGACCTCTCCGCAACGAAACCATGCTGATAAGGAGAAATAAGGGACTTAACCGCAAAGCTAAAATTAGCATAGACTGCATGCTCAAACATTTTGGAAACAGTGGTCAGTTTGGATATGGGTCTGTAGTTACGCACACTCTTGAAGATAGGAGTAATAGACGTAACCTTCCAAATCATCAATAAAATTCCCAGAGGAGAGTGATTTGTTGAAAATAAGTTGGAGAGGACAAACCAGGGCCGGACAATAAGATGGGAGAAAATCCGTCTACATCTGCTTGAGAAGAAAACTTAAGATTATTAATAGCTCCACTAATATCATCAGAAGGAAGATGTAGAGCTCCGAAATTTAAGGCAGAGTTCAGACTATTCGAAAAATCGAGCATTTGACAACTCTCATCCACAGAAAAATTTAATTTAACAAAAATCGGCAAATAAGTTAGCAGCCTCATTTGGAGTTCAGGAAAACTCCGGTAGGCACATTAGCCGAACACTTTTTGTCCTTAAGATAGTTCCAACAATTTTTTGGATTCGATTTGATGTTACCCTCGATATTGCGCATATACTCAGAATAAAGAGTTTTATTCAAAATATTAAAATCCTTTAAGTACGATTTATATTTACTGAAAAACATGTTATTCTTATTCTTTTGAAATTTTTTTAAGAATTTGTTTTTAAGATTCTTGAGTTTTTTTAATTCCTTAGTGTACCAAGGTAATTCGTACGCTCTTTTTACCCGCAAGGGGATTCTATCCAAATATTTGGTGAATAAAATAGGCTTAAAGTGGAAAAGCTAACAGAAGTATCAAGCCCACCAAGTAGCTCCTCCCAATTTATTTCAAGTAAAAAATCATTGAGACTTGCAAAGTCACACAAAGAATAATTAAAGATTAATCTACTGTCAGTAGTAACCGGAGGAAAATGATAAAAACTAAACTCAACGACAAACGAAAACAAAGATGTCGTAATTCATTTGCTCACTAAAGTTGTGCACCAACCCTTCCGAAAAATCTGAAAAGGCTTTACGGCAACACTTGTTGGCCAGATATCCGAGCATAATAATTTTTCATAAGAGGATTCAGGAACTCCTAATTTAAAATTAATTCTATTCAGGGATTGAGCTGAGACGTCTTTCTTTATCAGTTTAGAGCATGAAAGTAGAGTTCTGTCTAAATCAATTTGTTTAGCCACATAATTTTTTATATCGTCCTCCGATACGGATGGTGAAAAAGAAGCTAAATGGAGCCATTTGTAGCGGTCAGCGACATTCAGATCAGTATTGTCATTAGTTCCTCTTATGAAAATATTATTATCATTATTTTGACGTTTATGCGACAGCTTTACCCCTTGTGCATTGTCAGCAATATTAGGCATAACAGTAGGCATATGAGAGGAAGCAGCAGCTTCAGATGCTGACACCGCAGTCACTGCAGCCGTAGTAGTAGCACGAGCATTTTTATTATTGTTTCTGGGCCTTTTATTAATCACCTTCACCCACTGATCATTATCAGTCACATTGTTAGTGATACTAGTGTTAACAATTGGCGAAGGAGAAGCAGAAGCTTCGGATACTGGCGCCGCAGTCACTGCAGCCGTAGTTGTAACAGTAGCGCAAGCATTAGCTTTACCAATCGACGCACAAGCATTAGCGTCAGCCGAAGAATTAGATGGGAGGTCAAAAACTGAGATTACATCAGTTATTGCCGACGTCACAGTGCACGAAGCCATTGATGGCATTGGGCAAGCCATTGTTCTTGTGGGAATGATATTAGAATTGACACTCTTGTTTGGCAATAGAGTATGAGCGTAGGGAGTGTGCCAACGAAAGATGGAACAGAGGTAGCACACGTTGATAATGTATTAACTGGCATCGAAGAGTAATTAGCTTCGCTGCTAACTCTTAGCTTGAAACTGTCAAAGGCAACATTGAAAGAGTTACGAAGGTTTTTTACTTAAGAGGCGAGGGCAGCAATCATTTTATCTTTATCAGCAAGTTTGCTTTGAATATATTGAGGGGCCGAATTTATTTTGACAGATTCCAGCACTAGCTTATTATTTGCAGCATTAAGCTCAGTCACCAAATATAACACACTAGCATTTTCGGTTTGAAGAGATGTTATTAGATCAAATAGAGAGTTTAATGTTGTTTGATTGCTCTCTGCATTAATAAGAGAAATATCAATATGCTTTGAAGAATCATTCGACTTTTGAGAACCAGAAGAAGAAGAACAGGTGATGACGGCAGATGATGTCTCCTTTGCAGTAGGTGGGGGAAGTGAACGGAGGGAAGTCCGACGCTGAGCAGCGCAAACATCGCAGACAAAACATTGATCAGCACTTTGAAAAAAATCGACATCAGCCGGAAAGATACCAACACAAGTAACGTGGAACAGATCGTTGCACTTTGCACACTGCAGTGCAACACGTCCGAACAGCACGACACACCTGCAATTTGTGTCAAGATACTTAGTTTTCAATTACCTTGCGTGGCTTAACACCACAATAGTCCTGGAATTCCTTAACTCATTGAACTGGGTGAGAAAGATTTAAATATCAACGTGCCAAAAGAGAAGTAATGCATAGAATTTCTTTGTATAAGTTTTGAAAGTGTTAGGCTCACGGCAGAGTGCTCGCTATAAGCTATGCAAGGCGAGAAGCAATTTTTATTTGCATATATTTTACATAGTGTTGTATAACCGATCGAAATATCTAGCCGTTATTAATATTACTATAAAAATAGAGTTTTTTTTGATTAGTCGGTTATTTCATCAACAACCAAAGACAATGTGTTTGCGAACACTTTTATTTTAAATTATATCCTAGGTGAAATGTTATTGTTTTGGTACATTTTATTGACTGAGCATTTTTTTATGGTGAGAGTTCCATTGAAGTAAATTCAAAATTATATGGGGGCTAACAAAGTGTGGCAGATTTTCGGGCAATATTGTGAATTTTTACCCGAGTGAAAAAGAAATACAAGTACCAATCGTGGCTACTGCCTAAAAAGGACCAACATTGAAGAAAAGGGAACAGCGGACCAAATGGGGTTGGAAGGTACCATTTTTGGTACAAATGGACCAATGTGGCAACCGTGAAAGCGAAAAAAACTACTTTCAATTTTCCCCACAGACACTGGTGAGTTTTTCGGTGATGACAGCGTTGCCACTTGGGCCAGAATCGCGGATAAAAGAACTGGTAACGATATTCGGTTACATAATATTCTATTCTATTTTACCGGTAACGCTCAGAATCGGGGCGTAAATCTAAAATAGAAAACTCAAAAATAACTCCGGTTGTTACGTCCGATGCATTTATTTGGTTCAAAGGCACAACCAATAATTGTCAAAGCCATAATAATTCTGATTTAAAAGCTGAACTACCAGCGCTTCCATCATCATCTCAGTGTCATCATTGCCCGTAGCGCCAATAACACTAAACTCATGCCCGTGCTTCAACCTCTGTCGGGTTGATGGTAATGGGTAGCACGTCGTGTTTGTGTTATGTTCCCTTCTGTTTGCACGACGTCTGGCTTCGTCTACAGAAGAATGCATTATAAATTGTCGGAAAAAGGCGCTCACGCATTTCTCTCGCAGAGAGGTTGCAGTTCCTTAGATGCTGCTCCCATTTGTTGCGTTTGTGTTATTTGTCACGTTCTCTTGCTAAGCTTGCGGCTATGATTTCAGGTATTCTACCGACCGGAATAAAGCGTGCAGAAGCTGAAGCGATGACCTTGCGTAACGCACGCTCGTTTTGCCGGACATCAATCGGGATGGGGAGAGCAGGAAAAGATTGATTTGTTAAGGTTATGCAGTCTTCCCAGTTGTCTTTTTAAAAACTAATAAAGGTCCGCTTTTCAGAGGTGATGAAATTGGCAGGTCGCTGTATTGAAAGGTGGTCAGAAGCTAAAGTAAGCATCGACTGCCATTCAACGCAGTTTATGAGCCCGGCGCTGACGATTAAGATGTCAGGCGAGCTGCAATTCTGGTGGGGCATCGCCGTTTATCGTGCAGAAAGTCGTATTGTCTATTTGTTCTGCTAGCTGCCTGACTTTGCTGTCGACTGGCAAGCTGGAATGCCAGAGATCGTGGTGAGCGTTGAAACCGCCAAGGAAAAGGCGGGTTTCGCCACAGAGTAACGTACTGATATCCGGGTGATAGCCACTTGGACAGTAGGTGGCAGAGAAATGCGTTTAACTCAAACGTATGCATTATGAATATATTGCACTTGTTTTTATGGAGAACGGTAGATTCAGCGACACTGGCGCCATCTGACATGAAAAAGTAGCCAACTTGCAACTTTTGTTGCAAGCAAAGCATAACAAGAGGAAATTGACATTTGCTTTGGCTAAGGGGGCTGGCACAATTTGCAAGTGATACTATCTTTCCCACACGTTGTTAACTTCAATATAACACATGAATACGACACAAAATATGTTGGCAAGTATTTATGTTGTATAGGGAGAATGTTTATAGCAGTTCTTCGCGAAATTTTGTATGTAAATGGGAAAGGCGAAATAAACTTCAATTGCCAAGTCTGAAGTTCCTTTATATTTAATTTGTTGCGGCCCTCCCGCAAATTATCATCCTCCCAGCAGATCCTTGCAGCGGGACTGCGCCATACTATCCTTCTCCGAGAAGGTATCGAATCCAATCCGGGTCCAGAGAAATGGTTTTCCTGCGTATGCCGGAAAAGAATATTTTTAACACGGTCACACTCTTATCAGTGTGTCACGTGTAAAGGATGGCTGCATCGGACAGGATGTTCTGGCCTAGACCCCAAAACCCGACGTCCACGTAACTTTTATAAATTTTTTATGGCCCCTTGCTGTTCACACCCAAGCGCGCCCTTAGTCTGCGCCTTATCGCGCATCGCCCCATGGCGCCACCAGCTCATACGATTGCTCCTATTCATAACTACAATCTCCGTAGTAGAATCGGAAGCAATGCCGAGCATCAGCCCCTTCCCCGTCTTCTTCTCCCCCTCTTTGCGGCAATAGCATTGGAGTAGGTCAGGGAAACATACTCTTAGCCCCTACCACCTTTTGCACCGTTTGCAACACAGTATATATATGTATGCAACATCTGCCCATGTTCTGGTCTCAGCGACGGCAACCCTCTTACGGGTTTCATTGCGCCATGTTGCCAGGCCGCAAACCCAACTACATCGAGTACCCCCATGCTTACTCAGGCACGTCCCAGGGCCACAACAGCAATTGCTTACTGGCCTCCCTCAACTCAGGCGTAGTCACCCGTCACTTACTCCTAGAGCGACGACGTCTCCCCCGGCGCACTTCAGAGATAGTTGATTTCATGAAGTGGCATAACATTCGCATTGTTGCGATTCAAGAGACTAAACTCACAACAGGATCGGCCCTGTAGACTTGCTCTGGATGCAACGTCCACAGAAAAGATCGCGAGAGCGGAAATGGAGGCGGTCTCGCGTTTATCATCCACCACTGGAACGTCATGGCATATCTGTCCGGTCAGGCGATGTAAACTTCGAAATCATCACATCTACGTCCCTCCTGCCACCTGTTGCCGCAAAGGGGAGTGTGCTTTCCGCAAGGTCATCGAATCCGCCTCGGCTCGTTTTATTCCCGCCGGAAGAATTCCGGATATCGGGCCACATATTTTGGCAGAGACCGCAAATTTAGCGAGAGAACGTGGCCTTATAAGACAGCACTACCCCGGCGACCCCAAAATAGGGGATATAAACCAACACGTCAGATTGCTTGTGGATAAACACAAGCGGGCAGAACGGGAGGAGCATTTAAAGAATTGTAACCTCTCTGCCAGGGTGGGTAAGCTTTGGTCCACCATAAAGTCCCTATAGAATCCGTCTAAGCACAATGACAAAATATCCATAGCCTTTGGCGATAAAGTGCTGTCGGGTGCGAAAAAATGCGCGAGGGCCATGCCGATGCTTAAAAACCTAGGCAAAGAGGGATTTAATTATCTAGCGCATGTATTCAACTTGTCCCTATCCACCTTCGTCATCCCCGAACAATGGAAAATGGATAAGGTGGTTCCGCTATTAAAGCCTGGGAAACCGGCTAACATAGGAGATGCTTATCGTCCGATACTCCTATCGCCAGTAGCCAAGACACTTATAGCCATAATGCTACCCTATTTTAATGGAAATTTGCAACTAGCCAATCATCAGCATGGCTTCCGAAAATTATGTAGCACTACCACCGCGCTAAATGCCATTAGCACTCAGATAAATTGCGGATTAAATCAAAAACAAATGCTCAACGTAGATCTGATATAAACGATTTGTGCCAAATTATTCCCGTTGGAGAGCAGAACCCCAGAAACTTTAACAATAACTTTGTTATTAATATGTTTGTTTATTTTAATGGTGTGTTTAATTTATACGTATTATTAAGAATTCATGAGCTTAACACCGGCTTATAATAATTGAATATTCAATTATTATGTTAAACATACATCGGTACATCGACTTGTAACGGAAGGAAGCCTTCCATTTTCTAAGCCTAGGCGCTTACATCCGGTTAAATACAAAGTCGCTAAAACAGAATTTGATTTTTCGGTTAAGACAGGAATTTGCCGGCCTTGAAATTCTTCAGTGGCCTCTCCACTTCATCTTGTACCTAATAAAGAATAAACGATTGCCGTCCTTGTGGCGACTTTAGAAGATTAAATAGTAGGGGGACTCATATAACCTTATGAATGCCTTATAAAGAGTGTAAACGTATAAATTTATCTAGTGCGTAAACGAGCTGTCAAATTTTGTATGAAAATCATTTACACAATTTGTATAAATTTACGCACACATTTCATTGTGTAAACGCGGTAAACTCAAAGGAATGCAACCTTGCAGACATTACAGCAGGCATTTTCATCAGAAATCTCCAACATCAGCAAGTAAAGACGTTTTAATTTTGATTTTTCACTTAATCTTGGCATTTTTTAATTTGTATAACAATTAAAAACATTTTGTTTGGCAATAATACAGCTGATGAACAATCAAGTTTATCAAGAATATTACTAGGTGCGTTCATATAACAGTGTGTGTAAATGGATATAATTTTACACGTTATAAGTTTATATGCTTTCATGAGTCCCCCTAGTGTAACTGTAACCGATCGTTATCCTCTACCCCACATTCAGGATTTTAATATGAATCTTCGTAATAAAAAAAGTATGTTTTCAAAATTAGACTTAGTAAGGGCATATCATCAAATTCCTATGGCTGAAGAAGATATTTATAAAACTGCTATTACAACTCCTTTCGGTATGTATGAAGTCATAAGAATGCCTTTCGGACTTGGAAATTTTGCACAAACATTTCAAAGATTCATAAATGAGGTAGTTGGTGACTTAGATTTTGTATATGCTTACATCGACGACTTACTTATTGCAAGTCATATATGTAATACTCCTATATTGCTAATAGAAAATGCTCGCAATGTGTTTTGAATTCGAAATCAAAACAAGACAGCCTATACAATTTTTGTAATTGTAGCACCGTAAGTGTGACAAGAAAATTTTTTAATTTAGGTACATTCGATTATTGAATACAAAAACAAAAACGTTTAGACAGCAATATATCGGCACTCTGATGTTTGGGAATGTACCTAGCCTTTTGTAGCAATATAGGAGTATTGCATATATGTTGCAAGTAAAGACGAAGAACAACATTTAAAAGATTTATATATACTTTTTCAACGCCTTACAGAGTATGGTTTAAACATTAAACCAACTAAATGTACTTTTGGTGTACCTAGTATCGATTTTTTAGGACAACGTTTCTGGAACAGGTATTCGACTTTCTGATGAAAAGGTCTCAGCTATTTGCAATTTCGAACGTCCAAAATCAGTTAAACAGACACAAAAACTTATTGGGATGGTCAATTACTACCATCAGTACATATCAAAATTATCGGATTTTGCGTCAAAATTATATGATTTAATAAATCATACGAGTCAAACACGTGACAAGCCTTTAATTTGGAATGATATATCAAATACGGCTTTCGACAGCATTAAAGAAAAGTTTCCCTCTACGATATTGTTGAACAACTTCAGCAAAGAAGCAATATTTTCTTTAAATGTAGAAGCTTCTAACATAGCAATTAGTGGTGTCACACATCAAACGTTTAATGGGATTTCAGAGCCTCTTGCTTTCTTTTCAAAAAAATTTTCTCCATCTGAAACTAAATACAGTGCATTTGACAGAGAACTACTACCTATTTATTTAAACATTAAACATTTTAGATACGTTTTAGAAGGGCGAAGTTTTACAGTTTTCACTGATCACAAAAAAAGTGCAAAGACGGAACGAAGGCCCAGGCAAAGTAGACATATGGAGTTTATTGAACAGTTCAATACTGATATTCACTATATAAAAGGTAAAGAGAATGTTGTAGCTGAAACATTATCTCGAGCTTTTGAGGTCGAAGCTATTAAAAATACAGAATTAAATTTAAAAATTTTGCAATTTGAGCAAAGTCAAGACAAAGAATTCAATTTTTTTAAATTTAATTTAATTTATTTGGATTAAAGTCGACACAGAGACAATGCGGTCGACTACTAAGATATATAAAATATAAAATTAATGTTACAATTAAAAATAATTAAATTCAACCATACATATGAAAGAAAGTACAAAATATCAGGCCAGACGTGACAGTATTGAAATATGTAACTCGGAAAACGAACATTCAAAACTGATGCAATTATACAAGTTGTTGTAGTGCGAACACCAGCTTCGCAGTGGATTATTTTTGGCAAAATTTTGTCGGCAAAGTGGCAAATAAAAAGGCACAAAGTGCCTGGACGTTCTACCAGGAACAGCAAAATTTAGTCGACTAACAAGATCAGATGAGTAGATCTCGCCCATAATGAGCTTGTGAATGAACATTACCCCGAGTAAAGTTCTTCGATTTTCTAAAGTTGGCAGATTTATAAGGAGAAGCCTATTTCTATATGGTGGCAAATGCACACTAGAATCCCAGTTAAGACCACGTAGTGCAAATATAATAAATTGCTTCTGTACTGACTCAATACGCTTTATAAAGTTTTGATACCCTGGGCACCAGACACACGAACAATACTCTAAGATTGGTCGTACCAACGATGTGTAGAGGGTCTTAGTCAGATACGGATCATTAAACGCCTTAGCCCATCGCTTCACAAAACCGAGTATACCCGTTGTTTTGCTTACCATTGATGAAATATGCGTATTAAAAGTCAGTTTAGGATCAAAAAGAACGCCTAGATCACTTACGATAGATATACCCTCCAAAGGCGTGCTGTTTAACGTATACGATGTCAAACTTGGCTTCACTCGGTGAAATGTCATTAGTCTGCACTTCGAGCAATTCAAAACTAGTAAATTCTATAGTTCTCGATACTAGACCTACTACCTTTTTTGTGCAAAGGTATAATAAATGATTTTTTCCAAATCAGTGGAAAAGTGGCAGATTCCACAGATAATTGGAATAATTTATGCATCGGCTCAGATAAGTTAACTGCACAGTATTTCAGTACACAACTAGGAACACCATCTGGACCCGGAGAAAAAATCAGTTTCAAACCGAGAAGGCTCTGAAGATCAATTACTGCATTAGGGATGCAATTAAAACTTTCCAAGTTGTAGGAGTGTTGACCGGGTTAAAAACGTTTAGATGAGTAGGTCGACTTGAAGAATTCTGCAAATAATTCCGCAATATTATTATCAGAACTAGCATTCTTGCAACCAAAAGAAAAGGTAGCTGGAAAACCAGATGTTTTCCTCTTGGATTTAACAAAACTGTAAAATCTTTTCGGATTGTTGAAAAATTGAAATTTACAACTGCTTAAGTACAACTTATAACATTGTTGGTTTAGACAATGAAAGTTGCAACGAGCAACCGAATATTTAGAAAAATCGGCAGAAGATCCTGATCTCTTGAAACGTTTATAAAGCCTAGATTTAACATTATTGAGTCTTATAAGTTGTCTTGTGAACCAAGGTGGTTTACTTGTTCCAGCACTAACACATCGAAGGGGAACACAGCTTTCAAAGAAGCCATCAAGAATACCGTAAAATAATGAAGTCGCTGAGTCGACGTCATTACTCGAATAAAGATCAGACCAGTCATGAGTAGCAATCAATTCGTTGAGATTTATGAAGTCCGCCTTATAAAAACATCTTGAGCTGGACCGAGATTTTAATTTTGAAGAGCACAGCTCCTTAGGAGGCTGAACAATATCAATTGCTATTTCAAGCGTAGGATGTAAGGATCTTCTGGAAAAGATAAAGGAGAAATACGATTGAGAGCAATACCCACTGATTAATCCACAAATACCAGGTCAAGAAGATTGCTTTTACAATTTAAAATATTGTTGATCTGTACGAGAGATGTATCTAAAATATTCTTAACGAAATCATGCTGACAGGTGGGAGTCAAAGTGTTTGAGTCGCTCAAGCTAATCCAATTTACCGATGGTAAGTTGAAATCACCAAGAACGACTAAGCGATCTTTGTCTCGCAACTGAGAGTACAAGTTTCGAATAGCTAAATTATGACAATTGTAAACATACATATCCGACCGGGGCGGAATATATGAGCAACAAAAGTGAAATCTTTACTGCTATAAACTCAATATAAAATGCGTTGTCCGACAACAGCAACTCGGATGAAAGGCTTGAGTCCACAGCAATAAGAACACCGCCTGCTCTAGATATACGATCACGCCGGTAAACGACGTAGTTACTTGAAAAAAGCTCAGCGTTAAAATTGTCAGATTTTAGCCAGGTCTCGGTGAAAGCAACAACCTGCGCTGTAAAAGCGAAACTGTTAAGAAAGAAGGTATTTAATTTAGATCGTAAACCACGAACATTTTGGTAATGAACGACTATAGAGAGTGAGCCGGTGACTACTTTTTTGCTGTACCCGTGGTGAAGGTCATAGAGTTTTTTGGCACTATATTGGTATTTTTCTTGTACAAATGCACCACAGAATGCTCGGCCCAAAAAGAACTGTCAAGAACACTATCAATATAAAGGTGTGGCACAGTTATTTTAAAAGATGAAATTATAAGTTAAATTTGAAAACTTCTACACTAGAATTATTAATATTAAGTTTAGAGCATATATAATTTGAAATATCGTCGACAGTCAATGAAGCATGCAACCGAGAAACAAAAATTGCTCTTCGAGGCGGAACGGTATTCACCTCCCTAGGACCAACAGGTTGTACCACGGAAACTGTCGAAGCAGAAATAGATGTTGATGTAGATGCAGAAGTTGACGTAGATGCAGGTGATGAGCCCACTGTCGAAGCATAAATTGATGTTGAAGTTGATGTAGATGCAGAAATTGACGTAGATGCAGCTGACGAACCCACTGTGGTCCACTACTTACGACGTTTGCTAACACCTGTACGTTTGCCTTTATTACCCTCATCAACATACTGTGACTCAACAGCATACTTTGTGTTAATGGTTTTTGATGTAGTATTGTTTGTGGTTTTGTTGTGCGTGTCATTGTTATTATTATTTTTAACTAAACAAGAAGCATAGGTACTGGCTTTAGCGCGACCAATGCTGTTGACCACCGCTTTAGACACAGGAGCAGATTTTTATTTCATTATTTCTTAGTGATGTTCTATGTATATTAGAAGGTGTTGATGAAGCGCTATGAAGATGAGTGTCAGACAAAGAGCGAAAACGAAAGCTGTTCAAAGGCAATGGCTGTTTAACATAAAACTTCGCAAAATCTTCTCTCAAGACTTTCACATCATTCGCTACAGCAGTGTTGTTGTCACAAAGGTGTTTAAAATCAGGGCTAAGCTCTGCTTGCCAATCGCTAATTTGAGCACGCAAACGATGGCCTTCGTCGAGTTAAAACTTCAGCGCGGTTATGAGCTCTGCATTCTTAGCCTTAAGCAGGTTAATTTCACTCACTAAAGATACTAGTGTTTGTTCAATATTAACATTATTAACAACACTTCACTCATTATCATTTTTTACAGTATCGACAGTTGAGTCATTCCACAGCGCAGACAAATCAATTAATGTATTTTCAGTTGTTAAAATCTTTAGATAAATCACGTAATCTTAAAATTATTGAAGTTCTATTGTTAAATTTTAGTATTTGGTGCGAAATGACAGGTGAAAGTCGTAGACTATTTGTACCGAATAATTTACGAAAGACAGCGTTCAAAATGCTTCGTGGGATTACACATCCTGGGGTAAGAGCTACACCTCGTGCTTCCCAAGGCAGTCGGTTCTATGTACCGGAGCGAATCGGGATTTTTCCCGGCCAAGGACTGTCATTTCAGTGTGACCCCATCTAATTTGTTTCGTCCCTCCCACAAATTTTCATCCTCCCAGCAGCTCCTTGCAGCAGGACTGCTCCATATTCTCTTACTCCGGGAAGGCATCGAATCCAATCCGGGTTAGTCTCCTGACCCCGGTCCTGAGAAATGGTTTTGCTGCATCTGCCGGAAAAGAATCTTTTTAGGAAGGTCATACTCTGTTCAGTGTGTCTCGTGCAAGGGATGGTTGCATCGGACAGGTTGTTCTGGGCTTGATCCCAAAACCCGACGTCCACGTAACTTTTATAAATCTTTTGTGGCTCCATGCTGTTCACGCCCAAAGGCATCCCGTAGTCTACGTATAAGCGCCCCCCCCCCCCCCCCCCCCCCCCCACTACCTTCCAGCAGCCCCTCTGCTCAGCAAGCCACAACAAGTACCCGCTGCTGCTCGCGCCCCACGGCGCCAACAACTCAAACAGCTGCTACCACTCATAACTACAATCTTCGTAGTAGAGTCGGAAGCAATGCTGAGCAACAACCCCTGCCCCCGCCTTCTCCCCCCCTCTTTTCCGGCAGCACTCGTGTAGATCAGGGTAACAGACTCTTAGTCCCTACCTCCGTTTGCACCGTTTGTCAGCACAGAATATATATGTTTGCGACATCCGCCCAATGCAGCTCCTGCCTTGGGTGGTGCCACTTCCCTAGATGTTCTGGTCTCCGCGACGGCAACCCCCCGACGGGTTTCATCGCGCCATGTTGCCAGGTCGCAATCCCAAATCATCCGGGTACCCCAATGCTTGCCCAAGGACGCCCAGTCCTAGGGCCACAACAGCAATTGCGTCCTGGCCTTCCGCAACCCAGGCGTTGTCACCCGTCACTTACCCCCAGAGTGGCGACGTCTCCCCTTATGCACTTCAGAATTCTGCAGTTAAACTGTAATGGACAACCTGGGAAGATTACGGAGATAGTGGATTTCATGAAGCGGCACAACATCCGCATTGCTGCGATTCAAGAGACTAAACTCACAGCAAGATCTGCATTGCAGACCTGCTCTGGGTATAACGTCCACAGGAAAGACCGCGAGAGCGGAAATGGAGGCGGTCTCGCGTTTATCATACACCACTCTGTGCAATATTATATATTTGATCCTGGCATCGACCGCAGGGACAATGTCTTAGAACGTCAAGGCCTATCTGTCCGGTCAGGCGATGGAAACCTAGAAATCATCAACATCTACATCCCTCCTGCCACCTGTTGCCCCAGCGGATACCGCCCTAATATCAGGGCCTTACTCACTGGCAACAATCGCATTATCTTAGGCGATTTCAATGCCCATCATGATCTATGCATTCAAACTTACGGGCGGACAGTAGGGGTGAGATGTTGGCGGATCAAATAGAAGAAACAACGTTCTACACAATAAACGGAGACGCCCCCACACGTATGGTAGGAAGCTGTCACAGCTCGCCAGATATCTCAATCGTGAGCGCAGAACTCTTAAACTGCGTCAACTGGCAGCCGATGGTAACATTGGCATCCGACCACCTGCCCATACTTATTTCGCTTGAGCGTAACGCCGACTTCATCGTCACTGAAAAACGCACTTTCATAAACTTCAAAAAAGGGAAGTGGGAAGAATATAAATCCTTTACAGACAGCCGCCTAGCTGCCCTCCCTATCCCGACTGATGCCCGCCAAGGGGAGCGTGCCTTCCGTAAGGTCATTAAATCCGCCTCGGCACATTTCATTCCCGCCGGGAAAATTCCCGAAAGCCGACCCCACTTCCCGGCGGAGGCCGCAAACTTAGCGAGAGAACGTGACCTTATAAGACAGCTTGACCCAGGCGACCCCCAAATAAGGGATATAAACCAACGCATCAGATTGCTTGTAGATGAACACAAGCGGGCGAAATGGGAGGAGCACCTAAGAGGTTGTAACCTCTCTACCGGTGTGGGTAAACTTTGGTCCACCGTAAAGTCCCTATCGAATCCGACTAAGCACAAAGACAAAGTTTCCATCGCCTTTGGCGACAAAGTGCTGTCGGACGCGAAAAAATGCGCGAGCGCTTTCTGCCGACAATATATAATGCATCCTACGGTCGACAAAGATAGACGGAGAGCCAATAGACGCGCACATAAACACAAATTCAGCGCGTCACCAATCACCATCACCGCTAAAGAGGTTGAGGACGCCATTGGTCGTGCTAAACCATCCAAAGCAGTGGGCCCAGACGGCATAGCCATGCCGATGCTTAAAAACCTAGGGAAAGAGGGGTTCAAATATTTAGCGCATGTCTTCAATCTGTCTCTTTCCACCTTTGTCATACCTGAGTAATGGAAAATGACCAAGGTGGTCCCGCTACTAAAGCCTGGGAAACCAGCTAACATAGGTGAGTCGTATCGTCCGATATCTCTCCTATCGCCAGTGGCAAAGACGCTTGAAGCCATTTTGCTCCCTTATTGCCAAGCAAATTTGCAGCTAGCCCCTCATCAGCATGGCTTCAAAAAACTCCATACTACTACCACCGCGCTAAATGCCATTAGCACCCAGATAAATTGCGGTTTAAATCAATACCCCCACCATAGAACAGTACTCGTAGCGCTAGACCTATCAAAAGCTTTTGATACGATCAACCATGGCTCGTTAATGCAGGACCTGGAAGGGTCTACCCTTCCCCCATGTCTTAAAAGGTGGACCGAAAATTATCTGGGTGGTCGGCAGGCATCCGTGCAATTTAGAAACGAAACATCAAAACCAAGGAGAATTAAACAGGGGGTGCCACAGGGTGGTGTCCTATCCCCACTTTTGTTTAATTTCTACATATCCATGCTACCTTCACCACCGGAAGGAGTCACAATCGTTTCCTACGCCGATGACTGCACAATAATGGCCACAGGCCCAGGCCCAAAGATCGATGCGCTATGCAATAAAATAAACGGCTACCTCCCTTATCTCTCCAGTTGTTTCGCTCCCGAAACCTGGCATTATCACCGACTAAATCTTCCGCGACCTTATTTACAACATGGACGCCCCAAATGTCGACCATTTGAACATCCACGTCGATGGCACTACGCTACCGACTGTCCGACACCCCAAAATCTTGGGTGTGACGTTTGATCAGGATCTACATTTTGGTGAGCACGCAGCGCAATTGTTCCCAGAATTCAGAGCCGTAACAAAATCCTCAAATCCCTCGCTGGCAGTACTTGGGGAAAAGATAAAGAAACGCTCATGACTACATACAAAGCAATTAGCCAGCCGATTACGTGCTACGCGTCACCCATATGGTCGCCAAGCCTAAAAATCACCCACTGGAAGAAACTACAGGCCTGCCAAAATACTGCCTTCAGAACCGCCACGGGTTGTCTTCTTATGTCCCCAGAACACCATCTACATTAAGGGGTGAGAATACTCCCCATCAGGTAGAGAAATGAGATGCTGACCAAACAGTTCCTGTTGAATACCCAGAAACCTGGACATCCCAACAGACATCTGATTGATGAACCAGCACCGCCTAGGGGCTTAAGGAGTCATCTCCGTAAGCATTTTGAGGAAATACGGCACCTGATAACCCAGCCGTATGAAGTGAGAAAACACAAGCAGGTCCTTGGTGAACTCCATAAACAGGCGTCGGACCTTTATGCCGGGAATTGCCCGGTGAATCCAGTACTTAACGAAAATTATCCAAAACTTGCGGAAGAGGAACGCATACTCCCCAGGGAAACGCGTGTCACTCTTGCTCAACTTCGTTCTGGATACTGTAACAGGTTAAACTCTTACCTATCCAGAAACAACCCCGATATACAAAATGTATGCCCCGCTTGCAATGTGTCCCCACATGACACCAACAATCTCTTCAATTGTAATGTGGAACCAACGCCTCTAACACCCCTTTCCTTATGGTCCACCCCTGTTGAAACGGCAAGTTTCCTTGGACTCCCGTTAGAGGATATTGATGACAATTTGTGATCGGTCGCGGCAATTAGGTGGGGCGAGCATTGCTACAACAACAACAGCTACACGTCGTCTTATTATCAAAAAATATTTTTGGCCAAAAATGAGCAAGGAAATTAAAATTTGGTCGAGAGTGTTTGGGCCGACAGCCCAAACTCCAAACATAAAAGGTCGCCCCCGCATTTTTATTATATTGATTAACAGTGCCAGTCAAACTTTTTATGTTAACCATACAAATGAACAACGCTGGAATAAATAAACAGTTTGACTCTCAAGCGGTATTGACCTATTATGTTATTTTCACTTCACTTGTTTTCTTACATCAAGGAGAAAGGACATATCCCGCCGCAGTTTCCAGCTTCAACCAAAAGGTAACCTGCAAATATATATGTATATACATTTTTGTGTTTAATCTTTATAATTTATTAAATTTTAATGAGCTCGAGGCAGTTTAAAAAATTGAAACACAGTTTAAATTTTTATATTTCAATTTTATTTGGTCGATATTTCGATCTCATTCTGAGATCATCCTCAGGAACTGTGGACAAAAACAACAATTAGTTAACATGTAAACAATTTTCAAACCCTAAACATAATACCACTTACACAATTGAATATGTTTTACCGACTAACAAGATGTACAAAAAAAGAAAGCGTAGAAGTCAAATAAATATGAAAATATAAACAATTTAAAACACCGTAAGTATAAACAAAAATCTACAAAAACAACAATACATAGGATGACGAACAAAAACTGTGTTTCAATTTTTTAAACTGCCTCGAGCTCATTAAAATTTAATAAATTATAATATTTGAAGGCAAATAAAAATATTTTTAAAATGTTCAAACGGAGAGCACACCGAGAGAAAAACAGTACAACCAGAGTGTACAAAAACATAAAGCATAACTATGACGCCCAGATCAACAAATACATAAAACACTACCAACATATTACGAAACAAGTCACAAGACTAACAACATCAACTAAATTTTTGGAAAGGTGCAGAAGAGATGGCTTAACTCCTAATTTTATTGATAATGCAACAAAGAATATAATATATGTAATTACTAATAATACCAGCAACAACAAAATACCGAAAAAAATTTTCCAAAGTGGTGGCCACATTTATAAATAATGTGAAAAGCAAACTCATCAACCTTTTAATCAACATCAAGCATGAAATTTTAAGACACAACAAAAAAGAGGTAAATATATTGAGAGCACTGATAACTCAATGTCTTGAAGCAACACATTCCACTCAATTTTTTCAAAGTGAGGAGTTGTTAGCGACCAAACAAACGGCGCAGATTAAAACCAATCAAATTAAGAAATACGAAAATCTCAAAAGTAGACAAAGAGAAAATTTAAATATTAGGGTGGTCCCAGAATGGTTTCATAATATTTCATCTATAGATTTTCCCACAGACATTCGTTGGCTCTTATCTCTGGGTCCGAAATATGCCCTTCCAATTCAAGATAAAGAGTTTCCTTTATTCCAACTTATAGCAGACGGGGAGAATGTTATACGCACTATTGAAGACAAAGAAAAACAAGAAATAGGAAGAAGTAATTTTACTAAACTTTTACACGAGCATCTGAATAGGAATAAAATTTCTGCTAGGGATAAATTTATAAACAAAACGGTACTCGCCACAAAAACATTTCTGAAAAAGAATAAAGATATACTGATTCTAAATGCAGATAAGGGTAATGTAACGGTAGCGTTGGAAAAAGCCGAATATGATAGAAAGATGCAAACGATCGTTAATAACATTTCAACATACAGAGTGTTAAAACGAGACCCTACTAGTAAATTACAAGAGAAGAACGATGCGTTAGTTCAAAAAATGCTTGATAACGGTGTTATCAATGAAATAGAAAAACAGCGACTTTTAAGCAAAACTACCAACCCACCTAGAATTTACGGTTTGCCTAAAATTCACAAAGAAGGGGCGCCACTTCGACCTATTTGTTCCTCTATTTGCTCACCGTCGTATGAATTTTGCAAATATGTTGTTAACATATTGGAAAATATAACTAAATCGTCTAAATTTAATGTTAAAGATGCGATTGAATTCAAACGAAAAATAAATAATACCTATATCTATGATGGTGAGATTCTAGTGTCTTTTGATGTAGTGTCCTTATTCCCGAGCATTCCAGTAGACTTGGCATTAAAGATAATATCCTCAAAATGGAATGAATTAAAAGACCATACAAAGTTAACGCAAGAGCTGTTTTTAAACATAGTTAAATTTTGCATAATGGAAAATCGTTACTTTAAATATAATGAAAAAATATATGAGCAACGGTCAGGAATGCCTATGGGATCACCAGCATCACCTGTCGTAGCAGATATAGTCATGGAGGAACTACTATCCAAATTCATGATGGAAACTGCCAACAAACCGCGCTTATTAACTAAGTACGTTGACGACTTGTTCGCGATTGTTAGGACACAAGATGTCGACAAGATGCTCAACGATCTTAACAACTTCAATAAATCAATTCAATTTACAATAGAAACGGAAAAAGATGGAGAGCTACCCTACTTAGACACTCTTATTATCAGAAAGAATAACAAATTGTTGATTGACTGGTATAAAAAGCCCACGGCATCTGGAAGACTTATTAATTTTAATTCAAAACATGACAAAAAAACAACTATAAACACCGCAAGCAATTTCATTAGAAGAGTTCTCTCGATGAGCGACACGATTTTTCACGGAAAGAATATTGACGAAATAAAAGTAACCTTGACAAAGAATGACTTCCCTATGACAACCATAAAGCAATTACTTCGAACATACTTTACCGAAAATAAGGAGAGAACCAACATAGCCAAAGGAGAGGGAAAAATATACAAATCAGTAGTTCATGTTCCAGGAATAACGGAAAGAATAAAATTTTCAAAGCTCTATGACAGAGATAAATATCAGATCGCGTCAACTTATAAACACACGCTAAGAAAACTCTACAGCGATACAAAGGATAGAATTCCCAAACAAGAGAAGTCTGATGTAGTTTACAGGATTCCGTGTAATGTTGACGGGTCCCAATTATGCAAAAAGGTATATGTGGGGACAACAAAAATGAAACTCAAGACAAGGATTTCCGCTCACAGGTCAAATGTGAAATTAAGAAGCAGTTTTTCGGACAATAAGACGGCATTGTCATCACATTGCAAAGATACCGGTCATTATCCCGATTTCGATAATGTATCCATTTTACACGAGGAGAAAAATTACGGCAAAAGATATACTTTAGAAATGCTGCACATAACGAACACCCCTAATGACACGAAAATGAATTATAAAATAGACACTGATCAGCTGGCGCGCGTTTACCGCGACTTAGTTTTAAGACAACAACACTGTTCTAGTTAGAATTGCAGCTCATGACAAATATATATGTACATATGTACATTTGTATGTTAATGCAAATGATTATGTCTTTTTGTTCGTCATCCTATGTATTGTTGTTTTTGTAGATTTTTGTTTATACTTACGGTGTTTTAAATTGTTTATATTTTCATATTTATTTGACTTCTACGCTTTCTTTTTTTGTACATCTTGTTAGTCGGTAAAACATATTCAATTGTGTAAGTGGTATTATGTTTAGGGTTTGAAAATTGTTTACATGTTAACTAATTGTTGTTTTTGTCCACAGTTCCTGAGGATGATCTCAGAATGAGATCGAAATATCGACCAAATAAAATTGAAATATAAAAATTTAAACTGTGTTTCAATTTTTTAAACTGCCTCGAACTCATTAAAATTTAATAAATTATAATATTTGAAGGCAAATAAAAATATTTTTAAAATTTAATCTTTATGTTCAATAAAGACTATTTTTGATTATTAGTACTAATACCACTTTTCTTCCTTTCTGCAATATATCTTGACCGGCACCATCGCTGAGCTGTGGCCCGGCCAAGATATTGGTCCATTCAATCCGTTTTTTACCAGCGACCATTTTGCGAACCAACCACAGTGTTTAAATATTATATCACACGGCATCGGTTATTACAATAGTACTTGGTATTTTTTGGAGGAGTGTTTTCGTGAGGAGTTTATTTTCGGCAAGATTAGCAGCAGCTATATCAACAACAAATTGAACAGCAATTTATCCAGCCATTTGTTTATATATTATTTAATCCACTTCATCAAGAACAACATCTACAAATATAAAAAGGTACGTGGTATATTTCAGTGGTACACATTCAAATAAAATTAGTAAAAGTGAAAAGTGCGCGAGTGACTTGTGAAACAAAAACAAAATGTAATTTTATTTGTACAAATATCCCATTTGACCATCAAATATTGCTTGCCGCCGATGATAAATAATATTTGACACGGCTTAAGTGTCTTCGGCGTTGCATTATTGCTCATAAATATTTGTAAAAACAGTGTTTGGGAATATTTTAATAGAAAAGCGCAAGGAATTTTCCAAAAATTAATTAATTCAACATACATTTATATGACTTGCACTTCTCTGTTATTAGCAGCCCACAACAACAACACTGCACTGTGTAATTAACCTCACTTTTGGGTTTGGTTATCACAGTTGAAATATAGAAAAATTAAGTTTCACAAAATCACTTGGCTTTAACATTAAATTCAGTTTTCAAAACAAAACAATTTAATTTGAGCGTTTATTTAGTGGACGGAACATTTTTCCTCCAACTTTGCTCAGTTTTTCACTTGCGTGTGCTACATATATACACTAGGGCTGCCAGATTAATATTCCGGGTTCCCGGGACAAACCTCACATTTGAACCAAATTCCCGGCTTTTTAAAAATTTCCCGGGACATTTGAAAAATAAGAAACACCTACATATTTGTATGGGTTGCTTATTTCGGCGAAATAGTTTTTTGATTTATCTTTATTTATATATTTCGCTCTTTTGTCTCTACTAAAATTATCTTGTCATAATTTCTGTTTAGTCGGTCATACATATCCATATGTGTAAGTAGTATCTTTGCTACGGAAATGTATGTTTAAAAATTTTAATTGTTTTCTTTTCTTAGATTCTTGATGATGACTTCAAGTTGAAGTTGAAATATCGAACAAATAAATATATTTTTAATACTACTAAAAAAAGAAGTTTTATTCAATAATCTGGTCTAAAGCTCAATTAAAGTTATCAAATTATATTAAACACGGCTATTAAATTTACCAATAAAATAAAATAATTTTCAGATAGAATTAAACTTTTTAAACTCATTTATTTATAACAAATATTTTATGTTTAATGCGAACTCAATATTCTATGGATTCATTTTGCTAACGTTATTTTATAACACAACACTTCCCCATGCAAAATGTATGTTTAGGTGTGCGATACGTCAAATATTGACAATATTCAGAACCACAGTAGGGATGAATTTTTCTTCTTTACAGAATTGCATGCAATATGCTATTGACCTGAAGACAATCGAAGCCGCAAATATGGCCATGTTTCGTAGCAGATTATAATTTGTTAATTTTGATTTTGTGAAAATACCGGGACATATCATTTCCCGGCGGGACAATTTAAAATTTCGAAAAATACGGGATGTCCCGGCCAATACGGGACATTTGGTAACGCTAATATACACGCACATGTACATAAATATAGTTGTTTGGCGAGCAATTGCTTTTGGTTTTAGTACGTATATTTACACGTACATATATATTACATACAGTCCAATGGTTTTTTTTCACTCTTAAAATAATTAAATTTTGAGTTTTATTTTCTTCAAAATAAATATTTACGTTTGTAATCAGTATACTAAATTTATTAGAATATTATTTAATTTGTTGGGTTCACTTTGTTGGTTGAAAGCGTTGTTTAATTTTTATATTAGCAAATTGGGTAATTCCACAGATTCTGTCGCTGTGTATTTAAAATTTTTGAAAAATCCATTGTTTCTATTTTTAAACTTTTTGCAATATGGAAGCATATAACAGCTTAGTTGACACAATTATTGAGTTCGACATCGAATTTTTAAACATAGCCACTAGCGAATACTCCAAAAATTCGCTGAAAATTCAGCAGCAGGAGCTGAAATGGATGCGCGAAAAAGCTAAAGAAGCTTTTGATGCGTTATTACAATCAGAAAATATATCTGAGAAGATTGTCACGGAAATTAGAAAACAAAAAAATAAGTCGTGCTATACTGTTCTTGTGCGGTGTATGACAAAAATAAATGACTTGGCTGAAAAAATTGAGAAGGCAGACAAGGAAAACGATGCTGCCTTCACGCCACGAAATTTGCATTTAGCACCTTGTGATACTGATATATTCAAAGGTGATTATTTGTCATGGCCAACTTTTCGTAATATGTTCACGGCCATTTGTATTCTAAAAAAAGCCTGTCGCCAGAAAAAAAATTATATTATCTCATATAAAAAACCCAAGGTGAAGCCAGAGAAATCGTTAAGAAATGCGAATTGATAAGTGATGGTTTTGATATAGCTTGGAAAAATTTGTGAGACAGGTATGAAAATAAGAGAATATTAGCCAACACCCGTTAAAGATTCTTTTCAACATCCAATCAGTTGAAACTGAATGCGGTGATTCCATAAAAAGATAACAAAGGGACATAAATAATTGCATATCCTCATTAACGAGTCATCATATTGACATATCGAATTGGGATCCAAAAATTACATATTTATGTTCAACTAAGCTTCCTGATGTGACCCTTTCGCTATGGCAACAGTCCGTAGAAAACAAGACAGAAACATCCAAGTGGGCGGATATGGACCGATTTCTGACAAATCGTTTTCAAACGTTAGAATCAGTGTCAAGTTTAAGAGGTACAAAGTGTACAAACCCTCAAAAGGTTCAAAACCCAAAGCAGGCCTCTGAAAATCCCCCAAAGAAACTTGGCGATTTCCAAGCAAGTGTAGTTAAAGGCACTGGCAAAATATGCCAAAGCAATGATCACAAAATTTATGCGTGTTCAAAGTTAAAAAATTTGAACACCAATAAAAGACTCGCTTTCATAAAAAGAAATCACTTCTGCCTAAACTGTCTGTCATCGGGGCATTCAGTGTCAAAATGCACAAGTGCATACAATTGCAGGAACTGTCATTTAAGACATAATACCCTTTTGCATTTGCAGACAAGTAAAGCAAAACCTACACAGGTAAATAATTCTGCAGATTTATCGGATGAAAGCAAGCTCAATCTCAAAATGAATCTGCAAAACAAAAAAAGCAAAATAAAACTACAGTAAAATCTAATTTTATTAATACAAGTAAAGGTGTTTTACTAGGCACAGCTCGCGTCACTATTCATTACAATGGTACAGATTTTTCGGCCAGAGCTCTCATAGATTCGGGATCTGAATGCTCTTTTATCACTGAAAGACTCAGACGAATAATCATCCTGGCAACTCGAAAGATGCATGCTCAAGTTTCGGGCATCAATAATTCAGTTTCTGGGCAGGTAAAAGAGGCATGCACCATTCAGCGGCATGCGCCCTTCAGTTGCGGTCCCCAGTTGACCCACTAATTTCTATTGACGCTTTAGTTCTAGTTCTACCACATTTGACAGGTAATTTGCCAACATGCGATGTTAGTGCATTAACACAACAAGCATTCCCTGATCTCGTGCTTGCGGATAAACGGTTCTTCGTGAATGAGCCAGGTGATCTTATTCTGGACGGGGATATTTATCCGCAAATCATATTAGACGGTATCAAAAAAAAATATTCTTAGCACACTTTTAGCTCAAGAAACTGTCTTTGGTTGGATACTGACTGGTCGTGCTGATGCAGCCAGCCCAACCAATCATAATCGGGTATCCTTTTACAATGAAGTGGCGTTAGATAAGCAGCTAAGGTCATTTTGGGAGCGCGAAGACACACCGAAAGCTAAAGCCTCCACATTAGAAGATACATTTTATGTGGAATTGTATCAACGTACAACGCAGCGGAATTCTGACGGAAGATACATTGTGTCGCTTCCGTTCAGGTCAGAATTCCCAGGAGAGATAAATCTAGGTCGATCATTAAGAATAGCGTGCTCTCAATTCTATAAAAATGAAACTCCACTTAGAAAAAATCTCGATTTCAAGAAAGAATACAATAGAGACATACTAGAATACGAGACAATGGGGCATATGTCAAGATTAGATTCGTTTCAATCGGCCAATGCAGTCGATAATTACTATTTACCACATCACGCAGTAATAAAAGAAGAAAGTATCTCTACCAAATTTAGAGTTGTTTTTAATGCTTCTTCGCGTTCTTCAAATGGTGCCAGCCTGAACGATGTTCTTCTTCCTGGTCCTGTGCTTCAGGCTGATCTATGAACATTAATTCTTCACTGGCGACTTTTCAGATACGTCTTAAATACCGATATTGAGAAGATGTATAGGCACATCCTAGTAGATGATAATAATACAAGATACCAAAGAATAGTTTTCCGCTCAAGTCCAGATGATCAAATCAGTCTGCATGAGCTCAAAACGGTGACATTTGGTATCAATTTTGATCCTTATCTAGCAATAAGGACTTTACATAAACTGGCTGACGATTCCGACAAATCTCATCAAATCGGCTCAAATATTCTACGAAAAAATATGTATGTAGACGACGTTCTTTCGGGAAGGCATACTATTACATCTGCGATCAGAGCAAGAGATGAAATTTCAGAGGTTTTAAGTGCAGCTGGTTTTCCATTACGAAAATGAACCACAAATTCCAGTGAAATATTACAGGGTATTCCCTAAGCTCATCTACTGAGCGAAGATTTCTTAGAATTTTACGATTCAAGTAGCGTAAAGGCGCTCGGTATGAGGTGGAATGCTCATTTGGATCAGTTTTACTTCATATCGAAACTTATAGAAGAAAACACCGATCCCATAAAAATAGCGATACTATATACTATCGCAAAACTCTTTGATCCATTAGGGTGGCTAGCACCAACAATTATCGTGGCAAAAATGGTTATGCAAAATATCTGGTTAGATGGGGATGAAACCGTTTCGTCATCAACATTTGACAGGTGGAAAAATGTTACCAATACGTACAAGGAGATCGACTAAATACGAATACCGCGATGGGTAGCCTTTTCTCCAACAGAAAAGGTCGAAATCCACGGATTCTGCGACGCCTCCGAGAAAGCGTATGGTGCAGCCGTGTATTTGAAGAGATTGGAAACCAACGACGACATACTTGTGAATCTGCTTTTGGCAAAAACAAGAGTAGCTCCAGTCAAAACCATCTCACTTCCTCGAATGGAACTTTGCGGAACAGTATTATTAGCGGAGATAACCGAATCTATCGGCGCTAACCTTGATTTAGGTCAGCAAAACATTCACCTTTGGACAGATTCGACAATCGTGCTAGCTTGGATACGTAAACCTCCGTGCTCATGGTCAACTTTCGTTGCGCATCGAATTACTAAAATCGTCGACAAAGTTGGAAGTTCATCGTGGTATCACGTGGATTCAGGTAGAAACCCAACAGATTTAGCCAGTAGAGGAATATTAGCCGAGGATTTAATCAACAATTCTCTGTAGTGGCAGGGTCCTTCTTGGCTCCAAGAAGAGAAGGAAAAGTGGCCAACCCAAGATTTGGATTTTAACACGAATATTGAAGAAAAATGCGTGCAAGTACATGCAACCGCAATTTCAAGCAATATTAATTATATTATCGATAGGTTTTCAAATCTTCCTAGGGCTTTAAGAGTTATATCACATATACTCAGGTTTTTTCATAGAACGCATTCTAATACTAAAGATTGTAGTCAACCTGAATCTTATTTAATTTCCTCCGTTTAATAAACTTGCTCAGAAGCAATATTACGGATCAGAAATTTCAAGCTTGCAATCCAAAACACCAATTGGATCTAAAAGCGAAATACTTTCGTTCACTCCATATCTTGATGAAGACGGAGTAGTGAAAACCGGTGGACGACTTGTTGCATCCAAAGATACTAACGAATCTGAACGCCATCCCATAATACTTCCGTACAATTTTAGGTTTACACGTCTGTATGTTCAGTTTGTCCATGAAATGTCTCTCCATGGTGAAAACCAATTAATGCTGCGCATCATTAGAACTCAATACTGGATACCAAAAGTTAAAACCATGATACGATCCATTATTCATAATTGTAAGATATGCACGATTTTCAAGAAACGATCTCAAAGTAAGCTCATGGGAATTCTACCTCAAGAAAGCACCACATTTTCTACTAAGGCCATACATTTAGAAGCCACTAGTGATTTGAGCTCCTCCTCATTTCTAGCCGCGCTTTCAATATTCGTAGCTAGACGAGGATGTCCAAGAAACATTTACTCAGACAACGCAACAAACTTTGTCGGTGCATCACGTGCATTAAAAACGGAATTTAAGGAATTTCTTGCCGATGCAAGAAACAAAACCCTATCAAAATATTCCCATCAGGCATTAAATTGGCATTTCATTCCAGCAGGAGCTCCACACATGGGGGGACTATGGGAAGCGGGTGTAAAAAGCTTCAAAAGCCACTTCAAAAAAGTGGCTTTAAACAATAAATTCACCTTTGAGGAATTTAACACATTGTTATGTCGAGTTGAGTCGTGTCTCAATTCCCGCCCTCTTAGCCCCGCTTCAAATGAACCATCTGACCTTGAACCTCTAACACCAGGACACTTTCTGATTGGAGGACATCTATTGGCACCAGCGGAAATCAGCGTTGATGAAAATGCTGCCTCAATAGTCAATCGCTGGCAGAAACTCAAGGCATTACATCAAAACTTTTGCAGAAGATGGAAATCAGAATATCTTTCGGAACTACAGAAACGGATAAAATGGAAGCATCCTAAATGAAATATGCAAGTCGGAGATATGGTGGTTATACGGGAAGACAATCACGACAGACCCTAATCTTCAGCAGTAACGCTACAATTGGGGTAACAAAATATTCACACAACGTCAAAACTTCTCCTAAACAAAACTAAGCAACTTCAACAAAACTCATAGTGGAAACAAAAATGTTTTTCTTTGGTCCAGCCTAATGTTACATACGTACATATGAATGCTTGCGCACATAGTTGGTATGGTTTACATTTACAAAAGCAACAATAAATATTCAATTCAATTCAAAAAAAATTCATATTTTGTGACAATTGATGAACACAAATGGAAACAAAAATGTTTTTTTTTGGTCCAGCCTAATGTTACATACGTACATATGAATGCTTGCGCACATAGTTGGTATGGTTTACATTTACAAAAGCAACAATAAATATTCAATTCAATTCAAAAAAAATTCATATTTTGTGACAATTGATGAACACATTTTATTATTGAATGTTCAATTTTTAATGTGTTTTTACACACCCACTGCCAAGTGAAGTTATCACCGGGTAGCCACCACAGAAACATGCGCACAAACATGTTCAGATGATCACATTTTAAATAACTTCAAAAATATTAGCACAAAAACTATCTGTGATAATTTTGCAACAACATTTTCTGAGGGCGTAATAATGGTAATCCATCACTGTGATATCAGGCCTTTGAACGCGCCACTATGTCCGATACCCAACTCCATATTTGTAAAAGAAATTACTGATACCGAGATATTGGCAATTGTAAAAACACTCGATGAAAGGAAGAGCCCAGGTTATGACGGTATTCGACCAAAAGATATAAAAAAATTATCACATATTCTAGTCCCGATAATAGCGAAACTAATTAACCTTGGCATAACCCAATGCGAAGTACCCGTAGCTCTAAAGATATCTGTGGTAAAACCTGTATATAAAGCCGGAGGGAAATCTGATATATGTAACTACCGACCAATAGCTATATTACCGGTTATTGAGAAAATAATGGAAGAAGTTATTGTCAATAGGTTGATAGAGTTTATAGAAAAATATAAAGTTATCGACTCCAAACAGTACGGTTTCCAAAAAAACAAGAACATAAACCAGCTGCTGGGTAAATTCTCGTCCAAAATCAATGAAAACTTGGGGAAAAATCATTACGTCCTTGCCCTATTTATAGATTTCAGCAAAGCATTTGACACCTTATCACATGAAAAATTGCTTGAGGCGCTATATAACACGGGGTTAGGGGGGATTGTCTTAAATGGTTTTCAAGCTACCTAGAATTGCGAAGTTACAGAGTAAAAATACAATATGAATACAGTAACCAAATAAGTTTGTTGTGCGGAGTCCCGCAGGGTTCAAAAATAGGGCCGATTCTGTATATAATATACGCAAATATCATGCTTAGAGCACTCAACAACTGCGAAGCCTTTGCATACGCAGATGACACAGCTATAGTAGTGCCACATAGGGATCTCTGTAGTGCAATAAGCATCCTGCAGAGAAAGTTAGATGTAGTAACCAAATGGGCACACGATAGTGGTCTGGCAATAAACCTAACGAAAACCAAACTAATGCACATAAGACCCCCGCATATTTCCCAATCAATAATTCGGCTATTATTCCATAACCATGATTGCTTACATAAAAATCAGACATCCTGTAACTGCAACGAGAATATAGAAACCGTTCCATCATACAAATACCTCGGTGTTATTCTCGATGAAAATTTTAAGTGGAATACACACATAGCCCACCTCCAAAGAAAACTAAGGTCGACGTCGTACGTCTTAAGCCATCTAAGTTTCTGTACGAGATACGACGTGTTGCTCCAGGCATATTTAGCCCTGTCGGAGTCTTACTTAAGACACGGCATCACCGCGTGGGGATCGTCAACATATTGTAGGATACTTCAACAAAGTCAATATTATAATTTGAAAATACTTGCCAAGAAGAAAAATATATATACCCCAAATCTTGAATTAAATACTGCCTTAAAATTACTAGACGTAAAGTCCATTTTTAAATTAACGATACTCAACGAGTTTTACGATGAATGCACATTCAAAATACCTATCTCCCATGATCATGGAACGCGAAGGCGGTTAGAAAATCGCCTCGTAGTGCCTAAGTTTTCAAATAATTATGCTAAAAAAACAGTCAAAAGGAAAAATTTAATTAAAAATCATATTAAAAGTTTATTGTAAATGAATTCTCAAACGGCAAAACTTGCACAATTACTGCAAACCGTACCTTATTTTAATTCAGTTGCTTTTTTAGTAAATTAGAGTGTAACGCTATCCATAATTGAACTTATTGTAAAAAATACACAAAATAAAAATGTTTTTGTAATTTTGTTATGTCATTTGTGCACATTATATATTATGCAATTGTTAGTTTTAATCATAAAATCTATAATATAAACCTGCAGACAAGCACTGTAGCTTCGCGGGTTATATTTAAAAACTTGTCGATCTTATATATATTTGTAATGTTGTATTCAATAAATATTCAATTCAATTCAATTCAAAAATTCATTAAACTGGCTATGTGCATTGGACTGCATGGAATCGAAAAGGGAAAAATTTTCGGGTCTGCTGTAGCAATAATAAAAGTTCGTGGTTTCTCAAACCACACATGCAATCATGAAATGTTCCTCAAATAAATACTTCCTTTGTTCTTTTTGCCTAATGCATTATATATAAGGGTGCCCACATAAACATAATTTTTTATTTTTGTTGGGAAGAAACGAAAAAAAGGATAGTACAATGGCAAAGGAAGCGTCACTTAAATTAAACAAAACCGCTACCAATTCAATTGCATACACCTGTTTTTATAAAAATAAAAATAAAAACTCCAATAAAATAATTAAAAAAAAATAAAAAATTACGGAAATAAAAATTTTCAATTAAGGACACCCTAATATAATGCACGGCACATAGCACAATTCCTTTTTACTTTTCGAAGTAAAAAATTTAAATACTAAACAAAAACAAAGAACAAACAATTTTCTAACAAAAAAAAAAAAAACAGAGGAGAAATTTCGGATTGCTCGGGTCACCCTAATGCATATTGCAATAAAGTTTTTGCTTTTCGAAGCAAAAACTAACACAAAAAAAAAACACTAAAAATTTTTTTTTCTTTCACAAGAAAAAAAAATCACTTCACACCCTACTATGTTTTCACACCACGATCGCATGATTTATTGCGGATCGTTGCAAAAAACAAAAAAACACAATCACGCACTAGGCGGCAACCAACCCAACATAATCTCTGTTTAATATTCTTGAGCGTCTTCGTGATTCCAAGATGACCTCCGCTTGGACCATTATGCAGCTCGCTGAGCACGTCAGGAATCCTCTTTCTGGGAACAACTATCAGTTTCTTCTAGCATTGACCATCCTCACTCTCCCATACTCGATGCAAACAACCGGATATCAATTCTAAACTGTTCCACTGTGCCCAATGTGACTTCGCAATGGGACTCTCTGCTGACATCGCCTCCCTCTTTGGTCTTTCGTTCCGTTCGAGCCCTTGCATAATATATGACAGATCTGTATTTTCTAGCTGACACTTCTTTAGTGTCCCTGTTCCTTGTCCTTCATCCGCACACGTTTTAGTCATTAGGCGGACATCTATAATGTCTTCCTTAGCCTCGGCCTTTGAACAGTGCTTGCATTCCAAACTACATGGTCTTCGTGACATTGCATCAGCATTTCCATGGGTACTACCTTTCCGATGCTCAATGGAAAAGTCATAGCTTTGTAGTCGCTGGATCCACAGTGCCAATTGTCCTTCCGGATTACGGAACTGCAGAAGCCATTTCAACGCTGCGCGATCTGTCCTGACGCGGAATCGCTGGCCGTAGAGGTATTTGTGAAAATGTTTAATGCACTCTATCAATGCCAACAGCTCTCTCCGTGTAACGCAATAGTTCCTCTCTGGTTTCCAATCGACCGGCTGTAATATGCAACTACCTTCACCTGTCCATCGAACAGTTGTGATAAAACGTCTCCTATAGCATATCCACTCGCATCTGTATCTAGAATAAATGTTGCTCCTGGAATCGGAAATGCTAACAATGGGGCAGTGCACAAACGCTCCTTCAATGTTTGGAAAGCCACTTCTTGCTCCTTCTTCCATTCAAAAGCATTATTTTTCCTTGTAAGCTCATGGAGCTATGCTGGAAAAATTTGGCACAAATCGACGGTAATATGTAGACAGCCCAAGGAAACTTCTCAATTCATGTAGGCTCTGTGGTCTTGGCCAATCCTTTACAGCCTCTATCTTTTCGTTCTCAGTGCAGATGCCCTCTGTCGTTACCTTGTGACCCAAATAATTTACTTCCTTTTTAAACAGCGCATACTTTGGGACTTAACTTCAGACCAGCGCCAGCTATTCTCTGGAAAACTTCCTCCAAGTTCTTAAGATCTTCATCAAAATTCTTGCCCAATACGATGACGTCGTCCAGGTATACCAAGCATGTTTTCCAATGTAGTCCTTTCAGTACCTGGTCCATGAGTCTCTCAAAAGTAGCTGGTGCATTACAAAGTCCAAAAGGCATCACTGTAAATTGCCAAATGCCATCAGCGACACTGAGGGCTGTTTTCGCTTTATCTTCCTCCTGTACCTCAACTTGCCAGTAGCCGCTTTTCAAGTCCAGCGTAGAAAACCATTTCGTACCAGATAGCGAGTCCAGAAAGTCATAAATTCTTGGCAATGGGTAGCTATTATTTTTCGTTACGTCATTAAACTTCCGGTAGTCCACGCAAAACCTCATTTTTCCATCCTTCTTCTTTCCAAGTACTACCGGTGAGCTGCAGGGACCAGCTGATGGTTCGATGACGCCCCTGTCGCTCATTTCTTGTATAATTTGACTCACAACTTCCCGCTTCGCCAGTGGAACACTACGTGGAGCTTGACGTATCGGCCTCGCATCTCCAGTGTCAATTTGATGTTTCACAACATTGGTGCGGCCAATTTTGGAACCATCCTGGTCAAATATGTTTGCGTACTTTAGGAGCAGCTGCTTCGCCTTTCTCTGACAATCTTGATCTAGCCCCTCCGTCCATGCCGTGATGTCATTTGAAAGATCAGTCTTGCTAGTTGAAACGTGTTCCTGGAACTATTCACAGATAATAACAACTTCAGCCTCTTGGCATCTTCCCAATATAGCTCCTTTTGTCAGTTTGAGTGGTGACTTGAACTAATTGAGTACTCTTACCGGAATACGTCCATCTTGTTTTGTCATAGCCAGGGTTTTTCCTACACGTATATTTGGTGTTGATTTGTTTGCTGCTTCGACAACCCACAATTTGTTTGTCCCACAATCTCCATCAACCTTTGCCCAGATAACTGCTTCGGATTTTGCTGGTATTTGCTGACTCTGTTCCACCAGCACTCGCTTACTGCTGTAGCCTCTCTCGTAGCCAAAATTAAGTGGCACATCCATGTTCTTATATCGCATCGTCTTGCTTTGCATATCGATATTAATGCCTTGGTCGATTAAGAAGTCCACTCCAATTATGATTTCATGAACAATCTCTGCCACTATAAAATTGTGTGCTGCCGTGACGTTCCCAATTGCGACTTCACATGCTACTTCACCTAGAACCGTGGTGTCTTCTCCAGTGGCTGTACGCAATCTTGCTCCATGCAATGGTCTTATCTTCTTGTTGACTAAATCCGCTCGAATGATGGAATGAGATGCACCCGTATCTACAGTCAGTAAAGGTTCCTTTCCATCCACATGCCCTCCGACAGTAAGATTGCTTGACCTTCTTCCAATTTGCGAGACAGAGATTATGGGTCATTCAATTTAGGGAGCCAGCTTTCGCCCCTTGCGGCTGACTCTCTTTAGTTTAACGATTGAGTGGACTTGGAGATTTGCTCATCTCCTTCAGCTCTGCGTTTACGACCACCCACATTGTTGGACCTATTGGACCGGTGCTGCAATGTCGTGCAATATGACCTGGGTTGCCGCACTTGAAACATTTAATAACTCCGGCATTTTTCAGTTGTGATCCCTTCAGTGCTTCCAAAATTGTGTCTACCCAATCTGGTCTCTCCACTTCCATACGATGAGCTTTGTATGCTGGTTTACTCAATAGTGAGGCAGTTTCATGTGATACCGTTTCTGCAAATGTTGGCTTTGGGTTTGGGTATGTGGCTCGCTTCGTTTCGACATCCCGTATGCCATTTATAAAGCTCTGAATTTTTACCCTTTCGGTGTATTCCATGGGTGCGTCGGCATTCGCCAAATGTGCAAGCCTTTCAACATCTGACGCAAACTCCTGCAAAGTCTCATTAGCTTTTTGGTAGCGGTTTTTCAACTCTATTTGGCGTATCTGCTTCCTGTGTTCGCTTCCGTATCGCCTCTCTAGACCGCTCATCAATGTTTCGTAGTTGTTCCGCTCTCCCTCGGGAATAGTCTGTAGGATTTCAGCAGCAGATCCTTTCAGTGCCACGAATAGTGCAGCAACTTTATCTTCAGCACTCCAGTTGTTCACTGTTGCGGTCTTCTCAAACTGAATCTTAAACACCTGGAAAGGAACAGAACCGTCAAAGGAAGGTGTTTTTACCTTTGGATTACTAGCTGAAACAGCTAGGCGATTTAGTTGTAACTGCTCCATACGACCCTTCAAATCATAAAATTCTGCCTGAAATTGAGCGATTTTTGCATCCTGCGCTTCCAGCTTTGATGTTACCCTTGCTTCCTGTGCTTCTAACTGCGAAGACATTTGTGCCACCTGCAATAATAAGCGCTCCTCTTGTTCTTCCATCTTGGATGTTATGCGTGTCTCCTGCGATTCCAGTTGGGATGCCATATACGTTTTCTGTTCTTCCAGTTGAGTTTCCATCTTGGATATCATATATGTCTTCTGTTCTTCCAGTTGAGTTTCCATCTTAGATGTTACTGTCGACGTTTGTGCAGATATTGCAGCTAATATCACGTTCAAGTCTGCGATGCTTCGTTTTTCTCCTCCAATTTTGTTGACTTATCACTATCAAGATGAAAGATATACTCTTCCACGTCAATTCCTTCTAATTCCATTGCCTCTCATAGTCGTGCCTGAAGTTTGAGTTTAATGCCGGTTGTATACAATCCACGGCTCTCCAACTCCTTCTTCAGTTGCGGGATCTTCAATTCACTTAACTTTGCCATGTCCAAATTGTATTCCCAATCTCAGGAATTTATTCAAAAATTCCTCTTCTGACACCAATTGTAACGAATTTACTGCAAATCCTCTTATTTGCAACCTTCTGCTAAGTTCGAATCACTAAACTGTTGAATAAATAACTCTACTCTTCAATAATGCAAAATGGCCTTTATTAAAGTACTTCAGAATAACACTTATATTTTGCTTACTGATAACTTGCTTAACTCAATCTGATTGATAGCTTAAACGAAACTGACTTTTTGCGCCTCTACGGTCGCGCCTTTTATACTTTTTGATTTCCCGTTGGATACTTCTAGGCTTTTCCATTCCAGAACTTACTAGTCAATTATCAGCTACAAAATCACCAGCCACAACTACGTTTATAACTTCTCATGGGAGTAATAATTGCACAAATTATTGCCCTCTCTTGTGAGCACATCAGATAAGATATATGCATGTGTTTGTGCGTTGCTTCTCTGCTGCGTGTACGTACATATGTGTAGACATAATCATTGAATTATTGATGTGCATCAAGTCACTGCTTAGTATCGGCTTAGAGACGATAGCATCGCTCAGTGCTGCTAACATTCGTTACAATACATACATGAAATAAAAAAAAGAATGTGCCACTGAGATTGAACCATGTACATATATTATTTATTTTTCTTCAATTTTCGACTTTAGGTAATTCAAACGGAACCTGAGCTGAAAATAGTTTTAAACTTAATTTAAGCAAATAGTGCGAACCAGCGGCGGAATATATCCAAATAAATCTTGCATGTCGGAAGGGGGCCGGCATGTTTAGGCCGACAGCCCAAACATAAAAGGTCGCCCTCGCATTTTTCTTATATTGATTAACAGTGCCAGTCAAACTGTTTATGTTCACCATACAAATGAACATCGCTGGAATAAATAAACAGTTTGACTGGCAAGCGATATTGACCTATTATGTTATGTTCACTTGTTTTTTACATCAATATATGAGCCGTTTATTTTGAAAGTGGCATAAGTCATTTCATGTCGTTTAGGTTCAGTGATAATTTGTTTGTATCTGTCCTCGCCTCCAGTTTGTTAGAGTCCAATATCCAAAAGATGCAATTCTTATTATTATTTTATAATTGTACAACCATCTATCATTCGTTCAAAAATAACAATGCATTTAAGACCATGAGTTGGAAATGACTTATGCCACTTTCAAAATAAACGGCTCATATATATATATATATATGTGCAGGTTACCTTTTGGTTGAAGCTGGAAACTGCGGCGGGATACGTGCTTTCTCCTTGATGTAAAAAAACAAGTGAACATAACATAATAGGTCAATACCGCTTGCCAGTCAAACTGTTTATATATATATATATATATATATATATATATATATATATATATATAAATTTTTGTGTTTAATCTTTATGTTCAATAAAACTATATTTGATTATTAATACTAATACCACTTGTCTTCCTTTCCGCACTATATCTTAACCGGCACCATGCCTGAGCTGTGGCCCGGCCAAGACAGAGAGAATGTATAAAGTGTCAAAAATCTAAAGTAAATCGTTATACAAAATCTCCAGTCATAAAAATTCCAATACCTAACAAAAGATTTGAACATATCCATTTAGATATTGTCGGACCTCTGCCTAGTTCGAAAGGACATCGTTATATTTTAACAATAATTGATAGAGTTCAACATTGTCCAGAGGCTTATGCATTAAGAGAAATTTCAGCAACAGTAGTTGCAAATAAATTTATAAGAGAATACATTTCGCGGTTTGGAGTTCCTTTACAAATGACCACTGATCAAGGTGCGCATTTACGTCAAAGTTATTTTTAGAATTAACAAAATTGCTTGGTAATCACCATATTACAACTTCTGCATATCATCCTCAAAGAAATGGTTAGTAGAAAGATTTCACAGACATTTAAAAGCAACGATTATGGCAAGAAATGGAGTTAGTAATTGGTATGATAAACTTCCGATAATACTTTTGGGTTTACGATCGATATATAAAGAAAGTATTTCAGCTACGTCCTCAGAAATGGTATACGGACAAAATTTACGTCTTCCCGGTGAATTAGTAGTTCCTTCTCAAGTAAATTTTTCTCTCACAGATATTTTAAGTAGTTTACGAGAGAATTTTAAAAGTTTAAATTCAAATTTAATACATAATCAAAATTCTGATACTGGAATTTATATACAAAAAGATTTAAAAAATTGTAAATATGTTTTTATAAGAGTTATCAATAAAAAGAATTTGCAGCAACCATTTGAAGGACAATATAAAGTTGTGGAAAAGGATAAAAAATATTTTAAAATTAAATAGGAGATGAAATTAAAACAATTTTAATAGATAGACTCAAGCCAGCTATAATTGAAACAACTCAAACATCTTATACTAACAGTGGCACAGATGATATTACAAAAAAAAAAGAAACATGTTACATTTAATTTATTTAATATTAATTCTTCTGAAGGGGGAGTATTGTAGGGTTTATAATTTTAGTGTATTTATTTTAACTTTGTTAAAATTTACAAAAATAGATTTAAGTGGTTTTTTAATTGTTGCATCAAACAAATAAAATTTTTGATTATTAACAATAATATTTTTCGTATTGAAATAAATGGATTCAATATTTTATAAAATCTAAAGGTACAAATTAGAATCTATAAAAAAGTACACCACAGTCGTATTATTGTAAACTGAGTTTAAAGAAATGAATATTTTTCCACTATCATTTTATTAAATGATTGAAACTATAAAATTGCCGAAATGTATGTCAAAAATCCCCATATTTAGATCTATTCATTTTTGTTTGTGGTGGCATCATTGACAAAAATGTGCATTTTGACAGCGCTCTCTCGAAACAAAGAGTCGCAAATCCATTCATCTATGCCCATTACTATCACCCTGACAGAGGTTGAAGCACGGGCACGAGTTTAGTATTATTGGCGCTACGGACGGGCAATGATGACACTGAGCTGATGGCGGTATATTTAAAAATTTAAAGCATATATGTTTATAATATATTCTGGGCTACATCAAAAAAAACCTATAATAAAAACAGTTTTATATCATTCATTGTATAACTTTTCTCGGACCAGTCTATGTCTTTCACCGATCATACGTAATGAAGATCTGAGTTTTGCGTACGAAGTTCTTTGGATAACATTATTTGTTTGATTGAAATAAAATCCAATTTATTGCGTAATTTGGTTTTAGTAAGAGACAATTCAAAAAATCTGTTCTGCGGATGCCGAACTATGTGGCAGACTCAGTAAATCATATACAAAACCACGCAATTCCTCAAAACACTTTTCGTTCATACTATTTCTCTAAAAGCTTACTTTTTCCCAAAAACCTAAAACGTCTATATCAGGCTTAAAATCACAATTTAACAGTCTTAAAAGCTTCCATTGTGTAACAATGGTATCTTGATCGCACTTTATCAAGTACGAAAAGTTATTTATTAACGGTATTATAGAAGTTTCGGTTTCTGCTAATACCTTGTCGGGAGTAATTGTACATAAAACTTGTATATCACATCTAGAAAAATCAAAGCGTTTTTGCATTTGCTTTAAGAGTTCAATATAAAAATCTAAAATATTTTTTTTTTACCGCCAGTCATTGTACATCTGTAAAGTTATCGGTTTCAAGAAATACTTCAGCTTTACTTCCAACAAAAATATTTTTTAATTCTACGTAGTAAGTTTTATCACTTAAATCCAAATTTTTTAAGCATGCAATAGGGGAGCGTAGTAGTTTTACACAAAACGCCAAAAAATTATACGGCTATGTATTTGCTACGACATGGCAAATACGCAACATAAAAACCCGTAGTTTATTTTTTCAATTTTGAATATCAAATTAACAACTGTCAAAACAAAACAAAATATGCAAAAAAAAAATCTAAAACGAAAAAAGGTGTTCAGGATCCGTTGCTTTCATTTGCTGCAGCAACGTTTCTAACACCAAATACACAAAATTCTGAATTCCCTTAATATTTTTTCTGTACCTATTATGCATGAAGTTGCTCAAGATAATCTTTATAAGCATATACTTTTAGCTCTTTTAGCAACGGGTTTTGTATTTTCTTGAAGAAATTTGGCGTTTCTAGCCCTTCTTTTCTAGATTCTAGGTTACGTTAGGTTGAACTGGCCGGTCCATGAGGACCTCACTTAGACTGATTGAGTCCGTAATGTCACCAGAAGTTTGTTTTAACGACCAAACTTAAAAACCTTATCAAAAACCAGGACCTATGTTATAAAATAATTCCGTCCTCTTGGCAAATAATAAAATCTTCCTAGGACTTAAGCCATTTGCTGCTTCTAGATCTGACAGCTGTATCACCCCTAATAGCTGGAGTCTTAGCCTGACAAGTGCAGGGCACGAGCACAGACTTTTTAATGATAGCAGCAACATTGCTAGTCTAAGGTTGTAAGACCTACACATAATCTTCGACACTGAACGCACGCCTTTCCCGCTTGGTTGATCATATGCACCTCTCGCCTTCGCTTAATCTCGCCCAGTCTAATTGGGACGTCTACGGAGCAAGCTTCAAGGGATGCGCTCTTTTTAGCTAGTTCGTCCGCTTTTTCATTCCCATCTATTCCCATATGCCCTGGGACCCAATATAGATGTATGCTTCTCCCTGTGCCGATTATCTCCAGAGACTGCTTACACTCTAACACGCATTTAGATGCTGTGCTATTCGGGATTATTGCCTTAATTGCTGCTTGACTGTCAGTATAAAAGTTAACACGGTTGCAGCTTAAGCTATTCTCTTCCAGGGTTTCTACTGCTTTGGTTACGGCTAATATTTCCGCTTGGAAAACGCTACAGTAATCCGGCAGCCTGTAGGATCTGCTTATTTCCGGATCAGCACAGTATACCGCAGACTCAACTCCTTCCACTACTTTGGAACCATCTGTGTACAAATGTATCGCCTCATCCACCATTTGCGCACCTTTGCGCCAACCGTCCACCCTGTATTGTGGCTTAAGATCTCCCTCGAGCGCAGATAGGGAATCAGGTAGTCTGTTCGTCTTGTGATTGATGACGCTATACTACTATGGCCGTATGGTCATCGCTCAAGCTGCCCCGAGCCACCGATCCTGGTTGCAGTTATTAATGCTTTGTTCTTTGCTACCAGGTCTACAGGTGGAATGTGCAGAATGGCATACAGTGCAACCGTCGGGCTTGTTTCCAGGGCTCCCGTAATGCTAAGCATCAATAGTCTGCATACCCCCTCTAATTTTTTGAGGTATGTTGTTTTTTGTGTGGCTTTCCACCAAACAAGAACTCCATAGTATAGAATAGAGCTTACAATCCCTGTAAAAACCCAATGAAAAAGAGAGGGCGATAGGCCCCACGTACACCCTAGCATTCTTTTACATGCACAGAGTGCCGTTGAGGCCTTCTTGACCCTCTCCTCCACGTTGAGCTTCCACGACAGCTTACTGTTTAGGATGATTCATTGATATTTTGTGCATGGTTTCTCCTGCAAGGTCACCTCTCCTAACTTAGTTTGGGCCTGGTCGCATTTGGGACCTTGTACCTCTTTGTAAACAAGACCATATCCGTATTCTCCGCATTGACTCTCAACTCGACATTTGGTGCCCAGGTATGAATATCCCGAAGCGCCCGATCCATCAAAGAACTAATCCTTGGAAGGCACTTTCCACTTATGACAATTGCAACGTCATCTGCGTAAGCCGTAAGTGTTACGGGTCCCTCATCGAATTGCCTGAGCAGTTGGTTGATGACCAGCGTCCACAGCAGAGGTGATAGTACCCCTCCCTGCGGCGTGCCCCTGTCCACTGATTTCGTGACCTCGTACAATCTCCGTTGTGATGTAATATTTCTGCAATTTAACATGCAGCCTATCCATCTGATTAAGGCAGGATGTACTTTAATGTAATTAAGACCATCCATAATCGCTCAGTTTGCAACATTATTGAAAGCCCCGGCAATGTCCCAGAAGACTCCTAGAGCATACTCCTTATATTCCAGGGATTTCTCTATGCTTATTACGCTATGCGCTGTCTACCGACTTGCCTTTCGTGTACGCATGCTGTGTTGTGAAGAGCAGCTTTTCATCCACGTTGAACTTTATGTACACATCTATCAGCCTCTCAATAGTTTTGAGCAGAAATGATGTTAAGCTAATGGGTATATAGTCTTTGGGATACACGTGACCGATCTTTTCTGCCTTTGGTAGAAAAGCTACACGAGCAGTTCTCCAAGAGTGCGGTACATGATTCAGTCTTATGCACCGATCGAGTATTATTTTAAGCCATTCCACGACCGCCCTACCTGAGACTTATAGCATGGGCCCGGCGATTTAAACTTAGAAAACGTTTTCACTGCCAACTCGATCTTGGTATCGGTCACCAAGCCCGGCACTACTAGCTCCGTGATCGAAGTGTGAGTGATGTCTGCTGGCTCTTCTATACCGTCTCCCGATGGGAAATGTGTACCTAGAAGCACCTCAAGGGATTCCTCACTATTACGTTACCATTACCCGTTATCTTTCTTTATTAGTCCCTGGACTATATTTCCCTTTGATAGGACTTGTTTCAACCGTGCTTTTTCACTGGAGCGCTCTATGTCCGTACATAAACTTTTCCATGGGTTTCTCTTCGCCCTGGTAATTTCACGCTTGTAGATCCTCGGTAGATCCCTGTACTCGTCCCGACACGCTTCGCTTTCCGCGGTCTTTGCGAGCTTAAACATTTCTTTTACCTGTCTTCTTAGAAGACTCAGCTCATTGCTCCACCATGGCGGCTTTGCTTTTCCTCTGAATCTTCTTAGAGGGCAAGCTTTGTTATACGCAGTCATAAGCGTCCTTGTTAGGAATTCATTCTACTCCTCCAGTTCTGGAATTTAGTCCAGTTCGTTGACCTAGGGTTTCTAAAGGAGGATGCTGAAGCTGATATACGCATGCTCGGAGAAGGATGGTCTATCAAGAACCATCCAATGATACCTTGAAATATCACGCTTGGAGCTCAATGTAATATCCAGAACATTGCTGGATGTTGGACCAATGTATGTAGGGACATTTCCCCTGTTGGCTATCTGCAAATTGGGTTGCGGGATTTAACAAAGTAGAGATTCGCCCCTCTCGTTCGTATCTGCTCCTCCCCACGCATTGTGGTACGAATTTGCATCTGCGCCTATGACCAACCGCCCTTTGCGCCCTTCCTCCTGTACTAGCCTTTTGCACTCCATCGGTGGAACTTCCGCAGCATGGGCCATGTAGCAGGATGCCAGGATAAATGCCTGCTTATTTTTTGCTCAACGGCCACCGCTACGAGATCCTCAGTGGTGTAATTAGGTAGCATATATAAATGCAGCTGTTTCCTTACCATTACTACAGCTCGCACACGTCATTCCGTTTGCACGTACCAAACGCCAAACCCGCGCGCGCTAAGTCCAGAAACCTTTCCTCCCGATGAGAGCCACGGCTTCTGGATCAGCGTCACGTCAAACGAACCCTCCTCAAGGGTTAGGAAGAGTTCGCTCGACGCCACTTTACTGTGTTGGAGGTTTATCTGTAGGACTCGCAGCACCATTGGGCTGTTTGTCGCCCTCCAGCACCTTCGTCTTGATGTCGTCGTCCTCCCATTGCCTTTTGGTTTAGAGTATTCGAGGCCCCCTTCAGCCTCTCGTGACTGTTGGGCCGGCTGCTCCTCTGTGCGAGTCACAGCACCATTTAGCGGTTGGTCCTCTTATAGCACGTTCGTGGTGAAGTCGGGGACCTCCACCTGTCTTTTTTCCCTTAGGCTTTTGAGGTCCTTTGACTGTTCTGTTCCTTTCCAGGTCTTTAAGCTACAGTTTGAAAAGACCGCAGCAGTGAACAAGTGAAATGCTGAAGATAAAGTTGCTGATCTATTCGTAGCACTGAAGGGGCCGGCAGCCGAAATCCTACAGATGATTCCCGAAGGAGGGCGGAACAGCTATGAAGCGTTGATGGCTGCGGTAGAACGGCGATACGGAATCGAGCATAGGAGACAGATATACCAAATGGAGTTAATGAACCGCTTTCAGAAGCCTGGTGAAATATTGCAAGAGTTTGCGTCGGATGTTGAAAGGCTGGCACATTTAGCGAATGCGGACGCACCCTTGGAATACACCGAAAGGGTAAAAATCCCGAGCTTTATTAATAGAATACGCGACATTGAAACGAAGCGATCGACATACGCAAACCCAAAACCTACATTCACAGAAACGGTATCACATGCTCTGATTAAGGAAACAGCATCGCTTCTTTGTAAACCAGTTTCCAAAGCACGCCGTGTGGAAGTAGAAAAGCCAGATTGGGTAGACATAATTTTGGAAGCATTGAAGGGAACGCAGCAGAAAAATGCTGGAGTTATGAAATGTTTCAAGTGTGGTAACCCAAGTCACATTGCACGTCATTGCAGCACCGGTCATGGTAGTTACAACTTGGCTGGTCGTAAACGCAAAGCTGGAGGAGATCAGCAAGAGCGAGTCAGCTGTAAAGATCGAGAACCTGCCCCAGCTATTGAATGTCGTGTGATACCTATCTCGCAAACTGGAAGAAAATCGAGCAGTCTTACCATCAGAGGAAATGTGAATGGCAAGGAGCGTTTACTGACTGCAGATACGGGCGCATATCATTCCTTAATCCGATCTGATTTGGTCAACAGGAAAGTAAAGCCATTACCTGGAGCAAGGTTGCGTACGGTCTCGCGCGAGTATAACCAAGTCCAAGGAGAAGTGGTATGTGAGGTCTTAATGGGAAAGGTCACGATTATACACAAATTCCTTGTGGCAGAGATTGTTTATGAAGTCATATTGGGAGTGGACTTCTTAGTTGCCATGACATCAGGATCGACAGGAAGAGAAGGACTATGCGTTATAAGAACCAGGATATGCCACTTAGCTTCAGTTTGGAGAACGGGTTCAGCAGTAAGCGAGTGCTGGTGTAGGATATTCAACAGAGACCACAAAATTCAAAGAAAGTAAATCAGGCAAAGATTGATGGAATGAATCGGCCAAACAAATCAAAACCCAAAGTACCCGCGAGAAAAACACTGGCATTGACAAACCCTGATGGATGCACTAAAACAAACGACAAAATTTTATAGTATTATGCGTCATGCCCACTAAGCAATATATTTGCGGCATTACGTATCATGAACTTCTATGCCAATACATTTCTTCTGAACCGAACACACAATAATAACATAATCATATTACAATATTGGGCGACATAAATTACATTGACCTCGCACAAGCGGCGAGCCAACATCAAATGGAATGCCGAATATGAAACCCTTGTCTGTTCACACCCTAATCAGTCAATCACCCCGATCAATGCACTTGTCGATTGTCAATGTTAGACTCTCACATAAATATGTACATACACTCCATTTGCAGTGTTTACTTTGTTAATATGAATTAACCAAATATGCACATACAAACATTTTACATAATGCATACAAGTATCAATCTGCTGGCGTTGCAATACAAATCTACACATATGAATATCAACAATACAAACTTACAAATAAGAATATCAATAGTACAAACTTACATAAGTAAATATCAATAATACAAATCTACATGGACACTTACAATACATACCTAAATACACAAATACTGACAATACAAATTTACACATTTTTAATTCATAAGTATAAGGTTAATTGCAAATGTATAGGTTAAGATATTTTGTATAAAAAGGGAAGATTTTTTGTTAATAAACAATTAATATTCTGACGCCCAAAGCGTAAATATCTCTTCATTCAAATAAGAATATTTCATGGCGATCCTGCCAAACTAGATTAACTTGGCAAAACTGCTAAACAATCTAGTTGGAGGAAATTCCTGCCAGCTTGATCAGAAATTGGCAAAACTGCTAAAGATCCTGCTGGAGGAAAAGAGCCTGTCAGTTTAAAAGTTAATAAAATATTTAAAATAATCCTAAAAAGGATTATCAACAATAAAAATCCTAAAAGGATTATCGATAAGAGTAACAATTAAGATTAACAATTAAAGACAAAAAGGAGATGATTGGTCCTTTATTAAACACACAGGGCAAAAATAATACTTTGGAAGGACCAGAAGGATAAAACACTCATATACAAAAGCAACCCACAGGAATTATGTACAATCACTGAACATAATACTTTAATCAACATACGAGCAATTTTAATAGGCGAACGCTTAACAGGGTGGAATAAATCCGAGAAATTTGGCAGCAAAACAGGGCATAATTGGTATACGATATCATATGGCAAATCAACAAGATAATGGGAAATACGCTGGCAATGGATATTAAGTATATTTAAATTAGTTAAAATTTAGAATAACTTGCGTCGCAGAGCTTAACCATTGGCAAAAATTATATTTTTGCCTGGGATTTTTTTTTGTACAATAGGAAATATTAAAGAATAAAATTTATATATGTAAGGATTTAAAAGAAAGAAAAAAAAAGAGAATTGATAAAAAATTAAAGAATTAAATAATTGTGTAATTTGGAGTGCTTAGACTGTTTTCGTAAAAATCTCTTAAATACCCTATTAACTTTCGTTACATATACACAGCATCAGTTATTACCTTTGCTATGAACGAAATAAAAACAGAAGAGGATTCCATAGAATTTTTGAGAAGTGTGCAAACACAATCAGACATTTTATAAAAAGTTTAAAAAACAAAGCAAACAAGCAAGGTCCGAAACCGATCACTATAGAAGAGTATCGGCAGAGGAACAAATTGAGCAAAACAGAAGAAATACCAAAAGTACCAGCCCCACAAATCCAAAGAAGGAAGCGGGGAGGTAAGAAATTTAAAAAAAGAAAGGAAATAGCTGAAACTTGCAAAATTTTGAACGTTATAACACATACAGCAGATAGGATTAAGTTAAAGGGAAAAAATCCAAGAAAAAAAAACATATATTCGTCTTTGTCCAATTTATTCGACTGAATAGAAAATGGGAAGAAAATTCACTAAAATGCATTGGTAGACTAAAAGAAGCTCAGAAAGCTATGAATTCGATAGGGAAAACACTTAAATAAAATGAGTAAATGGCAAGAAATTCACGACAAATTATCGGAAGAAAAAATTAAAGCCAGAAACTATAATCAAACACTTAAATACAATCGTAGAAGCCCTAAATAATATAGGACAGGTAATAAATAAGGTAAATTATATACTCACTAAAGAACACCAAAACGCAGCTTACCAATTATTTTCACATGTACGTGACAAATTAGTATCCTCATTAGCGAGATACAACATAGAAATACCCACACCAACTACGATAGAAGAAAATCTCCAAATTGACTTTAATACCGTTCTAATCGAAACGTCAAGAAACCGTACCCCTTCACCTTCATTAGAAGAAAATAAACCACAGGTATATACCACCATAAACGTCACAATGGCACAAACAGTAGTAAAATTTATCAAAACTGCCTCATCAGTGTTGCCAGAATTTGATGGCAAGCCTGAAAATCTACATAGTTTCCCAGATGCTCTTGATATTTTAGACCAAATCAAAGATACTCATGAAGCTTTAGCGATAACCATGGTAAAAACCAAACTAAAAGGCACTGCAAGAAATTTCATTAGCAACGAGACTACTATTGCACAAATTAAGTTAAAATTGAAAACAGCAATAAAAGGCGAATCAGTTGAAGTTTTGACAGCAAAACTACTAAATATCCAACAGCGCAGCAAAACTGCAAATCAGTACACAGCGGAAATAGAAAAAATAACTAGATCCCTGGAGGGAGCATATATCTCGGATGGCTTAAATACAGACTTGGCAACCAGATATGCAACCCAAGCAGCAGTCAAAGCGATGTGTAAGAACTGCTCAAACGAGAAAGTAAAAATGATTATGCAAGCAGGAACGTTCACAACAATGAACGATGCGATTTCAAAATTTACAAATAGCTGTACCGAAATAACGGGTAGCTCAAATACAATCTTAAATATACGGCAACAAAATCAATTCCGGAGTAATTTCCGTGGGGGTTACCGAAGTAACAACTATGGGAATTACCGAGGTAGGAGATTTAGACCACAGCCAAGATATAACAATAACTTTAGAGCAAATACTAACAACAATAATAATCCTCAAGGAAGATTGCAAAATCAAAATAAGCCCTATAACCAAACACGCAACCAGACACGCAATGTACGTAGCTGTAATCAGCAGGAAAACCAGGAAACTCCACTTCAAAGTCAGTAAGTAGAAAATTATGTGTATTAAATCTACTCTTAAATAGTTATATATCTACAAAAACCTCTTTAAATAACTCAATTTCAACTTTTTTAGTAGACACTGGAGCAGATATCTCCATAATTAAAAAGAATCAAATAATTAAGCATGAAAAAATAAATACAAAACAAATAACAGACTTAAAGGTCATTGGTCAAGGTATAACCAGTACATTAGGCACAATCAAAACCGATTTAAAAGGCGACGACCTTCTAATTTATCATAAATTTCACGTCGTAGAAGACGACTTTCCAATACCGTGCGATGGAATAATAGGTTTGGATTTATAAAGAAATATAATTGTATTCTAGATTATGGTAAAACAGAGGATAAACTAATCCTAAGACCATGTGATTTTCCCCAAACCATCACAATGTATCTAACAAATTACCTAACTGCTAACACAGTTACAATCCCTGCTAGATCTGAAGTCATTAGACAGGTAACAGTAAACACTGATAATAAATCCATCTTCATACCCCACCAACAACTGGCTGAAGGCATCTTTATAGCAAACACAATCACAAATAAGGATCAAACTTTTGTCAGAATTATTAACACCACATATAAAAATACAACCATTCAAAATTACAAAATACATACTGAAAATTTAGATGACTATAATTTAATTAAAACAAAAACACACAATAAACAGAGTAATGGCACAGAAAAATTAAAAAGATTAACCAAAAATTTCCCAAAATTTGTTAATACACAATTAACTTCACTATGCACAGAATTCATAGATATATTTGCACTAGAAACAGAACCTATTTCCACTAATAATTTATATAAACAAAAACTACACATGAAAGATGACACACCAGTATACATAAAAAACTATAGATTACCCGAGATAAAATAAAATAAATAAATGTAAGGCGCGATAACCTCCGAAGAGTTCTAAGGCCGAGCTTCTCTTCCAATTTGCCTCGTGCTCCTCTTGATTTTCCCTACAAGTTGGCCGGACGGGACCTACATGATTTTATGCCGACTCCGAACGGCATCTGCAAGGCAGATGAGTTTTCACTGAGAGCTTTTTCATGGCAGAAATACACCCGGAGCGCTTGCCAAACACTGCCGAGGGACGACCCCGCTTAGAAAAATTTTTTTCTAATTGAAAAACCTTATTTCTAAAATTGTTGCTTTGCCCGGGGTTTGAACCCAGGGCATCCGGTATGGTAGGCGGAGCACGCTACCATCACACCACGGTGGCCGCCATACCCGAGATACAAAAGGAAGAAATAAGTAAACAGGTTAATAAATTGATTGAAGATGACATTATAGAACCCTCAATATCGGAATACAACAGTCCAATTTTACTAGTTCCTAAAAAATCACTACCAGGTAATACAGAAAAGGAATGGAGACTGGTAGTTGACTACAGACAAGTAAACAAAAAACTAGCAGCGGACAAATTCCCACTTCCAAGAATCGATGATATTTTAGACCAACTTGAAAGAGCAAAATATTTTTCATGCCTAGACCTTATGTCAGGTTTTCATCAAATAGAATTACTCCCAGACTCTAGAGCTATAACCTCATTCACAGCAGAAAATGGTACATATAGATTCAAAAGACTACCCTATGGATTAAAAGTAGCACCAAATTCATTCCAAAGAATGATGACATTAGCCTTTGCGGGCCTCAACCCATCCCAAGCATTTCTCTATATGGATGATTTAGTTGTACTAGGGTGTTCAGAAAAACAAATGCTAAAAAATTTAAAAGATGTTTTCTCGACTTGTAGGAAATACAACTTAAAATTACATCCAGATAAATGCCTATTCTTCAGTGAAGAAGTAACTTATTTAGGACATAAACGCACAAGCAAAGGAATACTACCTGACCCAAACAAATTTGAAACAGTTCAAAATTACCCAACACCAAAAACAGCAGATGAAGTTAAAAGGTTCGTAGCGTTCTGCAATTATTAAAAAAGATTTGTACTCAAGAAAATTAACTAGGCTTTGCAAAAAGAATGTTTCCTTCGACTGGGCAGAAGAATGTCAAAAAGCTTTTGTCTACCTAAAGCTTTTGTCAGCCCACAATTTTGCAATACCCCGACTTCAATAAAGAATTCTGCATAAGAACAGACGCTAGTGGGTATGCTTGCGGAGCAGTCCTTACTCAAGAACACGATGGCAAACAGTTACCAATTGCTTACGCTTCTAGATCATTTACAAAAGGTGAAACAAATAAAGCTACTATAGAAAAAAAATTAGCAGAAATCCATTGGGCCATAACCTTTTTCAGACCATATTTTATTTGGCAGAAAATTCTTAATTAAAACTGACCATCGCCCCTTAACATATCTTTTCTCGATGAAGAATCATTCACCTAAATTAACAAGAGTAAGACTTGGGTTAGAAGAGTACGATTTCGAAGTGGAGTACATTGCTGGAAAAGAAAATCATGTAGCGGACACATTGTCTCGCATTAACATTACAAATCTAAAAGAAATGTCAGTGGAAGCACGCAAAATAATGCAAGTTTCAACAAGATCAGCAGCTAAAAATGTAAAAAATAACATTAAAATTAAAGAAAGTCACACAGAGGTCCCAAAAATATATGAAGCGCTAAATAAATTTGAAGTAAAAAGACTAGTCGACCTCGTTTTCAATCCTTCGAAATTCTATTTCAAAAAAGGAAAGAAAATTTGTAGCCATTTTGATTCAAGCAACCTAATTGTTGAGATTGACTTAGGACAATTCTTTGCCAGGCTCGAAAGAGAAGCCGGCAATTTAGGCCTTGTACAAACACAGTTGTCCTTAGGGGACAAAATATTTAAAAGAAATTATACTGCAGTGGGAAAATTTATTGAAATAGGAAACAAGGTTCTCAAAAAACTAACAATTGCATTAACCCCAGAAGTTATATATGTGACTAATCCCGGGAAAATTAAGGAAATTCTGCAAAAATATCATGATGATCCTATTAGTGGTGGCCACCCAGGAATAAATCGCATGACAAATAAAATCAAGCAGAAATATAGCTGGCTAAACATAAAAAACGACGTAAGAAAATACGTAAAGAACTGCATCCACTGTCAGAAAAACAAAATAAATAAGCATATAAAAGAACCACTGACAATAACGGGACAATTTCGAAGGCTTTCGATATAGTACAGATCGATACGGTCGGACCATTACCGAAATCGATAAATGGAAACGAATACGCAGTTACATGCGATCTCACCAAATATTTAGTAGCAATTCCAGTCCAGAGCAAACACGCAATAACAGTTGCTAAAGCTGTATTCGAGCACTTCATTCTGATCTATGGGTGCATTAAAACAATCCTAACAGACATGGGAACCGAATACAAAAATTGCTTATTCGAAGAACTATGCAAACTGCTAAAAATTGAGCATAACACCTCAACACCCTACCATCACCAAACTTTAGGCACTGTAGAACGTAGTCATAGGACATTTAACGAATATGTACGTTCATACATATCCAGTGATAAAGATGATTGGGACGAATACCTCAGGTATTTCGCGTACTGCTACAATACGACCCCATCGACCGTACACGGATATTGCCCTTACGAGCTAATATTTGCGAAAAATCCACCTATATACGAATTCCTAGATGAGAATAAAATAAGCCCAGTGTATAACCACGAAGCATATGACGAAGAAATAAAATATAGACTTCAAATAGCACAACAAAGAGCTAGAAAATTAGTACAAGAAGTCAAAGAAAAACAAAAACTTAATTACACAAGCTAGACATTAGATATAAAGGAAGGTATAAGGTAAAGAAAATTGACAAAAATAACTATTTTACTTTAATACCACATAGATAAGAAACTACTAATCGGAAAAATAAAGATAAGGAGTTAATAATTCATAAGAATATACTTAAACCCATTTAATACATCTTTTAATAAATTAAAACATTAAATATTGAAATAAACACTCCAATTTACTCTCTTGTTTAATAAAAACTTTTAGAAAAAGCAGATTTTGGATGGGTAGACACATTTAAAATCCAGCTCTGTAAAATAAATGAAAAATGTAAAATAAAGAAAATAAATGAAAAATGTAAAATAAATAAAATAAATGACAGTTGTAAAATAATCGGATTTTGAAAAAAAAAAAATTGTACAAAACATTGTAAAAATAATAAAAGTATGAAGGTCAGCAGATTATACACAAAGTACACACACTCTGTCACTATTATATCAAGTTACAGTAACATCATTAAAAAAAATTCAAACAAAGAGTCTTATACAATTGCTCACTCAATTATATAATCCTCTTTTCTAAGGCGGACCGTATAGCATTATGCGTCATGCCCACTAAGCAATACATTTACGGCATTACGTATCATGAACTTCTATCCCAATACATTTCTTATGAACCGAACACACAATAATAACATAATCATATTACAATATTGGGCGACATAAATTACATTGACCTCGCACAAGCGGCGAGCCAACATCAATGGAATGCCGAATATGAAACCCTTGTCTGTTCATACCCTAATCAGTCAATCACCCCGATCAATGCACTTGCCGATTGTCAATGTTAGACTCTCACATAAATATGTACCTACAATCCATTTGCAGTGTTTACTTTGTTAATATGAATTAATCAAATATACACATACAAACATTTTACATAACGCATACAAGTATCAATCTGCTGGCGTTGCAATACAAATCTACACATATGAATATCAACAATACAAACTTACAAATAAGAATATCAATAGTACAAACTTACATAAGTAAATATCAATAATACAAATCTACATGAACACTTACACTACATACCTAAATACACAAATACTGACAATACAAATTTACACATTTTTAATTCATAAGTATAAGGTTAATTGCAAATGTATAGGTTAAGATATTTTGTATAAAAAAGGAAGAATTTTTGTTAATAAACAATTAATATTCTGACGCCCAAAGCGTAAATATCTCTTCATTCAAATAAGAATATTTCAATTTCCCACAAAGAATGCAAAGGTGGTTTCAAGCCAGGGCGCACTACTGTTGTGAAACGTCGGAACGATACTGATTATCTGAAGCCAATCCGTCAAGCGCAAGCTCTATGAAGTAGTTCATTGGCCAAACAACAGAATGTGAGGGAACGGTCCAGGATAATGAGTAGTCGGATGAAAAACAGGTACGACAAGAACAATAGCTCGGAAGGTTTTTTGGAGGGATATTTGGTACTGCTATACAACCCTCACCGGCGGAAAGGTGTTCATCCAAATTTTGGTGCAGTTGGGAAGGCCCCTGCAGAGTTGTGAAGAGAATCAGTGATGTCATCTTGTAGAAAGGTCCCTAACGCAATTAAAACAAAGAAGACTTCACTGCTTGAATTATGAATGTCGAATTGTCTTTATTCAAATAATTCAGCCTATTTATATTAGATTATTCTAAACATATTCTTACATATCTATTTACATTTAAGCTTACATATTTACATACATAACTACCTTAAACATACATACTTACGTACATACTTACATACCTACATACTACTCGGCACAAAATATGTACCTACATATGTATATGAGCTGCAAATTTATGGGAAATGCTAACCTTGCAAGTTGCAGGAATGCAAATTGCTGGGATTCAAATTCGTTTGGTTGTGTGTTGTACACGTCTGTTTATTAATGGCTGTGTCAGCATTAATTCTCAAATGCATTTTTATGTGTTGATGAACATTTAGACTATTTTTGTAGCAGGTTAGAATATAAGACTGATTTAAATATTTTGGATTAAATTGAATTGTTGGCTGCTTACACTACATCTCCCTTTTTTTTTTAGAATGCTTATGCATTTGGGGGAATGCATGAGTATTCTATTTTTGTAAATTAATTCTACTTTTGTATTTTAATGTTTGTAGGTTGAACATCTTCTTATTCTACTAATTTAAGTCTATTTTTGTGTATTTTTATTTGCCTATTCTCTATGTTACTACTAAATTTTTGCTTATCCTCATTTCCTATTCTAGATGGGATTAAGGTGTCATAATTTTTATTATTAGTATTTTCTTCTTCATCGATTTCTTCTACCTTATAGGGGATTAATGTAAAATTATTGTTTTCATCGATGTTTACTACTCTAAAGGGCCCTTTATATCTATTATCTAACTTATGTCCTGATTCACTTTTTACTAACACTACATCTCCTATTTTTATTTCCTTATAGTGAATATTCTTATCATAACTAATCTTTTGTTTTTCTTTAGCCTCTTTTACTAATTTAAAGGCTCTATCCTGTGCTATTTGTAACCTATATTTAATTTCTTTATCGTAAGCCTCATAATTGTACAATGGGCTTACCGTATTTTCTTGTAGAAATTCGTAAGTCTGGGGTTTTTTGCCAAAGATCAATTCGAATGGACAATAATTATGGACTGTAGATGGGGTAGTATTGTAACAGTATGCAAAATATTTGAGATATTCATCCCAGTCATCTTTGTTAATGGATATGTATGAGCGCACATATTCATTGAAAGTTCTATGACTACGTTCAACCGTGCCTAAAGTTTGGTGGTGATACGGCGGAAATTTTTTGTGCTCAATATTGAGAAGTTTACATAGTTCTTCAAACAGGCTATTTTTATATTCAGATCCCATATCCGTTATTATTGTTTTCATACTTCCATAAATTAATATGAAATTCTCGAATATGGCTATGGCTACTGTTTTTGCATGTTTGCTTTGTATAGGAATTGCTACTAAGTATTTAGTTAAATCACATATTAGAGTGACAGCGTATTAGTTTCCATTTAATGATCTTGGTAAAGGTCCAATTGTATCTATTTGTACTGTTTCGAACGCCTTTGGTGGTGTTTCAGTTAAAATCATTGGTTCTTTTAAATTTTTATAAATTTTATTTTTATTGCAATTAACGCATTTCTTTATGTATCTTCTGATGTCATTTTTCATATTTTACCAGTAATATTTTTGTCTTATTTTATTAGTTGTACGATTGATTCCTGGGTGGCCACCATTAACAGGATCATCGTGATATTTGTGAAGAATTTTTTTAATTTTATCGTTTTCCGTAACATGCACAACCTCCGGAGTTAATGCAATAGTTAAATTTTTGAGAACTTTGGTACCTATTTCTTTAAATGTGTCTACCCGGGCATAATTATCTTTAAACAATTTGTCTCCTAAGGACAACTGTATTTTCTTAATTCCCAAATTGCTACTTGCGTCGGTTGTAATAAAGAACTCTTCATCAAAATTGGGGTATTGTAGGATATTTGGACTAACTAGTGCATTTTTTAGGTAATTAAAAGATTTCTCGCAGTCGTCTGTCCAATTGAAAATTACATTTTTCTTACTAAGTCTTGTTAGTATCCTGGCGTATTCCGCGAAATTTGGTATGAATATTCTCTAACAAAATGCGACAAATCTTTTTGCTTCATCGGCATTTTTGGGAGTTGGGTAGTTTTGAACAATTTTAAATTTGCTTGGGTCTGGTAAAATTCCAGTACTTGTGCATTTATGTCCAAGATAAGTGACTTCTTGGCTGAAAAATAGGCATTTGTCCGGATGTAATTTTAAATTATATTTCCTACATGTGGAGAATACATCCCGTAAATTTTTAATCATATGTTTTTCAGAGCATCCCAACACCACTAAATCGTCCATGTACAAGAATGCTTGTGATGGTTTTAGACCTGCGGATGCCAATGTCATCATCCTCTGGAATGAGTTTGGCGCTACTTTGAGGCCATAAGGTAATCTCTTGAACCGATAAGTACCGTTGTCTGTGTAAATGATGTTATATCTCTTGATTCTGGGTTGAAAAATATTTTGCTCTTCCCAATTGATCCAGAATATCATCTATTCTAGGCAAAGGGAATTTATCAGCCGTTAATTTTTTATTTATTTGTCTGAAATCGATCACTAATCTCCACCTTTTTTCTTCTTTGCCCGGAAGAGATTTTTAGGTACTAATAGAATAGGGCTGTTGTACTCTGAGGTTGATGGTTCAATAATATCATCTTGAATTAGTTTATTTACTTGTTTATTTATTTCATTTTTATGTGCTTGGGGTAGTCTATAATTTTTAATGTACACAGGAGTGTTATCCTTCAGATGCAAGTTTTGTTTGTAGAAGTTGTTGGTCGTAATTGGTTCTGTTTCTAATGGGAATATATCAATGAATTCTGAGCATAATGTGTTGAGTGATTTACTAGCGAATGGTGGGTAATTTTTATTTAATCTTTCTAACTTTTCTTTACTATTATCTTTACATTGAGGTGTATTTTCAATTATTACATAATCCTCTAAACTTTCTGTTTTGATGTCATAATCTTGAATGATTGCATGTTTATCTGTTGTATTTATGATTCTGATTAAAGCTTGATTTGAGTTTACTATAGTGTTGGCTACAAAAATGCCCTTAGTCAATTCTTGATGAGGCACTAATAGTTCCTTATTGTGACTATTGATATGACAGGTTGTCTAACTACTTCAGCTCTAGCGGGTATTGTAATGCTATTAATTGTTGGTTTATTTGTCATTTGTATAACTATATCTTCTGGGTAGTCATATGGTCTTAATATTAGGCTGTGCCCAATCTTATTATAATCTAATATGCAATTATATTTTTTAATGAAGTCGAGTCCCAAAATTCCATCACATGGGATTGGGAAATTGTCTTCTACTATGTGAAACTTATGTCGTATTAAAAGACTATCATCTGTTAGATCTGCTTTTACTGTTCCAAGTGTGCTTGTTATGCCTCGGCCTATACCTTTTAAATCTGTGATTTGTGAGTTATTTATTGTGACATTACTGTCAATTTGACCCTTCTTTATTATTGAGATATCCGCTCCTGTATCTATCAGGAACGTCGAAGTTGACTTATTTAGGGTAGTATTGGAAGATATGTAGCTGTTTAGTTGCAAGTTAAATGTGCATACTTTATTACCGTTAGAATTTACTGTTGGGGTGGAGTTGGCTGGTTTTCCTGTTGGTTTATATTACGGAGGTTCCTTGTGTTACCCTGATTGGATGATCTTGACTGACCTCCAAAATTACGTGTTTGGATATTATTATTTTGTCTATTATTATTGTTGTTGCTATATCTGTTAGTGTTACCGTAATATCTTCGGTTTTGGTTACTTCTATAATTATTATTTTGGTAGCTTCTTCGGAAGTTACCTCGGTAATTACCTTGCGAGCGCGTCAAGCGTAACACTGTATTTGGGTTACCCGTGACTTCAGTACAGCTATTCGCGAATTTTGAAATAGCCTCGTTCATAGATGTGAACGTTCCTGCCTGCATTATTAGTTTTACTCTTTCGTTAGCCGAGTTTTTACACATGGCTTTTACAGCTGATTGTGTGGCATATTTGGTTGCCACATCAGGTGCAAGTCCGTCTGATATGTAAGCACCTTCTAACGATTTTGTTAATTTTTCTATTTCTGCAGTGTACTGGTTAGCTGTTTTACTGCGCTGTTGAATGTTTAGAGTTTTGCTGTCAAAACCTCTACAGATTCACCTTTGATTGCTGAACTCAACTTTTGCCTTATTTCTAGTATTGAGTTTTCGGTACTCAAAAGGTTTCTAGCTGTTCCCTTGAGCTTTGCTTTTATCGTGGAGACCGCTATGACCTCGTGAGTATCCTTAATTTGTTCTAGGATATCCAGTGCATCTAAGAAGCTATGTAAGTTCTCATGTTTACCATCAAACTCAGGCAGGATTGACGAAGCCGTTTTTAAGAATTCTACTGTGGTTTGAGCCATTTTGTCTTTTCTTGTTTGGTAGTTTGGCGTCTCTGTTAAACTTTCTTTTTGTTCTACTTTTGATTCTTCTTCTAAATCAGATGCTGACTCCAGAAGGAATGTGTTATAGTCTATTTTCTTAAAACTCTTTGGTACTATGAAGTCAATATCATATCTTGCCAGTGAGGACACCAATTTTTCTCTAATGCTGGAAAAAATTTGATATGCTTGGTCTTTTCGATTGCTGTCGAGTTTACCATTTAACTGTTGAATTATTTTTCCTATTTTGTTAAACGATTCAACTATTATTTTAAGATGCTTTACTACTGTTTCTGCCTTAATTTTTGTATTTTTATTAATACATTTGTAAGATTTTTCTCCTATCGTTTTTTCTTCTATGAGTAGTTTAACGATATCTTCTCATTTGCCCATTGGGGATGGCAGTTAAAATTTTTTTAAGCCTTATCCAAACCGTCTGCGCGGCTAGCATATCGCTTTTTTAGGATTTTATTATAGGTTGAGTAGAGTTTCAGAAACAAACTTATGCAACTTACTACGCAAATTATTAGAAGCATGATTTTCATAGTATCTAGTGCTTCAGTATGGTCTACTACTAGGACTGAGTTTACAACGTTTGCCGTTGGTTTTTCTATTTTCGATTCTTGGCCTCCCATCGTAAAAAAATAATATGAAGACAAAAAATTTTTGGTTTCTTCCCATAAATTTGACCTCGAATCTATATAACTCTTCAGGTGTTGTTGCTTGTGCGTTTCGTACGTTCCACATAGTTGGTTCTCTAGGCATATCGATAAGTTTCCACCACCATTTCAAGAATACTAGCCGTTTTCTTCATCTACAACTTTGATTTCATTTTTAAGGTCCTCAAGTGGGCCTGTTACATAAGTTTTAATCTTTCTTGGTCTTTCCATAATTTAAAACTAATAGTTTTACAAAATTATACTTTTTTTTTCAACACCCTAATATTTACATTGTTGGATTCGGTTTTTTATGTTTGTAACTATTGTTTCTTAATTCCTTAATTTCTTTTTTTTTTAGTTGAATTTTCTCTGCCTGATTAGTGCTTAAGTTTATTTTTTCATAGATCTTGGCTATTGATTTTCGTATGCCAAGTAATGTAATGGTTAAAGAAATGACTTCATACTTAAGCTAGTGTATTTATTATACTTATAATTATCATGCTCCTCTTGTTTATCACCATTGAAAATGTGGTACGCTTCACGAGATCAGTTTCATTCTTGCTCTGGGGCTATGCTAATATCGTTCCAATTTTAATGTATTTTCCGTTGAAGTAATTGCCACAATATGCTAATCTTCGTCTATTTTCCGTTGAAGTAATTGCCACAATATTCTAATTTTATTGTATTTTCCGTTGAAGTAATTGCCACAATATGCTAATCTTCGTGTATTTTCCGTTGACGTAATTGCCTCAATTTTTATTATTGGTGCCCGACTTTAACACCTTCTCTTTTTTTTTTCTTTTTACAAGGCTTAGGCTGTAATCAGCCAGAAAAATCCTGCCGGCTATGACATTAGGCTGAAAAATCAGCCAGTAGCATCATAGGCAGGATCGCCATGTAGAAAGGTCCCTAACGCAATTAAAACAAAGAAGACTTCACTGCTTGAATTATGAATGCCGAATTGTCTTTATTCAAATAATTCAGCCTATTTATATTAGATTAATCTAAACATATTCTTACATATCTATTTACATTTAAGCTTACATACTTACATACATAACTACCTTAAACATACATACTTACATACCTACATACTACTCGGTACAAAATATGTACCTACATATATGAGCTGCAAATTTATGGGAAATGCTAACCTTGCAAGTTGCAGGAATGCAAATTGCTGGGATTCAAATTCGTTTGGTTGTGTGTTGTACACGTCTGTTTATTAATGACTGTGTCAGCATTAATTCTCAAATGCATTTTTATGTGTTGATGAACATTTAGACTATTTTTGTAGCAGGTTAGAATATTAGACTGATTTAAATATTTTGGATTAAATTGAATTGTTGGCTGCTTACACTACAATCTACCGCATACCAACAATTGGGAAACCACGAAATAGGAGGGTGGTTTATTTGGGGAGGCTAGCAGCGGTTAGATCGAGAGATTTGTCTGATCGACACGATCAGACTTAGGTGGAGGGCAGTGTGACGAATATTAGCATCACTAATTGATACTCACATCCCTACGGTTATTAAATAAAGGCACAGCAACATTAAAGCTACATAAACACATTAATCATCATTTACACATGTAGATACAAGGTAGCAGAGAGGTGCTAACCATCAGCCGAAATAGTACTGACATATACACTCGCATATGGCTATGCGAGAGACTATAAACTACAAATATTCATGTACATATATGGCTGGTAACCAGGCATAAATTTCGCGAAGTTACTAGACCTTAGGGGAAATGGGTGAACGAGGCAACACAGAGTATTAAAGCAGCGAAAGCTGAATAGTAAGTTAACAGTTTGATTTAAGTACGCTATCAGTTGCGACGTGAAGTTTAATTGCGAAGTATTCTCAAAGTAGCGTGCTCCGCCTACCACACTGTATGCCCTGGGTTCGCACCCCGGGCAAAGCAACATCAAAATTTTAGAAATAAAATTTTTAATTAGAAGAAAATTTTTCTAAGCGGGGTCGCCCCTCGGCAGTGTTTGGCAAGCGCTCCGGGTGTATTTTTGCCATGAAAAGCTCTCAGTGAAAACTCGTCTGCCTTGCAGATGCCGATCGGAGTCGGCATAAAACATGTAGGTCCCGTCCGGCCAATTTGTAGGGAAAATCAGGAGGAGCACGACGCAGATTGGAAGAGAAGCTCGGCCTTAGATCTCTTCGGAGGTTATCTCGCCTTACATTTATTTTTTTATTTTTTATTCTCAAAGTGGTCTAATAAAGACCATTTTGTAATACAGAATATTGGAGTGTTTTATTCAACAGTTTAACGATACGAAAGTAAGAAGAAGGTCGCAAATAAGCGGAATTTCCCAAAATTTGTTACAATTGGTGTCAGAAGAGCAAATGTTGAATAAATTGTGAAGATTGCGAATGCAATTTGGACATGGCAAAGTTGAGTAAAATCAAGATCCAGCAACTGAAGGAGGAGTGGACTGTGGATTGGCTTCTACTGGCAATAAATCCCAGCTACAGAGACGACCAAGGGTAGCTAAGGTGTTTGAGCTATTCAAGCTTCAATTTGAGAAGGCGTCAGCAGTGAACAACTGGAATGCGGAAGATAAAGTTGCTGCACTCTTGGTGGCATTGAAATGGTCTGCAGCTAAAATCCTACAGACTATTCCAGAGTACGAGCGGAACAGTTATGAAGCATTGATGGCCGCTGTCCAGAGACGTTACGGAAGCGAGAAAGGAAACAGATATACCAAATTGAGTTGCAAAACCGTTACCACAAGGTGAATGAGAGTTTGCAGGAATTTGCGTCCGATGTTGAAAGATTGGCTCATCTCGCAAATACAGACGCACCCGTGGAATACACCGAGAGGGTAAAAATACAGAGCTTTATTAATGGAATACGGGACGTTGAGACGAAGCGAGCGACATATGCAAATCCAAAGCCAAAATTTGTTGAAACAGTATCCCATGCTCTGACTTAGGAAACAGCATCGCTTTTGTGTAAGCCAGTTTTCAAAGCACGCCGTGTGGAAGTAGAAAGGCCAGACTGAGTGAACACAATATTGGAGGCGCTGAAAAAGTGGAGTAATAGAGTAATCAAATGTTTCAAACGCAGGAAGCCTGGTCACATTGCACTTGAATGCAGCACCGGTCCTGGTAGTTCCAACTTGGTTGGTCGTAAACGCAAAGCTGGAGGAGATAAGCAAGAGCGAGTCAGATGTAAAGATCGAGAACTTGCCCGAGCTATTGATATCTATCTCGCAGATTGGAAGAAAATCGAGCAGTCTTACCGTGAAATGAAATGTGGATGGCAAAGAACGTATACTGACTGTAGATACGGGCGCATCTCATTCCTTAATCCGATCTTATTTAGTCAAGAAGAAGATAAAACCATTGCTTGGAGTAAGATTACGTACAGCCACTGGAGAGGACGCCCAGGTAATTGGAGAAGAAGCATGCGAAGTCGCAATTGGGAACGTCGCGGTGGTAAACAATTTTATAGTGGCAGAGATTGTTGCTAAAATCATAATTGGAGTGGACTTCTTAATCGACCAATGCATCAATATCGATATGCAAAGCAAGACGATGGATATAAGAACATGGATGTGCCACTTAATTTCGGCTACGAGAGAGGCTACAGCAGTAAACGAGTGCTGGTGGAAGAGAGTCAGCAAATACCACCAAAATCAGAAGCAGTAATCTGGGCAAAGGTTGATGGAGATTGTGGGACAAACAAATTGTGGGTTTTCGAAGGAGAAAACAAATCGACACCAAACATACTTGTAGGAAATCCCTGGCTATGACAAAACAAGATGGACATATTCCGGTAAGAGTACTCAATCAGTTCAAGTCACCACTCAAATTGACCAAAGGGGCTATATTGGGAAGATGCCAAGAGGCTGATAGGTAGGTAGTTAATAACAGTGAATAGCTCTAAGAACACGTTTCAACTAGTAATACTGATCTCTCAAATGACATCACGGCATGGACGGAGGGGCTAGAAGAAGACTATCAGAGTAAGGCAAAACAACTGCTCCTAAAGTACGCGAACATATTTCAACAAGATGGCTCCAAACCAGGCCGCACCAACGTTGTGAAACATCAAATTGACACTGCAGATCCATCAAGCTACACGTAGTGTTCCACTGGCGAAGCGGGAAGTTTTTGAGTCAAATCATACAAGATGAGCGACAGCGGTGTCATCGAAAAATCAGCTAGTCCATGGAGTTCACCGGTAGTACTTGTAAAGAAGAAGGGTAGAAAAATGAGGTTTTGCGGCTACTACTTGACGACACTCTGGACTCGCTATCTGGTATAAACTGGAGACAAGGAGAAAACAGCCTTCAGTGTCGGAGATGGTCTTTGGCAGTTTACAGTAATGCCCTTTGGACTATGCAATGCACCAGCTACTTATGAGAGACTCATGGATCAGGTACTGAAAGGACTACATTGGAAAAGATGCTTAGTGTACCTAGACGACATCATCGTATTGGGAAAGAACTTTGAAGAACATCTTAATAACTTAGAGGAAGTTTTCCAGAGAATAGCTGGCGCTGGTATGAAACTAAGTCAACAAGTAAACATTTTCACAAGTACCTCTACGGCCAGCGATTCCGCGTCAGGACAGATCACGCAGCGTTGAAATGGCTTCTGCAGTTCCGTAATCCAGAAGGACAATTGGCACGGTGGATCGAGCGACTACAAAGCTATGACTTTTCCATTGAGTATCGAAAAGGTAGTGCCCATGGAAATGCTAATGCAATGTCACGAACACCATGTAGTTTGGAATGAAAACACTGTTCAAAGGCTGAGGCTAAAGAAGGCATTATAGATGCCCGGCTAATGACTATAACGTGTACGGATGAATGGGGCAAAGAAAAACTAAGGGAGTGTCAACTAGAAGATACAGATCTCTCAACATGTGACAAGGGCTCGAACGAAACGAAAGACCAAATAGGGACGAGATCTCAGCAGTGAGTCCTATTGCGAAGTCATATTGGGCACAGTGGAACAGTTTAGAGTTGGTATCCGGTTACTTGCATCGAGTATGGGACAGTGAAGATGGTCAATGTAAGAGGAAACTGATAGTTGTTGCCAGGTAAAGGATTCCTGACGTTCTCAACGAGCTAGTTAATGGTCCAAGTGGAGGTCATCTGGGAATCACGAAGACGCTCGATAAAATTAAGCAGAGATTCTATTGGGTTGGTTGCCGTCAGTCGGTCACTGAGTGGATTACCAACTGCGAGGTTTGCAGCAGAGCGAAGGGGCCCAAAACCCGAAGTCATGGCCAGATGAATAAATATATCTCAGGTGCGCCACTTGAAAGGATCGCTATGGATGTCGCAGGTCCGTTTCCTACTAACAACTGCGGAAACAAATATGTACTGGTAGTTATGGATTATTTCAGCAAATGGCCAGAGGTATATCCAATCCAAATCAAGAAGCGGAAACAGTAACAGAGGTGCTTATAAACAATTGGGTTCCAAGGTATGGTGTACTAATGGAGTTACATTCTGACCAAGGCAGGAATTTGGAATCAGCTGTGTTCCAAGGAATGTGTAAGAATTCGGGCATTCGAGAAACACGGACAACTGCATTGCATCCTCAGTCCGATTGTATAGTGGAACGTTTTAATAGTACCTTGGAGGAGCAATTAAGGAAAGTAGTCGACAAGTTCCATAAAGAGTGGGATACACACATATCCTTGTTCTTGATGGCTTACCGATCGGCAGTGCATGAGACAACGGGCAAAGATAATTTTTGGCAATGACCTTCGACTGCCAGCTTATTTGTAGTTTGGGATAGATGCCGATGCAGAGGGAAATGTCAAGAAAGCCACTGGGGTCTTGGAAGAAGAGATGAGAGAAATACACGATCATGTAAGGCCACGAACAAAGATTGTGCGTGACAAGATGAAAGCCAGGTATGACAAGAACAATAATTTGAAAGGTTTCGTGGAGGGAGACTTGGTACTGCTCGTACAGAGTTGTGAAGAGGATCCGTGATGTCATCTACCGCTTACAAACAATTGCGAAACCACGAAATAGAAAGGGTGGTTCATTTGGAGAGGCTAGCAGCGGTTAGATCGAGAGATTGTTCTGATCGGTAAGATCATACTTAGGTGGAGGGCAGTGTGACGAATATTAGCATCACTAATTGATACTCACATCCCTAAGGTTACTAAATAAAGGGACAGCAACATTAAAGCAAGCTACATAAGCACATTAATCATCACTGACACATGTACATACAAGGCAGCAGAGAGATACTAACCATCAGCCGAAGTAGTACTCACATATACGCACGGATATGGCTATGCGGGTGACTTTAAACTACAAATATACATGTACATATATGGCTGGTAACCAGGCATAAAGTTCGCTAAGTTACTAGACCCTAGGGGAAATGGGTGAACGAGGCAACAAATAGTATAAAAGCAGCGAAAGCTGAATAGTAAGTAAGCAGTTTTATTTAAGCACGCAATCAGTTGCGAAGTGAAATATGTTCGCGTACTTTAGGAGCAGTTGTTTTGCCTTAGTCTGATAGTCTTCCTCTGGCCCCTCCGTCCATGCCGTGATGTCATTTGAAAGATCAGTATTACTAGTTGAAACGTGTTCCTAGAGCTGTTCACGGTTAATAACTACCTACCTATCAGCCTCTTGGAATCTTCCCAATTGATTGAGTACTCTTACCGAAATACGTCCATCTTGTTTTGTCATAGCCAGGGTTTTCCCCACAAGTATGTTCGGTGTCGATTTGTTTGCTGCTTCGACAACTCACAATTTTTTTGTTCCACAATCTCCATCAACCTTCAGACGACTGCTTCTGATTCTGGTGGTATTTGCTGACTCCCTTCCACCAGCACTCGTTTACTGCTGTTGCATATCTTGTAGCCGAAATTAAGTGGCACATTCATGTTCTTATGTCGCATCGTCTTGCTTTGCATGTTGATCTTGATGCCTTGGTCGATTAAGAAGTCCACTCCAATTATGATTTCATCAACAATCTCTGCAACTATAAAATTGTGTACCACCGTGACGTTCCAAATTGGGACTTCGCATGCTTCTTCTCCAATTACCTGGGTGTCCTCTCCAGTGGCTGTATGTAATCTTGCTCAAAGCAATGTTCTTATCTTTTTGTTGACAGATCGGATTAAGGAATGAGATGCGGCCGTATCTACAGTCAGTACACGTTCTTTCGTTTGATGGTAAGACTGCTCGATTTTCTTCCAATCTGCGAGATAGATATCAATAGCTGGGGCAAGTTCTCGATCTTTACATCTAACTCACTCTTGCTTATCTCCTCCAGATTTGCGTTTACGACCAGCCAAGTTGGAACTACCAGCAATGACGTGCAATGTGACCACCAGGCTTTCCGCATTTGATTACTCTATTACTCCGATTTTTCAGCGCCTCCAATATTGTGTTCACCCAGTCTGGCCTTCCTACTTCCACGTGGCGTGCTTTGAAAACTGGCTTACACAAAAGCGTTGCTGATTCCTGAGTCAGTGCATGGGATACTGTTTTAGCAAATGTTGGCTTTGGATTTACGTATGTCGCTCGCTTCGTCTCAACGTCCCGTATTCCATTAATAAAGCTCTGGATTTTTACCCTCTCGGGGTATTCCACGGGCGCGTCTGTATTTGCGAGATGAGCCAATCTTTCAACATCGGACGCAAATTCCTGCAAACTCTCATTCGCCTTTTTGGTAACGGTTTTGCAACTCAACTTGGTATATCTGTTTCCTATACTCGCTTCCGTAACGTCTCTGGACAGCGGCCATCAATGCTTCATAACTGTTTCGCTCGTAATCTGGAATAGTCTGTAAGATTTCAGCTGCAGGCCCTTTCAATGCCACGAACAGTGCAGCAACTTTATCTTCCGCATTCCAGTTGTTCACTGCTGGCGCCTTCTCAAATTGAAGCTTGAGTACTTGGAAAGGAACAGAGCCGTCAAAATATGGAGTTTTTACCTTCGGATTGTTCGCTGGAATAACTGGGCGATTTGGTTGTAACTCCTGCATAAGACCTTTCAACGCTTCTATCTCGGCATTAATTTTGTCCTCTAGTTATAAAATTTTTGCATTCTGCTCTTCCAGTTTCGCAAAGGGCTGCGATGATACCCGTTCCGAAATTTGTGTCCACATTTCAGACATATATGTCTTCTGTTCTTCCAATTGAGATGACATTTGCGACGACATTTCTGAAATACGTGCCTCCTGTGACTCCAGCTGAGATGGCATTGTGGATGTTTGTGCAGATATTGCAGCCAATATCATGTTAAAATCTGTGCTCGTCACTGTCTGCGGCGTTTCGTTTTTTTCTTCCATTTTTGTTGTTGTCTTGTCGCTATCAGAATGAAAGACATAGTCGTCAGCATTGATTCCTTCAAATACCATAGCTACCTTTAGTCGTCTTTGTAGGTGGGATTTATTGCCAGTAGTAGCCAGTCCACGGGCTCCCAAATCCTCCTTCAGTTGCTGGATCGTGAATTCACTCAAATTTGCCATGTCCAAATTGTATTCGCAATCTTCGAAATTTATTCAACAATTCCTCCAATTGTAACGAATTTAGGGAAATTCCGCTTATTTGCAGCCTTCTGCTTACGTTCGTATCATTAAACTGTTGAATAAAAAACTCCAATATTCTGTATTACAAAATGGCCTTTATTAGACTACTTTGAGAGTAAAATAAATAAATGTAAGGCGCGATAACCTCCGAAGAGATCTAAGGCCGAGCTTCTCTTCCAACTTGCGTCGTGCTCCTCTTGATTTTCCCTACAAATTGGCCGGACGGGACCTACATGTTTTATGCCGACTCCGAACGGCATCTGCAAAGCAGATGAGTTTTCACTGAGAGCTTTTCATGGCAGAAATACACCCGGAGTGCTTGCCAAACACTGCCGAGGGGCGACCCCGCTTAGAAAAATTTTCTTCTAATTGAAAAATCTTATTTCTAAAATTTTGATGTTGCTTTGCCCGGGAGTTGAACCCAGGGCATACGGTGTGATAGGCGGAGCACGCTACCATCACACCACGGTGGTCGCTTACTTTGAGAGTACTTCACAATTAAATCATCTTCAGGGACTTGTGAATGCAAGGTGCAAGGTGCATTCACAAGTCCCTCCCAAGAAATCATCTTCTAATTGAAATCGAAATATCGACAAAATATGTGGTATAATTCATTGCATTTTTATTACTCATATATATGTGTGGCCTAGAGCTCGGAAATTCTTGTAGATATAACTTTTGAAAGGCCGAAAATAAAAATAAAAACAACAATAATTTTACAAGAACCGTGAATAAAAGTTTTAAAATGTAGACCAAAAGTTGCAAAATTTGTCAAGTGCACAGAATAACGTTGTAAATGTATGGATAATGGGCATCATGTTTAATTAAGAAAGAAAAATGCAATATTAATGCATTTTTTGTATTGAATGACAGTGAGCTGTTGAAAACTGTGTTGTTGTTTGATGCTTATTATTAATAACGTTTTATTGTGTGTTTTCGTACATTTTCGTTGCTTACATATATCCGAGAAAGACTGTATTTAGTTTTTTTTTCACTCTGCCAACCATTAATTTAAATTTTCTTACAAATGCGTGTGTTTTTAAACACTTGGACCATTGATTGGTCCCAATTGGCGTAAATAAATAAATTAAATAAAAAAATGCGTATTTAATTTAAAACCGAATGTCCAAATAATTTAAAATTAATTTAATTTAATTCGTAACACGTAACACACCCAAAAATCGTTAGCACAGCTCAGTTCTGCTGTTATAATTTTACTTGATTCTATCCGCTTCGACACACACATTCTGAATTTATTTCCGTTAGGGCGACATCTGTCTATTTGTTTCTTATTTGATCGATATAGAGCGTGTTCCAGCTGCAGTGCAGCACTGTTACTTTTCATGACAGAGCATAACGTTCTTAAGTAAAGTTTGAGCAGATGTGGCAATTTCGCGCGAGTTATGTACATTATATCGTAACGAATTTAGGGAAATTCCGCTTATTTAAACCCTTCTGCTTACGTTCGTATCGCTAAACGGTTGAATATAACACTTCAATATTCTGTATTACAAAATGGTCTTTATTAGACTACTTTGAGAGTACTTCACAATTAAACTTAACTTCGCAACTGATAGCGTGCTTAAATCAAACTGCTAACTTACTATTCAGCTTTCGCTGCTTTTATACTCTCTGTTGCCTAGTTCACCCATTTCCTCTAAGGTCTAGTAGCTTCGCGAACTTTATGCCTGGTTACCAGCCATATATGTACATGAATATTTGTAGTTTATAGTCTCTCGCATAGCGTGTGTATATGTGAGTACTACTTCGGCTGATGGTTAGTATCTCTCTCTCTAACCTTAGGGATGTGAGTATCAATTAGTGATGCTAATATTCGTCACACTGCCCTCCACCTAAATCTGATCGTCCCGATCAGACAAATCTCTCGATCTAACCACTGTTAGCCTCTCGAAATGAACCACTCTTTCTATTTCGTGGTTTCCCAATTGTTTGTATGCGGTAGCTGACATAACAGATCCTCTTTGCAACTCTGTACGGGCCTTCCCAACTGCAAACAAATTTGGATGGAAGAGCTTTCCGCCGGTGAGGGTTGTATAGCAGTACCAAGTCTCCCTCCAGGAAACCTTCCGAATTATTGTTCTTGTCGTACCTGGCTTTCATCTTGTCACTCATAATCTTTGTTCATTGCCTTACAAGATCGTGTAGTTCTCTTATGTCTTCTTCCAAGACACCAGTGGATTTCTTGACATTTTCTCCGCATCGACATCTACCCCAAACGTCAAATCAGCTGGCAGTCGAAGGTCCTTGCCAAAAATTAACTTTGCGGGAGTTTGGCCCGTTGTCTCATGCACTGCCGATCGGTAAGCCATCAAGAACAATGATATGTGTGTATCCCACTCTTTATGGAACTGGTCGAATACTTTCCTTAAGTGCTCCTCCTAGGTTCTATTGAAACGTTCCACTATACCATCGGACTGAGGAAGCAATGCAGCTGTCCGTGTTTTTCGAATGCCCAACATCTTACACATTCCTTGGAACACAGCTGATTCAAAATTCCTGCCTTGGTCGGTACACCATACCTTGCAACCCAATTGTTTATAAGCACTTCTGCTACTGTTTCAGCTTCTTCATTTGGGATTGGGTATACGTCTGGCCATTTGCTAAAATAATCCACAACCACCAATACATATTTGTTTCCGCAGTTGCTAGTAGGAAATGGACCTGCGACATCCATAACGATCCTTTCAAGTGGCGCACCTGAGATATATTTCTTCATCTGGCCATGACTTTGGGTTTTGGGCCCTTTCGCTCTGCTGCAAACCTCGCAGTTGTCAATCCACTCAGTGACCGACTGACGGCAACCAACCCAATAGAATCCCTGCTTAATTTTCTCGAGCGTATTCGTGATTCCCAGATGACCTCCACTTGGGCCATTATGTAGCTCGTTGAGAACGTCAGGAATCCTTTTCTTGGGAACAAGTATCAGTTTCCTCTTACATTCACGATCTTCACTCTCCCATACTCGATGCAAGCAACCGGATATCAACTCTAAACTGTTCCACTGTGCCCAATGGTATTTTTTTTTAATTATCGTATTTCAAGCCTCCCAGACACTCATCCGCAACTTTATGATATTGTTCCAGATCGGCCCACATTCCATTGACGTCTGGAGTATGTTTCCATATTCATTACTTGTGGAAAATGTGATACTCTGAAGTCCAGCCATTCTGTTTAGAGGTTTACGCCAATCACTTTATCGGCGTGCCGGCCCCGTCGCCGCTGCCCGTATATAATAGAGCCTACGCCGCCGCTGCCGATAAAGTGATCGGCGTAAACCTCTTGTACATACATGTAAAAAATTTACATTTACGGGTTCAAAACGCTTACGGTAGCGGCAGGTTGTGCTTAATAGCGGAGACACAAACGTCTGACACACAAATCGTTTCACTCAAAAAATGTGCCTCCTGAGCAGCATCCAAAAGCCGCTTGACGGCATTGCGTCAATAAGCTGGCACGGGCATTAGCGCTGGCGCCATGCTATCAACACCTCGAAAAATGCGCGAATGCCTAGCCCTAGAATTTCAACAATAGACAATAGCTAACGCTAAAACTCCATCGCCAAAAATTCTAAATCAAGTACGCAGAAAAGAATGCAAAACTTAGTACCATATGGTCATAAGACTAAGTCCCATGTAAGAGTATTAGAGTTAGGCTATTATTCTTTGTAATCATATTGTAACAAATATTAGCAGAACTAAGGGATACTATGATCTCTAAGCCGATGCTAAGCAGTGACTTGCATGCACATCAATAATTCAATCATTATGTCTACACATATGTACGTACACGAAGCGGAGAAGTGACGCACAAACACATGCGGATATCTTATCTGAGATGCTCCCAAAAGTATGCAATTATAATTGTGGAAGTGTCGCTCACAAATAAACGCGCATATGAGAAGCTATACACGTGCATCTATAGTTATAATTATATAGCAGTAACTAAGTAAATTCTGGAAGAGCCTAGAAGTATGCAAACGGGAAATCACAGAGTACAAAAGGCCGCAACAGTAGAGGCGCGACAATCAGTTTGATGTAAGACACTATCTGGCGAGCAATGGTAGTGTTATTTTGGAAGTACTTTAATAAAGGTCATTTTGCATTATTGAATAGTGGAGTTATTTATTCAACAGTTCAGTGATTCGAAAGTTAGCAGAAGATTGCAAATAAGGGGAATTGCAGTAAATATGTTACAATTGGTGTCAGAAGAGGAATTGTTGAATAAATTCCGAAGACTTCGAATACAACTTCGACATGGCAAAGTTGAGTGAATTGACGATCCAGCAACTGAAGGAGGAGTTGGAAGTCCGTGCATTGGATACTTTTGGTAATAAATCACAGCTACAAAGGAATCAATGCTAAGGAGTATGCCTTTCATTATGATAGCGACAAAACAACAACAAAAATGAAAAAAAAAAAACGAAACACCACAGACAGTGACGAGCACAATATCTGCGCCCAGATCGACAATGGCTCCTCAGCTGGAGTCACAGGAGGCACGCATTTCAGAAATGGCGTCACAAATGTCATCTAAATTGGAAGAACAGAAGACATACATGTCGTCTCAACTGGAAGCGCAAGAGGCACGAATATCTGGAATGTCGACAAAAGTTTCGGAACAGGTATCATCGCAGCTCTTTGCGAAACTAGAAGAGCAGGATGCAAAAATTTTACATCTCGAGGATAAATATGATGCCGAGTTGAAAGGTCTTATGCAACAGTTACAATTAAATCGCCCAGCTGTTCCGGCGAGCAATCCGAAGGTAAAAACTCCATCTTTTGACGGCTCTGTTCCTTTCGAGGTATTCAAGCTTCAATTTGAGAAGACGTCAATAGTGAACAACTGGAATGCTGAAGATAAAGTTGCTGCACTGTTCGTGGCATTGAAAGGTCCTGCAGCTGAAATCTTAAAGACTATTCCAGAGTACGAACGGATGATGGCCACTGTCAAGAGATGTTACGGAAGCGAGCATAGAAAACAGATATACCAAATTGAGTTGCAAAACTGTTACCAAAAGGTGAATGAGACTTTGCAGGAGTTTGCGTCCGATGCTGAAAGATTGGCTCATCTCGCAAATGCAGACGTTCCCGTGCAATACACCGAGAGGGTTAAAATTCAGAGTTTTATAAATGGAATACGGGATGCCGAAACGAAACGAGCTACATATGCGAACCCAAAGCCAACATTTGCTGAAACGGTATCCCATGCACTGACTCAAGAAACAGCGTCACTTTTGAGTAAACCCGCATACAAAGCTCATCGCGCGGAAGTGGAAAGGACATATTGTGTAGACATAATTTTGGAATCACTGAAGGGTTTACAACAAAAATATGTCGGAGTTATTAAGTGTTTCAAGTGCGGTAACACGAGTCACATTGCACGTCATTGCAGCATCGGTCATAGTAGTTCCAACTTGGCTGGTCGTAAACGCAAATCTGGAGGAGATAAGCAAGAGCGAGTCAAATGTATAGGTCGAGAACTTGCCCCAGCTATTGAATGTCGCGTGATACCTATCTCGCAAACTGGAAGGAAATCGAGCAGTCCTACCGTCAAAGGAAATGTGGATGGTAGGAGCGTGTACTGACTGTAGATACTGGCGCATCTCATTCTTTAATCCGATCCGATTTGGTCAAAAGGAGAGTAAAGCCATTACCTGGAGCAATATTGCGTATTACTGGCGAGTGTAACCAAGTCCAGGGAGAAATGGTATGTTGTGGCTGAGATCGTTGATGAAGTCATATTGGCGGTGGATTTCTTAGTTGACTATGATATCAGGATCGATATGCAAAGAAGGATTATGCAGTATAAGAACAAGGATGTGCCACTTAACTTCAGTTTTGAACAAGGTTTCAGCAGTAAGCTAGTGCTGGTGAAAGAGATTCGACAAAAACCACAAAAGTCATAGGCAGCAGATCGGGCAAGGGTTGATGGAACGAATGGGCCAAACAAAGCAAAATCAAAGATAACTGCGAGAGAAACACTGGCATTGACAAACCCTAATGGACGCACTAAAACACTGAAAGAATTTTTCAGAAAGGATACAAGGGTGATTTCGAGCCAGCGCGCACTACTGTTGTGAAACGCCAAGACGATACTGATGATGCAAAGTCAATCCGTCAAGATCAAGCTCTGTGAAGTAGTTCTTCATTGGTCAAACAGCAGAGTGCGAGGGAACGATCCAGGATAATGAGTAGTAAAATGAAACGCAGGTACGATGAGAACAATAATTCGGAAGGTTTCTTGGAGGGAGATTTGGTAAATTTGCTATACAACCCTCACCTGCGGAAAGGTGTTCCATCAAAATTTTGGTGCAGTTAGGAAGGCCCGTGCAGAGTTATGAAGAGGATCGGTGATGTCATCTACCGTATACAAACCATTAGGTAACCACGAAGTAGAAGAGTGGTACATTTGGAGATGCTAGCAGCGTTTAGATCGAGAGATTTGTCTGATCGGGACGATCAGACTTAGCAGCACTAAGGGATACTATCATCTCTAAGCCGATGCTAAGCAGTGACTTGTATGCACATCAGTAATTCAATCATTATGTCTACACATATGTACGTACACGAAGCGGAGAAGAGACGCACAAACACACGCAGATATCTTATCTGAGATGCTCCCAAAAGTATGCAATTATAATTGTGGAAGTGTCGCTCACAAATACACTCGCATATGAGAAGCTATACATGTGCATCTGTAGTTATAATTATATAGCAGTAACTAAGTAAATTCTGGAAGAGCCTAGAAGTATGCAAACGAGAAATCACAGAGTATAAAAGGCCGCAACAGTAGAGGCGCGACAATCAGTTTGATGTAAGACGCTATCTGGCGAGCAATAGTAGTGTTATTTTGGAAGTATTTTAATAAAGGCCATTTTGCATTATTGAATAGTGGAGTTATTTATTCAACAGTTCAGTGATTCGAACTTTAGCAGAAGATTGCAAATAAGGGGAATTGCAGTAAATTCGTTACAATATGCTGCTAAAACTTGCATACTTTACTGCGCACCTGTTACTGTTTTAAATATTTTTAGAAATGGTTGCTGAATCGCCATTTTACAGTTACTGAAGTTTAAAAAATGGATTTCGGTCACGGATTCTAAAACACGATACTGCCCCTGTTTATTTGGAAATTTTTATTTTCCTGTCCCCAAATTCCTACCTTCGCTAACGCTAAAGCTCCATGGCCAAAAATATCAAGCGCGCAAAACTTAGTACGAACATGGTCATAAGGAATAGCCACCTAAGTCCTATGCAAAAGTATTTAGTATTTAGTACTTAGTATTTATTAAGCCAATTAGAATACAAAATCTTACAGGCTAAGTAGAAATATGTGGTAACAGTAGGCAAAATTACTAGTATAATTAAATGGCTTACTTATAAAAAGGGTTTATTGTATTTAAAAAGCGCTCTTTTGAGCAAGAAATATCTATTTCCAAATAATTTAAAATTCTATTAAACTAAATCAAGGTTCTAGTAATTGGAGCATTGATTGCATAAAGAGCCTTGAAAAGACGAACATTGAAGAGTTCAGAGTTCCTAAGCGCTCTGGCAGGAATGTTGATGAAAATCTTCTCAAGGAGCATTGGGCAGTCAGTCGCACCGCGAAAAACGTCAAAAGTAAACGACAGCGACAAAATTTGTCTCGTGTTCTGCAGTGACTTTAAATTAATCAATACGCATCTAGCTTCATAAGTCGGAATGGGTTCAGAGAAGCGTAAGATGCGTAAAGCAAAATATACGAATACTTTCTGGATCCGCTCAATTCTTGCAATGTGGTACTGATAATACGGCGACCAAATGAAACAGGCATACTGAAGTTTAGAGCGCACAAACGCTGTATACAAAAGCTTTAGCGTGTAAGGGTCAGTGAACTCCGAGCTATGACGCCTAAGAAATGCAAGTATGGCATACGATTTCGAGATGCAACGGTTAATATGGTTTGCGAAAGTAAATTTGGAGTCAAAAGTTACTCCCAGATCTTTTATTTCACTAACCCTTATAAGGGGCGAGTTAGATAAATGGTATGAGGTGTCAATGAAATTAACGCGTTTTGAAAAAGTTTTATGAAAGCATTTTTTTAAATTAAGAGTTAACCGATTGCTATTACACCATGTACTTAAATTATCCAAATCTAATTGCATCAATTCGGAGTCATGCTAACTGTGAATAAGTGAATATATTTTTAAATCATCCGCATATAGTAGAAACCTAACTGCAGAGAAGCAAGAGCGAATGTCATTAATGAACAATATGAAGAAAAGTGGTCCTAGGATGCTTCCTTGTGGGACACCAGAACTGGCAACGAAAGGCGAATACCTCACATTGTCCACAACAACCCTACAACTGCGGTTTTGTAGGTATGATTCAATTCATTTTAGAAACACTGAGTGGAGACCCATACAGGCCAGCTTCTTAACCAGGACTACAAGAGAAACCCGATCAAAAGCTTTAGAAAAGTCCGTATATACTGCGTCAACCTGACACCCATACTGAAAAGCTGCGATGTAGTCATCAGAAAAAATAGCTAAGTTAGTCAGTATTGCAGTTATGCCCGGTTTTTCAGTGCGAGACTACAATTAAAGTTGCCACTTCGACCGGTTAAGCTGTGATGAGCAGCAACGTATTCATAACCAACACTTTAAAATGTCAAAGCACTGTCAGATAGCCGAATAAACACGTTGAGCGAATGTAGTGAACAAATTTATGCTTAGTAATTCCTAAATACATATCTACTACATCATTTCCGGTAATAGCTGTAGAGTATAAAAATATCGTTGAAACAAATCCATCTACTTTTCTTTTTTGTTCGTGTTAACCAATTTGTTCGTTCGTGTTAATTCTGTTATTCTGTTATTTTTCTCTGCCAAACACAAGAATTCTATTATTTTCCTCTGCCAAACACAAGAATTACGCAAGGAAACTAGTGACGGTGTCAAAAAAATTAAAATGCACAATTTTAATAAGAATATGCTTTTATTTGAACAAATACTTAATTTTCATGTCTTTACACGTTTGTGCTAATTATTTAATAAAAACTAAAATTATCTCAAGAACTAAGGTCACATCTTATTTCGTGCACTGCGCCCTGCCTTAGAAAAAACTACTTTTTATTTAGTTTAGTACCTCGTATGACCACCTTTTTGTTAAATAACATCTTCAAGATGATTTTCCATAGATGCAGTTAGTTTTTCAGCGGCTTCGGGTGGTACTTATGCCTTTCTTCGACAAGAGTAGTTTTTAAATCGCTAATCTTATTAATCTACCCTTGCCGTGTAGCCGATTCCAAAATTGACCACAAAATTTTCAATGGCATTTAAGGCGAGAGATTGTGGAAGTGGATTCATGAAGTGTGGACAGTTCCATATTACCCATGCCTGCACAATCACGGCACAATCCCTGATATGTGTTAAGGGTATTTGTTTTGGTTATTGCGAAATCGATCACGTACACCTAAATTAGGGACAATTTGCAACAAATTGTCTTCTCGTAAGGTTAAAAAAAATTGTGTCCATTGTACCATCAAAGAATGTTATTTTGCCAAAACCAGAAGCAGCCAAGTAGGCCCAAACCCATCACACTTTAACCGCCATACCATACAGTTGCCTTAAATTTTTTATTTTTGAGTTCTGAAATTGCTTAACACCGCATGTATCATCTCTGAATCAATATTTTTATATATTTGGCTTATATGGCATGATTAAAGTGAGGTGTAAAGCAATTTCAGACCTCAAAAATAAAAAATTTAAGGCACCTGTATGGTATGGCGGTGGAAGTGTGATGGGTTTGGGCCTAGTTGGCTGCCTCTGGAGTTGACAAAAAAACTTTCTTTGATGGTACAATTGACAAAATTTTTTATTTAACCTTACGAGAAGACATTTTGTTGCAAATTGTCTCTAATTTAGGTGTACGTGATCGATTTCGCAATAACCTAGACAAATACCCTTAACACATATCCAGGATTGTTTCGGGATTGTGCAGGCATGGGTAATATGGAATTGTCCACACCTCATGAATCCACTTCCACAATCTCTCTCCTTAAATGCCATTGAAAATTTGCGGTCAATTTTGGAATCGGCTACACACAAGGGTAGATTAATAAGATTAGCGATTTTAAAACTACTCTTGTTGAAGAAAGGCATAAGATACCACCCGAAGCCGCTCAAAAACTAACTGCATCTATGGAAGATCATCTTAAAGATGTTATTTAACAAAAAGGTGGTCATACAAGGTACTAAACTAAATAAAAAGTAGTTTTTTCTTAGGCAGGGCGCAGTGCACGAAATAAGTTGTGACCTTAGTTTTTGAGATAATTTGAATTTTTATTAAATAATTGGCACAAACGTGTAAACACATGAAAATTATGTATTTGTTCAAATAAAAGCATATTTTATTAAAACTGTGCATTTGAATTTTTTTGACGCCGTCACTTGTTTCCTTTCTATAAAGCTCTACAGTTTTTTTCTACAGCTGCACGAAATAAGCTGTGAGCCACTGTATGTTATTCCTCTGAAAACACAAGAACTCTGTCATTTTCCTCTGCCAAACACAAGAATTCTGTTATTTTCCTCTACCAAACACAGAATTCTATTATTCCTCCGAAAACACAAGAACTCTGTTGTTTTCCTCTGCCAAAACACAACAATTCTGTTATTCCTTTGAAAACACAAGAACTATGTTATTTTCCTCTGCCAAAACACAACAATTCTGTTATTCCTTTGAAAACACAAGAACTCTGTTATTTTCCTCTGCCAAAACACAAGAATTCTCCTATTATTCGGTTATGTGTAAGTAACACAGGGAGATCTGTAACGGATTTCTGTTATGAAGCCAGAATATCACTTTTATCCTATCTCGAATTAGGTTGTTTTTTCAAATTGTCACAGATTTAATAACCAACGTTCAGTACAATTAAAACTTGGGCTGTGTCCATTGCATTTGATAGCAGTTGTGTATGCGTCATTTATATCATTCACATCTTTAAAATTTACCATCTTCTCTATTTTTGGTTGTAACCCTTCGAGTTTGAAAGCACCCTTAGCCAAATCAAATATCAAATTTTTCTTCTTATGCTTTGCTTGCAACGAAATATGAAAGACGGCTACTTTTTCATGTTTTCAGGTTGCTCCCCGACGGCCTTGGGGAGTGTTATCGATGTGATGGTCCTTTGCCGGATACAGATCCGGTACGCTCCGGTAACACAGCACCATTAAGGTGCTAGCCCGACCATCTCGGGACCGATTTATATGGCCACATTAAACCTTCAGGCCATGCCTCCCTCCCCACCACCAAGTTCCATGAGGAGCTTGGCGTCGCCAGAGCCTCTTCTGCTAGTGAAACAGGATTCGCCGCGGATAGGTGAGGTTGACAATTGGGTTGGAGAAGCTGTATATTGCGCTGGCAACCTGAAAGGTTGCGCTGGCAACCTGAAAGGTTGCGCTACACAGCCCCTTGAATCTGGTATTTTAGTCACCTCTTACGACAGGCATTCCTACCGCGGGTATATTCTGACCCCCTAATCCGCTGGGGGACTTCTTCATGTCAGATGGCGTTACTGTCGCTCGATCTGCCGTTCTCCATAAAAGTACGAGCAATCTACTCAATGCATAAGATTGTGTTAAGCGCATCTATATGAAAAACTGCTGCCCAAGTGGTTATCGCCCCGATATCAGTACGCTACTCTGTGGTGAAAACAAGATAATGCTTTCCGATAACATCGACAAAATCAACCAAGATGTTGCGTTTATAAATATGAAGGAACTTCAGACTTGGCAATTGCACATTTACATACAAAATTTTGCGTAGAACTGTTATAAACATTCTCCCTATACAACAAAAATATTTGCTAACATATTTTGTGTCGTATTCATTTGTTATATTGTAGTTTTCAATTGCGAAAAATGTTAGAAAAGTTACCAAGGAGTTGCTTAACAACAATTAGCTCTCTGATGGATCAGGCACTTCGGGATGTATATGCCTGGGCATCTGGAGCCGGGTTAACCGCCAACGCGGAAAAAACCGATCTAGTATTATTTACTAGGAAGTGTAAGGTCCGTAGTTGGAATAAGCCTAAGCTTGGAGCGGTAAACCTGCAAGAAAAATATAGCCCAAAGTATCTAGGAGTTATACTAGATAGTAAGTTGTCGTGGAAACTCCATGTGGAAGAGAGAGCGAATGAAGTCTCCGCGGCACTCTATGCATGCGAGGGTGCACGTGGGGCCTATCACTCAAACGCTCTAATTGGGTATTTACGGCAATTGTCAAAACCTATAATGGGATTCTTTTTTGGTGGACAGCCACACAAAAAATCGCCTATACCAAAAAACTTCAGAGGGTATGCAGAAGAATATCAATGACTAGCATAACGGGAGCCTTAAAAACTACCCCGACAGCAGCATTGTATGCCATTCTACACATCCCGCGTGTAGACCTAACGGCCAAGACATCGCGTTAGCAACGGCAACAAGGCTTAAGGCCTCGGAGCAGCTTATGGCCACAGTATAGCGCCATTTTATATCGGGCAAACGATATGTATGGTCCCGTGCCTGAGCATCGAAAGGGATATTGGGGCCACAATTGAGCCGGAGGGTTGGTGCCGGGGTGCAGAAATGGCAAAACATGCTATACACCTGTATACGGATGGTTCCAAATTAATGGAAGGGGTTGGGTCTGCTGTTTACTGTGTCGATCCAGAAATAAGTAGATCATACAGGCTGCCAGATTACTGCAGCGTTTTTCAAGCGGAAATTATAGCAGTGAAGAAAGCAGCAGAAATTCTGGAGGAAGCGTGCTTAAGCTGCAGTCGCGTCAATTTATATATTGATAGTCAGGCAGCGATTAAGGCAATAATCTCACACAGTACCTCATCAAGAAATATTCTGGAATGCAAAGAAGCATTGAATAAACTTCGCTCAGGCCGGACCATACATCTTTACTGGGTTCCCGGTCATAAAGAGATAGAAGGTAACGAAAAGGCTGATGGGTTGGCAAAGGAGGGTGCAACACTCGCTGAGTCGAAAATAGACGTCCCAACCCGTTTGGGAGAAATCAAAAGGAGACAGGAGTTGCATATGATGCATCAAGCAGGAAAGACGCGGACAAACGCGCGGGCTGCAAAATGTCTAAGATCATCCGTAAAGCCTACGATATTAGACTTACAAAGTGGCTCATATCTCTGAAGAGAGACGACTTAAGGCTTACGATGGGCATACTGACTGGACACAGCCTTCTGGCGTCACATGCCTATAAGTTAGGCCTCGTCAGTAACAGCAAGTGGGGAAGTTTGAGCTGCAGGAAGAAATGGTTGAGCACGCTCTCTGTTCGTGTCCTGCGCTCACCAGGTCAAGGCTCCAGCTATCAGGGGTGGCAGAGTTGTCAGGTCTAGAGGCAGCAATTAAGATGGGTCCTAGAAAACTGGTAGTATTTGCCAAGAGGACGGAGTTATTCTATAACATATGTCCTGGCACCTGATTGGGGTTCTTCCGTTTGGTTGTCAAACAAATTCCGGTAGCACTATGGATATATTCAGTCTATGTGAGGTCTTTATTTTCCGGCCAGTTCAACCTAACCTAACCTACCAACGAGTGGGAAAGATAATTTCACTTGCAAATTGTGCCAGCACCCTTAACCAAAGCAAATGTCAATTTCTTCTTCTTATGCTTTGCTTGCAACAAAAGTTGCAAGTTGGCTACTTTTTCATGTCAGATGGCGCCAGTGTCGCTCAATCTACCGTTTTCCATAAAAATACGTGCAATCTACTCATAATGCATAAGATTGAGTTAAACCCATTCCTCTGCCACCTGCTGTCCAAGTGGCTATCGCCCCGATATTAATACGCTACTCTGTGGCGAAAACCGCCTTATCCTCGGCGATTTCAACGCTCCCCACGATCTCTGGCGTACTAGCTTGCCAGTCGACAGCAAAGGCATTAGCAGAGCAAACAAAGCCAATATGACTTTCTGCACAATGAACGGCGATGCCCGCACCAGAATTGCAGCTCGCCTGACATCTAAATCGTAACCTGCGTTGAATGGCAGCCGATGCTTACTTTAGCTTCTGACCAACTGCCCATACTCCTTTCAACACAGCGACCTGCCAATTTCATCATCTCTGAAAAGCGGACTTTTGTTAATTAAAGAAAAGCAACTGGGAAGACTACACAACCTTAACAAATCAATATTTTGCTACTCTCCCCATCGCGACTGATGTCCGGCAAGGCGAGCGTGCGTTCCGCAAGGTCATAGCTTCAGATTCTACACGCTTTATTCCGACCAGTAGAATACCTGAAAGTGACCTGGCGAGACATCTCGACCCTAGAGATCCCTATATTAGGAGTCTTAACTCGGATATTATGCGGCCTGCAAATGAAAACAAACGTACCAAATGGGATCTAAGGAACTGCAACCTCTCTGCGGGTGTTGATAAATTGTGGTGAACCGTCAAATCCTTGTCCAATCCAACTAAACACAACGATAAAGTATCTATAGCCTTCGGCGATAAAACTTTATCTGATTCCAAGAAATGCGTGAGCGCTTTTTTCCGACAATTTATAGTGCGTTCTTCTGTAGACGAAGCCAGACGTCGTGCAAACAGACGGGCACATAAACACAAACACGACGTGCTACTCATTACCTTCACCCCGACAGAGGTTGAAGCCTGGGCACGAGTTTAGTGTTATTTGCGCTACGGGCAATGATGACACTGAGCTGATGGCGGTAGCGCTGGTAAAGAAAAATTAAAAGAAGCACGAGCCAAATTGGAATAGAAGCTCGCGCCTTACATTTATTAAACGGGTTTATTTAGCTTGACTCTGTGTGTGTTGTTTATGAATTTTCTAATTAAAATTTAAGTAACTTCCCGATAACACTCCTCTCACTATGGTCCACCCCTAACCAAACTGCAAGTTTTCTTGGACTTCCGTTAGAGGACATTGATGACAATTTGTGATCGGTCGCTCCTATTGGATTGGGTGAAGAACTGCAACAATAACAACAACGTTTTGTATGGCACACTAATATGTAGCACTGTGTAACTAAACATTTGTACTTATTCAAGTTTGATACCAAAAACAGGCGTGAACTAGAAATATAAATGTAAATATTAAAAAACTCTATTATTAATATTAAAAGTGCTTTTATCCCTGGGATATTGGTCATTTACATATATGTTTATATGAACGAATTAATTTTATATACGTATAAAACGAATTTCAGCTCCCTTCATTGTATTAAATTTTAATTTATTTATTTAATAATAATAAGAATAATGAACTGCTTACAAATTGGAGTCCCAACAAAACAATCATACAACACCAAAAATGATCCGCTGCTTTTTAAAATTCACTACTGCCTTCAAGGTGTGTCTCGATGTTAGTATGGTGAAAACATGTATGTACTACATGTCGATTGAGTGTGTAGCATTGGCACAAATACTGGAATCTGATTCACACAACAAAAAAAAACATTTTCTCCATACGAGATTATAACAGTAACTAATTCTAACGGAGTTTTAAGTTCAATTTCTTTTCTACCTCGAAGTAATATTTGCCAGAAATTAGTTATAATAAACATACAAATTATTCAGGACCATTTGGCGCACCCCAGTAAGTAGCGCCCGGGGCAAGTTGCTCCCTTTCCCCCCTTCACTACGCCGCTGTTTAAATCACCTAAAATGGTTTATAAATTGAAAAAATTACAAATATCATTTGATCCAATACCATACAGCCTTGACAATAAACAAATCCAACATTATCAGTATCTTGCAACAGATGGCGCAACGCTGAATAAATATAGTTGGTAAGAGGAATAGAAGTAGAATTTGTCAGTCAAACAAACCACCGCTTTATAGCTAAATGGTTAGCGCAGCGTGCCTAAAGCGTACTGATGATGAAGGCTTAGCACCCTTCGAAATGGATCTATCTGCGCAGCTATGGCAGGTTGTCTGAAAAATTTTCTACTTACTATTCCGAAAACAAAATAAAATTTAACAATTATAGAAAAAGTAAAAAAAAACAATAATCATTACAAAAAATTGGTGCCCGCCATAAATTCAGAAAACAGAAATTCAGAAACACACTTTCTTAGAAAACTTTAGTCAGAACCCGTTTTTCAGAAAGACAAAATTCTGAAGTCAAAACTCAGAAGTCAAATTTCAGAAATTATTATTCAGAAGTGAAGTTTCAGAAGTCAAAATTAAGAAGTCAAATTTCAGAAGTCAAAATGCAAAGTAATCAGAATACAGAAAAAACCTTAAATTTTCTCAAAATTCAGAAACGTTTATTTATTTGGAAGGTATTATGTATAAAGAAAAAGTAGTACAATCTAAAATTTTAAATTGTGTGCAATGGCAAGCATGTAATTAATTAAATCATTTTCGCGTTCATCTTTTTCAAATGAATTTACAATACTAAACAAACGCTGGTCGAAGTCTTTGTATTTTTTCTTGCGTTTTCGATAGGGCTCACCTCCAGCTAAAAATTGCTGTATTTTTGTTTCTGTTATTGCCTTTTCGTTTTTTATTTAATTTATGAAATTAAATATGTTAGGGTGTGTCCCAAATGCATTTCGAATGGCGTTGTGCCACCCTTCGATAGAATTATTTGTTTGGGCTTCACCCAAACGACTTCTTCCGACGTTGCTGTGTTCCAGGAAGTGGCAATCCAATATAAGTTACCTCGAAATAATTTAATAAGTTTTGTATTTCGGAATTGTATTCCTTTTCTTCGTTATCCACATAAAATTCCAGTTCAGATGTCAATCCGAATGCATCGATCATCATTTCCTCTGGAACAAATGCAAGTGCTAATAAATATTTCAAATTCATCGCGAAAATTGAAAAAAATTGTATAACTCTTTTGCAGCCCTAATGATTGGATATGTCTCGAAATGTTTTTGGAAAAGTGGAAAAAACATCTATGAACCAATGCTTCGGGAAACGAGTTTTTTACTGAATTAATTGCCGCCTTCTCGAAATCCAACATCACATATTAAGGTTAAAATGAGTTTCTTTGTTTTAATAAAGTCTTCATTATGATATTATATGTTTCTTGTTTTTCTTACATGCTAGTACATATACCAAGGGAACTATTAAACCATTTAAACTTCCTGCAAATAATAGAATTTCAATAGAATCGAGAACTGTATTCAAATATATACATATAAAGGAAACACTTGCCATGCAATGTATATAATTGGGGAAAAAGTGGAGGAACAAAAGAAAATGTGCCGTCCATATGAATCGAGGAGCAACTTGCTAAAAATTTCAAATTTTCTTCTGTGGAAAAAATAATTAGCCTTTGATAATTTGGCCCACTATCATATAGCAAAAATTGTTTTCCATCTATTGTTTTGATAAACTCATTTTCAAGAACGAGTTCTTTGAGATTATTAGGATTTTTCGGAACGAAATTTAGAACACGTGTTCGCCTGACGGTGCGCATCATTTAATCGACTGAAGGAAAAATCGGTCTAACAGCTATATTTGCATTTGATATAATCTGTCCTACAATATCTCTCGAGGTACGACACTCTTCAGTAGCCTTTCGTTTTAAGTCTTTTGCGAATCGATAACATTCTACTTTCCTAGCATCTGGTGCATGTAAATGTATGCCTGTTATCTTCATGTTGTCATTATTTTCACCTGGTTCCACCTTGTTATATCGAATTAATCTGGCACCACAATTCGATTCACTTTTTTTACTAAAACATATTCACGAAAGTGAAAAAACTTCCAATTTTGTGAATTAGAATTAAGTTCTTACTTTCTACAGAAAAAATAATCTGTTTCATTATACGACCTATCGAATGTTTATTCAAATCCATCTAAGAAAATTTACAATAACACGAAAAAGTGATGATAAAAAATAAAGTCAGTGATCATACATTAAAAATGGATTAGTAGTTTATACTTAAAATATATCAAAAGTGAAAAACCAAACATTTAAGTAGTCAGAAGGCAGAAAGACATTTATAACTTAAAATTTGGAAAATAACCAGATGGCTGAAAAAAATTCAGGAGTCAAATTTCAGAAGTCAAAATTCAGAAAGTAATCAGACAGCAAAAAAACATTATATTTTGCGGGAGGGGGGGGGGGGGGTAGTAATTGTTGTTTTCAACAACAAACCACACAAACAGTCATTATAAGGGTTCGGTACAAAAACAATCCGAGTCCCGAAATTAAAGAATACCGACATGACAAAGTCCCGAATTTGCAAAAAGTCAGCTGTTTCTACTGGCTTATTGTGCTACTGCCCCAGTGACCTAGGTATATATATATTCGCACGCCACAAACTCACCATACCAGCTATCAGCTGACCAATAAATACACGACAGGGTTGCATGTTACATTTGGCATAATGGTACGTGCAGATAGTACGCGTCGCGGAGAACGAATCGCCAATCTGCAAATTTATGTCAGGTGAACGTAAATAACGCATCTCTGCTTGTTAAAAATTGTATTTAATAATATGCTTCGCATATGCACTTAATTTATCTATCCTTTCATACGTTTTGTAATAAAACACCTCCGCTTCACCCAACCAACCTCACGACCGCTCGCCCCGGAACATCCACAAAATACCACAGTCGCCCTGAGAGCGATACGAAACGTTAGACGCTGGAACGGAGACCTCTGCCTCTTCGTCCAACCAAAAACCTGCAAATATGGAACGAAGACCTGGGTCTCTCCATCCGGAATAAAAAAAAACAAAGGATAACAAAAAAAATGCTGCCATTCTGGAACGGATACCTCGGCCTCTTCGTCCAGCCTTACTGGCCATCGACTATACATATATTACGTTATGAATTTCTATATTTAAGAGTTACGTATGACCCAATGGCAAGAAATATTCACTTCTATCTGTTCATAACCGCTAATTTTTTCATCTTAGCTCAGGTGGCATGCTAAGCAAGTCGGAAAGGATTCCCGGCCATTTGCTTCGCAGACGAACTCCTCATCTAGATTAAGTTTAGTGTGTAAGTCTTATATTCATTTTTCTCGTTTCAGCGGAGGTCATTGGCGGAAAAAGATGTTGCGTATCGCAAGGGGGGCCGGCATGTTTAGGCAGGATGCCTAACTTTTCCGCATCTGATTGCGATCCCCCCAATGCAACTCTGGAAATCGATACTCGATACTCGATTTAATTTATAACCACCCACACCATCACCGCCACATGCATGTGCATGCATGTACATGCACGTGTATGTGTGCTTTTTGTCAGCACTCATGCATATGCATGTCGGGGTTGATGTGTGGGTGCCTTTCCCCTCCAAAACTGATGATTTTGCGGGTCAACGGTTGTAGCTTTCTATACAACCGGCCTCTTGGATTCTACCAGTGTGTGTGTGTGTGTACGCATTACACATCTGCCGCCAGCGATCTCTGCCGTTTTTCGACACTACAGTCAGGTAATATTGTAACCAATTTATTTTACTTCTACCCAATAAAACAGATTATTATAACGAGAAATTCTCGTCGTATCTGCTTTCATTTATCCACACGCGTATTCCCATCGAGATCGACCCGGTGCGCCCACCTCTCGCAAGGATCAAACGTACCCCGGCCGAACGTTAACTATGCTGGGCAATTGTTTGAGTTTAATGCTCTGTCTGAATTGGATGTTGCTAAATCTGTGTTTAAAATACAATCTAATGCAGTTGGGGTGGATGGAATTCCTATTAAATTTATTAAAATTATTCTGCCTACTATTCTACCTACACTTACACATATTATAAATCACATCTTCACCACATCCTGCTTTCCTGATGAGTGGAACATTACGGCGGTGATTCCTGTTGCTAAATCTGCCTCTGCGCACAGTCCTAATGATTTCCGTCCTATCAGTATTTTGCCCGCATTGTCCAAAGTAGTTGAGTCCATAATGTCCGAACAAATTTATAGCCATTTAAATAACTCAAACTTGCTATCCGCATTTCAGTCTGGCCTTAGAGCCGAACATAGTTGTGCTACCGCCATGATTAAGATACTTGATGACATCCGCATACCATTTTACAGGAACCACTGTACTCTCCTTTGTTTACTTGACCTCTCTAAGGCATTCGATTCGGTAAACCATGCACTGCTGTACGCTAAGCTTGTGAGATTCTTTGGTTTTAGTGAATCCGCGGTACGTTTAATGAAGAGTTGTCTGGAAGGGAGATCTCAGTGTGTAAAAGTAGGCTCGATGACTTCTGATCTGCGTCCTCTTTCGGTTGGTGTTCCACAAGGCTCTATATTGGGTTCACTTTTGGTTAGTATGTTTGTCAACGATGTATTCTTCACGTGTTGACATGTTCAAATGCACGCTTATGCAGATGATATACAATTCTACATGTCGCGGCCTCTTGATAAGACGGATGAACTGTGTGCTGACTTCAACGAAGACCTGTCATCTATCAAAGTATGGGCTTCGCATAATGGTCTTCGTCTGAACTGTGCCAAATCATATGTGCTTCCAATATGTAATAGACGGCTGGACTGCTCAGCCATTCCACCACTGTTTATAAGTCATGAGAGTGTTCGTTTTGTATCAAAAGTGACTAATCTTGGCTTTATAATAAATTCCGGCCTAACATGCACTGATCATGTAAATTCTGTTATACGTAAAGTTTATTATGTCTTGAAGAACTTGCGATATTCTGCTTCTTACACTCCGGTTACTATTAGAAGAAAGCTAGCCATACAACTTATCATGCCGATTATCTGCTACCCAGAACGCATATATAGCAAGCTGGATTCCCAAACTGCCAATAAAATTGAAGCGGTATTCAATAATGTCACAGGATATGTATATGGCTTGTCAATATATGAACACATCTCCGACTGGAAGTCTCGCCTCCTAGGATGTGAAATACTAGAGTATTTAAAAGCTAGAAATTGTATATTTCTTTTCCCTCTTATAACTGTGAAGCAGCCTAGTTACGTGTATTGAAAACTAATTTATCCTAGATCTTCCCGCATAAAGGACCTTATTGTTCCTACCTACTCTCTTCTTTCCTCTGCTATTTTTCATCAATGCTATTCGAATTTGGAACTCTATTCCGGCATCTATTCGGACAAATCTAAACAAAGGCAACTATAAGAAAATATTAGCATTTTCTTGATTTCATTTATTTTATTATAAATTTTTTTTTTAATTAGTACTATTATCATTTTTCCGAAAGATTTGCTCTCCAATCTTATATGTACTACATCAAGTTATTATATTATAAGACAGTTAATTTACTGAATTTATATAACAATCTTACATGTATTATGTATTTAGTTTGTTAGTTCTAAGCACCTGTGCATGATTTACCTGACAAATGTTAATACTTAGTTTTAAGCTCTTAATGAAACTTATACAATTCTGTCTATACCCAACTATTGTGCTATAAAAGATCATTTTTTCGATCTTAATGCACTAATATATTGTTCTTTAAATAAATTGATATTGAAATTGATATTATTGGATTTGATTTATCAACTGAATTAAATAATCTGAATTTACCATGACATTTTAAGATTTTATTTTTTTAAGTGATCATGCTAAAATTCAAAGTAAAATGTTTTCGCTAAAAATTTAACTCCTCGTGTAATTGATAAATTGGTTGAAATTTGGAATAAACTGAATATTCTACTAACTGATAGGCGTAGTATTCTATGAAAACTAAATGTTTTAATTGAAAAATATCACGAAAACATTAAACACAGAACAAAAGTACAGGAATTTACAGCATTCGTACAATCAACAAATGAATTATTTTACATTGGAAAATTTAAATGCAAGTTAAAAGCAACAGAATGTTCATGTGGTTTAATACCAAACCATTTAAAGGAATTTATGATGGACCAACATAATGTTAGAAAATTCACAATACCTGAATATATGGATGACATTGCAGAAGAAGCACCTACAACAATACTGCCAACAGTTTGTGATGATCCAACATACGAACCACTTGGAACAGATATGGAAACAGGTGAGGCACAAATTGCAAAGCAGTTGCAGAAGTATCTGTTAGAATGAAATGAGGACATTATACTCAACGATACGATACTATAAATTTTGCTATGATGTGTGACAGATTCGGTGTTTCAGATAGAGTTGCTTCATGTTTAGCAAACGCCTTTTCGAAGATATAAATTTTCGTGTTCCTGGTGAACTTGTCATAATGAATAAATTTAAAGTTGCAAGAGAAAAAATTAAAGCTAGAGATGAAGTGCTCCGTAAACGATACACAGATTCCAACATAACTGCATTTTCTTTCAATAGCAAAAAAAAAAAAAAAGATTCATCAACTAGAGAGAAAATTAATGAGAAATTTCCTACAAATATGGTAAGAGAACCCCATTTAGTTGTTCTCAAAGAGCCTAATGCTGAATTACTTGGATATGTTAATTTGGGTGAAGAAGAAAATGCAAAACACAAATTAAAAATTAAATGAATGCTTAAATAGCAAAAAACTGTTAATAGATCAATTAATTGGTATATGCAGCGATGGAGAACCAGCTAATACTGGAATAGAAAATGGTGTTATGAGACTTTTTGAAAAGCATTTAAATAGACCACTGCACTGGTTTATATGTTTGCTTCATTTCAATGAATTACCATTTGGTCATTTATTTAGAGCATTAAATAAAAAAGGCACGAGTGGACCAAAAGAAGCAAGTGGAAAAATATACAAACACATTCAAGACTGTGAAAAATTTCAGGTATGCATTTGTTAAAATTATTTTATAATATTTTTTAATGAATTAAATTAAATGAATTCTTCAATAGCAAAAAACTGTTAATAGATCAATTAATTGGTATATGCAGCGATGGAGAACCAGCTAATACTGGAATGAAAATGGTGTTATAAGACTTTTTGAAAAGCATTTAAATAGACCATTGCTTCATTTCAATGAATTACCATTTGGTCATTTATTCAGAGCATTAAATAAAAAAGGCACGAGTGGACCAAGAGAAGCAAGTGGAAAAATATACAAACACATTCAAGACTGTGAAAAATTTCAGGTATGCATTTGTTAAAATTATTTTATAATATTTTTTTAATCAAATTAAAATAGGAAAATTATATTAATTTTAATTGATTTAAAAAATTGATTTTTCAGGTTGTAAGTGATTTGTACCAATAGCATTGGAAAATATGCCTTGTATGATCAGTGATGAACAAGAACGAGAATTATCTACAGATATTAAATATTTATATCAAATTGAAATGGTGCTGTTTCAGTTGATTTAGCTAACATAAAACCAGGACCAGTTGTACATTCTCGATGGCTAACCAAAGTAAGCAGGGTATTACGTCTATATACAACAACTAATACACCATCGTAAAATTTGAAAACTCTACCAGTTTACATTATTAGAATTTATGTACCAATGTATTTCAATGTAAAGTACTACAATTCTGTTTTATACGGCAGTGTATTTTTATCAAAGTTTATTCGTTCATTACGATACCTACCACGTAATTTACTTAATATTGTAGATGGTGTAATCCAAAATAATTTATATTACGCTCATCCAGAAAACATTTTATTAACAATCTTATTTGATGATAGAAAAGCCATACGTGATAGAGCTATCAAAAAAAAAATGTATACTATCATATGTATTTAATTAGCGAGCTTTGCTCATATTGCTTTATACAATGGTTTTTGTAATTGATATTAGAGAAAAATATTTTATACTATCGAGAAAAAATACTTGATCCAACTAAACTCAGAGTTTACAAAAAATATAATATCAATTTTTATGCTTCCCATTATACTGATATGATTGATCTGAATGACGATAATTTACTATCTGAACCGGCATTCACAAGAAATATTCCATTCGATCTTAGATTATAATGAGCCAACACTAGATGATCCTAATATTCCAATGCATATCCAAGGAACAGAAAGATATGTGCAGTTAACGTCTGTTTCCAAACGTCTTATAAAAAAAAAACGTGAAGGTGTTATGGCTGTTACAGCAGAAAGTCGTGAAAACAACCACATTACTTTTATTTTGAAAAATACGTAAAATGGTCAATTCTAAGTAAAAAACATATTTTTTAAATAAATTGCATTAAAATTATAAAAATTGTGTTTTTTGCTTATTACTTGAAAATATAGGTTTTTTTGGAAATTTTTTTTTCTAGAAAAAGAATTCGAAGAAAGAAAAACTGTCTGAATTAAAGTTATTGGAAATATTCTGAACTTATTTTAGCTGTAAAGAAAAAAAAATGTCCACAATAAATTTGTTAAAAATGATAATATAGTAGTTAAAAGTTCATTTTAGGCCAATTTCTCATAGTTTAAGCCTGATATCTCTACTAAAATTCAAAAACACGATATTAATACAGATTCTGAAATGTACGTAAAATACCTTTAAAGTAAGAGCCCGTGACTGTCAGACCTTCGTCATTTTATAAAAGATGAAATTTCCTCAGTGCATACCTCCAACTGAAGCAGGATCGTTGGCCTATTATAAAACATGAGGCATAGTGGCTTTAACAGATATCGTGCAAAAATTATAGAAAATAGACAATTTTTCCAAGATATCCATTTCTTCCAAAAATCAGTTATAGTAAAAATACAAATTATCCGTGACTGCCAGACCTTCGTCATTTTATAAAAGTTGAAATTTCGCCAGTGCATACTTTCAACGGAAGCAAAATAGTTGGTCTATTATAAAACCTGAGTCATAGTGGTTTCAACAAATGTCATGCAAAAATTTTGCAGAAAAATATACCTTTCTTTCGTCATTTTATAAAGACTGATTTTCATATATGGTCTTCGTCACGATATAAGAAGCCACTAGCCTCATTGCCAGACACTTTCCATAGTGGCTTTGATTAGGCAGACATTTTTAATCCTTCTAAACTTCAAAGAACATCGAATAATTTTATACTGAAATTCGAATACAAAATCTTTAAAAACAACTTTTGAAATTTTGTTTGCCGTAAAAAACTTTCAGCTTATGAAAAAGTATTTAGCTTTATGAAAAAGTATAATTTTACATTATAAAAATTGTCTGGCTGGACAAAGCCACTATGGAAAGTGTCTGGTAATGAGGCTCGTGGCTTCTAATATCGTGATGAAAACCATATATGAAAACCAGTCTTTATAAAATGACGAAAGAAAGGTATATTTTTCTGCAAAATTTTTGCACGACATTTGTTAAAACCACTATGACTCAAGTTTTATAATAGACCAACTATTCTGCTTCAGTTGGAAGTATGCACTGGCGAAATTTCAACTTTTATAAAATGACGAAGGTCTGGCAGTCACGGATAATTTGTATTTTTACTATAACTGATTTTTGGAAAAAATGGATATCTGGAAAAAATTTTCTATACTAAAAATGCATGCATATATCCGGAACACTTGCGACGGGGTGTGGTATACTTGGAAGCATATTTCTAATTTTCTCCCGTTCAACGTTACGATGGGAATTATTTAAAAATGCTTTAACAAAAACTGTCAAACGTGAATCTGAAACACGATGGAGCTCCAGAATACAAGCGGTTAGCGTTATCATCTATGGGCTAGAGAATGTAGTAGAACAATTAGCAGAGGATACTAACACCAAAAATGACACCAGAAGCGAAGCAATAATTCTGTTGCAAACCATACTAATTTTAGTTTCATAGCATGAGTTCATTTCTGATATGAAATCTTAACGATGGATGATCGTGTGCAGCTCAGATTACAAGATCCGGAGATGAATTTTAGAGAAGTGTATCATGATCTTAAATCATTAGCGACTGAGCTATTCGGAATTCGAGACACTCTTTGTGAAGAAGTAATAGAAAAATCGAAGTCTCTTTGTGAAAAATGGGATATTGATATAGTAAAACGTGTAAGAAGGCGCCGCAAAATGCCCGGATAATCGGCTAGAGATGTTGATCTTTCCGCAGAATGTGAAATTTCTCGCGTTATGAAAAGTGTTCTCGATCGTCTCCAACAAGAAATACGTACAAGATTTACACGACTAAATCACCTTAATTAAAATTTTGGATTTCTCTTAGACGTTGGAAATTTGTTAAACAATGATAATAACGACTTAAAAAGAAATTGTGAGAACTTGGGTGAATTTTATAATATAGATTTCGATGGAAGAGGACCTTTTATCGAAATATGTGACAGCAAAATATTACTTGGCAGTAGAAAGGAAATTGAACCTAAAACTCCGTTAGAATTACTTATATAATATCATATGGCGGAGATGTTTTTCCAAACTTGCGAGTGGCACTCCAAATTCTTTTGACTATCTCAGTATCAATTGCTAGCTGCGAACGTTCAGTCAGCAAATTAAAACTGATTTTGATTACCATCAACGATGGGGCAAGGTGTTAATATTATTATATTTATATATTTTATATTTATTTTATATTTATTTAATTCATTCAGTCTAAAAGTACATGCTTTCTTACAGACTAGTTAAAAATAGAAAACAATTCAAGCTTAAACTTATATAAGCTGTTATTAAAATTAAGAACATTACTGAATCAATTTGCTAGATGTATAGTCCTAGCTATAGGGTCATTCATTGCATAATTCGTTTTATGGGTTATTTCGATAAATAATCTGTTATGCCGAAGATCACGCAGTGGAATATATGGAATGAACAAGTTATATAAATCGGAGCATTTTATGCTCAAGTTTATTACATTTAGGCGAGCATGAGTGAGATACAAGTTCTTCTGTCGTGCAAAGCCTGAAGACCAAGCAATTTGCGCCTGCTGGTATACGATGGGAGGCCGTCTGGCCAGTGAAGCATCCGTAAAGCAATTTTCGTAAACACTTTTTGAACTCTCTCAATATTATAGGAGTTAGATTCATAAAAAGGTTCCATGTTATTGAACAATATTCAAGGCGACTTCTGACCAAGGAGATATAAAGTGCTTCAACGTCATAGGGTCCTTAAAGTCACAGGTGTTTCGTATAATGAACCCAACCATTGCAAAGGACTTTGCAAAAATGAAGTCAATATGACTGGAAAAAGAGAGTTTGGAGTCAAAAATGACACCCAAATATTTAATCTCTTGAGAACGATTAAGATATTTCGCATTTAGTTTGTAGTTAAAATATGTCGCAGTTGTCTTTTTGGAATAAGACACAACGCAGCATTTGTTTGTATTTAAAAATAAATTATTGTCTGCGCACCAACCGGCAAAAGAGTTCAGATCATATTACAAGTTAGTGCAGTCAGAGCTATTACGGATCGTCAGAAATAGTTTGACATCGTCCGTAAACATCAAACATTTAGCGAATTTGAATTTCTGGGGCAGATCATTTATGAAAATTAAGAATAATAGAGGGCCTCAATGGGTACCCTGCGGAATACCTGACCAGGCGTTTGTATGTAGAGATGACTTCCTAACAAGCCTGTGGCATGAAATCAACCCTTTCTGTATCCCAGAGTGTTTGAAAACATAGTCCATTATATTATTTTCCGTAACTGATGGCAAAAAGAACCAATATACAGCCACTTAGTTTTGGCGGCAACACAAAGTTCAAGGTTGGCATTCGAGCCAACAATGCGAACATGTTTATCTTTAGTTTTATTTTTTGTAACATCTACCTTCTGTTGAGCTGGTTGCACATCATTGTCATTGGTAGTCTTCCCGGCGCAAGAATCAGCAGTTTTGATATTTTCTGCATCACTGGGACTGTTATTAGCGTTTACAATAACAATACTTGCATCAGCTGGTTCGTCAATTTTCAAAGGCGACATGAAATTGTTGTTGTCAGTGAGAACAGGAGTTTGTACAAGTGGGCGGTCACAATTCTCATTTGCATCGATATTCTTATTTGCTATGAAACAAACAGAAGCATAAGTAGGCAAACGTTTAGCCGATTTAGCAGGCGAAAGGTCAGTATCAGTGACTGAACGTTTGGCTGTTGAAGGAGATAAACACGATGATAACTCAGCAGCATCACCATCTGATTTACTGGAAGCAGCGACGCCAGCAGCAGCACTTAGTGTTGGTTGTGTAGTTTTCGTACACTTGCTTGAATTTTGCATATTAGGCGAGTCAACGAACTTACCGCGAGAGCGTGTCTTCATTGCATTGCTGCTGTTATCACTCAGTTTTTTGTCATAGAAGTATGATTGTTGTTGGCACTAACAAATATTTGTTGGATTTCTGCCAATGATGAGCATAATTTATTAAACTCTGAGAGGCATATTGATACTGTGCTATTCATGCAATTGTCACATTTAAATATTAGATTCGCGTGTGGAAAAAGGAAAATTTTAAATGATAAAACAAAATTTGCACATAGATATTAGTTTTACTAATGTATTATAATCATATTATTATTAAACATGTATTTGATAAAAATATAGGAATGTAAAACCATTCTCTCTTCTCGGCGGCCGTAATGGTTTTTTGATTTTTAAAAAAGTTTTAAAATCTTTCTCAAAACTTTTTGTGGAAAGGAGACAAACAAAAATTTTAGCATATTTGACTTTAACAAATGCCCGATAAAAAATAAAAATAAAATAGATCGAAAATTTGGTATGCATTTTTTTAGATCCGTTTTATAGTTTTTTTTTTTATTTGAGGAATATAACCATCCATGATCATAATTTGCTCATACTAGCATCCAGCTACTTCCATCATTACAGATGTTGCAGGTCCTCCCAGCTGGACGATTTACTAGTCCAATTGGGGATATTAATTTGCAGAGGCTGAATTTTTTCGACACCTTACAGCTCACATATAAATTTTCCTGTTTATCATCGACAGAATTAGGCGGCGTAGTCTTTCCCGTCCGTCCATGTATGGTTCTTATTTATGTTGTAAAAATCCCTGGCCTGGGTTAATAGGCTAGAACACTCAAGAAACTTTAAACAAAATCCTCTAACGGAGGTCCAAGGAATAGAGCAGTTTCAATATGATTTTACAAAAAGAAGTTGCTATTACAGATTTTTTTTCCACGTTACAGACGAATAGATGATATGTGCTATATACCAGCCGGGACCATACATAGAGATAGAAGTTGGGGCAGAGAAATGCGCATATCCTTCGCAAGTGTGCATTCTTCTTCGGCGATGTCTGCAAAGGCGGGAACCTGAGTTTGACGAAAATCACAGACTCTGCGTTCGTGTTACTCTGGATCATACTACACCATATCTCTTAATAGGGCTTATGCAGATGTTTTCTTAGCTTCCTTGGAGGCGCAACTACATTAATCAATGGCCTTTCGTATGCCTCGGTGCTCACACGTCTTAAGAAGATATTCCGTGGCAGTTCTAAGTGAAAATTTGGCAACCCTGCAACTTCACCGTTGCAGCGATTAGAGGATTTCGATACATCTTTGTGCATTGTAGGCAATTTATTGAAACAGAGGCGTTCGAACGTAACAACCAAAAGTTGTGGGTTCCACGGTAATAACGTTATGCCATCGAAGTGGATGTCCAGTTATTGTGTTATGTGCAAGGTCCACATCGTGAGCAATATGGTCGTATGTACATTAAATCAGTGACAAGTCCTGTGATGTAAAAAATATGAAGATACTAGGGATGTAAATGTTTATTTTACAAAATAGTTTTCTTTTGTTGATTCCAGTTTGCATTCGCAGTGCTATGAAGCTGACGGAAAAACTAAGCTCCTCCTCTAAGCTTTTTAACCAGCCGGAGAATGAAGATCCCTCCGTTGTTGTCCTTCAGGAACGAGGGCAATTTTTCCTATATTTAAACCTACCTAGAAAACAGCTAAAACGGCAACACTAGTTCTTAGCATAGAGAAACTGAGCAGCGAAGCACAATGCAGTTGTCGGGAACCCACAACCCTCATTGGCAAAAGATGTTTCCATTGTATACAGTTTTAACAACCAATAATCACCCCGAAATGTTAGTAATAGCGGCAGTTTGCATTACCTTTATAACTTCTATTTGTATGAAAGTAAGCTTTCGACTGGAATAAATATGTCAACGATTTTGAAGCTTTCGTGACATTGGATAAATCATAAGCTTTCGTCTGTAACCATGAAAAATCTTTAAAGAAAAATGTTGTCCTAATGTTAGATAACTCAACTAATTTACGCTTTGTATAATAATTTGAATAGACATTGTCTGCTGAGACTTGTCGCATATGCCCTGCAAACGTACTACTGCTATTTGTTCGATAATTATCAGATAATTTACCGGTAGTTTTATTTTATTAGTGAGCTGATCCAGTTATTTGTTCTTAGAGGACTTTTTTGTATGAAGGCTATTATGAATCCATGTAGTGAAATTTAAAAGCCAGGTTTTTGAAAATTGTCCACTTGATTTGCTTGATTTTGGTTTACCGGTAGTTCTTCAATTTAACATAATTGGCGTCGGGATATAATTACCCTATATACTTCATGAACATGTAAACTTTTTTAAGTACAATAGGAAATATCAAAACTGAAGTATAGCAATAGTTTATTTTGAAATTTTTCGGCCACTATACCAAAACAATACCTGAACATCAAGAGATAGGTTTTTGGTAGCCTACATGAAAATATGCCTGCATTGTCCGAAGTAATTACTTATAACATATTTTAAACTTTGGCCACAAGTTCTGGTAATTTTCAAGTATGTTTCAAATAATTAATCTGTAGCTCTTGGGTAATATTTACTCAATATATAAGGGAAGATATTGGTATTGTCCCTGAAAATTATATAAAATACGCTTTAAATTCCCATAGAGCTCTGATATTTTTCTTGCCAGTAAGTTATTTGTTGGGAAGTCGTTTTCTAATAGCTTTTTCTTTTCTGCAAAAAGGGTTATGCTTTTTGTACGCCGTGCAAGGGTTGTAAATATATTTTGTTCCATTCTAAAAAGCAGGCAACGCCTTTACGGTGTATTTCGTTATTTTCTGAAAATTATTGCCTGCTCGCAACGCAAAAGCGTTACACTTTTACCCTGCATAAAATCACGTGTGTGGCAGTGTAGTCCTGCTAAAGCAGCTGATCGTGACAATTTATTTCCGTTACTTCACAATTTTTTGGCGAAGAAAATTGAAATAGAAACAATAATTGCTAATGAATTTTTATTATCATTGACAGCGCGTTTGTGAAAATCAACTAATACACGTGGTAGCCGTGTATGTTCTTTCCATGCACTATAAATGTTTAAAATTTTCTGGGGTAGGAGTAACTCCATTAAGTCTTTACCACTCACTTAGGCAACAATTTAACGAATTTCAGAAAAGAAAACGCTATTACTTAAACGCCTTAATAAAATTATGTAGCTTTTATTTATATTTACGTATTTGAAGTTTACAAATTTAGGTTTAAATTTAATTATAGCATTTTCTTTGCCTAAGTAAATGGTAAAGCCTTAATAGAGTTACTCCTACCCCAGAAAATTTTCAAGATTTATAGTGCATGCAAAGAACGTAAATGGCTACCCCGTGTATTAGCTGATTTTCACAAACGCGCTGTCAATGATAATAAAAATTTATTAGCAATTATTTTCTTCATTTCAATTTCCTTCGCTAAAAATTTGTGAAGTTACGAAAATAAATTGTCACGATCAGCTGGTTTAGCAGATTTGCACTTCCACACCGCCATTTTATGCAGGCTACACTCAGAGAAAAAGCGTTCTAAAACGAACGAAACAAGGTCAAAATTAAGAACATTCGTTGACAAAAGTCTGTTAAGTACGCTTTTTCTTAACTCGTGACCGATGGGCTTGTTTTAAGAACAGTTTTCCAAGCACACCGTTCGTATTTTATGACCAGTTTGGTATTGATGTGTGAACCTTCTGTGCTCATTTCAAGCACTACTTGGGCTTGATTTAAGATTTTTCGTTCTCACGTTTCGAGAACGATTTGTGGTCGATTTAACATTTTTCGGTCTCAATTCAAGAACGGTTTGTGCTTGATCTTTGGCGGGAGTGGGAAGGAATTTTTTTAATTCGTACCCATTTATTTATTATGAAATATTAATACCAAAAAAATAGTATTAAAATCCAAAAATTAAAAAAACGCAAATATGAATTTTTTATGTATTTCTCTTATTGATGCAATCTGAATATATACTTAAAACATTTCATAACAAGTTTGAGAATTACCTGTGCATATGTGAATGGTAGTGAACGAAAAATAAGAGTTAAAAAATAGAACATAAAAAAATAGTTTTAAAAAACTTCAGAGTTTGACGAACTCGCGTCACACGATCGCAATCGCAACATCATAGCCGCTGCTTGGTAGCTTGTGCCAAATGCTGTATTTAACATCGTAGTGCACACGAGTTGTCCCGTTTCTTTTTTCTTGAACTTAATTTAACAACACTGTTCTCAATTTAAGAATATCGTTCTCATTAATCGAACATTTGTTCATATTTTACGACCAGCCGTTCTATTTTCAAGAAAATAGTGTCAGTTCAAGAACAAGGTTATTGTTTTACGAACAGGTCGTTCGTTTTTCTTAAACAAAAAAGTAAGAACATGAAGAGCTTGAATCGAGTCCGGTGGTGCTGGATTTTAAAACGGCGTTTTTCTCTGAGTGTACGTTGCGCTTTAAAAATATTCGAAAACTAAATGAAAACCTAAATTATCTTTTGTGGCCCTAAAAAGCACCTAAATAGCTCCTAATTTCGATATATTTTTTATAAAAAAAAATGAAATTTAAGTTGTGGTTCTGGTAGCTTGACATAAAGCTAGGAGACCCACACATTTTGCGAATATCTCGAAAACCAAATGAGCACCTAAATTATCTTTGTGGCTCTAAATAGCACCTAAGAAGGACTTAGTTCTCAAACAACTTAAGATTATTTTTGAGCACTTGGGTCTGCCAGCTTTACGCACGTATGTGGCTGACGTATTCGCTATAATAAGAACGGAAGAGACGAACATAATCCAGAATGCACTCAATGGATATTACAGATCAAATAAATTCACAGTAGAAATAGACGGGAAAATACCATTCTTGGATACATTGGTCATGAGGAGGAATAATTTCTCAACCATAGGTTGGTGCCAAAACCCAACAGCCTCGGGGAGGCTCATAAATTTCTACTCACAACATGAAAAAAGACTTATTTTGAAGGCGGCTAATAATTTTATCAGATGAGTTTTGTCCATCAGCGACAATATCTACCATGAGAAAAACATTATAATTATTAAAAAGATCTTGGAAAACAATAACTTTCCTACAGAGCTAACCAAGAAAATAATTCGCGATTATTATTCTCGACCCAGTGATGGCGTTAACAGAAAGAATAAGATATTCGAACATGTATGATAAAGAAAACGTGCAGTTAGCTCTCACCTATGACAACACACTACGGAAAATTTTCAGTAACCTAAAAGATAAAATTTCAACACAGGACTAATCGGATATTTTATACAAGATTCCTTGCAACAACAGCTTTAACTTCTCACTGCCAAGATACAGGACATTACCCGGACTTTGACAATGTCACTATTCTAGAAGAGGAGAGAAATTACAATAAACGCTTCAGGCTAGAAATGCTACACATAGTAGACACCCCTAATGATTAGAGGATGAATTTTAAAACGGACATCGCTAATTGTTCACATGTCTACCGCAACCTAATTAGAACAACAAACATTCCTGACACATTTTTTACCCACCCGCACACTATACAGGCTTCGTCTTCGTTTTACAAAAACACTGTAATGCTGGGATGGTCCCGCGTTTATGTATTCGCCGTCTAATACTTTGTTATTTTGAAAGTTTTTTGTTTACAATTACGGGTTTTTCATTTGTTTATACTCTCTGTTTAGATTATCAATCGCTGTTTCATTTTATAATTGTTTTGTTAAATGTTAGTCTTGCAAGTGCAGCTTAACATGTAAGTTGTGTTGATAGGTTAATAGTTTTTTTTTATGTACATAGGTTTGTTATAAATACGTATTGTTTTTTGAAGTCCTGATGATGACTTAACTCTGAGGTGGAAATATTGTCATTAAATTAAATAAAAACAAAATAAAAGTGTTTTATTTAATCCGGCCTTGAGCTCAACAATAACAACAACAATAAACTCTAGTTATAATAACAGATAACTAAAACTTAATGCGGTGGCAGCACTGCCTCTTCAGCTTATCTGTCAATATTCTTCCTCTTCCGTATGCTACCCACTTTCTTTCTTCTGTCACTCACCAATGTAAAACAGTGGTGATGCTGAACAGGCGCAAATATTTAGCGCTACGTCACAGACAGAAGAAGCAGAGCGAATAGCACAACAAACGAAAAAGAATATCTAAATTTTTGAGTTAGGTTCCTTTGACCATTAATTGTGAAATGCAAATAAAAGAATTTATTCCACTTTTCCAACCCAACATTTCGCTACACTTCCTAGCATCATCAGGGGTGATCTATTTATTTAAAAGGCAACAAAAAACAACAGTGATAAACAATAATAAACCTTATATGAGACACTTATTAGCAAATTTTCTTTTGTGGACCTAAAAAACACCTGAATTGCACCTTACTTTGATATATTCTTTATTACAAAAAAAAATTAAATTTAAGTTGTGGATCTGCTAGCTTGACGTAAAGCTAGCATACGCACACTTTTTTGCGAACATCTCCAAAAAGAAATGAGCACTCAAATTATCTTTTGAGCAATTGGGTCTGCCAGCTTTACGCAAGTCGTCCACATACTTTGTTAGTAATCGTGGTTTGTTAACCGATTCAGCCTCAAATATAGTTAACAGTCCTTCTATCACGATATCCGCTATTACAGGTGAAGCTGGTGATCCCATTGGCATTCCTGACCTTTGCTGGTATATTTTATCCTTGTACTTAAAATATCGGGTTTCCTTGATACAGAATTTAACAACGGTCAAGAAAAGTTCTTTTTCCATGGATGTGTGTTCTTTTATCTGGTCCCATTTGGAATCTATTATATCAAGGGCCAAATCTACTGGATACTGGGAAACAAGGAAACAACATCGAACGACACTAAATACTCATCATCACATACATAAGTATTCTTAATCCATTTTATGTATCTCTATTTCTTTTCAGCAGACGCAGCAGTACCAATTCCAAAGACCGGGGTAAGGTTAGAAGCCTCTCTGGAGTAAGTGAACGAGGAACAATCCATCCGCAAGGAGATACTCCTGAAAATATTTGAACGATCTGCGGGATTTTGAGGCAAAAACCCCGGATCTTTCCGAAATGGTAAAAACGTTGATTTCCTTAAATACATACAAACAAAACCTTTCCTAGATATTATTTTTTTAACTAGAAAAATTAAGCTTTTTATGTAAGAACACCGGCGTACGTCGGCGCGCCGCCCACGCCGCCGCCGATAAAGTGATAGGCGGAAACCTCTATCCGGAACACTTGCGACAGGTTGTGGAATAATTGAAAATATATATTCATTGTGAGTTCATACAAGTGGCGAATGTTTGATAAACACGTTCACAATAGTAAACAGCCTCGATCACCTGTTTAATCGCTTTTCGATTACTTAAATCATTTGCTCAATAGCCTTTTTCTAACATTTTTGTAGGCGACTGGTACACTGCATTATTTACATATTTTAAAATGTTCGCTTAAGTGTCTGCTCACATTTAATCTATTAACTAGATTTTAGAAATGAATAATAATATGTAGTATGATTTTCTGTAGACAAATTTGGAAGAAAAGCTGATTTGAAACACAAATGGGCAATTCATGGCACTCCAATTTAATAACGGCTAACAAAAAACAAACCTTTCTTCCATTCTATGGCCATTCGCGAAAGCCGTTCTCCCTGTCAGCAATTTTTTGACAGGTAGATATGGCAATGGAGGAATAGAAAGATTTTTAACTTGTATGTATTCACAATGCATATATTTTTTTCTTATATTTTTTCACGTTCAATGTTACGATGGGAATTATTAAAAAATGCTTTAACAAAAACTGTCAAACGTGAATCTGAATGACGATGGAGCGCCAGAATACAAGCGATTAGCGTTATCGTCGATGGGCTATGTAATAGAACACCTAGAACAATTAGCAGAGGATACTAACACCACAAGTAACACCAGAAGTGAAGCTACAGTTCTGTTGCAAAATATACTAAATTTTAGTTTCATAACATTAGTTAATTTATGGAATGAAATTTTAAGAGGAATCGTGTGCAGATCAGATCTTAAATAATTAGCGACTGAACTATCCGAAATTTGAGATCCTCTCTGTGAAGAAGCAATCGAAAAAGCGAAGTCTCTTTGTGAAAAATGGGATGGGTAATATAGTAAAACCTTTGATAAGGCGCCTCAAAATGCCCGGAGAATCGGCTTGAGATGTTGGTTTTTCCGCAGAATGAGAAATTTCTCGCGTTAAAAATATTTCGCCAAAAAAATACTTGCCCGGGCGTAAAAAAACCTCACTACACCACTGTTGAGAGGGTTGCGCTACACAACCCCTTGAATCAATTTGATATTTTAGTCGCCTCTTACGACAGGCATACCTACCGCGGGTATATTGTAAGCCCCCTAACCCGCTGAGGTGCGCTGAAGGGGTCATCTCCGTAAGCATTATGGGGAGATACCGCACCTGATAACACAGCCGTATGAAGCAAAAAAGCACAAGCAGGTCCTTAGTCATATCCACAAATAGGATTCGGACCTCTATGTTCGGAAACGCCCGACGAATCTAGTTCTTAAAGCAAAATACCCAGAACTCGCAGAAGAGGAATGCACTCTCCATAGGGAAACGCGTGTCACTCTATCTCAACTTCGATCTTGGTACTGTACCTGGTTAAACTCTTGCTTATCCAGAACCAACCCCGAAAAAATGCAAAATGTATGTCCTGCTTGCAGTGTGTCTCCACATGACACCAACCATCTCTTCAATTGTAATGTGGAGTCCACGCTTCTAACACCCCTCTCACTAGGGTCCTCCCCTGTTGAAACTGTAAGTTTCCTTGTACTCCCGTTAGAGGACATTGATGACCATTTGTGAGTGGTCGCACATATTGGATGGGGCGAAGCACTGCTACAACAACAACAATATATAAAATTTAATGTTATATTTTTCGAACAAATATATTTTTCTTTGTTCGGTATAAGACGTACATTAACTAAAATGAGCATAAAATCTGGAAATGCAAAAACATTTGGAGGCAAGTTTGCCATTAATTGTAAATTTAGTTAGTTTCGCCAAAAGTTAACTCATTATTTGTGATTTCATGTTTTTTTCATTGATTCATTAATTTTTATTGAGCATTTTTCTTATACCTCTCTATTTACATATGTAGCAAAGTTAAAATAGCAAAAATAAAAATAAAAAAGTTTAACATTATGAAGTATAAACTAACAAATGCCTAATATGTGTATGAGACCGTGTAGATATAAGAAAAAGGCAAGAAATTGTTTATGTTAAGCTTAACATAGTGACAAATGTCATATCTATCAAAAATATTGAAACAATAGTGCAGTGGGGTGACTGCTAAATATTGAAATTAAGTTATAATTTTTTTTTTTTTAAACCTACATATGATTTTTAGCCTAATTACAAGATGCTACTATTGGAAAAGCTAAAAGTAAGTAAAAGAAAAAATAATGGTGTAGGTATATAAAATAAAGTAAAGAAAGTTACTATTATTATTTTCTTTTAGTCTCTGTTATTAAGCTGCTTATTGAATAGGTCGTAGCAAAACTTCGATTTAATTATGTGAGAAGCTCAGAAGAAAGGATTTCACACATTTTGTAAATTGTAGAATATTCCTCATGGCTCGAATTTCGGAGGGTAGTATGTTGAAGAGTTTCCTGGATACAATTGTATAAAACTTTGTTGAGTGTGTGGTTCTGGAAGGAGGTACAATAACTGTAGGATGAAAGTTTATCCTAAGGTTATAAGTTTCCGACCTCATACTCTGCAGATAACCCCACCTATTAAAAAAGATTTTTAAAACTTTAAAATAATAAAGGTCTCTTATTGGAAGAATCTCTAGACCTCTTAAAAGCTCTCTTGAGGGATGCAGTCGATTTACATTAGATATTTTACGAATAACGAATTTTTGTAAAACTAGGATAGACTGAATTTTATTAAAGGATGCTCCCTTTAAGGGTATAGTTAGGGCAGCAATCTCTGAGATGATAGAAACAACGTAAAGAATATTGGAGATAATGCTTTAGGCGGGATATGTGGACACCTAGATACCGAAAGCCTTCAACAACATCAATTATAAAGCACTCGTTATTACAAATAGCGAGCGGATTAAAAATACCATACTGAGCCATTTGGCACGAATTATCGTGGAGAGAGAGACGCTCACGGCTGGAGGAGTGGAAAACAATGTCTACGTCTGGCCTTATTTTTGCATTCAAGCTAAAAAACATTAGTTTGGTTTTACTGCTGACAACGAGCTTGTGTTTAGCGAACCACGTTCTTAAAATATGTACATCCTGATTGATGCTACTTATCAAGTCGAACGTATTTGATGAGCAGTAAGCTATCGCTAGATCATCTGCAAATGGAGTGACCTTCCCCAAGAATGGCATGTCGAAAATTGAATTTACGTAACCCATAAATAAAATAGGACCGAGGACGGAACCTTGTAGAACGCCAACTTTAATTGGATTAGAGCTACTGAGGGTTCCGCAGACTTTAACGCGTTGTACTCTTCCAGTAAGATACGATTTGAACCACTCATGTATAAATCCTCGAAAGCCAGTATGATATAATTTATCAAGTAGAATTACATGATCCATAGTATGAAAAGCTTTTGTGATGTCAACAAAAAGACTCGCGCAATGTTTTTTACTGTCCAACTCTTGGTGAATAAATATACAAAAATCTAATAGAGCATCCTCGGGCTCTAAATTCGAACTGCCTTGGGCTGAAAAAGCTCTTGCTTTTAAGAAATAGTAAAATTCGGCTTTTAAGGGCTTTCTCGAAAACCTTAGAAATGGAAGGTACTAATGAAATTGGCCTATAATTGTTTTTATCTTCCCTGTTACCCTTCTTGAATATAGGAATAATAATCGCACATTTCAAGTCTTCTGGAAAAGTTCCTGAGTAAACACTAGCATTGAACCGATGTTTCAGAATGTCTAGTAGGTTAAGGGCTATATTTTTAAGCAATTGGTTGAAAATAGCACCATGACCGCAAGAACCGGAGTTTTTAAGTTGTTTTATTATTGTTAGGATCTCAGAGCCAGAGAAAGGTTCAAACAAAAAACTATTTCCTGAAGTAGTTCCTTCCCTACCTGACATCACACAATTGCAGGAAGAGGCATTAGATTGACCGACTGAAACAAAAAAATCATTAAATGTATTAGATACAGCAGAGGAGTCGTCAATGATGTTGCCATGATCACTTAGAGCAATAGACTTCTCATCACCGATGCCGTTTGGGTTGATAATACTATTAACAATTTCCCATTCCTTCTTTGTGTTGCTGCTACATTCAAGTAGCCTATTACGAAAATAAGTATCTCTCTGTGACTTAATATTCTTTTGTAACTGCTTACACAACTTTTTATACCTGGAATGGAGCTCTTGATTATTTGGGTGTTTCCTACACTTTGCACCCAGTTTATTCTTAAGCTTTGTCTTCTTGATAAGGTCAAAACTTATCCAAGGTTTAAGTTTAATTTTATTTTTTCGTGGAGCGCGGGTAAAGCTAGCAAACTGGATATAATTTTGAAGTAAATTTAAAAATGTAGAGTACGCCTTGGATATGTCAGTCTCTGAATAAACATCAACCCAATCCTCTTGACGTAATTTTTCATTTCGTAGCGAATAGTTAATTTTTGTTATTTTTGGTTTTCCTATCTTGACACCAGTCATGGAGTGATCTGTAATATTCAGATCCAGATTAATACCAGTGAAGGTGCCCAAACTGTTGGAACGGCGAAAAATATGATCCAAGCAGGTGCCAGAAGAAATCCTTGTTGGTTAGTTTAAATAGGAAATAAATCCGTTACTCGCCATTAATGCTAGATAGTTCTCAGAACTTGCATTAAATTGTAAAATATCTAAACTCAAATCACCTAGTATAATTGTAACACTCGATTTTTCATTAATTAAAAGGTTTGAGAATTCCTCCAGAAATGATTGAGATTCAGAGTGAAACCTGTAAACGCAAATCAGGGCTAAAACCTTATTACCATATTTTATTGAAACTTTCAAGATATCTGCGCTCGTTAAACTATATTTAAAAAAATTGCAATCCAGTGAATTGCGTACAAAAACTCCTACACCACCTGCAGAATATTCATCATTATAGTTAGCAAAAAAATTGTAATTAGGAATATTGTAAAAGTTCGTCTCGTGTGAATATATCCATATTTCGGATACAAATATTACATCTGGGTAGACTGGAGATGTTTCTAAGTTGCACAGTAATGAGTTGAAGTTCTGCCGTAGACTACGAATATTTTGATGAATAGTATAAAGAACATTTCTATCAGAAATAACCTGATCTACAGAATTTAAAGGGCTGTTAATGATGAAGTTGTTGGTGCTGATATTATTAATTTCCATTGGTTTAAAGATAATAATTTAATAATAATAATATTTAAAAATAAAACTAGTCTGGAATCCCAGGCAAGTCATCAAAAGAACGCACAAAAACAACCTTATCATTATCAGCTTTCCTTAGCATTATACTTGAATTGCTAAACCATACATACTTATAACCCTTTTCCTTTTTAATTTTGCTAACAGCAGCATACAAAGCTCTATTGTAATTAGTTAAGCTAATATTTATGTAAATTTTTTGTTTATTGCTGGTCCCTGAAAACAATCCGGTAGTTAGTTTATTCTTGGCCTTAGATTTTGCACTCATTACTTTGCGCTTTACTTCCATTGAAGAGAACCGAACACATAGCACTTTACGTGGTGAAGACGAAGAGCCATTGACCGCTTTTATATATCGCCTCTCGATTTGGCCAGGCGACACAGAAACACCTACCCCTCTCACAACTATTTGTTCAAGACATTCGTCAATTTTATCGTTAGTTAAGTTAGGCAAACCAACAATTTCAATGTCCCTCTCCATGTGTTTCTGCTCACTTCAATTTTTTGAAAGCAACTAAAATAAAAAACAAAGAATCTGTTAAATAAATACCTTTGTATTTCCGTGTAAATGAAATTTGCTCTAGAAATGGGCCGGTTAAAAATTACTTCTATTAAATTTTTTTTTGTGCGCTAACATTTATTTTGGAAAACATTTTTTTAGGATCTTGGTACAAACTAATGTAGGTAAGTGGCAACAGTGGGGAAACAATATTTTATTCGAACTCAAAATGAGTGAGAGGATCTGGTACGATATGCCAAAAATTTACACATAATTCATTACATTGTTTAAATATGTTGGTTTGATGAGCTTGAGGCCGTAAAGTAAATAAAACACGTTTATTTTCCTTTTTTTTAATATTTAATTGGTCGATATTTCGACTTCAACCTGAAGTCATCATCAGAACTAACATAAACAAGAAAACAAAAACCAAAGATATAAGAATTTTTACAAGTTAACATATGTACAAGCATATATATATAACAGAACTTACACGGAATGATGTGCTTGATCGACTGATCAGGTGGTTGAAAAGTTTGTTCAAAAGGAATCAAATAAAAATATAAACAAATTTGAATGCCGTAAGTATAAACAATTTTAAGGTACCGTATATGTAAACAAAAAATTAATACTAACAATATTTATATAGAAAGACCATAGACAAATAAGACAAAAAGCATATCTATCATCTTCATTCTTGTTGTTTAAATCCAGGTTATTGATAGCGGGATGTTTGTCGGAATATATATATTACGATGAGCCATGCGCAGCCTGCATTGTGTGCTTTTGTTGTTTCTGCACTAACCTGATGACCTGATGTGAAACATTCATTCTCTCTCAATTCGTTTCCAGGAATGGGTTTTGAAGTTCATTCGATTGTAAACAAAAGTTCATTCGTTTCCAAGAATGGGTCTTGAAATCAGATGGCTATAGAGATGCCTAAGCGACGCAAAAAAAAACCCCAAGAAAGCCGTTCGGTTTCATTATTTTCAAATAAATCAGCAAGCAAGCTGATAAAAACCTTTTAAAATTTATAAAAAAAAGGCAAAGTTTTGTAGAAATATTTGGGGTAGATAAGTGAAAGAATGAGAAATAATATATTTCGATTGCGTTGCTTTGCTTTGTTGCTCTGGCACCGCCATAAGATAACAATGAACGGCTAGCCCATTTTTTCACTTTGATCCGACCAAAACGTTTATGTACATACATATATATGTATATCCACATACAATAAAAAACGCAAAAAATATATAAAAAACTACGAAATTAGATCACTTGGTGAAGTATCTGCGTTGTCGTCCGCAAAAGATTAATTAACAACATGTTGCGTTAACCTATACGTATACCTACAATTTATCTCAGCTATCAAAAATGGAATGTCGCAACGCTCCACAAAAACATGGCCTTTAAGCTGTAAACACAATGCCGAGCGACGACGATATACGCCGCGTCGGGCGATGACATTTTTCAAATTTACGCTCAGATATTTCGTCCAGTTAAACACAATAGACAGCGGCGGCGATATTTTCTGACATTTTCTGTCATTTCTTCAATGGAAAATAATTTCTTATATTAGTGACCATTTCTTGTGGGAAATGAATTCAATTTAAGGTCAGCATTAGCAGTATATATAAAAAATGAATAACAGAGGCCGTTTGTTGAAAATTTTTTAATTATAAACATCATTTTTGTAATGGTGAATATATATCGCGAGGTGTGCCAGCAGTTTAAGCGGCGATGGTGGGTGCGGCCAGTTAATCGTACAAGGAAGACTCTGAGCTTCCACGAAACTTCTTTCGCACAGTTGAAACTCTCAGATGAAGAACATTTCTTCAAGGCAACACGTATGAATGTTGCAAAGTTTAATGCGCTAGTGAATTTGTTACGAGAGCGACTTAAACGTTTTTCCATAAGAGAACCAATAAGTGAAGAAATCCGTTTGGGTATCACTTTGATGTAAGTAACTTTATAAACTATATATCTGCGTAAAAATGGAGTTTCAACAGGTTCTTGGCACAAGGCTGTAATCCACAGTATTTAGCTTGGTCATATGAATTGGGTGTTTCTACAGTTAGGAAAATAATATACGAGACATGCGATGCAATTTGACATGGACTACGCGAAATTTACCTTGCCCAACCAAATCAAACCGAATTGAAAAACATTGCAGACAGGTTTGCTCCAATTGAAGTATGGTATTTAGTAACTATATATACTCATATATTATATTTTGGACAGGTTCTAGGCAAAAACTGGAATGCCCCATTATCTCGGCGCGGTGGACGGAAAACATGTGAAAGTAGTTTGCCCCAAACGTAGTGGTTCACTCTTTTTTAATTACAAAAAGACATTCAGTGCAGTTCTGATTGCAATATGCGATGATAGCTATACGTTTTCATTTGTAGACGTTGGTGCGTTGGGAAGCCAAAGCGATGGGGGAATTTTGGCACGAAGCGTATTTGGTAACATGATTCTAAGAAACGACCTGGAAATTCCTCCCCCAGATAACCTTCCAGGTAAAATGTTTATAACAGATAAGGTTTCAGTTAATTGATGCCATATTTCAAATAGGTACGGACCAAATATTTCCATATTTTTTCGTCGGTGACAGCGCATTTCCTCTGAAGCCTAATCTCATGCGCCCTTACCCTGGTCGAAATTTGTCACCCGCCAAACGAAATTATAACAAAAGGTTATCCTCCGTACGAGTGCACATTGAAAACACCTTTGGTATATTAGCAAATAGATGGAGAGTTCTTCATACAACGATTCACGCTGCTCCAGAAAATGTGGACAAAATTGTTTTAGCAACTATAGTCTTGCACAATTATTTAATGCTTGACAGTAGTAGTGGATACTTCGATCCCAACAGAGCCAGCAGTGATGAAAATGGGAATTTCGATTGTGGAGAACTTTCAACAAGAATGACATCTATTCAAATTGCTCATTCCAATCGATCAACAAATGAAGCATTTTGTTTGAGAGGGAACTAGCGGAATACTTACTAGAAAGGCCAATGCGATCTGTGTGAAATCCGCAAACGTACCTTAAAATACCAATGCGGACATATGCAGCTACGTTTTTTATTTTACCAAATCTTATAATATTAAAAGTGAAGCTTTAAAATATACGGTAAACTAGGGTTGGAAAAATTTAAGTGCAGTAAAATGTCCTCTTATCGTACAGCTTTTGTATTAAGTTTGAATGAGCTGTCTTTCTTTTTACAAAACTTGTTTTCGTCTTTTTACTGATATGTTTTAGAGTTCCACTCTCATTTAGTCCTTATATAAAATCTCCTATTTGTTGCACCTGTCGATATGTACCAATTATTGGACTTCACTGCAAACGGGAGCTAAAAAATAATAATATTAGCGTTTTCGGAGGGTGCCACCTACTTCTCAAGAGGGCCTGAATGGCTAATAAAATTCTTATAATTGGAAATTTGTACGGAAAATCCTTTATTAACTAATCGAGTGACTATTCAAAACTATATTTTTCCACATAAGGTGTCATTTGGTGCTTTTTCCGAAATAATATTTAGCCTTGTTATGTATCCAGCCAATAAACGGTTTTCCTCAATTTAGAAAGAAACACACACATTCTAATTTATTATAAGTATTTATGTACGTTGCTATATTAGCCTTTAAATTTTGTAGAGATAATGTTAAATAATTATCTTTTATTTGTACTGAGGTTACTCATTCTTATCGCATTCATAGATCGTATATATATATATATATTGAAAATTATATATATTTTGAAAATTTAGTATGTAGTATAATTCATTTTATCATTCGATCATTCAAAATGTAATATTTAGTATGAAATATGTTAATTTAAATGTTTTTAAAAATCTCTATAAAAATTTCCAAATATATATTGAAAATTTAGTATGCAGTATAATTCATTTTATCATTCAAAATGTAATATTTTTAGTATGTAATAAGTTAATTTGAATAAGTATTCTGTATTAACAGCAGCGAACAGAAAAATAGCAGTGGCAATCAAATTAAATTCGCCAATTAAATCCCTTTTTTTTCGATATTTGAAGAAAAAGCTTCAATGAATTTTGTTGCTAAAACTATGCAAACCATTCGCAAAAAAGTTTACGAAAAATTCGAAAATTCGAGAGAATTTTACAAAAATTTCAAAGCTTTTATTAGAGTTCTCTGAATTTCTTTAAGTATGCAGCCTAACAAAGTTATAACTCTCAAAGGGTGTTTTAGATTTTCCTCTATACAAAACGTGAAACAATTACTTTTTTATATCCAAATGCGTGTCGGGAAAAAAGTTTCGAAAATCAATCCGAATTCTGAGAGACCTATAATTTTGTTAGGCTAAAATTGATAGGACTAGAAGGCTGCATACTCAAAGAGATTAAGAGAACTCTAATAAAAGCTTTGAAATTTTTGTAAAATTCTCTCGAATTTTCGAATTTTTTGTAAACTTTTTTGCGAATGGTTTGCATAGTTTTAGCAACAAAATTCATTGAAGCTTTTTCTTCAAATATCGAAAAAAAAGAATTTAATTGGCGAATTTAATTTGATTGCCACTGCTATTTTTCTTTTCACTGTTGTATGTCTTTACAATACACACACACACATTTACCATCAAGTAGTAAAATTTCATTACTCGAAGTAACATAAGACTGTCAATTAATACGTCCAGTTTTGATTTGCATCTACTTTTATGGCAAAAATGAATTTCTTTCTCACAAAGGTCTATTGTAGCTGCTTACATAATTCAGCCATCTTACTTTAGCGCATTAAATTCGCTCCATACAAGTTTAGCAAAATATGTCTAATTAATTTCCAAACTTATATTTTAATCTATGCAACTATTCATAATTTTTGTACAGGAGCTGTTATCCCTCAGAAAAATTATGGCATACTTCCAAACTAGCAAAGCAATAGCGAAAGTTACAAACGTTTCAGGATTTCCCTGATAAAACGCCCCAAAGTCCTAGATCGGCAATACATACAAACACAAAATACATTTTTATCATAAAATGACCCATGTACAAAGAAGTTTTGTAGTATTTTTTGATAAGTTACGTAATTGCTTTATGAAACGAAATAAAACCTGAACTACGAATAATAAAATTACTATGGGTTAACTGCGTGAGCAAAAGTGTATGTGTATTAATAAAAAGTTTATAGGTTTGTTTAAAGGCTTAACTAGTCTAGTCTCTGAGTTGAATTACTTGAAAATTGTGTATCTAGCAAAAGAGAAAGATGTATATTTAGGTGCTCTCAAGTTTTAAATAAAATGTCAATGTTTTGCACAAATTTGAACTATAGAATATACGTTATTCAATACCGATAGGTTATTAAATTGCATACTTCAACGCTCGAATTTGGTCTCCGTTCTCTGTATAAAGGCAACATATGACCCAAAATGGCATACAGTGCCGTTGGGAATAACTGGTATACATAAATATCGTTAGCTTAATTAACAAAGGCCCTAACCAACAGACTTTTTGTTTAAAGGGTTAGAACCATAGCCACTTTTGAAATGCCATACTATGTTTTGCGAACGCGAAAATAAAATGTGATTCGGTACTCGTACAAATTTCAAATATGTTGGTTAGGTCCTTTGTGCATTAAGCTAACAATATGTCTGTAATGAGAGGTAAGCAGTCGCAACTCCACTTTTAGTCCAAATGGAACTAGTACCATTTTTCAATTTTATTATGGCTTCTTGACCTTCTGGCAAAAGATCTTAGCTCTGATATTGTTGGTTGCCTACACTTCGAACTTTACGATGTATTGCCATTGTCATTGTCATTGAGGTACTTGTTTTTCTCATTTCTCAAAATATATTTTTTGGACTTACGACTGTTTACCTATCAGCTAAAGACGTGAAATTATTGAACACTTGTCTTTCCTAGTTCTTCATAAACTAAAGCAACAACTTTCCTTTCAATATTGCGCACATTATTCTGTGATGAGTTGGCACTGGAAATTGTTTTCGCCAAGCTTTCAAACAAAAGCGAAGTTGAATCCCGTATTTTTTCCTGCTCATGAGCACAAGCTATCTCTTGGATTGTTTTTGCGCATTCTTTTAGCACATCCTTGAAAACTGAAGTAACTTCGGCATCTGCTTGCTTTTTTGACTTCCGGTTCTTATTCTGAGCGACATAGCTTCTAGCTGCTTTATCATTTGAAGGTTTGGAATTCTCGTCAACTAACTGTGGTTCGTATACTATATACGGTTCGAAAGTAGCATCCATAATTGCATTTGGAGAATTGGAATAATCTGTCGAATTTTCGCTTATTTGCGATTCGTATACAATAAGTGGTTCACGATTTGAAGAGTTTGAGTAATCTGTTGACTTTTCATATACATCAGTATGTTCGTTAATCATGCCAGGATCACAATTTCCAACAGTTCTAAAAAGAAAAAAATATATGATTGATTATCTAATTTTCTATTACATACATCCCATTACCGATAACACTATATTACATATAGAGTATCACTGTACCAAATATTGTGGGAATTCTAACGCATCTTTTGATACCACTCCTGGAATTTTTAGACGTGTAGTAATTGCGAAATGTAATGAAAACCACTGATTTGACTATACTAAGGGTGACCATATGAAAGAACAAAGGAAGAGAGAAGAAGGAACTAATGACTTCACACAAAGAACTCACTGAAAAACTTTATTATAATCATGCAAATTAATTTATTCTAATCCAGAGTTTGGAAATGTATGTTTGTGCTTTTTAAAGAACGAGATAAATGTATTTTTAGTTTAAATTTAATGTGAGCGTTGAAGCAAAAAATAAATATGGTCACCTTTGGCATCAATTGTCGTCATCGCCCGGCGGCGACGATAGAATTAAATCTATCGTCGCAAAATGACGTCGCGTAAATTCCGCTCTTGGCGTTTATTGTGTTCACCTTCATGTTATTATGGGGATTCTATTTTTGACAAGGCGATGTTCGTCGCGTTTATTTCGCGGCGTCAGGGCATTGTGTTTCAAGCTTTATGCATCCGTTTACATCAATGCGAAGACTAAGAAGCTGACTTTTTCACCAATCGAAAGTTGCTACCAAAACCCGTTTCGTGGGCAGCCCTTCAATGAAAGGTGTTGTCACAGATAAATTTTCCACGGGTGAAAAAGAATAATTTTTTTCTTCGGATTTGTAATCCGGACAAAAATTCGAGTTTTTTGATATCCCATTTGACAATCTTGAGTAAATTGTCGGTGAAAATCATAAATTAAACCTTTACCATGTAAAATACCCCAAAGTTATTCTGAAATGCCCAAGATTGATTTTAAGGATGATGGCATCTATGGCCAATATTATAAAAAATGCATATTTTCACGCGCTCTCAGAGCGAGAAGTTTCATATCAGGTCATCAGTGCTAAAAGAGCACACATCGATACCCAAGGACTTGTTTTTGACCGTGGTCAAATATTGCATCAAAGATAATAGTTACTTTAAATATAATGGAAAGTAACAATTTTTGTTGTTATATCGGCAAGTGTTGTGAATATCAATTGGCACGAAACAGAATAGAAGTAGGATTAATGAAGACAAACAAAAAACCGCTGTGATGGCTGAATGGTTATAGCAGCGGCGCCTAAACGTTGCCGATGAAGGAATTTAGCAGTTCCTGAAATGGATCTATACAACGAGCTTTGGCAGTTGTCTAAAATTTTTTCTTTCTTCTATTCTAATTTAAAAATTTTTTCAATTAAGAAAAAATTTATCATAGCAATAATAATGATAAAAAATTATTGTTAGGCCTTGAGCTCGATTCGAACCCGCGATCTTAAAATCAGTAGGCCGATATAACAACAAAAATTGTTAATACATCCCAGAGCACGGGGAAAAAAGTGTCAATAAATTATGACACTATGGCGGCATTGCCAACAAACAAGTCCAATTTTCACAGCCATTCTGCAACAGATGTCGCAGTGTTGTGAATATCAATTGGCACGAAACAGAATAGAAGTAGGATTAATGAAGACAAACAAAAAACCGCTGTGATGGCTGAATGGTTATAGCAGCCGCGCCTAAACGTTGCCGATGAAGGAATTTAGCAGTTCCTGAAATGGATCTATACAACGAGCTTTGGCAGTTGTCTAAAATTTTTTCTTTCTTCTATTCTAATTTAAAAATTTTTTCAATTAAGAAAAAATTTATCATAACAATAATAATGATAAAAAATTATTGTTAGGCCTTGAGCTCGATTCGAACCCGCGATCTTAAAATCAGTAGGCCGATATAACAACAAAAATTGTTAATACATCCCAGAGCACGGGGAAAAAAGTGTCAATAAATTATGACACTATGGCGGCATTGCCAACAAACAAGTCCAATTTTCACAGCCATTCTGCAACAGATGTCGCAGTGTTGTGAATATCAATTGGCACGAAACAGAATAGAAGTAGGATTAATGAAGACAAACAAAAAACCGCTGTGATGGCTGAATGGTTATAGCAGCGGCGCCTAAACGTTGCCGATGAAGGAATTTAGCAGTTCCCGAAATGGATCTATACAACGAGCTTTGGCAGTTGTCTAAAATTTTTTCTTTCTTCTATTCTAATTTAAAAATTTTTTCAATTAAGAAAAAATTTATCATAACAATAATAATGATAAAAAATTATTGTTAGGCCTTGAGCTCGATTCGAACCCGCGATCTTAAAATCAGTAGGCCGATATAACAACAAAAATTGTTAATACATCCCAGAGCACGGGGAAAAAAGTGTCAATAAATTATGACACTATGGCGGCATTGCCAACAAACAAGTCCAATTTTCACAGCCATTCTGCAACAGATGTCGCAGTGTTGTGAATATCAATTGGCACGAAACAGAATAGAAGTAGGATTAATGAAGACAAACAAAAAACCGCTGTGATGGCTGAATGGTTATAGCAGCGGCGCCTAAACGTTGCCGATGAAGGAATTTAGCAGTTCCCGAAATGGATCTATACAACGAGCTTTGGCAGTTGTCTAAAATTTTTTCTTTCTTCTATTCTAATTTAAAATTTTTTTCAATTAAGAAAAAATTTATCATAACAATAATAATGATAAAAAATTATTGTTAGGCCTTGAGCTCGATTCGAACCCGCGATCTTAAAATCAGTAGGCCGATATAACAACAAAAATTGTTAATACATCCCAGAGCACGGGGAAAAAAGTGTCAATAAATGATGACACTATGGCGGCATTGCCAACAAACAAGTCCAATTTTCACAGCCATTCTGCAACAGATGTCGCAGTGTTGTGAATATCAATTGGCACGAAACAGAATAGAAGTAGGATTAATGAAGACAAACAAAAAACCGCTGTGATGGCTGAATGGTTATAGCAGCGGCGCCTAAACGTTGCCGATGAAGGAATTTAGCAGTTCCCGAAATGGATCTATACAACGAGCTTTGGCAGTTGTCTAAAATTTTTTCTTTCTTCTATTCTAATTTAAAAATTTTTTCAATTAAGAAAAAATTTATCATAACAATAATAATGATAAAAAATTATTGTTAGGCCTTGAGCTCGATTCGAACCCGCGATCTTAAAATCAGTAGGCCGATATAACAACAAAAATTGTTAATACATCCCAGAGCACGGGGAAAAAAGTGTCAATAAATTATGACACTATGGCGGCATTGCCAACAAACAAGTTCAATTTTCACAGCCATTCTGCAACAGATGTCGCAGTGTTGTGAATATCAATTGGCACGAAACAGAATAGAAGTAGGATTAATGAAGACAAACAAAAAACCGCTGTGATGGCTGAATGGTTATAGCAGCGGCGCCTAAACGTTGCCGATGAAGGAATTTAGCAGTTCCCGAAATGGATCTATACAACGAGCTTTGGCAGTTGTCTAAAATTTTTTTTTCTTCTATTCTAATTTAAAAATTTTTTCAATTAAGAAAAAATTTATCATAACAATAAAAAATTATTGTTAGGCCTTGAGCTCGATTCGAACCCGCGATATTATAATGGAAAGTTATATGAACAACGCACAATAATGCCCATGACCAGCGTCCTCAGTCAAAGCCGAAATCATAATGGAGGAATTGTTGAGCAAATTTGAAAGAGACGCCACTATCAAACCATGTCTTTTGACCAAATATATCGACGTCTTATTTGCTATTGTCAGAACAGACGAGATTGATAACATGATTAATATGCTCAATGGGTACAACCGGACCATTCAGTTCACGATAGAGGTAGCAAAAGATGGTCAGTTACCTTATCTTAATACTTTGATAATAAGGAAGAATAATAAATTACTAATCTTCTGGTACAAGAAACCAAATGTATCCGAAATGCTTATCAATTACAACTTGAAACATGAACGCAAAACAATCTTGAATACCGCGAATAATTTCATTCGAAGTGTCTCTACAATAAGCGATAAAGTGTTTCACAAGAAGAACATATCTATAATAAAGAAAAAGCTAGCACAAAATGAATTTCCCCACGAACTGATAAACAAACTGGTACGAGATTTTCACAAAAGAACTCACAACGCCAGGTCAAGTGACGTAAATGCCAAAATATACAAATCAGTAACATTTGTCCCTGGAATAGCAGAGAGAATCAAGATTTCAAACTTATATGATCAGGAAAAATACAAAATAGCGTTTTCATATAATAACACTCTCAGACAGGTATACAGCAACATGAAATCAGGATTCGTAAGATGGAGAAATCTGACTTAATTTATTAAATTCCATGCACTGGTGACGGGTCAAACATATGCAACAAGGTATATGTAGGGACTACTAAGCAAAAACAGAAGACGAGGATTCCGGACACAAGTCGAATATAAAGTTAAGGAACAATTCTTCGGAAAGTAAAACAGCCTTGTCTGCCCATTGCAATAATACTGGGAGTCACCCCGATTTTGAAAACGTTAGAATTTTGGATACCGAGAAACACTATAACAAAAGATATATTTTGGAAATGCTTCATATTTTGAACACCCCTAATAGTAGGAGAATGTATTTTAAATCAGACACTGAGCAATGTGCAAGGGTTTACCGAAACTTAGTGCTGAAACAACAAAAGCACACAATGCAGGCTGCGCATGGCTAATCGTAATATATATATTCCAACAAACACCCCTGGATTTAAGCAACAAGAATATGATATTATTTTTGTCTTATTAGTCTATGCTCTTCCTATATAAGTATTCTTATTATTAGTTTTTTGTTTACATATACGGTACCTTAAAATTGTTTATACTTACGGTATTCAAATTTGTTTATATTTTTATTTGATTCCTTTTGAACAAACTTTTCAACCACCTGATCAGTCGATCAAGCACATCATTGCGTGTTAGTTCTATTTTATATATATATGTTTGTACATATTTTAACTTGTAAAAATTCTTATATCTTTGGTTTTTGTTTTCTTGTTTATGTTAGTCCTGATGTTGACTTCAGCTTGAAGTCGAAATATGGACCAATAAAATATTTAGAAAAAAAGGAAAATAAATGTGTTTTATTTACTTTATGGGCTAAAGCTCATCAAACCAACATATTTAATCATACCAAATAAGGCATAAAAAATATAGAAATGTCAAAACGGAGAGCACACCGCAAGAACAACAATACACTCAAAGTGTACCAAACTATCAAACATAAATATGATACGAAAAACAACAGATCCATTAAACACTATCAACATGCGGCACAACTAATTATTAAGTTAGACGAATGGGCAAAATTTTTGGAAAGATGCAGAAAAGGTGGGTTGACACCGAACTTCATCAACAACGCAACAAAAAACATCATTTACGCCATAAACAACAACATCTACAACAGAAGAATTCCACGTAAGTTCACGAATATGGTATCCATATATATTGATATAGAACAGACGAAGCTACTTAACATAATTATATGCAACAAACACGAACTTTTAAGAAAAAGCAGAAGAGAGACAAATATACTGAGAACTAAGATCAAACAAATAATTGATTCACGCTACTCAATCGCATTTTTTGAGAGCGAAGATTATTTGTTGAACAAGCAAACGATTAATATTAGGAAGGCACATACAAATAAGGACGAAAGTCTGAGACAGAAAGAAATGGAGAAATTAAATATTAGGGTGGTACCAAAGTGGTTTTGTAACACAACAGAATTAAACATTTCGGAAGATATAAAGTGGCTTCATCCACAAGGTCCAAAATATGCCCTCCCATCAAATAACAGGAATTTCCCCCTTTTCAAGATCATTGCAGACGGGGAGAATATTCTGGAAATTTTACAAGATGAAGAAAAATAGGAAATGGGGAGAAACAGCTTGACTACACTCATACAGGATCACCTAAAGAAAAAGACAATTTCACTGAGGGACAGGTTCACTTATGAGACCTTACAGAAAACAAAAATTTTTCTTAAAAGCAACAACCAATTGCTTGTACTAAGCGTGGACAAAGAAAGGTCACGGTAACAATGGACAAAACAGAATACCATAAAAAGATGCAAATAATAGTGAACAATATTTCCACATACAGAGTTCTGAAACGGGACCCGACGAACAAATTGCAAGAGAAGAATAGCGACATAGTTGAAAAAAATGTTCAAGTTAGGTTGCATTGATTTGACAGAAAAGAATTCCCTCACTTGTAAAAACGCTAACCCACCGAGAATATATGGCCTGCCGAAAATACACAAAAAACGGCATACCGCTTCAGCCTATTTGTTCGTCCATTGACTCCCCATCATACAAATTATGTAAATATGTCGTCAAGATTCTGAACAACTTAACTAAATCTTCCAACTACAACGTCAAAGATGCGACAGAGTTCAAAGAAAAGATAAAGGGTACATATATTTACGATGACGAAATTTAGTGTCTTTCGATGTAATATCTTTATTCACCAGCATTCCGGTAGATGTTGCCATTAATATCATAGCTGCTAGGTGGAATGACATAACAGAACACACATCGATACCTAAGGACTTGTTTTTGACCATGGTCAGATATTGCATCAAAGATAGTAGTGGGTACAAACGGACCATTCAGTTCTGGATAGAGGTAAAAAAAAGATGGTCATTTACCTTATCTTGATACTTTGACAGTAAGGGAGAATAACAAATTACTAATCGACTGGTACAAGAAACCAACTGCAACTGGAAGGCTTATCAATTACAACTCAAAACATGAACGCAAAACAATCTTGAATACCGCGAAGAATTTCATTAGAAGGGTCCTTAGGATAAGCGATAAAGTGCTTCACAAGAATAACATATCTATAATTAAGAAAACGTTAGCACAAAATGAATTTCCCCACGAACTGATGAACAAACTGGTACGAAATTTTCACAAAAGAACCCACAACGCTAGGTCAAGTGACGCAAATGCGAAAATATACAAATCAGTAACATATGTCTCTGCAATAGCAGAGATAATCAAGAGTTCAAACTTATATGATCAGGAAAAATAAGAATAGCGTTTTTATATAATAACACTCTCAGACAGGTATACAACAACGTGAAAGACAGGATTCCTAAGATGGAGAAATCTGACTTAATTTATCAAATTCCATGCACTGGTGACGGGTCCAACATATGCAACAAGGTATATGTAGGGCTTACTAAGCAAAAACTGAAGACGAGGATTTCCGGCACAAGTCGAATATATAGTTAAGGGACAATCCTTCGGAAAATAAGGCAGCCTTGTTTGCCCATTGTTATAATACTGGGCATCACTCCGATTTTGAAAACGATAGAATTTTGGATAACGAGAAACACTATAAGAAAGATATATTTTGGAAATGCTTCATATTTTGAACACCCCTAATAGTAGGAGAATGAATTTTAAATCAGACACTGAGCAATGTGCAAGGGTTTACCGAAACTTAGTGCTGAAACAACAAAAGCACACAATGCAGGCTGCGCATGGCTAATCGTAATATATATATTCCAACGAACATCCCGCTATCAATAACCTGGATTTAAACAACAAGAATGAAGATGATAGATATGCTTTTTATCTTATGAGTCTATGCTCTTTCTATATAGGTATTGTTAGTATTAATTTTTTGTTTACATATACGGTACCTTAAAATTGTTTATACTTACGGTATTCAAATTTGTTTATATTTTTACGTGGGGACTCTTACCTTTTCCACCCCTGTTTCTCCGTGTTTCAATTGAAGTTTAACACTTTTGATTTAAATAATAACATAGGTAAGTTTAGTTTCAGTTTTTAGTTTAGTTTAAATTACATTGTGTATTAAAGTAAAGTTTAGATTATTCACAGTAACATACGTTAGTAATTATTATTAGTTATAAAAAAAAACACAGACACAGAAAACCGGCGCGGTAGTGGAGCGTATCACTTTCGATGTTAAGGGTAGCGAATCTTTTAAAAAACTAACTATTCAAATGTTCTATTGGCTTTGCAGCGAAGCTAAAGGATTGCGCAAGTGGTCAACCAGTGCTGATATTATCGGCACGTATGCAAATGTTGCCAGATATTGATAGCAAAGCGCGACACAAAGATGTCGCTTACATATGACCATACAGTCGCTGCCGCTATTATTATCCTACAAACTCGGCTATCCTGACTATCGTTTGTCCTCGGACGATGGCTCCCATCTCTTCATCTGCTCAGCCACTGTTGAAGTCGACCTCGGACCCTCATGTTAGCCTACCTTGGTCACTTCATATCTACCCTGACGTAAAACTCTGGTCACCTTATAAGTACCTAAAAACTTTGGTCTCAATTTAAGTCCTGTTTCGAACTGTGTTCGTTTAATAGCTACTAGGTCATCAATGTGGTACTTTGTATCTGCGCGCCTCTTCGAATTAAATGTTTTCCGATTTTCGGCCTGAATCTTCTCAATATTCTCTTTGGCTTTCTTACGTATACTTTCCCTCTCATTCTTAAACTGCTTAGTGGCGTCTTCCTTTAACATCTCCTGCAAATATGTAATACCCTGCATGCGCATATACACCCCTGTTAATAGCTTAAATGGAGAAACCTTCGTACTCCTTGGCGCTGTATTATTTATTGTTTTCTGCACGTTGTCTACATACTTGTACCAAGAGCTCGGACTATCACCACAACTTTTGGCTAGCATTGGTACTACCACTTTATGAATCCGTTCTACTTGACCGTTTCCTCTTGGAACCCCAGTAGCTATGAGAAAATGCTGTATATTTTCTTCTTCACAGTACCTTTTAAATTCATTAGACGTGAACGCTGCTCCCCTGTCAGAAATAATACGCCTAGGGTTACCAAATACTGCTGCCTGTTTTTTCAACTTATCAAGGACCTCGTCGCTTCCCGTTGTTCTTGTTGGGTAAAGCCATACAAACTTGGAGAAACCATCTACAATTACGAGTATGTAACTATAACGCTTGTTTATTGCCTCCATCGGCCCGACATGATCTATATGGTAAGTTTCCAACGGTATGTCTTCTTTCTGAATTGGTGAAAGAAATCCTTCTTTCTTACCTTTTTTGCTCTCTGATACTATACATTCTATGCAACTCTTTACAACTTTTACAACTTTAGGAGCTAGATTTGGAATATAAAAATTCTTCTCTACTGCCTCTTGGGTACGCTTGGCTGCAAAATGACCCTGCTTTTGCGCTAGTCTGATTATTTCATCTTCCATAGAGCTCAGTACCACAACAAGTTGGTTGGTTGGATCCTTAAATAATACCCCCTGTTTTACATAAAAATCTTCGTATTCCTCTCGTCCTGCGACCTTATGCACTGCCCTAACCCAGTCGTCACTTAACTGTGCCTGCCTTAGCCGATGTTGCAATGAGTCTTCCAACATTAGACAGGAAACCCTGCTTAATGCGTCCACGTGACGCATTTTGCTACCTGCTCTATGCTCAATTTCGTACTTGAAATCCTGCAAAAATAATGCCCACCGCGAAATCCTTGCAGGTACTTCCTTCTTATCCATTGTCATAGCAAACGCGTTGCAGTCTGTGATAATTCTGAATTTCATACCCAACAGGTACACTCGCCATTTTTTCAAAGACTCTACAATAGCTAGAACCTCAAGCTCGTAAGAATGATAACGCTCTTCTGCTGGCTTTGTTTTTCGGCTCATGTACTGTATGGGATGAAACTCTTGATCGTCGCTGCATTTTTGCAATAGCACCGCGCCGTAGCCGTATTTGGATGCATCTGCGTGAACTTCAGTCTGAGATTTTGGATTGTAAAGGTTAAGAACAGGTGCGTTAACTAATGCCATCTTTAGTTGCTGGAATGCTACAATCTCTAGTTCCCCCAAACAAATTTTTTTATCCTGCCTAAGGAGATCTGATAATGGCTTAGCTATTATTGCATAACCAGCAATAAACCGTCTAAAATAAGAAGTTAGTCCCAAAAATCTTTGAACGTACTTACGATCGTGAGGTAATGGGAAGTTATCTACGGCACATGTTTTCTCTATCGAATGTTTGATAGTGCCGTTCTCTATAACATAACCCAAAAATTCCACCTTTTCCTGTAGAAACTGACACTTCCACTTTATTTGTAAGTTATATTCTTCAGCTCTTTTTAATACCCTTGCCAATTTCTCTATACCCTCGTCTATATTTTTTGAAGGAATTGATTATATCATCCATATATGTGATTAATGTACCATCTTGAACCAAATCCCTCAGAACTGCAAAGATGTGCCGCGAAAATACTGCTGGCGAGTTCGAAATACCGAAAGCACGTATCGAAACTCGTACTGACCACAATGAGTCACAAATGATGTGTATTTGCGCGAACTAACTTCAACAGGTACATGAAAGAAACCATTTGCTAAATCAAGTGTTGTGAAAACTAACGAACCTTGTAATTTGTCGACTAAATCGTCTATGAGAGGCATAGGAAAACTATCTCTCATAATCTTTTTGTTGAGACGCCTATAATCACAACAAAGTCGTTTACTCCCGTCTTTCTTTTTCACTAAGACGATTGGGGACGCATACTCTGACGTGCTTTGCTGAATTATACCCTTCTCGAGCCATTCCTGTACTTGGTTATCTACCTCACATTTCTCACTATAAGCAATTCTTCTTGGTCCCTGATAAACTGGTATATCATCTACTAACGTAATCTTTATCTCTACCGGTGATTCGTGTTGCATTTTCGGAGAATAATTATTTATCAAATTTTCTACTTTCGCTGATGTCTTTTTATCGAGATGTTCTAGATTAGGGTTTGCCAGCTTACTGTCGCTAATATCTTCAGCTATGCACAGACTTTCAAACTCTTGGAGAACTTCAAGCCTGTATTGCAGACTCTCATGTCAACTAACTCAGTACTTTGTTTTTTCCGAAAAACTACCTCATCTTCTGTTACTAACAAGTCCACCAATTTTAATACATTGTTTCCTATAACGGCTGCATAAACGATATCTTTTTGCTTGACGACATGGAAGCTAATATTCAGTCTCAAGCCATCGAATACTACATCCATTACAAAACTGCCCATTGTTGGGATTGTTCCTTCACCAACACCTATCAAATTTATTATATCCTGTTCTAATTCGATATTACCAAACCTTTTCCAAACATCTTCCCTGACCAAAGATAAATCGCTACCTGTGTCTAAAAAGGCTCCGAAGGTGACCCCCTTGTACGAAATGTCCTTAAAAATCGAACAATTTCCTTTACCAAAAACCCAACGGTACCATTCGCTACTCATTATGTTGGTCCTGTTTTTCTCGAGTTTAGGTTCTTGTTTAACGTCTTTGCTATTTGATGTACATGCTGAAGCAAGGTGTCCAGCCTTGCCACATTTAAAACAATTATTCGATGATTTCTGACAATCTTTAGCAAGATGTCCCACTTTGTTGCATTTAAAACATTTCCTATCTTTTTTGGCGGCATCAGAAATTGACTGATTACTGCCAGTTCGTTGGAACTCACCTGCCTTAAAACCCTGTTTACCCACCAGAATTTTTTCATAAATTTGTATTTGATCTTTAAGTTCCTGCAGGGTGCGTGCTTGGTATAAGTTACTTTTGCCCATTTTTGAATCAGGAATACCTTCGATAAAATATTCGATTAAGCTTTTCTCGTCTAATCTAATTGGCGCACCTATTTCCATTAAGCTGTACAAATATTCCCTATAATCTTCGTTTGCTCGCTTACGGCGATTCCTTAATCCCCGATGAACATCTATAGAGGAAACATACACCCTAAATTCCTGACGCAGTGCTTCTTTAAGCATGTTCCAATTCAAGACGTTACGTTAACTCCTAATAAACATCTTGGCTGCTCCCTTTAATAACTGTTTAGAATAAATGTATTTCTGCAGCTCATCCCAACTAACAGCCGTAGCATTGCTTTCAAACTCTAAAAGCCACTCCTCGATTGATTGGTTACTGTTGCCACTTAATGAGGCCAGTGAATCTTCAATATCACGCAAAGTATAATTGGACCGCCCTAATACTGCCTGAGGAACTGCGCTAACACATGAATGTGCTGAAGCATCATCGCCCGAGTCCGAGCCATCATCATTTAATAAGCCGTAATATTCGCAAAGCCTATCTTGAAGAGTTGCCTTTCGGCCGGTAGTCGAGCATCCTAATTCTTCTAATTTTTTCTTAAGCCCGTCTACCGTCAATCGAAAAATTTCTTTACGCTCCATTACGACCAGTTAAATTAAAAAAAAAATTTCCAATATATATATTTAAAAATTCAATTAAATTTTAAATGGTAAATCAGTTAAATTACTAGTAAACTAGCTAAATAAAGATATTATTGTACGATTATTTTAAGTTAATCTAATTTTATCTTTTATTTATTAGTACTTATTATTCAGAGAGTACTGTAGAATACACAACAGTAGAACTGTGCTAAGCAACAGACAACAAACAATTTCACTCGAGAATGCTTCTTTAAAAATTTTCTGTTTCTTTTAAATCTTTGCAAACTGTTTTATATTCTTTTTTCCTTGTTATTAGTTTCTTGTAGATTTATTCTTTCCTTTACATTAGCTCTAGACATTTTCGTTTTAATTTATTCTTTACTTTAGCAAATTTTATTTAATCGACTTTAATTAGTTTTATGTATTTGTTAAAAAAAAATTAAATGGTAAGTACTATATACATAGAATTAATTTTCTGTACTACAAAACATGCATTATTTACTCATACGTATCTTATATATTTTGCCACCAACTGTATCCGCTGCTACTGTTGCTTCTGCTGATATTCTTCCTTTGCTTAACCTCTCCTCGCTGCTTACTTCGCTTATAATTTCATATGTTGATGCTTATATGACGCTTACATTACTGTACACACAGCACAGTCAAGTTGATTTTTGATATTTTATTATATTTTGTTTTTGTATGAGAATATTTGCAATGACGTATTTGAATTTTTTGTTTTTACTCTCATTTTCTCGCTCACACCACTTATAGTGCTTTATGCTTCGAACTTAAATCGACAAATTCAAGCCAAAACTTTTGTTGCTATGCACAGTTTCAGAGAGTTGCTATGGTTTTTTAGTTGACTCTGCCTACTATCTCTCTTATGCACAAGTTATTATTTTCGTTTTTCTTTTTCTAAACGACGCCACAGTTTGACGCTCGTTTACCGTTTTGTGGGCTCGAAGCCTACTTTTCCCGTTCGTGACTTGATGCCACTCTTTTAAAACTGTACTTTCAAAAGTATAGAATTTTCACAATATGACCGCTTTTGTCTTTTTTTTTTTCGTACAGACACTGTACCTACTATCGTACTTGCTGATAATTTACAGCACATTTCCCTCTAAAATTATTCACCGCAATATGCATTTACATATATATGCTTACAAGTCCACTAAGAACTATTCTTACGCAGATTTATTTGCCACGTACCGTATACTCGAAGTATGCCGGCACCCAATTATTATATGTTCTTTTACATATGTTTACCGCGCACAATCTTACTTTTTTGCACGCCACTGTCACTTAATACACTGCAATTTGCGCATCAAATCTGCAGCTGTACATTTATGTATATATTTTCTCTCGCACGCTCAAATGCATGCCCTGCCTACAACAATTGCAATATGGTGGTTATCGCCAACCAAATTTTCCACTTCATGAAAAATTACTTTTTCCCTAAAACTTTTCCGCACTTCCACTTACCGCTGACCGCACAAACTATCTTGAGAAATTTTTTTAAAATGTTTCTTCTATTTCTTCACATTCAGTATTTTAAATTTTTAATGTAATTTTCGGTTTCTATTAACTTGAACAAATTTTGTATCTATTTTTGTGCACAGTACTGTATTGCTTCTTAGAAAGTTTTCTAAATATATTTTTTACTTTTTAAAAGGCTTTCAAGTTATTTTCTTTTACACAAATGCCTCGATAGGCTCTTTTTAGAAAATTTTTCTTTCTTTTTAAACTTTTTCTTAACTTTTCTTTCACTTCTGACACCACTGTGGGGACTCTTACCTTTTCCACCCCTGTTTCTCCGTGTTTCAATTGAAGTTTAACACTTTTGATTTAAATAATAACATAGGTAAGTTTAATTTCAGTTTTTAGTTTAGTTTAAATTACATTGTAATGTTTAGATTATTCACAGTAACATATGTTAGTAATTATTATTAGTTATAAAAAAAAAACACAGACACAGAAAACCGGCGCGGTAGTGGAGCGTATCACTTTCGATGTTAATGGTAGCGAATCTTTTAAAAAACTAACTATTCAAATGTTCTGTTGGCTCTGCGGCGACGCGAAAGGGTTGCGCAAGTGGTCAACCAGTGCTGATATTATTGGCACGTATGTAAATGTTGCCAGATATTGATAGCAAAGCGCGACACAAAGATGTCGCCTACATATGACCATACAGTCACTGCCGCTGATATTATCCTACATTTAATTGATTCGTTTTGAACAAACTTTTCAACCACCTGATCAGTCGATCAAGCACATCATTGCGTGTAAGTTCAATTTTATATATATATATTTGTTACATATTTTAACCTGTAAAAATTCTTATATCCTTGGTTTTTGATTTCTTGTTTATGTTAGTCCTGATGATGACTTCAGGTTGAAGTCGAAATATCGACCAATTAAATATTAAAAAAAAGGAAATAAAAGTGTTTTATTTACTTTACGGCCTCAAGCTCATCAAACCAACATATTTATTCATACCAAATAAGGCCAACAAAATATAGAAATTACATTGTTTCGACATGTTTTGTATACACTTACTGTTTCGTAGGAAGTATATTTCTTTCTGCTTTGCACAGAGTGTATTGTTTATAATTTTACTTTACTTGTTTTAACTTTGTTAACCTTAGAAAATATAAATTGTATTTTTTGGTGACCTTATTCTTCAAATAACTATCTTATTTAGCTGGCTCGAGGTCTGTGTTGTAAAATAAAATACCGTTGATTATTTTTTCTTTTTTCTCAACCAATATATTTCGACTGCTCTGCGGCAATCGTCAGCAGGGTTACAAAACTAATAAAAACAAAAATAATAATAAATAAACAATTAACAAATTATCACAAAAAATTTTTATCATTATTTGCAAATACGTTTCTTAGCACGTCTGCCCTGTATGGCGTGGAGTATGGTACTGTTTTCCTCTAAGCAAGTGTTTGTATATATGCGCGGAATTGTCCACGTCGCTCTTAAAGTTGAGTCGTATGTTAGTCGGTACGTTGTGGTAAACTTCGTCTGAGGTAAGTAGCATTTTCCGTATACAGCCCAATGCTGTATTTACAATCATGGATTTGGGATGCTTAGAATTAAAATAAATAATAAAAAAACTACAATGAAAACGCTAAATGAACAATCAACAAATGATTCGGAAATAGTCCCGAAAAAGTCCCGAAATGAACCTGACGGGATCCCGAAAGTCATCCAGAAATGATACCGGAAGGATCCCCAAATTATCCCGGAATAGTCCCGGACGTATCCCGAAAATCATTCAGAAATTATCCTGGAAGGGTCCCCAAATGATCCCGGAACACTCCCGAAAAAGTACCGAAATAATCCCGACGGGATCCTGACGGATCCCGAAAACTATCCAGGAATGATCCCGAAATAGTACCGAAATGACCCTGACGGGTACAGGTACGGATCCCGAATATCAGCCAGGAATTATACCGGAAGAGTTCCCAAATGATCCCGAAATAACCCCAATGGGGGCATAGCACCAGGGCGACGCGTCAGGTGATACTCCTGCTCAACAAAGAGTCACACCTTTTTTTGGAGAGCGCGGATGGCGCTATTAAATTTGGCTTTGACACAGTGGAGTTTAAGGAGTACTTCAATGATTTAAAGGAGGTCTATGATCCGGAGCTGGAGATAGAGCCTGAAAAGCGGAGAGCGAGGAGGAAGAGGACGCAAAACCTAACAGGGTCAGTCCGACGGATAACACGCTGGGCGAGGACGCGTTGTAACGAAGCTTTTTTCCCTGCCCGGTCCTTCTTAAATAAATGCTTAGGGTATACGCGCCGTGTCCAGGATTCACTTACAATAAATTTGTAATTCGGGACACCTTGCAAATCGTTTTCATATAAAATTCACTTTATTTCTTTAACCCTATATATTTTATAACTATAATGAAAATAATGTAATAAAAGAAAGATGTATTTGTATTCTTCACTTCGCTTTGTGCTTGCTCTATGGTTAGTGGTGGGCTAACGGCCCTCATGTCCCGTTAGGGTCGTCCCATTAGGACGCCTTGTTAGTCGTTGCCTGGGTGTGTGTAAATGTATTTCTGTGACGCCCTGCGTCGGCGTGTCTCACGTACGGCTAGCGACTGCGCTGTCTCTGCTGCGGCTTATGTCGGTGCGTCTGCGTGCGTGTGTGTAGCTCTAGTATGGTTGACATCGTGTATTTGCGTAACTCTGCTGCGGTCAACGTCGTATGCCTGCGTAGCGCTGTTGCGGCCAGCGTTGTATGTTAGCGTAGTGCTGTTGCGGCCAGCGTCGTATGTTAGCGTAGTGCGATTGCGTAGCGCTGTTGCGGCCAGCGTCGTAGGTTATCGTGACTCTGCTGTGGTCAACGTAGTATGTTTGCGTAGTGCTGTTGCGGCCACGTTGTGGCTAGCGTAGCGCTGTTGCGGCCAACGTTGTATGTTAGCGTAGCGCAGTTGCGGCCAGCGTTGTATGTTGGCGTGTCTCTGCTGTGGCCAACGTCATATGCTTGCGTATGGCTGCTGTGGCGCGGTCACCGTCGGCGCAGGCAGGCGAGCGTCACCTTCGAGATGCGCTCCACTGGTAGCTCCGGTCTGCTGTGGCGCGGGTACCGTCGGCACAGGCGGGCGGACGTCGCCTGTTGTCGGGTGCACGTTACTGTGGTAGGGCCGTTGCTTACGAAGTCTCAAGCGGTGTTTGGTGGTATAACCGACACATTCACCACTTGAGGCCACGACTCACTCCTATGAAACGACCTCTCCTTATGGTACAACCGATACCTTCGAGGGACGCTCCACTGGTAGCTCCGGTCACGACTACAGCTCCGTGCTAACTAACTGCTGTACTGCTGTGTCGCTCCTTTTATAGCTGTTGTGTTTGGTGTTGCTAGCTCAAATGGTTGCGTTGCCATGGTTACCGTGTTGCTATTAAATGGTGCGAACGCTCGTTGTGTTGCTGAGGCTTGTTAGTTTGTTGTATTGCTATTAAGTGTTGTAATTGCTAGTCGTGTTGCTGAGACTCGTTAGTTCGTCGTGTTGCTAGGGCCTTTTGTGACTGGCTGTTGTGTTAAAGCTGTGTTGAATATGTTGTGGGGTCGTTTTGTGTGGGCCAAATTAATGGTGTTTTATTTGGTCCTCACAGCGTCTTCGCTCTCTCGCAAACGCTGAACAGACTCAGTGCTTACACTGGAGAGGAGCCAATGTCTGATGAAGACGGCGATTCGACATTGGTGCAGGCGGTCGGTGCTCGGCTTAGTGCGAGTCCTACAAATAAACTTCCACTACTGCAAAGCAGCATCTGCTGCGCTGTTGCTCCAGTTTTCCAATGGGGCGGCTGATATAACCCTTATCCAGGAGCCTTGGGTAGTAGGGCACAAGATATGGGGGCTGAAGGCAGCAGGATTGACGTTGGTAAGTGGTGCCACAAGTGGGAAACCGGGAGCTTGCATCTTGGTAAGATCTAATATACATTTTATTTTTCTCCCCCAGTTTAGCGACGAGGATGCTAGAACTTGAATCTTGACGGTCGGTGGTACGGATGTTACACTGACGTCTTTCTACTTCCCCCAAGAGGTGTCGGCTCCGACTCAGCTAGTCTGCAAGATAGCTCGGTAGGCGAAGGATCCACTATTACTAGCGGGAGATGCCAATGCGCACCACGAAGCGTGGGGCAGCGGAGACACGAACGAGAGGGGTGAGTCAGTCTTTGATTTTGTTATTTATCATAAATTTCAGATTTTTAATAGGGGTTCGGTACCCACGTTTGTTACTGGGAGCAGACGGAGGTTCTGCACGTCACCCTGATATCGGGCAGCGGGAAATCCTTGATAAAAAACTGGATGGTGCTTGAAGACCACTCTTTTTCGGATCATAGCTTTGTTCGCTTCGGGGTGGCGCTCAGAACTGGCTGGCATAGAAAACAAAAAACGCGAATTGGCATATCTATAGTGAGGAGCTTCAAAAGAGGCTCTCAGGATCTAGTGTTCATATTCCCCAGAACTGTGCAGAGCTGGATAATATGGTTCACTTGTATACGAAAATTGCGGGGAGGCTCTTAATAAGGCCTGCCCTAGGAAGAAATCTAGAGGTAAAACCACCATGGTTCAACGAGGACCTAGACGCAAGGCTTGTCGGAAAGCATTCAATCTTGCTAAGGCCTCCAGGGAGGCTGAAAAATGGGATGCATATAAAATGATGCTCGGGGATTATAAGAAACTGCTAAGGTCGTCGAAGAGGACCTCCTGGCGGAAGTTTGTAGCGAAATGGAGACGGTGTCTAAGGGATCCAGGCTCAGAAAGATGCTCTCTGGTGCTCCAAAAAGTGTCCCTGGATGCATGCAAGGATCTGGTGGGACGTGGACGGATTCGTCATAGAGCACCCTACGCCTGCTCATGAGCACGCACTTTCCGGGCGCTAGAGATGAAGAAATGAACTGGAGAGAAACTCATACTGGCGAACCGTTTGAGGGGAAGCTCATTACTATGGGTAAAGTTAAATGGGCTATAACGTCGTTCAAGCCCTTTAAAGTACCAGCGCCGGATGGATTGGCCCCGGTACAACTCCAGTAAACAATCGAGCTGTGCTCTTTGTGGTTGTATAACATCTTCAAAGGAGTTTGTGCTCTTAACTATATTCCACGGGGTTGGAACGATTCAAGGATCACCTTTATACCAAAAGCTGGAACGACTGGTCACGCGACCCCTAAATACTTCAGATCGATATGTCTGACATCCTTCCAGCTAAAGGCACTCGAGAGGTTAGTGGACTCCACATTAAGGGAGTCTTTTGAGGAGAAGTTATCTACATCCCAGCATGCGTCCACGGAGTCAGCCTTGCAAGCAGTTGTCTCCCAGATCGAGAAATCCTTGGCGTCCAAGGACTTCCCACTTATAGCTTTCCTCGACATTGAGGGAGCTTTTAACAACGTTACGCCCTCTGCGATAACTGACGCACTAACCGTCTTGAGGCCGATTCGGGGCTAGTGAAACTTGTTCAGCAGTTACTGTTGCGAAGAAAGGTTCATGCCGACCTAGCTGGTTCAACGGTGGTTAAACACTTACGATCCCGAAAACTATCCAGAAATGATGCCGGAAGGGTCCCCAAATTATTCCGGAATAGTCCCGAAATGACTCTGAGGGGATCCAGAAATGCTCCCGGAAAGATATCGAAAACGTCCCGAAATAACCCCGACGGGATCCTAGATGGATCCCAAAAACTATCCGGAAATGATCGCGAAGAAGTCCCGAAATGACCCTGACGGGATCGCGGACGGATCGTGAAAATTATCCAGAAATGAAGCCGGAAGGGTCCCTAAATCATCTCGAAATAGTCGCGAAAAGTCATGAAATTACCCGAACGGAATCCCGAAAACCATCCAAAAATGATCCTGGAAGAATCCCCAAATGATCCCGAAATAGTCCAGAAAAAGTCCCGAAATTTACCCGACGGGATCCCGAAAGTCATCCAGAATTGATACCGGAACGATCCCGGAATAGTCCCGAATAACTGCGACGGGGTCCCGGACGTATCCCCACAATCAGTAAGAAATTATCCCGGAAGGATCCCAAAATGATCTCGAAATATTCCCGAAAAGGTTCCGAAGTAATCTCGACGGGATGCCGGACGGATCCCGAAACCTACCGAGAAATGATCCCGAAAAAGTCCCGATATGACCTCGACGGAATCCCCAGCGGGTTAGTGGGTTAGAATATACCCGCGGTAGGTATGCCTGTCGTAAGAGGCGACTAAAATACCAAATAGATTCAAGGGGTTGTGTAGCGCAACACTTTCAGGTTGCCAGCGCAATATATAGCTTCGCCGAACCCATTTGTCAACTTGGAGGGTGTCAGTGCTCACTTTGTGACCCATTGAGTTTAGGTATAATATTGGTGGTTAGTATACGTAAAGTTATAATGTGTAAAAATAATTAAAAATAATTATTCGAAGGGATCGTGGGCGTCCGCCCTCCTTTCCATGCCAGTAGACTATTGTCTGTGTCCAAAATTTCATCAAAATCCGTGTAGCCGTTCTGGCGTGATTCAGTCACAAAGACGAAAAAATATAATAATTAAATTATAACTGTTCCTAGGTTGCGGGGACCTCCTCCCTTTTCAAAAAAATGTAGCTAGTAGATCCTTCTAGACTATTGGATATATGCGTGCCGAATTTCATTCAAATCCGTCCAGCCGTTCTTGCGTGATTGAGTCACAAAGACAAACGTCTGGACATCCAAACATCCAAACATTCGCATTTATAATATTGCTAGCCTTTACATGCGGCCCCGTCCGCAAAGAGAAAATAAAAAAATATATGGGCTATTCACGTTAGCCTGCTTATAAATATATCTGTTTAAAAATCATTTTTGTCAATGTATTTTATTTTAGTAATAGAGTAAAAAAATAACTAAATGAGCTGATAACCTGAAAGGCACGCTAGTGAATGTTACAATACAGTTTTTTCGAATTAAAAAAATACATTTTGTTCCTAAGTTTAATTAATTGATATGAGAGTGGTGAAGGAATTACTAATCATAGAACAAAGTAGTGAAACTACAATTAGCTAAAACCAAAGAGAATTTTTGAGATGAAAATAGTGTTCCTTTTTCGGGTATTTAGTCGGTTAAAATATTACAAAAAGTGTAATTATAGTTATATCATTAAAAAGTCAAATGTCAATTGAGTAAGACGTGCTTTTTTGGTGCTCTTAAGTATTTGCATGTTTTTTCCATAAAACCTAAGTAATTTGTCAACCTATCGCCGTAGATGCTACCTTGCCATTGATATTTGTTTATTTGATAATCAAAAGTGAGAGGAATCGTAATGGATCCAGCAAAAAAAAAAAATACCGCGCAAAAATCTAATTCTCCCGCTAAAAATCTCCTCACACCCACAGCGACTGCGCTTGTAAGAGGTGAGAGGAAACAAGAGCACAGGCTGAGTAACCTGCAGCGCGGAGAAATCCACCTCGGAAACTTACTTCCCCACCCAAGATGCCAAAATTGCCATCACTGGTTGCATTAAAAAGAACAGAGAGAAAACTTGAGCAGCAGACTGATGGGCTGACTGCGGTGGTTACAAAATTGGAAAAATTAGAAGAGAGAATAATTCAGAGAATCAGTGAACTCTCTGCCGAAACTGCAAACCTAAAATCAACAATTGCAGCCGTAGAGAAAAGGGTTGTTGCTGTCGAGAATGCTTGTGCTGACGTTCTCACTTCAAGTAGTGAACTAGCAAACACCAAGGCGCAGTCCTGCGCCCTTGAAAGCAGTGCGGTTTTAACCGATCTCATCGTCAGCGGTATTCCCCAAGCAAATGGTGAGTGTTTCTCTGATATTTTTACGAAGATTTGCGGAGTTGCTGAGCATAATCCTCGAGACGTTTTTCGGTTGCGAAGCGTAAGGGGCAGTGGACAAAGAAACAACAGCGCTTTCCCTATTGTTGTTAAATTATTCACAGCTAATGAACGCAACCAACTACTATAATCTATAGCTCTGTTCTGCAAGTCGAAGAAGAGATCGCTAGAACTTTAGAACTTTAGCAATATCAAATAACTCTGAAACTGAATTTCTTATTGCTGAAATTACAGATAATGTTACTAAAATACTAGTGTCATGTGTGCAATCCTCATAGATGTTGCATGTTAGATTCGTGTTTTTTTTTTTGAGTTGACTACGTATTTGATTGAATATGAGCGTTATGCTATTTGTGGTGATTTTAATGTCAATCTTCTTTTAAATGATTCCTATACCATAAAATTACTGGATCATGTGTCTACTGATGGACTTACTGTGGTTAACAGATTCGTCCCAACAAAATATGTCAACAACTCGAGTCCTAGCCTGTTCGATCTAGTTATTTCATCTAGTCCTGACCATGTTATAAAGTTTGACCAAATGTTTTTTATATCGGATCATGACTTAGTATTCTGCTCACTAGATGTGTCGTTTAACTGTCCACCTAATAGTAGTATTTTATATATCGTGACTTGAAGTCTGTAAACGTTAATGACCTGTGTGCTAGTGTCTCGAATGTCAACTAGACTGAATGTTGGTTCCTTGAGAGTATTGATGAAAAAATTGAATTTTTAAATAACACCTTGGCTCAATTATTTAATGAAGACGTCCTTATTCGTAGTTTTAAGTCCATTAACACGTCTTGCCCTTGGTATAAAAATAAAGTAAAGTCATCTATTAAAGTTCGGAATACATTATATGCCAGATGGAGGACGGGTACTACATACCTTGGTCGCAGTAAAAAATTGCACGAAACAAAGCGATTCTTAGAAATGCGAAGCGACGTTACTGTGATGCCAAATTGAGCCCGTCTCTACCAACAAGAGAACTTTGGAATAACCTGAAAAAGCTTAATGTGCATGGGAAAGTTGAGGCTGAGTGTAAAATAGCTCCAGATGTACTAAATGATTACTTTACTAGTGCTAGTAGAAGTATGCATAGGCCCCCCCCCCCCCCCTTGCCCCTTTTGTGGATCATTTCAGTTCAAATGAGAAATTTCAATTCGAGGGAGCATCTGAGTGTGATGTTATAAAATCACTCACCATGATTAAATCAAACGCAGTAGGTAATGATGGGTTATCCCTGAAATTTGTAAAATTAGTGATGCCTTTTGTTCTGAGACCTCTAACACATATTATAAATCACTGTTTCACCACTGCGCATTTTCCAACGGAACGGAAAAAGGGTTGTTATTATACCAGTTCAAAAAAAGAATAATGCCATTAATCCTTGTGATTATAGACCAATAAGTATTCTGCCAGCCTTTTCAAAAGTGTGTGAGTCCCTAATGGCAACGCAAATTTCTACTTTTATTAAGCGGAGTAATTTGTTATCCCCATTACAATCAGCGTTTAAGCCTAAACACAGCTGCTCTACAGCTATGGTAAAAATAATGGACGATATTAGGTTACAGTTCGACGATGGTCATCTTACGCTCCTGGGCTTTTCTAAGGCGTTTGATCTGGTAAATCTTGACTTCCTTTGCAAAAAGCTTAAATACTTTTTTGGATTTTCGGATAGCTCCCTTAAACTAATGACGAGCTACCTTACTGGAAGAACACAAAGGGTTGCCTGCAATGCTGAGTCTTCTATGTTTAGTAGTGTTACCTCTGGTGTGCCCAACGATATGTTCTTGGTCCCCTTTTGTTTAGTATTTTTGTCAGCGATGTATTTTCTGTATGTCAGTACGTCAAAGCTCATGCTTACGTAGACGATATTCAACTGTATTTGTTCAGTCGCCTTGGTCTTGTTGAGGATTTGTGTTTTAAAATTAACCGTGATCTCTTGGCAATTTCTCAATGGGCATCCGATAATTGTCTTTGTCTAAATGCCGCTAAGTCGTATGTATTGCCTATCAGTAATAGTGTAGTTCATGTGGAAGATATTCCAGAATTGTATATTGGTAATAGCGTATTAATGTTTACTGAAAAGATGCGGAATTTGGGGTTTGTAGTGACTAACTTGCTCAGACCATATAAAAAAAATTGTTAGTAACGTGTAAATACCAGAAAAAAGTTAACTGTTCAACTAATTTTGCCTCACTTTACGTACTCGGAGTTCGTATACAGCAAACTCGATTCTATTTCGTCTCACAAAATTGATGTTGCATTCAACAATGTAACACGATAATGTTTATGGTATTAAAAGATATGACCACATATCGGCTTGGAATACTAAAATTCCAGGATGCACCATTTCAGATTACCTGGCAGAAAGAAATTGTATATTTATTTACAAGCTTATAGGATATAAAACTCCCGAATATCTTTATGAGAAACTAAAATTTGTAAGGTATAAAAGGCATCATAACCCGATCGTTCCAAAATATACCTATTTGTGCTCATCAAGACTTTTCTTCATTACTGTTGTAAGGCTGTGGAATTCTATTCCAGAACATCTCAAAGCTTCTATGAGTAGGTGTAATCACAAAAGGGTAATTCACAATTACTTTAGTTCTGCGGAGTGGATATGATTGCGATTTAACTGGTTCATGTTCCTAAGTGTCTGTCCTATCCTATACTGTTTCTGAATGCTATATGTTATACATTTATACTTTTAAACATGAAATTAAAACTAAATTTTATCTGAAACATACATAAATTTAATTGATACCCACTGTAAAATTTTAATTAATTTGATTTAATTTCATTCTATTAATTTAAACAAAATTGTATTAGATTTAAGTTTATATACTTGTTAAAGTTCTACCTTGTTGATGTATCTTAAAAGATTGAAGTCTTATATATACACTAGAGTGGCCCTTATTTGTATGGAAAAAAAAAATGTCAAATTTTTAAGGTCTTACCCCCTGAAATGGTTATATATAAGGAGCAAATACAAATAATCCTCACAAAATTTTGACTTAATTCACCAACGTAAACTCGTAAACACAAACGTGTTGAAATAATGAACCAAGCCATTTACCACTCTTGGGTGCTGATATGAAGGTGATTCAACAGACATATATGTTTACATATTACAGAAATTAGATCCTCTCAACTTTTCATTTATTTAACAACAAATAATTCATGTACATATATGTAGGTAAAAAAATGTATAAAATAATTAACTTAAATCCTGTTGAAGCTTCATTGAAATCGTTTGTTTTTGATAATTTGGATAATTTTATCTGTAATCCGACACAACTTGTATGATAAACTGTTCCTGATCTTCATCCTAGCTCAACTTGGAGTTATACTCTTCGATCAACCGTACCCCTCTCTCAGCTGTGTCATTTACAACCTTAATCTTTTTAGCAATTTTTTTCGCCTCTCTATACTCTTTATTCGACTTCCATCCGAAGGCTGATTCATTTAAAAAAGAGGCACTTATACCAAATCGATTAAAAAGTAATTTTGTTGCTGGACTGATGCAGTTCTTTGGTTATAACGTATGTTACATCCGAACGTGTAATCATTACTCTTTTAGGTGGCCGCATTTCTTCTTCCGGTTCAACTACATTATTTATGTTTGTTCGAATCTTCTCCTTCGTTTCAAGGTACATTTCATCATCAAATAAGGAAAATGCAATTGCTTCAGGACTTAGATACCATAGATGATTAAGCCACTTACCTATAACTGTACCCGATAATTCTTCATATATATTTCTAAATTCATGCAAATCCATAATAAGCTTAAAGTCTATGGCGCTTTCGTAGAAAGTTGACATTAAAACCACAGAAGTTTTTACTATGAAGATGCAAAGGTCACGTAACGCTGAAGAAGTAGAAGCATTCATCTTAAATTCAGTTCTAAATAGATATATTTTTAAATTATAAATGGCCTTGGACATCCACCGAGCGTGATGCATTGCCCCTGGGTATTTAAAGCTTATATTTTTCTTTGAAAATTCGCCCAAGAAAATCAAACAAAGTACAGAAAATTCTTCATAATCATTTCGAGTAAAATTGTGTAAAGATCTCAAAAACTCCACTATCGTGCATTTATCCACATTGAAAATATCAGATATTTGTTTTTCTTCAAATCCAGGTAAGAATTTGGTTTTGTCAATATTTGGCCAGGCATCTTGAAATCTTTTAAACAATGGAACATTGGGACCAGACAATTTGGGAAGTTTACACTCAAAATCTGCTCTTAACAATATTTCACTTATATGATGTCTACAGGGCAGGTAAATAAGTTGTCTTTCTAGAAGGCCTTCTAGAAGGACGCACGCTCCATTCAGTGCACCAGTGTTGGTCGCAGTTGTGTCGAAACAACAAGCTTTTACAGAACTATCCAAACCCCAGTCAGACAAGACGTGAAAGACAGCTTCTGCTTGCATTTTCCCAGTACCATTTTCAAGAGACGGCACATGTAGAATTTGTTCTATATTGTAACGACACCCTAAGAGCAACTCACCACATCAACCATACATCAGCTGATGTATGTACTAGTTGACCGAACACGCTCGTACGGGCGAATGCAACCCGGCGCGTGAGTGAAACATTAAAATTAAGGTTATTGAAAACCAAATAAAAGAAATAAATAAAAAAGAAAACATAAAGTTTTATTTATACGTTATTAGTTGTTGGATGCAATTTATTGGAATACGTTTAAAGCTCTCACGACAGCTCGTAAGTAGAGTTCACATGGCGATCGTGACATCGAAACCACGCCACGCGAAATACAACATGGTGGCATTACATGTCCAAATTTGCCAATAATTTTTACGTGGTATAGTCAGTTGCGACACCACTTCACAATTTCACAATATCATCAACACACGGAATATAACATTTTCACAAACTTTAACTTAAATTCATGCTATATTCATTCTGCCAAACATTTTTTGGGATACCGATTTTAGTCCATACGACTACAGCACAGTAAGTGGCATATTATCAAGGTACAAGCATCAGTAGGAACCAGCAAAGACCAGCAGCAGAAAATATGTATATAATGTGTATGTATGTATTACAATTTTTTCTTACGTTTTTTATTTGACACATATGTATGTATACGAAATATTGCAATCTTTTTTAAATGCGGTGCGTTCGCATAATATATTTTAGATTTTGATTACAACGGTGCGTCTGTTAATAAAACACCTGGATTTTTTTTTACTAAAACGGTGCGTGCGTCTAAATTCTAAACTTAACTACTAATACTTCCGCAGCTTTCAACAAGTGTTAAAATATTCAAACCATTTTATAAGTATGAACATTTTCAAGTCTGCATTTTTTATTTTGCCTCAAAATTTTTAAGCTCATTTTTACAAATTTACATTTTCTTCAAATTTTCCATATTTTCAAATTTCTAATTAAAAAAAAAAATGTATGATTCATCTTAAAAATTCTCATATTTTCAAGCTCCCATCATCATCTCACAAATCTTCTATTTAAAATTTCCCTTACTCCAGGTAGAATTTCTTTAATACATTCGTTTTCCAACAAAATTTTCATCATATAAAACTGAGTGAACTAGATAAGCAGGTTACGTGTAATCTGTAAATTTTGGAATTTTGATATTAACGGTGGTTGGTGGAAAACCAACTAAGATTTTTTTGATACATGCGGTGGTTCCGTTAAAAACCAATTAACTTTTTTTGATATATGCGGTGGATCCGTTAAAAACCAATTAATTTTTTTGATATATGCGGTGGTTCTGTGAAAAACCAAATTAGATTTTTTGAATAAAGCGGTGCTTCCGTGATTACCAATTCATACCTATATACACTTTTGTGACATTTTGAATTCAATTACTTTTTTTTACAGATTTTTCATACAAGTATACTGCAGTTTCAATTAATTCTTCCAATAAAGTTTTAAACATTTCTTTAGCGACTATTCACCTGTAAACCAGTTACCTTTTAAAATTTTTTTTTCTCTTTTTCCTCAACAATTCTGCTTCAAATATAAATTCAGACATTCAAACAAGTGCTTCATTAATTTCATAGCTTGAACTGAATTCTTTTTGCTATTCTGATAACTACATATGTACCTTAGAAGTGGTAAGCAAGTGCAAAAAAATTCAGACTCAGAATCCGATTCCGATAATTCAGCCACAAGCTACAAAAGTTTAGCTTCATCTTCGACCGAAGAAGTCACAAACCAGGAAAATAGATTATTTTTGTCAACAGATTTTCCAGGCTTCGAAGATTCTCCCAGTAAAAATTTATCTTCTAATTTAGCTTCAAATCTTAACGATTCAAACAGTGCAAAATTAACTTCAACTTTTTCTACTTTAAAATCAGAGCTTAGCGACTCAAATAGTACAAACTTAGTTACCCCTTCTTCTTTAGCATATGCCTTTATTGAAAACTTTATTTTATCTCCAAAGTGGTATTAATACACAAATCGGCTTGTTAAAAATACTTCACTTTATTTAAAAGTTTATTTAAATAATTGTTTTTGTTTTGTATCGGCATATTGATAAATCATTCAAGGTTCGAATCGAGCTCAAGGCCAGAACAATAATTTTTTTCTAATGATAATTATTGTTATTTTCTAATTTTTCTAAATTTGAAAAATTGTATTTATTTCAAAACAAAAACAATTTTTTCAAATTTAGAAAAATTAAAAAATAACATTAATTATCATTGGAAAAAAATTATTGTTATGGCCTTGAGCTCGATTCGAACCTTGAATGGTTTATTTAAATATCTATCTTTAATGTTTTCCAACTTATATTGTAAAATTATCTTTTTAGGCACCACCACTTGTAGCAAAGTCTCAAATTATAATTGCCGAGACAACCAAGCGCTGGGTTGCATTCGGTCAACTCGTACATGAACAGCTGATGCATGTTTGATGTGGTGTGTTTGAGCTTAGGGCGCCGTTACATCACCCTCCTTTGGAAAGAAGAAGTCGGCAGAGTGATCAATTCTGCTGGCTTCTTCTTACCTGACATTATTTGATTCAATAATGTTACATTTATGAACTCAAACATACATTACCTTATCTTCTAGTTGATACAAAAATTTATAAACTTATTTAATATGTAGAGTAGTTTCAGTTAATGATAATGAAATTTAGTTATACATGTTATTGAAGTTGTTTAAAGTTTTAATTACTGGTGATTAAATGTCTATGTACAATGTAATTGAAAATTTTGCACTGCAATATGCAAATATAGTATAGTTATGTTATATGTATACAAATTTGGTATAAGTATTCAGTTTCAATTCATTACTAAGATTATTTTGTAAAGTTTTAAGTATTATAAATTATAATATAGTATTTTCGTTGTAACACAACATTTATCTGGAGTGTATAGTTTAACCTATGTTTGTCTTATGTTTAAGTATGTAAATATAATTATTTGTGTTTCTCTCTTTGTTACGTAAGTAAAACTTTTTTTCCGTTTTTTTGTTGAAGCAAAACTTATATTGATAATTTGATATGCAAATGTATATAAATAATATAATTTGTTTGAAATTTCAGATTTTTGGATTTATATAATTCATCATTAATTCGCATATGTTTATGGTTTAGCTTTTGTGTGGAATTTTATTTTAGCCACTAAGTCGTATGTTTACATCTTATATTTATTTGTAAATTTGATACATTACAAGTTTTTGTTTTTTTTTTTTTTGTTTAAACATTGTATAGAAATGCGTTTAAAATAAATTATTATGTAAATATTACCATTCTAAATTTGTAACTCGTATTTGTAAATAAAATATATACTTGCATGTTTATCGCGCGGTTCTTTTTGTATTAGAACCTTATCATTTACGCAAATTTTTGACGGACAGGCATGTTTGTCATAATAATATTTATTTCGAACTTTATGTTTGCTTAAAAGTTCTTGCGCCAATATATGTGATTTTTGCATGCGGTATTTCGACTCTTTCAACTTTTGCTTTTTGAAGTTCACTAGGTAAAATGGGTTTTTTACCGAATACTAATTCGAACGGTGTAAATTTATTATCAAAAACTGTATTCGAAGTGGTATTGTGAAAGAACGTGAAATACTTCAAGTAAGTGTCCCAGTCCGACAACGTGTCATTACGATATGCGCGCAGGTATTCGTTAAATACTCGTTCGATTGAACCTAATGTTTCATGATGATACGCTGGGGAAAAATCGTGTTTGATTTTTAAAAGTTTTGTCAGCTCTGAAAACACTTCATTTTTATATTCCGTGCCTAGATCAGAGTTGATAGAATTCATTGGACCATATGTTAAAATAAATGACTCGAATACCGCAGAAGCTATGGTTTTCGCACTTTTATCCGGAACCGCTACTGTTACTAAGTACTTCGTTAAATCGCAAATTATGGTAACTGCGAACCTGTTACCAAACTTCAATTCTGGCATCGGTCCTATTGTATCAATGACTACTATTTCAAATGGTTTACAAGGTGTTGGTGTTAACACTAGCTTTTCTTTAGTTTTTGGTTTAACTTTGTTTAATAGGCGGTGTTGGCAATTTTTCACAAATTTCGCAATGTCTCGGGTCATGTTCTTCCAATAAAATTTAGTACGAACTTTTGCGTACAGCTTTTTAACACCGCAATGTCCACCTGAGATGGCATCGTTGTGATAAATTGACATAATTGTGAGTGTTTTGTCTTCCGTTGTTATGATCTCTACCGGGTCGGTCAGTATTATCTCTAACGTCTTTAATATTTTGTTTCCACTTTGTTTTAACTTCAAATAATACAATATTTGAAAAATAAAACATCTTTTGGCCATTCTATCTTTTTAATACCGTGATTGTCGGCTTCAGATTGTAACCTCGAAAGTAACTCGTCTAGATTTGTTATTTCGTTAGCAATCTCAGTATTAACTAGTTCAAATTTTTTATGTTTGATATGCGCGTGAATTTGTAGTTTTGAAATTTTAGTTTTCTCATCATAGAAAATTGTGAATTTAATACGTGGAATTTTATTAGAAAATGTAAATGAAAATTTGTCATAAACCTTGACTGCCTGTATTGTATTGTCTGAGTCGTTAGAAATAGTTGGTAAAATTGTATCAGATTGTTGTTTTGACATTGTCCGTATCTTTACCGCAAGAATTTGTTTAGTCGAGTCCTTTATTTCGTCAAATGAGATGCGTGAGAGTGCGTCAGCACCAACATTACTTTTTCCTTTGATATACTCTATTGTGAAGTTGTACTCGGCTAGTTGGAGACGTATCCTTGCTAATTTTGACGTCGGATCCTTCATATTCGTTGACATTACGAAGGCTTTTGATACAGTTGACCATAAATATTTACTGGATAAATTAGACTGTGCCGGCTCTCGTGGGTTTATACACGACTGGTTCAGATCTTATCTAACAGGTAGGGTGCAAAGGGTAAGAATTCAAGACTCTCTCAGTGATCCTAAATCAATAATAGTTGGGGTTCCACAAGGTTCCGTGCTGGGCCCTATTCTTTTGCTAGTTTATATAAATTTCATTTTTGACTTACCCTTTAAAGGAAATGTTACTGCATTTGCTGACGATCTTGCATTAGCATATGGCTCAGGTAGTTTTTTTGACCTAATTGCTAATATAAATTATGATGTCTCTCTATTAAGATATTGGTTCGCAATACATAAACTCGTCATCAGCAGGAAAACTAAGTTAATGTTTTATAGCTTGAATTCAAGGCAACCTCCAGATGTCAACATAACTTTTCACTCTTCAGATTGCGAACGCTTCACCCTTCATCAGCATTTATGTCCTGAGCTAAAGTCTTGTACTTTCAATTCTCTTACATCCTGTAGCGCCAATTGCTTTGTAATTGGCATAGTAGAGGAATTTCAATACCTAGGTATAATCGTTGACTGTAATATGAATTGGTCTAGGCACATTTCCCGTTTGAAAAAATATTTGCAATATTCACTACGCTGCTTCTATCAACTCAGGAATTACTGCTCTAGTAAAACTATGAAAACAGTTTACTACGCATTATTTCACTCAAAATTGCTACATGGAATCACCTGGTGGGGAGGCGCCAGCTTGAACAAAATTCAACCACTTATAACATTGCAAAAGTGTGTAATACGGAAAATATGCAAGGTGAACCGAATGCACTCCTCAAGGGAGCTTTTTAGAAGGTTACTCATTCTTCCAGTGAGAGACCTATATTATTTTAAAGTTTTAAAAGTTTTTTTCCTTAGATGTGGTTATCTGGAAAGCATGGCATCTGAAGTATATAATCTGAGAAACACAAACAACACCGTCGCTGTGCCTTCTTGGAGAACCACACACTCTAACAAATTTTATACAATAGTGTCTCGCAAACTATTCAATGCACTACCAGCAGAAGTTCGGGCCTTAAGGAATCTTCGCCCGTTTTTAAAATATGTGAAATCCTTCCTTCTAAGCAGGTCGTATCTCGAAATCGACGTTTTGCTTCGGACAGATAATTAAAAATTTGATTTCTTAAGAGTTGTAATTTAATTAATTTCTTCTGTTTATTTTTGAATACTATTCACTTTTACTCAACCCACCTTATGTACACAATTTTGTTATGAATTTACAAGTTTTGTTATTTTGTTATCTTTATAACCTCATGTAAAAATTTACCATTAATTTAACAGTCCACCCCACTGTATTATTAACAAAAATAGGATTGGCATTTGACGCTATGTTTTGCATAACATATAAAATGCCCTAACTTTTCTTATATCTTGAATTTATATTAATACTTTGCCTTATTGTAATTATATTTAAAATTTGTATAGATATAAGCAAAATGAATAATAAACTACTACTACTACTACTACTACTACTATTAAACAAATAAACCAAGGGTCTATCATCTGATTTTACTAGAAAGTTGGTTCCATAAATATATGGTCTGAATTGCTTTATCGCAAAATATATCGCTAATAACTCTAATTCAATAATTGGTTTCTTTTGCTTCGCCTTAGTGAATGATTTAGATGCAAAACAAATGGGTAAATCGTTATCTTCATGAACCTGACTCAATATGGTACCACTACCTGCCTTGGATGCATCTACCGTAATTATGAACTGTTTTTTGAAATCAGGATACTGTAGTAACTGTGGTGACATTAAAGCGGATTTTAATGATTGAAATGCGTTTTCACAAGCAAATAAAGTCTACCTTTTTCCTATTCAAGCGGTTTAAATGTGCTGCCAGAGAAGCAAAATTAGGTATAAACCTTCGATAATAATTCGCAAACGCTACAAAGCGTCGCACAGCATCTTTGTCGGTAGGTTTTGTATATTTATTAATTGCTTCGATTTTTGAAGGGTCTGGCAACAAGCCCTTTGCCGAACATTTGTGACCCAAAAAGTTTTTTCTGGTCTAAGGAAATGACATTTATTAGGATTTAATTTAAGATTAAACTTTCTACATGTGCTGAATACTTGAGACAGCTTTTTAATGTGATGCTTTTCCCTACATCCAATCACTATAATGTCATCCACAATTAAAAAAGCTACGTTAGTCGGAATGCCTGAAAAAGCAATCGTCATCATTCTGGAAAAAGAGTTAGGTGCATACGTTAGGTAATACTTTCCATCTGAGTGATCCACGGTCAGTGCTAAACGAGGTTATGTCGCGTGAGTCGGGTGTAGAGGTATTTGGTGGAAACCCGAAAAGAGGTCAAGCGTTGAAAAATATTTTGCACGGCCAAGATTGTCAAGAATATCATCTACTCGAGCGAGCGGAAATTTGTCGGCTATTAGTTTTTTGTTTACTGCACGAAAATCTACGCACATTCTATACGCTTTTTCGCCGTTTGTATCTTTCTTTGGCACAATTATAAGTGGACTATTATAGTTTTAGAAGCTTTCTTCGATTAAATCATTTTGCAATAATTTACTAACTTGGTTGTTTATTTCTTCCCGCTGAGAGTGTGGAAGACGATAATTTTTGATGTACACTGGCGTTGTATCTGAAAGTCGGAGTTTTTGTTCGTAGAAGTTGTTTTGCGTCATTTTGTCATTATTTAACGCAAAAATGTCCGAATACTCTAACATAACTCAAGAAAATTACTTTCTGCATATTTGGGTATTTGGTTTTGTAAAATTTGTTTTAGTTCGCTAACACGATTGGTTCGATTGTCTGTTTTATTGATTTTGTAAACGTTATATTTAGATAGTTTTTCTGTACGAATGTTGCAACTTTTTATGCATTTAATTGTATTTGTGGTATTTATAACTTTGCCAAAAAAGTTGAAGATTTAGCTGACTCACTTGAGCGGTCTCTTATTATTGAAGGGATCACTTAAGCGAAAGCTCATGAAATGACAGTCGAACAAACTGTTAACGTGTGTCGTTTAAACGCAAAATCCAATTTAGTCAAAACCATTTTAGCCTCAACGGCATTTACTGAACCGAAAGGCGTAGTAGCGAAATTAATTGTAGAACAAAATAACAAAGTAACTGAGCGTCAGGTTTTAGCTTTTCGATCACGTGGTAACAACACATTCAGAAATTCACGTGGTAGTTATCGAGGCTTTTACTCAAACCGCAGCTATACTGGTTATAGAAAAAATAGTTCATTTGCATACAACAGCAACCGTAGCGGTAACAATAATCAGAGATATCGATATGATAACAGAAGTAGATACCAAAATAACAACAATAGACAAACAACACGTCCAAATTTCAATTCAAATACAAGTAGCAGTAACAACAGAGGTAACAATGTAAGAACATCAAACGGTAGAGGTAGAAAGGCAAACGTTCGCACTTTAAACGCGAGTGCCCCTCAGGAGCGAACACTGGGGGAGGAAGAACTAAGCGAGTAAGCAAACTTCCCTCACCAATAGCCATCAATTGTTTAAATTTAAATTACTCAGATTTCATAGAATTACAACTTAACGAGTCATAAAAATTTTGTTCTTTCTTAGTAGACACTCAAGCAGATATTTCATTAATAAAAATATCATATATAGACAGTAGGCCGGGTCGATTTGTGGGGAGGCAAAAAAAATCGCCCATTGCTCTGTGAAAATCATATTCTAGGCATCAAAATGAGAAACTTTGCCGAAGGGACCATACCTCTAAAACGAATTCTGATTTTGATCTAATGATTGTTTTTTTTAAGCCACCACAAGACACAGCAGGTAGAGTTGAAATTGCCCCTACCCAAAAGTTCGACCCAAAGGGGGGGGGGGGGGGGGGGGGGGGGACATCAGAATTCGTTTTAGAGGTATGGTTGCTTCGGCAAAGTTTCTTATTTTGATCCCTAGAATACGATTTTCACAGAGCAATGAGCGATTTTAAATCGAACCGCCCTAATAGACAGTAATATCTCATTAAATACAAACGACATTATTAACATTACCGGTGTCACTTCAAATTCAGTTTCGACTTTAGGTAAAATTACCGCAAATTTAAAATTTTCAAACTTTTCTCTTAAACATACTTTACATGTAGTAAATGAAGACTTTAATATTCCATCCGATGGCATACTGGGTAAAGATTTTCTAAAAATTAACAAATGCATTATTAATTATGAAAAAATAGTATTTCCTTTTGGGTACGTAATGAAAAATTCGCGATACCAATCCTACATGGAACAGAAAGCGACAGTTGTATCATTCCTCCCAGATGTGAAATATCCAGATTTTTTGACGGATGATGTCAAGTATGTGAAAAGAAACAGTATTCGGAAAGAAAAACTTTCAAATTATAATGTTTATACAATTAACAAAACAGAAACAGAAGA